>NC_044278.2:78678922-79928922 GCF_004027225.2 Strigops habroptila | reverse complement strand
CAATACAAAATAAATCAGAAGGGAACCCAAACTCTAATTTTACAGAGATCAAGGGGAAGCTTCAGACTTATTTTTAGAGACAGAGTTTGCAATGCATGCTGTAGGGAATAAAATACGTGGGTTTAATTATCAACAACAAGCCTAAGGACACAATCAGATTAAATTTAAACATGTGTGTAAGAACCAAAATAAATATAGATATAAGACGATGGGAACAGATACAAATCAATCTCAAGGGAGGTGAGAAGGAAAAGGATTAATAATTAAAATGTATATAGTACTTGTTTATTCTTAGAGTTGTACCTGAGAACATGACAAGTATGAATTCCTTAGACTTTATGATGCTGTGTCAGAGTTTCATGAGCGATTGAAATAGAATTAACAACTGAATAGATCAGCCTCAGAAGAAGTAACCTATCAATTATTTATTAAGAAACTTAAAATACACACAGTCCTACAACCTCCATCTTATATTTTCCGTTCAAATATGCAGTATGTGCCTTGAGAAAAACCCAACTAAATAACCTCCCACCATTTTAAATTGCTTTGCGTAAAACTATTATTGTCTTTTCTAGCTTATTGCAGAGCTTCTAGACATGTCTACACAGATAAATGCAAGCCAGAGGAGTCAAGCATTGCCAACCTGAGTGCCTACATGCTTAATTTTGAACATATTCCCCAGCTTTTTTTAGGACTGCTTCAGCTAATTTTCTCCAACACTTCTCTAGAGAAAGGTAGCCCTAAGCAGTTTGGATCTGATCCAGTCTGTGCTACTTGGCCTTGAGCGCAAGGATCAGTCCCTTACTTTTTTATTCCAAATAATAGTGCTGGAGATAGGACCAAAAATTCACCCTTGAAATAGAGGTACAGGACCAGCACGACTTTTCTCATATTCGTTTCATATGAATTCATAATAAATAATCAAATTTTAAAGGTAGTGTATAACATTTGGTAGTATGAGCTTCTGGAAAGGCCTTTAGACTGTGGGGGCTATAACAGATGTTTCTTTAAACATCTTTGATTATTTCTTGAATTTACATTTACATTTGCCTTTTATTTTTTTTTTTAAACTGTGTTTACACCTACTATGATTTTGTATATTTTTCTGTGGGTCTGAGACTGTGCCAAGGTGATTTCAGTGTGTGACACAACCTTGCATTTTATTTTTCTTTAGCCTTTTCTCCTTTTGGATGCTGTGGATTTTCCTTCTTATCCCTCCAGTCTTTCTTATTATCTTAATTTTACTGCTTGCCTCAGCTATTGCTCTCCTGTTAACATAATATTGCTCTGTCTCAATAAGAAGTGCATCTGCTCTAAGAAATCCTGAATGACTGATTTTGTTCTGCTTTTTTTCTCCTCCTATTAGCATTATTTTCCTCTGGATATTTTCCATCATAATGTTGACTGCTTACTATCTTACACTGGTGGCCTGTCATGAAATGGAATATCAGATTTAGAGTGTCCCATGGCCCTAGTGATTCTAATCTAAGAGCTGCCAGCTCTTTCAATATCTCCCTTTCCTACATATTATGAAGTTGTCAGTTGAAAGAATGAAGCTTTCCCACAACTACAACAAAAGAAAAGAGGATGCACACTCAGCTAAACTTGCTAAAGGAAAACAAAGAATAAAAAAAGATGACCTTAAGAGGCACCCCCTGGGAAGGAGAGAAGAATATAGCTTATAGATGGGACTTCATGAGTTGACTTGAATGGTTCTGAGATACTGTGCTAATAAATTTAATGTAGAATTTGTAATATGATTAATCAAATGCAATTAACTGTATTGAAATCTGGTGAGGATACATAATATCCATCCCTGGCAATGTTGAAGGCCAGGCTGGATGGAGTCTTGGGTGACATGGTGACATGGGTGACAACTGTGTGGTGTCTTTGCCCATGGCAGGCGGGTTGGAACTAGATGATCTTAAGGTCCTTTCCAACCCTAACTATTCCATGATTCTATGATTCTAATATCTCTTCTGCAAGAGATATTGAAGAATCTTCATTTACTAGGGCTTTGATTTTAGATAATGTGTAAAAGAGAGCCCGCTATGCAGATCACATACCTGTGGATAGGGCGTAAAATCTATGCCAGCAAAAGCAGAATCAGTCTCAGGGAACCTCTGAAAATAAGTTTGTGATTTCTCATTGGTTAGAGTATCCAAAAGAACTGGCTACTTTCAAATTAAAAATGACAAGACAAAATTAAAATGGAACCCTTTCTATTTTTATCTTGGTACCTCTTCATTAGACAAAAAAGCCCTGATTTAGTTACTTTTCAACTTTAAACATGTGAATTGCTCTATTGTTTTCAATTAGACTATGCCCTGTCCCTGCTTATACTTTCTTAATTACTTCAGTGAAACATGGTGAAAATCTCTACAAAGTTGTACTGTGATTGTTGCTGATGATTGTTTTTTTCTTTAAGATTCAGATTTTGATCTCAGATGCATGAATCAGTGCTTACTTACTTTCAGTTTTACTGTGTATATGCATATAGTCCTTGCTTTTGGTTTGTACAATGTCAAGATTATGTAAAGCTAAGACATATCTTTATATATGATTATCTGATAAATTATTACATCTGAACAGTGCAAATCTCTCACAAAACTGAAAAAACATCTTTTGGCAACTATCAGGTTGCAATAGAACCTTCTGTTTTATTTTATTTTTACAAACCCTAACACTTGAAATATCTCCCCTGAGGTTTTGGTTTTTCTGCTTCTGAATATATACATTTTTATGTTTGGTTACTAAGACTGAGGCTTCAGACCAAGGAATTGGAAGTTGCAGCCTTTCGACAGCCATTGCTTTATTCTTCTGTCATAAAAAGGATCCTAAGTAAAGAACACCAGCAGTGACTTGCATCGCTCCCAGGCATTTTTTTGTTCTTGTGATCTAAAGTCCACTTACTGCGTTTTCTGTTATTTGGAGGTCACCAAACTTTGATCACTAGGGGGTAGTGTGGGGCTTTTCCTTGATCTAAGGTACCCCACTCTTCAGCCTGATGTTTTTTGAATGTTTGTGTGAGAAGCTTGCACTAAATACCCTATATCTATGCATATATCTATGCATAATATTCAGAAATTCCTGGATTCTAAAACCATATCACTCTACCAATGGAGATTAAATGTGTGGTGTTCTGTTCACTTATCACAAACTTCCCTGTATCACCCAGCAGGAGCCAGATATTGCAAATGACTATTAGTCCTCTTCGTTTTCTCTCTTCTCCCACAACACATAAATATACACGTGTGCAAAAAAAATTTGTGCATATGCTTACATTTTGAACCCACTGACAATACACTAACAGATTTAGAATATTGCAAAAAGTGTGACCCCGTACCCTGTATTAATATTTAATCAAGTGCTCACCATACATTGCAAGTTAGTCTAAGAAAATTAATTAGCCCAAAAGATGCTTGTACTTTAAAGGCACTGTAATCCCTTTTGAAAATGCAAATGAGATAATCCTTGGGTGAGTGCAAGCAACTGTTCATTTTATTCAAAGTGTGAGGTTTTCAGGATGTTGGTAGAAACCTGTCTGACGTCATTTGAGTTTATTGGTTATAAATTCACCATCTAAAGGATTTGGGGAGGAAAAAAAAAAAAAAAAGAAAAACAAAACTGAGAGAATTTGCTCCTCCTTCTTTCAGATCATTTCTTCTTTTGCATAAATCTAAGTATGACCTAAGAAGGGAATGATAAATCCCATTAGGGACCCTTCCTTTTCCATCCTTCTTAATTGAATCCCTTGTTATTAGGAGACTGAAAGGCATTCTTGAGATCAAGGAAGGTCTAACGCTATTTGAACATCCTGTGAAAACAACAACTCATGAAAACAAGGATTTCAAAAGTATAGATAACTGCATTTATTACCCCTCTTACTTACTATTCTCTTTCTAGCCCATAAATCAAGATTGTCTCAGTTTCAGGTTGTTACAGACTAGATAGCCCAGTTTGTCTCTAATAGAAATTTGAAGCTAGTGATATTCCCTCTCTTATTTACTGTGAAGGGGGTTTTGGCCATTGTTCTAAGTCTTTTATTGCTTAGAAATCACATTACTGCTGGTTTCAAACTTCTAAGATTTTCAGGCTAATCCAACTTCTTCCATCTAACCATTCTTTTCAAGCCTAAGTGTCAGCTGTACAGTTTTGTGCCTGAATAAGTATGGAATAGATTGTCTGGGGGTTTTTTAACTTCTGTCAGTTATTTTGTTTCTTTATAAATAGTATATCCTCTTCCTACAAATCTTTCCTTTATGTTATACTGTCTGAAGTATACAGACTACAACTAGTCCCATGCATAACTAGTTTCCCTATGGAGGACTCTACTAGTATTCTTCCTGAGTCTTGTCCTTTATTTAGGTAAATGGACAGATCCAAGTTCTAAAACACTCTAAGGACTCATCTGTGCAAACCTCTCTGAAGACTGAATATTCTTACTCATACAAGTAGTTCCACCAAAGTGAGGAATGATAATAAGATTATAGATGTCAGCATCTTAAGAACTCTCATCTGAAAAGCTCCTACACAAAAATTCAGAATAAAAGCATTTGAATTTGAGCTGTATTGGAAAAGCACTTCACTGCATTTTAAATCCTTAGCTCTCACTGCACTTATATTTGTTTGGCTTGTTAACATGGACAGATGATTGGCAATAGCTCAAGGTTTACATGAAGAGCTAAGCCTGCGAGCATACATTCTTTATTCTGCAGTGTAGGGGGTGTTTCTTCAATTTGAATGTGTTCTGATTTTCAGAAGCAAAATTATACCATATTGAAGTGAGTCCGTAACTGTAAATGGATGTCTGTATAGCACTTCTGCCTCTGTTTCTGGATGTTTTTACTTTATAAGGAGGAATAAATGCAGTCATATTTTATTTTTAATAGCAAAGGATTTATTTTGCTTGTGCTGCTCTCCTTTACTTCACTGGGTAAACATAAAATTCTGTGAGGTTCTGTATCAAAAGGATCCTTCTGATTTAACAAATGAGGAAGAACTTCTCACTGATGATCCTATTACATTCTCTAAACAGAGTTCCTGTTTTTTTGGTTCAAAGTCTTACGAATGGACCTAAACCCTGTGAAATAGAAACTGTTCCTCTCTTAATTTTTTTCTATTTCAAAAGTGTGACAAAGAAGGTTGAAAAAGAAAGTTGATTTAGGGCCAAAGTAATAGGTAGTGACCAAATAAGAATTTTCAACTTGCTGTCCCTTTCCTCTCTGACCCACCATATTCTCAGACCCTTTTCTATAATTGAGTAATTTATTTTGTGTCAGCATCAGTTTTAGGCCCCTCTAATTCACTGACTGCCAAGTTTACAAGATTATGTAATAATAACAATAAATCCAGTGGTTTTGTGTGGTGGGTGTCTGCCCATCAGGGACTCAATGAGCTGAGTATGTCAACTTGGACTTAAACCAATGGCCTAAAGCCACAAGGTAAGTGCAATTTTGTTCAAGCCATGAAGCACTTACAAGTGTTGTTTTCAAAAGACAGGAATATTACTTGTGTTTTACAGCACTCAGCTGCACATTTGGCAACAGAGAACCTCCTACTTCCAGTACATGGAGGCATGGTGAAATTCGGGTTGTGCTGCTTTTAGTGTTTTATCTTGTCTATGCTCCCCAACCCACTTTCTGAAAGTGGAGAGGATCTTGATAAAAGGCAGCAAATCTGACACTGTCATACCAGTGTTGTCCCCAAGGAGTTTACACAGTGGTATAAAATCACTGAAAAGCAATCACCAAGCAGCCAGATTACATCTTTGGACAATCAGTGTCTAAATCCATAGAGCAATTTGAGTTACTTACACCCTTTCACCACCTACTTTTTGACCTGCTTCCCCTTCTGTTGTGAACAGAAGTGTACTTTTTGCTGTTAGACTTTAGTGAACCTTGCTGCAAGGGAAGTGATGTGAGGTCACAGGATGAAAGGTTCACTTCCAAATAGCTCCATGCAATCTGATGTGACATATACATTTAAAAATAATTTCCAGGGATTTTTCAGAAAGAAGAAATTTGCTGTGGATAGCACGAACCCCAGCCAGCTGGTGTTGAATATTGAAATCATCTTTGAGTGTATCAGAATGTATTTATTCCTGACACAGAACACAGCAAACACAAATCTTAATTTTTGGTTTGAAGCTTTTAGCCTACCTTAGAACTCTTGTTTGTCTCCTTCCATTGGATCATTTGGAATTCTTTTCCTTCACTTTTCCTTTCTGCTTAAATTTCTGTGATATTACCCACATTGTTCATTAGGTCCATAACACACCAGTGTCTATGAAAATAAGAAGGAAAAGAATGAGAAAAAGAAAAAATGGTGAAGCAAGATCAAGCTGAGGTGATTATGAATCATTGGGACAAGTTTTCAGGCAAGTTACCACAGACTTCAGTTGAGCTCTTTCTTAGAGCTCTGTCGGGAACAGGCTTGCCATGACTTACATCATGCACAGGTTCACTCTTTACAAGGCTGTCACTTTATCTCAGAGCTGAAGGTCCAACTTGGGCCATAGTTTCACAATACTCTGCCTTTGTGCATAATGAAGTGACCCTGCCCCATGACCCTGGCAGCGCTTCCCAGATCTCATACCACCACGTCAGCTCATTTTTCTTGTGCCACACAACTGGCCTTGAGGCTGCTCTAGAAACCACATTAGTAAATAATCCAAATTAATTTAGCCTTCCAGAAAGGTACTGGAAATAATGGGGGCTATGCAGTGCTCTCTGTCCTCAATGCTTTCCAAACTTTTAATCTTCTAGTTCCATATTGGCATTTCTTTGTTATTTGGTACTCTGTTTCTTGCTACAAGTTCTCATAAGCATTACATTATGCAACATGTCACAAAAAAACCCAATGCTATGTAACTTGTTTATTTTGATTCCAAATTCCCTGTCTTTCAAAAAAAACAGCTTCTAGCAAATCAGCTCCTATCAGGATCTGAAGATTTTTAACAATGGATGTCTTCCAGCTGCTATTTCTCTCATAGAAGAATAGGTATTTTTTTGTAACTTATACAAGCAAATGTTACCTGCTTTCAACTATCAGTTATAGTTCAGATATTCAAACTAGTAGCTGCAGAGTGAACAAATATATTTTATGCATGTTAACAGGTACTTTATGTTCCACAGCCTTACAACATGTTCCTTTGAAAATGATCTTCCCATGGGCAACCCAACATCCATTATTTTAAACCCATTTTGCAGTCAAACTCTCCATTTTCAAGTGACTGAAAACAGATCCTGTAAAACTTTAAGTACTTATAAGAAATATCCAATCATTTTTACACTTATCAAGCCAACATTATCTGTTAAAAGCTAAACACTTTGTTCCTATTACTGCAGTAGCAAGGAATTGTATTCATAGTACCAGCTTAGATTGTAATGATGGTCTGAAGATGCTCATTAGCTCTTGAACAGCAATTACAGAGGAAAGACAAGAAGAGATATTACTGTTCATTCCAGTTCTCATGGACAAAAGCAGTAATTAGAATAAAAATATCCAGCCAGTAAACTGTTGGAGTTTGCTCATGGTGTCTGGTGGAAGTCTATTTAGCTCATTGGATACTTGCAGTGAGGAACAAGCTTTTACAATCTATCAGTGGCATGGTACAAATGCTTTGTTATGGGATGAGGTTCTCTTTAGCTTGGTTACTGGTAGCCTGCTTCTGTGTGGCCAGCTTTGGTCATACTCAGCTGGAGGGGGTATGTTTTTGTGTCTGCCCTTTCAAGTCATATACATGCAAGACCCTATTCAGAGAGCATTTTACAATTTCTCATATATAATTTAGACCTGTTTTGAGCATAGACTGCATGATGACTACATGAAGAAGCCTGTATAATTTATGCCTCATCTGTTTACATGCTTTCCACTGTAGATAACATACAAGGTAATACAAGAAAACAAGACCACTCTTTTAAGTAGATAGATACTCCCTAAAAATCCCTGAGCTGTGCTTCAATTCTTCCAATGCAATCCTCTTTTATGAATTAATATTTGATGTCAGAAAAATCTGCTGATAACAAAGGTATAACTACACTTAGAATACAGACTCTTAGATTGAAAAATCAATTTACAATAAGGTTATTGTCACTTATTGACAGTGGCACTGGTGCCCACGTGTTGGCAGTGAGTGGCTGCGGGGCCCTTGTGAGGAAAAGCCAGGGCTGCAACTCAGACAGACCCACAGCAGGGCACAGCTGAGCCCCTCAGACAAGATGCTGGTGCTTCAGGAAAAACAGGTTTATGAAAGGGCATAAAAAATGGCCAAGAGAGGAGTGAGGGAAAAAAAGTGAGAAACAGCCCTACAGACACCAAGGTGAGAGAAAAACAAGGGGAGGAGGTGCTTCATGGCGGTAGAGATTCCCTATAGCCAGCCCCTGGAGGAGACCACAGTGGAGCAGATGGATATACTTCAAGGAAGCTGCAGCTGTGGAGAGGCCATGCAGGAGCAGGAGAAAAGCATGAGAAGGAAGGAGTGGGAGAGAAGAGTTGGTATGAACTGACCACAGCCCCCATTCCCTAACCCCCTGCTCCACTGTGGATGAGTGGAAGGTGTTTTAGTTATTGTCTTTGGTACTCACCATCCAACTCTATTTTTAATTCACAATAAATTGAACTAATTTTCCCCAAGTCTGTTTTGCTTGTGATGGTACCTGGTAAGTGATCTCCCTGTCTTAATCTTCACCTGTGAGGTTTTCCTATCCTGTTGAAGAGGCGGAGTGTGAGAGCAGCTGCATGGGCATCTGGCAGCCAGCCAAGGTTGACCCACTACAGTCACCTGTGGGAGGAACAACCTAGCAGTGTCCATGGAATATCACAATAACAAAACCAATTATTATCATGATATTCCATGGACACTGCTAGGTGTGGTGGGTTGACTTTGACCCCTTCTACTGGCGTGAAAACATCTTTTATTCTTATAGGTATTTCTGTGCTGCTGCTTTTCTTATGAGCTTTCCGTGAGAACTCTGTAGTAAGTGACAGAAGACTGCTGCGTGAAGTATTTTCTTCATTGGGAACCAATTCTGATAGAAATGTTCCCTAGTGATTGGGCACTGAACATAGTCCTTGAAAACATACTGCTCATGGCATCCACTTTCTCTGGTTCTGCAGATATTTTAGTCATAGCAAGATATCTTGTATGATGTTGACAGAAAGGGCAGAGGACCTGAAGGAGACAAGCATCTCTGAGTGGCCACTGGAAGGCAGGCACCATATCATGAGGCTTTTCGGGTGGCACAAGATGACTTTGGTTAGGCAACTGAATTACATCCTACCTGATCTGGAACACCTAGTGTTGCAATCCAGACTGATGTACCAATGTTGTGTGATTGGTGCATATACGTATACTTGAAGGCTCACTAATAGTGCAGGGAAACTTCACAGCTCACCCTTCCAAAGAAAAACAGAATCAAGTTTATGGTAATAAAAAATCCAGTATCCTATGTCTTTTAAAGGGAGTGAGTAAGATCTGATATCCAAAAGTAAGTGCTTGAGTAAATAATGAAGACTTTAATAAGAAAACAGAGAAGAAATTGCCTTGGTGTCATATTAAAATCCTCTCTTCTGCTGTTTTTCAAATATCTTATGGAATGACATGAGCCTTGCCATTGAATTTATGGGACATTGGCCTGTTATTTATTTCTTTGGACAAGTGTCCAGTTTATATTTTGAGCTTGGATTTGCTTCTTGTTTTGAGTTGCTTGGTACTATATGTCACTGCTACAAATTCCTTTGCACAGAGAATGCCTATAGTTAGAATCTTATTGTATACAATGAAACCTATGATAAGCAGCCACTCAGAAGACCAAAAAAAAAATCAACTGCTTAAGTGAAACAGATAATAACACTGGAGAATAACTGTGCTGTCAATGTGTTTCCAAATACTTTGGGACACTTGTAGGAATTAGAGGCTGCTTAAAAAGCAGATCAGTTTTATGGAGTCACTCTATACATTTAACACCTTCCTTGGGGCCTTGCTGCAGTCCAGTATGTTTTAGTAACAGCTGGGATGGCCCTAGAATGACTTACACTTCCAGTTCTCATACATGTATACATGTCTGACAAGAACATCAGGATCAAATAGAGGATACCTGTGCTAAAAATGGCACTAGCCAAGAAGAAAACATATGCTACAAAACATTAGGGAAATTATCTTGTTTGTGGAATCTGGATCCATATTTTCTGCTTTCTCACACTTACGGTCCCTCACGCCATGAGCTAAACCAAAAGGTTAATAAAGTAAACCAGGGTAGAGTTCTCAGATCACATTTAATGTTAATTTTTTTTTTAAATTAATGAATTGCCTCAGTTATCTAAAGAAATTTGAAAGCATATGCTGTGTCTCCATTCCCCTTTGCCTTCAGATCAAGATGCTCTTTTTAAAATGGATTTCCAGGTCAGCTCAGCTTACCATAGAATCATAGAATCATAGAATAGTAAGGGTTGGAAAGGACCTTAAGATCATCTAGTTCCAACCCCCCTGCCATGGGCAGGGACACCTTGCCCTAAACCACGTGGCTCAAGGCTCTGTCTAACCTGGCCTTGAACACAGCCAGGGATGGAGCATCCACAACCTCCCTGGGCAACCCATTCCGGTGCTTCACCACCCTCACTGTAAAGAACTTCTTCCTTCTATCTAATCTAAACTTCCCCTGTTTAAGTTTGAACCCATTACCCCTTGTCCTACCACTAGAGTCCCTAAGGAAGAGTCCTCCCCCAGCATCCTTATAGACCCCCTTCAGACACTGGAAGGCTGCTATGAGGTCTCCACGCAGCCTTCTCTTCTCCAGGCTGAACAGCCCCAACTCTCTCAGCCTGTCTTCGTACGGGAGGTGCTCCAGCCCTCTAATCATCCTCGTGGCCCTCCTCTGGACTTGCTCCAACAGCTCCATGTCCTTTTTACGTTGAGGACACCAGAACTGTATGCAGTACTCCAAGTGAGGTCTCACGAGAGCAGAGTAGAGGGGCAGGATTACCTCCTTTGACCTGCTGGTCATGCTTCTTTTGATGCAGCCCAGGATACGGTTGGCTTTCTGGACTGCAAGCGCACACTGTCAGCTCATGTTAAGCTTCTCGTCAACCAACACCCCCAAGTCCTTCTCTGCAGGGCTGCTCTGAATCTCTTCTCTGCCCAACCTGTAGCAGTGCCTGGGATTGCCCCGACCCAGGTGTAGGACCTTACCCTTGGCTTGGTTAAACTTCATAAGGTTGGCATTGGCCCACCTCACAAGTGTGTCAAGGTCCCTCTGGATGGCATCCCTTCCCTCCAGTGTATCAACCGAACCACACAGCTTGGTGTCGTCGGCAAACTTGCTGAGGGCACACTCAATCCCACTGTCCAGGTCGCTGACAAAGATGTTGAACAGGACCGGTCCCAACACCGATCCCTGAGGGACACCACTCGTTACAGGTTTCCAACTGGACATTGAGCCATTTACCACAACTCTTTGTGTACGGCTATCGAGCCAGTTTTTTATCCATCGAGTGGTCCATCTATCAAATTGATGTCTCTCCAATTTAGAGACAAGGATGTCATGCAGGACAGTATCGAACGCTTTGCACAAGTCCAGGTAGATGACGTCAGCTGCTCTGCCCCTGTCCATCAGTTCCGTGGCTCCATCATAGAAGGCCACCAAATTGGTCAGGCAGGATTTCCCCTTAGTGAAGCCATATTGGCTGTCACCAACCACCTCGTTGTTTTTCATGTGCCTTAGCATGTTTTCCAGGAGAAACTGTTCCAAGATTTTGCCAGGCACAGAGGTGAGGCTGACTGGTTTGTAGTTCCCTGGGTCTTCCATCTTCCCCTTCTTGAAAATGGGGATTATATTACCCTTCTTCCAGTCATCGGGAACTTCACCTGACTGCCAGGATTTTTCGAATATGATGGACAGTGGCTTAGCAACTTCATTCGCCAGCTCCTTCAGGACCCGTCGATGGATTTCATCAGGTCCCATGGACTTGTGCACGTTCAGGTTCTTAAGATGGTCTCAAACCTGATCCTCTCCTACAGTGGGCCTAAAGTCTTCATTTTCACAGTCCCTGCATTTGCTTTCCAAGACTTTCATGGTGTGGTCAGAGCATTTGCTGGTGAAGATGGAGGCAAAGAAGTCATTAAGAACCTCAGCCTTCTCCAAATCCATGGTAGCCAATTCTCCTGATAGCTTCCGGAAAGGGCCCACATTGTCCCTAGTCTGTCTTTTATTTGCTACATATCTATAGAATCCTTTCCTGTTATCTTTTACATCCCTTGCCAAACTTAATTCTAGCTGGGCCTTAGCTTTCCTAACCTGGTCCCTAGCTTCCTGGGCAATGCTCCTATATCCTTCCCAGGCCGCCTGTCCTCGCTTCCACCTTCTATAAGCTTCTTTTTTCCCTCTAAGTTTTCTCAGCAGCTCCTTGTCCATCCATAGAGGTCTCCAGGCCCACCTGCTGCACTTTCTTCTAGTCGGGATGCAACACTCTTGAGCACGTAGCAGGTGATCCTTGAATAGCGACCAGCAGTCTTGTGCCCCCCTGCCCTCTAGGACTGTATCCCATGGAACCTTACTAAGGAGGTTCCTGAAGAGGCCAAAGTCTGCTTTCTTGAAGTCCAGGGCAGTGAGCTTGCTGCATGCACTTCTCACTGTCCTGAGGATCTCAAACTCAACCATCTCGTGATCACTACAGCCAAGGCTGCCCTGGAGCACCACATTTCCAACCAGTCCCTCCCTGTTGGTGAGCACGAGGTCAAGCATGGCACCTCTCCTTGTCGGCTCTTCTATTGCTTGAAAGAGGAAGTTGTCTTCCACACAGTCAAGGAACCTCCTGGATTGCTCGTGCTGGGCCATACCGTCCCTCCAACAGATGTCAGGATGGTTGAAGTCCCCCATGAGGACTCCTGCGAGCGTGAGGCTGCTCCTATCTGTCTGTAGAGCTCTTCATCCACAGAGTCCTCTTGAGCAGGCGGCCTGTAACAGATCCCCACCGTAATGTCCCCCATTGCTGTTTTCCCTTTGATCCTGACCCACAAACACTCTACTAATCACCCGTCCCCAGACAGAGTTCCATACTCTCTAGCCTATCACTGACATAGATAGCAACACCCCCTCCCCGTCTGCCTGGCCTGTCTTTTCTAAACAGCCTGTAACCTTCCATTCCGACACTCCAGTCATAGGAGCCATCCCACCATGTTTCTGTGATACCAATGACATCACATTCCTGTAGCCTTGCACACATCTCTAATTCCTCCTGCTTGTTCCCCATACTACGGGCGTTTGTATAGAGGCACCTTAGCCGAGCTCCAAATGCAGCCGACTCAATGGCTGGGGCAGCTGGAACATCTCTACATCTCTCCAAGCACTTATAACAGGTGCTGGCAACTGACCAGGAGTGTTGGGATGGATCAATGCTCCCCTCCCCCAACACATCTAGTTTAAAGCTGCCTTGACCAGCCTGGCAAGCCTCCTACCAAAACAGCTCTTCCCCTTTGTCAGACCAGCTCCACCAGCCTCCAGTAGATCTGGCCTCCCAAATGGAGCCCCATGTTTTAAATAGCCAAACCCCTGACTATGGCTCCACCATTCTAACCATTTTTTAACCTGCCAAATGCACCTAGCTTTTTTAAAGTCCTCCCCTTTGTCCTGGAGAATCGATGAAAAAACTATCTGAGCTCCAGAGCCCCTAACCACCTCTCCCAGGGCTCTGTAGTCCTTCTTAATGTTCTCCAGGCTACTCCTATCTATATCTCTAGCACCCACATGCACCACTAGAAGGGGGTAATAGTCAGCAGGACTTACTAGAGCAGGCAGCCTCTCAGCAACATCCCTGATCCGAGCCCCCGGCAGGCAACACACCTCCCTTGAGACTGGATCAGGCCAGCAGATGGGTGCCTCTGTGCCTTTCAAAGTAGAGTCCCCTACTACTATGACCCTCCGCTTCTTCCTGGAGGCACCAGTAGTGATCCTCTTTACTGGTGCATCAGCAGGATGCTCATTAGGTGTGGTGGGTGCTTTCTCATTAGCCCCCTGCAGAACTGCGAAGCGTTTCTGTGTGGGGACATCAGATTTAGGAGGAAGCCCCTTGTTGTTAATTGTCCTCTTCCTCCTTTTTTTGTTAGTTTTTCTCGTTACTAATTCCCAGCTTCCTGGGTTGTTGCCCTCCTTCTTTCCTATGTGAGCAACGCTGGACGTTTGCGGCCCCTGTACAGTTTGGGCCTGGAGCAAGCAGCCCAGCTTCCTCTCAGCTTCCCTGGCATCTTTTAGCTCACCAACAGCCTCCCGCAGCTCAGCCCCTGCTGCAGGAGGACCTCCACCAGGGCGCACCGAGTGCAGCCCTGCCCATTGTGCACCCTCGCCTCAAGAGACCAGTCGAGGTACTCTCCACACTCCGAGGTCTGCGCCGCAGCCTCCCCTCTCATGGGCTCTGTCTGGGTGCCTACGCTGGCCACCGCCGGGGCAGAGCCCACAGAGCGGGCCCTGGTCCTGAGGCGAGCGCTCACCATCCCGCTCGCTGCCCGCGCGAACTGCCAGCGCGAACTGCCGCGCCACGCCCTGTTTGCCCGCCCTCCCCGCGCTCCTCGCCCTCCCTGGGATGGGTTTTTCCCCACTGGGGGCTGGTGCCGTCCCTCCTGGCGCCCCGCCCTGTGAGTCAGCTGCTCGCGTGAGCTGAGCTGCCGGGTGCTGGGCAAGTCCTGTCGAGGAATTGAGGCTCCCTCGGTCGCTCTTGCCGCTCCGAACTGAGGCTCCTGGACGCTGTGCTTCCCCCCGCTCCGGTGTTAAAGGCGTCCTCTCTGGAGATACTCACCTCGGCAATTGATCGTTAGTGGTCGATGATGACCCTTTTGAATCTGCCACCGTCACTCCTGGCGCCACTATGAATTATCCCTGCGGTATCCAATATATTCTCCTTCAATCTTTACAGAATAGCCAATTTTTACAAGGTCCCTATGACATTTGTTTCAGCTTTCAGTGTAATTCACTTGTCTCTTCTGCAAGACGCTAATGAAACCTCAATGTTACACTCATACAGGCATATGTATAAATAATAGTTAATTCTAAAAGGAAAGCACACTTTTTTCCCCCCAGTTTTGCATAGAAAAAATAAACTTGAAGCCCCTAGTATGCAGTACTTACCAAGCTTCCCTACCATTTAACTTTGTTAAACCATAGTAAATCTTTTTAAAGACAAGCCATCATGTTCTCTACTCATCCCACAGATGTAAAATGATTTATTCTGTCCTGCTTAGTAAACACCTCTAGATTTACACCCCTGTGGCAGGTATAAATCTATCTCCACAGCAAGCAGGCTCTGAGGTTACTTTTGTCTATAGAAATTCACACACATATTAACGCCAGTTCAGTCGGCTTCATAATTGCATTCAGTTAATCAATGATACTGCTGTTTCAGATGTAGTTTGCTACGGAGTGTCCTTTGAGCCAAATAGTCTTCAATGCCATGCATAGTATATCTAATTATGCTGGACAAGTATACTTGTTATAGGGATCTACAACATGTTACTCCTGTGTAGCATTTCGAGGTGCTTGGCTCTTGGACTGTTAATTGGGGCCTACATACTCCAAACAGCAATGAAATAGGAAGGTAACACCTAGACAGCTGTGCATTTTCAAACCTGCTGTGAAAAAAAAAACCATGTTCTAGTTCTCATCACCAAATGGTCTCAGTGTTCAAACTGGATTCAGCTTTGATGAAACTAAACTAGATATGGTTTGATCAATGCAGAGCAATAACTGTTTGACAATCATTGCTGAGATGCAGCTCGTCGGGGCTGGGAGCCATGGGAGCTCCCCAGGGAGGTGGCAGGGCAGGGTCTCACAAGCAGGTCCCATCCCACCACCCCCAGCCAGAAAATAGGATATGCCAGGGAGCCAGCCTTTACACAGTGCAGGGGATTACGCCGGAACTAACTGGAACTGTCTAAACCCCACAAAACTTGCATAGTATAGCAAGGGTTTTACTCTACAGAAATTTACAGATTACATCACACTACTTCCTTGTGTGTGATTGCACCACACAACTTGTATTAGAGCTTATTCTGTCTTTGTTCAAAGCTACATCCAAACTTGTCACTGTGCTTCCACTGTGGGCAATGAAGAGAAAGAGCCCCTCCCTGATATAGTTTAGATTAATTGCCTGAAATTGCCTTAAAAATTACTTTTTCCTCTGACTGAAAGTGCGAAGTAGGATGATTAGGTCAGCTGTAGACACATACATCTAAAGTTAGGTGAGACAGCTCTCATACAGGGTGAAAAACTAAGCACAATTTGGACATATATAGCACAAAATAGCATGACAGAGAAAAGAAACTCTTCACAGATTACCAGAGATGTGAATGCCCCCAAATGAGCCTAAAGGAGGCTTCAACCATTTATTTCCTCAAAAAAACCAACTGATTTAATGACTGAGAAGGCTGGCTTCAAATGCCATTGGCAGAAAAAAATGTATAGTCCAGTAACTCCTAAAGATTTATTACAAGTAAGCAGAGCCAAACTCTATCATTCTCAGACCATTAGTTGTCCTTGGGGGAATCATAAAGCTCACTACCTTTATACCTGCAGTTGAGAAGTGAAATAGAAGCTGAAGTACACTTTGAAAATACAGCTGAGCTCATTTAATACCTCTTTCACGTGCGTTCCTTCACTACTCATGGACAGGTATTTTCTCTTGTATCAGTTCTGACATTTTGTTGGACCCCTTTTTGAACTAATCCATCTCTTTAAGTCAGAAGACAGTCCATTTACCTAGTCTTCCCCACCCCCATACCCTGCAAGTGAGGGAGGAAAGACTAGCTAGCTAAAAAGCAGGGGCGAGGTTACCTGGAGATAACCCAGGGTGATCAAGGTTACCCAGCAGGCTTAGCAGTTGACCTGTACCCCAGGACAGCAACAGAGTTTGATGGCTTTGTCACTCTCCTAAGTCAGCAATACTAGTAGAGAAAATAGCCTGTGGAACTACCCTGTTAGAGTTTTCAACTATATGGACTGCTGGTGATGATTTTCCAAGACTGCTTCTTTAAGTTAAGACTGAGATAAGTTCTTAATCACTTCTTCAGAATTGATACTTATCAAGGAGGTGTGACTTTATATTAAATCATTAAAACACAAAACTTTTCTTATTGTCTTGGTCTTGACTAGAAAAGTGCTTCCTTGTTAAGCAATGTCTACACTAGCTTGAGCAATATTTCCCTTGCTCTTTGTAGACTTCCAAATAAATTAGCAGTTGCTTTGACTGGGGGAAGAACTGTGCTGAACACTTAATCTGGTTTACCACATGGCCGCACAAACAGTTATGAGTCATAGGGAGGAATAGGAAGGAACTGGCTCCAAGAGTAACATCCCCCAACCTAACTCTATCTCTGGGCACCTTCTGAATTCAAAAGCAACAGCTGCTTGCCCAGGTTCTCTATACAACAGTTGGAAGTTGGTGAAACACAGAAAGAAAGTAAGGAAGTGCCTCATATCAGGCCCGAGGATAAAATCCTCCACCCATTTAGTATTCACACTTAAATGCCTTTTAGATCTGGAGGTTTAAAGCAGTTCAGTCCTTTAAAATGAGAAACCAAGGTGAGTGGAAAGATCTCACAATTATATCCAGTAGGATAATTACCTCAATGCTGTGAAGCTGGACTATAACCACCAGGCTTAATGTGGTTATTATCAGGTGTTGTCTATATCAAGTGTAATCTACTGCTTGCACTCAGTGAAAGGTGTGCGTCCAGGTCCTACAGGCAGGATAGAGGACAGTTTAGACCCAACTCATAAACCATATCAAAGCTCCACACAGCGCAGTGCCATTAAGACTTAGGGATGCTTTGCTTATGCTGCTGAACATTCCTTCAATACTCACAAAGTTGAGAAGCAGCAAATCTGAGGACTACAGTTGTGCCTGAAGTGTTAGTTAGATACTAGATATGGGTTTGTTCATAATGAATATATACCTTTAGCACATGAATATCTACATTCAAAGTAGTAGGTTTCTAAAATTCCTCATTTCTCTTCACCGACCACATAGCCTACAATATGTCACATGTAGATGTCTACAGTGTAGACATCTAAACTTAGGGAGAAGGAATTCTCCCTCTAAATTTCTGTGGATCTTTTTAATACGAAGTATCATTTTGATATAAAAATATGCATCATATTTATACTTACTTCCTTGTTACGTAAAGTTCTCATTTCCCTTCTTTCCTGGAAAGTGGTTACTTACAGATTTTGGCCTGCATAGTCACAGACCAGGATCAGAAATACCAGAAACATGTGAAACAGCAAATGATCACGATATTTTTAGATGTGCGCTTATCTGTTGTGTGCTTATCCATTGGACCCTAGCGTCCTAAAATAGTAACTATGTTCTTAGCATTCTTGAGGTGAGTTGACCTTAGTTGTCTGCCAGTCCCTCAACTAGGCACTCTCTCTCTCCCCCTCCTGAACAAAATGAAAAAACTCATGGGTCAAGAGAAACAAAGAAATCACTTACCAATTACCACCATGGACAAAGCAGACTCGACTTGGGAAAATTAATTTAATTTCTTGCCAATCAAAATAGATTTAGATAATGAGAAACTAAAACAAAATTAAAACAATGCTGCCCCAGCTCAACTTCACTCTTTTGTTTCTAACTCCTCTACCCACTTCCCCACCCCCAGGCAGTGCAGAGGCATGGGAGTAGGAGGTGTGGTCAGTCTATAAGGGTTTCTTTCTGTCGCTCCTTCCTTCTCACACTTTTCCCCTACTCCAGTGTGGGTGCTCCACACAGGCTGCAGTCCTTCAAGAACTACTCCAGCATGGGCTCATCTCCATGGGCCACAGATCCTTCATGACTTGCTCTAATGCGAGGTCCTCCATGGGCTGCAGTGTGAATAAGTATTCCTCCATAGTGGTCCTCAATAGTCTGCAGAGGGACAGCCTGCTTCACCATGGTCTTCTTTATGGGCTGCAGAGGAATCTCTGCTCTGGCTCTTGGAACACCTGCTCCCTCTTGTCCTTCTCCAGCCTTGGTGTTTGCATGGTTCTTTTTCATAGTTTTTTTTCTTCACTCTTGTCTTACAACTGCTGTGCAGCATTTTGCTCTTTCTTAAATACATTTTCCCAGAGGCACCATCATCTTGGATAACAGGCTTAGCTGTGTCCAGTGATGGGTCTGTTTTGGAGCTGCCTGGGAGTGAGCTATTCCCAGAACCATGCCTGGCCTTCCTCCATGCTTGGAAGACACAAAGCTGGAGACCCTCAAACCAGATCAGAAAATCAGCTTTAAGATGTCAACAGTACAGAGGATCTGGTATGAAGTCCACACATCCGTGTGTTCAGAACTTTTATTGTGCCTCCATGGACACTTCTTTTTTTTTCTTTGGGTAGGCATCCATTAGTTAAGTTTTATTGGAAGGACTTTAACATATTATATACTTGGCTGATCAATTTAACTCTTCTCCTCCCATGTTAATACTTTAAAAAGAGGTAACATGACTGAAACAAGTTTACTTACTGAATTCTAATGCAGTTCAAAGGGTTAAGAAAAACATATTTTGACACCTGATACTTGTAACTTTCTTTCTTGGCTTTAGCTTTCAACACTACTCTTAGACCCAGATTACCTGTAGCAAATCCACCCATCAAGAATTTGACACGATAAACTTTCTTTTGCTATCATTGGTATTTTTACTATACTCAACTTTGACTTTCAGCTTGTAAGAAATGTGTTCCTTTGTTGAATCTTTTATCTGCTAGTTTCCATGTAACTTTTTATATGCAAATAGTCTTGCTGTGAGTGCAGCGACAGTTATCACCCTTACATAACCAAAGATGTCATTTATTCTACTTCAGAATATTCAGAATTTCCATCATTAATGTAATTGTCTGATGCTCTGTTATTTATATCCTCTTGATGACAACTTGGTGATGATAATGAGCCTTCCTGCTCTAGTGGTCAGGATGCTGCCGTCCATCTTTGTTGTGCCCTTTCACACTTCTAAATCTGCATATTATGTATTAGTCATAGACAGGACTTTTTAGTTCAGGTCAACTAGTAAGAATGCTTTCATTTTCAGGAGAGCTGTACTTCAGGCTTATAAAAAATAGACAATAGGTTTTTGGAATCAGCTACTCCTTTGTAGAAAACAAGTTTGTTGGTTACCCAGTTACCTGGCTGTAAAGCATTTCATACTTTTGTGAATATTGCAACTGAATGAAGTTTTGTGCTATTAAATTATCAAATATACATTAAATATTAAACAATAAGCATTAGGAAGTAGATTTATATATAAAAAAAGGATTATTTTGGAATTATGCTTTGAAATCCATTTTTTTTAACTAAATGAGCTTGGTACCTTCATGTACTCTCAGCAGGCTCCAAGATTGAAATTAATCTCTGTAAAATTTAACCATTTAAAAGTTAGACATTTAGTCATGTGAGTGCTAACTGATATAGAGCAGAAAGAAAGGCAGTTCCAAAGCTAATTAATACAGAGAAAAGCATTCAGCAGATGGCTCATTTTCTGGAGTTATTCATCTTCAGTGACTGTAGAGAAAATTTGGACAGTCTATGTTTAGATGGCTGAAATCAAATGAGATGAATCATACCCTTAGTGTCAAGACTGAACTATGGTAAAAATTTTCAGGTATTGCAGTGTGTCCTAGTGAAGCTGCTGCTGGAAAACAGTCATCAAAACTGAGATCACTCATGTGCATAGCTCAGAAGTAAAAAAGTAAGTTATTATAATATCATTATGGAATAGAATGCAATAGAATGGACAGGGTTCTTGTGGGATGTCTTTTGTTTATTTGCTTTCCTATATCTGTTATCTTACAGAAATCTGGCTACAACTGTAGATATCCCACAGTTAGCTCATCCATTGGGATAATATCAAAGATCTGACAATATGCAACAGCAATATTAGATTATTTATTCAAAGCTGAATTTCTCTATTACTGAATTCTAAATTTAAATATACTGTTGTTGGGTTTTTTTCTAACATTAAAACATTGCACCTTATTCTCAACAGCATTGGTAAGGAAACAACATTTGATTGTTTCAGAAAAAATGTAGCAATTATAGCAAGGTGCAGTCCTTTGAGATAAGCATTTGTAGCTGGTAGATTACCATGAAAGTAAGGGTAGTTTAGCAAAGCCCCTTCCCCTCCACACTCCATCACTTTCCATTACTGACAATCCATTGGCATGGCATGCATGGACAAAATTCCCTGCACACTGAGAGCTTGGGGATCTCGTATCTGTTTGTTAAAGTAACAGTAGCATTTAATCAAAAGAAAAATCCATCCTCCATTAATAAATAATGTATACATCTAACATTATAGTCAAGCAAGAAAATACAAATGGTTCCAGTAATCTGAGTGTGACGTTTGCCCTTTGTAAAAATTTAGAAATATTGCTGACTTATAAGGACATCATGTTCATGATGTTACATTTAGGGCCATATGGAGTCTAGGGCTTCCATTATGGATCTGTATACAATTCAGAGATAAAAAATGTCTCTGGAGCTTTAACCTGGCATACAGGGCTTCAGCCAGGCATGAGTGTGTTGAACAATTGCACAGTGTTCAGCACTAAACACAGCTTCATAAGAATGAATGGGTGGGTGGAAAGTAGAGGAAGGTTTTTCTGAGGGGTGCCTATTTACTAAGGATTCAGATAATTATTTCATCTAAACTATTCTAGACTTTTTTTCCTGTATTTTAGATTAAAAAAAAAAATATATATATATAAAAAGGAAAACCACAGCATTTAGCATTTACAACATTTTGAATCAGGTTACAACATTTTGAATCAGGTTACATTTTAAGCTGTTGACATTTTATAACAAAATATGTTTGCTTTGTGGTTTAACTGAGAAGGATTTTGATCTTTTGACTTTTTTTCTAGATCTGGAGCTTTTGTAATAGACTTTGGGAATTTTTATAGGTTACTAAGGATGCAGATAAGGACTACTGAAATTTTCAAAATCAGTAGTGACTTCCATTGATGTTAGAAGAAGTTGGGTATCCATTTGAAAATCCTCTCTACACTTTTCAGCACTTAATATACACTTTAAAAGATAGCTCTTCTTTCATTAAATTAATTTAAAGTATCTCTAAGCAGCTTTGAAATGAATAGAAATGGTGCAAGTGGCATAAGTGAAGCCAGATTTTTTACCTGAGAGGAAAAATAACAAATGTCAGTTTCTTCACTTGCTTACCAAAAGATACTTATTGCTATATGAGATTCCCTATGTTGCCCAAGGGTTGATAGGCATGACAACGGAAACCCACTGGCACCTTGGAGTTTAATCATGTTGTCCTACTGCACCTCCAAAGATACATATGGTCAACCAAACGAACCTCTCAGGCTAGAATTACCTAATCTTAGAACTCGCTTAAATTTAGGTGACTACACTCTAGGTGCTGATAGATGATATAGGTGCCTAAGCTTCCTTGTAGTCAGAGAAGATCTACACAGGTTTTAGCTTTATCAGTACAGGTGTGTAGTGTTATAATATGTGCTATAGACACCAGCTTCTGCTCCAGAATTTTGTGTGGGTTTCATATCATATGTCCTCTTTTGAGGGTCGTGAATGCCAGCCTCATGGAGAGGTGTCTTAGATACTGCAGACCACTTAGCATTGCAATAAATGGCTAATCCTACATCTGTTCAACATAGTCAAAGGGCTTAGGAAGCTATTCATCCTAACCTAAGGCACTTAAGTCTGGTCATCTGGATACCTAAAGTAGCTCATGCACATGACAGACAGTCATGTTAGATATCTACCTCCACTGTAGAAATCAAATATAAGGGTTAGCTAGATCCCTTTCTCTGGTGATGTTTTGGTAAACATAAATGTGTAATGTCATTTGAGGTGCTGCAGCTTGCAGTGGCTGCTTCCGAAGGTGCAGGTCCCCAGTGTCTGCCAGCCCTGTGCAGGCATCTACAGGACAGCTCTCTGTACCGGATGCCTGCTTTTAAACAAATAAATCCTATCCTTTGTCTTTAGAAATTAGGAATGCCACAATGGCTGTAGAAATAATTTTTCTGCCTCTACTTTCTTCAGGCCATAGAATCTTGCTCTTACTGTGCCCTGAACACTGCCATTTCCTTTGCTCACACTGATGCTGGAATCCAGCCTTGCTGAGGACGAAGTTATAGAATCAATCTTTTTTATTTTTTCTCTGGCAACAGTCAAAAGGTTACTTCAATACACTATTTGACATAATTAGTGATGACAGTGTTAACATTAAAAGAGTGGTGAATACCATTTAATTAAATCTATGATCTGATTAAATTATCTGTGGCTGAACACATTACTAAACTGCTCCAATATTCTTGAAACATGTCTGACAGTCAAAGTGAAAGTGTAGTCCCAATAGAAATACTGGTACTAATAAAACTGGTACTAATAAAAAATTGTTCAAATTTTAGCTTCAGGTACATCACTCAAGTTTCACATGTGAGCAATAGTCACAGGCTTTTTGAAATTAATATATACAAGCCAGCTCCCAAATATTCCTAGTACTTTTGTAATCTTTAACAGGAGGACAGTTAAGTATAGTAAATCTTTTGTAAATTGCAATAATATCTGTATGTGAAAACACTAGCAATATCTCACTGATTTGCTTATAAGTTACTGAAAAGGTATAATTAAAACATTAAATAGATATATCAGAAAGCAAAATCCTTCTCATTCACAGCACATTCAGCCCAGCAACTGTTTGATCAGAATTAAAAAAATAGTCTGATGGGTGAATTCGAATCTTTCCCCATCTACATTTGCCAAGAAAACCATGACAATTGAAGACCGTTCATTCTGCAAATGTTTTACTTATCTGGATTTTATTCCACACAGCTTTTCTTGCCTGTTTGCTCTGTCTGTATATTGATTTATAATATATACATTCTAATCTTAACCAGCCTATGTGCAGCCATCTTTGGAAATACATGAAAACAGTGATATTACTGACTAGGTATTTTAATGCAATATGCTAAAAGCGTATTTCATTGTATATCTATCTTGAATAAAATTGCTCCTTAGGCATTATTATTATTACTATTCTATTGCTATTGCTATCTATGCCTCATTCAGTACTTTCCAACAGTAAAACTAAAAAACTTCTGGGGTGAATGCAAAATTTGTGGTTTTACACTTCAGTGCATTTTAATTTTTGCAAGAGTAAAAAAATTAATAAAGCTACAGTACAGATGGTGAAATATTCTTCCTTTCCACCAGGAGGAAATCAGATAACAGTTAGAAATACTTTGCTAACAATGAAGTGCTAAATGAAGTCTACCTTTGTGTATAAATCTCCATCTCTTTTGATACACAAATATATTTATAATACTTTTCATTTTTTATTCTAATTTGCAACCTGTTTAAAAGTAGAACACATAGCTATGGAATCACATATTCTTGTATTTAGTCTTATTAATTATTTTTATTCTGTTCTGTCCTAGAAAAAACAAGCAGGTTTTAAATATATAAAATTGCGCTTTTGGCCCTTTTAGAATGACAACATTATATGGAAAGATGTTGATATATGTATATTTTGCCATTTTTCATTATGAAAAGAGCAAATATCTATATGTAGCCCTGCTGCCCTCCGTTTGGTAAAATTATGCATCTCTAGATCTTTTTTTTTTCTTTTATGGCCCTGATAATTAAATGGACAGTCTTCTTGTTACATAGGCATCTGAAGTATTCCTGTTTCTGAAGATAGGTGATCTGTTAATTCTGTTTAGCACACAGAGTACCCATAATGACTTCAGTAACAAAGAATGAGATTAAACCCACCTATCTGCACTAAACATCTAAATTTTAAAGACCAAATACTTAGTCTTTCTAGACATTCTAGACAGGAGATTTGGAAGCGTTTAGAGGGAAGAGCTGTCCAAGACTAGGAACATAAATCAGGGAAATGTGAAGTTAACGGAAAGGCAAATGTGATGCTGAGTGCATCCCATCCAGTATTTACAAAATTAGAAATGTATGCTCTTGTATTTCCTTATCCGTCTGGGTTTCTTACCAGAATCTCTGTGAATATCCCCTTCACAGAAGTGGCTTAACTTGCTGTCTCCAGAAAAAGGACTGTTTCTAGGGAGAAAGAACAGTGAGATATACATCTTTTGTACCTAAGGTCTACAAATTCATAGTCAGAAGTCTTAGAAATTACTTTGAAAATTATAATATAAGGATGTAATTGGCCCTATATGGGACAACAGCTCTACATGTTGACTGAAATCTTTGCTTCCCTTGGCTTTTTTGAACAACCCCATGATCATTTCTTATGTGCCAAAATATTTTAATACTTTCCCCTGTAGTAACAAGTGACAGCATTCTGTGTACTTCGGTGTTACAGCACTTTTATGCTATTCAGTTCTAAGAAATGTAAGCAGCCTTTATGTACATAAAAAAAAAAATTTAATTAAGCATCATGTCCCATTTTTCAGCACAAGTATTACCTTCCAGCAATAAGAAATAAGCCGCTTTATTGCTAGGAAAATACCCAAGGTAATTCAAGTCATTCATACTGTTGTGATCCTTGTCCCTATGATACAAAATGTACTGGCTCTGCAGTTATTCTGTAATGCTGATAAAAGATAAAGAATTTCCCTTTACAATATTTCTAATATTTATGAAGTCACATCTTGGGTTTATTCAAGCCTTTTTTTTCTAATCTAACAAAGAGTCCATTGTGAATTTGAATAAGAGAGATGTCAATTTAATACATGTGAATTAATGTATGGGTCATCTTAGTGAAAGTCAGAAAAATGTCTTGTTTCCTGCATATTTGGGAAGCAAAAGCCAGTTGTAAATCAATTTGGTCTAAGTATATTTTGATAGAATGTAATCCATACCTAAATCCTATTACTGCAGTAGAAACGTAAAATTAATGTGATCAGCCCCAACCATTTTAAGAAAAAGAGCCTTAACTACTAAAACCAATTCTTAAGGCTTAATAATAAAAAATGTTAGATGCTTCTGCAAATTCATCTGGACCATTATGAAATTTCATGTGTCTCATTGGAGCTAATAATCCTTTTTGTTGTGTCAATCCAACCTCTTTCTATTTCCTTCTGAATTAGCTTCCCAGGTTTCCGAATTCTTCCTTTGTTATTCTGAAGTTCTGACTGTATCTGAAAGGTATGCCATCTCTTGTGATGGGGAATAACACTGAAGTTACAAGTTGATAGCAACAAAATATCCAACTCTCTCTCATAGTTTCTTATTGGAGAGACAGTCAAACTAATTTTCAGGAAGAGGATGGTCACTCAGGTACTACTTGAAAAAAAGTTAGAATACAGGGGAATTTGAAGATGATTTGACAGTCAAAGCTGTAATGTGAGCTAAATGATGTGAGAGATATGAGAGGTGTTGCATACGATATGCAAAAAACATAAAAAAGCAACATGGAGGCTCAGATATGTGCAGAGGTGTAGCAAGGAACTCAGGCATGTCAGAGAGGGAAAACAGAATAAGGAGAAACATCCAGGGTGAAAAAAGTCAAAATACAGGGATAGAGACAGGCCAGATCTTCAAGGAGAACTAGAGATAGATGGTATTAGAAGAGATATCTGATGATCCACACAAGGAATAAATGGAAATGTGTTCCACATACTTAAGATGGAGAGAAATGGTATAAGTTCTCTCCATTCAACTATTAAGGTGGTTGCACTGCACTCATGCACATGTAAATGTATACATGTATTCATTTATACTATAGCTGAATGTATATTCTGCAGCTATAATAATAATGAAAAATTCTTGCTTTCAAGAACCTTTGAATCAGCAATCTATAGCTCTGCAATACTGCGGGAAGATAAGGAAGTCAGGAAAATAAAGAAGTCCAGAAAAAATATTTTTTCATGTCATCATTCAGTGTAAAAATCTTGGCAGATTTCTGAAGGTCTGGCTCCTGACGCCTGAACATTTCTAAGAGCAACAGTGGAAACATGAAGACCAAATGCTAAGTAGCTATGCCATAGATCTGGTATTGCTGCATGACAACCTTTCACCATTCCAAGATGATCACTCCTGCATCTCTTTCAGCCAGAAATTCAGTTTTAAGAAAAACCTATGGATGGAAAAGAAAACCAGAATCACTGCACCATACTTTTCATTGGCCTATGAATTAGGGTTTGTAACTGTTACTCTGCAAGCCCAATATGAGTGCTGTTTAATAGGATGTGAAGATCACTTCTAATAGCTACACATACAGTCAATACACAGAAACAAACTACAGGAGCTCTTTTCAGTTCAAGTTGAAAACAGCTTCTGTTGACTTCAGTGGAATTCAGTCCATCTACTCAACTCCATCTTGTGTAGCTGCATGGGGGTGTAAAGCATAATATTATTCAAATATCCCATCATGACAAAAAACGTTACCGACCTAACTGATAAAGGAATATCCATTGTAGCTATATATCACCTAGGGATTACCTAAGACCAATGCATTTGATGGTCCTGATTAGTGCAAAAAGTAATAAGGGGATCCTCTCAATGATATGAAAAGACTTATGATTGAAATGGGTGTATTTGAAGAAGAATTGTTATACACCCTAAAGAAATTTAAACAATTTTTGTAATGGTTATAGCACATCAGTGATATTTTCCTGATTTGGAAAAATGATTGTAACTCTCTGGAAAGGTTTATTATGGAGCTGAATAATTTATACCTCACCATTATGTTTGATGGAAAGCATAGTCAGAAGATTGCTAACTATCTTGATGTAAGTCAGACACTGATTTGATTGCAGTGACAGTAGAGCACATTTTGGTTTTATGTGGACGAGATAGAAATAGTGATTAAAGAAAAATATTTTTTTAACAAAAGCCTTCAAAATATGAGAAAAATATATAAAATAGTTACATTAACACAAGATATGACCATACTCATCAAAGAAGGGGTTGTTTTTTCATAACATTACTATAAATCACCTCTGTGCTATCATTATGGTAATATAAATGTAAAATAATATGACTAATAGAAACAGCCTTTTTACACCACAAGGATTTGGTAACTCCATTTTACAGAGTTTATAGCAGAGAAGCAGGGTAACCCAAAACTGAAGAGAGATACTCTGGAAATGGTGTATTTAGCACAGCCAGAAGATCTACTGGCCCTGAACTACCAGGGAAACCTGTGGAAAACAGTAATGAGCAGTGTCTTTCAAGAGTCAATACTGGCACCAATACTATTTAATATCTTAATCAACAACATAGACAGTGGGATTGAGTGCACCCTCAGAAAATCTGTAGGTAACACTAAGTTGAGTGGTGCAGTTGATTTGCTAGAGGGAAGGACTGCCGTCCAGAGGGATCTTGACAGGCTTGAAAAGATGGCCTATGTGAACCTTGTGAAAAACAAGGCCAAGTGCAAGGTCCAATACCTGGGTTGGAGTATTCCCCAATATCAGTACAGACTGGTTGATGAATAGATTGAGAGTAGCCCTGCAGAGAAGGACTTGGAGGTACTGATGGATAAAAGAATTAAATTTGACCCAACAATGTGTGCTTGCAGCCCAGAAAACCAACCGTATGCTGGGCTGCATCCAAAGGAGCGTGGCCAGCAGATTGAGGGAGGTGATTCTGATTCTGCTGTTTTACTCTGCTCTAGTGAGACCCCACCTGGAGTACTGTGTCCAGTTCTGGGGTCTCCAGTACAAGAAAGACATGGACCTATTGGAGAGAGTCCAGAGGAGGGTCACGTACGTTATCAGAGGGATGGAGCACCTCCGCTGTGAAGACAGGCTGAGAGAGCTGGGTTTGTTCAGCCTGGAGAAGGCTCTGGGAAGACCTTATAGCAACCTTCTGATATTTAAAAGGTGTTTATAAGAAAAATGGACGGATACTCTTTACCAAGGCCTGTAGTGACAGGACAAGGGGCAAAAGTTTTAAACTGAAAAAGGGTAGGTTTAGATTGGACATAAGGAAGAAATTTTTTATGGTGAGACACTGGAACAGGTTGCCCAGAGAAGCTGTGGGTGCTTCGTACCTCGAACTATTTGAAGTCAGGTTGGATGGGACTTCGAGCAACCCTGACCATGGCAGGGGGTGGAACTAGATGATCTTTAAAGGTTCGTTCTAACCTAAACCATTCTTTCATTCTATGATTCTATGATCCCTTCTTCTGAACAGTCCCCTGTGGAGTCCTTGATAGAACATTTCTGTCTTTATATATAATTTCCAAGAAAGTCAGAATTATCAGAATGTTGTCCCCTTGGGGTACTGCTCACACTGGGGATCCCAGTTTGAAGCTTCTTGGGCCATTGTGGGGGCATATCTGCCACATTGTTCAATGACCAATAGGCAAGACCATATAACACATAAAGAGATTTGCTGACAGAAGTCAGCAACTTGTTTGTTAGACATCTTCACTTTATTACCATCTGTTAATAGCACTTAGAATATATACTGGCATATTTCATGCCTAAATACTGAATCAAAAATGTATTTGCTGAAAGGCCAGTAGTTGCTTTTAAAAGGAATGAAAGATACTGAAGATCTCTTGGTACATTGTAATAATACTAAATATATCAATAAAACTAATTTCCTAAGTAGTTCTGGGCTAAAGTGCTTTCTTCTAACCACAAGCAATTTATAATATGATATTTAGACAAAATTCACTTGTCCACTCCCTGGTTGGAGTCTTCAGATAAAACAGAGATATCCCATCTTAGTGACTGTTATACGTTTACGGAAGTGTCCCCGTGTTATTGTGTATGCTGTAGAAAAAGCCATGCCTACAAAAATACAAGTTTCTCAGCATGAAAATTCACCTGGAAGGAATGACACATCTCCTGGAACAAAACATTTGTCTGAAAGGTAAATTTGACTTAAAATCTGACTTAATATAGATAGACGTAGTGTTTACCATAGCCTGGCAACAGACACATGGGTAACAGCTGCATAAAGAAGCCTTCAGAAAGGTCCTCAGGCCAAAAAGTCCTCCCCCTCCACACTAACATTCTGTAGAAGGATCTTCCGGGTTGACTATGAGCAAGATGGTAGCTATTTACAGGAAGAAAATATAAGTATATCCATTGCTTGGGATGCAGTACAGGGTGTGCTTACTTGGACAGGATTTGTACCTCCGTCAATACATTTGCTCTCACAGACTGTGATTCCCACACAGGTATTTGAGATTGCATGAGCTGCCTGAGTGCCAGCTAAAGCTGCAGATGGGTTCAGGTCTCCTACAGACCATGACATATCTAGCAAATATACACAGATATTTTGGATAACTTAGAGTATCTGAAAAAGGCACTAGATTTTTCCAGAAAAATCACCACTGAATGAAGCTCATGGTGAAGACACTCAGCAGAAAGGATGATTTCAGGCCTTATTTTCAGAGGCGCAGATGTCTTTCCTGTAAGGGACCTGATATCACCTGCCACAAGGACCAGCTGGGATTTGTAGAGCTCTGTCACACCCAGTGTTGAAGCAGCCTTTACATGTGTACTAGTTTTGGCTGGAACAGAGTTAATTTCTCTCATAGCGGCTTGTATAGTGCCACGTTTTGGATTGCTGACCAAACAATGCTAATAACACACTAATCTTTTAGCTGTTGCTGAACAGCATCTTCAAATGCCAAAGCCTTCTCTGTTTCTTACTATGTCCCCCCCGTGAATAGATCAGGTGTGCGTAAGTGGTTGGGAGGAGACACTACAGGGCGGATGACCCAAACTAACTGAAGAGATATTTCGTGCCATATACTGTCATGCTCAGCAATAAAAAGAGAGAGGTAAGTTAGACATCTTTTGCTTGGGAACTGGCTGGGTATGAGCCTGGTACTTAGAAGGTGCTAAGAGAGTGATTGCCTTTATATGACTTGTTTTGTTTTCTCTTTTTCTTCTTCCATTTCTCCTTTATTTATTAAACTATTTTTATTTTGACTTAAGAGTTTTATCCTTCCTTTTTCTTCCCTTTTCCTACTGGTGGTAGGTGGTGGGGGAAACAAGTGGGCAGCTGTGTGGTGCTTAAGTGCCTACCAGAGTAAACCCACAACAACATGGCATAATCAAAAATATTATTCTTGTATTCAATCTTCTATCAGGCTGTCAGTGGTCTCTGGGTATACATTCCTCGTGCTTAAGACATGGAGGAAGATCAGGAAATCTAATGATACTGATTGGCAAACAATTAACAAACTCACTAGTCAGGTGCTTGAGGCCACACTGAAAAATCGTCACACTGTCTCTTGTCCAAATTAATCTTTGTTTACTGGTATTTACCTTTAACTACAGCACTGAACATGTTGTAAATCACTCCACAACAGAAGGGTGAACATTAGAGGACAGAATGTGTTCTTTCCGGGTTCTCTTGGTTTGCACTCATTTAAGGCTCCAAGGGACTTCAACTGGACTCTGTTGAAGGGTATGTTATGTTGTCCTCAGTTTGATTTTGTTCCATTCCTGGAAGCCTTTTTTCTCCCCCTCCTCTTTGCATTTTCCAGAGTGCCACTTACAACTGCCTTTCAGCAAATGAAGAGCTGGATGGGTAAACAACACAGATGTGGTTGCAGAAGCTTCAGTATAAGCTATAAGCCATCAAACCCCTTTGATCTTAAGGGATGTGACCAGCAGTGACATATCTAAAGAGCCTGAGTATTTGGAAAAGGCCACCAGAAGCTATTGACTCTATAATCAAAATTTCCGGTTCAGTATGTTCCATTACAACAGACCTGCAGTTCATTTCTCTCTTTCTTATTGCAAAATTTATTCTTATTATTTAATTAGAAGCTTCTGAAATTATTACTTATCTGTAATTCATTAAAAAAGGCAGAAATCGATTTTTTCCACAGATGTGACCAAGGGCCAGATTCTGCAATAAACTGTATAACCTGTGAAATTTTATTGAGGTCTCTAGAATTGTTTGGGCTGTAGATTACTGAAACATGTGGCACAGAAACTGTAGAAGGGAACAGAAAATTAAATGTAGGTGGGTTTCACACATTTCAGTCCAATATCATGAAATCTCAAACCCATTTTCTATGTAACATTTGATTGTAACATTCTGGACTTTGGCTCTACTGAATCACATCTAGGTTACTGTGGATACAGGCTTCACGCCACTCAAGGCTTTTGGTTGCAAATCCCAAATGGAGACAGGTGATTCCCAAATACCTTAGTCCCCAGAGATAGCCCTCTTTGCAGCATTTCCCCTTTTAGCTAACTTGGTGCCTTGCCTCCCAACACAGGGACTTACACAGTGCCAGCTCAGAGCAGCTGTAATTCTGGATCCTATCAGAAGAGGGTAAGATCCTGTAGTATACCTAATTATCCCCATGTCTTGTGTAAGGCAGCTGGGTACCTCATACAGTAATCCAGGCTTCACTTTGAGGCCAGGTTTTGAGAAATAATGTGTTGCAACATCTAGCTGTGTGGTGCCAATCCCTCAGCCTGAAAGCAACAGTGGTTAATATCACTTCAAGTGTAATGAGGCAGCCCATTCTGTTCCTTTTTTCTCTTGAAATGCATTTTCAATGTAATGAAGCTTCCCATTCAGCAGAGTAAGTAGGGAATGATCCAATAGATAAATTCTTGTGAGACCCAAACAGCTGCTATTGACAAACATTGAAGGCCAATAGAAAATATCCTTAGGCACCTCTAATAAAGGAAGCATTTTTTTTTATGTTGAGAGGATTCGGAGTTTATTTATGTGCTAACACCCTGAGTGGAAGGTGTTACATACAACAAAGTCAGTTTGACAGGGGCAGCCAGCCCGTGAGGAAAACATGACTGTTCCTTATACAGACTGCACCTTATTAGCCATTTATTTTACTATTTCTCTTTACGGTGCCAGTGGAGTAGTTCTCCCCAATACATATTTTTCATGTCATCCATTTGGCAGGTAATACAGTTTCTGAGGGTGGCTAATATGCAGTTGATTAACTGAAGAGTTGCTACTGAAAAGAATCTCCTCTTTGGTATGGCTTGGCAACTAACTGCTTGGAGGAAAGAAATGTGTGGCTTGGATATAAAAATTACCAACTGAAAAGTTTTATGCAATTGACTTGACAGAATTATATAAAGCTAATCCCTCAAGCAAGAGTTGCTTTTCTTGCTGTTCCCCATTCCTGTCTCTTTCTCTTTGTAAAAACTGTTTTTCCTATTTTTTATTCTTTTTTACTGTTGTACCCGGAGGCTGCACCAAGATTGAGGGCTTTTGCATTAACAAGGCAAAAACAAATCCTAGAATGTCCAAATTAGACAGGCTACTTTGATGAACAATTGTATTGAAATTTCAGGTGAATGTTTTTCATTTGAAATAAGACAGAGAAGGGCAGACAAAAATATTTTTATTATATTTTTTTCATTAATTTCTTTTTCTTCTTTTATTTTGTCTTTCTATTCTTCTCTTTATTTCCCTTAAACTTACTTCCTTCCAGTTACTAATTAGAAACAGTATATTAACCAGCCCTTCAGATAAATCCAGTTCCAAGAAAGTATTTAGACTTTTTCTTTTTTTTTACATCCATAAAATCTCAATGGAAGAAATCAAATAAAAGTTTGTAACCTGCTTATTAAGACTTGTTGCACAGTGCTTATAGTACTAGCTGTTGGAATAAGACATTTATTATTCTCTTCTTTTTTCCTCGTGAGTGTTGGAAAGGAATGTAATATTTCAGAACTGACCACAGGTCCATCTTTTTAGACATATTATATATGAGACTATTACTGCAATGTCTTAGAATCTCATAATATTTAATAAATTCAAGCTTATAGTAGTGATTTAGACTGGTAATTGTTCATGGCGTTCCACAGTTTCCCAAATTAAGTCATCCCAAATTCTGTTAAGAGCTTCCAATTAAAATTTGCTTGAGAGAATTGATAAACAAAATGCCTTTTTTTTTTCACAGTATTACTAATAAGGAATACTGTTTTGGGGATATATTGATATAGGTGTATGCTAAGTGGCAAATTCTCCAGCTCTCACGCTGAAGTCCACAGTTTTATGTGGTTACTTCATTTCATACACTAGTTTCATCATGTTAGGAAAAATCTTCTGACAATAGCGAGCATAGGAACAGTGGCTTTCAGGTAGATTTTTGAGCCTGAGGGTTAAATATGTTTGAGGGCAAGGAATGAAAAAAAATTTTTTAAGCCCGAGAGTTTTAAGAATGGCCAGCAGGAGATGTGGCTAGATAGAGGTGTAATGAAGCCACAACTGATATCATAGGAAGAGATGTGTGAACCTGAAATTCTGAATAAACATGAAAGTATAACTGAATGAACCAGAGTGGTTCAACAGGAACTTTACCAGTTGATGTAGGTAGATGCTGATGAATTTTGGGTTCAATGACAAAAGAGCAGGGAAAAAAGTGAGTATGATAGGGTGAGAGAGCGATTAAGAAGAATTAGAAATTCTAAGGGTATATACTGGCTTTGTCACTATGCATTTGCTATAAGATGTTCCAACTTTTCCTTATAAAAGGGAATATAGTGGGAGAGCGTACTTCTGTTTCTGTACATTTTGCTTCCAAACTAGTCCCCTTTAACTGAGCACCACAGGTTCTTAACAAAGCAAAAATAAATTTCAACAATGTTGGGTTACTTGAACCTTTTCACATGAAGTAAGAATTTCACGAACATTGATTCAACCTCTGATCTGAGCTTAGTTAAACAGTTACTTGATGCTCTTAGTAAATTCACTCCAGTCAACCTGAGCAACATCTCAATTAAACATCTTCCTCCCTAAAGAGCATTTGCAGTGCTCCCTGGTATTCTTCCTCCAGTCCTGACCTGTCTTTCTATTATGATTCCATTCACATCTTTTAGATGATGCCTATCTGGCACTTTTGGATAAAGTGTGTTGTTCACAGCAAACTGGCTGGCAGCTGTGGGCTTCCCTGTTATTTTTACTCTTGAATCAGTGCACAAAGCACTTCAGAAGAAAAGCCTTACAATAGCATAGCTTGTATATACGTGATATTGATCCTCTTCCCAGCTAGGCAAAGTAAAGGGTACGGGCATTGTTTGTGAGATACATAGACCTGTACAATCTTGGTTCAAAGGTGTTTTCCTCAGTATATTCTGGGAAGTCAGCACCAGGAAATGATTGATTTTTTTCTTTCTTCCTTTTATTTCAGGTGGAGTCAAGTAACATTAAGAATAACCAGAAACAAATGTAAAGCCTATTCTCCTGGGTCAGCTTCATCCTCAAGATGTTAGAATTGTCATGGCAAGTGTAAATGTTGAACATTCAGAGGTTTCCCTTATAATTGTGCACAAATAGTGGTGAGGATGAGGGGAAAATGAGCTCTTTTATAGCTCTCATCTTCCCTTTAATTCACATGCAAAGGCACGCACACAGAGCCATGCCCTGCTGTCAACAGGAAATTCTATGAGCCTACAGATATATCACCCTAGTGATGGGCAAGCAGAAACTGGAAGCTTTTGTTAGGTCTCTCAGGAGCAGTTCCCATTTGGGATTTCTCCAACCGACCACTGGAGAATTTCTGACATGTAGATATTTAGATCACGCAGGATTCTTAACAGATAAGCTGCGTAAGGATTCAAGTACAATTTGCCACCTGATAAATATTTTAAAGACTACTGAAGTAATTTGGAGCCCTTATATTTATTTCAGTAATCTATGGATGCTTTTTTTTAATTATTTTTTTTATTTTCTCATTCAAATGTATTGTATCCTTCCCTTTTGAACATTTAACCAGCTTGGAGTCTGCAACCAGATTAGAAACTTCACCCAGTGTTAGTGCAGTACCTTCTCACTTTTCAAAATCAATTCCATGCCCCCTATCCTTTTTATTTTCCTTTCCTTCAAAACCGAATGTAAAAAGAAATGGAAACTCTCAGAAAACAGAGACATACCAAGGGGAATATTTTCTCAGGCAAGGGAATGCCTTCATTCATGTTAAAGGTTTCCATTTCTTGTATGGCTTATTTTTCTATTTGGACAGGGGTTTTCAAAGATACTGAATTATAAAAAGATTAAAAATTTGCCACTGCCTTTCCTGAGTTATGTACCTCTTTAAGGCACTGGAGTCATCTGTGATGGGGAACTGAGCTACTACTGCACAACACTTAAGCACAATGGGACCGAGCACAAAAAGAAACTGGTGGCACACAGGGATGTATACTTGTGAGGATAGAAGTAAAAAAAATAAAGTTCATGATCTAATGGTGCCAGTAACACCTTTTTGCACTAGGATGCATGGCTATCACAGAGCAGCTGATCAGAAGCACTAGTTACCTTTCTAGACAAGCAAGCAGGACACAAAGTAGCAATTTGAACTCTTGGAAAGCTTAAGAAATCACTCCATTTGTTTTGATCCCAACATTTTTAATAGCAAACCTGAGGAGTCTGAGGACAGCTGACTGACAATGAATGTGATTGACTGACTCTGAATCCAAAAATACTGTGTTTTAAGTCTGGAATATAAATACATCAAAAAAAGTTTCTGTTTTTAAAAGAAAGCAAAAAAAAAAAAAAAAGAGGAGAGAGGAGACTGTGCAGCATGAAAAACCTCATCATTTCCTCTGTAGGAGAGTGCTTTGCAGCTAGCTACAAACCTCATATTCACAAGGCAAACAAAGCATCATTTTTTAATGATTCTTCTGAATACATTTTTGCAGCAGCTTGCCTAGACCTGCTTGTCATAATGGTTTCTTCAAACGCTTTTTAAAGCCTGTGATGTTCAAGGCCCTAGCCTTCCCCCTCTCTTGCTTGTTTTTTATGTGTCACAGTTGTCAACTAAAATAGAGCACCTAGCCTTTGTTTCAAGATGGTACCTGATCAATATCATCAATCCGTCTCGCTCCCTCTCCCTCTCTCGCACTCTCTCTCTCTACAGCTGTATCCATTTCCTCCTGGCAAAAAGGGACTTTATGAATAAATGATACTGAAATGCTGAGGGTTCAGATACTAAATAATGAATTTCACCACCAAAAACACAACAACTTCTCCAATCATAAAATACCGCTCCTTCCATATTGATTGTGCTTTGGCAACTAGATGCAGTGCTAGGCTTCACTCTGCAAGGTGTTTAAAAAGAAAAACAGGTTTACCCAGGATTTATCATGTATGGAAAAATGTAATATCTAAGTAGGCTGTCTGCTAATGTCTGGCATAATGTTTCTTCATAATGGTTAACCCTTTTGCAGGGAGTGGAATAAGAGTGCCTCTCTCTCTAGATGGGAACTTTGCTTCATGGGACATTACAGTAAGTGTGTCATCTATTCTGCGCTGTTCTACGGTTACTAGCTTAAAAATGATAATGCAAAGCTCCTTTTACTTTTTAAATAGCAGCTGTGTGCTGGGAATAGAGGATTCGTTAGCAGGACCGGGTCCTAGGTCAGGAAAGCTGCAGCTGCTGTTCATCCTAATGTTGCTGGGTGCTGGGTTTGCGGCTCACTCACTGTTGCATGCAGTGGGTCAAGGTTTCGGAGCATTTGTTGTCTGCTCAAATGTGACTTGCTTTCCTATTTCCCTCATGAATGGTCTCTGCTGGCGCATTTCTGATGTGCAAAGAATGCCAGTATCCGCTATCTGAGAGAAGGCTGGGGTCAGGGGGGGTAGATTCATGGCATGTGATTGGCAAAACCTGCCTTCTATCAAGTTGTAGGCTAACTTTTTTGACTGAAATGTTCTGTGTCTGCCTATAAATTTGCTTTACTGCCTATTAATGTCAGAGAAGTTTCATTTTTAATTAGGTGAAATGACTAGACTTTGTTTTATGAGGAACTCTGTATGTCCCACCTACAAGCTTCTTTGAGAGAGAGAGGGAGATAGATATAGAGATAGATAGATAGATAGATATATACATAGTTCAGGTTTGAGAAATGATGTCACTCAAGTGAAAAGTCAAAGTAGGGAGGGTGTTTTTTTAGAAGAAAACATTTGAGTGGTTTAGTATATTTAGCAAATCTATTGGTAATTTTGCTATTGGAAAATTATTTAAAAATAGATTAGTCAGATTGCTAGGAAATTACATTTTGTTCTACATTCTAACGAATTTGTATTCAACAATAAAAACTCTGTGGCTCGTATTTTTATTTCAGAGGTAATATCCAGTGCTGTGATTCTTAACTGTTTATTCAAATGATGCATATACATTTTTACATCTTCATTTATTTATTTATTTTAACTTATTTTAGTGGGGGAAATACAGGCATTAATTTAGAGCTACTGATGCAATGAAATGGAGGAATATATTTGAGCTATTAGCCGCTTCAATCTCCTGCCCACAAATAATTGATGAGTTTCTATTAAAGATTGACAAGCCGGCAGACTGCAAAGAATTTTTACTAGAAAATGCAGCATGGTTAGCAGATATGCATTATACCTTTTATTCTATCTCTATATATTAACAGTTTGGGAGTTGAATTTTTTGTTTCTTATAGACCTATTGGTTGGTATTTGACTAGGAAGAATTTACATGAAATAGAAAAAAGAAAGAATAAAAGGGAGAGAAAGAGGGAGAGAGAAAGCAAGCAATGCAAGCACACACATCAGAATTCTCCTTAGCCATTTTTCATGTGTTATTACTGACTGTTTCATGTAAATTTTTTTAGGATTCTCTTCAACTCATCTTCTCTGTTTCTGGGTTGAATTATTGGCATGCAACAAAAAATGTGAAAAAGCAAATTCTAGTAATGTTAGCAGAGCATATGAAGAACAGCAAGTTCCTCATAAGCATTGTTCATATGTAAGCAGAGTGATAAAACTCTTAAGTAATTTTAACCTCAGCTCTTCTTTCTGTGAGAAGTTCTGTATTTATAAAATAACAAGGCAAAAATAAGTACATCTTTTATGTATAGTTTTTAATCCATAAAGAAAAAAATATTGAGTAGTGAAAAATTACAAGAATTCTAAGTTTTATTCATAATATCTGTCCCTGTGATTTGTATACTTGGAAAGATTTCTTGTTATTAGCAGCAAATATTTTAAAATTACAAGTTGGCTGTAAACTCATTTTGTTTTGCTTTCTTATGGTGGTTTGTTGAATAAATATACTTGCATTTCATTCTGTATAACGTCATTCTTATAGAAGAAACATTGTCTTAAGTAACATATTAGAAGACAAACTACAACATCTTTAGTGGAATCAGACTTGGGATGAGAAGGGAGACAAGAAGGGAGAAAAAGATACCTGGATAATTTAAAATTTGAAATCTTAAAATTGCTTAAACAAATTAAGAGTAACTACATCAGCTTTTTTTATTCTCAGCATCTGCCTTTTTGATTCCTCCTTTAAATTTCTACAGGTAACAAAACAAGCAATCAAGCAAATGACAGCTTAGCTGCAACTTGGATGAGTTTAGTGTATCATTACGACATCATTTTACTTTGTGGTAATAAAGTGTAATTCTTATTCCAGAATTATTTTACAGTAACAAAGTAACAAAACTTGTTACTTTTAAATCGTACAGTATCTCCATAGTAAAATGAAGATTCAGGGCAATTTTTTTCAATATTTGTTCCTTGAGATAATCCCATCTAACAAGGAGTTAATACTCTGATGTGTACAGGAACATTTTTCATTACACAGATTTTTTAAAACAGATTGTCTACACATAAATAAACCTACATATGCCAAAACCCAAAAGTTTCTACTTCAGAAAACTCCAGCTGCTAAATAAATAGACTTGCATACATTTTTGGCTTGCAGTGCATGTTCCATAATAGGTTGTGCAATAGGATTTCATTTAACTATATGGATTTAAATATTTGTTACTGCCCACTTTGGGGAGACAAAATTAAATGGTTTGGTGGCTTACAAGATATGGAAGGAATAAAAATAGAAGCTCAAGCGTCTTAGAAATGCAGAAGGTATATTATTAAAAAATAATAGAATACAAATACTAGGGAATATCTTTGTTATGTACAATGTTACTGGCTATGTATCTTAGCTTCATTTTGTATTTATGAATATATTTTCAGTAGAAGGATAAATAGGTGAAAATAGTTCACTACCATATGATTTGTTTTATCCTTAGGCATCGCCTGGGGTTACTGGTACAGCCCTGGCTCTCAGTACCGAAAAGTGAAATGTGCAACAATGAAAATTTTATTAAAACGTGTGTTAACCCATTACAGTATGTTCACTTTCAATTCTTTGTAAGAATGCGTGATGTATCATTCTGTGTGTGTCATGTTTTTAAAAAGATATGAGTCAAGTAGAGGAGCAAATTTAATGGGAGAATTTTATGGGAAACATTATACAAATGGCAGAGTGTGCGATTCCCATTATTAAAATAATTTGTCATTGTATGAAAAAATGGTATAAATTTCAAGAAAGAGTCTTCTTTAGTTATCTGCCCTTTTTTAATGGCAGCAGCTTTTGTGCAGTAAAGGCAGACACGTTTTCAAGCAAAGCCCATTTCAGACCAGAATTTCTGAGAGCCCTATTAATGTTTCATGCTAATCAAGGAGAGTGGGAAATAGAGCTGACAGGTGCTTTCTACTCTGCTTATTCCTGTCTTCCTGCATTAGACATTACCAGCTAAAAAAGAGCCAATATAATTCCTTTCCAGTGCATGTGGCGACAAGGGCAGAAATAAAATGCTTCTTTTTATAAGTTTATAGTTATTTTTCTCATTGCCTCCACTGGTGACAGCCACAAATGTATAGATGTAGCAATTATTAATAAAAAATTATTTTACTTCAAACCACAACCTGAATCGGACTCTGAAATTTCTGCCAGCACATTTTGGAAACTCCAGTGCGCTGGTAGCACATCTTCTGAGATGAACTGAGGTCCACCTGGGATCCTTGTTTTAACAGCACACATGATGGTATTTCCATCTGAGCCAGAAAGAAACACATACCTTTAACAAGTCTTTTTCATTAAGATATGCCAAGGTGAAGAATAAAAGTAAACTCTTCAAGAGGCAGCTTGAAGACAAAACATGAGAGCTGTAGCAGGCATTGCTTGGGGTTGCCTTTTGCTACCCTTCCCTACCCTAGGTAACTGACTATGTTAGTCAGGCAGAGCAGCAGCACTCTGAAGCAAGTGCTCAAATCCCATGTACAGCTAAAGGAGAGAGTGACGTGCCTTTGAAAGCCTACAGAAAAGTCCCATCTGGCTGAGTATTAGGTACACAAGTTAGTCAGGGAGGCTGTCCCTCTGGAGACTCTCAAAGGCACATGTCTCCAGTGCCTGCACAGAAAGTTTTGGTGCTTCCTTTGGGAAGCCTGCTTCAATAGGCAGTTAAATGCAGATGCAAGTTAGGTACCCAAGTGAGGTAGACCAGACTGTAGCCCCTGACAACAAAATGGCTGAAGTCTGCAAGCTGGGACTTTACTGAACTGTATTTGTATAACACGCATGGGGAATTTCCTAACTGCAGCAGCTAGCAATCCTTAAATTAGCTTTGCTGAAATAATCAGGTAAAGCAGAAATGGAGCCCACTATTCCAGTATATTGCTTTTTCTACACAGATCAGATATTGTTAAACCACCTTAATTGTGCATGACAGTCAGTGTAGCTGGTTTTTCATGCAAATTATAATACATACAATAACTCAGAAAATATTTACTTTAGTATCTCTATAGACTTTCTGAGCATTGAAAAAAAGTTGTGTTTGCTTAATTGAAACTACTTTCTATCATAAAATTTAATTGAAGCAGATCCTTAATCTGGATCATTTTACACTGGTTTAACTCTTGCCTACTTTGATGTTGTTTGCTAGTAATTTATTGCTTTAACTTGAACTAATAAATACATTCACACATATTTGAATACGTATGAATCCAGCTTAAACAAGTCTATATTAAGAATCTAAATCAGGTTAGATAAATTTGTTTGAGTCAGTGTAACCTTTCCCCATGAAATGGACACATATTTATTAAAAAATTGTAGATTATAACGTGAAAATAATTACCATTTCTCTCTGGCTGGACACAAAGTAATACTGCTTATTAGCTTGTTTTAAGGAAGTTGCCCGCACTTTTCTATCAAATTTATTTTGCTGTTAAGAACACGATTTCTACAGTGATTTCTACAGTGAGTCATGTCTACCTTCAGATCCATAATCAACATGAATACTAACAGACAATCAAATTCAATTTCTTACAGGAGTTTTTTTTCTGAACGTCATTAGAATCTTCTTGAATAATGATGGTGAGGCACATGTGGCTTAGAGTACTAAAGGACTTGTGTATTGTCTTGTTTACTGTGTCAAATACTGTATACCTAAAAAAAAAAAAAAATCTTTTGCTTCTGTCAAAACCAAGTATCTTTCAAAGACAATTTAAAGATGAGTGAACCATTTCTCCCTATATAAACTGTGCAAAGTTGCCACTGTCTACACACCATACATGGGAATGACACTGGTGCCTTCAAAATAGGTCAAAATGTTATGATTTTGTACAGAAGTTGTCATAGAACTAATTCATTGGAAGCATAAAACCAAGGAATTCCTTACCAAAAAGAAGCTCAGGTTTTTAATCTTAACTGTGCACCAGAATTCTTTATAAACTTATTTCCATCAGGAACCTATCTTTATTTTTTATTTAAAGTATTAATCCAGGGAAACTTGAGAGGGTTTGCTTTCTGACTTTGACACTTCACCATTATGGTGACAGAACTGGGAAGCTTTAACCATTTTGCCATATGAACTTAAACTCTCTAAAACCTATGGAGAGCATCACATAAGTGAGAAGCCTTCACTTCACCCCTTAGATAACACAATTTCCATGGCCAAAAGCTATGTGAGCTCCACCTGCCCTAGAATTCCCTTAGCAGATGTCAAAATTATGTAACGACCTTGTTTACATTTGGCTTTTAAACTTAGGGAAGAGTATCTAAGCAAGATTTGTGCTTGAGAAATGTTCACAACACAAATGTTTGGAGCTATATAGTGAGTATGCAAGACTACAGTAGCTGTTAGTGTCATAGACTGGTCCAGTGTAATGTGGCTTCTGAAGGTAGCTTCCGTAATCTGTTCTTTTTCCAAGTTACTTGTCTTTCTTCCCTTCAGTGGAAAGTGACTAAGGGAAAGAAATTTTTCTTAGGACTGATCGCTGTTTCAGAACTCATGAATGATTCCAAGGAAGCGATCTTTTATTTGCTCTGCAGTGTTAAATAACAGGTCATAGTGTTGTTAAAGTACTGAAAAATTTTGCTGCAAATTAATGTTAAGAAATATACACTTCATGCTAACACATTTTAAATTATATATTTTCTTTCTGTCCTTCTATCTTGAACAGTCACTTAACGACCAAGACTGAATATGTGCATGTATACATTTTTACCTTCTTTGCTGTCTTAGTGAGGAAGTAAAGATTTTAATGTGTTCTTATGAAAGCTTTTCTGGGAACCCTCCCAAAACAGAGAAATAAGTTGAAAATATCAGCTTTTTAATAGAAATCTTGGGCAGGTCCTGTACAGTACGTCTTCGCAAGTACTAAAAGCTGTTTAACTTCCGCCTGCTAAAAGCAGGTATTCTTTTCACTAAAGAGAAAAAGGGCTGCTCTTATCAAGGCCTGAGACAAGAAGATATGTGCATGTGCAAATAATAAATTGCCTGTGCCACATCCAGATTCCAAAGCTCCCTGTTATTAATTCTTGGTTTCCTCATTTACTCTACAATCACACTTCTGCAACCAAGATTCTGGATCTGTGCAGATAGGTTGGGCATGGGAAAGTCCCAGTGGGATTGTGAAGGGAAACCCATAGAAGGCTTCACATTGACACTTCAAAGGCTTCTGCACCAAATCTGTGCTCTGTATCTATGAATAGATAACCCTCACTCAGAAATTAGTTGCTCCTTTCCCCTCCCCATCTTGCCTTCTCTGCAACAATTCATAATAAGACTGTTTATGTACAAAGACCTTCTGCAAACAACATTAATACTCTGGCTTCCTCAAGAAATTTTAGAAAACTAAGGCCTCTTTGGCCAATTATGGCAGACACCTTAGTTATACAATCCCAAGAAAAATGTCTATTCCTGAGGAGATTATACAGTCCAGACAGACAAGTCATATCCAGAATAAGAAAATGTAGCCACAAAATTTTGTGTTTGGTTTTCACCTTATCTGGCCTTTGACTTCTGTGTCTGATAATCACCTTTCGGATTAACACCTTTAGACCCTGATTCTCTAGACTCCTTTTAGATATTTATATTGAGAAAAAAGTGAGCTGGTCCCTAAAAGCAATCATTTGTCTCTTTAAAAAACACCTGGGCAACTAGCTGAGGTGAAGATCTTGAATTCATCAGTAGCATCAGGGCTAGAAATGAAACTGGATCTCTCCAATTCTATCTCATTGCTCATCTCTTACAACTTGCTGCGTCTGAGCCCAGGCTACAGAATAACAATGTTGAGCTATAACAAAGGAGTGTAAAAGAGAGGCAGTTTGCTCTTACTAGGTTAAAGCAAGCAAAGCACTACGGATTTCCATCTATGGTGATATGCTCTGACAGACACTTTACATTTAATTAACAGGACCAAATTCTCCTTTAATTTATGCAAGTGAAGCTCTATTGGCTTCGAGTTAGCTCTGATGTAATTGGGAGCAGAATTTGGCCTAGCATCTGTAATAAATCATTAATGAGCATGTAGTAAGATAAGTTTTAATGATTAATTAACAATGTATTTTTTGGAGAAAAGTATTCTTAACATGCCCTTAATGTATCAAGTGATAATTACAATATTAAAAGCTGACTGATTAAAGCAATTAATTATATACTTAATTTATTTACTAATTAAGCTTTAATATATGTATAGTTGAATAATTGCTAATGAGTATTTCACATTTGCTAAACAGGTCTGGCAGTAATTACATGGAAAACACTATAAGATGATTCTTCTAGTGATTATATGAAATAAATGCAACATTCTTTGGGGTTTTTTTCTTTCTTTTTCTTTTTCTTTTTCTTTTTCTTTTTCTTTTTCTTTTTCTTTTTCTTTTTCTTTTTCTTTTTCTTTTTCTTTTCTTTTTCTTTTCTTTTTCTTTTCTTGTTTTGTTTTGTTTTGTTTTGTTTTTTTCCACCAAAATGAATTACTTGGCTTGCATTTTCCTCCTTGCTGAGTGGAATGTATACTAAAAGGCAAAAAAAGTAGTAAATGCTCCATCCCTGGCAGTGTTCAAGGCCAGGTTGGCAACATGGTCTAGGGTGAGGTGTCTCTGCCCATGGCAGAGAGGTTGGAATTAGATGATTTTAAGGTCCTTTCCAATCCTAACCATTCTATGATTCTGTGATTCTATGAATGCAAACTTCATAGGTCTGAAAAGGCAGTGTTTCTGGACAAATATGATGAAAGATGCTTCTGAACCACAACTCAGTAATGCCTACATGAAAACAGCTATCTTCCCCCTTCTGCGCATGACACTAAAGCCTGCAGTTTTCTTAGTTTGTATTCAGATCTTACTCAGGCAAAATTTCAGCTGATATTAATGGGAGTTTGTTATGCTAGGACCACGGGTGTTTGTTCTTATTATGGCAAAAACTTTTGGCTCCTGAGCTGGACTCTTACATCTTTAATTCATATACGATGTGGGAGAGAGATATATCTTTCAGTCAGACGTAAGTTCCTTAAATCATAGCACATGCAGTATCTGTTGTTGCAGTCCTTACTTGAAGTCTTATACTCTGTGCAGACAAAACTCCAATTAAAGCTGATGAAAGTTTTGCCTAAGCAAAGAAAGAAAAACCAATAGGACCACTTTTAGACATACCTGACCACACTCAGTAAACTCCCAAGCTTTTTATTAATTCAAATTCTGATTGCATCCTAAGTGAAACCTGAAGCCCAAGTTTCAGGTACTTGCCCAAATTGTATCACAAACTATAGAGGAAAAGACAGTCCCTCTTTTTCCAGCCTCTATGGTTCACATGTTGCCTTCAGGGACATGTTACCTCAATGCGGATTCTGACCTGCTTAATACATAAATAGCAGTGACATGCAGTATGTAGCATGGTTTGGTGGAAAGAAACTGCACAGCATGAAGAAGTATTCAAGAAGGGGTTAGTGTTATGGCTATAATTACTTCTACTCCACCAGGTGATAAATGAGCAAGACACCTACAGCATTGAATTGTGGGGGTAGAGTCTAGTAATGAGACAATCCCCAGCCTAGTTAACCACCTCTAACTGTTGGAGGGTAGAGATCTGTAGATATTGAAACAGTTCTCCTCCCTTTCCTACTCTTAGGCTTGATACCCTCAAGCTTGTATGTATTTCTGCAAAATCCCAGCTGCTCCCTCTGCCTTTTTCTAAGATTGGATCCTGGGGGCACCTTTTCCTCCCATCCCCCAATCTTCCCTCTGGATACATCTTCTTAGTGCTCTAATTTCTATCTAGCAGGTGAAAGTGCATGTTGACCCACAGCATATTCCTGGGAGAGCAAAATTAAATAGGTTCAGTAGGTCTGGGTTGCACATAAACAGGTCTTAATGTAATGTGTATTCTCATGCCATGCATTAATGAAGTGGGAGATGGACTGAATCTCACCAAAGCATGGCTTTTTGCAAACTCTCTATGCTGTCACCAGATCAGAAATGGACAGGAGCATGGACAAATGGACACAAGGGACTACACCCCAAATACAAGGCTTAGCCGTGACTTGTATACATCTTTGATTTTTCTGCCAGCAAAGCCTCATGTAATTGATTGCCAAGACTCCCTGCATCTGCCTAACTGGAGGTGTGTGACAAATCCAACCCAGTCTGTGGTAAAATTCCAGAATCATTCCCAAGGAAAGATTAAATTACATTTATATCGCACACACCATTACTCAGTTATATGAAAATGCATTCTTCTAGTAAAACTGGGGTTTGTATTTATGTAAGAGATAACAAACAAGGGATAAGGATATTAATCGAACATGGAAAGTTACGGAGTAAAGATTTAAGAGTTAAAAAACCACATGTATAATTTTTTTTTAATTGGTATTAACAAGGAATTTCAACCAAATGTCCCCCCAGAGGAATCAAGCCTGTAACTAAAGTGGCCTTAGCACCGACTGGCACCAGGAAGAGTTTAGAGGAAATATATCCTAAGGCTGACAGATGTTACCTTGAATGATCCATATAGACATATTCCTTGGAATTAAGTAGGGATGTTGCCTACCACACAGGAACAGTTGCTGTCAGCTATTACCTGATGCAATCCAGTAACCAAAGTTCTGCCACTGAACTTCAGAGCTTCCAAGATAATTTTGGAGGTTCATAAAAGGAAGGTTATCTACATTAACACTCTATTCAGATTGCACTAACAACAGTGCTTCACTGGTTGTCAGTAGGCTGGAAAGATTTTTTCTTCTTTGTTCCATATTTTGTCTTAGGGACAGCCAAGTGGTTCACCTTCTTCTGGAGCACTGAAGACTGACCCTCAGAGCTATGGATTTTTATGTAGGTCTTCATGAAGTTAGCAAAGCCTGTAGGATCAAACCTTACCTAAAATGTCAGGAAATGTCTTTTCTGTCTGCTTTCATTGTAAATCCTAATGAACTGAGAGGAGCCAATTCCATAAGTTGTTCTCTCTGCCTGACAGCAGCACCCCTTCTCCGTCTGCATGATGTGCTGAGAGTCCAGCCCAGAAATACCCATATCTCCTATGGAAGATACAGTCAGAGTAATCACTCCATTTCCAGACCACTGGAAGAATGATCACTGCTGACAGGCTCAACATGGTGGGAACATAGCACTGGTTCAGCTCCTGTGGCCTGTGGATCATTGCTAGTGAAGGTTCCACAGCTGGACTGCGGTAGTCTTTGGCCCTAGTTGACTTTTTAATGTAAAGACATCTGATAGTCTGAATGGAAGGCTGAGAAGAGAACTGTGATGCATGATTCAAAGCACTGCAAGGAGGAGTTGTAAATTCTGTAAATTACATGGAGTCATGTAAATTCTATCAATGCTGTGCTGAGCAAGGAAAAAAGCAACAGCCAGGAATACTGAAAGAAGACTGTCTATTGCATGCCATTCTCATGCGAGTATCTTTACAGCTACATTTTTCACTGTGGTTCCTTTATAAGCAAGGTGAACAGAAGAAAGAAATTGCTGATAGTAGGGTCCCAAATCATGATGCCCAGAAAACCTAAGCATTTTCCTTAGAAAAGCCTTGCTTTTACCTCACCAGGAGATTTTCCTCAGTAAGCACTTTGAAATGGTTATTAGGAACTAGAGGGCTTGGAGCACAGAAAGTGGGAAGTTAAACTACCCGTGCCACACAGCCTTCCTCAGCCAGTCAAACTAAAGCGCTGTGGGAAATTTCATAATACACTCTTAGGCTTAGCTGGTACTAGAAAATTAAATTGAGATCTTTTTTGGTCAAATTTTTCCTTCCCAAGAAGTGAATTAAGCATCTTTAAGTTCTATGGAAACTTTATAGAAGAAAAGAGGGGGAAAGTTCAGGAACAGAAAAAAGTGAGGCATTGTTTTGAGACAGCTTTAGATGCCTTCTAAAAGACTGCAGAGAAACTAGGTTTCTGCAGCTCTACATCTTTATTCTTTTATTCTAGGCTAAGATCTCAAGCTCATACCGAGCATGCCTTTGCGCTCCTAACTCATGTGTAATGCATACAGCTGTGTGCAGTGTAATGGTCATTTGCAGAATGTACCAGAAATGGCTACAGATGCTAAATAAATTTGGTGCCTGTACTGCTAAATAACACAGGTCAGGAACTGTTCCCTCTCTCTGAGGCCAAGTGGAATGGCAAGACTCGCATCTACCTATTTAAACTTTCTCTCCAACAAAACAAGGAGGTCATCTTCAAATCCCCTTTTGAGAAGGATGTCTTGAGCAATACCCAGGCATTAGGCACAGTGTTACTTAGTGCAGGGCAAAACAGGGAGAATGCTAGCAATTAAACAAACAGTCTAAAGACAGGACAGTGCCTGAACTCATGCCCTGTGCCTCTTGTATTTGCCCATACAGGCACAGCAACACCTGTATTATGGTGAAAGATATACTGGAAGAAACATTTAAGAAAATCTGCAGTGACACCTGTACATTCATTATGTCTAATTACATAATTTTCAGAAATGAGCTTCCCAGGCATATTGTCCTTCATTATTGTTTGCCAAGTTTATTCTACCTATGTCAAGAAACTCACTGTGAAACTTCCACTTATTTAAACTATGCCAGGATTTCAGTCGTATTGGGTGAGATGGTTCTGAGTGGTTCAGCTGGGAGTCCTTCTGTCTTATCGAACTGCAAACCGACCAGGCCCCCAGACATATTCCCTAGAGATGGCTGCCTCATCTGAGGAGTTCATCACCTCTTTCCAGAGACCAGCCTGAAAAACTACACCAAACCCCAACACCCAACCCTTTTAGTAAAGCAAAGGTGGTGATAGTGATGTTTACCCACCTGATGGAAATGAGAAAAAAGAGTACACAGGAAAAGCAAGGCAGAACAGAGAGAATTGTCTGGCTTAAGACCTAAGACCTCCACCTGCCCAAAAATCAAACCAAAATGACTTTTGCTTGCAGCTCACTGACATAAGTATTTGGCATTGGCTCCTGGTATGCCTCTTGTAAAGTTTGGAAATAAACCCAAAGCAACTTCTGATCAAACTGGTTTGGCAAACTGATAAATTTGTCTTCATTTAAATTGCTGGACATGAGGCACAAAACGTGTCCACCTATGTTCCCAATTTAGTATTTACACAATGCTCTGTAGGACTCCCCAAATTAGAATAATGTTGACAACAGCCTAGGGCTTCAATACTCCAAGAGCAACCTTGGTGCATAGGTTTCCTGGAGCAGATCCCTTTGAATGAAATATTGGTTGGGATGTTACTGTAGCCCTTTCTAACCCATGTCCTCCAAAGATACTTTGGAAGCATGGGTCACTCATCCAGTATACAGTCTAAATACATGCAAATTTCTTGAAAAGGCCTATTGTTTATTCTGTCTTCTGTTTTGATCACTAAGTAGCACCACACATTTGGAATATGAGAGACACAGATCTTGGAAATGAAAAGCTACACATGTTATTTTCACTTCTCCCTTCTCCTCCCTCCCTCTCCCCCCGAGTTTTGGATTTTTTTGGTCTCCACTAGTTTGAATAGCAGCTATCTGTAGTTCGTAAAGGAAAGTTTTAATGCTAATGTTTTCAATTATTTCATAATTTTATTTATTGGTTTCTAATGAATAAATTTAGAGGCCTGTTGTTCACACACAACATTTTTATCACTCACTTGATTTAAATATGTTAGCTAAACAGACCCTGGTTTACTTCTTTTAGGAAAAGGAAGCATTCAAAGTGACCAGCATTTTACTTGCATTGAGTGGAATACCAGTTATTGTTGACTTCAGAAAGGGTCACTGCTGGCAATGCTTTTCCCAAAGGCAAGATAGTAGTTCTCTCATTGAGCAGAAACAGCTTTTTTCCCCCCTCTCTCTTTTTCACTGCCAATTTCATTACTGATCTTGTGCAATAAAATGTACTTGTCAACGAAAATGTCAACCAAGTTTAAAAAGAATAGTCTAAGTAAAACTAAGAAGTAAATTATTTAAGTAGAGTTGTAGTTGAAACTTGAAAGAATTTTGTTTGGTGGTTTTCTTTACATCATTCTGCCAGTGGAGGAGGAACTCTGAATTTCTAACTAGTGAAGCCCTGTCATAACTGGGGCTGACAGTTCACATTGAAAATTCTGTTTTCTTCTTTCCCAGGAAAGCAAGCCAGAGTTAAACCAACAAACTGTTGTTGGCAAGTGCCTTACCTTTGTTCTGTGCTTCCTTATAAATTAGCCAATTTGGTTTTCTAGGTTGCTTGTAAACAGAATTCCTAGAATTTAGGGTCGCATATCAGGTATATTATTTAAAAATGCTAATGCATCCGTTCAGACAGTGACTAGATTTAGAGTATAACAATCTGAATCAGAGAATGTTCCCTAATAGTAATGAACAGAAAAGAAATACACTGTAAATTTTGGTCAGTATATGATGAATTCAGTTAGAAATCTGGACCACCAGGTCTCAAACTTAGTTACGGTTAAATATCAGTGAAATTAAGGCATTTATATGAACACATCAATGCTATGTCTGATCTACCAGTATGATGACACAGTATGATACTGAATTTCATATTTGCTTACTGATGTTCCTGCATACAAAATTCCACTGAAATGCACAAAACTGGACCTTTGCACGTTAGAGTTAGAATGTATCTCAATGTAAAAAAAATTTACTGCAGAATTGCAGTTATAGCATTGTGTGCATGGAACTCTCTATAACCATACTTTTTTCTGAGTATCTATATATACATAACCTCTATTCTCCACTAATTGACTTATCAGTATATACTACAGTATATACATGGCCAGTTCATTAAGGTTAATTTGTTCAAAAATATTAGAAGCATTAATTTCTGGCGTATAGCTGCTCCCAGCCAGTGTCTTGTTTCATCATTAGTGTCAGCTAGATTATAACTCACACCCAACTGTTTTTACACTATCTAATAGAATCAATTGATGCAATGGTTGACAAGATGCTGTTTTGCATTTTGTCATCTCACTAATGCACATGGCTTAAAGGCATTGGCATTCATAATGTGGGGCAGTTTTGTAGGAGGCACAGAATAGGCTGAAGCTGCAAGGGCCATTTTCATAAAATATTAATGAAATTGAAAAATACACTGGGGTTGAAGGCTTGTCTGCTAAATGTAAGGTAAAATCTATTCTGTTCTGCTTTCTGATGACTGTAATTAGCAGCCCTAATTAAAAATTCAAACCTTGTGTATATTTGAAAGCATGAATCTTAGCTCTCATAGTGTTTATTTCCTTTACAAAGTATTTTATTTTACAACACTAATTGAACAGGATCTTTCCTAGCCTGACAGCCACAGCTGGCTGGAGCCAGTTTATGTATCCAGTCTCTCTAGACTACTTCCTTTTGTAAGCAATAAAACATCTTTAAAAAACATGTATATGCTCTCTATGAGCTATTAACTCTGTGTCACCCAGTGTGGAACTGGCCATCCGCACACATGCATTGTTGTTTCCTTCACTTAAAAGTGACCTCTTTGAAAAGGCAGCTTTTTTCTGATCTTCAATATTTAATGTGGATTTACTTACATTAAATGACCACCTTTCTTAAGGAGACTTGGCCCAATTCTGACATTATTTATGAACAGCATATGCTGTGCAAAACAACGGAAGGAATCACCATCAGTTCCAGTAGAAAAATCTACTTTTTATCATCACTTTGTGTAGTTATTTTGAAGTTCACGGTCAAGATACTAGGGCCCCACTAGGGAATATGTGACTGCAACCCAAGTCCAAATCGATTATAACCACATTACTCTCTGGAATCCAACGTACAGCAAAGAAGACCATGTGAATGGGTAAAGTTTTCACTGTTTTATTTCCCCTTTTCACTGTTTGCCTCAATAATAGCTCTGAACTGTACCATTTCCTATTTTTCTTTCTATACCCTGGTAAGAAGACAACACCAGAATTTTAATATCCATAATCATAAGCAACATTTTCCCTCAGAATCTTGCGGTTTTGAAGAGGTGGTCTTTTAGCTCCTCATGTCAGACCAATGAGGCCATTACAGGAGGGACACAGTGGGTGGACATAAAAAGGTGTTGGAAGACACTCCAGCGTGGCTTTGCTAACCAAGTTCTTCACTGATTTATGTGAGAAAATTCAATTTGATGTTGCACCATCTGTGACAAAAGGGCTGATTCTGCAATTCTTGCTCAGGCAAAATTGACTTCAGTGAGAGTTTAGCCTGAGTAAGGAATGTTGGATCAGGTTCAAAGATTAGCAGGAAAATAATAATTAAAATAAAAAAGGAAAGTAAGAGACACCCAAAATAACCTAATCCTGAAGAACTGGGACCCACATGCCAACAATTTGGGCTGTAAAATTCCAAATGTCATTGGATGATACTTAGCACTAATTTGTAATTAAGAAATGAGAGTTTAACCTGAAGTATACATCTGTTTTTCATGTCAGAAGATCATTTAAACGCTGTCAGTGTTTAAACTTCTGAAACAGTAATTCTGCGTTGTAATACAACTGGAATCTTCTTAACAGCTTTCACAAAATGATTTAGATATTTTTATTTTTAAATTCTGTTTCAAAAAGTTAGCTTTGAATAGTTTCTTTTAATTTTTCACATCCACCCTTTCACCATCTGTAGCCAAGGAGCACACAATCAACAAGTCTTCTAAAAAACCTCATTCCCACAGATCTACCTCTACGAATGTTTTAGACAAAGCAGTGCATGTCAGCGAAATTTCATTTTTCTGAAAAATATTCGAGCAAGTTCTGTTAAATGATTCTAAAAATCACTATGGAATACACCAAGGGACTAGAAGGACAACACAACTTATGCTTACTACTGACTGGTTCCTCTCTAAGGTGGGATGTCTTTCCCTCACACTGCTCTCACAGTTTTGGGCTCAAAACTCACAGTTTTAGGCTGTGAGGCACATGTATTACCAGTACTTGGAAGGCATCCAGCGGGTTGAATACATGGTTCAGATATCTCAGCTCTTTATTAGAATGAAAACAGGATTTGCAGTCTCCTCCTCTTTCTATGCTCTATTTTCCACATATACGGCCAGAGTGAAGCTGCATCCTGCTTTACATATCTGCCAGAGCATGTTCTGGGGTACTCCATCAGGTAAATCTGGAGGCATCCAGGATTCTTCAGCACACCTGTCCTTAATACTCATGTTCACTGCTTTTTCTCCTTCCTTTCATTTATCTCTTTTGAATTTAAGAACTTATGCAGGTACTAACAAAATAAACCACGCTGTGAGTTTTCACTGGAATTTCATAGGGAGGTTCCCTCCACCCTTTCTGAGATTCTTGGGGAAAAACCCTTGTCTCTAGAAGCCAAACCATTTCTAGATCACTTTTAGCAATCTAATCATTGGCAACTAGTTTAAAGTAGTCACCAAGTCTCCCTTGGTAGTCAAAGGAGAGTGTCCTAGAGGCCAATTCAGCCCACCTTTACCGAGCACTGAGCATTGCTGAGATGAACAGTTCTCCAGAGAGAGCTCTCTCTCCACCAGCTATAGAGAAACTAGTTTAAAATAAACCACAGACTTCTAGACGTCTACAGGTAGGTATGATGTATCTAACTTTAAAATAAGTTCTTTGGATGACAATCACAGTTTTCTCCTGTCATGACAGCTGAGTAGATGCCGCTCTGCTTATGGAGGACCTGTTCCTATACCTTTATGCCTTCATAGATCTGAAAACCATAACAAATGAATAGTCCAAAGCCAATTACAAACCAGCAAGTAGGAAAACTGTGTAAACTGTGAGGTTTTCACTAGTTTCTTTAAATATTAAAATTATCATTTGTTAACAGCAGTCAAGCACAGAATTGTCCTGAGATTTTGAAACCATTTCAGGCAGGAGAATATCTACAAACGGTCCAGAGACCATGCGGCTGAAACCCAGACCGTAGGTTGTCCCAGTACAGCAAAAAAAGATTTATGTGATATAAGCACAAAAGAAATATCAATTCATTAGTTTAAATAAAATACAAAGTTATATAAGCTAAAGGACATAGCAGTGTTATGAGTTAGGTGATGTGTTTATTATTTGTTTAATAAGTTGGATTCAGGAAGCATTGGTTGAATTTGGCATACCACTGTTACAGGCAGTTTATAACCTAGAGAAAAAGATGATAGTCCATGTCCCATAGAGCTTGTTATCTATGGTGTTTACATGCTTATTAACTGATTTTTGGAGGAGGTGACTGCCCCTGCAGAATTCCGCTCCAATATTTTTATATCTATTTTTCTTGCAAACTTTTTTATGCATTTTTATATTAACCTTTAGTTTAAGATGCAACTGAACTTCCTATATTATGGTGATTTCTGAGGAACAATTCATGAAGGAAAAACCACCATACTGTTCTCTTTCCTACGGAGACTCATTTTGAGCCCCATTAGGAGTACAGAAGTTAATGTTAAATGCAGAAAAACATATTTCTCAGTTAAAATCAAAATAAGGGACATATATACATACTGAAAACCATTGGTGCGGGACACCCAAGATAAAGCGGTTTAAGGCTGTGGTTTAAAATGATGAAGCTTAACATTTTCTTTAACATAAATACTGCTTGCTCTCATGACTCATCATTGCTCATCTGTGTTATTGGCAGTAGAGTCACCTAATACTTGCTTTGGTGGATCTCACATAAGTTTAGTTTTAAAACAGTGACTTTTTTTTTTTTCATGAGGGGAAAATAGAGCAGAAGACCACTAAAACTTGGCAGGTTTTAAATTATGGTTTGGAGATTAAAGTAATTACTTTTAAAGAGTCATAAACTGATACATTGCTGAATTTGTCTCTTTCCTCCCTCAAGCTGTCGTACCCCTGGCAATTGCCTTCACATCAGTTATATCATTACTTCTCCTCTCTCCAATCAATAAGAGCTTCTCACAGGCAAGGACACACTCAAAATGAGGAGGCACTTTCAGGGGAATTTCCAGTCCATCCTCCTTTTGCAGTTATTTCTCCTACCAGGACCCTAGCTAATAATGCCCTTTCACAATCCACAGGTACATATGACACTTTTTAAGCATGCTTCACACCCACTCATGTAGATGAATAGCTCTAAGGATGAGCACAGGGCAGGAGAACTTGACCTGTTGACCTAAGCAGCTTAGAAGGGTCATGAATTCAGTGCTGACATCTGCCTTCAATCCACAGTTGAAGGTGTTGCTCTTAGGATTTTGGGGATCACATTAATGTAGGGGGAGGAAGAAAGCAAGATCTCACTACCTGCTGGTGGAGAGGGAAATAGTTGTATATACTCATTATGATTCATGCTTTTATGTCAGAGGGTTTCTCCCATTCAAACCACAGAGCAAGGACTGATAAGACAGGCAGAAAGTCCTTATCCTTCTATCCTGAATCATACACCCTGTGTTTTTTTATTTTGTCTTTTATTTTGCATATAGAGACAGGTCTACTCACATATGCACATACAGAAACACAGAGAACATTACAGAAACTAGATTAATTCTGTGACATAGCAAAAATCCTTGGGAAAGTTTTTTTTTATCTTGTCCTGTAGTGTGATCACTCAAAGAGTACTGACTATAGCTCTAGTTTATAGATCTGTGCAGTATGTGAAGAAAGGGGAGGAGGCTGTGGGAAAAGTTTTTATATTTTCAGGTGGAGAGGGAGCATTTCCCTGGTGCGTTTTTCAAGATGATGTTGCCTGCTTCAGATTTAGTAAAATAGGCTGAAGGAGTTCTGAAGTGGGTTTGATCAGCCTGGTCTGATAACAAATTGCGCTCCTAAGTGCAGTGCTTATATTAGGAGATACAAGCAACTGAAAATATACCACATAGGTGGGGAAAGTATCTACACATAATCTGTATCTCTACTGCTTTGCAATAAGTTACTCCTGCCATATCTTTTTAGTCGCTTACACATTTTCTTATCATAGAACATGTTTTCAAAGTCTAACATTTGCAGTTTCAGGGCATGTTCATTTAAAATATTAAAAATATATGCTGTTTACAAAACCTGTTTTCTCCTCTCCTCTTCTCTCCTTTCTTTTTCTCTCCCTCTTTGCCTCGCATTACTTTGCTAAGAATTCAAATGACCTGTACTTCTTTAAAATTACACTTCCATACAGAAGTATCTGTATCCATAGATATGAGGGGTAATGATCCTCAAAGATCTGATTACAGGTGTGGAGCTCAAATAAAAGGCCTTTTTTATGATCACTTTAAAAAAAAACACATCAAAATCATGTCAGCAATAAGGAAGCAAACTAAAAGCAATAGCAGCAAAAATGACCAGCAAACACTGCCTTGGAGTGCATATAGCATGAGTAAGAATTTTAAATGAAGCTTAACACAAGGCTAGCTGCATCAGGGGGGCTCCGGGTGGCGTATTAGCCTTTTCACATTCACTCTGTATATCATATATTCCTACAGATCTTTCCTTCCCTCCCTCCAGGGTTTACTCTTTCTCCCACTACCCTTTTCTTCTTTTTCCCCACCTTCTTCTGCCATTTATGGATTTTGATTGACAAGAGTTAAATAGCACACAGCCACCCTCTAAAGCAGCAGCTGGGGCTGGCAGTCCTTCTACATAGACAAACATGGATATCTCAAAACACACCATTCTGTGATAGATCAGCTTCCTAGCTGCCTTGTATATGGCATGACTGGATAATGCTATGTGTCTGGTTTGGCCCAAAAGCTGTTTTCTTTAAGACTGCATCTTCCTTTCCACCGCCCCTGCTCCCTCCTGTTTTTCAAGACATCTGTCTGTCACTTAAATAGATGCACGTCAGACAGGGTGGTCTTTGGTCCTTCTAGCACGTTGGCCCTTGTTCTGCTGGCATCTCCTGCAGGCAGAGGCAGCTGTGGCACAGAGCAGCTGGCCACATCTGAGACTGCAGCCCTCTGAGTGGCCAGCACAGGCCTACTCTTTTCTGGTAGGTTATGAGTAATCCTCACTGAAGTCCACAGAGTTACTCAGATCCCACAAAGCGGAAACCTCTCTGAAACAACCAGAGAGAGACCTGTAAATTTCTTAATGCTTTAGACAGATAGGCATGGCAGGGAGAAACAGCACTGTGCATGTGCAACTAGGCTGGTACAAATGGAGTATCACTCCTTTGTTCCAAGATCATAACATAGTTTGTTCATTTAAACAAAAAAAATTGAAACAACAACAAAAAATCCCCAAATTCTAAGGTCCTTTTTTGTTTTTGTAAAGGCAAGGGTTACTCTTACAGCAGATTTGGATCTCATCAGCAGATATTCTGAGATTTATGGCTGGGCTTCAGAAGTATCACAAAGAACACTGCTGAAGCTTAGAGGAAAAGCAAGAATAATAATTGTGGTAATCATTGTTGTTTTACTAATGAAACACACTGATTTCACATATTTTTAAACTGCTTTTGTCCTCTCTCTTACAATAAGTAGATCTCTATGAAGCAATAAAATGCACATGCTATGTTGTCGGGTGCTGTCTAACGTTTTCAAATCCACTCAGATCTCAGTGAGAATTTGGGGGATGGAAGTAGTGTACAGACTGTTTCCTTGTGGATGTTTAAAAGTTTCTTTGGTTTCCCAGAGAAACACACACACACCTCTTTCAAGACATGTAGGCCTGTAAGTAAATGTTCAACTTAACAATTTCCCTAAGTTATTATTTTGCTTACATGTATTTTAATTCAATCATCTATCTTAAAAGAGTGCTTTTTAAGATCAGTTTGGTAGATTCAGCAGGGATTCTTTGAAAAAAACTCACCTAGCAAATACTTTTTAGTAAACAAAGTTTACTAAAGCAAAGTTTACAAAAGTAAAAAAAGTTTACTTTTTAGCAGGGCCTGTTGTGATAGAAAAATGGTAATTGTTTTAAACTAAAAGTGGGGAGATTCAGGCTATATGCAAGGAAGAAATCTTTACAGTGAGGGTGGTAAAATACTGGAACAGGTGGCCCAGAGAGGTGGTGGATACCCCATCCCTGGAGACATTCAAGGCCAGGCTGGATGTGGTTCAGGGCAACCTGGTGTAATTGAAGGTGTCCCTGCTCATTGCAGGGGAGTGGGACTAGATGACCTTCGTAGGTCTCTTTCAACCCAAACTATTCTATGATTCTACAACATTTTTGGTCAAACCTTTCAAGTATTCTGCTATAGGATTTACAAATTACTGTAAAATGTTGTACTTGGGTAGCAAGCAGAGTTGTGCAGCCTGAAAGTCCACTGCACCTTCAGGAAAGAAACCTCTGATGAATGGGAATTCATTGGCAGGAAAGTCCTGTTACAGACCAATGGCAAATCTGCTTCACATGTTAGAAAGACTGTGACTGTATCTTTGATATTTTTGCAGAAGAACTCACTTTGTAGAAGTGGCCCAACTCAAAGTATCTAGAAGTGGAGTTAAGAAAAACCCAGCCAGGTTTAGCCATCACCTTCAGATTGGTGAAGTTGCTACCCTACATATCTTCACTGCACTCAAAGTCACTCTGTAAATTACAGTCAATCTTTTTCCAAAGACCAAAAGTAGCTATATTTTTGTCTTGGTTTTGTAAAGTGCAGGAAGACATGTGTAGCTCATGACTACACCATACATATGCATTGTATCCATCAAAAGCAGCATCTGGATTTAAATGATCAGGAAGAAAATCAAACCTGCTGTTAAACCCTGGAGGTCATTGCAAGAATTTGTGGAAATCAAACCAGTTTTATTTAATACCCATTCTAAAGAATCTGTTTATTTTGCAACTTTCAGTTTTAAAATAAACACACAGCTGGAGGACCAGATTTACTGGTATGTGTTGGCTGTGCTGCACTGCTTTGGTGATGTAAAGAATCTGTAAACTTGTGTTAACTGGGCTTGTTGAGGTTGGCTCCCTGTCGGGTTTACAGCTGCTTCATATTGCCAGAGCAGTGCAGAAAGTCGCAGTAGGCTGGTCTGTCCGTTCTCACTGGTGTAAGGCACAGGAGAGTATGCATGGCAGTGGAGAATCAGGGCCACTGGCAGTAAACAAACATTATTTCTAGTGGGAAAGAATAATTACATAAGGGCAGTGTAAAGAAAATTTATCTTTGTTGTGTGCAATTTTAAGGAAGGGAAATCAAATGGGCAAAACTTCTCTGGAGTATTTTTCCAGTTTTAGATATAATCACAAACACAGTTTTCTGTATACTGGCATGCTCCTTGCTGCTACATAGCTAGTTTAAAACAAAAATTATGGATCACAAGGGGAATTAACATCAGAGTGTGTTAATGGCATTATATTTTGACTCTTGACTGCATCTAAGAACAGTTCAGAAGGAATTCTAATATCTCTGATGTTCCAAGAATGTCTTGTTAGTAGGTCTGTATGTTTTATGAATGGAGACACGCAGAACAAATTCCTGCTGACAGACAAGGACAGAAGGTGAATGTGGGGAAAAGTCACAAGCCATTCCATGGCAAAGGACAAACATGTTGGTACATGCATTAAAAATGAAGTAGCAGTGCACTGTGTGGCTATATATATTTTAGTTTAACTATGAGTACATGTTTCAGACTGCAGCATACGCGGCTTTCTTTTCAAGTCTGGTAACTGCTGCTTCATAAATAGCTCCTGACCTTACTAAAATTTAGTTGCAGTCTTCTCACTGCAGGCATTAGGTCACTCATTGTTAATGAGTGTATTAGATAATAGATGTTAACTCCAGCACATTGCAGCATTTCAGCAAAGTGCATTCCCTAGCAATGAACACAAAGTGTCACTGTGACCACACACTAATAATTCCAAGAAATACAGAAACTTTTACCTAATTTCGAATTTATTTGCTTGTCAAGTGTGTGCTCATTTGGAACTTCTCGCATTAATTATCTTTACTCCAAGTTGGGCCAGTCTAGAATTCTAATTATCTTCATTTTTATAATTCATATCTCTGAGGTCTTGGCATACTTTGGAGCTGAACACTGGGCTGTACATAATCAAGGCAGAAAAGAGACAGGTGGCAATATTGTACATTTCAATTGCCTTGTCTGATGTCCCCCTTTTGTAGAATAATGAACATTGGAGAAACAAATTGGTCTGTCAGAGTCGATAACAACCCAATGCTCTGAGCTGCTGGTCACTAATGCTTCCTGTACTTGATCAATGTGCTGCAGGAGATGTTCTGTTCAAAACAGTTAAAGATGAGCAGCAGCAGCAGATTTGGCAGCAGGACTGGGAGAGTGAGTGAGAGCATCCACAGGGTTGGAGTTTTCTTGAGCTAGGGAAGAGACAAGCAAAAGAAAAAACAAAATGCTTAAAGGGAAACCCTGCAAAGAAAGAGACTTCCACTGTGTCCTGTTGATAGAAAAGGAAGGGGAGGCTAGCTCTTTTCTTCAAAACGTTTTGTTAAAATGAGTAAGCAGAAGATGATTCTACAAGAAGGCATAACAGGAAAAAAGGACATTCTATATCCCTACAATTAAAATTAAACCATTAGAATAACCAGCGTGAGAGGTAAAAAGTTGAGAAGGATCAAATTTTTTACCTATAGTTGTGATCAGAAAGCCTGAATTACCATAAGCAGTTGGTGTTGGTAACAATCTTCAAGGCAACAAATCACTTTAAGTAAACTAAAAGTAAAGTAAAACAAATAGGAAAAGTTTTGTAATAACATCACTTTTGAATCATGCCCATAAATAGCTTTTGAATCTATTAAGTGAGCAAATAGAAAACAATGTCTGCACAGGAAAAGGATAAAAAGTGATTTATGCCTAACACACCAGATGGACAATTTGTTCAGTGGGTCTTACTGGCATAAATCCAGACAGGTGCAGGGTACCTAGGAGTCTGCACTCAGGAGAAGCAGAAGATAACAAGAACAGATAAATGAAATACCATAGCTTTTCTTTCTCAAAAGTAGACCTCAGAGAAGCAACTTACAGATGTGTGTTAAAAGCCATGGTCAGAGCAGACTATTAAGTTATTTTCCACTCTGCACCTTGCCTGGACAGCATGTTGAGGGCTTCCAGATCTTTTAGCAGAATGACAATGTAAGTAAGTGTCTACATCCACTTCTTGAAAACAGCTGCAGTGGGAAAGAAAAAGAGTTGGAACATGGAGGAAAGCTTGAGCTGGACTTTGCATTCACAGAGAACCTCATAAAGATACTCAGGATGGGACTGTGCCAAATTTATCAGTCTGAAGGTCAGTTTTTTCTAGTCTAAGCTAGACATTTATGCACTCAAAAGTTGGTTGACATAAATAGGCATTTCCAAAGGTTAGTTCATCCCTGGTGATTTGCACAGATATTGTAGGATGGAAGGTGCTTGTCTTTCTCTACTAAGAGCCAAAGCTAAGTCGGCTGAATCCCATCTTCTCCGAATATTCAGGGAGTTCCTCTCTGACTTCTTCCAGTTTTACCCTGATTCAGCATTTTAGCTGAATTTTTTTCTTATTTTATTGATGAGGATGACAGTTAATGATAATTTTCAGAAAAAGTCTAGTGCTTCCCAATGCAAAGAATGAAGATAATGAGAATTGGATATATAATCCTTCATACGCTGATCTTTTTTTAAAACTGGGAAATATTTTTTATGAGTAGCTTTTTTTCGTTAGAGCTGGATTGGGAGGGTGCGCAAAAGGATTGGATCCATGGCGTCACATAGTTTGATATTTTGTTTTCAGAATAAAATATTTACCCTATTACAAAAAAAAAAAAAAAAAAAAAAAGAAAAAAAAAGAAAAACCAGACAGAACACCAGAATCTAAAATTAAGACAGTATCCTTTCCAACAAATTTAAAGCATAGGAGTATAGAAGTTCTTGCGAAAGATCTACAAATTTGGCTCTAAATGTATTGCTACCCTTTTATAAAAGCCTGAAAAAGAAATGTGTATTTTTAACAATCTTTCCTTAAGTATGCCCATTGTTATTTGGTTTGATAAACAAAGAAGAAATGATCCAAATTGGGTAAATTGGGAAACACTAAGGCCAAGCTCCTCTTCACCCTGGAGAATCACAGTTATTCACAATTACTATGCCAACTTACGTACCTCTGAACAAAAATTAAAATCCAATTCTTTCATCAGCTGTAGAACAGCAGCAGCTACAACTGACAAAAGAGCAGAAAGAACTGTTGCAGATTCCCAGGATAGAGAATGAAATTAAGGAAACAGTATTTGTGGTGGAAAGCGGGAAAGACTATGCCCTCAGTGGATTTGCTGTAGAATTTTTAAATACATTTGAAAGTGAAATCTTATCAGGCTTACAGGACTGTGCCACCAAGCTTTTGAGAGAGGATCGCTCCCAGATTCCCATAGGGAAGAAACCATCTTTCTGCTTCTCAAACCAGATTATGATCCTCTGGAGGGGATATTCTTTCGATAATTAAGGTTACAATCACAGTCCCATTTTACGGCTGATTTTGATCTTCCATATGAAACTTCCATATGACTGTGCAATAAAGTCACACAAAATAACCAGAGAATCTGCATCAATCTTACATAAAGATACATTAATAACTCATATTTCTAGCCACAATTACAAAATCAAACATATGCACATTTTTTTTCTGCCACAGGTGGATAATAGAAATTTCTCTTAGACTATTTACAATCATTATTCTCAAGAAACAACTATCTTATATTGCCAGATACTGTCCCATGTAAAGAAGAAGCAAGGACATTTTAAATTAGTTACAATAGGTTTAACTTTAAAAAACATCCCTTCCACATGGGAAAAAAAAACAACAAAAGAAACAGAGAAGTTATATTTAGCCAGACTAAATGTTTCTCCACTAGCCTGAGCAATGGTAATGAACAGATGGAATTTCCACTCTGTATTAACTTGGGTAAAATGAGCAGTGAGCAGAACTGTTACAATATCCAGTAATACTTAAACTCTTCTTTCAAAAATCAATCAGAATAATATGTTCCCTTACCTTGCATCAAAATTATTGTCTCTTGATAAAAAGGGACAAGATTTAGTAGTTTCTTTCTAATAATTATGGACTGCACCTCATTCTGATAAACCTCATATACAGTCCCATCTTCATGGAAGTCAATGGGTCTGCCTCCACTTTTGGTGGGTGTAAGAAAATAATACAGAACCACAAATCTTTCTCTCACTGATAAGAATTTACTGGTGCCATGGAAACACATATGTGAACAGGAAGGATTTTTGAGAATTTACCAAAGACTCTCCTGCAGGCACATGGCATGATGTCCTCAAGCATTTTAAAGCAGGCCAGAGAGTATCTCCTATTTGTCCACTTATTAACAGCCCTCTTCTCCCTGAGGCCCTTGGAGGCAACATCTATTAATTGTGGAATGATTTTGACAGGATGACTCTCAAGGATATTTGTAATGAAAGAATGTTTAGGCCCTTTGAGAGATTAGTGAAATATAAGCCGTACACCAAAACAACACGTTTATAGATATTTACAAATAAGACATTATCTGTGGGACATAAATTGAGGAATTTTTGTACCCCTGAGTTCATTTCCTTCGAATACTAGCTTTTAATTATGGATAAAGACCATGAAAAGAATATGCACTTGATATCCTTTTAGGCTGAATAAATTCAGGGGAGATAAAAGCTAAGATCAAGTGCAAGAGCGATCTGGATCAAGAATTCTCTGATGAAGAATAGATTGAAATATGTAATCAAACAAAAACAATCTCCATTAGTGTAAGACACCAAATGTTTATATTTAATGTTATTCATAGAATATGTATGACTACAGAAAGTATGCTCAAAGTAAATAGTGACAGTGATGATATATGTATAAAATGTAATTTTGAAAAGCAGTCTCAGCATGTGTGATAGGACTCAAAGCATTCAGCAACTCTGGCACAAGGTTGAAGAATTTGTCAGGGCTGTTCTACACATTTTTAAGTTCTTTATATTAGCATGCCTCATCATCTAGCTGACCTCTTTTTAGACAGATGCAAAATCAACTTTGTGGACACTCTGTTGCTGCCACTAGGGCACTTACTATGAAGTGTATACCAAAATAATTGTCTCAGTTTGGGGTGAGGGGGGAGGATAGTCAAAGCTGACAGAAACATTTGATCTGCACAAAAATAACTAATGAAAAAACTAGGAGGATCACTAAAATATATTGATAAAATATGGAAGTTAGAATAATTAGACTGGAATTAAAACAGAGAAGCTAGTCTTTAGGCTATATTACCATCCATGTCTATAAGAGAAGTGCCTCTAATAAGAGAAGAAAAATGCCTGTCAAATAAAATAAACCCATACATGTTTTAAATTAGCTTTGTTGCGAAAATACTTTTTAGAGCCGCTTTACAGCTTTTCTATATACTGAACTCCATTTGCTGTATTTGCATCTAAAAAAAAGTCTTGGTCTTCATTGTTCCAGACATGCAGAAATAATGATAAGATGTGAGGGATGCGGTTTAATTTGTCTGCGACTTTATTAACTGAACTCACCTGGGAATCATTCAGCAATAACATACTCAGTGCAGGTCATCATTTCTTCTTCACTTGTTTCCACACATTTGGGGAGAGCTGTCACTCATAGCTGGGACCCCGCTGCCCTCCCCAGCAAGGAAGGTTAAGAGGCTGCAAAGAGGGTGCTGCTTATTTGCTGCAAGAGGCTCTTTTCTTTTGCCTCTTTATCAAGCAGCTGCTCTTTGATTTGCTTCTAACTCTGGATTATCAAGGAAACAGATGCCCTGGGGAACAAACACAGGCACTGGTCACCTGCCACCAGGAAGCACCAGCAATTAGCTGGGCTGCCCTTCCCAGGCTCCCAGATAGCTAGTCATTCTTACATCAGCTAGAGATACACGTGAGCAGGTGGAGCCCTCTCCTCTGGACAACTTTTGTATCCCATAGATTGCCGTTCCCATCCCTGAATACATCTAGCCTCTTAACATGTCGTGGGTCTTCAGGTCTTGCTCACCTGTTCTTGGTCTGATAGTAGTCCTCCCCTGTCACTCATACAAACATCCTCACCTACGGCACTGCCTTTCAACTTCTTTATCCTTTTCCCCTTCCCTTGTTATACAAAGTGCACTGGAAATACGTTCCGGCATGCAAACCTCCTTTCAGGGGAACCCTATTGAACTGGTTAATGACATTTAAGACCCACCTCCTATCACCTAATTTGTCTTTAATAATAAATAAGTTCTAGCAAGGAATGAGGAGTCTGTGTATCACCAACTGTCTTAGTCAATGCCTGAAATCTTGCCAGTTTATTAAGAATGAGCAAATATACCTGCTCTGTCTGTAAACTGCACAAGGTAGTTGAAGGATAGGAGTGAAAGAAGAGCAAGACCTCCCTGTTTCTTTTGTTGACAGTTCTCCCAACCAACAGGTGAGTTGCACATGTTGAGCTTTTTACATTCTTAAATCTACCTTTCCTGGAAATAAAAATAGTCTAAAGTACCTACCAGTAAGATTGACATTAACAAAAAAGTAAGTCCCAGGTCACATTTACTCAGTGTCTCACAGGAAAAGGATTAACAGCACCCCTTTTAAACCCTGGGTCGTGGGTCTGTAACACAGACTCTTGAGGGAAATGTGATGCATGCACACAAGTGCCTCAATTTACCAGGTGCTGCCTGAGGCCTTAGCCACAGCTGCACTGGTGTCCTGCTTCTTTCAGTTTTAGTGCTCAGCTTTGACAGAAAACTTAGCTGGATTGTTTTCTTTTGCCAGGCCTCAATTCCTATGTCTAACCATAGATGTCCATTACCATTTGAGATGTTCTGTGGCATTGCCCAGGGAGGTTGTGGATGCTCCATCCCTGGCGGTGTTCAAGGCCAGGTTGGACAGAGCCTTGAACCACGTGGTTTAGGGCAAGGTATCCCTGCCCATGGCAGGGGGGTTGGAACTAGATGATCTTAAAGTCCTTTCCAACCCTTACGATTCTATGATTCTATGATTCTATGATTCTGCTGCTCTAGAAAGGTAAAGGACGTCTTGTGCCACATCTGTGATCTCTAAGAGGATTTACCCAATATCATGGGATGTCTCGAATGTACTAGGTAATTCTACCGGCAGGTGAATCAAGGTTCTGCTGTCAGCAAGAAACTTTAACAACAATTGTATTATCTTCTGTTCTGTTGTCTGGATCTTTCTCGTTGCTTTGTACAACTGTGGCTTGATTTCTCAAAAAATGGATATCTCTCTGTCGAGATTTGAGTAAGTTTCTTTGCACTTCTTTAGTGATATTGCTTTTAAAAAGCATCTTTTGCTTGATTCCCAGCTCACACAAAGACAAGCTGTCACCTAAGGGGATGTGCAACTTATCATATTACCATTCCCATGTAAGAAAAGGTCTCTTGGTGGTGTCTGCCCCTGATGTCTATATTTTTTGTTCAAGCTGGGTCCTAGATTCTGAAGCTGTAATATTTTACTATCAAAGCGGATTTTCGCTACTTTCACTCTAGTTTCTTGTTTCATTACATTCTCAGCTGTCATGGGGCTGCTCCCCAGAAGCTGGTCAGTCCCAGAATGGAGGCTATAAGGGTTGGTACATTTCTACCTTTTCCAACCCACACAAGGAAGGGCACAAAAAGTCTCATTAACTTCTGCATTTAAGCTTCCTTTTGTCTGTGCATGTGGAATGTTTTTCTTCATCTGCTCCAGGCCTGCTTTTGTCCCTGCACTCAATTTCCTGCACATATACCTTCTGGATCTGAGCAAAGTGAACAAAGGAAATGCTCAGCTAAAGTATCAGAAATTGCTGCTTTTGTTCCTAGTTGCCCACCAAGGAAAGCTGACTCTCAGTTTCTTCTTTGAGTCCTACAGCTACCGGGTCACAGCCCCCTGTTGCCCCACTGCAAACACACAGTGAGTTTAGGTCGGATCCTCCACTTATCTTGTAGGGGACCCTGAAGCATTTGCATCCATATGAAGTTAGCAAGTTCTTCTGCTGCCTCCTTGGATGTATTTGCTATACTTGCTTTCTCCCAGGTGCACTGAGCACACTTTACCCTCTTCTCCTCCTCCCTTCCCCTGTTCCTCAGCTGAGGATAATCTATCCTGTTCTTCCCATTTTTTTCAGACAAACCCTCTCCGTCCACAACACTTTTGCTCCCACTGAAGCTAACTGGAGATTGGCCATTTATCCATGCCAACAGGGGATGTGAAAACTAAGAGCAAAGCCTAATGAAGCTTGGAGAGAAGAACCATGTTGTGCCTAATTGCATTCAGGATTTTTCAAGCATTTTCCCTCCATAACTCACATTGTAACAGCAAATTCATTGGAGATATGCTCTGCTGACTGACGTACCAGTTACAGCTTACACGTATGTTTCCATCTGGTGCTGCCTTCTGACCCAGACATTTGTGATAGGGAGAGCAGAAACACACATTGGCTTAACAGCAGACAGTTTCAAAGCTCATTGAAATGGGAAACTTTCTACTGATGTCTGTGGAGTTTGGATGAAGTCCCAGAGCAGACATTTACAATTGACATGGCTTTGCTCACAATTTACTCTACTCCTTAGAAGGGGTTTGAGATCTTTCTTTCCCTGAAAGATTGTTGGAGAAGGTGGTTTGCTTCCTCCTCTGAGATCTTTAGGTCTGTTTAACTTAGAGATTGGCTTAGAAATCTGCCAGCACAAAAATATGATTAAATGCTACACTCACCTATCAAAAATACCAGAGAACTCTGAAGAAATGCTTTGGGGCTGACAGTATCTATTTATGTTGGAGATGCCCATGACATTCATAATGTACAATAAATAAAAGCAGTCATTCCAAAACACTATAATAAAATGTTCACAACTTAAAAGTAAATACTACACAAAATGATCTGCTGCATTACTACTCCTATGCAAAGATATTCGTAATTGGTGCCGTAATAAAAAAAGTCTTTCTTAATAGATAATGGATTTTAATAAGCTGACCCTCCAAATACAAAATGTTCGTGTTGATCTACTTGAATTGTTTTGCTGGGAAATAAAAGTATTGAGAATTCATTTCCAAAGGGTGATAAATAGGAGGCAGATACCCTCTTTTTTTGGGGAGTTGTTTTAAAATATTTCTTAATTCCTGGTACATGAGTTGAGTTAAACAGATAAGGCTGCCAACAGCTGCTCCCCACCAAAACACTTCACAGTTACATGGTAAAATGGAGGTGATAACATTGCAGTGCTGTAAACCAAGGTTGTAGAAACACGGGCATGTACTGATGATAAATTTGCCTTTAAATCTTCTTTGCTAATATTTATAGGCATGAAATCTTAAAGCACCTTTAATGTGCCTATAATCCTGCCCATTTGACAGCTTTTACATAATTTTCCAGGGAAAGGTGACCCGATCATCCCAGGCTGTTGACAGTGCAGCTGACATGGCCCTCCAATAAATGAAGCAGGATTATCCAGACACTATGGCAAACAACAGCTCATAATATGCATCAAGAAATTTCCATAGCATATCGGATCTTTGTCTTAAATGACACATGGATCATGATGGGATTTCAAGAACACATTTCCCTAGATACTTGATAAGTTTTAACATAAAGTATAGCATAAAAGGCTCCCTTCAAATAGGTTCTGTTTTCCATATTAGAAAGAAATAGCTTTCTATCTAGAAAACTAGAGGCATAGTTTTAAGCTGAATTATCGTGCTAACTTATACTGCTTAGTGTAGCCGTGTTCCCTGACACTTTGAATGCATTTATGAGTTTATTCAGACAAAATTATAAACCATTACAAAAATATTTTTTTTTCTGCAGTAAAAGTCACTATTGACAATAAACAAGTCTTGATGAAGGCTATGACAAAATTATGCAGTTTTGCTGAATTTCTTATGCTTCTCTATAGAAACACCTTAAAAAAAAAGCTAGCTATATGCCTTCTAGGTTTACATGATAATGTCAAGAAAAGGTTTTGATGCCTGCTGCCAATTCATATCAAAGGCATCATGTGCTATAAATTTAGTTTATATTGGGGTAATTATCAGTGACACAGCCAGATTGCATTAATACTTCTGCTCCTATTGCTTAGCCTAGGTGCTTAACAATTTGAATGCCACAAAATATCAATACTGATGCTTTATGGCATCATGCCAGAGCAGCCTGAGGACAAGCAAGGTAGAATTGGTTGACAGTTTTTGTTCGAGCATGGAGTTTGTTTGGTCTCATAAGACATTTATGAGGTCAATTGGATGTCATTTAAAATATCAGGAGAGAAACATATTTAAACTACACACCATGTCCCACTAGGAACACTGAACTCTGTGAACAAATACTAAAAAGGCATTGTGAGATCTGCATAGATAAAAAAGAAAAAAAGACTGGGTTGAGGGTTACAGGAAAGGGATCTTCCCCAGAGTGATAGCTGTCCCTTTGGCACTCACTAAAAGAAATTAGGCAAAAACAAAACCAAAACCACAAGCACACACAAAAAGGCTTTGAAACCAACAAACATTAATTTTAACTTAAAATAAGGTTTGCTCTGGTGATAGAGATGCTTACTGAACACTTAACAGGGGATTAAGACAATGAAGCACCTAGTCTTCATTGAAGTCTCAGTATCTGTTTCCAGGCTGTACCTTTGTATGGGAATAGCAATGATTGGTAATTAAATGGAAAAAATAAACCAACAGAATATTCCTGTACTGAACAATGGCATTATTAGACCACCAGTTAGCAGATCAGAATGTTCTGTCATGAACCTGATGTTTGTCCTCATGGAAAAGTATTTTACTCTTCTGTCCCTCAGTTTCTTCGCCTGTTAAAAATTAAGGTGATTGGCACTTTGTGAGTATTTTGACAATTTAGGGTTCATGAGAGGTTAGATGAGCCAAATATTATAACATATAATAAATGATTAGCATTCACTCTTATAAAAAGAAAGCAGCTAAATTATATTGCTGATTTTTGAAAGATCATAAAATCATAGGATGGTTTGCGTTGGAAGAGACCTTTAAAGATCGTCTAGTTCCATGTCCCCTGCCATGGCAAGGGACATCTTTCACTAGATAAGGTTGCTCAAAGCCCCATCCAACCTGACTTTGAACACTTCCAGGGATGGGACAGCCACAGCTTCCCTGGATAACCTGTCCCAGTGTCTCAGCACCCTTATAAAAGATGCTCAAGGTTTTGCTTTTTGTTTTTTTGATTTTCCTTTATTTTATTTTATTTTTAATTAAACATGTTTAAGAATCAACTACTTCATTTTTGTTGAAATCTTAAAATTGGCACCACATGGATTAATAGAAAACAAAATCACCACATATAAACTACAAATTTTCAGAAATTATTTAGATAAGATTTTTAGCTTTTCTCCTGACAAAAGAGACAATGCATTATGGATGATGAACTAGCAGTCACCTTACTTGGCTACTTTCTTTACTGGCATGCCTATTGATGAATCTCAACCAATAGTTTTTATATAATTCTTCAAACGTGAATACTGTGTTTTCTTGCAGTACTTTATATAGTGCATATGATGTGCTAATCACACTTCAGCAGAAGACCTGCAAGTTTACTGCCTGTGGGTGATATTCGTCCCACCCAGATTTTATCAGCCAAAGTTAGGAGCCGGATCTCAGTCAGTCTCCTTTTATAATCAGGGAAAAAAGATAGGTACTTCCAGATTGTGACTTTTCCCAGCCACCTAAGGTAGGTGTTCTAGAAGTCCCATTCTCCATTGGCTGCAAGTGACCACCTGAGCAGCACACCACCTGTCTGTGGCAATGACTACAGCAAATCTGCTTATAGAGTTGCAGTAGTATTCCTGGTTGTGACATTCTACAATGTGGCATCCTCTGAAAGGAGGATGTAACTGATCTCTTCTCCCAAGTGATAGGACAAGAAGAAATGGCCTCAAGCTGCACGGGGGAGGTTTAGACTGGATATTAAGCAAAAAATCTTCACCAAAAGGGTGGTCAGGCATTGGAACAGGCTTCCCAGGGAAGCAGTGGAATCAGCTTCCCTGGAAGTGTTCAAATCACATGTAGATGAGGCCCTTAGTGACATGGTTTAGTGATGGACTTGGCAGATCTGGGATAAAGGTTAGGCTTGATTATCTTGAAGGTCTTCTCCAACCTAGCTGATTCTATGATTCTATGATTTAGCTGGGATGTAGAAAAATTAAAAGACTTGAGGTCAGGTGTTAAACATCCGTATCCCAATCTGTTGTATATTTAGTCTCTGCTACTTGCCCAGTGATTATTTACTCACTTAGAGATCTCCACTAGGAGCGATGACCCACTGAAATAAAATGCTTCTATGGGATATAGGTTTGTATCTCTGCTCTTCCTTATTTGAAGAACAGACTTGAGCCCAGGTCTTCCTCTTCTCAGGTGACTGCAAAAAGCAGCAGGTTACAGATTCTCTAGCAAAGTTTTTTTTTAAAAAAAAAAAGAAAAATTACAAAAAAAGAGAGACAATATAATTTCAGAAAATTGGAATTCTCCTGGCAATGTAAGAGGAAAAAAAATAATTTAAAAAAAAATCATGCGATAAAAACTAATTTCCCTTACAGTTCTGTTTAGCACTTCTAAAGCAATGTATAAGGTATTCCAGAGCTCAGATCCCAGGGGAATATATCTCCTTAGCTGACCTAGCTGTTGGCAATTTCAGTGCTAATTAAATGAGCTACACTGACTTAGCAATGTAATGGTGATTCTATAAGATATGGTGAAATCTTGATACCAAAGACTTTGCTGAAGGCATTGATACTCTCAAAATCACTGTGAAAACTGAGTTTTCATAATAAACTACAATTTGATGACTTTTTCTCTTATTCATTCAAGTGCGGAAGTTACATTTAGAAAAAATAATGATGATTTATAGTATGTTCAGAAGCCCTAAAAGTCATTTATAGGCTGGAAATATGATCTTTATTTCTCTGTGGGAGTGGATAGTGTTAAAAGAGCACAGAGAAGTCCCAAAATATATATAAAAAAAAGGAAATTATTGTAGCAGTCTTCAGATGCTGAGATATTACCTGGGATGCTATCACATTTGTTCATAGTTTGGAGAAATAGTGTGTATGAGCATTTCCATGAAGTTCAATGGAAAATGAAGACTTTCTGACTATAATTTTTGTCCATATTCATATGCCACAGAGCTCCCTATATATTGCCTTTAGTGTGTCTCACAACTTCAAGTAGCATTAATATCATTGTAATGTTAAATTAAGATGTATTTCAGGGTGTGGGCAATCATTTAATCTTTCCCAAAAATTCCATGTTTCTCTCTTATGTGTTCATTAGTACTACACAACAGTCATCATCCATTTTGAAAAACAGCGCAGAAAAGCGGGAGACCAGGTCACATGGTTGTATAAGAAAATAGACTATGGGGGGGTTGTTTTATTTGTTTTCAATAATGTGAATAATGTTGAACGTATTCAAGCAAGCAAGTGGGTCAGCAGTCTCACCCTTTGCACTGAGGTCAAGGAGTGAAACCAGTTAAAGAAATCATTGCCATTATATTTTAGATACTTCATTTCCATAACGAAGTAGTTTGGATACTACTTCAGAAGATCTGGAACTGGAACACGACAAATCCAGAATGATTTGAGTGTTGAGGTGGTTAGGAGGAAATACTCTCTAGCATCAACAGAAGAAGGGGACTCAGAGCCTGGAGCACTGGACTATCTTTCCCTTCTGTATTTGTACAGTCCCTGAAGAATGTGCCACTTGAATGCATTTATCTGCCCTAAACTGCCTCCAGACTTCTTCTACAGTCCACAAAAGGAAAAAAACATCTCTGAAGGCTATTTCATTAAATCCTTTTTTGATACTTATGCTATGGCAAGATGCGAAGAATTCCACTCTGAACATCTAGCACAAGCCGTAACCATGCTAAGGCTGCTTCTATCATGAATGTGCACAGTGCCTATCACAATAGAACTCTAGACCCTGACTAACGATATCATGTGGAAACACTGCTGCAATGGAAATACTACAGCCCTGAAAGCACTAAGATCAGATTCCAGTGTGCTGGTAGATTTTGTAACAGCAAGACGTCTGAGCAATTGGGAAATGACAATTTTTGATTGTGTTAATAAAAGCACTTTATTCTTTGATGCTGCCTAATAGATGTTGGTAGGGCAGAATGGAATTTACCAAGACTCCAAGACTAACATTACTAATCTTGAAAAAAAGAGAGGTGATATCACATATTTATTTAATAGCCCTTTCATCACTTTAGTGATGATACTGTGAAACAAAAAGGCTGGAGAAGACGTCGCAATGCAAAAATAATTATAATTAGGAATTGCGGGGTATTAATTAGTCATCTTCTATATTGCTTTCTTCTTTTTTCTTCCTTTCTCTTTCATTTTGGTTGTATTTTCACATACCCATTCCAGGATTCATTTGTGTTCCAAGTGTTCTTATTAAAGCAGCACCATTTATTCTACAACATATACAAGAGTTTCTATTTTTAAAATTCTATTTCAATGCATAAGTTTGGCATACAAAGTCAAATCCCAGGAGTGAGTCCTTTCTTTTTCCTTTAAAAAATAATAGGAAAAAAAAAATCATCTGAACAGTTTTAGGTTACATGAGAGGCAAAACAAAAGATGATACTTTCATCCACTTCCTTCTATTTTCTTCTCCATTCTATAACATAGCATCTGCATAAATGAAAATGAAAAAAGAGATGAAAGCTTCCTCTTTTTTTACTACAATTTTAGACATTTTAAGTAAATATAAGTAGACATATGTACATATCAGTGAATATAAGAAAATTCAGTATATCCAACCTAATAATTACTTTCACTGTGTAAACCTCACACATGTATGCAACACAGCACTGACCTGATACATCATAATGGTGCCAGTTAAAACATGATAGTCTATTTGATGAAAGTTCTGCATGCCGGAAAGAAATTTCATTCATTAATGTTCAGAGGGGTTGCTTTTTGTAGCAGTGACGTATGTAACAACATTAATACATTTCTACCAAATAGGAACTGCATCTAAAAAAAAAATGTTCAGATCTACTGTTAGAATATGACCCATTGCAAGTAAAGTTCCACATGGGGGTAAAAACTGTTGTTATTTTCAAGTATTTAAGTGAATTTTAATATTTTTTTAGAGTCTGGTGTAATTTTACTATAAATATATTAAATTAATTTCCTTGGAATATAGCAATTTAATCAGGCTTACAATCTCCCAATCAACAAAGGAGGAACAGACAAGCAGAACTTGTGATTGTTTGCGCTACAAGAAGTAAGAGAGAATCCCAGAGTACCCATACAGATCCAGCTGCCCCTGATAGCTGGCAGCACTATTCCACCTTTTACTGACTATTTTCCATTCATGTCAGCTTCATCCTGAGTTTTCGGTCCTCTACACCTCCTCCGGTTAGACTGTATCAGATGAGTGGTACCAGTGTGTTGTTGTCTGTGGCAAATTTTTAATGACAAGCCAGATTTATACAGTTCTAGTTGAATGATTTTGTTGAAAAACATTTGTTACTATACAGAGAATGAAAAAAGTCTGGGATTATTTGAAGGAAGAATCTCACACGTTACCATGAAACACCACGTATAATGATTGGCAATGTGTGAGTGAAAAATTATATTTCAATATGAGTATCCAAATTTTTACCAGGTAAATTCCTAAAAAAAACCCCAAAACTCACACTTACCATATTTTATTTACTTAGGAAAAATAAAAGGAGCTGAACTATGCTTTCAGCCAAGTGCCTAAATGTATATTAAATTGCAGAAACTACGTACCAGGGCCAGAGTTTAACTTTATGACTATTTTCTACTGTCCATACAAATGTATGCACACCTATGAAGTATTATTTTCACATTTCAAAGATTTTCTTCATTAAAAAAGTGAAACCTTTTTTATTTTGTATTCAGGTGATAATCTGCATCTAATTTTATTACACTTAAAATAAACTTGAGAAATTGTTCTTCAAAGCATAATCTTGGATGAAAATTAAATGCAAATAACAGCCTATACTGATTTATGGTGTGCACAGTTTTCCTGGGGTTTTAGTAATATTTTTATTCAAGTGATTGTCCCAAGCTGTAGAGGAGTCTAGGTACTTTTATCACAGCTCAGTCTCAAACAGAATGAATGGACAGGAATTTTGATACTACTAGTTCATTTGGCTGTGAACTTCAGAGTAATCAGAAGACCTTATTGTTCTTGATTTAACCCCAAGTACTGAAAAGATTAAGCGCTCATTTTTTCCCCTTAGTTTTTCATTTATTTTCAATTATCACAGGCAAGAACTGAATCCTGAATCCAGACCTATGAGTTTGTAAGTAAGTAAGTGGCTTTTTCTGAAAAATTAAGGTGTGGCCAACAGCAATGTGCTGCTGAGCAGAGTCTGTTAAATTGGATCAAAGAGTATTGCTCATTTTAACTACATGTCATTGCCTTGCTGTAAGAATACAGCACTCTCTTCAGATACCAGAAAATGCAGGAAGCTGTTTAAATAAATCCCTTTGGAAATGTGGTATCAGGTTGAATGGCAGGAGAAACAGCGACGAGAAACTCCTTGTGCCCAGTACCATGTTCAAATCCCTAGACTCTGACTCATCTTATATCCCTCTTCACACACATGGAAGTTATGTTCCCAGGGAATATTGTAACCCGCTTGTTGAGGAGCTGCTTGAAATTAAGTAAGTGTGTAATTTAAAGTTACCATCAAGCCTTCCTTTACAGTCAGTAGAGATAGAAAACACCAACCTATCTACCTACCTTCAATACCCATCCTGGGATGGGATGAATCACACTCTGGTTATACTTCTTTCTCTGCTGATTAGGGAGTGAGCCTTGGAGAACACTTGAAGTGAGAGCCCTAACTTTTGCTTAGTCAATTTTCAGTAAATTAAATCCCTCTCTTGCTTTAATTATGCTCCTAGCTATGGGGAAAAAGGAAAGAAAAGTGAAAAGGTAGTTCTGATATAAACAGGATCAAGTCCATCCTGTGTAGCTAATACCCAGATGCATCAAGGGCAGCAAAAGTTTTTGGATCACTGCAGCTGAATTTGCGAACTCTGTGTTTAGTCCTAGAAGTTTTAAATTCACCTTGTTAAAAGACTACAGAGACGACTATAATGGCCATGAAGCTGAGAGGCACAGGACCATTTTCTTTTCAAGGAATCCATTTAATTTTTGCTACTACAATTCCATTCACCTCAATTACAACAAAACATCTGAGGCTACACGGTTTTCACCAGCTTCAAAATGAAGGTGAAATGTTGATGGGGACATCACTCACCAAAAAATATCCATAAATCGTGAAGCATAAAAATTGTTACTGCTAACTTTAAGGAGAAATTTTTGTTTCATTCTTTTGCCTTCTAATCTATACCTTTTCCTATAGCTTACAATAATATAAATTAATTTTTTTCTTACACACTGAACTATATCCTCCAACTCCTTCAGATCCTTTCATAAAGTGCACAAGTCAACTGTACAGCTGAGCATGAATTTCCTTTCTGGTGTTCTCCTTTCCTTTTCCTGAACCTAATCTTTTCCTCCTATTCTATTTGCCTGGCCTAAACTGCAACCTTTTGGGAACAGTAAGTGTCTTGTTACACCTTTGCAAAGTGTATGTGGATTATACCAACAGCACAATTCTGCATTTCGAGTTCAAGAATATGTTGTTGAGAACATGTTCTTTTAAGGAAGTATAAAACATTAGTTTTAAGCAATGCCATTCAGTAAATGAAGACAAAATTTCTGTTGAATTTATGTGGTAGTAGTATTGAAGTCTCCACAAAAAAATATTACCTGCAATTGCCTATAAGAAGTGGAAATGTTTGGGAATATAGGAGCAAAGCACAGGACCCAAATACTCTTGTCCCCTTCCCAGCCTCCTGGGATTTTGGCATTAGGAGACTTCAGAGGGAGATAAGTGGCTTATATAATCAATGATAAGAGTGCAAAGGAAGGACTATGAAATGTCCAATCCTCTCCTTTGCATTATGGTCAAGTGAAATCAAGGAACAAAACTAAAAGGAATAAATACTGTCAGAAAGAAACTTTAGATAAATAATAATAATACAGCTAGGAGAGAAGAATTAGGCATAATTTCTGTATTAGTGCATTGCTAATGAAGCTGGAATGAAACCAGGTGGAAGAGATCTATTTGTTGCCCATTAGATCCTGCAGGCTGGAGATAGTAATATGGAAAAACACTGAAGACAGAGGAAAATTTAATGAAAGTAGGCTGACCTGCGAAATCAGCAGTAATATTATAATCTTTTTCACATAAGGTAGGTAATATGACATTAGTCTAACATTAATGAGAGTACGACAGTGGTCGTCATATAAGAGCACGCTTTTGCATATTTAAGTGTGAGCCCTTTTTTCTTTATTCCCTGGTTTGTTTTCTGGTTTGTTTTTTAGTTTGTTTGTTTTAATTAACAATGTTTTCCCACATAGGGAGCATGAGCAAAAATAATGGCAATCAATATTCCAGAATTATTATTTTGCTTCTGCAACATATAAAAAGAAAATAATTCTCTTCAGGGATTCATATATAAACCTTCATTAACAGCTAAGAAATTGACTAAGGAATTTGACCAAAAAAATACAGTGGATAAGCTGGTTTTTTTTTTTTTTTGTTTTTTTTTTTTTTTTTTTTTTTATGATTCAAACTACCTTTTTCCCTTCTCTCCCTCTTTCTTTTCTCTCCCTCTTTTTTTTAAAAAACATCTTTTTCCCATGGCTGCTAAGCATGTGGTTAAAGGGGAGAAAAATCATATTCGCTAACTGATTTTCATTTAGTGCACCAGGAGCCTTAAGCCACTTTGTGTGCAGATTTCCAGTTTCAATTAGAATGGATTTGCAGACATCAGATGATGTGAAAAATTGTCTCATTTGAATCACATGAAACCAAACCACTAAGACATTGCTGATGAGGGAAGCAGTGGTCTCATCTTTCCTGTGGTGTGCCATCTCTATTAGACTTTGTAAACTGCGGCAGTTTGAAATCTTTAACCAGCCATTACTAATAAGCATATGTTAATTGTAGCAGAGATCATAAGCAGGTCAATTAGGAGGCAAAGACTGGAACAGAATGAAACATTCAGCTGGAGGGAGAATTCAGGGCAGGTGTCGGCCAGCATGCGCTGCCCTGGCAGGAGCTCTAAGCATCTTGGGTAGAGCTCATTTAACGTTTTGATTTGCTGAATTTGCATTTCAGATTTCCATTCCTAATAGACAATATAGTCAGTCTTTGTTAATGAGGACTCTGATTACATGTGCCATTATAATTGGGAATTAGCAGGCCAGTCTTGTTTTGGAGATTAAATCCAAAGTAAATTGGATTAAAGACAATGCTGCTGAAATCCCTTTCTTTTTGTTTTCTCAAGCCAAAGGTGAGAAAGACTCCATTTGTTTTTTACATATGTCTCTTACCTGGATTAGCGTGTCTTGTGGTTTGTTTATGCTTTTTGAACATAGCATCTCTTAGTGGTTCTGGTATTATAAGCAAGTAAGAAATTGCCATGCTTACTTAAATGATCCTGACAAGGTGCCTAGCTTTATTGTTGTGCACTGATGAGTAGAGTGCCAGTAGAGAATTAAGAGCACTCTGAAACATTATTTCTTATTATAAAGTTAATGTCCCTAAGTGTTCATCTGCCCAGGGTATATCCTTGTACTAAACATTGACTTAAACTCTCAGTACGTGAGTTTATCTAACCTTCATTTACACCATTTTGACTCCATTGACTTCAGAGGAGTTACTCTGGTCTTAAAAAAACTAGATTTATTTGTTATATAGTTCCATAGGTAGATATTTAGATATGTTTTTGGTTAATTCAGAAACAAGAAAGCAGGGTGATTTTTTTCCTTTCTATTTGATCTCAGATATCAGCAGAGAACAAGACAAGTTTTGTCATTGACTAGGCTTTCTGTACAATAGGTTTTTAGTAGGTGTAGTCATATCCCGTTGTAGCTCATCTTTCATGCATCTTGTTCTGTGGCTTATTCATGTAAGCAAAATATGGCTCATATTCCCTCAAAATTCCAAAATACTTTAGTTCTATAAACTAGTTATATTCCAATATTTTTCATTAAAAAGTTGCAGAGCAAGCTGTTTTTCTTGTAATTGAAAGCTGACAAGAAGTTTGCTCTGCAATTGTATGAAAAACAGTCCAGAAATACAGGACAGCATATTCCATGTCATTCCATCTCGCATCTGACAAACAGAAGCAGCTCTTCATGTATAGGTCATCAGAAGTAGAAAGCATAAAAGCCAAAAAAAGAACCACTAAAGTAAACCAAGTGAATCAGCAACATGCATACCCTTTCAGGAAACTAAGGAATGTCAACCCAATGTTTTTTATTTTATTTTCATAGGAGATTTATTTCCTTATTTCACAGATCTCTAAAAATATCTCTTTCTGTGTCAGTTACTTCCTTTGGACAAGCTCCTAACTGGAGTAAGTCAGGTGTGCTTCTTGCTCTGGTAACTCAACAATTATTGGGGCATACATGTGTTAGGTATCAAAGTTGTGTTAGTCTACAAGGAATCTTTGAGCATTCTTATTGCTTTTCTGCTGCTTCTTAGTAATCAAACTGAAAAACACATACTTTTTAGGTTTATGGAAGAACAAGGCACATTATGCAAGAAAAACAGATTTGCTGGAGTCTGAGTATAGAAGGCATCTTCAGGTTGTTGCGTGTGAACTGTCCAGTATAAGTAAGAAGTTGCTTCTTGGCAGCCTAAATTTCAGAGCAGAACAAAATAATGCAGTTTAAACATCTTCATCTTTGCTATGTGTGAGTTGTTTAGATCAGAAAAATAATCAGGAAAAGACGTGGTGAATCATAACAATGTGCAAATATCAGCTTCTGTATGTGTCAGACACTGAACATATTCACTTACTACTTACACATCTGCATCTTATACATCAAAGAAGTATTCTTCTTGCAACCTTGTCTGATTTTTTAATATTATGGGGTTTATGGAAATACATTTCCCCATCACTTCTGTTTATTTGAAGGAGAGAAAAAGAAGGTGAAACTGCAGAAGAAAATTTGTCCAAGGAAATACCAGTGAAAATAGTTATGCTGTGATGGTTATGTTCAGTGCTGGCATCACAGTATTACTACCCCTGCATTGTCAATGTCAGACTCCCACAGTCTGTTTTGAATACTAAGTTCAACTCTCTCGTTGCTATCATGAAAATAGACTTAGCCATTAAACTGATGACAGATAAGAGATTGGACAGATTGAAGTAGTTTGTTTATGTTAGGCCATATATATCATACGCACAAATTCACATTTGAGTATGACTATGTGTGTATGTTTTCATGTGTAGAAGCAAAACATGCAATGAAAAGAGTAGGGATTTTTAAAGAAAGACTTAAAATCTATCAACTGCAGAAACATGTACTATTCATAACAACTTCCTTGCATTTGTAAGACCTTGGAAGTAAAAATGTTGGCATTGTGGCAAAAGAAGCCTACAAAATAGTCCTCCTTGAAAAAGAGTGACTATATAGGACAACTGTCTGGAAAACAAAGGAATTGTGACAGGACAAAAAAAGCCTCACATATGATAGAAAGACAGGACTGCAGCAAAACCTGCTGCAAGAGCTAAGTATGTATTAATTATTATTGCATAGCAACTTTAAAAAGGCTTGTGTAATTAACCTCAAAGTCTCCCTCAACTGATTTTTTCCTCTAGGCAGGAGCTTTGTCAGGAAGTTCAGCGAATTCTAGATGATTCAATGTCATTTTCACAGTGAAAGAGCCTTTGAACCTCAACAGTGAGAGACCTGCTGTCAGAAGATTGTTATTATTTATGATGCCTATTATCTGTCTTTTGTTTGCAAGAGGCTTTTTAGCTAAATAGTTCTCAACAACATAGGGAAACACAGGTTCTACCCCAAATAATTTGCAAGTTAAGGTAGCAGTGTTGCTCAAAGCACGACTCTAATCATTCTGCTGAAAAAAGCACCTGGTTTACTATGCTTATAGCTACTAACCTGTGTGCATATGTGAGCACTTTTTGGCATTTATGAAAGATCCAACTTTCAACAGACACCTCAACATTTAATTAGAGACAAAGCTTAAGAAAGACTGATACTTGGGAAACCAGACAGCATGAACATAAGGTTCTGCTATGACACCGGCCATTTCTCCTCCAGAGCTGCTTCTTTCTGTTCATTGATTTTTTATTGTTTGGGTTAGATGTGCATGGACGTGATAAGAATGTAAGTGTGATATGACCTGGTGGTGGGCTCTAAGGTCTAGAAGCAAAGAGAAAAAAGAGATAAGGAAAGGTGAGCTAAGGGAGACAGGCCAAATGAACAAGGAAGACTAGGAGAAAGTTTCATGGAGGTTGTAAGGAAGGATATCTCTGAATGACTGATATGGCTGTTAGGTCTCAAGCCCCCCTGGGGTTATGTATTGACATTAGAGACTTCCAGGGGTGAATGTGAGCCAGTTCCTTTTAGAAAGTCCAAAATGTCAATACTGTTAAGATAATGCCCCACAGAGATTTGGTTCCTGCCTGAAGAATGAGAGAGCTGCACTCAGAGTTGCCTCCTCTCAGGGCATTGCACTGACCCATGAAATCTGATTAGTAGGACTTATCTCCAGGTGATCTTGATGGGATATCTGGTAGAAACTGAGTATCTGGTAGTACTGAAGATGCTTGGAAGTCCGAAAAACAGGAACATCTGCGTGTCTGCCTATATCTCATAACACTAGAACTTGGATCTTGGAATTCATGATCAGAAGAATAAAGAGTTTTCGTTTCTAAGCAGTCTATCATGCACTGTATATTGCTGTATAATTTAAAGAAGACACACATTTATTTTTAATGTGTTCAGTATTTGCAATTTATTTCACCAAGAGCAAGTTTGGTCGCGGTTACCAAGCTCTGACTGAGCAAAGTCCCAAAAGGCACTTTATATTCTGGAATTAGTAGGACCTGTTCAGTTGTTCAGTTCTGACACAGGCAGTAAGTATACCACTGGTTTTAGTGGTGCTGCTTCCACCCTCACAGGAATGAAGTCACACCTCAAAAAGCATGAATATTACCAGGTAAGATCTAATCTTTTCCAGAGTGCCTGAGGGTGTAGATAATTTGGAGAGAAGAGGAACAAAAGAATTAAAAAGGAGGTTATCAGTCCAGAAAATTGAACCTCAATCAGATTCAGTCAACCAAGCAACAGTTTTCCTCACCTCTTCTGGTACAGATTGGCTACCCCAATGCATGAGTCTCTTGAGGTCTCATAAAAAAATTAGTAGCTTAGTCTAGCAGGTAAATACCTGCAATGACCAAGATTTTCAGAAGGGAATTTGGATTTGCAGTCCCATCACTCTGGACAAACTCTGTTTGATTTCCAGATTGTTCGTTGGCACTGTTGGTCCCACTAAGGTGCCACTTCATTAAAAGTTGGCTCAACAGGTTTGACAGCTTCTTCACATCTGTGGCAGTAGCTTGGCATAGATTTATATGGTGCTGGGAGACATGAGTAATAGGAGATATTTGTTGATAAGTGGATAATTGTTTGTATACTGTTTCACACAGGGAAAACATATGCTTCTGATCTTGGGGGATTATCTTGCATTTGTACAATGCCCTAACCTCGTGTTTTCCCCAGACCAATCCATTTAAATATAAATATCACTGTAAAGACAGTTAATTAAATATTCTTACAGGTTATGTACATCCTCGGTTTTTGTAAGCTAAGTCAAGTTTCCATAAATTGCACTACTAGACCAACATACTTGATGCCATGCCTTACACATATATGTATATGCTTGGGGTTTCCACCCTATATCCTTCTTTTGCAAGCCTCATCATAGCTCATCACTTTATGCTGGTGGCTAAGTATTATTCTTTTCCATAACTTTGGATTTACTGCCTTTCACCACCTTAAATTATATGGATCTCAGCCCATAGTAGGTATTCATATAGAACAAACGATGTATCCAAATGCACATCACATATATAAGACTATCTATTTGTGTTGATATTCATATACCTTAAAGAAAGTTCTTGGTGTTTACACTCAAAATATTGAAATATACATTTTAAAGTTTCAATATTCCCTTTTAGCCTAGTGTCACTCTTCTCAACAATAAAATAAAAGATTTCACAGCAAACACCTGCAGGCAGTGACTGACAAGCAGCAGCACCAAAAGGCTTTCCAGAGCCACCTTGTGTTACTATAACCTACTCACAGAGTCAGAGGCAGAGTGCTGGTAACATTTACTTTAGGTCTCTGTTGTTGCTATGCCCCATCCACTTGGTGCAGAAAAGCCCAGAAATTCCAGGGACAGGTAACCACTGAGGTTTCTGGGTCAGGACCCAAGTCTTCCCAGAGACAGCAGTTATCTATCCCGATGACTCAGCTTGCTAGCTCCTTTGCAAAGGCAATTCAGCCATGACAATGATGCTTCCTTAAGTTTGGGACCTGCTGGACAAAGAAGTAAAATAGGGAAAAGCTTGAAGAAGAACAGCATAATAAGAACTGTGCCTTTTGCACCTCACTTTCTGTTAAGTATTCTGTGGAAAATGCAAATACATTTCTGCACTGGGCACAAAATGCACTGCACTGTATTCAAAGCTGATGCCAGGTTTCCTATTTAAGCATTTTAATCAGACAACATGGAGCTGGCGCTGGAATCAAAAGGATGAATGCTTTTTTTTTCACATGAATATAAATGAATAGCTTTAACTGAAGTAAAAAGTTGCAGAATGTGTGTTGTGTTTGCCTATGTGTGTGTATGTGTGTGTGTAGGGGGTAGCAGAGGCTATGACATAGCATATGAAGTCAATAGTGTAGTTGTTATTATTTATACATGAGTAAAGATTACAAATGCAGGCAATAGCTCAGATCTCTCACCCCCTGGATCTGTGAAACCTGTCACTCAGTCTCCTGCGGTGTGTCTTCCTGCCTCTGAGCCATTGGACCACCTGCTGCCATGACTCTCATCTATTGCATTGCCCGAAGGCCTCGATGATAACAGCATTGATTCCAATGTACATCTAATTACTTCTCATAATCTATTCATTTCACAATAGTGTAGTGAAACATCTGTCACATCATAAACTCTTTAGTATCCTTATCAAACCACCAAAACATACTCTGCTGCCAATTGGCAGCTACCTTGCTTTCTCTTCTTATTAATATGATGCAAACATATCTATGGTTTTTCGATTGCTTTAGATGAATTTCCCTGATTCCCAATGAAAAAGGTTTGAGCAAACTGCAATTGTAATGTCTACCCACTACTAAGTGAGGTGCCATTATTGATGTTGTACAAATATCAGCAAGAATTGCTTTGTTTCTTCTAGAGATGAAGTCTCTAAATAAGGTCTTTAACGTTTATAGCAGAGTAATAGATGGCTTCTTTCCTTGGCTCAGTGTGTCTGATTCATTTACTAAAATAAGCATTTCAGGGATTATTACATTTGAGCGGTATATTGCATGGAAAAGCCTTTTAACTTTATCGTTTTTATTTTACCTGCGAGTAAATAATGCCCACCCTTTCTACATGTAAGAAATCAAGAGCAAGGAGACCTATTAGCACATGTTTTTATTATCAAACTGTAGAGAATCTATCTATCCTAATAGGATCATGAATATATAGTCACATCTAATAAAGAGTGCTGATTAGTCCACTGAAAGGAACCTCAGATTTTCAGGCAACATCACTGAAAATAAACTCAGAATACTGAGGTGTTGGTTTACCATTACATATTGAATTATGATGAACAACAAACCCCGAGTGAAAGCAGTGGTACATTAACTGCGTATTCCCCTTCATGGTCGATGTTAGCACACACTGCTTTTTGTTCTTCTTGTTTTAAATCTGCAATGGAAATGAATTTGTGTTGATTTGATAGCTGTAGAAATGGGAGCTGGTTTTGCATCTGCAGAATGGATACAGCATGAGCAGCCATTCTGGGAGCTTCCTCACAATATGCGTCAGCCCAGCTTTGGGAGGACCCATTTCTCCATGGCCTTTCTGTAGCTGCCGAGGAAGCTAATTTGGATTATCAGATAAGGCTGTAGTGTGGCGAAAGTCATTGTAGTCACTTTTATTACCTGAACATCTGGCAGTAAGGAACTGGACTGCCATCACCAATTCAGGCTGCATTTTGTTAGTTTCCAACCTTTCTGGGAATCACAAGGGGGACCTAAATGTGAAGGAGCCCATATCTCATTAGCGACCCACAGGACAGCCAGTCCTCTTTTATCTACTTGTCAATATATAAAACAATCCCATATATAATGCAGCCTGAATATTTATCCGCCTCTCTTTTCATCACTTTTGCATTTTCTGGTTTTGGAATAACTATCATTTGTACTTCTTTACTTAAAGTAAAAAAATTTGCATCCAAAATACACTCACTACTCTGGCACAGTAGGAAGTGTACAGAGATTTTAGTGCTATTGACATATCTCCAAATATGCATGTGTCCAATGCCTGAGTCACTTAAAAGTGAATATTTGGCCTGTCCAGTCCTTGATGCTACTTTGTAGAAGGGCCAGGATTTATGCATTTGTGAGCATTCCTCTTCATTAGGGAGAAAAGATGGAAGAAGCAGATTCAGTCTAAGGAAAAAGCTTTTAGAAAAGCTCAGAGCTCACACAACAGGTCAATGCTGCGTCCAGACTGATCTCCTGGTACTGTTACAAGTACCAAAACTTGCTTTATCATGGCTACAGAAAAATTCAATTTACACCTCTTTCTATCTCACTCACATGGAGCTACAGTTCATAGCTTGTAGTGAGACAGGGAAACCTTATCTGGCCAGAGCAGAGAGTATACGTATTTACGCAGCAGTGTATGAATTCATCCACTGAGATGAATGACATCTTTGTATGTCTTCTCCATGGGTCACATTTGCTGTTCATGGTTCTCCTGTTGTGGTTTCACTGTGGGCCAAAATTGCCATATGGACTGACTGTAGAACATAAGACTGAGAAAAGCATGTTGCCACTTTCACAGTTACATTACACCTGTGTCAGGAAACTTCCCTGGCCTCTATGGTATTTAGTCATTTATATGCCAGATGGGCAATAGGCTGATATAAAAGCAGATAAAGCTGAAGAGAAGACAATGGCAGATAATATTTTTCCATAAACTTATTATACTCATGGAATTTTCATAAATTCATAGCAAAACAATACTTGTTATACCAGTGACATTAAAAAAAAAAAAAGGAATAAAGTAAGATTGATCTATAGTTCTGAGATTTGAAAGCATAATTTGGAGAAGGTAGAGAATTAATTTACTTTTAGTTTCTGAGATTTTCTTCATGTGCTTTATATATACATTTCATAGATTTTTTTATTGGTTTTTTTTAAATGAAAACTGAATTCCCATGTTGTCACTAGGATGTAGGGCATTGGGATTACGGATTGCAGTTAACAGTCAAAGACTATAGTGCCAGAATAGTACGTATTATCGTTAGCAAGTACTGGAAATTTGAAGAGGAAAGTCTGCAAATTAATTATTTCACCAAAAAATTAAAAAAATTAAATGTACAAGGAGCTAAGAATACCAGCTATGGAAGTATAGCAAGAATCTTCAACCAATGCTACACTTGAGAATTGTCCCAAAACTAAGTGGATAAGAGATACTTTGGTTTGATATCTGGATTGAAAAGGGTTTTGTTTTTTGTTGTGGGTTTTTTGTTTGTTTGAGTTTTTTGGGGGGGACACAAACAACAAAACAACAAAAAAAATCACAACACGCTAAATAGAAGCAATATATAAATTTCCAGTTTTAGATAAGAAAAAATTCACAAATTAATTTGGAGTAAACCAAAAGATTTTGTCCAGCATAAAGAAAGAGGGGTCTTTTAGGAAATACAACAGTGCTGGAGAGAATATAAATATTTGCTTGCTTGCTTTAAATTGAAGGTCAATTTTTAAGTAAAATAAAAAATTTCAAACAAAAAAACCAAATATTTGTTTTCAAAGTATCAAAATAACATTTTTAAACATTATCAAAACGTAGTTTTATTTCTCTTCTGAAACCGTAAACTTGACCCAGATTTTTTTAATACTTCAAGTTCTTCCCAAAGGGAATTTTTCAAAAAAATTCTTTGTCCATCAGAAGTAAGTAGATAAATAAATTAATAGAAATGCTTCAGTATTATTTCAACATAAATCTTTGGATTAGGAAGGTATAGAGATCATATATCAGAAAAACAAGTTAGCAAATAAGCAGCAGAATAGCATGATGAGTTAAGCTTGGATAAGGGCCAAATTCCCACCTAGCTGCTCACTTCCTCTCTCTCCTCAATAGGGCAAAAGGAGAAAATAGGATGAAAAAGTTTTTGGATTGAGATAAATACAGACATTTCACTTGCTGATTACCTGCATAGATAAAACAGGCTTGACTTGGGGAAAATTAATTTATTGCCATTTAAAAGAGATCTAGACAGCAAGAAACAAAAGACAGAAAGTAAAACAGGACCTCTCTCCCTTATTTTTCTCATGCTTAATTTCACTCCTCCATTCCCAGCTCTCTATCCCTCCCCAGGTGCTGCAGAGGACGGGGAATGGAGCTCCTCCCTGCTGCTCCTTCCTTCTTACACTTTTCCCCTACTCCAGCATGGCTCTTGTCCATGGGCTACAATCCTTTGAGAACTGCTCCAGCATGGGCTCTCCATGGGCTGCATTCAGGATAAACCTGTTTCAGTGTGTGGACTCTTCCACAGGTCACACACTCTTCCTTCAATAAATATCCACTTGCTCCAACACGGGGTCCTCCATAGGCTCCCCTCCATAGGGAAACATTTGCTCTGGCATCTGGAGCACCTCCTCCTCCAACTTTTGTGTTTGCATTGCTGTTTCTCACTTTTTTTCTCTCTTTCTCTGCCTGTGTGGTATTTTTTGCCCTTCTTTAAATACATTTTCCCCAAAGCATCACCAGCTTGGCTGCTGGGCTCAGCCATGCCCTGAGGTGGATCCATTGGAGACGACTGGAATTGGCTGTGTCCAGCACAGGGCACCTCCAGCCTCTCCTCATAGAGGGCAGCCTGCCCACTGTCAAAACCTTACTGCCTACACCCAGTGAAAATAAGATGCTGCTTCTGAGTGCCAAATATTTTGTATTTTGGGTTCTTTTCTTTTGGCTAGAAATTTCACTGAGCATGACGGTTTTTACATGGCCATAGAATTAATGCAATAAGAACACATAATACAGTTTAAAAAAATCAAGATACCTTACAGAGTGAGTCCTTTCTAAATCATTAACAATGGACAGAAGAAGTGATCTCTTTTATAGTTTGTTTCAAGCATTTCCAACATGGACTAAGTAAATACAGAGTGGATTTTATACAGACAAATTATATACTGATTTAAAGCAACAGCGGTCTATTGAAGCCATCTGAGCTATGCTGATCTACCCCAGCTAAAGAGCTTAGGCACTCAGTGAACAAAAATATATAGCTCTTCTTGAGCAACCTTATTGCTATGATACTATGACACCACTGGAAATGGAAGTTCATACATCTACAGCTCTGGAAATTACAAAGAAGGGAGGAAAGGAGGCAAGAAAGCAGCTAAAACAAGCATTTACTGACTTCCGGTTGTTCGGGATGTAGCTACTTAGAACCAACTCTTTAATACCAATATTATATTTCTCCTTATGTGAATAAATAGCTTGTATCTGCCTCTGTTCTCAGTAATTAGTTTCAAGACCTGTTTTCGTGGTCATGCTCTTGTGTAGCTGTCCTCCCAAATGAACTACAGGAACTTTCTCCATTGGGGAACCACAAAGATCATAGAAAGAAGAGACTGCCTGTGGCAGAATGGCCTAATCTCTGCTGCAGGGAATTTTTCTGTGGGGGAAATTTTGTTCTGGTCCCTACTGTTCACCTCCATTTCGTATTCTATAGGGAGGGATAGAATGGTTCACCAATCCAGGACATATATCTCTGTTTAGATCTTTTCCTGCTTCTCCTTGTCTCCTTTTCCTGACACAAAAGGCCTACATAACTGGCTGCCTCTGTATGCCCTTTTACAACCACCTCTTTACTGGTATCTTTAATACCTATCATCTTTCTTGTTTTAGCAGTAAGTAGGAAAGAAACCTCATTCAAACACAGAAGATAAGAGCTTAGAACAGTATGATAACGAGATCTCAAACTCCTTATGGAATTTCTAGTAGGAAAAATCAATTTTACTTATGCTAAGAAACCTCCACCTCAAATCAAAACTAGAGTGAAAAAACTTTATTAATATTTTCCTTATTCTGATTTTTAAAGAAAAAAACCCTGAAAACAAACAAACAAACAAAAAAAAGCCAAAAAACCCCATAGTTGTGGAAAAATGTGGTTTAAGATTTTTTGAGAAGTTTGGAGCTGGATTACTTTTGGCAAAAAAGGAAGATTTGCCCACTCAAATGTCCTAGTCTAGAGGAAGTTGCTCATGTTCCTCTGTCTCATTCTTCAAAGAGTGCCATCTATAGCTCAGCATTTACATGAGCACAGTTCACATACTTCAGATGTAAAATTAATTTCCAAACCACTGGAATGCGGGGATGGGTGTACAGTACAAAGCATTTTTTAATTGTTGCCAAGACAAGAGTGCGTGAGATTTTCACACATTGGTTGAAGTAGCACTTCAAGGATCTGCAAGGAAGAGACAGTTGAATAGCGACTGCTAAACCCCTCTAGGTCCCTGGCCAGGAATTGGGATACTGAAGTTCTTCATGGTATGGATAAAACTCAGGTGAAGAAAGACCAGGAGAAAACAAGAGACACTAAATTTGAATGTCAGGTTTTGGGATAAGTAGACTCACTTTCTTCTGATTGTTAATTAGACAACTAATCAAAAGTCTACCTTTCTACAATCATCTTTATTTATAGGATTGATCTTCAAAGACAGATTTAAAAAAAAAAAAAAGGGAAAAAGAAAAAAAATGCATGGAGACTTTGTGCCAGACAACCTGAGAGAGACTTGTGTTGAGAGGATTACCTATCACCTGAAAAAGCTTTTGGTACAGCTAATGTTTAAAAGTGATAACTAAGAATGTCAGGAGGCAGGATAATTAACTACTATTGCATAGTCCTGGCATGAAAAAAAGCATAATCAAACTTTATATTAATTCCAGATAACATTAAGTTATCTGAGTTGATCAAGGTAGACAAAAAATCTCCTTGCTGTATGTGGATTTTCTGCCTTTGTCTCTTTGTTAACAACTATACTGGATCCCTAAGGCCACTTAAATCAAACTTATCAGTTAGGCCCAGAAATTTACATGGAAAGAATCTCTTCCCACATGGACTTAATTCAAGCAGCCTGCTACAGTTCCTTACATTCTTTTCCATTTTATTTGTCACATTTTGGACCCTATTCTCTGTTTAGTTTAAGTGGTTATTAGCCTGAATCACACAAACTAAAATGCAGTGGCTCCAGACTAGACTGCAGTCTTGATAGGGTTTTTCTGGTAGTGTGTATTTCTCTGGTGTCTAGGGCAAGTGAACAAAAGTGTGAAGAAGGCTCTTGCAAGCACAGAAACATTTACATTACTAGTGTTTTCTTATGCACTTGAATGGAAGAAGGGAAGCGTCAGTCAACTACTGATAGGGTACCGAAATTATTGTATGTTCAGTTTATTTAAAATGTGAGAAAATGGATTTTGACAAAACTTGTGGTTTCCTTGCCTTCTGACACAGTACCAAGGAAGGATAAGAGTGGATAAAATAGTCTAATTTAACTGACTCTGTGTAGTTTTGTGTTGCTTCTTAGACAAGTTTTTATGCTCCTGTTTAAAATAGCAGGTGGCATGTTAAGATTGCCTTTAGGTATTTAGCTTAAGGTGTGTTTGATGCTCTGAAGCATCTCCTGGAAGAACCTAATTCTTTTCATTACCCAAGCAGGAAATCTAGGCTGCCAATATAGCACCCTAAACAAGATGTGATGTGCAATGAATACTCCTCAAGTCCTTCTTTCATGCTGCATAGATTCAATTTGTCTGGCAAAAGAAACATGCCTATGATTTTTTGCAACTCTTTAGACCTTTTCCAGCTCTTATAATGACAGAATCACAAAATCACAGAACCACTGAGGTCACAAGGGACACTTGGATATCATCTAGTCCATCCTCCCTGCTCAAGCAAGGACAGAGAGAGCAGGTTGCTCAGGAGCATGCTTTTGTTTTTACCATCTTAAAGAATGGTGACTCCAAACCCCACCCTGGGCAATCTGATTTAATGTTTCACCTCACTTCTCTTAAAGTTAAATGGAAATTCCTGTGTTTCACTTTGAGGCCATTGACCCTTGTCCTGTCACTGGGCACCACTAAAAAGAGTATTGACTCCATCTTCTTTACTCCCCTTCATTCGATCCCCTAAAGTATTCTCTTCTTCAGGCTGAACAGTCCCAGCTCAATCTGCCTCTCTCAGTATGACAGTTGCTCCAGTCCTTTCATCACCTTTGTGGACCATTGCTGGACTCACTCCAGTATGTCCATGCCTCCCTTGCACTGGGGAGCCCAGAGCTAGACCCAGCACTCCAGATGTGCTTCACCAGGGCTGAGCAGAGAGGAAGGATCTTGACCTGCTGGCCACACTCTTCCTATAGCAGCTCAGGAGGTCACTGGCCTACTTTCCTGCAGGGGCATATTGCTGGTTCATGGTCTACTTGGTGTCCATCTGCCCACTTTTTTTCAGTGCTTTTCTGCAAAGCTGCTGTCCAGCTGGTTGGTCCCTAGACTGTGTTGATGCATTCTCCTACTAGTCATACTGCTCCCAGGAGCAGATAACGTTCATTATCTGCTCACTATCTGAATGTTGAGATGCACTTTCTCACCTGCTACCTGAACTTTCAGGCTTGCCAGCGCTCATGGTCAACAAACTATGGATCTGATAGGGTATGCCTAGGACATATTTGTACAGTACGTTAATTTAGGTAGTAAAAGGTTTCAGTGTTTTATGTACACCTCCAATACTGGCTGTCACTTTATCCATACAAAGGTTTTGTATTAACATACTCTCTTGAAACTATCAAACCGTCACGCAGATTTGTAGACTGATGTGACCTGCTGTTTTAAAGGTGCTTGACAGCTCTGAGTTCAACAGAAAAATATCCCTTGTTACATAAAAGCGTTTTCCTCTTCAGCTCTCCTTTTTCCACAATAGGCTGATTTCACTATGCAATGCTAATCAGACTTGCAAAGGGTTAAGCAACTACACAGCCTAGCAAATTTGCTAGAGATTTTTGTTTTCCAAAGGGTAACAAAGAAATAAGTTCAACATATGTACACCTGTGTGTGCTTCTGACCCAGTATTCATATTTTGATAAGCATATGTGAATTTATTCAAGGTCATATGTGCTTTAGTGTGGGAAACATACATAGCATTTTGCAGGTTAGTCCCCCTCTTCCCTCCCCTCTTTGCAATACACACACTTTGTAATGCCACAGAGGGGAATTACTGGCTTGATGCTAACAATTCCTTTCAGAGAATTGCACTGTCTTGTGTGTCACAGTGGAAAATACATCAAGATAATTCCCTCATCACTGCCTACCCACCCACCCGCTCCCTGTAGTCTGAGATGAACTGTCTAGTCACATATTCTAATGCTGCTTCTGGTAAAATGTTTGATTCTTTTTTCTTTTTTTCTCTTAAAGCAAAGCTATTCGGGAGCCTGTATTTATTCTGACATTTCTTTTTTTGGTGCCTGCACATCACCTGTGAGACCTTCTTTGTATATTGTCGTTACTGATATCATAAGAAATTCCAGAAGTGAAGAGTATTTAAAGTGGATTCATGTGTGAGGACTTTTGTATGTTGGGTTTTTTTCTTTTAGAAGTTCCTTGATACTTTCGACTTAGCTCAGCTTCATAATGATTTAAGAGAAATGTATTCATATATAGGGTGTGTGCTGTGAGGTAGGAACCAAGAAAAAAATTAACCAACAAATGAAAATCTTTTGTTCTTAATGACAGAATATAAAGGAAACTTAATCTCCTACTGCATACTATCATCAGGCAAATTAGTTACACATATAATAAGGTTTTGCTGTATAAATTATAAATGAAATAAACAATTCTGTCACCATGGTGTGCAATGAATACACCACGTTATATGTAAATATATTAGTCATTTGCCTTTTGTTTATGTGTCACAGGAATCCATTTCCTTCATGGTGTGGTTCCTATTCCCTATGGGTTCTTACTAAAGTCATCTCAGCCCTTCATGTACAAGCTTTTTAAAACAGAATTACTTTCCCTTTTTTTCTTCCTTTTAGTTTTTCAGCACAGTTTTGATAATGGCTGGTTTTGTGCTAGTTTCATTTAGTGCTTCAAACTGTAATTTTATCTGAGAGAGAGAAAGAAAAAATAAGGAAAGCAGAAAGGTCTACATGATATATCAGTACAATACAAAAAACATATTGAAACCAATTTTTTATTTTAGTTTTTTTCTTCAAAAATTAAAGTATGTCCCATAAAGCAAGTATGCGTATTTTTTCTCTTACCAAACCTTGCCTTCTTTAATGAGATAATCTGTTTTTAAGGAATGCATCATTCAGTCTTTCTTTTCAAGAGGTGACATTTTTATCTTCAATGCATTACAGTATATGCAAGAAGGATGTAAATTCAGGCTTTTTCACCAGGCACTGCAGGCCAGCCTGAAAGCCCTTTGAAACCAACACAAGACACAGCTACTCTCAGTGAATGATGGCTTTAACATACAGGTTCCAATCAATAATCCAGAATTCTATATTCAATCACATTCAGTTCACGCTCATCAAGGATTATCTTTTGTGCTCCCATTGGGTTTTCTTGCCCTCCACAGGAAGACAGAATTGAGTTGGATATACCTCATTATATTTGGGATGGCTGTGGACTCTAATGGAGGAGGCAACACTTAGAACATGAGCAGACTAAACTTTTGTGATCGAGAACTGCTAAAAAGGATATTTGTCACTACTATCTTCATTTCTCACATGTTGTCAGCCAACACTTTCTCAGGGTGAATGATTGTACCTTAACATTCTTTACAAGGCCAATTATATCTTTATTTTGAGAGCTATTCCAAAGGCTATTAGAATAGTTTTTTTTTTTTTTTTACCTTGTTATATTTTTATAGAGAGCAGAGGCAAGTATGTATGCTGCTTTTGCAGTTTACTTGCAGCTATATCTCTGTGAAGGGCTTTTTTCCTTTTTCCTCTTTTTTTTTTTTTTTTTTTTTTTTTCCTGGAGCAGACAGTGGTTAGCAGTGGAATACAAAAAGCAATTCTGCTGCATCGTAAGCCACAAAGTGGACTATGGAATTAACATATGAGATGTTATTTCTAATTTATTTATCAGCTCTCTCTTTGTAGTACAAGTACTCTCAAAAGCACTTACATATTTGAAGTCTCATAGAAAGATACCAGATAATGGGAAACGGTTTGCTGTGAGAAGTGATCTACTTGAGTGCATAGAAGAAGCCTCTTTCTATCAAATATTTCACGGGTAATATTTTACTGTTTCTCCTAGATGGCATGCCATAGAGTGTAATAAATTTCAGTTTGTTTATATTCTGTGTCTGTATTTGCACTTTGGTGATTATATTTGAATTCATGAAAGATTCTTGTTTTTAAAAAAGAACTTTAGCATAATCTTCTCATTAATCCTGTCCTGTTTGTCTGTTATTAATAGGCTACTGTACAATGTACTCTGCTGCAAAACTCCACCAGGCATGACTAATTCAGATAATTAATTTGCTAGAACATTAACACCATCAAATGAGCCTGCTAAACCGGTAAATTTAAAGTAAATTAAACTTAATTTGCAGGTTATTGCAATTAAGTCTGCCTTGTCTTTCTGAGGGATTTCAACATCCTCAGTATTTAAGAGGCAATCATAATGCATGCAAGTGGGCGGGCTTTTTCACTAATTAACACGAGCCTAATCTGCTTTTCAATTAGGGTGGATGTTTATAATGTGCTGGTGACAGTGTTGCAATTCAGTACAGCATAACAGGAGTGCATGGCATAATTATAGCTGAAAAGAAAAGCTCATGCAGGGCCTGTTTAGGGGTTAATGAGACATTGGCAGCTTCCAGCTGAGGAGATTGAGCCAGTTTAGTGCAGCTTCAAGAGGAAACCACCCATAGGGGTTTCCTTTGAAGTGTCAAAAGGTCCCCTTGTTCTGGGTGGCTTATGTTTCATTTGTCTGAGTGGCATATCAAAAATTGATGAGCTGCCAGCAGCAGTCCTCATGACATTAATTCACCAATTGTGTTTCTAATAGTTTCGTCCTTAAATACATTTGGATGATGATAATGCTGAGAAAAATCAAGGTTCTGAAAACAATGAGAAGGTCTGTGCAGTTCCAAGAAGTGTATACAGACTACAAAAATGCATCAGCTGCAAATGTTAATGATGCAGATGACCTACACTGCTCATTATGAACAGGAAGAAGACAAAGATGCATTGTACATCCCTTCTCTGAACAGCATTCGAGCTGTGGCAGAGATGTGGCATTTATTGTTACTTAGGTTCTTGAAAAGCATAAAATGGTTCAAATTCACCTCTGAAGTAACTTCACTGGATTCAGAGCAGCTATACCAGAGATGGATTTGGTCTGTTACACTAAAAGTAAAGGAAAATAAAAAAGCAGAGCTGTAAAGAGCAGAGGTATCTCTAATGCAGACAGAGGGTTTCTTCAGTCCACTTAAGCTGTGCAGGTCTTAACGCGTGCCTTGTGGTCCAATATTGAGGTAATGGAGCTTCTCAAACTTCTGTACGAAAATTAATGCCAATGAACAGATTGTTCTGCTTACCCACAGCAGTGGTAATGCTGATTTCAGGGAATGTTAATTACATGAACAATCAAAAGTTATTAATGTATTTAAATACATTTAAAATCCTGAAACAAAAAGGGGCCATCAGCATAAGACTGGCTAGCTACATCAGTCAGAGAATTCCTGATTTACAGGGTTTTCTATAGCATTAGCAACCAGAGCATACGTTGCATACTAGACAAGAGTGCTTTAGTTGTTACATGAGATGCAATTTTTCAATATATGATGTGAGCCAAGTACTGTGCTACATTCCTTTTCAAGCCTGGGAGCTGTACACTGTAGGAATTTGTTTTTTCATGCGTTGAGTAGCTAAAAAACCCACCTTGATCTTATCACCTCCAAAAGTATTAATTGAACCTTCTATAACTTTCTGAAAGTTTTATATGGAAATTGATGATCACAAGGAAGATTCAGCCCATCTCACTGAAGGTTATCAGACCTGTATCCATCCTATTTAATTTTAGGCAGTGTGAGGTAGCCAAGGTGGAAGCACAGTTGCCCCATACTCCCACAAGGCTATCACAGATGCCTTTCAACTCACCAAAAATTATATCATGATCTGGAAATGCCCCCATCTCTCTTGTCTGTAAAAAATGTTTAGGCTTTTTAGACATCTAACTCAAGCACTTGCATTTAGGCTGTAAGAATAAAGTTCCTTATCTGTATGGGGGAGAGGACACAGGCAACATTCTTTATATGAGTTGGGTCATCTCTTTTTGGGGTGTCTTCTACCTGTGGAAGACCAAGACTTGCTAGTATCTCTTCATACTAAATGGATACATAATTCCTAAAGTTAGAGTGTATGGAAGGATTTTGGCTACTGCAGGGAGGAAGTGCTCTTCCTTTTTTTTATCTGGGATAATTCAAATGGTTGAACAAGCTGAGGAGTACACAAATAATGCCTCCAGTGACAGATGACTGTATATTAATTGGATATCATACTTTATTACTGTAAACATAGAGTATGCACAGGTTAGTAAGACTAAATCCCTGTTAAGATTTTTTGGTCTGCTTTGCCTGGACTTTTGCTGTGACTTGTGGTGTCATCAGTAAATGTGTTTACTAAGATAAAAATACTATTACTGGTGGCAGAAGTGGCTTCTAAATGACTAAACCACTCTTATCTGAGAAGCACTTTATCAACTCAACACATGAACATACAGTTCAAGACCACCTGTGTGATTAAGCTGCATGACTGATGGACCAAATGAGAAGGCAGGAAGTACCTGTGTTGGGGAGGCAAACTGTCTCGTTTGAGAGACAGTTCCTGTCAGTCTTTCCTGACCACCAAATGCAAGATGACACAGGTACATTTGAAACTCCTGTTATTCACCAGCAGAGAAAGGAGTTCAAGTCCATCAAAGAGCACCAAAGGAATCCTGTAAAAATAATATAAAATAAATAAATATGTAAATGGCTTACAGTGCAAATAGGTCTGTCTTACGCTGGAGGAAAATAACTGAATAAATATATGGATTAAATTACGTAGACAGTATTGGCAACAAAAGCATAACATGGAATTCAGTTTAAAGTGTCATTTACTAACTTCTCTTCCCCAAATGATTTCACATTACCAGCTGTAACAACAGAAAGAAAGATTATTTACCAAGCAGCTAAAGTATGTAAAGAAGTATATATTGCTGTACCTGCATTCAGGTGTAAGGTCCACCTTTATCCATTTGTCCAGACATCAAGAGATTTTCAACCATTTACAAAGGTCATGATAAATACGAGTATAAAACCAAGAAGAAGACATGCAAGCTAAATTAGTTGTTGAAGACGGAGGGATGATCCCATTGAGATTAACTAATAAAAGCCATATAAAAAGTGGATGGTCTCCTTCTCTTGTAAGAGAAAAAAATGGAATACCATAGTTCTGTAGAATACAAGGTCTGTAATGCCTGCAGTCTACAGATCATTCAGTTCTGAAAAAGAAGGGACTACCCTTAGAAACACCGCACTACCTGCCACTTCTAAACACAAAATCCCTCCAGAATTTTTAAGAGCCAAGTTAATGACTTCACTGGGTGCACTTTTGGTGCAAGCACACTGGCAATGGAGATTAATGAATTAGCTGCCAGTTAATTAACTGATACTGGTGAAATCTTCATCCTCTTTTTAACAGCATATCAATGTCATTTAAGGGGCTATTAGATAACCTGAGTTTTAAATAGTGTGTGTGGTATAACATAGCGTATTCACAGAAAAAAAGATACATTAGAAAGATTAAAGCACGTGTTCCTCTCCCAGCTGTCTACCTCCCTCTCCTCTGGGATCACAATGTTGCCAGGTCTTGTGTTGATTTTCAGTCTGTTTTCTGTGGGAGTCTTCCAACACTCCTGTTTTAGAATTTAGGCAAAGAAGCAGAAACTCAGAAAAGCTTCTTTTATGCAGATCCTTAATGTCAGTCAAAAACATGATGGGACATTTTTTTTTTTAGTTGTCTGAGTTTTTCAGGGAGTTTGGCTCTTTGAAAGAGCAGTTGTACAAAAATTAACATTTTAAAATTATGGCTGTGAAAGAGAGGATACCTGGTCTTGCTACATTTGGTGTGGCTATCAGTGTATAAATTAACCAATGCACTTCACACTAGCTGGTTTCGAAAGTTCATCAGATCTTTCACTTGCTTTTGGAGTTTGGAGAAGTCAGATCAAAGTTTTGACATGAACAAACAGTTACGAAGAAGCAGTATAAAAGCATCACACACTCTTATTTGTTAAGTGTAATAAATGTGTTTGTAAGTAACAGTAGGGAAATATCTTGGGCCTTCAGAGACAATATTGTTGCTTATGGATTCCTTTTCCTGGTGTCTTAGGTAACATGTAACTGAATTTGGTTTATCTGAAGTTAAAGGTGATTGATAAAAGGCTAACGTGGCCCTAGAGGATAGTATACATGGCCCCTCTCCGATTTCCATTTAACACAGTTGCTTTAGTCTGGATGAAAAAGGGAGAGGCCAAGGTAAAACTAACCAGTAAAACAAAGGAGATAGATTGATAAACTGATAGGCAGTCAGGAGATATGGACAATTGTCATGGCTGGGTACTAGCAGTTTTTTGTGGGGGTTGAGTCCAAAGGCTCAGTGAACACCTCTATAGCAGAGGATTTATAAATATTTGAAAAAGTTCCCTAAAAAGGAAAGTAGTTCATTAGAACAGCTCTTTCTGCATGGTATCATGGTGTTCATGAAGCATAACAAAGATCTAATTAAATGCTGGACTATGTTGTTGGGAAATCAGGGAGTATCCTGATTAGTAAACTAACAGCCATATCAGGACATTGGCTGTAGCTGGGCAGGAAAACAAATGGTTATGCCTTTGAAAATGCCAGATGGACCCTCACAGAGCTTTGGGGTTGTGTGCTGATTAGAGAAAACAGCTCTATAAGGCAGATCCATAGTTGTTACTCTCTCACATAACTTGCTTTTTATGTGATACAGAAGATGTAATATTACATGATTTAATGGGTGGCTATCTTCACAAACATGTGGTGAAAGAAGTTCCAACAAATCATTTCTGATGCCCTATGGGTTGTTTCAGTAATTATTTTTTTTAATATAAAAAACACTGCTTTCGCAGAGTGAAATTATGATTATACAAGCCTTGAGGACTAAAGGTGTGTGCGTATATATATATATGCACATAGATGACTTCATTTGTTTTCTTAACACAGTGAAATAACAATTGAAGTGAAGAAGTGAAGAGTAACTATAAATATGTTGGTATCTTATGTGCCAAGCGGAGAAAGCATTAGTAAGAAGAGTAAAAGTATATTTCTCTCCAGTAAAATCCAACAGCTGGGCCAGAGTGCTCTGAAAATGCTTTTACTGGAAACATCATCTAGAGTTTGGTATGTGTGGATGGTGCTTATTACATTCTTAAAAATGCACAGTTCCACAACTGCTGAGAGGCAAACTGCTGAGGCTAACAGCTACAAATGCAATTTATGAAACACATGGCATTGTAATTTGACCAAGAGAGTTCCATTCAGAATCAAAATTACAGATTACAGTTACCGTAAAAATGAAAGAACAACCCCATACTCCAAGTAGAGATATATCTACCCAGTAAGTAAAGAAACGATGGGGAAACCAGAATGCATCATTGGTTTCTTGCTTAGAGGGAATCATTAAAGACTATTTTGCAGTGTTAAGGGAGAAATGTGTTGCTTTCCCAGCAAGAGTTATTTCAGTTTCTCACTCTGAAATTAGTTTTAAATTACTAATGTTTGTGTTTTCCTATAACCAGCTTCCAGCTAGTAGGTCGTAGTCCTCTGCCCAAGGAGACAACAAAATCTCCCACCCAAATATCATTCTGATTTTGCAGAGACTTTAATCATTAATGACTATATTCATTTAAGGTTCATAAGTCTTAAATTTGTGTATACTGTTGATTATTTGTTTTATTATAGATATCTACTGATCTCTATAATTATGAATTAGTTGGAAGTTTGTGACATAGAAAAGCATTCCTTATTGTATCATATTATAACTTATCATGTATATGAAGCATATGTTGTTGCTAGTTCATGGTCCAAACCTGATTTGAATGAAATGAGCTCAGCCTAGAAGTTCAGGCATCCCTTTTTATGCTTTATTTCTTTATAATGTATACTTTCACAGATTCACCTAAATTTCAAAAGCAGAGGTAAAGAAATTCCAGAGGTAAAGTAAATATCCAAACCGCTTTTACTGACTTCTGTCAGGTAAGCATAGGAGAGGAAGCAGCAAAACTCAAGAGCGAAAACTCAGCAGGATCTTGGTCCATTATTTTGGCCTAAATAACAAACACGTGAGAATTCGTGAAACTAACTATGCTAAAAATCACGTAAAGTCTTAAGGTTATGTCAGTGAGGATTATGTGCTAGTTTTTATATGCAACATGGCATTCTAAGCACTAACATAACATCCTAAACCTGCTGTTTATGCTAATAAAGAGTTACTAAATAGGCAACAGAGTTTGACACACCAAGACTTAGACCCTCTGAACCATCACTCCAGTTTCAAGTTTTCAAGTCTTCTAGAGAACAGGATTTTCACTTTGAAGATCTGCGGGACTGTCTAATACTCTTTCTCCCACCAGTGCTCAGAGTAGCGTCAGTCAAAACTCTTGTGCCAATTCCACATTTTATGCCTGGCAGAACTCACAGACCAAGCAGTCTTCTATCTGTATTTCTTCAGACATCCAATCTAGAAAGTAGTTAAAGAGTGTGCCTGTTAGGTTGTATTCTACAGGACATGTAAGTGGAAATAAAAGAAGCAAATACTATTTATGCACTTACTTACCCAGTTATTAGAATATGGAATCAATGTAAGTCTGCCTTGAAAGTTAAACTTCTCTAGGCTTAACTTACCTTTACTTGCCTGTTTCTGTCTCTGTTGGCAATCTCACATCTGACTGCTTTATTCTTGCAAAAATATATAAGCCAAATCACCTCCAGTAGTTTAGAAATCAATGTATGGATTCATTAGATGGGAAGAACAGGTAAGTAATGACAATATGAGCTAGTCAGGTAAGAGAGTTCCTGGTTGCCTCAGCTGTTATCATAGAATTGACTAGTGAAAAATGAGGAAGATATCTACCCTGCAGATCCAAAATCAGCTCAGTGCATTTTTTGAAAAGATATTCCTCACATAGTTCATGTAATTTAAAAAAGATTAACTGTGTCATTTCTACAACTAAAGAAGTTGAGTTGATAACACTGATAATACTAAGCACTATCAATGAAACCTTCTCCTGAGGTTATACAGTGTTTCTACAGCATAATTTCAGAAATAATCCCCTGTTTTTACAGTAAGACTAAATGCTATGTACCAGATTGATTCATCTACCCTGGTTTTACAGATACAGTACAAAGCTTCTATTGTAAAAGCTTGAGTAAATCATTAAATGATTTAAGCTTGAGTCAATCATTAAATTATTTGATGATTCTCACTTAACAACTTCTCTGTTATTGTTATTTGTATTCCAGTCTGCTCAGAGTTCACAGTCAGAATAAAAAAACATTCGTGCCAGTTAGTGTACAAGACTGTAATATGCAAAGCCTCTTCCTCCTTCCAGTCCACTGCATTTGAAGAGTGCTGTTATAACCCAGTTTAAGTTGGTTAAAATATTGTCAGTAATTTCAACAGGTGCTAAATTTCCTTCTAATATCAAGAGTTTATAAAACACCTACACCTAGACATGGATAGAGGCAGGCCTAAGATATCTAAGTGCAGAACTGTGATTGCTATCCCCTTGCTACATACACAGCTGCTACTTACACCAGAAGTACCCTATATGCACCAAGGTCTGCATGTGCTCAGTCTGGTATGTTAAAACCTACCTCCCAACTATAAAGGTGTATTACAGGGACATTGCTCCTGGGAAATATGTGACCAATCCAGGACTGCTTCCTCCTACTAACTGAGAGTGGCGCCACGCTTCTGAAAAAATGTTCAAATCCTTATGTCTTTGGAACTGCTATTTATTATTCTGTCTGAGAGTCAGAGAAATGGAGATGGTGAGAATGAAAAGCAGCAAGATCTGTAATTGCCACCACAGCACATCTTCACCTAGTATGGGTCCACTTCTGACTTCTTTATGTCTGTGGGATCCTCACAGCTTCCAGTAGCTGTAATGTACAAAGAAAAGGCAGATGGTCAGTTCATTTCCACTTATTCCAATGAATATCTGTGTTGGTTTTGATACTTCATAAGAACTGATTTTGTCACTCTGACAAGAAGAATGCAGATGACCTAATGCCTCCAATTATATTGTAATTACTTTCATTCAAAGTTCATTCAAATTATATTGTAATTACTTTCATTCAAAGCAAAAAAAAAATCATATCAGAACATATATTAGATACAAAAGCACCACCATCACTTTTCAGATAACTTAAGCCATCTCAGAGTTATAACTTTATTATACAAAGTTATCAGTATATTAGGGGAATTTCCAGATAACCCGACCAACTGTTTTGCTATTTAATTTCCTCTATAACTTTCATAGCAAACACTTTTTTACCTTTTTTTTTTTTTAATATATTTACTGAGATACTTCTTTTTTCAAGAAAACGAGATAAAGTACTATTCTTCAGGAAAGGGAGAACTTGGAGACAAGTAACAACTGCAAGGTAGGTGTTTGTATACAAATCTCTTTCATGGAGCTTTTTCTTGCAGGAAATTGATGGGGACTGATATTCTTGTTGAATAAGAATGTGCACAGATTCAAGCCCTGTTACATGATTAATCTAATATTTGTAGGCTGAAGAGGAGCATTTTATAATGCTCCCATTGGAGTTCTGTACAAAACAATTTGCTTACAAAGCAATTGATGTCTGCTGGAAAACTTTGAAAAATGTTCCAGTTAAAAACACTTTGTCTGGGTGCCTTGTAGCTTCTGTTTTTTCTTCTATCATTTTTACCATTAGGGACATGACAACGTTACAGTCACATGAGAATATACTTATTCTTAAGAGTTTGTCTTCCACCTGAAATTATTTCATGGCATCATAGTAATTCCCATATCAACCAGCTATGACGTAATAATTAAAAGATTTAGAGGAAAGTAAGACTGGTGGCACATATATGAATATAGATAATGTACACAGGTATATAGATAGGTGTATAAATAAAAGAAAAATCCAGAGATGTTTGTACCCTCCTGTGTGCTAACATAGTATGAAGTCTGTGCACAGGCTGTAATTCTCTTGGAATTTTTAGTGATTATTGGCTGAGGAACTAGTTCATTCTGTTGATAAAAATTGCTTCTTTGAAATATATACCAGACCATGCTTTTAAACAGAAAACATACCCTGCAAACTACAGTCTAAATATGCAACCATCTTAATAAAATGCACAACATTATAGATTTTAATTTTGAGGTCATTTTCTCCACATAAAGACTTTTTAATAATATATAGGAGCAAGTTATGCTTCCCCATCCCCAAAAGGCAGGAGATGGATAGAAAAAAAACCCAATAGGTTTCTTCTGCATGATCAGTTGTCAGTTTTCTTTCATATCTTTCACCTTTGTTGCCATCATTTGACTTCTCAGACTTTTACATTTAAAGAAGAGTGAAATATGCAGACAAGCTCTTCAACTTGAAGAAAATTTAGTCTGGAAGGGAAGTGATATCTAGTCCAGTCTCTCACTCAAAGCAGAACTATTGTTCAGGTGCTCAGGTTGTAACGAGATATTATGTGTTTGTCCTAGACTATCTAGGAGTTCAGTTTTGTTTTTAAATACCAAAAAAGAAACATTGTCTCACTAAAATCTTCCAAGACTGCTGAGATCAATAGGCCATGATTTGTTTTAAACCCTTCTGGATTTAAGGATTTATTCAAATAACACCTTTCTCTAAATATATTTTAAAATGTCACTTTTCTATTTAATTTTTTTTCTTCTGAATTCATTAGCCAAAAGACAATTTTTGTGTGTATGTGAACTTAGCACTGTAGAATTAAAAACATTGAAGACTCCTCTTTCAAGTGCAGAAACCCCAACTTGTTCAGCCACATTGCAAGCAAACTGGAAAATTCACACTAATATTGAAAAGCTATTGATTAAAATGTGAAAGGAAAAAAGAACTCAAATATTAATAAAAAAATAATAATTTCAGTAAAAGTGGAATCGAAACAAGCATTTTTTTTTTTATCAAAGTCCCTTTTCAAAAAAGAAGATAGGCATAGAGTCTCTCATTTTATCAACCCAGCCATTTTATTAATATCAGCCTTCATCAGCAAAGAGAAGGTTAGCTCTGTTATTCAGTTCTGAGCTGGCAGTTATAGTAATTCTGTTTGCTCCTGACAAGAAGTACATATAAAGAAAGAAAAAAAATCAGCTGCATTGCATCAGTTTATATTTTAAGGCTGCAAGACAGCTGGTTAACTACAGATGTGTGGGGCTGGAGGCTGGCCATAAGAGCCTTTGTTCTGGACTCTGACACACTTTCCTTGGCTGGCATCTTAACTGAACTATCTCTTTCACCATGTTGTCCACTTTTCAGACTGGATATCCAAAACACTATAGCTATTCCAGCCACTTCCAACCCTGTTATTAAAAACAGTCCTTAGGTTGCTTCTGCAGATTTTTTCATACACACTAACCCTTTTGAAAATTCTCTTTTCTAATAAATATTCATTGCTATAGGCAGGGAATAGCCAAACTTGATCCATGAAGTTTCAAGTTCCTTTAACTTCAAATGTTCCTGCAATCAAGGCTCTCACCTTTCTCCCTTCCCCTTTCACTTCCTACATTCCTCAAACCATGACCCCAGTAGCATGTTCCTGATCTTCTCCTCTCTTCTTCTTCCTTAACACTATAAGTCCTTCTACATGAGCTTATGCCTTTCCCATATCCCTCAAAAGCTAGTTGCACCTACTTTCAAGACAACCCCTGTGTGCCCTTGTCTGTGACTCCCTGGGTCTTGTGAACACCATAACTTCCAGACAGGAGCTCCTGTCCTCCTGCCTGCTTTCCGACCTGTGAGCATGCCCACACTGCTGAATAAGAGCAGGCTAGCCACTGATCTTTGGATCTGGGACAAAGTAGCTTCAGATTGGCTTATGGTCTCAGTCCTTAGGACTAAGGAGAGACAGGGAGTAAACTAAAACTAAGCAGTGGCAGAGGTCCTGTCCGTGAGGTTGCTCCTGGGCCCTCTTCTGTTTAACAGCACAGATGCTGCCCGTGTATCCCAGTGTCTACATCTGACATCCAGCTTCAGCATCACACAGGCTCTGAGCCCCACACCCAGACCCCCATCCAAACAGGGAAATGTGTCAGAGACCACAGTGGCCTCCTCCTGCAGAAACTGAGGCATAGAGGGGCAGCAGAAGGGGAAAAGAGTGCATGCCTTGATACTACCCTGACATATGGCCAGGGCTCAGCAGGAGTGAACACCAGCTGGGAGTTGAAGAGCACTCACAGCATGGTGGTGTTGGATCTGCACGCCAGTCTGAATCAGTGATATATCTCGGTCTACATACCCAGAAATGTGTGTGCATACATATATATACACAAACATATATACACATAACAGCTTATCTCAGCTGGCCACAAGCAACTAGACAGATAAATAGCAAAATGTCAACAGAATACACTCAAGTTCTCTCCCTCTGAAAGTGATTATATTTGCACAAAGTGTGAATTTGCACATGATATCTATGCAGTGCATATTCCCAAAGACGACCTAGATGTATTTGTATCCCCCAGACAGGTTACCCTTTGCGCATGCTAATTGGTTTAGGTCCTTTAAGATAACGTAGTGTTGTTCTAAACCTGCATCTTTATCTAATTTAATCTAACGACTAAGTTACTGATGCAGGCAAAGTTTCTAAAAAATAAGTTCTCCATGTGGTCTTTTCATTTGCAGCTTTTTCATCCTTTTATTCTTTCTTTTTTTGCAAAGGGATGCATAAACAAAATAAAATCAATATATTAGCATTGCCTTTGGAAACTCAGGGTGAGGAAAACAAAAACAAGTAATAGGCTGGATGGAAATTACCTTTCTGTTATACAGAAAACTCACAGAATAAGAGAAATCTTCAATCTAATGAAGAAACAGACAAAAGTTTTATCACTGAAACCTTGCAAAAAAAAAAAAAAATTCAACTAGGCCCAGTAAATTTCTACATTTGTACATAATAGAAGCAGCAAAATTTAAAACTAAAAACTCAGTAGATTACAGATTCTGAACATCTTACATAATTCTGTTATGAAGAAGGCTTCATTTCTGCTAAAAACCCTTGAGTAGCAGTATCCGTTAGTACTTACTCCCTGTTAGCAGATTCTCATTTAATGGTTTAAATAAATATTACATAAATTACAGAGGCATTTTTCTGCTTTTGATAATTAGTATTTGAAATTAATATGGGCTGTAGAAAGTGATTTTATACATGAGTGTTTGCAAGGTAAAATATGTGGATTCAGGAAGCTGTAGAATTTGCAGCACTCATCTGATAAACTGCAGGCTTAATTCCACAATGGATTAAAACCTGTGCCCAGTTTAATGTCCACGGCCAGTCCCACTATCCCCAGCTGGTACAGCCACATGTTTAAAATCATCAATTTTTGGGTGAATCAGAGCCCAGGAGGCATGTCAAACATGATCCCCATTCTTTGATAGGATAAACTGGGCAGCAAAAGCCTTCCAAGTGTGTTCATGAATATCTAAAGCATTTTTTCTGAAGTTTTCTTTCTGAACACTTACATTTAAAGCAATAAATACCAAAATGCAAGCTAAAAGAAAAAGTGGGGAATGTATGGCATGTACCTTTATATTAGCCAGAACTCACTTACTGCAACACGATGTGCAGATTTTTTTTTTTCTAGGCCAAATAAATATGTCCTGAGGCAAATAATCTGTCCACTTAATAATTCAGTTACTGTACATATGGAGTCCCATTTTCTGTGACCAAATGGAACAGGTTTCTGTTAAAATTAATACTCTTTTCTACCTTTTCAAATTAGCAGACTGACTCTGCAGTTTCTATTCTGGCAACGTTTCCACTGGCAAAACTAGGAATTGGGTCTGAGAAGTACCAACCATATACTATTTAGGAGATTTTAACTGGGGAGCTAAAGGGCTGGTATTTTAAGGTAAATATGTTTCTCAGATTTCCAAAACCTCATTCAAAGAAGGACTTGAGGTCAAATTTGCAGTACTGTCATAGTTTAAGCCCAACCGGTAACTCAGAAGACGTGGCCGCTCGCTCACTGCCCTCTTTTTCCTCCCCCCGCTCCCAGAGAGATGGGGAGGAAAATCGAAAGAATGTAACTCCCACAGGTTGAGATAAGAGCAGTTCAGTAACTAAGGTATGATACAAAACCACTACTGCTACCACCATTAACAATAATGATAAAGGAAATAAAAAGGGGAGAGAATACAATTGCTCACCAGCCGCCGACCGATACCCAGCCCAACCCGAACAGCGATCTCGGCCTTCCGGGTAACTCCCCCCAGTTTACATACTGGGCATGACATGCTGTGGTATGGAATACCCCTTTGGCTAGTTTGGGTCAGGTGTCCTGTCTCTGCTTCCTCCCGGCTTCCCCTCCTCCCTGGCAGAGCATGAGACTGAGAAAGTTCTTGGTCAGAGTAAGCACTACTTAGCGACAACTAAAAACATCGGTGTTATCAGCGCTGTTCCCAGACTAAAGTCGAAAGCACAGCACTGCACCAGCTACTAAGAAGGAGAAAAATGACTGCTACTGCTGAATCCAGGACAAGTCCAAAAATACCAGATGCCAACTGACCTTCCAGATTCCTTTTTTTCTTACTAATCATTTTCCCAGTCTTCTCAGATTCTCTTTATCTTCTGACTGTTATTGCCTTATTCAAAATGAAAAATCCCAGTTCCTATCATTATGATCCAAATCAGGAGTCAGGTAACTAAATCCAGTGGACTTGCTCAGAATATGCCAGTTTGGACAGAGCCTTGGGCATCACGGTCTAGTGTGAGGCATGCCTGCCCGTGTCAGGGGAGTTGGAACTAGGTGATCTTAAGGTCCTTTCCAACCCTAACCATTCTTTGATTCTATGATTCTATGTCCACAGTAGACCTAAACAACCACAGAACCACAGAACAGCCCAGGTTAGAAGGGACCTCCAAAGATCATCCAGTCCAACCTTTCATGGGAACGGGATTCTAAATGAGATTATCAAGCACTCTGTCACAATGCATCTTGAAAACCTCCAGTGATGGGGGCACTATCACATCCCTGCAGAGGTTGTTCCAGTGACTGACTCTTCTCACTGTAAAACATTTCTTTTTTATGTCAAGATGAAACCTCTCTCCCTTCTCTTCTCCATGTAGCTCCTTGTGAAGAAAGAGCTTCTGTCCTCTCTGTAGCCACCAATGAAGTACTAGAATACTGTGATTAAGCTCCCCCATAGCCTTCGTTTTTAGAGAAAAGACCAACCTTTCTCTCTTTCTCCCTTTCTGTTATTTTTCTTAATAACTGACAGATTATCATACTTGTTCAGGAAGCTAATTCAGAGATTGGCAGTTCCCAGAGCCACCACAAAGGATTGGAACTCGCAGCTTTCCTTTCTCTGATATACCCTGTATCTGCTCTCCCAGTTATTCTGGAAATCTGGAAATCTATTTCTGTCTTGGAATTTACCATCTGACTCATGGCTGCAGTCAATCATTTCTATGACATATCCAAATAGATCCCAAGGAAAGATATTTCCAAATAGATCTCAAGGAAAGATACTTGGAAAAGAAGGAGGAAATGCTTGCTCACCTAACCAGAGAGACTGGAGGTTTAAGCAGCCCTGATGCTGCAGACCAGAGAAGACGGCAGTTTTTGAACATCTCCTGTATGCACTGATATCATGATGGGAGTGATTTTCTGGGCATTAGGAACTATGAATGGAAACCCCATCAAAGTGAGCAATATCTGGAGGTCAGCACTTCACTTTCTAAATAACTGCCATCATAACAGGGTTGTCACAAGGAGGGCATGGCTGCTATCTCTCACTCGTCTTTTAGATGAGCTTTCAACTAATGTGCTCTTGAAGTTTGCTTGGAGCTGAATTAAATTTGATCAGAACATGTTCTGAGCCCTCAGAGACCAGCTGAAGGATTCCCATCCCAAGAAAATGCCAAGGTTCCTACTCAGCAAAAAGAGAAAGGGATCAGGATGTGCACTTCAACCAATGTGATGGTATCTCTGGAAGCTAAGCAGGTGAAGATTAAGCTCCTACATAAATTGGATTCTCATGATGTATAAATTGACGCACAAAAAAGTTAGACATTGCCTTTCGGGTACTTTTGTACTGAGACATTTAAGATCCACTTATGAAACACAGGCAGTATTTCTGATCCAGTTTCAAATCCTGGCAATCCCTGAGTAGTTTTGCCTGAGCTCTGACAAGCCAGCACGTGGAGGAATGCCCAAGAGGTGGGTGAAACCAGCAAGAATCAAAGCTCTGCAGCAGTGCCAGCACAGGCAGCCTCAAACAAAAGGAAGCTGCTGTCGAAACCTTGCCGGTGTTTGAACCAGTTGTTGCCTGCTCATATGTAGTTTTCATGTAATTATACTACTATTGTGACTGCATCTTGGTTTGCAAGAAATTAATGCAGGTGCTATTAACCATGTCACATTAGAAGTTACCAGAGTCATGGAAACCCCTATAACTTAAACATAAATCACAAACCTTTGATCTTATTTCTACAGATATGTTAGAGTCTATCAGAAATGCACCCCCTCACTCAATGTATCATGGATCTGCTGCACATCTGTAAAAGGCATCATTATATGGGAGAACTTACTATTTTGATGTCTGAGATGTGTGGGATTGGTCACAGCAGGAGTTCAGATTACCTCAAATCTGATATAGCCTGGCTCTGTGGGTCTTTTAGACTTTCTTCTGTTCTTGTATGATCCTTTCTTGCCCTCATGGCAACCTCATGTGGGCAAGGGCTTCTACTAAAAGGCTATTCCCTCATTCAAGATTGGGACAATTCTGCATTTCCTGCCCTTTTATCCATGTATTTTTAATGAAAATTCACAAAATATTCACTAGCTCTTAAAATCATCCTTTATTATCTCTGCTGGGCTGGAAAAGTGATTGAACATTGGGGTACATTATAAACGTATAGGGAAAAGGGTTTGAGACCCCTTTAGAGGGCACTTTGCTTTTTATTCTGCCTGCAAGGTACACCTATGCATCTTTGGTTAGAAGTGTTAAAAAGAAAAAGCAGATGAAAGCAACAGACTTTTTTGTCAAGCTGTGACAGAAATCAAATGCAAATAGAGCTGAGTTCAAGACTGTTTGTTAAGTGTCACGTCAGTGAGTATTAAATGCAGCACATGTCATTTTACAATGAGCATACTGTATATGAATTTTATTGATTTTTTTCAAAGAGGATACATTGAATAATGTACTCTTCCTTACCAGTGCCAGCTTACAAGTGCGTCTTTGTAATTGCGTATGCACATTCATTAGGCTCGTAAATGCTGCTGCCTTACTTAGCACATCTTGTTTTGTGGAGGCTAGGATTCATGCTGTAGAGAGACCTACACAAATGACTCTCTCCCTCTGAGAAAAGTGGGACAGAGTCATTTAGACATCCCAGCATGAAGCTGCCAATGAGCAGCTTCTCAAAATGATTCACAATTAGTGCACTAGGCTTACACAAGGAACAGGTTCTCAACTGATTTCCTTTCTAAAAAGCAGTGAGTCTGGGGCTTCATTTTGCTATTAAGAGTGTTACAGATGTATAAAAAATCATCAGAGCTGGTTAACTCTGCAGCACATATATATGAAGTCTGCGTACTATACTATGTGAAAAACAAATCTGTTTTCTCCATGTTCATTCTAACTACATTTTTCCAATTAATATTTAGAAAAAATGATGCTGGCATAAAAATACATATGAAAAGCAAAAACAGCAGTGTCATACTCTTCTCCGTTCATTAGGACAGAGACATTAGTGATACAGCAATGGGGTCACTCCTCCATGGAAGATTATATATACATCCACTGCATCCACCTACATGCAGTCGGATCAGTATTCGAGTTGTATTTGGGTTTGTGTGTATGCTGTCTTTCCACTGCTTGGTGTAGGATGTCTGATTCCACAACAACTTCCTTACAACACTCAGATCATCACAGTGCTTAGAAAAACATATTGAAAGCTGTGGCAGCTAGACAACTTGACACTCTTATACATTCTGGACCATAATCTTAGTCTTAGATGTTTAACTGCCAGACTAAAGCATGTTAAAATTGGCCATATTCCTACGACATTTAATGCACTTATTGGTGATTTTAAGTATCTTACCTGCAGGCTCAGGGACAGACACTCAGGGTCCTTTGGAGACTGCAAGGTACACAGTGCATTTGTAGCCCAGGCTCTTGTCTCCTGGCATGTCTCACCTTCACGGGCACAGCAATGTTACACATGAGCCAAAACAGAGGCCAGGAATTTGGATAATGCCCTGAAATGCTGGCTGACAAAAGGCTCATTCTGAGAAAACTCTTCTTCACATATTGTGTACTCTGAAGGTCGAGATTTCTGCTGGAAGTTTGCCATTTGTCCCCACAACTCACACACAGATATTATGGCTTCTTCTCAATCCATTTAATCACTGCTTGTAATCTTCAAGAAAGGAGGTGGAAATGGTGATTTGTACATGTTTTTCTTCTATAACCATTGATCTTAAAGTCCTCAAGCTTTACATATCTTTTGCTTAAGAAAAAATGGGTCACTTAAGAATTGTCTGAGACCCAAAAGAACAAGTTTCTGTAGAAGCAAAACTAACATTAGGTTAACCAGGCTGTGGTCTGAAAAAGGTGCAGAAGTTAAGGAGCTCCTGGAATCATGTGATGGTGACAAGTCTGTCTATTTATCCATTCACTATCCATCTATCCCATTTATGTTTTAGAGAAAATTGATAGTCCATTAGACAGCAGTTCCTTCCGACTTGTAGATATTTCCTCTCTTCCAAGAAAGAAGGCAAACAGCAGTTTCTTCTGTAATGTAACAGAAAACATATGTGATGGTAGCCATTTAAAGGTCACTCCTTCTGTGAGCTAGGGAGTAGTAGGCTGCATAATCTATAACATTTGGAAAGAAATTATTAAAAAAAAAATAAAAATGGTATTAACCCTGTGAAAGTTGTTTCCATTTAACTAAGTTCCCAGTAAACCTATGTCAAAGAATCACAGAATCATAGAATGGTTTAGTTGGAAAGGACCTTAAATATCATCTAGTTCGACACCTCTGCCAGAGGCAGGGACACTTTCCACTAGATCAGGTTGCTCCAAGCCCAGTTCAACCCGGTCGTGAACACTTCCATGGATTGGGATGTTAATTAAACTTATTGTGCTGTTTCTTACCAGTACATTTACTGGGGGTTTAACTGTAATTTTCAAATAGTTAATTGGTTTTATCATAAATTGAAAGTAACAACTGCTTTTGGAAACTGTATTTTAAGACAGTGAGATATATTCATAATGCCAGACAATGTGATTTGATTCAAATGCCTATGTCATTTACATACAGCTTTCATTCAAGTTTCATGTTTTGAGGAAACAAATAAAAAAAATCATGCCCAGAATGCTGACAAAAAAGGTTTTGTGTATGAAAAGCAATAACCAGTTTTATTTACTCAAATATGGAGCAGTATTTCATATAAATGTATTTTTTCTTCTTCCTCCTGCTCTCTACTGACACTCCTCTCAGAGGAATTTTTTTGATCCTTTCTGCATCTTCTCTGTCCTTTGCAGTCATGCTTCTTCACTGCTTCTCTTTACCTTTCCTCCAAAACATTTTTTTTTCCAATTTGCCTCCTTTAGGGAGTGCTGTTAATTTCTGTTCTTTTGCTTCTTTTTCACCTCTTCTACAATTTTCTTCCAGAGCCTGTCTTACTCATCCCAAAGCTTAAATCTTGCAGTCTCAAATCTTTCTAGCATTGTTTGCCTTCCTCTTTTTGTAGTTCTTCCCTATAGACCAAACTCATTCTTACATGTTCTCAGTAATGTGGTCTGACTGCAAAGAAAAGGAGTATTTTGGAGGCTATGTTAAGAAAATGTGGGTACTGTATCATAACTAGGGGCTTTCTTTAAGCATTTCAGGTCAAAAGTAGCATTTAAGGCAATAGCAGAGAGCAGAAGGCCCGTGCTCAGCAGAACTTGTAACATATTTAAGAAGACTGAACTGAAGCATTGAGAAGGGCTATTTCACATATTTGTGCATAAGGGCAAGGGATCCGGATGTGTGTTTTACCCTTTGTATCCAGATATTTTAGTGACTTCACACAGATATTTGCTCAAAAATACTCTTAACACCTAAGACTGAAAGCTAACATTTTATTTTATTCACAAGCAGCCAGCAGGCATGCTGACTTATATTGATTTTCTACGTTAATATAATTCAGGAAATAATCTTTTAATCTGTAAGGAAAAAACATTTTTGTTAGTGTTTTTGTCTTCAGCTGTTGATAAGAACTATGTTAAACCAGGGAATCATTAATCCTGATTTTTCCTTGTATGTGTCCTAAAGACATTTGACTCTGCAGATAATTTACAGGAAATAATATGGTTACTGTAAAAGTCCCATTTAAAAGAAGAAAATTACTCTAATAGCATATTGTATTCTTCCTTAGAGAGTGATTGGACAGTATTTCCATTGTGCATCAACAGTCTAAGCATACAGCAATGAAAACTGATGATGAATCTTGGCTAACAAGTGTTCTAGCGCTTGAGGGAATGAACTTCTCAGCATGCCATGGCTGACATTCCAAGTCCAGAAGATGTCACAAAAAAGCATATTCTATTTCCCAGAGTTAATTATCATATGACTTTTGAGATTGTCTAATGGTGTCCAAGACTTCTGCATGAAGCTAACAGGTATGACACCAGACTTACTGGAGACACAATCCCACATCAGTCACAGACTGTTGAAGATAGGCCAACAGTGAGATTTGGGTCAAGATTCAGACATCTAAATTTAGATCTGCATGTAGTTCTTAGTGTGTAAGCCACATTTCACTCTATTGTAGACAACAATGATCTCTAATTAGAAACTGTTGTTCCCACACAGGCAACTAGTGTAATGTTAAATGCCATAGGGCATTCCAGTTTACCTCCAGCTGCTTCTCAAGAAGGGTAAGGATCTCTTGTAGGTCCTATCTGACAGCTGTCAGGCCAGAGGGCATCCAGAACTCTCTAACATATCTCCGGCAGCACCATATGGAGTCAGTGTAGAGTTGTTTAGTTCAGACATCTACCTCCAGCCTCTCCAGAAACTACAGTATCTGACATCAATCTGAGCACATGAATACAAAGCAAAAATAGCTTGTGCTCTAAAGAAAGGATATCTAAGCAAATGCAGCAAGCAAAAGTGGGAGACTGGAACAGTTGTTCTGTCCTCAGCAGAGGAGGAGTAGCAGGGAATCAGCAGACAGCCAACTGACATAACTTGCAGTTTCACAGAGGCAGCGCTTGGCAGAGGGAATTTACTGCAGAGACTTTTCTGCCAGACCTCATCTAGCTCTCCTGTTGTGGCTGAAGACATTAGGCAAAATTAATAGGAATTTGATGTGAAGCAGCCAAACGGGCCATGCACTATTTTCTTTCCAAGCACTACTTTTGCTAAACACCATAGGAGTTCTGCCACTGCTCTCTGTGGCTTTGAGCAGGTTCTTGGGAGATTCCTCTAGAATTTCCACAGGTATTTAGAAAATTGTCTTTACTCCGATGAAGCAAATAATGGTCTAATCTCCTTCCTGCAGTCAGAAAACTTTGAATAGACAGAGGAGCATCTGTCAACAAACATGACCCCTTAGATGTCCTACTTGATTTTAGGACTTGTGGCTTCAACCATTACATACCGTGTAACACACAATATGCTGCTTAGACCAAGTCTCTTTTCTGACTACTTCAGATTAGAAATAGTATTGCTGAGACATGGGAGGATTGCCCTGTCTTGCCTAAGTGTAACAAATTGATGGTTGCTCTAACTGTGGCAGGACAGAAAGATGCGGTTGTAAGTCTGGGGGAAGCTCTTGATTGTGCTTCTAGAAATGCCAGAGGACAACAAATGTGTTAAGATGGAGCTCTATTTTTGGGCTATGTGCTATCTAAGGTCTCTTTTCTATTTCTGCCTATAAAGGCTCCCTCTCTCAGATACATTTCAAAAGGACTTTGTTGAACAGTACCATGTGGCTTTTCACTGTGAGCTCGACTAAAATACTACAACTACTTTTATGGTGTCCTGGGTTCACCTGTAACAGCTATTTTTCTCCTTCTTAGTAGCTGGTGCAGTGGTGTGTTTTCAACTTTAGTCTGAGAACAATGACAATAACACATCTATGTTTTTAGTTGTTGCTAAGTAGTGCTTACTCCAACCAAGGACTTTTTCAGTCTCATGCTCTGCCAATAAGGAGAGGCATGGGAAGCCGGGAGGAAGCAGAGACAGGACACCTGAGCCAAAATAGTCAAAGGTGTATTCCATACCACAGCATTGTTCTCAGACTAAAGTTGAAAGAGAGCACTGCACCAGCTACTAAGAAGGAGAAAAATAGCTGTTACTGCTGAACCCAGGACATATGGTCGTTAGAGAAAGCAAGGAGTGTGTTCAGACTGAAACCTAGAGCGGGGCTTCTAGGTTTAGAGGGTCAATTCAAAAATCATGATCTTCTGGGACTCTTTCTGTTGCTAAAATTCAAATCAACTCCATACCAGTGCACAATGATGAGGAAGTGATCATTAAATTCACATTGGCCACCTGAATGGGCATTAAATAAAGACATTTTCAATAACCTCTTAGCTAAGATGAAGTGATACCTTAGAGCTAAATGATGTCACCAGATCTTTGACCCATTCCATCTTGGATAATGTAGTATGTTGGATGAGCATCCTTTCATGCTTTAAACATCTAAAGATTAGAGTTTTAACAATTCAGATTTATAGCAACAGTAATCATCCAAGGTACTGAGAGGTTATGAAACTTCTAAAAATGTGGTCAGTGAAGACACGGGGTTTCGTAATACCTCAAAGCAGAGGCTGGGAAAGAGTGGTGGAGCTGCTTTATATTCTTACCAAAGTTGTGCGTGTGCAGCAATCTTCTATTGAATACAGCCTTCATGAAAGTAAAGCCTGACATAAGAGGGCCTATTTGTTACGAAGCCATAGCTCATGGTCACCACAGTACATATGCTATATAATTACATAAAACTGTATTTATGCAATGTACCTTGCTTGAGGGGAAAAAAAAAAAAATAATAGCAAAGGTTTTGCAACAATTAAGGAGAGAAAGAACTTCAATAGAAACATGACATTTAAAAAAAATGTGCCCAGGAAAGGAAAATAATAATTTGCTGTCTTTTGTGTACTAATGGCAGAAGTCTTAAACACAGCAGATGTTTAATGTGCAGCTATGAATGCAATAAGCAATCTTAAGAAGCTAATATTGGGTCACTTCCTCTTATTGTACTCATAACCAGTCAAAACATCGCTCATCAAATAATTTGATCAATTCTCTACAAATAAAGGGCTACCAATTGTGAATAAAGTTTGGGGAATTCAGGACTACTGCTTTTATTTCACTTTTTTAAACATTTTCTCATTATACCTATATTTTATTATTTTAAAGACAAATATTAACCTGTGTGTTAAGAGTAAAAACCGTCTTCAAGATGAACAGCTCTTGCTGTTAAAGGCGAAGGGATACTTAAATCGGGGGCTGAAAATCATCTAAGGCTTAAACTATAGAAATAAGGCTTACAAAGTATATATACTGTCAAGGCAGTCTTGGCAGTATGTGGAATAAAAAATATTTTGGCTTCTTAAAATAACTACATAGTGTTTAAACAGGTGTGATTGATAGCTAAAGATCTGTTTTGTACAGTACTGTAGAGAGTAGCACTTCCTTTTTTTAATGTTTTTTATTGGATCAGACTGTAAGAAAGAGTTGTGCTAGCTGTATGAGAGAAAAGGGCATCAGCCTGTATTTGGAGCATCTTCTGGGTGTAAACCCCTCATGCCAACAGTAAGGCTGGCAAGATTTATCTTTCGAATGAATGATTCACTGATGCTTGTCATTAATGGCAACCAGAAGAAACAATGTGACTCCAAGATTCTATTTTCTGTCGTGAAACAACTTTCCCACGTTTTTTTGCAAAGCTGTACAGAACTTCACTGTAACAAAGGACATCATTTTCACTGACAATGCAAAATGTCATTTCTTTCATTTTACAGTCTTAAAAATTAATTTTTAAATTAAAACCGAACCACAGTTAGGCTTGGATTTTCTAAAACGATTCTCTTTGAGAACAATATAAATAACAGGAATTTCTGACTGCTGAATATATACCATTTTTCCACTAACCAATCTACCTAGAATCCAATTGTTGTTGTTGTTGTTGTAGTTTTAAGATTAGTATAAAAATAATGTAGTTCCCCAATAGGAAATACTTTTAGGCTGGACCTGATTCCTCCATCCTGACTAGTTACTATTACTTGCTCCATAAATTATCTTATTTACATGACTACTGTCACAGTGTGAATAAGGCATCAAAAAGCCCATTAAAAGGGTGAACCTAGGTTTAAGATGCACACTTCATTTTTATTCATAATTTATTTACATATTAACAAGTTATTTTAAAATGTTGGCATTCTACCCATAATAGTTCATATGTTAGCAAAATAATTTGTGAAATTTACCTAACACTCAGTTTTTAAGCTCCTTGCTCAAGAAATGAGAGCCTGAAGAAGGCCCACTCTTAAGCATTTTTTTCACGCAGATATGATGCAGTAATCGACAAGGAAAAATATTTTCTGAGAAACCAAACATCATTAAGGCTAAAGCTAATGAAGCCATTAAAATTAGTGCCAATAAACATCTATGCAAGTGGCATAGGGATTCTAGCCTGGCATTATGAAGCAAAATTGCCTATTAGGATACTTTTTTTCCAAATAAGATCTATTTGAAACTCTGTATTATCAAAATCAGACAGAGTAATGGTAGTATGATATAGCTTACCTTTTCAAATGTATTTAGGCTCTTGCCTGAAGATAATGACCAGACAAATAAATTCCTGGGAACTGACTGGAGCATAGCAATTTATATTTTGGTAGCTTTAAATACTTGTAAAAATTATTTAAAATTTCTAGATTTCATCAATTGCCCTTAAAAATTCTAATCAATAAAGATTTGTTAAAAATAGAAGATCATTGAGATTGAAAATACATTTTACTTTTAACAAAAAGTTCTGTATTTTAATTTTTATATAAAAATAAATCATCACCATAGAAAAAAAAAATACAAATATGGACTTACCAGTTGTTTTAGTCACTATAGTCACTTATCCTTTCTTTTTTAACTGAAATAGCTTTAAACTACGTCTTTTTTTTCCAAGGCATCTCTATTCCATGTATTCAATTACCCATACACAAAAAAGTGAATTTTGTAAATCTGTGTTCTTATAAATAACCAGCAAAACTAAAATTGTTATGATTGATTTGAAATAATTGATTATGGTATGACAGCTTTCTTTTTCTTGATTATAAAATTAAATTACATTTTTGTGCTTTCATACCTGAACATTAAAAAAGCTGTGAGAACTATTTCTGTTCTACTTCTGATTAGATCAGCAATGCTGCTTCTTCAGGTCTTATCAGATTGGTTTTGATAATAATTACTTGGGAAGCGTTTGATCTCAATGATGAATACTTGATTACTTTTTCATGAAATCAGTCAACCACACCACTCAACACTACTCATGTGAGACATTGTTGATTTAGCTGTTCGAAAGAATGCATTCTTTTTCACTGCAGTTATAGGATGTCAGTCTTTGGGGAAAAAAGGGTGGAAAAAGGGCAAGTTTATGGGTAATGATATTGCAGCAGCAGATATTTAAGGTTTGCTAATTCTCTTCTCAATTATGTTCGTTCCCTGCCTCGTCACACTGCCTGCTACATGGCGACAGAATCAATCTGAGCAGAGGAATAAATATTTCCTTTTTCAAAAAGAGGTTTCATGACACCATTGTCATCTTTGAAACCCTTGGAGGGTTTTGCCCTGATGAATAATATTTCATAGGTGGAATGTTTATGTGATTTTCACGGAGTGATAACCCCGCTACCACCTAACTTTGATGCATTGAGATTGCTACTTTTCCTTACTAAAGTGCTTTTACACACCACCTCCTACAAATTGACTTAAGAGTTAGAAATAGGAGATTCAACAAAACTTCAACTCTCCACAGGAAAAAGGGTCTTACATAGAAATTTATACATTAGGCACAATCTGCTTTAATTATTTAAACAGGAGCTTTTGCTGAATAAGAGTTCTAGCATTTTTCCTTCATCGTTTTTCTTTTCCTTTATGCAGTTAGAATCAGTTATCCAAAGCTGACCATATATCCATATTTTTAAATTACTATTTTTTTAACCAACTTTTGTTTTAAGGATTGGTCTGCAGACCTATACTCACTGAAGTCAATAGCATTGTCTGCATAAGTAAAAATTGCTCACATAATGCGACACTCAATGGATTAGTCTCCAAGTTATAGGGAAAAAAATCCTACAGCTCAGGCACTTATGGGTAAGTATCTGCACAAGAAGACATTTTCAGGACAATGTCCTTCCTTGTCAGTCCTAAAACAGCAAGGCAGAGCCTTTTATCAAAAGAGTTAACGCTGCACTAATTAAGAGAAGGGAAGAAAATTTCCAAGGAGGCAATATTTTCTCTAATGTTTTTCTTTTTAAAGTTGCTAATAGGATTATGACAGTTTTAACAGTCAGAAAATACAATGCATTCCAAGTGTTTCCTTTGTTAATTATAAGATCTCTGGATATTGCCTAGATTTTTAAAACTTAATGTTGCATTAACAGGCTTAGATCCCTTTAGGTTGTTGTTTTGGGGTTTTGTTTTGGTTTTAATATCAATTGTTATTTTGGTGGCAATACATTTCTCTTTGAAGATCCAATTTAAGCAGGCTCTTCTCTTGGAGACTCAGACTGCTTAAAAAGATAATAATGTTCCAGGACTATAATTATTTTGGTTCTTGTGTCATCATGTTAATACTGTACTGGAAAAAACGTCCATCTGAACATTTCACTGTTTTGAATTAAGTCTAAAAAGAAGGGGAGAGCAGTCAGGGTGCTGGGTAGAAAAATTGGACATCTCTCTATAAATGGTGAAGAGCCATTGAGTGCAGTTACATTCAAATATAACATGAATTCAGCATTTTTTTTTTAACTGTTGTGTGCTGTCAAAGTACTTGTCATCCTAAGATACCATCTTTATGTAATAGTAGTTGGCCAGCATTTCCGAAGAACTCAGCTCCCAGTTAGAAGTTTAAATAGAATCATGGAATCATAAAACAGTTTGGGTTGGAATGAACCTTCAAAGGTCATCTAGTCCAATGCCCCCTTCAATGAGCAGGCACATATTCAACTAGATCAGGTTACCCAGAGCCACATCCAGCTTGGCCTTGAGCAGAAAGATTTTCATAGAGGCTTATTACTCTGCAGCTCCCATTGAAACAAAGGAAGCTACTAGGTGCCAGCTCCTTTGAAGGTCTGTCATCTTTCTTTGTTATGCTTTTTAGGAGGCTGCAGCTGAGTTTTTCAAAGGGACCTAAAGGATTTAGGTGCCCAGTTCCCATTCAGGGCTGAAACCAGGACAAGGGTCCACAAAAGAGGAAGACTTAACCCAGCACCTTTGAGAAGCCTGTCTCAGGACTTTTAAAATTTGTAACATGCAAAACCAGAGTATATATCCACAGCTGAGACAAGGCCCAAGCCTGAAGGATGTCAGAACTAAATAGCAGTTCATGGATCTTGGACTCCAAATAAAGCAGACCATCTGAAAGCAAAAGAAAGAGTACAGAAAAGCAACTAATATTCACATTTTCACTGAAGTAAACTCATTTCAAATTACAATGTGCAGGCTATTGTTAAAGGCATATGCACCAGTTACCCACAGACACTACTAATACTCCTGTTGTCTTCAAATTCTTATGCACATAAAAAAATGAGGAAAATTAGAAAAAACTGTGCAATAACATATGGGTTCCCGCCACATTACTCTCCTTAACGGTAAAATCCTTACTGACCTCTCATTTAATTCTTCTCTCATTATTCCCTTCAAAAGGAAGTATGCATTCTGGACAATAAAAAAAATCTATAGAGTAGTACCATTTCTGTCCTTTGCAGCTAATGAATGCTTTTTAGTATTGACTAGCAACTAGTCTAATAATGACAATGACTCCACTGATTTAAAGCAATAAATCCAACGACTTGGCAGGCCTCTATTAGTATAATAAGCTCAAACATTCATTCAGGAACATTAAGAAAATGGGCACCAGACTCTTGACTATTAGAGATTCTCATGTTTCTTTCCTTTTGGTAACACCATCTGGCTGAAAAAACATATTTTGCAGTGTTCAATGTGTACATTTAAGTGACAGCTAAGGTAACTGTGAGGATTATTTTCTTTTACTGTTGCTAAGAGAGTGGGTCAATTACGATACTATTACTGTAGGGCCATAGTAACAGCAACTATTAGGAAAGGTTTGGGGGGGTTAAATGCCTGTGTTCAACATCTACTGTGGACAACAGCAATTAACAGTGGTTCCAGATATTATCAGAATCAGATGTTTGATATTCTTCATAACAAACAGACCTCTCAGTGTTTTAACACTAGATGAAAGGCTTAAAAGACATCAGATAAACAACAGTGACATGCTTGTCTTCATCAGTGATACAGCAGTAAAGATAATTCTCCAGGCATTTCTCATCTGTTTTATATACATTTATTTTCTCATTCAGGGAGAATGTATCAGCTGTTATTATTATTTATTTTCATTATTATATGCAAATGGAATAAAGAAAACCGATTAATCGCATTAGTTTCATCAGATCACTGTGAAGATACTGTTCCCCTCCCCGCCCCCAAAAAAAAATCTAAATAAAGTAAGAAGCAGTCTTGCCAGAAAAAGTCACACGATCAAATCCGTCAGAAAAATTATGAGAGGAATCTGCCCAGTTGGTACTTTAGTCCAAGCTCTAAATGCCTCTTGAAAGCAGTGTTACAGACTAACTTTTGGTGGAATCCCCCTTGCACATCTGTAGGATATTTCCCCTTTTTTTACCCAAGGACTTGTATTAAACTACAGAGAAAACTTTCCCACCAAAAGGAAGGCAAAAGCACTGTCAGGCTGGAGACAGTAAGACCCAAGGTGGTCCTTGCAAACAAGCTCCACCACACAGGGCATAAGGGTTGGTGACACCTTTCCCTAACATCACATGATGCAAGGAGTGTCCAGTACTAACAGGCAAAAAAACTACAGCGGTGAAATAGCTTCCTGATGAAGCTATTGGCCAACTTGCCTGTCTTCATAGCTGCTTTTCTTTTGTACAGCTTCCATTTACAGCTGAGTTTTGGCAAAAAAATGAGGCTTATTTGGGATTACATGGAAGGAACAGAGACTTGCAGCTCAAGCACTGGAGCATCCGGGTGGCAGATGCTTCCGGAAAATGATATTTTCCTACAAGTATTGTAGATAGCAGTTGTAGACTATAACAATATGAAGAGCAGGAAAATGTGGCTAATGCCAGAGTTCCCATGACAGTTTGCATACAAATTTGTGGCTGGAGGTAGATTCATTAATAAAGTCAATACAGAGTTTATGTCAGCTCCACCAAGGCAGATAGCCATGGGAGAATCTGTCTAACTTAGCACTTTATCCGATGTATTTAATTTGTTGATTTATTTAGTAATAATGAGTGCATTCATTGTGTTTGAAAATGAAAGCACTTCGCAGCTTGAGACATTCTGCTAGAAGAGATCTGGAAGCATATTGCAAGGATGATGGCAAGGACAGAGAAGCAGCTGAAAGTTCACAGGTCATTATATGAGAGCAATAAAAGTAAAGAGCTCTTATTCCTGCTTATTAGTTTATTATTATTTCTGTTATCCTGCTGATGTTCTTGGTCCTAGCAAGGTGCTTATTATAGTTGGTGTAGCGAATTTCTATCATATTGTCTCCTGAATCTGATCAGCGGCCCAGTGAGGAGGGAGATAGTGTTGGGGATTTGGGTTTAATGGTTTCCTATCCCCACACACTCCTTCCAGAAAAATTCTCTCATTGGGGCTTTATTTCAGCAAAATATTAATCATGATTTGTCAAGATAAGTGAATGTTTGTGGTCTGAGGTAACAATGAAGAGAGAAATATTAAATGGACTGTATTTAAATTCCTTTAACACCACTGTAAATTGCAAAATGATGTAGGAAAAGCCGATAAACAGTTCAGCCCACCTGCAGCCAATAGAGAAAAAATGGGAATTTGAGGCGTGGATGTCCTCATGGTCCATTGACCAAGATGCATCCCACCCCAAGTGCCCAGCAGAAATGGATGGCATAAACAGGAATACACCTGCCCATCTCATGTGAGATGAGTAGGAAATAGGTTCCATGTTCAGAACAACAGCTTCAGGAGCATAGCTTAAGTTCCAGCATTTGGTTATAATCTTTTAATACTGCAAATTAGAAGACACCTAAATGAGGCTTGTATTTCCATGACAAATTCAGTGTGAAGCTGGAAATTATTTCAGCCAGCAGTTTTGCTGGCACACTGCCAGAGGGTTGCAGATGGTACAGTGTTACTCTGTCTTGAGCAGGGAAATTAGGATAGCTTGAAATGATAAGCCTTCAAACAGGAGAAGGTATTTCTGTGCCACTTGCAATTGCAAATACAGATGATTCAAGTGTAAGAGACATCAGGATCAACACATCTGGTCTTCACAAGAGGACAATAACTCCAGACTAAGACAAGCACACTGCAGCTAAAAATGAACCAGAAACAAGCTTCATAGCCACATTTCAGATTCAAAGCCATTTCAGCTTTTTGACCACAGTCTGCACCCACAAAAAAGGCGGTCTATTTTGGTATTGCTTGTTAGGATGAAAAAAAGTATACAGTTTAAAAAACTTTCACTGGGGAAAAAAAAAAAAGAAAACAAATTTTGAGTCTTGGATTTTTGAGTCTTGACAGAGAATTATGTGGAGACGCACACCAGACTGAAGGCTAGACAAGAGCCCAGTTTGAATGTAAAGAAAATGCTTGTCCTCTTTGGAAAAATTGTATGTTTATCAAACTGAGTCTTGATTCACAGGGTACAAAGAAAGAGAGTTCAGAATTCATTCTGGCATATGCATGCTGCATTTCTGGGAGCAGAAGGTGACTTTTGTGCTGCCTGTGACAAGGGAAGTCATCCTAGTTCTGTTGATCAAAGCCCTCCTTAGAAGTAGGGCTGCAAAGGTTTCTTCAACCACACAGAAGATTTTTAAAAGAAAGGTGATGCAAAGAAGGAACAAATTCTTGAAGTAAATGAGGTAATTACCACCTGGACATACTGTTTTACACTTTGTAAGAAATTTAGTAGAGAGACAGTAAGCACATTGCATAGGTAGACACTATCAATCAATCACAAACAAACACGTGGGGTGCAGAAGCAGCTGAACCAAAGACAGCCAAAGATCTGTGGAATAAAGGAATAAGAACTCATGCAAACAAGGAATAGGCATTACAGATACAGCTGCATACAGTGTATTTGAAAACATAGATTACAGGTCATATCATAAGACAGGAAAATCCTTTAAAGCAGCAACTTTGGAAAAAGGTTTCTATATCAAAGTAAGTGAATTGGTTTTCAATGCCACCCTTTATGAAAAGGGCAACTGCTGTTGTTTACATAAAGAAATCTCAAGTAGCAGTTGGAGAGCTTAAATGACTTGTTCTTGCACCTTCTTGGAAGTATTTTTACTGATACTGAAATTCTGTATGTATCTCAAAAAGGATTTTAGAGAAATTAGGAATGTTTAGAAAAGAGCAGCAAGAATGCTGTAAAGCACCTGATGTAATGAAAGAGTTATGGAGCTAAAGCTATTTAATATATGTGCCCATATCTAAAATGCCCAATCTACTGTGACCTTAGCGAATAAAAACCTATATGAAAAACTGAATTCTGATAATGAAGGTTCTTCTGTCCTTTAATGAAGGAATAATAAAATCCTGGGGGGAGGGGGGAGGAAATTTGATCCAGAATACACAGATCTTTAATACTGAGCAAACTAACCACTGGAACAATTTCTGAAGGCTGGTGGTAGCATTTTTTTTTTTTCATTGTTAGCAATTTTTAATTCATATTAAGTTTTTTTCCCTGAGATTTTTGTCTAATTTATAGAATCATAGAATCATAGAATAGTAAGGGTTGGAAAGGACCTTAAGATCATCTAGTTCCAACCCCCCTGCCATGGGCAGGGACACCTTGCCCTAAACCACGTGGTCCAAGGCTCTGTCCAACCTGGCCTTGAACACCACCAGGGATGGAGCATCCACAACCTCCCTGGGCAACCCGTTCCAGTGCTTCACCACCCTCACTGTAAAGAACTTCTTCCTTATACCTAATCTAAACTTCCCCTGTTTAAGTTTGAACCCATTACCCCTTGTCCTACCACTACAGTCCCTAAGGAAGAGTCCCTCCCCAGCACCCTTATAGACCCCTTCAGATACTGGAAGGCTGCTATGAGGTCTCCACGCAGCCTTCTCTTCTCCAGGCTGAACAGCCCCAACTCTCTCAGCCTGTCTTCATACGGGAGGTGGTCCAGCCCCCTTATCATCCTCGTGGCCCTCCTCTGGACTTGCTCCAACAGCTTCAATTCAAACTGGAATACTTTAAAGGAAACCTACAGTGCATGTTTAACACAAGATCAAATGGAATAATCACAGTGGCTATTTCTTGTATATGAAACCACACATTTTTGAAATTAATGAAGAATGGCACAACAGTGCTCTAACCCTACTGTGAATATCAATTTTGGGGCAATACAATGCTTCTGAGAATGGGAGTGCAGTTTGGAGCTACATGGATATGGCACTTCGACACCCTGACTATACCCAGCCTGAGGATACACAACAAAGTCAAAGAAACGTCAATCAGACATATAGGTGGAAGGTTGCCAAGACCAGAAAATTCAACAGTCATAGGCAAAATGTTGTCTTTACCAGTAGTCCCTACAACAGTATGAGAAATCTCATCTTTTTCTGTTTTTAAGTCTTGCACCAAAACATAGATGCAGCTGAAGGAAGAAGTCAATATAGAAAACAGTAGTAGTAAAGAGAATAACTGATTCTAGAAACCAATTCATTTCTCAAAATCTATTTGGAAGATTTTTTTTTTTAAAAGACATTGTCTGCATCTATGAATGTCAGCACTATAGCAGCTAAAGGTTAGTTCCTTCTCAGGGAGAGCCTCTGATAGTATGCTCCCAAAGAAAGTTATGAAGAAGCTCTGTTATTTGTCATACGCAGAAGATGGATGTTTGTAACACTGAGGTTCACAAGCATCATCAGAAACCAATCAACACCATCAGAAAATCAATCAACATTACTAACTCTGGTGGAACAAGACATGTTTGTCTATGCTGATGGGACACCTCTTCCTTCTTGAAACCCTGGAGATTGTGTGAAGGACGAGCACAGTCAGTCTTACACATACATTTAGAGCTACAGTTAAGAATGAGTTTGTCTTCCCACTTTACAACCATTTCTTTCTTGATTTACAGTGGCACAGCTGTCATGGGAATTATAGGAATTACCCTAACTATTCTATGATTCTATGTCATAATCATTCATGTTTCTGAAGTACATCTTAACAAATTCCCCACATAATAATTAGATAGCAATCAACAATCACAGTTGTTTCATTGTTTTCATTGTTAAGCCATAAAACAAAGAATAAGGTTAAGTGTTCTTCAGTAGATTACCACAAGGATAGTAAATGACATGGAAGTCATCACAACATCTGATATACTTTCATTCTGAACAGTTGTAGTACCTGTGACCAGGCACTCAAATGTTCACTTTATTTAAGGCCTGGAAAAACTGATGATGTTTAAGTACTCCTGAAGACAATAATTTAACACCTACAAACACATTCTATAAGGACTCATGGTAAGACTGCATTTGTGCAAAGCTTCTGGTACAGTTCTGCATTTATCCTCCAGTTGAGACCAGCTCTTCTTGCTGTTTCCTGGCTGAGCCTGTCAGATGATGAATTTTGATGGCTTTTATCCCTTCTTTGTGCAAGTCAGTCTCTGGCAGGGCTGGGACCTTGATTTGCCATCTGTTGTACATCTCTCTTTTCAGATTTTCCTGTAGCCTGCTACCTTATCAATAGCATGCACTGGGCTTTGTTGTATTTCTTCCTCTCCTTTAACAAGGTGCAAGGGAAACGTTTTCTTAACAGCTGAGGTCATTTAGGGATAGGCTAAAAAGAGGCACAGGATCTCTTGCTGGGCTATCAAGTCTGATGGTTTTTATCTGTGGAGAATGTAAATTTGCCCATTGATGTATACTTGAATGTGATGCTTCTGGAAAATTTCAGACTCCTGTCTTTTAGGTTTGCTTCATGTTTCAGGTGTGTTTTTTGGTGGTTGTTTTGTTTTGTTTTGTTTTATTTAGTTTCGTGGTTTGGTATATTTTGGTGCTACCATCAGTTATCCATTTCACAGGCACTGGGTACATGAATCTTAAAGCAGGAGTAAAATGGAGAACAAGGAAGGAGTAAAACTGTATCAAGGATAGAGCAAAATATAGAGATAATATGATCATGGGTTTGGCTGAGCAACATAGGACCTTCTGGAGCCCGTCTGAGCCCATACACTCTGACTCTTGCATCCAGGATCTGGAAATACTCCTGAAAGTTCCCCAAAACACACATCTCCCTGCCAGTCGTGTGGTGGGGCAGGTAGGCGTGCCCTCTCCCACCACCCAGCAAACATTCTTGTCATGAGACAGACATTTTGGACACACAAATGCAGCAAAGGGAATTTCAGGGTCCCTGGTAAAAGAGAGGCAGAGCTCAGGACATGGCAATATGAATTTTGGAGTTAGGCCACTCCATGTGACTCTAAGTTGGGCTTCTTAACCCACCGACTAGGGATGAGAAATCAACACCCCATCTTGTCTCCATCGCATGCCTGGACTAAGAACTTGGGTATGTCACTTTGCCAGTTTGTGCCTATGTTCCCTCTTTCTTATAAACTACAAATTCTTTATAGTTGGTCTCTTGCTCCAGTTTTTCACAGTGCTTTTGTAGAGCAAGAGCCTCTGGGATTACTGCAATATGTATAAATAACACTAAACCTATAACAGAGGTATTAGGTGAAATGAGCTGAGATTTTGTATATGAGCCATTAGATGTGTGGGATAAGATGAATGCATTAAATCTGAAAACATAGACATATAAAGTGTACATACCCTCTCAGTCTATGATATCATACTGAGCACATATAGACTTTGATATATTACATATGCTTAGCCTATTATGTAAAGTAGATCTAAAATGCATTACATTAAAGAAAGTGTGTCCTCTGGTATTGTGCACATTATAGGCACTCAGCAAATAATAAATACAATTGAAATGACATAAAAATTAAAAGGAAGTATATTCATCACTTTCTCAACACCATCTTTAATAACACTGGTGAAAAAAAAAGGGCAATGGTGTATCAGCCTGGCATTCCTGAGGCACACGTAACTGGAGTTCATCGAGACATATCTGAAAAGCTTTGAAGCACCTAGCGCAGCAGTTGCACCAGCACAGCCTTGAATTGCGGCTGCAAAAGCTTTCCTCTGATCCTAGACAAATACCCAACAACTGAGTCACATATTGCCTCAGCTATAATATTATTAGTATAACAAAGCATTAAACAAGTTTATTTAAAGCTAGTCGGCACATCTGTTTGCAGTGCAACCTGGCCTCAGGATTACTGTGTAAACAGGTCTAAACATAATCCTCAATGTTTTTTACCAGAAAAAAAAATTCAGTTTTTGACCTTGTGAACTACTGCAGTGCAACATGTATGACTGGGTTTGCTTCCTCTGCGTTTTCTGCTTCATTGGCAAAGTGAACTAGGCAAGATTTTGGTCAAGTGAGCTACAGAGAAACTTTTATCTAGTGTTGCATCTTCTGCTTTAGCACCTGTATTACCTCTGCCCTGGAGTATTTGCCCCCTTTTGCCTCCCTACCAGCCATGACAACAGGATGCACAATGAAAATCTGTGTTTACAAATCTTGCATGCAAATGATTATGGAACAGCCATGATACACAGCAATTTAAATCTGTTGACAGGGTTGCTAAGAAACAAACCTTTTGATTTTGTGAAACCCTTTTTGATACAGCTCCACACTCTGACAGTTGAAGTTATTGAACAAGAGTGAGGACTCTTTAAAAGAGGAATTTCTGACATTTGCTATGTTTTCAGAGGCTGTAACGTAACATTGAATATTCCTTCAGTGTCAATTTTATTCAGTAGTGTCTGATTCCATATATTTTTAAACTATCCTATATTTAAAAAATTGGCTTCAGCACCTCAGTACTACCTTCTCCTACTCTCATGCACAATTATTTTGCAAAGAATTGTGATCTATACATGCTCCCCTGCCAAATACCTCGTAAGTTTCTACATTTTTTCCAATCTGCTCTTTAAACACCCTTTCTCCAGGGCATTTTCACAAAGGCCCTCGTAGCATGGTACTCAGATATCAACAGTAAAATATACCATTATTTTGACATTCCAGTATTATGGAGACAGCTGATGTTTTAAGAACATATATTCACATTGTAGATACCCAACCATTAAATAGTGAAGTAGAGCTGGGGAAAAAACAGGGCCCAGATTCATTCCAAGTCGATTGCCTGTGTCGTTTAGCTGATAAAATTAGAATCACTGTCATGTAAAATCTTGTCAGTGAAACATGAGGATTTAGCCATTAGGTTGGATGAAACACATTTTGGAGGCATCTAACCTTCATTTCATTACTAAGGTAGCCTAGAGCAACTATAGTCCTAATTTAAACATCTCAGGTGTTTAAAGTTCGGCAGAATTAATCCTAGCCTAATTGATCATAACCTTATTTTTCTTAGCAGGCTTAGCAGTTGTAATTATAACCTGCCTACATCAGTACTACCTTTTGTACATGGCTGTCACACTGTTGCATTCGACGTGCAATAGGGGAAGGGCAGATGAGCAAAAATTTCAACATTTTATGGGAATGGGAGATAAGCAAAGACAATTATGGGGCAGAGGCAGAAAGGAGAGGCTCAAGAAACGAAAATGTGACATCTGAAGGCTTGTAGGAAGGTATACATTGTTTTTCAGGATCAATGTATGACTTTTATGGACATTTTGCATTTTTGTGGTGTGAAACGCATGAACCTAACGTCGTGTATCTGACAATGCCCTATTTTTAATCAAATAAAATGGCTGCACAGTCATAAACTGAAACTGCAAAGGCAGGAGAATGACTCTGGGAGGAGATAGATAAGTCTATGATAGTAAAAAAAAACACAGGAAAAGAGAGTGAGGTAAGAAAAAAACAGTGACTTTCAGATTTACTCAGAAGTACTGAAGACCATCTCTGCCTACTATTTTCTCTTCACATTTTGTTCATAAGGACCTTTTTTTTCCTTGTGAAAAAACCCCACATCTCCTGAATTTGTGCAAAAGTGTTTTGAAAAGGATTTTTAAAAATGTGAAATAAATGTAAAAATAATGAGTCATACTCTGTAATGGCTGTTGCAGAGTGTGCATTAGAAGGCAACCAGAGCACTCTCAGCATGCACTAATAGCTTGCTAATGCACAGCCTTCAGAGCCTTATTGCTATAGTCAACATTTACCACAATGAATACTTTGCAGCAAGGAATATTTTGGGCTCCATTATGCTTTCACAACCTTGAGATGTGCTGGAAAAGGCTGGAAGTAGAGTGCTGAGAGGAATGGGGGCTGAAGGCCTGGAGAAGCAACTCACACCTTTGCCATTTGGTGGTATATAGATGGAAAAGACCCACTCCAGGCTCAGCCTTCGTGTGATGGAAAACACCATTGAGGGAAGGGGCAACATTTCGTCTCTTCCAGCCTGGCTCTGCTGGAAGGCAGTAGTGCAAACCAGCTTGTGAAGGGGCCTTGGACTGAATACCTCACAGGGTTTTCACTCTGAAACCACTGCAAGGTCCTTGTGCTCCTGCCCCTATACATCCAGACACCATGAACGGCATTTTGGTTGCTTGTGTTTTAAGGCTCCTCCTCATCCCAAGCTTTGTAACAGCAGTCTGCTTTCTCTCTCCTCTATGTCTTGTGTGTATTTGTTTGTGAATATGTCTGCCAGGGATTGCACAGCTGTGACTGTAGAAACCAAAATCCTCCTTAGCTGGGCTTTTGCAGCTCAGTACTTGAGCCAGGAACAACTTCATAATCAGTTTGGATTGATTAATTTTGCTTCTTTGGGGTTTTTTGTTGCCGTTGTTCAGTTTCTGTTCTTTCTCATCAGGTAAATCATTTGACAGTGACTATAACAAACACGAGATGCTCCCAGTGTCTGCCCTGATTGGGGACTGTCCTATGCACCTGCACACCACCTGTGCTGATATACTTACATGTGCAAAAGCTCCAGCAAGATGGACTAGCAGTTCATATGCCCATGGTCAGGGTGCTCCTTTGGGAGGGGGACAGTGCTATTAAAAACCATTTGGGGCCCAGAAAGAGACTGAGCTCTAATCCCAGCCTGCCTGGGTGAGACCTCTAGGATCTACCGTTAGTGCTGGAAGGGGGAAGGAGAATGAGGTTTTGGGGTCATTTTTTGCTTATATAAAGGACAAGTAGTTCCTTAGAAGCAAGAAATGTTGCAAGTATAAGAAAAAGCAGTTCACATATTAAGTATCACTTATAAGATCTCAGTGTAAACACCTATTTCACTAATTGACTAAAAAATACCAAAGAATTGGTAATGCAACATTTTATTTAGTAAAAACTTTGGTCTTTTTTGGTCCACTTCCAGTGGCCTCATACACCAGTATGAATAGGAACCTTTGTCATCTCCAGTTAGTCCCACATTCCACCATCATTACACAGCTACTGCTCTGCCATGGGCTTTAGATTGTGGACTCCAGAAGAAGCAACAAGGTGTGGAGTTTGTTATAATAATGCCCAGAGATATTATTACCAAAACATATCACATCTGTTGGCCTAGACCCTTGGCTTGTAAATTCTTCATGTGACTAGCCCATAAAAATAAACCTCTATCCTCTCTCTGAGAGAAACCAATCCCAGCTCACAAAGGATGGAACTACAATGGAGCAGAAATCCAGGTTCATATGCCATCATAGTTGACTGGCACTTTTTGAAATGATGTTGCTTATGCAGGTAAAGGTGTGGAGGGTCATTTCCTCATTTACAAACATTTTCAGTGAGAAGAAAACTAAAGTCCATGAAAAGACAAAATGAATTAAAATAGATTGCTCCATTTTCTCTGCTACAGGATTTTTTATTCATTTTGTCATTTTTAATGGAGCAGCAGTTTATTTTGCTTTATATATAATCTGGATAAACTGTTTCTATCAAGTAAGGCAATACAATGAATTGTATTGAGCTGTGTAAGTCTTAGCAGCTGGAAAACCAATACATTTCATGGCTGGCTATGTTTTGTTTTCCTTTAATGCAGACGATTTAATGCTAGTGATTGAATCAGTGAATTTTCCAGCAAAAATGACAAGACAGTCAACTTGAAATGTCGCATTATTAGCCATCATCTCTTCTAGTTTTGTGTGCATATTGAGTGATCTGGGATGAAAAACTAACAAGCACCTGTCAAATCTGAGACATCAGGTTTTTTGACAGACGGCCCACTGGACATTCCTATCAAGAGAGCCTTTATGAGTAAACCGTGGAAATCTCTTTCAGACAAAAAGGAAACAGAGCTCATCAGATTCTGCAGACCCTTGACTTGGAGGGCATGCTGTCTCCAATGAAAGGCTTTTGATCACAATGCTTTTTTATTCAGATTTGACTTCACATTATGGTTAATCAATACCTTGCAACAGTCTAAGTCCCCAGTTAGATGCACATCTCACAGTCAGGCAGGGAGACCTACTAATTGAGAAGAAGTCAGAGACCCAGGTACCATCGCCCTCGGGCCATAGTCTTTCCTCAGCTCAATCCTTTTTCCTATCCCTGCCCCTCTTATCACAGTACCATAGAAATGGTGGAAATAAAATTTAGAGACATGACAGGCATGGAAAAGCAGGATCAATTCCTGTCACTTGCCACCAGTGTTTACTGCCTTCCCAGGTCTTCAGAGGGTGTTTTTGTTTCATAGCTTAGGGGAACTTAACCTTTTATAAATAGAATGATAGTACATTCATGAATTTTAAACTGTTTGATTTTTCTAGGCCTGAGATTATTTTGACTATCCAAAATTGACTCTCCCTTTAAAATCTCTTCTGTTTATATAGGTCCAGAAATAGCAACTGGAAGTTTTTTGACATGTCTTCAATTTTTTGCCATGTATCCACTTCAGAAATTACCCTTCTTTCTGTATTATTTTCCATCAGCCAGACTGTGCAGGTGAATATGAACTCCTTCTGTAGAAAAAAAGCAAGACAACTGCAAAACTAGGACATGGGACATGTCCTCATGCAGAGCAACAACAAGAGATTCTGGCAGCAGCAGGAGGATGTCAGGCTGGCCTGTCTCCCAGAGTACCTGACTGAGGGGTTATGAAGCATCATAAGGGAAGTCCTGGTCCTCTGTTGCAACAGATATTAAAAATTAAGTTTTTTACTTTTATTTGTCTCCTGCCTCCATTTGACATTTTCCTGGCAGCATTGTTTGCCTAGCCCCTACCACAGCAAGATTTATGAAAAAAACCCCATGTGTTTGTAAACCTGGTTTTGTAAACTATTGTAAACCAACCGCTGGAGGGAGTCACAGATTAGGGAGCTGCTGAAACTAGCAGCTGCTGCTGGATAAGCACATTTTACTTTGGGAACCACATTATATGCCTGTCCTGTGTGAAATGAGTTTTCCAAGGCATCGTTCTGAAAGCATTATTACATGGGCAGTGTCATGAGCTGAACTGGGGTTCCACATATGCAAAGAGTTCCTTCAGCAAGGAGAGAGATGCTACCCATATTATTCTCTCTTCTATCACCATTAGCAAGGTTGTGGCTCTGGACAGATACTTTAGTGGCAATATAGTAAGTGCTGGAGAGAGAAAGAAAGATTAGGCATAGGTTAAGAACAGGTAGCAGAGCTGGGAGAGGGATGAGAAAGGAGAATTCTAAGGAAAAAAGAAAGAAGAGAAGCAGAAAAAGAGGTAAAGAAGAAAAAGACTAAAACAAAGTACTTACTTACTTACATGAAGGAGAAATATTTAGGGTTTGGTCTGATCATCATTTTTCCCTAGAATCCCTGTCAGGAACTCCTGTTCATTGCTTCCTATTTTTTGCAACATTCTCCAATTATATCCATCAGCTCTTCTTCCCAGAACAAACACTTTGGAAGGTCAACTTGGACAGCTGCTTGTCTTGCAAATAAAACAGTTTTAAAAAGCTCACATTACAACTAACTAATAAGTTGCCTACCATATATATGTATTTACTTGAAAGTTCAGTCAAGTAATTATTAAAAATGACATGGTTAAATGGAAATGTCTTAGCAAATATACAGGCATATTGGTAAATCCTTGAAATGATCTTTTTTTGAGAAAACTTTTTTTTATTTTCTTGAGTTCACATTCTCATTTCTTTTTTAAGTTAAAATGTTACTTTTTTGTATTTTCATCATTTTTGAAGGATGGGGAAAATTAAGTTGCTTTATTCTGTCAGAATAAGTAATTATTGAAAAGTATTTTTAAAATACTATGAAAGGTATTTTCAATTAAATTAAAATGAAAAAAGTTGAAAGAACATATCTACTGCTTAAAAGAATTAATATTACACTGAAGATTTTATGTGCAATGAGGATTTTTACATGCATTTGTCTTTTCAAATGGCTCAGACTGTAAACATTAGTAATACAAACTGAAGATGTTCAGATTTTCCAATGGCGCATTCAAGGTTTGGGGACATGAATTCAACAACAAAAATCATACTTAGGTGTCTATATCCTACTGACAGCACAAATCCTGAAAGAGTCCTTGAAATCTCTTCATCCTTAAAATAGGGTTTTGATACACCTGTTTTCCAAGCAACTGTTTTCATTGAAAGGCCCTCTTAGAAAAAGGCAAAGTATAGCACATTTCAGAAAACATTGAAGAGCGAATAGAGTTCTCAATGATGTAAGAGAATTCAAGTATTTTCCAGCATAGGTGCCCTCTTCTACTTAAAGATTTAAGTGCATATCTACTTACCCACATCCAAAAATGTTGGCTTGTGTGGTTTACCAAAGTGAGATAAGTTTGCAAGGCAGGGTTAGTCTCCAATTTAGTTACCTAGATAGGGTTGCCTTTTGTGCTGCTGAGATGGTCCTTCCTCCTCTTTGCTACTAGCATTTACACTGGCTCTTATGCAGAAACACTAGCACTAACCTAGCAGAGGCAGCGGGGACTGATGGACCACTCTGCTGTGCTGGGGGCATCAATCACATTCACCACCAGCCTAATTTGTGGTTGTCCCCCACCACCACCACCAAAAAAGAAGGTGCATCTATGGAGATGAGCCTCGATGCAAAAGTGTCTGTGTGGCAAGAAGAAGGTGGGAACTGGAGCAGGCTGGGGACAACCCATAATCGTAGGAGAAACCTCTTCCTACTGCAGGGTCAAGTCTCTGCACCTTCTCAGGCACCTACGCAAAGGTTCCAGAAAAGTACTTAAACATATGTTCCTCTGTATATCTTGAATTCTCAGTTTAGTCCAGTGTCCTGGTTTCAGTTTAAACTATGACATCCAGGCTTGTCAGAGACCCCATCAGTAAGAGGAATCGAAATAATAAAATACATAATGCCTACAAATATCACGTTACTGTAGGACTAGCATACTTTTAGATACAAGCCACCTATTTTTCCCCCAAAGAAGAAACGTGCAAGTAGCCTATATTCAAAGAGAAATAGTGAAATGCATTGTCTCTAATTCCCTCCATTTTTTTGCTGTTAGCTGGGGAAAAACATTTGGCAGGATGTGAAGTGTCTGAAGATATGGTAGAAAAGATTATTGTTTCACAGTATGAAATCTAACCAAAGAGTCCTTCTTTTTTCTTCATGGTTCCCACTTTTTGTTGACTGCCTCATGCATACTGTTTTATACCTGTACCTTCTCTGTATGATCACATTAATTACATTCCATCCTTTCCACTTTGATATCTCATTAAAATCTTATAAATGATCATGCAGTGACCTTGAAGGACATGCATAATACATGAAAGTAAACCTGCAGTAAAATGTATTCTTTCACTCCTGACTGGCTACATCCCGCATTTCTTTTTCCTATCCCCAATGACCCCAATATGGGGAGTTATGCTAGCTGAGCCAAGGTATGCAGGAGTGTGCAAATCCACTAACTCCATTAGCTTTCCCTACTGATGACAGCTGCAATATGTTAATAGCTTCTGTTTGGATGTGATGGCCCTGCTACTACTTAGGGCAGTATGCTAATTACCATAAGATGGTGACAACAGGTGCAAGTGTCACTTCATATCAGCATCATGTGTATGCGAAAAATAGCTAGCAGCACCAAAAGCAACTCAAGAAAATGTAAACTTTAGTCAGCAACCTGTGATTCTCTGAAGAACTATTCTTTAATGCTTATGATTAAAGGATTTACAGACGGATATTGCCTTTTCTGCAAGTACAGTAATTTTGAATTCACAGGGATGTCTTCATAAGCTATTTAAAGTTGTGTTTCAACAACACACACTTATGTGGCAGTCCAAGTGAAAATGCAGAAGGCCCGTATTTATGAAGGTTTCCTTACAGAATAAAAGTATTACTAAGCCACATTTGCTACACTGAATACACATTGGAACAGACATGATTTCCAGCTGGATGAAATCACTGTGTTTCACTGGCCTTGTGCTCTTAACATAGCTCTGCTCGATTGTCAGATTTGCTTATGTATACATATACTTGTCTTCCTCTTTCTTTGTCAAGGTTCAGTACATCCCTTTTCTTGACAGCAAGCAATTTACTCAAATCCAATGGTGGCCCTTCAGCAGGCTGAGCCAGCAAGATGGTTGCCATTTTGCCCCTAACATTGTCTTATTATCATAAGAGAAATTTAATGGAAGGCACATGGAAGCACCTTAATCCTTTGTTAGAGTCAAAAATACCTTTGGAGACAGCTTTATATGTAGTGAATACCTATTCTATTCTGCTATTATCAGAGTAAAAATGTTTTCCCAAAACTTTTTTTTACTTTTGTTACAAACATTTGTCACTACATTAACCCACTAAAACCAAAGACAAGAGCTAAAAACAGAGCTACTTGTGGATTTCTAAATGAAACAAGTTGGTCCTGAATAAGACTGTACTGACCACTCCCACAGCACTCAGACATAACCATGAGAGATATGTTGAAGAAATTAGGGACTCTTTTACAGAGGCTAGTGTGCAAATGTAAAACTGAAATGTAAGTTGTATTTTAAAATAAAATATAACACCGTATATTTGCAGAAAATTTCAATTTTATGCAGACAGAAAGGAAAAAAGAAAAATAAAATGTTAATCTCCATGCTGAAGACCAGCACACTTTCTGCCCAATTTGAGAATTTCTGTTTATATGTGCTGCTTCATGGAACCAATGTTTGGTTGCTTTATGGCGCCCGTTCTTTTACATAGCTGAGGCTCACCCAGTGGACTCCTCTCGTGATACCTTATTACTCAACTTTACCCCTTCCACAAAAGAAATTAAGCACATAAGGGGAGCAGAAATTTGTTCAGGCATCCCAGTGGATCAAATTAAATAGGAGCAACTACAGACCTTGTGATGTTATATTTTCAGTAAAAATAACACATTTATCAGCTTAAATATTCTTTCTCTTATGAATATGCTAACATTCTATATTGTTGCCTAGCATTCCTACTGTCCTGGTTTCAGCTGGGATAGAGTTAATTTTCTTCCTAGTAGATGATGCAGTGCTGTGTTTTGGATGTAGTATGAGAATAATGCTGATAACACACCAATGTTTTAGTTGTTGTTATGTAGCCCTTACCCTGATAAAGGACTTTTCAGTCTCTCGTGCTCTGCCAATGAGAAAAGGTTTTGGGGGGTTTTGATTGTTTGGGGATTTTTAAGTACCAGGATTTTCTGGACACACAAATCTGCAGTGTTATATCCTATCCAAGAGGAACATTTCCTCATGCCCAGAATATAACTATACCATGTTGTAATCAATTAATCAGCTTCGTACTAATAAATAAAAATGTTGCTGGGTAAAACAGACAAAGGAAAAGGTCAATGATGGGCTTCATTTCTGAAATGAAAATAGTGGTGAGATTGCTTGAAAATTTGGTCCTTAATGATACTCCATGCTCCTTACTGATTTTAAGGCTGTGGAAGGAACAGTCACGATGACTGACTTTGATCTCTTGCATAACCACAGCCACAGAATATGTGAGCAATTTTAATGAATCCAGGTGATCAGTTTGCTGTATCTCAATTGAAATGCTTTTGTGCCATTATTTTTTATCATTTAGCAGCACTGATAGATAAGCGAAAACTAGAGGGGGATTAATAAAAAGCAGCAATTACATATGAATTTCCAAAGATAGTCCTTACGAATGGGGAAGTAAATGAAAAAGCAATAGATTTATTACCTGCCTTTAGACACAGCAGCATCTCACTGACATTACAATATCTTGTTGGGCATGAAGAACTTCTGCTAAATGGAAGTACATCTTGACCCATACTACAAATTTTCAGAGCTCTATAAGTAGAGAGGATCAAAATCCAGTTCATCTGTCTGCATAAAGTCTAGCCTGCATCATACAGAGCTGTAAGTGCTGCTGTATCTGACTCACTCTTTCATTCTCTTTCACTGACTGTGCCGCTGTCTTTTACTTCATAGCTTTACACACTCTGCACATTGGAGTGCTTTTGGTTGCATTATTCCCCCTTGTTGTTGCAATCTATTGTTTGGGAATGAAGATGTAAGCTTGTTATCTTATACTAGAAAGTCTTATCTTTTGCCTGTATATACATCACGTAACAGGCATATGAATTAAGATGTAATGTTCCTATAGAGGTTAAAGACCAGTTCTTCAGACAAGCCTCAATATATTCTACAGGCAACAATATCCTAGTAGAATAAATGACAAGGAATTTTCAGAGAAAAACTAAGTAACTTCTATTTCCAGTGCAATTTTAACCTATACCTCAATTGCCAGAGACTATAAAAAGATTCACATCCCTAATATACATATCTGTAGCTAAAATAAAACCTGCCAGAGACCAAAAAACATCAGAGCTGAAGAACAAATATATAAAGGGAGGACTGCCTCCTGAAAAACAGCTCGCCCCATGCCACCATGTGTGACCCAAAAGCCTTATTTCTACATACAGGTGTATTCAAAAAGTACGATAAATAATGCAAAGCCTGAATTCTTCCATGACAGCGAAGATGCATGAACAAGTCCTGTGCGTTCAGAAGTATATTGTAAGAACATAAATTTCTACCACAACACTAAAGAAGCTGCAGACCCTCCTTAAAAGCAGGACCTGCTCCCTTATCATTTAAACCTGCAGTGGTCATGCTGCTGTGAAGCTGCCTTCCTATATTCCTCCATTCAGCCAATTATAGGCACTATAGCGAACCCCAAAGTCACTTGACTTAATCACATAAGCAGCAACACTGAAATCGATTACAAACTTATCTAAACCAACCAAACCCAGCAACACATCTTAGGACAACTCTTCCCTGTATTCCATCAACGAAGGAGTGCAAGTGTAGAAGGAATGTAGTATTTCCTGATAAACCACATTAATTCTTTTATGCCTGATAATCTCAGCTACCACTTTTTAAAGACCACTTCCATTTCATTTGCTGTCTGCTGCAAATATAGCACCTCTGAGAAAGCCCTTTATTCTGCTTGGAATGTTTTGTGTAGCCTGCTAGTCAATATCTCCACTTGATCTAATTATCTTTTTGCTTCTGCAATTTAAAAAAATTGTAAATAACAATCTCCCCCCTTCCCCAAACAGACATTTAAAAATGTTGTTATTGTCACTCTGCTTAAGCACACTGTCTGAGTTACATTCCCCCTGTTGAGACTTAGCCGGAATGAATTGTAACTGCAGCATGTCCAACTGCTTCTTAAATAATTCCCATTTTTTTTGCACCAGGTTTCCCACACAGTCATGTGTGGGATCTTGCATCATTTCCATCAAGATCATTCAGTTGTTTACATTACCACAAGCTATTCCTTCTACTGAAGTGAAGGTTGTAATTCGTATTGCGGCATATAATGAAAACTTGTTTATCTTCCAGAAAAAACATCCCTAATTTATATAGTTAGGTCCATCAACATGCGTTACAGTATTTTTATTTTTACAAAACTTCCGCTGAGCCAAAACTAATTGCGTTGCTTCATCTTTTTTTTTTTTTTTTCCCCTCTTCTGCACTGTGAATTTGTGATCCCTAGATCAGCCATGCTTTCTTTATCAAGATGGGCTAATTTCCTAGCTGTGGGTGCCAAGAGCGTCTGATCATGAAGTTCAGTCAATAAACTGACTTCAGTAAGTAAGCAATTATGCATTGCCTCTGGAAACATGCTTCCCACCTTACAGGTTTTGCATACTTGTTATCCCAGTAAGTATCTGTGAAATTAAAATCCCCCGTGATCAAAGTTTCAGGGTTTTTTATAAGTATCTCTTAGCTGTAAACATGTTGTTTGTTGCAGTTATTCTAAAACACAATTTACAAGGTAAAGTGTCTACAGTCACCACTGTAACTTGTTTCTTTTAATCAAGCAGCTATGTTCCAGAAAAATGAAACACTATTTTGCATATACACAGGTAAAATATGCAAGCCATAAACAATAACATTTCCTCTGAGTTCATCCTTAATTAAACGTAACAAAATTAAAATTACACAAATTGTGCTTTCACCTATGAACAGCCAACAAAGACCAAGCACATCTCTCTCATGTCATTCACTTAAACGTCAACAAAATTACCATCTCCAAAGTCTTTTTATCAAGGATAGGATAAACACTGTGCAAGGGTTTTAGAATAACAAAACTGATTTGGAGTAATGTAATTGAATATCCATTCTAACATACAAGCATTGAGCGCACTTAATTAAATACATATGTATTTGAAAAAAGAGGTTGTAACTTTTGCATCTCTGCCTGTGTTTCAATACGTTACTTTAATCTCCCAAACACCTGCACATTAAACCAAAGAGTATAACTTTCTGTTGAAGCATTTCTTTTTTTTCTTTTTTTTTTTTTTTTCACCTTGAACACAAAATTAGGACACTGAAATTGCAGAAAGTTATTTATAGTGGAGAAATACATACCAGAATATTTGAAATTTCTACCTGAATAAGTGTTGGCGGGTCCCTCATTTTGAATGTCACCTACTGAATGCCACACTGAGGCATCAGGAAGCTACAAAGTAGGCCTAGATGTTAACTGAATAGACAGGTAAAATGATTTTTTGCATTTTTCTCTAATCTTTCTTCTCCCACACCTACCCTGTAACCTTCTTACTTGATTGCTGTGCAAAACACCATCATCCTACTTACTGTTCAAGCCCATAAACAAGTCTTCAACTTGGATCTTTGTCTACATACTGTCATCTATACTAATATAATTGACATTTTATTTTTAAACAGCAGAAGATAAGGCCTTTCCTGCCCACTTGCACAGTGAAGTCTTTTATCACTTCATTTCTAAATTATTCCTATTTTTTTAATCTCTCTCTCTGACAAACGTAACATTTCTCCACTCATACACCTGCTGCAGACAGCATACCTACTTGACATTCAGACCACATTTGGCATATTCCATAGGAACATTCTGGCAGTTACATCAATTCTAGAGCTGCTGCTTTTCAACAGGAAGGTCCCTCACATGGAGTACCAAATGCTGAGGCAAATTATCAGCTTCACAAATTTTCCATGTTGCTGCTTAGATTACCCACTTCTGCAAAACTGAGTCTCCAAAGTCCCTTAACTCACTTCCTGAAGTTTTCTCTGGCTGCAAATGTCTCTTGGGAATGATGCAATTATTGTATCACCAAGCTTTACTTGCCTTCTCTTTTTTTCTCCACGTAATGTCTACATACCCTGTGCATCTCTACTATTGTGCTTTGTCTTGAGCTCTGACTGTCTGCTGTTTGGAGCAAGGGTCAGGTTTTTGTTTGATTTCACCCAGCCACAAAATGCCAGGCACTTTGTGCCACTAGAAAACAACAACCCAGCATGAGAGTATCAGGGGAGGGAGTCAATGCAACAAAACTCGGATGTGTCTACAAGAGGGATTTATCTACACACCCATTCTTGTCAATAAAACCTGGTCCACACCATCAGGGTCATTTCAGTTGCTTAAACACAGGTTTCTAGCCTCATTTGAGATGCTCTGATGCGTCTCAGACTCCCAGAGAAGGCTGGCAGATACAGCACAGGACATATGGAAAATCCCCTGGCATCTAAAGGCAGGGCAAAGTACTCTAGAAAGACTCATGTGGCAGTATACATTCATTTTTAGGTAACTCTATTGAACCCTCAGTGAAGATAAGAGTAGTTGAAACACCTAGATGACATACAGACAGCTACATTGAAGTACTTTCTGTTTTAAGTGAATTGAGCTGATACTCCCCTTTGTTTACTATTGGTGTTTAAGCATTTGTTGGTCTATCCTCTTCTCACACTATTTTGTTGAAACAAGGATCTGGAGCTACCAGTTCATCTTTTCTGCTAATCAAAATCCAGCAGCCATTCCTAAATTCCAGTTTTACTGTGAATTTGAACATCTGTTTTTCTATAAGTATCTATACTGCCTATGCCACAGCCATTCTTTCCATGGTGGAAATCCCCACAGGTAGCAGTTTATCAACCCTCTACTCACCTGCTAGAGAAGGATCTGTGATGGGTGGCTGATACAGAGGAAGAACTGACAGCTGCTCTATCTCACTGCTTCTGCTGTTCCTGGTAGAAGACAGCTTTTTCAGACAACATTCCTTGCAGTTCACAAAGCTGCATCATCACTACCACTGAAATGATCAAAAAGACTTTGCACTTGTGTCACTGCAGTTATTTTCAGGAAAATTGGAAGAAAAACAAAAGGAGATGAAAGCTTCTGTGAAAGTATCTTTGAAAAAGCATTTAGCTTAAATAAACCTGTCCATTTTTCTTGCCAAAGGAAAAAAGTGTGATCCCTTTAAAGCCAGAACCTTTGAACCACAGTCTCTGAAGAGCATTCAGGTAAAGCTGTTGAAGTTTTAATGCAACAAGAGAAGAAACTCAAAAGCAGGTTGATTTTGCCATCCTAGAAACCTTCGTTTATGTCTGTGTCCAAGTAGTCATCCTTGTATCAACATCCCTGTTTGATATCTTCTACAAGACCTAGCTTGTTGAAACTTCTTTGTTGGACTTTTCTTCATTGAAAATTGAACAAATGACACCAAAATAGATAGATTTGCAAATGTAGGAGATAATGAGGGACAGGAAAACAGTCTGGAGAGTTTAGCCCATTAAGGCCTGAAAGGAACTAGGCATTTTGGTGCCAGTAAGAAGGAGACCTAAGCAGAACTGTTAAGGAGCAGGATATAATCAACGTGAATGTCTATGCTGCTCCTAAGGAAATCAAGTGCTCCAAATGGCAGTGAAAAAAGAGTGAGAACAAGATAAGAAGTCAAAATCCCTAATGAAGTTTCGGTGTAAGAGCTATCTTCAGAAAAGGGAAAATCTTTCAGACCTAGTTCTGGAAGTAGCCAGGTAGCTAGCTAGATTTGCAGGAGGCAGTTCCTTTGCTTCCTCCATAAAACAAAAGCAAGGAGAGGGGACAAAAGAGACTATTTAATCTTTCTCCAGAATCTGTGCCCTCTGGAGAGACAAGCAACGTGTTTCCAGCATCTGCTGGTCAGTTGTACACCACAGTAAGTTTGAAATCCCTCTGGCACATTCACAGTACACTAGGCGCCATACTAAAAGAAGAATGCATCTGCTGCATTATGTAGCTAGTTGCTATCCTGGAGCAACCAGCAGAGATACTATTAAGCAGCAGTGATTAATCTCTTCACAGCAAGATTCCCCACAGTGAGAGCTAAGCTAGAGGCTGAAGAAATATGGAGATTTTTTTTTTTCACATTATTTTGCTGTGCACCACAATAAGGTTTCTTTTCAAGTCTTTCAGTTCCCATTAAACATGTTTCTTGGGACTTCGAAAAACTTGAATAAATCAAGTTTGTTTTGTGAATATTTTAACCTTCCATCAACCTTTCAGTTCTAATTTCTTCCTTTCTCTTAACCTCAGATAATTTTTGAGAGAGAAAAATATTAGAAATTTGCATTTCCAGATGCATTTACCATTTGCATCTTCTTTTTCAAATCCACCCTCTTCTCTGATTGAACATAAAGGAATCTTAGTAAAATAAGTTAGTGTCTTGGCCCTTGTATGCAATATTTATCTCATACACCTTATGTGGCAACAGCAATGTGATAACAGCCTCCATGTACTGTACAGTACTGACTTTTTCAAGGACATGATCTCATTCAAGGATCTGTGTATTTTATCTCTGTATTATTTTCAGTGAAGATACCTTCTATATCCTGGCTGGTTTCATTTTTTGCCTCTGATACTGACAATAGCAATTTTTCTTCATGTACTGAGGGAGTTCACTGGCTGTTCTGAAAAGACGTTTTAAGACTCTACTCCATATTCTGTTTTCATTGAGTTATTAAAAATATGAATTAACACCACTGAAATCAAAAGATTTTTAGGAGTATAAAACTGACATGAATCAGCTCAGGAACAAACTCCTGTCTGTAAGCTCAAATTGTGTGTTTGGTTCAGATGTAATACTTAGCCAGAAGTAATATTTAAACTGCATCAAGATAAAGGAACTGATTCTGACATCTTTATACTCATGTTGAGAGTTTCTGTGTTGTTCATTGATGCCAGGGTGAATACACAACCGGAGAGAATCAGTTCGTTGAACACGCTATCTTTTAAATTCTGTTTCCCTGTAACTCTTGCTTTGCCCCAGTGTCACAGCCCAAGGTCTTTACTGTAGAGCCCAGGTCAGAATTCAATTCACTACCTCCAATAGTAAAAAGGAAAAAAATCTACAAACAGCCTCCAGAAAGTTTAATAGATAAAGGCTACATCCTAGACCGTGTGCTCACACTGTAATTAGCTAGAGCTGCTTTGGAGTATCTGAGACAAAAACTCAGTGTGTAAGTTAGTGCCATCAGTGACATAACACAACAGTGAAATTATTTCATTTCTGAGATTTTCATCACATACATGTGTCAGTTAGAAATTTCAGGATGCCGATCACTTCCCCGTTTATAAAACATCTTAGGAGTCCTTGCAATGTAGCACCCGTGTTTGCAGTCATGCAGTAAAAGCATTTAACATAAATTTGTGTGACTTGGTTACTCTTTTGGTGGAACCATGAATGAAGCAGGGTACCAGGGGAATGTATACACCCTTTTAGTAATGCAGGTGTAAGTTTCTACAACAGTTAGTTCTTTGTGCTTGCATGATACATGCCTACACTTGCAGCTAGTGTGAACTTCATTACAAGAGCCAGCATAGCTCTGTGATCCAAAAACTATGGCACACTGCAGCAAATTGAGCTCCAGTCCTTCTGTCTGTGCATGGTGCCAATCAGTAAGGTAGGCACATGCTTTCTGTCCTCTTTCATATGGTGATGAAGGGCAGTCAAGGGGCTTCTCTGTGCTGCTGCTGAGTCTGGAAATGACGAAAAGAAGAACTGAACAATATCTTTGGAAGGAATGAAACAAGTTTGAACTAAAAGAGTTAATCTGACAAGTATAAATCTGATAACTGAAACTATCACGCCACTTTGGCACTAAAGAAGCAGGCAAGAAACATGAGGAGAAAGATCAACTACTGCTTCTCAGCCGTTTACCTGGGGCTGAGATGTCCCTTCTAATTTGACCTAGTTTGCTCAACCTTACTTAGTCCGCAGGAGGGCTTCATTAGGTTTCAAATTACACAGCATATACGGGTATTTTTAAAAGTATTGAATGAATAGAGTACTCCTTCCTCAACCTTAGACTACAAATGAATGATTTCTGTTCCTTATCTCAGCAGCTCTTTTCTTCAACTAGTCACTTGAACTATCTGCAGATGTCTTCGGCTCTGTGGCCCTCTGCTGTATTTTCATGAGAGACTCCATTAAGGACTAAATAGCCCCTTTCTACCTGTTGGGTTTCACTTTAGATATTTCACTAAGTCTAGAATGAATCTTTAAAAACTACTTCTTTGTAACAGACAAAAAAAATGAACTGCATACCAGTGCTCAATACATTACTGTAAGCATTTAGGACTATGAGACAGTTCCCAACATGAAGACAGTTTTAAAAATACATAAAAGCTGTATTTTTAAATACAATCATCATTTAAACTTTCCTCCAAAGTACATTAAAGACTTGATAAATGCTGAGAGGCGCTACTGTTTGACTGAGGGAGATACGTACATCTTGAAAAATATTGGAGTATCGTCATATCTCCCAGGGTTGGAAATACTGAATTTACATTTCATTGTAATCCATTCATTGGTTTATAGACCTCCAGTTCTCCAGGGAGTAGCACAGATTCAGATGATCTCCCAGAGTGCTGGATTTTGCATCTGAATCTCTGATTTAGCTGAAAGATGTATTAAGAAACCTCATGTAGCCAGACAGTTCCCTATTGACTACACATCTGAGGAGGCTCAGGAGTGCAAGTTATTCCAGCAAGGATATGGAATAAATTACACTCAGTAATTTGCCTCCAGATCAGCCTTTCTCCACACAATGGAATAATGTATTCATCTGGACAAGCAGGCCCCATTTCAGAGAGTGTTTTATGCAAAGTATGTATCTTGCAAGAGAGCAGAACAGATGAAATATTTGGGACAGAGACTACTTTCGCAATCCCTCAAGAAAACAGTACTTATTTCAATTTGTGTAGGCTTGCACTGTCAACTGGAAAACTCAGTTCTTATATATCTGTGTGACAGTCATACTTGGATTAACCATCACTTTGAATAAACTTTTTGAAGGACTTTGACTTTAAGGATAAACATCATGTTATAGAATCATAGATAGTTTGGGTTGAAAGGGATCTTCACAGGTCCCTTTATATACTCATGTTGAGTATAGTCCAACCCCCCAACAATGAGCAGAAACACCTTCAACTAGATCATCCAGCCAGCCCAGTCTTCAGGGATGGGGCATCTACCACCTTTCTGGAAAAGCTGTTCCAGTATTTTACCACCCTCGCTGTAAAGAATTTCTTTATCATGTCTAGCCTGAATCACCACTCTTTTACTTTAAAACCATTACCCCTCATCCTATCACAACAGGCTTTGCTAAAAAGTCTCTCCCCATCTTTCTTATAGGCTGCAATAAGGTCTTCCTGGAGTCTTCTCTTTCCAAGGCTAAACAACCCCAACTTTCTCAGCCTTTCCTCATAGAAGTGGTGTTCCATTCCTTTGATCATTTTTGTGGCCCTGATGGAAAATGGTATTCCCAGATGGGAGTGGTATTCCAGTCTAAAGAGTTAATCTGTGATGGGTAAGCCACAGACCTTGACAGTTTGGTTTAGGAAGTTATGACCTTACAGTTATGGGTAAATGCCTGAATTCTGAAATATATTCTTCATTTATCACTTATGCTCCTCCTCCACAGCAAGATTTTATTGCTTTTGTGTCAGAGTTTTTCTGCCTGAATAGTAGGTCTGGGTTTCTGCACTTCAGTTATGGGCACCTAGTAGGGACAGCAAATGTCCCAGCTGTCCCCTGCTGGCTATTCAAAATGTTCCTGAAACCTTCCTGTGTTTAAGAACTAAAAGTCTTTAGCACTACAGAGTATAAATTGGATCCTGCAAATTTAAATATCCAGGAGAACTTTCAGTCAGTCTGCAAAAAACCCAGATACTTGATGGCCCAACTGAGAAATTACAGAGCTGTAACAAACATCTTCAGGTTTCAAAGGATTTTGACTATTTGTCTTCCCTTAGAAAGGACTTAACTAAGGGGGACATGCATAGAAAAAAAATACATAATTTGTCTTTCAAGAATAAAAAGCAGTGAAATAAGGATGCCTCCAGGACCTTTTACAAACTGCAACTTTCAGTCTGGAGATTCACAGTTCTTATTTTGACAAAAGTCACTATCCCCTTGGTAGTACCAATAGACCTTAACAGAAAGAGACATTCTGATTTCTATGGACAAATGAATCGTAGAAACATAAAATGGTTAGGGTTGGAAAGGACCTAAAGATCATGTAGTTCCAACCCCCCTACCACAGGCAGGGACACTTCACACTAGACAATGTCATAGAATCATAGAATCATAGAATAGTTAGGGTTGGAAAGGACCTTAAGATCATTTAGTCACCCAAGGCTTTGTCCAACCTGGCCTTGAACACTGCCAGGGATGAAGGATTTACCACTTCTTTGGGCAACCTGTTTCAGTGCCTCACCACCCTCACAGTAAAGAACTTCTTCCTTATATCAAACCTGAGCTTCCCCTGTTTTAAGTTTAAATCTGTTCCCCATTGTCCATCACTACGGTGATAAGACACTGTTCTGAAGAGTCCCTCTCTAGAATCCAGTGCTGGAGAAACAATCATGTGACCAAGAAGCCTGTCAGATTATGAGAAAATTAGTTTAGTTAAAGCTCATCCTTCTGCTGAAGACTCGCTCAGCCTCCAAAGTTTCACCCTTCAGCAATGCTGAATTGCTTGCCTCTGTTTCCAGGTTGTCTCATGCAATGTCAAAATACTGCAAACAATGCTGTTCGCAGAGCATTTCTGGCAGCACCCAATCCATAAAACACTTGAAATGTGGCACAAAATTTTGTTCACTTGGCATGAGAATAGCTGCCCTCTCCCAGGCCTTCTCAACCATATGTTCACATCACTCCTATTGACATTGATGGGAATTACAATTAACTCAGAGTAAAAGCCTATTAAAAACAAGTGGTGCTGTATAGGTTATAATATATGCTTTAGTCAAAAAAAGAGGAGCTTTGCTTTTTACTCCATGTAAGTTATAGGAAACTGGATAGAAGGAGAGTAAGAAAAATCTCTTATCTAGCTGAAATATTCTTCTTGGAATGAATGAACTTTTGCCACAGGTAGTCCAGAAGTATTTCTGCAAAGTGTTGAATTTAGACCCAAACTTATCAGGCTTTAGAAACCTCCTGAAAAACCTTAATTAGGTAAAGCATATCTTCTGTTCCCTCTGTAGAGCCTTGGTAGATGGGTAATTCCAGAAAGTGAACTCAGACTATTTAGAGTCTAAAAGAAATGTAGAAGTCTTCCCTATTTCAATAATTTTAACAAGGATGCTCACAACATCCATAGCATTTGTTTCGTTGTGTCTGGAGATGATGTTTCATTCTTACATTTGTTGTGTACTTGGGAACATTACCTTAACAAGTAGAAAAACTAATTTTTTTTTGTAAGATGAAAACTTTGATTTACTCTACAAATAGACATTGCTGTGATTGATTTAAATCAGCTAATGTCTTTAAGTGGTTTCCATATATGGATATTGTGTTAACAAAATAAATATTAAAAATTGTTATTAGACACTTTAGAACGTTCTATGAATGAAACTTGTGTATAGAATTCCTTTAATTTATCAGAATATGCATGTGTTACCTACTATATGTCTATATTGTGTACACTTCAACCCTTATAGTTAATACTTATACTTTATACATACTTCAGCTGGGTTAGATAAATTTTTTTCTAATATTTAGAGCTGAAGATAATAAGTGAAATATGGATTTTCTTTTTGGTTTTATTATTGGGAACAATTTGGTTTGTTATTCCAGAATTTTATTCCTCCATCTATTAAAAAGCTTCCTAGAACAATATAAAGCACAATATAAAAACAACTGGTTTTTACTGCAAAGAAAACAATATGAAATATAGGAAAAGTGTGGATTTTTTTCATCAATACTGTTCATTCCTACTCAGTCTGAGCAATTTCTTTTTCCATGTTTTGTGGAACATAAATGTATAATATGTATCTATACTTCTAACAAAAATTAGACAACTTTGAAGCACTAGCAAGGAAATTTGACAGTGAGTAAAATGAGTTTGCTGCTAGTGACTGAGAAGCCATGTTTCAACTGGAATGGGTTGCCCAAGGAAGTTGTGAATGCTCCATCCCTGGCAGTGTTCAAGGCCAGGCTGGACAGAGCCTTGGGTGACATGGTTTAGTGCGAGGTGTCCCTGCCTATGGCAGGGGGATTGGAACTAGAGGAGTCTTACAGTCCTTTTCAACCCTAATTATTCTATGATTCTATGATTGTAACTCTCTGTGTGGATGTGATTTCGTTAAATTGTTGTAGACATTTTTTCTGAAATTTCTTCCTGACAACAGTCAGCCCCTGGCTCAATCAGGATCAGTTGAAACTTAAAGATAACTAATTAATAATGGTGGGGAGTTGTTCTTTTTTATATGGACTAGAATGGGGGTCTGGACAGGGCACTTACTTAAAAGAGAAGGAAACACTGCAATCATTAGATAACATAGGGCATAGGAATTCCTCCAACAATTTCTTTTTGAAACTTGAAAAATATCGATATTTCTATTTGAAAGTTCTTCCCCAATGGAAAATTTTTCATATCTCTTGATAAATTATAATGGATATTAACTTTCAGTATTAAAAATGTATATTGTACTTTGGATATGAATTTGTCGGGCTTCAGGTTCTTTTAGTGTTCTCTTTGATCAGCTGGAAAGACAGATCTCCCTGAGTTGTCCACCATTTGTAAAGTGAATATCTAGTCTGTCAGTGTACACAGTGCCTTTTTCTGTGGTTGGTTTTGCAGATATTTTCTGGTAGAGAAAAAGGGGATTCAGCTCAGAATTTTGGAAAGGTGTGTTCACTACAGCTATTCTTGCCCTTTTTCCATCTCTGTCCAGATATCATTTTGCTTTCCTCAGACTTCTCAGCCCTGATCTTGTTGCTCAGTGAGCCATAGTCATATCATCTGGCTATCACAGTTGTAATCCAACACTCCTTTTCAATCCCGTTCTCTCTCCGTAAGTAATTCTAGCTCCCCAATCTTAATTACTCAGACAGTCTTTCCTTTGCACTATTTTCATCCATCCTACTTTGGACCAAATTTTCTCCTCTCCTGAGCCTCTTGCTCTAGTCCCATTGTCTGGACAAACTGTCTATTTCTACCTGTTTGTCAGGTCTATGCAATTTTCTCTCAGTTTAAGCACATTTTCGCAATTTCTTGATTACAGATTCATTATCTAGCTAGTGCCAGCATCTGTCAGTTCATCCTTTAGTAGGTTTCAATTACCCAAATTCTGCCCAGCTCCTCTCCCTGGTGGAGCTGCACAGAGTTCGTGTTCTAAAGCCATGGCAATGTTGGAGCTTCTAAAGGAATGGGTCATGAGTGTTTCTTTTCTAACAGGTATATAAGTGATTGTTTGGTTACCCTAATCACTTCCATTTTCAGAAACAACTGAACAATTTTATCTGAGGACTACCCAAGAATTTTGGTCGCAAGATGACATCTAGAATATAAGATTTCAGGCCACTGTTAGAATTCAATGAGTTTATAAGGAACTGAAAATATCACAAAACACTGAGGTAGATTATATATTTTCCCAATCAGAAATACTTAAGCCATATTCTTTAAAGAACCATGTGATTTATGAGAGGTTTACCAAACTGTTAGCAGTGTTTAGTTCCATCATCAAGTACACACATCTTGTTTCAGTCTCCAACAAGGGAGTGTAACTACTTGTGGACGTTTAAAGCTTGACTTCCATGAAGCTTCTTGGGTGAAATAATTGAGATGTCTGAGATTCATATGTGTAGGGTGGGATTATTTCTCTTTAACTTAAACCACTAAACCAGATGTCTAGTGTAAGCTAATATTATAATGTACATCAGTAATCAGCAGAGAGAGACAGCATCTAGTAATTCATCCTGTTTACCCTAGACACCTGCCTGAGGAAGGATCAGGTCACCCTCTGGCAAAGTCTAAATTCAATCCACTGACTGTAGATGTAGCCCTCATAAGACTAAATGTCTACATTATGACAGCTAATAAAGTGAGATGAATCATACTCTGGGAATATAAGATGATAGATTTACGTTTATTCTTTATTGAAAGAGAATTTTTATAACACTGAGCTATCTCTGGTTATAACAATTACGAATAGTTTTAAATCATATATTCCAGGGCAATTTCTGTATTTGAAAATATGGTTTTCTGATGGTATAATTTAACAACAGTATTTCGTTTGCAAATGTTCTTTACCAAGGTACACAGTTTCTCCCACTAAGGGATTCATATCTGCTAGATATTCAGCAGAAAAACTGCTGGGACTGTGGAAGTGTCATTTAGCTAGAATAAATGAAATGCTGGGTATGCAAATGAATCGTGGATGTTCATTTGTTCTGAGCCTTGCAGGAAGCTTGTCTATATTCAATATTGCACATATCTTGGGGATGGCCCAGCATATAATGTTTATGTATTTGCTCATCTGTGCAAGTTAAGATGTCACCAAAGCATTCAAGAAGTGAAACTGGACAGAGGGATAGCAACATATCATGAAAATCACAAAACTAATGCAAAATGCTCTGTCTTCACAATTCAGGGTTTTCTTGTGATAGCAACTTACAGCTCTGCAAAATGCACACATTTTTTGCAATGGTTAGCCATGTGAGGTTAGTTTTGTAAAGCTGGCAGAATCTTTAAAGACATGGAATGAACTAGAGCAGTAGGGGTGGTTGCCCTCCTTCTCTATAAAGGTTTTCAGATTTGCAGTCTGACTCCTTCAGAACAAGTATTTTGGAAACAAAAACACTGTTAAGTCCTACACCAGTATTTATTAATTTAAAAATATTTGCACAACATTTCATGCTAGTTATTCATCTAACTCTTCTTTAATTTTAGATACTCATTATCATATATATCAATGATACTTATATGAGCACAAATACAAAACACTGATTGTTTTGAAATATGTAGTATCAAATGCTTCTGCTTATAGATAAACGTATTATAATTCAAAAAAAAAGGCTTTTTTTTTTTGCTTTTGAAAATACTTATAAATTGCTGTATGCAGAGTTCTGCTGTAATTGCAACACAAACTTCCATGTTATTACATTACAGCACAGGTAAAGTCAAGAATGCGGTCTTGTGAGACCAGAAAATTGAATCTATTTCAATATTTTTGAGGTTACTGATATTTTTCTGGATCCTGTTCTTTTGCCTATCACTTTTCTGTTTTGATGGACACAGACCAGTCCTAAAATCAAGAGAACTGTTTATATGATTCTAACCATTTTAGGGAAGGAAGCTGGATGTCAGTAGCAAAGTGAAAAAGGCAGGTGGTATAGGATCACTATGGCTGTTGTGAGGCCTCTGAGCAGAGGTAACCATTGAAAATCACATGAATGCACCACAATTGGCCTCACTGACTGGAATGACTGAAAACGACTAAAATAATTTCTGCTCAGACTCCTCTTAGTAGCTAAATCTAATTCACCATGGCATAAAGTTTCTAACTTGCTTTTGATAAAACATTTCAAATAGATAAGCACTTAGACTTTAGGAAGATTATGCAAACTAGCTGTTTATTTTTCTAAACACCTAGATTTTTGAATAGCTGATTCTGTATCAGACAGGAAATCATTTGTCTGTTCTACTCATATAAGTGGCAAAGCATAATGCAATGGTCAGCAAATATCACAATTCTCAAAATGCAGACTACAGAGCTACTGGAAATATGTTACTGAAGATGTGGAGTAATCCTGCTTTGCTGGAGATGTAGGCTAAGGACAGGCATGCCACAAAGACAGAGCAAATCCCTAAAAAGACAAGGTGTCTTCTTCAGGTCCTAGCTGAGAAAATTTGCTAAGCTGATTATCCCCCTGGATACTTATGCATGAAGAATACTTTCATTTACTAGTATGAGATTGCTGTTAAATCACTTTGGAGTGACTACGTTTTCATCATTTCCTTATCAAAATGTTTTTTCTGCTACTGTAAGGAAATCGCAGTCAATTGTTGAATAGTCATGGATGCATTACATGACAGTTTTTCTGCAAGTGCAAGCACACAGAAGCAAGAGCATTGCTTCTTGGCATTTACAATACTTCCACCAACCTTTCTTCTCTTTTCTTTATTCCACCATTATTCTATTTTCTTACAGTTTCATTTACATATGTACTATCTACAACTTTGCTTAATCCAGGTTGTTCTAGTGCAACGGTGCCCCAGATAATTGGTATGACTGTAGAATGTGTCCACATGGAGCTAGGTTACTGTAAATATGCCAGATAATGCAGGAAAGGATTAATATGAAAAAATATTCTATGTAAATAGATGCTAAGGCTGAATCTATTATGCATATCCAGAAAGTGATGAACAAGTCCAGAACTTCTATCCTGATAGATCTCATATCTTATGTTTTATAACCACCTGTAAAAGAAATTTTAATAATTCTAAAGAAAGGAAATAAAAATGCTTAGATGTACTGTGAAGTTTGTGATACAGACTAGCTAAACTAATAAAGCAGTGCTGTTTATGTGATACTCTCAAGCTAATACTATCATCTGTGAAGCAACTGAATTGACAAGGGATTTGTTTGTGATGGTACTCAGGTAGCACGTGTCCTGCAGGATGTAAGTTTGTATCACCTGAGAGGTAATCACAGAGGTCAAATGAGCTTTTGTCATCTGTCTTTCCCCTAGGATCTGGCAAATGAATTTTGAAGCTTAAGGAATCAAAACCCACCTTTCAGTATTGTCATCAGTCAACACCAAGCAAGATGGCTGCTCTTGCTTTGCAAAGCTGAACGGTTACTAAAGGCTCAAGTACAGGCTTTCTTCCACACGTTTTGTGTTACTTTCCTCCACCTTGGTGCCTTTGGCTCTTTTTTTCCAGTTCAAGCTCCATTAATCCATTCTCTTTTCCTGGTTTACCACCAATATACACATTATCCATCTGTTTTCACTGTATTCAATCTCTCCTGCCAAGCTCCACTGCAAAATTACCCTTTCCTCTTTAATGCCTTCCTAGCTACCCAGCTCTAGCTTAACTGAACCCCAGGACCACAGACTCAGATGACTTTTTACCACTTTTAACTCATTTCTGATATCTCTCCCTTTGCTTGCCTTTACTACTGTTTCTGCTAGAATTTTGCTTTTCTTCCAAGAAAGCATAGACAACACAACTCATGACCTTCCTTCCTCACCTTGGCATGCATCTCCATTTTCTCCCTCCTTTGACGGATCTTGCACTGATTTCTGTCATAGACACTGACATTTCTCCTTTGCTCTCCTCCAAATCCCATCCACATGCTCCAGTGACCCTGTTCTATTCCAGCTCCTCACATTGTTTGTTCCCACAGACAGCCTCTCTCTTACTCTTCTCCTTAATCTCCCACTCTACTTTGACTTTCCCCTCATGGTACAATATGTTTTAGAGGCTTCAATCTTAGAAAATGTCACCTTTGACCTTTCTTTCCTCTCCAAGCACAGCCTTAACTCCCTTCTCAGTTTCGTTTTAGATTCATCAGATAGCTTGTTTACAACAAGAATCAGTAATTATTATTCTTCTCTATTTCCAACCCATACCTTCTCCAAACACAGCTTTTGCCCCCTACCCTTTAAGCAACTGTTCTTGCCAGACACTGTAAAAACTTCTTTCTTGCCATGCTTGCTCTCATTCTCTTTGACACATCCACCATCTTTTATGCAGCTTCTCATCCTTTTCTTTATATAAGATTATCTACCCCCTTTTCATGATACTGTCTTCTACGAGTCTTCTTTTCTGTTCTTGCTTTTGTCACATCCTCTATAAATCTATCTCAGATTTCTCCACCATGCAGGAAGGAGTTACTTCCTTCTCTTCTTCCCTTATACTTATATTATTCATATAAGAAAATGAACTGCAGATGTTCAAAGACATACCTTCTCTAACCAAGACCATCTTTTTCATTCTGCAAGAAAGTCTGCTCTGTGGATTTCTACCTGCCTGTGGATCCCTGACTTCTTTGCAAGTTAAAAAGGCTGTGGAAGGCCTCTATCTTCTGACACGTGCTCTCCAATAACACCCTCCTGGACCACTGAATCATACTTTCACATTCCTGCAGCTGAAGCATATTATAAAAGTACCTTTTTTTAAATAACATATGTATTGTAGTTCCTATCAGATTGTTTCTATGTTTTCTAACACTTTCAGCAAAACATTTTAAAGATTAGTTTGTCTGCATCCTCTCAGTTATTCCCTTCATATACACATACACACACAGAACAAGTCCTTCATCACCTTCTAGCTAACTTACTGCAACACTGTTTTGTCCAACATTAATGAGCACTGTTACGTCACACTTGGATTGTTGTTGCAAAGACCATCCCCCAGCTCAGGGACCTCATAACATTTCCTTACCTTTTCCTTTTGCCTCTTTCCTTGATTGCTGCAGTGCATATTATAACAACCTGTGAACACGCTTCAATCTTTCCATACTTAGCTATTTTAAATTTTAGATTGATTATTGGACTCTGATGCATAGTCAGTGTCAGGACTGGTTGTCCTCTTGTTCTGTTTTCAAATAAGCTTTTACCTCCAAGCTGCCCTTCATGATTGCCTTAACATCTGCAAATACAACTTCCCTTCTACTAATTCCCCATTCCAGAAGTTCTCTCTTTTCTGTGATGCCCACAAAAAAATCTTGACAACAAATTTTATCATTTTATTACTAGAAATATCATGCTGTTGTTAAAAATAACCACTAAGCTGGCAAGCATAGCATAATCATCTCAGTAGTCCTCTATGTCCACCTACCTGTAAGCACACACTTTTTCTTGTGTTATGGTACAATTGTTTTTCTTGTGTTATGGTACAATTGTATGTTCTTTAGGGCAGGGACTAGCTCTCTCTTCTGTGTTTGCACATTGCTTAATACAATGATGTCCTGGTTCGTGACTCCTGGGTGGACAAGTAAATAATAATGATAATATCTCCACTCTTCCTTCTACAGAGCTTGCCCACTGAGCTTACGGCCTAAATGAAACCCAGGGTGATTAATAATGCATCCTTTTACTGACTCTTACACGTTATTATTCTTGTCACCTGTCAGGATCCACTTTGAGGGAAATTTGTTGTTTTCTGATGAAAAAGAGAGTGAAAAAGAGGCAATTTCTTTTGTCCAAGCCTTCAGAAAGAAAAAAAATAAAAAATGGATGAATCATACTGAAAATCATGACAGAATTAACCTCCTCTCCTGGAAGGTAGTCCCAGAAGTTGAGGGACTCTTGCAATAATCCCTGAACATTATGTTAGGAATACAACTTTCAGCCCTATTCTGGTACTAATTAATGCTTATTACTGTGTGGACATTTGCCCACTGAAAACTAGACTGAAAGAGCATCAAGCCGTTTCACATAGGCCACTGAACCATAAATAGATGATAATGAATTTTGGTTCCCACCAACATGGGCCAGATTTAAAGCAATGACCTAGAGGTGAGAAACTCTACATTTCATTACCATTCCCCTGAGTAATCCAGTTCTCAAATCACAGGATGAAAAGAAGGAGGGAAAAACCAAGCCTTCCTGGTATGAGTTAAAGGTCTGCATGAACTTTGAATTTCAAAGCTTTTTTCTCAATCATTAATTTAATTCAACTTAAGTAGACTTAAAGTCTTTAATTTATGACTGAAAATCTCAATATTCAAAAGAAAGAGATAGAAAAACAGTTTCAAAAAGAATTGAAGGGTAGTTACTTCCTCTTGCTCCCGTTTACCCATCCCCCTGCTATTTTCCTTTGTCACAACAAGCTCAATGAGGGAGATCAGATTAAATATGATTGTCTACTTTCTGCCTAGCTGACAGCTTACCTATTGTACCTTCAAAAATAAATGTTAAGGCTGGTCTTGTGTGAGTTTCAAACATGTATTTGACCTTTTAATATTTTATTTGGGTTTTTTAGATTTATTCTTTAATACTTTAAAGTTTTTGTAGTGGGGGAAAATAGCCAGCATAGTCAACTACACAAATGGACCAATTTGCATATGGATGCTTGTAAGGTCCTGAGCCTGATCTTTTCTAGCAGTGGACTGATGGAAAAGTTAGGGGTAGATCATAATGAACAAATGCACATTTCAGCTTTTGCTAAATAGGTCTTACGAAAATAAACTGTGAAAAGATTGCAAACTGGTGTTGTTGAAATGACAGCTAAAGAATAAACATAATGTGATCAAATTCATTCTCACTAAACTTTAGAGCTTTTTCTGTAATTCTTTATATAAAAATCTCCTTTTTTCCTTGACCATTAATACTGATAATTATATCTGTATTTCTTAAGAATATTATGAGTTGCCATTTCTGCATAGTAGCAGATTGAATTTATTCACCTTACGGATATATTATTATCACAGATAATAACTGCAGCATGATAATTATCATTAATTATTCATTTGGATTAAGAGGCAAATAGGCTTGCATTCAAGGGTCTTCCAGAGCAGTGTTCATTGTTCCAGGGCCCTGTGTGCCAGTGTGACTAATTCATACTCCTTTCAGTGCCACTGTTGACATCTGACCGGTCCCATATGTATTTATTTCAAAATATTATAAAAAGAATAAGTGCATCATTTCAGGACATAACCACTAAAATAGACATATGGTTCTTTTCTGCCCTCTGAGAGAGAAGACGCAATTTTCTATTAGAGGATATGCTCACAGAGTATCTCTTCAATAGATCTGTATGTATGCCCTATCTTTGCATTCCTGTGTCATCCTCCTTAAGCTTATATAAGCCAATATATTTACATAATAGCTTTTAGCACAAATAATAATGTGTGAAGCTGTACAATTTGTTGTTCACTGAACATAGTACTTATTCAAAATGATTTTAATCCATTCTGAAGCTGAACTAGGTTTAATGTACAAAGATCTCAGCACAAGGTTAGAAAAATCCAAGGCAATGGAAAAATTAGAAAGAAGGGGGGTACGGCTGATGAAAAAGGGGTAATAAATACTAAAAATGTTAATTCCTTTATGTGGCTTTCACCCAATACTTATTAGCAAGCCTCTCTCTCATTCTCTCTCTAATCTTTGCTTCATATCTAAAAAAATGTCTTGAAGGTAGTAACACGATCATCTGAGGACCAACATGACAGCTCCAATATGCACAGAGTGATAAATGTCAGTCTGGCTTTTATAGCTCTGAGGCTGCACTTATATATGCCCTCTGTGACTTACCATCTTTGCTTCCACAGATGATTCCTTTTTATTGTTAATGTGTCAGCATGGGTCCAATGCTATTCGATATGAATTGCTCTGTAATAGTCAGGAACCCTCCTCCTCTAACTTCAGTTTTAGCTTGTTCCACTATTTCTATGCTTAATTTTAAGGTCATGTCCCTAGTGTCGTAGGAAAAAAGCAGCAGATTCCATGTGGAGCAGTATGCACTTCATCAGATATAAACACAGGGCAAGGAAAGAAGAAAAGATGCAGAGACAGCAAAAGGAAATAGTGGTATAAATGCTGCCAAAATATATTATGGAAATGCCAGTAAAAGACTGCAAATTTCAACAAGATAAAAAGAAACAATCAGGAAAGGTTATTATCCTTGTAAGAATGGTAATCCCTTTTTTTGCACTCGCACCACTAATATATTTTTGGCAGAGAGATGTATATGGGGTGGAGAAATACATAGGCACTTGAGTCAAAATTGACAGGGCACAACAGAAAGAACATATGTGGTGTTGTACCGTCTAAAATGTGCACTGGGGAACCAGCACCTAGAAAGAGACAAGGCAGCAGAGTTTTACAGCCTGCCTGTGTTAGGTCATCTGGATAGTGACATATCCACTGTAAAACTGAACGTGGGTGAAGTCAGGGGTTCTACAGGATTTTGAAATGGAAGCAGAGCTACAGCAGGTGAAGGCTGAGATGGAATGGTTGCAGTGAAGGACTCTATTAACAGGGGAGAGGGAAAGAGGTCAAATAACATTAGCATATCAGGGCATAACTGGTATGTGGCTCTGGCAGAAAAAAATGCATTCATCGAATCAAGGGGAATAGAGCTCAATGCATTTAGCAAAGTCATGATATTCATAATTTGTTTCCAAAGACATAGTCATGCAGAGGGTAGAGAATAGAGGGGAAGAATTTATTAATTGCTGATAAGCTTTTGGAGACCCACGGATAAGGCTCCTAGGCTTATCCAACAATACAAAATTATTTAGAATTAATTCTATAGTGCAATACTATACAGCAATACACAGCAAAAAAGCACTGGAAAAATTGTACTGATGATGCTTGCAGGGATTTTTCAGAAGATGTCAACAGCATCAGGCCAAATTACAGCTTTTTTCAGTATGACTCGTGAAGTTTAGTGTTGAATCCCAACCAGTGCCAGAAGGAAAGGAGTGTTTTTCTTAAAGCCTCTTATCTTGTACGGAACTTTTAAACCATAATACTATGAACTTGTAAGAAGAATGATTTTACTCCATTAAGTAACTTCATTCTTATAAATAAAGCAACAGTTTTTAGCATTCAAATTGGTTAAGAATTTACTGGTGTGTGTGAAAAACTCAATCTTATCCTCTCACTTTATATTTTTTGTTAGAGTTCATTGTATGTTACCAAAATGTCTGAGTCCCTATCTTTCTTCACTTTTCTATAATCACCCAAATTGATGTATATTTCCTTCAGTGAGGTTATAATGGTGGCATGCTGTGTCCTTTTGCGTTAACATTGGTGGCTACCCAAGATGAAGGCAATGAAGCAGCCGGCACTGATTGCAGCAGAGGGTGAAAAACTAAATTTCAGTATGAGTTCATACTAAAGAGAGACAGGAACTTTTCAGTTTCTAAATTACATAATATATACTAAAACCAATCTGAAAAATCTTCCAAATATGTCATTATAGTTTTTAAATTTTAGTGAGTGATGGACTTACCTAGCCCTCATTGAAGGCTGTCTCCAGTGAAAAGTCTTTTTAACTTTTATAATTATTTAGTCACTTTCAAACCCCTTTTGAAAATGGAGAAAAGATAATTGTCTTTTACACTAACTTCCTTCCCAGCAACTTCCAGCAAACAAAATAGTTTGTGAATTAAAAAAGAATGAATTTTCGTCCTGGTGATTAAAAAACAGATAATTTCATTCTTTAAAAGAATGAAAGCTAAACTGGAATTCTTAATGGAAGCAGTTCATAATCTTAATTAGCAAGTTCTGAAAAAAGTTCTAGATAATTATTTTTTCATCTGTTAGAGTGTCAGAGCATTTTATTCTGGGTTTATGAGAAGTCTGGTAGTACCAGTATGTAGCCCTCCTCAAAGCAAAAGTGATTTTATTTTAAAGGTTGGCATAAATGTCATAATTACATACAGTATTTGTATAAGAAAACAAAGTAGATCAAAGAGGGTGACAGAGAAGAGACAAACAGCCACAGCAACAGATTTCATGCTCAGAAAAGGAGCCAAAATAAATTATATTTGATCTCTGTTAACACTGTTATAATTTCACCAGGAATAATTTCTGAATCTTGTATACTACTTCTAATCCTCCTCAGGTACTGGGCTGTCTGTAAAAGTCACTTCTTCTGTCTGATGCTGTCTTTTTTCTGTTCATCTGCTGCAGAGCTGAACATGTAGCAGGCAAATGCACTCTTGATCTCTCTGTGGATAATTTTAGTCATATCGAAGTTGGCAGGATATGAGTGAACTAGAACAGATGAATAACAAACTGGGTGTGACTGGACATAATTGAATATGGAATTTTCCACATCACCAAACAGAGAACAAAGAAAAGTAGCCAAAAGCTGACTATATCCCAAAGTTGCAAATACTGACATTTTGAGAAGCAATCTGCACAGGACTACATTATTGCATTACTATATTTTCCTCCTGTATTTTCCGATCAAGCCCATTAGAAGAGGCTGCTTGACTGTTAAGGGTTTTTTTAACTTATTTATGGAAAGATATTTTTACAGGCTAACCCAGTTAAGCTTGACAGCTTGTTTACAATAGGACCCAGAAGACACATTACTCGATGCACAACAATATAAATATACATTTGAGATGCACACTTATGTTCATAACATTTGTTAAACATCTGAAGTGCACACTAATCAGTTATCCAGAATGACTTAATTCTCTATTTAAATATTATGAAGGTAGAGAGATTGTTTAGTTTGCTGAGAATGACATGTTATTGCAATTCGCCTGTGGTTTAGAAAAATTGTATAACATAGCTACTTTCTTAAAAGATAATAATGTAAGAGGTTTAAACTTCATCAGAAAGTCAGAGCAGTGTTTTATCTCTGTTTGTATAATATTTTCAATCTGGACATCCAGACTGCCTCAAACTGAAATGAAGTTAAGCTATTGGCCTTTTCCTTGACTGAGCCTATATCTTATCAATTAGTGTGGACAAATAGGAATGAATTTAGAGATCAAAACAGTTGTTGCTAAGAATTTCAAATTCACTTCATACTCACCCTAGGGGAAAGGGTTGCATTTGACCTGCTCCAGCTTGGCAGTGGGATGTGGAATCCCAGGAGCAATGCAAGAGCTCCTCTGGTTTTCTTCCATCCGGAAGAAATCTAGTGGGTGCACTGCATCTTTGTGATACGGACCCAGCCTCTGGGAGATCACTCCAGAAGAGCTCCCCTGAGTCTGCCAAAAGGGCTGACAGAAACCATGTCTCAGAGCAATTAATGCCATTTTTCAGTAAAATTATCCTCCCAAGTTCAAAAAATAGTCATTTAGGACAAATAAAGACTCAGTCTCCTCTCCATCTGGAAGCTCAGTAGATATCTGAGAGTAGGATTTTGCATTTCTTCATACCAAATCAAGTTCTTTAAAAAACCCAACTACAGATATTATTAATATCTGGTTTTAAATTACTCTATTGAAAGACTTATTGTGTTGCTACAGGTGAATTATTAATCTGCTGCTACACTCGGAGTATTAACACTGGGAAGTGCTAACAAACACACTCAGTAGCAGCTTCAAAATGCATTACTCCTCAGTCTTGTTCACCACTACATTAGAACACACCAGTAACAGAAAAATCTCAGAGTTTGTTCTGTAATGAAAAAAGGACTGTCCACTTCCAGAACACAGAACTATGCTAGAAGTTCATTTTTTCTCCATGTATGCAGCATGAAAATTGTGAAACAGTTTTTAAAAGTCCTGAGGCAAAACCTGAAAGGAAATGAGCTAAAATGTAGGATGATGAGCATTTACATCTAACTTTAAAATCTAGTCCTAGCCTCCAAAACTTATGGTTGCATTATAGATGATAGGTTAAAATGAGCTACTACCCAATCCTCCTTACATTTCCTAATGAAACCTCAGTTCCCACTTCTTTTCAGAAGACAGTCTTCTCCCCAAACAATTGGACAGTAATTCTGCTATTTGTATTACTGCTTAGTTCCCTTTTTCCTCAGGGATGACTGATGTTATCATACAGATGAAGTAGAGGAATTCTAAGGGATAGCTGGTTGGTGTGTCAAGTGCACTGTGCACAGTGCATGTCTTCAGCTGTTTTATCACAGTTTTCAGTCCTCTCTTCTTTCATGTTCACTTTCTGCCAACATTTATGGACTTAAGGTCTCCTGGCAAAAATATGTCAAAGAATAGATTTGCATGCTTCTTACTGAATATTCATGGAAAAGGAATTTTAGAGTAGCACAGCTTTGAAATTCAGAGCTTTACATACTCTTCCTGTCAGGGAACAAAAAAGCCCAAACACGCAACTGTGTGCTTTATGCTGAATCACAATGAATTCAGGCTTTGATTTCAAAAAAGGCACCCAGGTGCAGAACCATCCGGATTGACATATACAGAGAGTATCTCTAAGTACTCCTAAGCTGCATGACACTGAGGAGGTGCTCCAGAGGGGCTCCCACATCTCCTCAAGATCCTGAAGCTCTATGTTTCCACACTTCTTAGCATCTTCAAGTAGTAGAATTAAGTCTTTTGCAATGACAAGTCTGTTTCTACTCAGGGATGGATAGCAGGGTGAGAGCTCCACGTTGCTGCAGCTCGAGCTTTCTCTCCTAAAACTGTGCCTATTCAGGGAGAGCAAAGCTATCTCTGCAAAGCACTGCACTGTGTAGTAAACATGTACTGCAAGCCATCACGTTTGCATAGGACAGTGCACACGGTTTTGTTAGCCATAAGTTTGGTTGCTTCTAAACAATCAGGATGCAAAGAAACCTTGGTTATCTTGTATTAACAGAACACTCATGGTGATCAGTTCATAGTGGTTTAAAAGTTCATTAAAAAATTCACTGAATAATTAAGGAAATAGTGATCTCTTTGTGGCTATTTCATGAGCAGAAAGAAAGGTTAAATTCATGGGATAAATTATTCATTGTGAGTTATTCACTCAGCTTTAATAGTTTGTAATTCTATAAAGAGCTTTGCTTAAGAAATGCACTATATAAATCAATCAATAGCACTAATAATATGCAGGAAGGATTTTCTCCTTTGTGATCTGCTTTTCAATAAATTGTACCCCCTTGACACTTCGACTACCATCATATGACCATTCCTCTCTCCTTCACCACCCCAGCCTGCCTATCACCAGGCCACAGCTGTGACTTTCAGACACCCAGCGTGCTTCCCCCTTGCACCAGCTTAACCCATTGCGCTTAAGGGTGCATTAGTGTTTGTATGTACCTTTAGCTTCTTCTTTATATATCTATTTTGTTAAGAATTCAAGCAAACACACTTACATGCACACTCATGCATACGTGTTTTGTTACAACATCGTTGTTTAGTTGCATCATCAGTGTATTGGAAATTGAGCATCATGGTACAGGCTTCATGCAATAAAATCTGAACATCAGCTACCTTCTCTGCAGCCATATGCTAGAGATGTTGAAACACCCGTCATGTAAAGCCTAGAGCTTCCAAATACTTACATCATGCCTTCAGTGGTTTGGGGAATGATACTTGAAGGAGATACAGCTATGTTTGGGTAAAGCTGCAGCAACACATGCTTCAGGGGATGGCAGCTGCTTGAGAAAGTGTGCTGGTGTTCTGCAGGCTTGTGCAGCGCATGCTGATGTGTATGCTGTCACAACCCTGGACACTCTAAGTAGTATCCATCCAATCTAGATTAAAGCTAGTGTGAATATGTATACACACGCCAAATCATAGCGCGGCCATACCCTTTGGCACAAACAGATTTACTCTTGTGGGCAGCAGCCTATTTACTTCTCTCTTATTCTCCAGCACTTGTTAATTCACAGGGGCCTGACACTACAGCTCTTGAAATGAATGTCAAAACTCCCATTAACTCATGTGGGCAGAAGTCCAGCCCTTTTTACTTTCTATTAGATTTCAAACCCCTTCAGAAACAGATCCTTTATATTTTTAACCTCCTCTTTCCTTCCAGTGCAATGCTCCTAGTATCTTCCAGATGCGTCCTTCTTGGCAGCCAGTCCCTTCTTTCCATACAGCAGTTGTCCAAAGGCAGCAGAACTGAGAAATGTGCAGCCTCCGAGGCTGCAGTGTTTGACTACATGTACAAGAGTCTTGCTCGTAAAGTGGTGTGATTTGCTGTATAGGATTAGCACTCCTGCAGTTCTACTCAAACGGTAGCACTGAATGCGGTGAACTTCTTGCCCAAGCTGGAATGCAATGTCAATAATATTCTTGTGTTCTGTTACCAGCCCTTCTCATACATTCTTTTGGTCTGACCAGTGCAACCTGACACTCAATGTGATCCTAAATTTGGCTACATGGGAATGTTTCTTCCTCTGCTTCATGCACATATTGCTACTATGTTGACATGTTTTTCCAGTTAATTGTTTTTCTCCTTAACTGGCTAATTTAGAACTTACTTTTCCTGAGTGGAATCAAGCTGTTAATGCTTCAGTAAAACCCCTCAAAAATTATGAATACTGATATAATTTAGATTCTATAAAGTGCAATTATATTGAACTGGAAATCTCACAAGTTTAGATTGTCTTTAAATATTCATTTGACTATTAGTCAACTGACTATGACCTCAAAAAAATTCCTTTTTGGGTACATTTTAACCCTTGTATTTCTGACTCTAAACAGACTCAGAAAGTGCAAAGACAAGCGAAAAGTGTGTAACTAACTCATTCTTTCTGTGTCACTATTACAGTTTATATTCATTTTTTTTACTGTGTGTAGTTTGACAGATGCAGTTTGTAAATATTTCACATGAGAACCTTTATGTGTTTCCTATGGTGCCCCTAACAAATCTCCTGCACAGCTAAATATATCTTGCTTTTTCAGGCTTATTGGCTAGTAATTATTCATTTGCTGACTAATACTCTCAAACTGTATGATTTTCAGTGGATTTTACTCTCATTTTATGATCATTCAGTTGGAAGCTTCTCAGTTCAATTTGTGGGAGTACTGAGTACCATCCCTGCATACCACATAATGTTCAAGCTCTCAAGAAAATGTAGATGTTAGCCACCTCCATTTGGACACCCAAACTGTTAGATGAGTGATTGAAATAGAAGAAGAAGAAATAAAGGTTAGAAGAGCACAGAAGAAATAGGGGTTAGATTCACTTGTTGACCTGTGGAGATACAGAAAATCTAAAGGAACTGCTGAAATAACAAACACTGCCTATCCCATACAATAAATGAGGAAAGTATCATGAGGGAAAAGACAGGTTCCAAATCACATTACCGAAGACTGTACCATAACGTGTCTCCAGCAGAGGAACAGATTTCATCTGCAGAAGTAACCTTAATTGTGTTTCTCTTTGAAGTTCTTCAGTCTTCATACTGTTCTTCATCTATAAAATGTACGTGTTAATATTAATTTTTTTTTAAGATATGCTCATTGTGTTCCAGTTTCTAACAAAGAAATTAATAAATTGATCAATTTTCAGTCTATCTCAGCAACCTATCAAACAAACAGGTAGAAAATACACCATATTTTTTTAACAGTATATACAGAAATATTAGTCAGAGAGATATATTGCTAGTCAGGGAACAAATCTGACCCCAGAGAGTCTGAGTTTAACCTTTTAATCATTCCTCCTACTGAAATTTTTGAACACTACCATGGAAAATGGTTCACTGTATATTTGTCCTTTTCTTGTATTATATATAGTTTTAATACCCCACAAAATAAAAGTGCTGAAACATGTCTGGTATTTTATTGTGCTCCTAAACTATTACGAGTTAAGTATGACAGATGCCCTTCTTTTTGAACTGCAGAAGTTGTTTTTTTTCCCCAGCTCAATCACAGAGCATTTCCATTAAAAGCTGAAGACCCCATCTCTAACCCTGGAAATACCTGCTCCACATGATTAATTATTTTACACATTCTGTAGTCCATTAGGGAAGTGTCTGATGGCCTCAGGACACAGATATCTGGCCTTTATATGCATTATTTTGCCAACCTTTTTCTTCTCTGTCCTTTTGCAATGAAATAGAAAACAGAATATTACTTTGTTTTTTCATTGCCACTTTTGTTTCATCTATTTCTAATGAAGATTTTTCATAAAAGTCATATACTTTCAATAATTTACTTTTGTAAAAATTCAGGTGTCTTTTTCAAAGATAAATATCTTACCAAATATCAGGTCGTTCTAGAAAAATATATAAGATCAATGAAGTCTGTAGAAATATGTGTACCTCATATTAGAAGACTGGATCAAATATTAGTTTCAGTAACGATAGTGTAGAAACTAGAAAAAAAGGTGTAGATATTTAGATCAATAGCAGTGTAACGGAGAACAGCATTGTGCTTCTAGACTGTGCTGCTGATGTTCAGTGGTCTGTTGTTTTCTACTTGAGTAGTTCTAGTGGGGAAAAAAGGATGAACCTGAATTTTATCTGTTGCAGTAATATCTAATTCTGGCCTGCAAAATACTTTCTTCTCATTTTGCCTTTCAGATACAAAATAATAAGCTTCTAGTTATGGGAACCTCTGGGTAAATTCTAGGCTGCCACATACCAAAACTGGAGAAAAAAAATACAACCCTGATTGCAGTGAAAAACCCTGCCAAAAATCCCTATACTTTCAAACCAATCCAGATTCCACCCAACACACTCACTTGAAGACAGAAATGACACAATATTCTACTTAGCTGGTTTTCTTGCATCAGAACAGTACATACCTTTCTTTCCTCCAACATTCTGAAAACTGGACCACTGTTTAAACCCCCCACTGTTTAGTTGGGGTTTTTTTATGATAGCAGAAAGCACTAAACTATATCTTATATATTGATTCATTGGGGTTTTGATTTTAAGATTTTGGTATTCTTTTTTCCATTTGTTTTAAAGCACCTCATCCATTTGAATAATTGCAACAGAGAGTGAATTTAAAAAATAAAAATGGTTATTCTGATATTAACTTAACCATACCTCAAAAAAACCCTTAAATTAAAATCTGTAAGTTTCAGACAGTGTAAGATTTCTTTTTTTGAGCTTCATATCTAAATTACACTTGTCAGATGTCAGGACATTTTCATTCCCGGTTGTAGATTGTAAGAGCTGAGGCAAATGCACCACATAAGAGGACTGGGTATGAAGATGTTGGTCTTTCCACAAATAAAGCTATGTTGACTATACATGCCATTTTGGACCCCCATCTAGGTGTCTAAATTTAGGTGGAATGAACATAGCTTTCAGTCGCATTACTTAATTTTCTTAATGTTATTTTACACAAGTTGATTTGAGTAAATCTCTTTTAGGAGAGGTGGAGACCCTGACCACTGGAAAATCCTTGTAGGCCAGAGTTAAAATTCCTCACAAGTTCTTCTCAGTCTTGCCCCTACTGAACATCTACAATGAAATTTCTTGTGCTGTATGTAATAAGTCAAGATCATGACTGACCTCCACCATCATTAAAAAAATCAACTTCAGTCTCACAACTTCATCCTCTGACATTCTAAATTATTCTCTACAGCCAGATTCCTAATGTTTTGACCAGTATGTTTTCAAAGGGAGATTTATCTAGGTTAAGTCTAAACATCTATTACGTAGACTTCAATATCTGAGTGAGTCACCTTTGATTCTCCTTAAAGTTCGTGGAGAGATGGTGAGAAATACACACTTTTAGACCTAGACTCATCTGCCTTGTTCCAGAGATCTACATTAGGATGAGATACATCACAGTCTGTAGGTAAGAGTATCTCTTCATTGATGGGAATTTAAGAGCTACTCTAAATGTAGACATAATAAACTACATTTGGTCAGTAAAACACACAAGAACAAGCAATCCTTTTTGGAATTCTGGGTGAATCTACAAAATAACTGTCTTGGGATTTACTTCTATCAAAACTTCCTTTTTCTGTTTTTTTTATCTACCAGAGCAAAATGGAAACAAAAAATAGTCCAAAGACAATTTTGACATTTGTTCCACCAAACTGGAATGAAAAGCAAAGGACTGACTTTCCTTATGGTCTTTTTTAATAATAGCATGTGGTCCCTCACATTTTTTCTCCAAACAATGTGAAATTTTAACATAATATTAAAAATACCTGAATAGGGCATATAATTAAAACTTTTGCCTTCAAAATCAAACAAGGATGTTGAAATAATTCATTGCAGCTTGATTCAGAAATCTTAAGGTAGACATCTAAAGCAGGTCAGATATATCACACCCTTGGCATGCAGAGTCCTCTCCACAAGGTATAGCTGACAAGTTCCCATTCAGATGCGTGAGACAAATCCAGCTCCCCATGGTTGTGTCTACAACTCCTGGCGCAGAGCATGCTCTCACGTTTGACCTTGCCAACTGTTTCTGGACTGCTCAGGACAGAGCAGGCAGAGTGAGAGACTTTCCCAGCCTGTGCTTGTGCCTTGCCAGTCAGTCAGGCAAGGACTCTGAGTATCAACGCTGCACACTGGAAGTGTTGGTTGCTGATGCTGGTGGCTCAGAGCAGGAAGTATTTGAAGGTCCCGTGACAGGGATATGGGGAGAAGCAACAACCGCAGGCAAGCGTGCTTACTCTCATAGTTCTTCTCTCTAATTTTCTTTGAGGGGAAACTTCCCTTTGCTTCCTACTCTCTATCCTTTCTCCTCTACTCTTTTTATTCCTGCCTTCTCCATCACATTACATCAATGCCACAGAAAGCTTCTGAAATGCATGCAAATGAAGTCATAGAACTTGTGCTTAGCTGCATAACAGCAGTAGATGCTACTCAAGTGTCTTTTCTGCTTAGGTAAATTATTGATCCCCAGATACAGTGTGTTCTGGGAAGGCAAACACCATGCCAGAAAAAAAAAAAGAAATAAATTAAAGGCTTTTCTTTTTTCTGAAGGCTGTGTTTTTTACAGTCTGTAGCTATCACTGTCTGCAGCACAAGCTGTGTACATGACACACCTCTGAAAACTGAGCCAGTACAGTTTTAGTTTCCATTCTGGAACAGGTCTAGAAGCAAATACATTCCTGACTAGCTCAGAGACACTCCTGGCTCTTTATCATAGCATGTTGATATTACATGTGGATCTGTTTATTAACACATTTTAAAGACATATTTAGTCTTGGTTATAGCAGATGTGGTGTTGCAAATGATCTGCCATTTCACCCCAGCTTCTCTTCACTCTCTGAACACCTACATTACATTTTCCTTTTGATAAGATTTTCACTTTAATTTGACTTTTCAGATATTTGCTAGGTGTTAGTTTTTTCCTTTTTATTTCTTTTTCCAGGTGTATAAGCGATTAGTTTATACAAATTTCAGGGGGATTTTTTTTTTTTTTTTTTTTTAAATCATAGACCTATAGGGAATATGTAGCTAATATAAAATGCTTCGCAGATTTACATTGAAAGATGCTCCATAAAAGAATGACAGTACAAGTTATATCAAACAAGCAAACATTTGTTATGGGGACAGTAAAATTTACTTTTCACAAAAGGATCCTACAGTAATAATGCATTCAATTCTATTTCCCAGAATGCTTCTTAAGTATGTTAATAAAGTCTTTATTGTGTCTGCTTATAAAAGTCGCCACCATTTCCCATTAGAAAGTCTCTGTTTATTCATCAAACATTTACTGACAGTGACTGCTGGGAGCAGGCTCAGATTTCCACTCCATTACACGTTTGTGGTATAAAACACATTAATTATAGATATATTACAATATTCAACTCATTGAGGAAAAATTAGATGATCAAGGCTCATTTTCCTTGACAATAACCAAGTTAATGAAAATACTAATTACCTGATGATGAAGTGGAGCCTTCAGGATTGAACGCTTAGCATCTGTAGAAGAGCTCTGTAAATCTAGCACAGAATATTAAAGCCAGAAGCACTAGAAGTCTAAAGGGTGGTTCATGAGGTCATCATGTGCTCTTTAATCACAGGACAGAGAGTAGTTAGTTCATAACATAAACTTTTATATGCAGTTTTGATGGATGTCATGAAAAGCCACATAAGCATAGTGTTCATTTAAAACTAATTATTTGTTTAAACTGATTTTTTTGAATTAGTAGATGCATTGTCTAGCTCAACTTTTTTAAAGGAACTATGGAACCTAGCAATAATGAATTCCTGTATACAGAGGCACAAGATTATCAGAATGAAGAAGAATAAGGCACAGCCACAAGACTTCCTTCATTTTCTCTGATTTCAGAAATAATCATAAACAAAACTAATATCATATGAAGTTACAGCATTTCAAATTCAGGAAATTTCTCCTTAATTATTTATTTATTTTTCTTACAACCACTTTTTCTTTTGTGTTTGTATAATTCTTTTCATGATTTTCAATTTAGACTGTACATTGGAATCACTACAACAATGCTGTTATCCTTCGGTTTCTTTCCAAGGTCAATTTTACTTCTTATCTGCTTTCGACGCTTTACCAGTATATCTGTGTAACCAGTTGGGAATAAGAAGTTCCTTTCACTCTGCACTGTTCAGGCTGTCTGTTAAAGACTGAAGTGTCATTTATGTTTATTCAGTTTAGTTCATTTTTTCCCAAACTACTTTTTAGCAATTACGTATTGCTAAATGGGATTTTCCTGAACTGCTAAATAGTAAATAAGAACAAAATATTCCCAAAGTAATGTTTCTTTTCTGAAGAAAATCATCATGTTTAATTAACAAATTCCCTTTTTAAATTTTCTGTAGGCATCAGCACTGTATGACCTCATAAAATAATATGACTATTTCTAACTTCCCCAGAATCCTGTCATAAGTCATGGATGAAAATATCTTTAATATGATTTATTCTACTGGCACCTATTTTTTTAATACGTTCTTCTTCTTCTGAAAACTATGTAAAACTGACAACCTCCTTCATAGGAGCAGGGTAGCAGGGAGTTTGGAGAGCACAAATAACCATATCAGTAAAGATCTCTACACTGTACGATAAAGGTTTCATGGAAATACCATGCAGGTCTTGAGTTCACGTTCATCTTCAAGCACCTTACATTTAGGCTTGCAACATGCAGTTTACATCCTTGGTGTAGACCATTACTACTGCTTTGTAGCTAGATGTTGTCTGTAGTACCATACTAAAGCAGTCACCTGATATCACTTCCCCTGTAACTGGAAAATCTCTCTCTAACAATAATCCAACAACTTTCCAAAGCATTTCAAATGTTTGAAATAATTTTGAATTTCTTTAAAATGTTCCACTGCTCCTGTTCTTGTAATACATTTTTGTATCACTTCCATTGCCAGAAATCGCTGGCAATGGACTTATACTGAAATGAATAGAATGACCTTTTAACTTGGTAAAACACAGTAAGACACGCAGCTCAGACTCCTCTTGTTACTGATGTTTAGCATGTCTCAATATGTGGAATTATATTGAAGTTTATATTTTATATCCGTGAGTTTTTGCTGAAATTGGATTCAGACAGCAGGAGTATTATGACCACTTTGAAAACACCCAGGAAATAAAACAGCGATGAATGTTTCCACTGTCTAGGCAGCAGGTAAGATTTAGCAGAACCTTTGCTTAGAATTGTTATCTAACATCAGTTACATTTCTTTATTTTGCTGACTAGCTAAACCTACTTTATACACTAAAGAGGGCCAAGGAGAACATTCAGACTGAAAACATGAAAACTGTACCTCCTACATTAGTAGTCTCCACCATTTTCTTTCCACAAACTGTATCCCATCGATCTTTTATACCAGATTTTTTTTTGACACTTCCCAGTCTTACAATTCCACAGGTCACTTAGGAACATTTAAAATGGCTGCTTTACTTCAGACATATTACCCACCTCTTTTGCCTCTGGCACTTGCCAGCAGTGACTGCTCAGGTGAACAGAAGCAAGGATGCACTTCCATGAGCTCCCTCTCTCAGCTTTCAGAAGTGTACAGGGTGAATGCTGTTCTTCATCTGGTACTTCTCAGCACAGTTTCTATTTCATTTTCTATAACTCAGATATGCCACAAAAATGGAAATTAAGCCTATCAACGAATCTATTTTTGCTAAAAAATAGTCTAAAATTTGAGGCTTACATTATTCAAAATAGTCTCAGCAAACTTACAGGTTAAAATCACAAACCGAGTATAACATCAGCATTGCAGTTATAACTTCCATCAATCTTACTACTTACCTAGCGTACAGGAAGAAACAGGTACCTAAAAACGTGTGCCATGTCACATGAGCAACAGGCCACCTAAGTCATTGAGTAAGACATGCCATGGAGAAGGAGGTAAATTTAAGCTTATATACTAAGTGCATATATTCAGATTAGAAGGAAAGCATATATCTGGTTGGATTCAATGATCTTAAAGGTCCTTTCCAACCTAAACAATTCTATGATTCTATGATTCTACCCATATGGCATTTATAATTCTGAAACCATCTCCAAATACAAGTTTCTAGTTAGAGTTAGTTTTCTTCTTCTGAAGGAAACAGGAGAGATGTTGACTCTTTTTAGAGCATATAAGGTAATCCTTTCTTGGGAAATAGGATATGAGGATCCAGGCCTTTGCCATGGGATTTAAACACCATAAACATATGGTGAAAGGTATTGGCCAGATAACAGGCAAAACAGATTGAGGAGTATATGAAACTTGTGGAGGTTCAGGCATGAGATAGATGTGTTGTATGTACAGTGTTATCAAGACTTGACTGGTTCTTCCCACCTCCTCTGCACAAACGTAGACAACATATGTTACACATATATTGCTCAGTATAGCTGCTCCCTGGAATCATCTCATCCCTTAGGCTACATGGTATAGAATGGCTTGCATCCATTCTGCTAAGGAATAAGGCCTACTGGCCACCTCCACAGTGCATGATATTTGGTCCTGCAGCTGTCTGGGCTCCATGCATTGCCCTTGTGACCCTGGAACATAATAATTATGCTTTTGGGGTGTTTTTCAGCTCAAACTGTCCAAAAGAGTATGCCTCAGCCCAGCAAAGTGGTGTTTTCATAGCATAATGCGGTAGTATCTGTCGCATACTTCAGATATGGCTTGAGTTACCTGAAGATGCAAAGACCCTTGCATAGTGTTGGAGGACTGTGTAGAACAGAGAGAATCAAATCTGCATATAGTCTTATCTATATTGTCAGCCAAAGTTAGCCATCTCCAATATGACTTTTAGGGTTTGTTTCATCAAGGCCTAATTGGTCACTCTGAAAGAAATATCAGGAGCAAACTGAGATGGCACTGTTATTTCACAGCATAGGAAGCATTTCAAAACTACTCAGATTGCTCCTGCCATATTCTGTTTCTGCTTTGACTTGTTCTCACTTTGTTTTCACGTCCTTCTGCCATAGATCAAAGAGCACCTTTTCAACACCTCTGTGCTCTGACAAGAGTGCAAATCGGAATTGCGAGTAGCCAAGCGTCTAGTCCCTTAGCTCTTTTACTCAGGACCATGCTTACATATGTTACTGGTTTTTTGCATTCTTTCGCATTCAATTTTTTTTTCCAGTGTTTGCAATTCTCCGTAAATATTTCTGTATGTTTATTCATATCTTGCTGTTCACAGAGGAACATGCCTCCTGAGAAGAATCATTTATTGAGAAAAAAGCAAGTCATCCGCACAAAGAAGAAATATTAAGTTGCAATGTATGCAATAGCAAGGTTTGATATAGAGAATGCAAACACATTTTACACACATGTACGCACTGGGTTTGTGATGCAAAAAGCCTTCATACCAGTCCCATAAGCTAAATGTTGGAACTGGTGTTCCCACAGACAATAGCATGGCAGTAATCACTGGGACAATACCTAGAGTTTTGTCTCTGCAAAAGATCCATCCTTGGTGCACTAATGTGGATCTACTTGACTATCATAAAAACTTCAGTAGAATTTAACAGAAAAAATAGATCTTGTGTGAAATTGCATTAAATCTTTTCAAAAGAAGTTTTGAAAAGCAGTTCCCACTAGTTTAATAGACTCTACAAAACTGATCATATTTTTCTTGGTTCAATAGTCAGAATTCTCATTTACAGCAACAAGAATTTTAGTAATCCCCTATCACTGGGTCAAGCCAGTATGATGTGAAATTTTTATCTCCATTTCAGGAGCAAAAAGTTTAATCAGAATTGAAAAACAACATTCAAAATGATGAGTAAAGTTGAAAACAGAGACACTAATTTTTTTGTGTGTACATTAAACACTAGCATAGATTTTGGAAACAATTTGTTACAGGGATGCCATAGGATATCATGACACATGATTACATTTCTGGCAAAGAAATAAGCAAAAAAGGCAGCTTCAAGCAACACGAAGAGGGAACTGGCAACCACTCTTTGTTGATATGGAGTACCATTTTCTGCCCAAGCAGAATGAACTGTCCTAGACACTGGTCGAGATATGGCTCAGCATCAGCCACTATTACAATTTGTGGTTTCATATGCACCAAATTAGTGCAAAATTGAACCTTTGCAACTTAAATTTGAAACCCACTCCACCTTTACAAAGCATACTTATTTCTCATATTTCTGGCGTTTTACCAGTCTCAGCTGACTGTCTCAGGTCCTGCCAGTGAAGAGATTTAGGTGAGTGCCCTGGGCCATGCTCAGACTTACCTGGGGTAGTTCTCCACAGTTCCAGTTCAACTACTGGTCACAGGTTTCCTTCTCAAACCTAGACAGAATCAGGGCCTCGGAAACACTCTCTGATCTGGAAATGTGAGCACAGCCATACAGATTAAGTTATACTAGACGCCTCAGCATGGGGGTCAGTTGCCTGAACATACACATCTGGTCCTATTTGAAACAACCTGGACTCTCTCTTTTACTCTCAACCTGCAGTTCCAGGAAGGCATAAGTTTTCTTCAGGTCCAGTATCACATCTGGCAATCCTGTGGAGTTGACCCACATATCCTTTAACATCTCTGGTGGCACTAAAGACTTCTGGTTTTAAAACTGTCCTAAATTTCTGACTAGTATGTAAAATTAGACAAAAAGAATCACAACCACGGTGTACAGTCCTGCCACTGCTCATTGTGCATTTCTAGCCAGACTTTCATGTGTATTTAGGTGTTTACATTGGAGGATGGGATGCCAGAATGATTCTAAACAGCTAAGCAGGTTAGGTGCCTATTTTCCATTGAGATCAAGAGACCTTGGGCACCTAACACATTAAGTAGCTTTAAATATTTTATCTGAATCTCTCAATAATTTATATTTTTAAAATCCTACCTCTTGCGGTAAAAATGTACTGGTATTAACAGCTTAAGCCTATTTACATTTCCCAGTAAAAGACAAACTAATAGCAGAAATCATTCAGGTTTCTCCTTTTACACACCAGCTTCAGCTCCTTTTATATTTTACTCAATCCCCCAAAAGCCTGAATAAAAATCCTTTCAGTTTTATAGCGTTCAACAGCCCCTATGAATTTCAACGAAGAGTGGAAACAAATTCCATTAGTACAAGTTCTTTGGAAGACCACTCAGACAACAATGCTGTTATTTCTGGGGGTTGGTGTATCGTCCTGGATATGACTCTCTTTGCTATGAGCATTAATTACAACAGCAGCAATTACCCTTCTTTCATGCTTTGAGGAAAGGGGTCTGATTCATTAGAAGACATTTTTATATTGCTTACATTTCCTTTGCATATTTTTGGGATTTTGATCATGCCTCTCAATCCCATGTAAATTAAAATTCACTATGAAAAAGACAGTGGAATAATATTGGGAGGGAAAAAAAAAAAAAAAGTATTATTCCATGAGGTGAGGGAGCAAGGAATCAGCTTCCACTACAGATTTCCACATAAGTGCTGGAAATGTTCAGCTTGGGATTCAATGCTCCCGATTGCCACATGTGTTTTGTTGCTTTCTCCCGATTGTTTCAAACCACAGGCACTGCACATCTTTCTGCAGTCCTTGCTGAGTTATTTACCACGTTCATAGCAAATTTGCAATCAGAGAATATTCTAAGGACACCAAGTCTTGAACCTTACCAATGGAAAACCAGGGTTGCTAAACGACAGCCACTAAATCACCATCCTTCATGTAGTTTGTCTTGAAGCAGAAACTCAGAGTAAAACTAACATGACTCTTCAGTTACTGCCCAAAAAAAACAAGCCATCCCTCCTTCGCAGATTTTGAAAAATCATATCTGTCATTCATATAGAAGACATTTTCCCACTGTTAACATATTTCTGAGAGAGACACATTTTTCTTCACTAGTTTAATCTCTAACACTTTCAAAGTCTTCAGAGGCTTAGTGCCTAGCTCTAGATATTTGTTAATGTGATTTTTCTGACCTGAACATTTTTCTATAATTTTATCCCTCCAGCATGGCATGTTACATTTAAGTTAAAAAGACTGCGGGGATACAAAGAAGGAATTATTGTGCTAGTGTCTGAAGTAAAATTCTAATATTTACAAAGAACAAGGTGAAAAGAAACCTTTAATGTCCTAATTCATAAAGATGTTAATTTTGACAGCTAAAATATAATACTCGCAAAAGAATGAAAGGAAAGAAAGAAAATAGTCTAGCTCTAAAATGCTTTCTTCTTTGCATGTAGCAGGTGCCCCAAGACACGTTATACTGCCTGCTTTAATTTGTCTTTAATATCAGATGTGTCTTATTGATTTCTTCTGTGTATGTTTTCATTCTGAATAATTCAGAAGCACAATTTTTTTCCATTATGGTCAATAGCTAGAGAAAATTCTGAAGATAATCAATCGAGCTCTGCCTGATGATTACTAGTGTTGATATCCCCCGAAGTGAGGGAGTTGGAAAGGCCAAGGATAATATGACACAACAGTCAATCAGTGCAATCAGTGGAAGTATCAACACTGGCTGTATGATGAGAGCCAGATCCATGCCAAGGATCCATAATGGCTCCTAAAAGTTCAGAAGCTTGACTTCTTGTCATATGCTACAACAGATGGACAATGTAAGATTCGATTCAAAAAGCCTTCCTGTCTTTATCCATTTCTCAATCTGATAGGATCATAAAACAGCTGTGTGACATGATTTACATCACACTCTATGCCTTCATTTTATTTTTTTCTGGTTTTAAACTTTCCTAATAACATATACCTTTAATGAAATGAGTAAGGTGAGCATTTGCCCGACAAACAATCATAGAAACAGGTAGAAAGATTATTTGGATTTAGACCTAATGTTGATGGATAACGTCTTTAGCTAGAGACCACGTCTGATGGCCCTAGTAATTCCCATCATATCCTTCCCCAAAATCATGGCACCTCACGTTCAATTTATAATGAAAAAATGTTATTTTTTTCAGCATAGAAATCTAATGAAGTTACCAATAGTAGCTGACAAATGGTAGTCCTAAACAGTGTGTAGCTACTGACTTGAGGTTTGATGCAACTTCAGCTGAAGGCAAGGCAAGAATCTGATTGACAGTAAGCACACAGAGATTAAACACACACACACATATATATATGTGTATCTATATGTATACATCTCTGCTCAGGTGGATAGCTCCAGCAAGTCTCCTAACTAAAGCTATTGCCATGCAGACCAGTGAGTAGTAGCTATGCAGCTCACCACATCTATTACCTAAATTCATAAAATGGTGATATATGGAATTCAACACTACATAGCTTATAACTAAATAGTTTAATGACAATCCAATATGTACAAAGCAAAGGAGTAAATTGGCAGCGCTAGCTCAGTTTCCCATGGATAACTTATTTATAAATCTCTCTGTGATTTATTGTTAATCTCTTTATACAATAATCACTCATGCATATAAACATGGCTAAACTTAAAAATTATATTTTGATTTATGTTTCTTTACAAAAGAAATGTTTTGACTATGGAACTCAATTTTAAAGGTTTTGAAGACATGAAACTGAAAAATTATGGAAAACATAATTTTTGATAGTTTCATGTTTCTTTAATATTTCGTTTTTCATGCAGATATCATGGAAGAAATTAGATTAAAGTCTTCCTCTCAGTTAAACATGTTACAGTTAATCTGAAGCATTTTTTTAACTAGAATTAGATTAATTAGAATTGACATGGTTCAGTTTTAAATCAGAGACCTGGTCCATGAAAAAAAAAAGCCAAAATTTTAAAATATTTTTTTAAATTTATCTCAAAAGTAACGGTACTTCCTCATAAATATTAATGCTTTCTATGTTACAAACATATGTGATATGCTCCAAATATTTTCATAAAAGTAGGTCACTCTGCATTTTATTCCTATTTTCCGTATTCCCATGATCACAAAACACATTATGGTTCTTGTTCCACAGTCTTGGAAAATACAACCATGAAAGAAGTTGATGTCTAGAACCAAAACAGCAGACACAGTTGGGTTGAAGTTTTTCTACAGTAAATGATCTACTCCACTGCAGCAGTATATGAAGCAATAACCATATGTTGCAATTGATTAACACAGGAGGAAAGCTGAGGTACTTAATCAATAGCAAAAGCCACTTATTATGTGTCTATTATAAAGCAATAGGGATTTTTAGTATTATTCAATGAGCTAAAACATGAAACAGAAGGAAATTAAAAAAAAGATAATGTTGGGGTTTTTTTCTGTAGAAAACATCGAAGTTCCTTTTAGTGTCCTTTCCAGTGAGGAGGAAGCAAATGTCGTTCAGAAACTGTATGTGTAAAATTAACTAAAACCAGGGCAAACACATTCTCTGGCCTTGGCATGGCACAGCTTGCATCCAGACATCCAGCCAGAGTGCCATGCTGGTTTCTGGGGATAGGCTTCTTCTCAAGACCCCAAAACTTGCCCAGGCATTGCCAAAGATGGGAGGGTCAGCGCGTCCACACCAAGTCTACGACCATGACTGATAGGGACTAATCAGTACAGCTGCTCAGCCTGAGCCTTCGCCCTGTTGGGTTTATAAGGATAAGCCTAGCCAAGGAGAATAAAAATGTATCTTTGTCAGATCCAGGAATTGGAGAGCAAAGAAAAGAAATTCAAAGAGCCTGAATGTTAAACATTTTTAAAACATGTTTCCTGTCAGGACAAAAACACCTATTTTGAATCTGAGGCCAAGATTTCTTGTTTCTTGTTAAAAGTTAGACATTTTCTTTAAGCTGTCTCTACAGAGAGTGAATAATGATGGGTACTTGCAGAGAGCAATTCATCTCATCTATCTAGACATCTTAGACTGGGATGAATTGTCTTCTGACAGCAAAAGTGCCGGTTTGTCTCCTGTTATGGCATAAGTCTCTGTGTGTATGAAGATCTCTAAAAGTCGGCAAATGCCCACAATCAGTACAGTTCCCATTTTGTCTTTTCTTCTGAAATCTTTTGCTGCATCCAGCAATGTTTATCTCCCTCCCTGAAATAATGTGGCTGGTAAGCGTGTACTTCAAACCTTTCTGGAATACCACTCAGTTACACACTTTTCAAACTGCTCTTTCCTTTTCTCTTCACAGTATTCCTGTTCAGCTGCTGGTCTAGATCTGCAGCAAGTGGAGAGACAAATTTCCCCCTCCTGCCCCACACAGGTGTTAGAACAGTGGCGAGAAAAGTGTGTTGTAGTAGTAGGTATTACATCAGTGATACTGCAGCCCTTGTGAAACAAGACAGAAGCAAAGCAAACTAGTAAGGTCTTCTGAACCACAAGTTGTGGAAACTACTGAAACATTGGAGTGCAGCTGTCAAGCCTTTCATGTGCACAAGCAATGCACCAAGAGACACCACTGTTTGGCTTAAAAACTTTCCTTGCAGCATCCTTTAAGAAGCTTAATTTTTCCTCTGACCCCAGTCATGAGTCATTTGACAGACATATCAAGAGCCTTTGGAGTCCTTTGGTTAGGGTTTGGGGTTTGGTTTTGGGTTTTTTTTTTTTTTGTACTCTAAACCAGATTTTTGTCAATACAAACACATTTGTTTCAGAGATTAGTTTAATTTTGTCAGTTCTCATTTGTTCAGAACCCAGATGTTACAAAAAGAACACAGCACTTCATTTCTTACATAGCAATGTTTCTTTATTTCAGAGGGAAGGAAAAAAATAGAGCGTTTTGGCACTGAGGGTTGTCAGAAAAGGGCAACCCAAGGGAATCGTTAACTGTGGGGTAATCTCTTTGCTCATGGATGTAATATTAATGTAGTTTCTATAGTCTACCTATTAAACGAATTGGAATGAAGGATTTTATCAGACCAAGCTACTGTGAATAAAATAAATCTTATATAAAATTCACTAATTAAGTATATTACCACCAATAATGTTGCAGTGAGCACATTTGTGGAAGCTGACTTTCAGGATTCATATATTTCTTTGAGGAAATGATACTAGTAGGTTTCAATTTGGAGAGCAAGATTTTTTTTCTCCTTCATGAGAAGCTGATTTCTTGGTAAAACTTTACATTAAAATATGTAGAAGAACATTAAGGTAAGCAATACTAGATTTTTAATTATCTATATCATTTACTGAAAAGTTGGTACATTACCAAACTTCTGTTACAACTCTGAGAACTATCACATTTTTCTTATGTTAATATTTTCTTTTATTAATACTGAAGGAGACTAAGTGAAAACAGCAATTTCAGACCTTTATACTCATCTGAAATCATTTTAAAAATGACATTTATGAATAAAGCCTTACAATTATTTTAGTAATGTGCTTGATAATCAGATCCAATGTCTCATTGCTTCCTCCTACATCCTGTTTTTTGAAAACAATACTGCAGTTTCATAGAATTTTTGTTTATTTTTGTACAACTCTGGTATATATAAATATTGGTGCACAATTATTTCCCTCCATTTGATCATGAAGTTCCCTTTCAGAATCCCTCTTCTGCCTTTTCCATTTGTTAGTGTATCACGTATAAGGATATATCAACATTTCTTCATTTCTTTCACATTCTCTCACATTAAAACTTCCATTCTTGCAGTGCTCTGGGCCAAATGTCTTGTCCCCATAAAAATGTGCCTACAGCGAACCAAGTGGATTATACTTTTTTTTTTTTTTTTTCTGTAATTGTGTTTGAAATTGATTTTGGACATAGGAGCAAATATCTCGGGTAACAGTGGTGGGTGACTACTGGCACAGAGCTGTAGGTGTAGTAATACCACTTGAGGTGTGGAAACAGTTTGGCTCAGGGTTTATAAGTAACTCTCTTGACTGTTGGGGATTTATCTCCTAATAGGACCAGACTGAAAATAAAAATAATCAAAGCAACCTGCTCCTTTCACTCTAGGGTTCATAGTGAGAGCAATGAAGACGTTGTCTCTCCATTTCTGGCCACCACTCTCTGCCTCCTTACATCTCCTGGCTCTAGGAGCTGAAGGGGACCCTGCCTGGAAGACACAGGTGGGTGGTAAGGCTTAGTGGCAGTTATGAGCTGCTTACAACGGGGGGAATTCACTGCTGTGAATAGCAACAATAAACTCCAAATGGGAAAACCATACAGGCAGGCAAATCAGTTGGCACACAAGATCGAAGCCAAATTGGCAAGGAAACAAAGGGGAAGGGAAAGTCAGAACAAACAGCAGGATAAGTGCCCTGCTTAAGAGGCCTTACGAAATAAAAGCATAGAGTAATTTTTGAAATATATTAAAGACATGGTTTCAGCCTCTGGAGGTTACACTGAATGGTTTTACCTTCAAAATTTATGGCACTAAAAATATATGGAAAATTAGGTATGGTCTCCAAATATACACAGAAACAGACATGAACACTGTGTGTCCTCAATATATAAAGGATAAATAAAATGTTATTAAGCAATAAAACTCAGCGTGGAGGACATTGGTTGTGCATCCTACTGATTCCTTGAGGGAAGTAATCTGAAATAGAAATCCAAAATTCAAAGTGAATTATGTGGTTTGTGTGCACAATTATGTCCAAGTTATCTGTTGCTTTTGTTTTTCTTTACCTCTATTTGGAATGCAAATGCTTTGGAGCAGGGATTTTCCTTCTGAGGTGTTTGGAGAGGATGTTGTACAGTAGCAGGAACAAACAAGTGTTATCCTAAAAATTGTGACTGGCCGTATGTAGACTGCCTTCTCCATGTGCCTGTTTGAGATGTTTGAGAGTATTCCAAGGCATCCATGTAAGGCTGGCAGACAATTCTAACTTTGTGCTTTTGTAACCTTTTGTGTTGATAGAATAAACTTGGTTTTCCTGTTTAGTTTGCTTAGCAAAATACCTTTAGCTTGATTCAAGCTGCAACTGCTGGCTTGGTATCACCCATTATCTGACAAAACAGAGACACTCCCATTTACTCCCACTGTTCTGCATTTTTTCTGGTTAGACCTCAGTGAAAAGGCAACTTAAACTTAAGAAATATCCATGTTTTCATGTACTTCTGCTTCTTTTCACCTAAACATTATGGATTTATTCAGCCTTTCTTTAGATCTTAAGTTTCCTAAATGTCATATCATTCTTCTACTCAGCAGCTCTTGCATTTTGTCAACATCTTTAAGCGTTGAGCCCTAAACCAAGCACAGACTTCCCCTGAGGCCTCACCTGCAATACAGAATAGTTATCTATGTATCTTATATATGACACTCCTGTTAACACATCTGAGAATGACATTTGCCTTTTTTTCACCAGAGTTGATAACCACTCCTATTCATTTCTGCAGTGCTGCTGTCTGACTAGGTATTTCCCATGCCGGTTTTGTGCTCTTCAGCTCTTTGTTCTTAGATATTATTACTCAACTCCATTGTGTTGATTTGGGGCCAAATATATTTTTAATATAGAAAGAACATTTTGAATTCTGATCTAATACAATTATATCCTGTCTTCTCCCTTCTCCTAAGTTTAGTGTCATGAACAAAATGTACAAATGTAGTTTCACTGCCACCATCTAAGTCATTAATCCAAATCCTGCTTGGTACAGATGTCTGCAGGATCTGTTTTGAAATGTTCTCCTCACAATGCAGTTCATAATTATTTTGAGCAAAGTTTTCCACCTCTCACATACAAGTGTAACAGTGATTTCATTCAACTATTCCTCCAATTTACTCATGAAAGTCCTACATGAGAATGTTTGGACTGATCCAAAGTTAAATTATGTCACACAATTTATAACTTACCATTACATCAAACACAGGGGTTATTTTCTTTTTTTTTTTCTTTTTTAATTAAAGATGAAATTAGAATTGCTTGTTATTGAAAACAGGCAGGTTTGTCTGCATTTCCCTCATTTTTCCCCCAGTTTAGTTCTAAATGAGTACATCTACATTACATTACCATTTCAGTTCAAATCAAAGGTATGCCTCTGAAGCAAATCTTCTGATGGTCCTCATGCTTTTAGTTCACACGGAGTTTCCTGAGTTCTTTCTGGATTAAACTAAACTGGAAAATGCCCATCCAAAGTCCACTATGTGTGTAGCATGGGACCAGAGAAAGTTAGCTTGAAGAAAGGCATTGTGTGGACTTAGGGTCTTCCACACCAACTTTGCCTCTACTGTGCTGAACTACTTGCTGATTTAGACATAGTCTGAATGCCCTTCTTCCAATCTCAGTTAGCTTCCATTAATTCCCAAAAGTGATAGCTCAGCAGCTGCTTCAGCTAACACCCCATGAATTTGAGAGTGTATTTTATCAGGCTCTGCTGACATGTTAGGCTAACTCCTTTTAATTTAGTTTTTTTAAATTTGGAAGCAGGGAAAAAAAAACCAAAACAACAGTATAATGTACTTTCTCCATGCCTTGTTATTTACTTTCCTTCTCTTTTCAGTACTGAACTGATACTTTTTCTTGCTTTCCCTCTATTCCCTCCCTAATGTATTTCTAGAACCTTCTATGTTTGCCTTTCATGTCCCTTGCTAGTTGTAAGCCATTTTGCATTTTAGCTTTCCTGAGTTCATCCCTACATGCTTGTGCTATTATCCCACACAGACATCCTTATCTAGCTGCCCTTGTTTCCACTTTTAATATATCTCTTTTTTTCATTCTTTAGTCCTTAAAGAGTTCCTGATTCAGCCACATTGTCTCTTGCTATGTTTCCAAGCTCTCCTTCACATCAAAATGCTTTGCTTTGTGCCTTTATTACAGTCTCTTTTAATAACTGCTAGGTCTCCTGAATTCCTTCATCCTTTATACTCTCTTCCCAAGGGACCTTACTTACCGGTTCCCTCAGCTGTTGGAAGAGTGTTTTTTTGAAGTCCATTATGCCTACTCTGCTGTTCTCACTCCTCCCTGTTCTCAGTATGATGATTCCTACAGCATCCGAAGTTGTATTCCACCACCAGATTTTCAATGAGCTTTCCCCTGCTAATTGGGCTCCTACCTAAAAAAGCCATTCTTTCTATAGCCTTATCTACAATACCAAATCCTGGACGAGGTGATGTGATGAATAGCATAGTAAAGAGAAGTGTGATGATTGTCTACATACAGCCCAAATCAATTAATTTTATCCAGCACTGGTAGCTCTTCAGCTGCATTACGGTGGTCAGTGCACTTCAGTGAATATGCACATCTGGAAGGAGTTCAAAGCACAAAGATGATCAGAGTGCAGGAAAACAGAGACTACAAGAAAAGGTTGACATAATCAGGTTGCTCAGTCTACAAAAGTCCCAAGAAGCAGTGGAATCACATTTTCTGTATTTTTACAAAAACTGAAATGATCTGAAAGAGAACAAATAATCTATTCTGCTTGTCCATAGCGAATAATGGCAAAAGGAGCGGGTTTAGGTTGTTACCAGAAAGTTCAAGTTAGTCATTAGATGCTTTCTAACAGTGAGGATAATAAATAGTAGAATAGATAGCTTAGGGGAAAATGGATTTAAGAATGAGTTATGCAATTATCTGGCAGGATACTATAACCACGGTAATCCACCAAATTCTCCCACCAACAGTCAAATCACCCTCACAGCCATGGAAAATAGAAGCAGCATCAAGCCTCACATGCATAAAAAGCTCACAGAACAAGGACTAAAAGGAAGCACACTATGAACAGATCAAAAAATAGAGTGTCTGACATCCTTGGCACATTTTAAACAGCAAGCAAATAATGAGTTCCGATTTTACTCATCAAGCATATTCATTCTTACATTTACCAATGATGTCCTACACAAATGATGAAGTCCCCCTCATGTACAAACTTTTATTCCCTTAAAAAAAGAATTTCTAAAAGTCACCTCTGCATAACAAGTATATAAACATTTCAAGTATGTAAACACTGCAAGCTATTTTCAGGTACTTCGGGTGAGATTGTGTTCAGTCCTGCAGAAGAGAAGAACATGAACCTGTCTGCTCACCACTTTCCTGGTGAGATGCAGACTTCATTACAGTCGTTGTATTCTTCTTGGTGGGTGATTTTTCCATCAGCCTCTACATTGCACCTGAGAGGAGGTCCTGGGAGTCCATCATGTGGACCAGTGCAATTTTAAAACATGTAATCAAAATTTTCTCTTTTGTTCTGCCTGCAGAGAAATGTCTGTGCTTTTACTAGGCAGGATAATTGTCACATGAGGTACAGAGTGGTGAAGCTATCCCAACGGTACACAAATGTGCTCTTGAGACACCCTAAAGGACAGGGTAAATTGAAATTTCCCCACTACACTCTGACAGCTGAATTGCTAACGGGTTGACACAAACAGCACTCCTGTAAGGCAAGTACAGAGGAGGGGCAACCACTTCACAGTGGCTCCTTCAAAAGTGCTGCTGGGGCCTTTGGAGGTGTAGTTGTTCCACAGAAAGTGAGGCAGACTCACAAGTCTGAAGGATCTCAGCTACAGGTGAGTTTTCTGAGGCCAGGAGAGCTGCCTGCATTTGGAGCAGCATACATGCTGCACCCCATGTAAGTGGAATGCATGAGCTACATTCCCCAGGAGCTCCAGGAGGCAGAGTGCATGCCTGAGGCACAACCCCTCCTGGAGCTCCTGCTGAGGTGATGTGCCTCTGCATTATCCCCAGTGTGGCACCATGCCTTCAAGGCGCTATTGAGTCCTTAGTGTTTTGTCCAAGGATTGCTTCAGAGCTTGAATTTATGATATGAACAGAGATAGCATAGCTCTTCTTAACCAAAGTTATTGATCAAATATTTATGTACATTAAATACTACAATTATTCATTGTCAGAGATAAAAATACTGCTTTTTCTACAAGGCCACCATTTACTGTATTGGTTTTAGTCTTCATTAAATTCACCATATCTTCAGTTCTTATCACAAAAATACCCTCCTATGCTTCTTCTTATATTAGAAAAATTATCCATAGTTGTATCTCCAGGCTTGGCCTGCTGACTTTCTGCTCAGTCCATCTAATCCCTTTCCTTTTCTCCCCATGGTAGAAAGCATTGCCCTCACAGTTATTTTTTTTCATTTGAACATATAGTATGGAAAATTTTGTCTGTTTATTTAAAAATCTGGGGAGAAGAGAGGGTGACTTATAACTCAGGAGCTATGATTTACAGGAGGGCTGGTTGGACCTAGCTAAAATGAATTTGCCTCTGCCCAGCACAAAGAGAGAACAGTAGCATGGAACCACGGCTTTTGCACATGTAGACTTTGTGCACAATTATGGAGGTTTTTAGCCTGGGATTCACTTAATTTACCTGCTTAGGTCACGGTTTCTTAAGCAATCAGTCTCATCTAACAGCTCCCCCCCAAAAAACGGGGAGATGCTCCAAGTCACTCCTTCCTGTTTCTACCCTGCTTCTCCCCTGCTAACAACTACATGCTCCTCTCTCTTTTTCACTAAAGTTGACACTTGTCAGACTGATTCAGTTTGGAGACCTACCAGAAGCTAACTATTTGCTGACGTCATTGCTGTGTTATGACAGGATAGTTTTCAGAAGACTGATGAGGTTAGTCAGCTCACTGGAGACACAGTGAGCATCTGCAGTGGCATAAGGTGAGCAGCAGTATTGCACAGGTAGCAGCGAAAAGAAGGACAGAAATTACCAGCAGCAAAGATCTTACCTCACAACATAGTCCAACACCCCACTGAAACACAGTCTAAGCAGTAAAAACTCAATTGATCAAGTGAAAGGTGCTTACAAAAACCCAAAGAGAACCCAAAAAGAGAGCTGAACCCGGCAGGAAACCTCCTTGGAGTTAGTATTCTGTACCTTGTTAATAAGTAATAGTCTAGTTATCGACTGCTTATGTTTACAGTATAGAGTCCAATACATAAGAAAAGGCTTGATAACCCTGTGACATGAAACACTATGATCACAGGAACACAATGCTGAACTAAACTAATTAGCCTTGCAAAGAAGGAAGATTTCTTGTTTAAAGCCCCATAGTGCTTGAATATGAGTATATTGTTTCCAGGACCAAAGCTTGTATTTGTTCTGCATGGTACTGCACCGCTCAGCAGTAACAGCTGCAATTAGTGGTAGTCAGATAAATCTGATTGCCAGTGCAGGTATGCCTCAAGAAATGTCAAGGCTTGTTTGGGGCTTTCTGATATTAGGCAGTATCAAGACCTATTTTCATAACATTGTTTAAAGAAAAATATCAGTCAGTCAGTATTTTAAAAAAATCCTTCAGAAGGTGCCTAGCATTCAAACTGAGTATGTTGTAAGTATAGAAAAGCCAATTTTTATTTAATATTGTCTCTGGTCACAAATGGTGCTGAGTGTAACCCTAAAGCTACATGCCTACCAGAGGAGACATTCAGTTCAACAAACACCCTAAAATACATTTAGGATGGAGTGACATCTACAGTCATCACACACCCACTATTTGGGGTGATAGAATACCTAAAGTAAGATCTTAAATTTTACACGAAACCAGCTACAAAATTGTAAGCTATTTTGTACACATGTTAACATACATTTCCACTTACATATTTAAAGTAGCTGTGGAGTCAAATTATCATCCTCCAGTTTCAAACATTGCTATACGCTCTTCAAACTTTGGTGCAGGTTGTTCTTTTATGTACAGTCCAGGCTTAAGGTAAAAAGCTGAATTAAAGCAGATTCTCCAGTATGATTAAGCACAAGTGATGAAAAAGAAAAAAAAATATTTCAAAAAATACTTAAAGTTCAGTTGCCTTTCCTTGAGCAAACTACGAAGGGGAAACCATATCCTATGGATCTCTTCCTCCTTTTCACCACTGAAGTATCATAAAAGGGGTAAAGTGGAACAGAGCCAAAGCCTCCTTTTTTCTTAAAGCCTGTTCTACGACAAATGGACAGCTTTTAGAGCACTAGTAGGATAGAATAAGGCCAAAGAATAAGTGGCAGTACATCACATCAAGTGCAGTAAGTAGAAAGCTGAAGAACCAACATGATGAATATACACTTTTTAAAGGGTATGGCATGAGAGACGTGAAACTGGTTTTCTGTAGTCACAGGTAAAGCATCTGGGTCTAAGAACTAACATCACGCTGGAAGCATTATGCCATTGTAACAAGCCCAGCCACCCCAAGACAACTGGCCAATTCCCCTACTCTTATTTTGGGAGTATCAGATCTGTTTGTTCCCGCTTAAATGGGATGGTTCATGATAGTGGATGTTTAAAATTTTTTGTCTGCAGGCGTTCTTTTCAAATGCCTATTTTGGGGATTCTCTCTGCATCTGAATTATTTCATAGCTCAATGCAGAGACTTCTAAACGCCACTGACATTAACAAGTTGTACAAAGATGATAATCTCAGCTGGGCGCCACAAATCGAGAACGTGCCAGCTTGCATGAGTTGTACAGACTGTCAGGGATAAGAAATGGAAAGTGCATAACGCCAAGTGTCATTTCCATGAGAACTTTCATGTTTGAGGAAAAATCTATCAGAAAGAGGTGTTAAGACCGATCCTACAAAATGCAAATCATCCTACAAATGACTGGTTTGAAAACAGAAGTGAAGCAAAATAGAACTGGAAAGATTTTGAGGGGCAAGATAATCTTTTCAGACAAAGCACCATTAATAAAATTCATACTAAAAAATTGTAGAGTTGACTGGGGAACTAAATTGGGCAGAGCAGCTGACATAGAAAAGGTTATTTGCTTTGAAGCTGCCTAAGAGATCATGTTTCCAGGCACTGGAAAAAAATTCTATAGCTACTAGAAAAGGAAACTGGAAGCAGTATCTATGTAAAGGACAACTCTGAGCAGTGACCTGAAGCATATCCAGATTAAATGCACAATTGTGATTGTACCCATTGAGGACTGACTTTACTCAAATCTGGCTATGAAGTTTTTCAGTTATTTTTATTGAATACCTCCAGGACTGAAGCTAGCCACAAACTCTTGTTAAGCATTCCAAGCAGGGTCTGCAGCAGGAATAACTTTATATTCCCATTTTATCACTAGCATTCAAAAAGGATGAGCACACCCATGAATTCCAACAAGTCTTTTTCATAGAATCATAGAATCATAGAATGGTTAGGGTTAGAAAGGACCTTAAGATCATCTAGTTCCAACCCCCCTGCCATGGGCAGGGATGCCTCGCACTAAACCATGTTGCCCAAGACTCTGTCCAACCTGGCCTTGAACACTGCCAGGGATGGAGCATTTACCACTTCTTTAGGCAATCTGTTCCAGTGCCTCACTACCCTCACAGTAAAGAACTTCCTTATGTCTAGTCTAAACTTCCCCTGTTTAAGTTTAAACCCATCCCCCCTTGTCCTATCACTACAGTCCCTAAGGAAGAGTCCCTCTGCAGCATCCTTGTAGGCCCCATTCAGATACGGGAATGCAGCTATGAGGTCTCCATGCAGCCTTCTCCAGGCTGAACAGTCCCAACTCTCTCAGCCTGTCTTCATACAGGAGGTGCTCCAGCCCCCTTATCATCATCATGGCCCTCCTCTGGACTTGCTCCAACATCTCCATGTGCTTCTTACATTGAGGACATCAGGACTGCAAACAATACTCCAAGTGAGGTCTCACAAAAGCAGAGTAGAGGGGCAGGATCATCTCCTTCGACGTGCTGGTCATGGTCCTTGTGATGCAGACCAGGATACGTTTGGCTTTCTGGGCTGCTTTTTCCTTTTTTTCCCTTTTTCTTTCCAATGGTCAATTTATTCATAAAATTTATTCAGAAAAGCATGGCAGAGTCAGTGTTAAAGAGAGTGAAACTGAAGCAGTATTGAGGGTCAGCATAGAGCACTTTGAGACTGCCTGACTTTGCAAGGTGGTATAAACACAGAAATGGTTCCTGCAATCCGTGGTCCATACCTCTGTTTTGCAATTGAAAAAATTAAACTGTGACCATGCAGCACATATATTATGAACAGATGACAGGCGAGTGTCCTCAAAAGTAGACATGTCATTTATAGAAAGAATAACAACACTTAAATTTAGGCACAAAGGATGCAAGCGAACATAAAAGAATGGCGGAGGGCGTAATGAAGGATTTAAAAATGAAAAACAACGAGGTGATTGGTGACAGCCAACATGGCTTCACTAAGGGGAAATCCTGCCTGACCAATTTGGTGGTCTTCTATGATGAAGCCACGGAACCGATGGACAGGGGCAGAGCAGTTGACATCATCTACCCGGACTTGTGCAAAGCGTTCAACACTGTCCTGCATGACATCCTTGTCTTTAAATTTGAGAGACAACAATTTGATAGATGGACCACTCGGTGGATAAAGAACTGGCTCTATGGCCGCATGCAAAGATATGCGATAAATGGCTCAATGTCCAGTTGGAAACCTGTAACGAGTGGTGTCCCTCAAGGATCGGTGTTGGGACCGGTCCTGTTCAACATCTTTGTCAGTGACATGGACAGTGGAATTGAGTGCGCCCTCAGCAAGTTTGCTGATGACACCAAGCTGTGCAGTTCGGTTGATAGGCTGGAGGGAAGGGATGCCATCCAGAGGGACCTTGACACACCTGTGAGGTGGGCCAATGCCAACCTTATGAAGTTTAACCAAGCCAAGTGTAAGGTCCTACACCTGGGTCAGGGTAATCCCAGGCACTGCTACAGGTTGGGCAGAGAAGAGATTCAGAGCAGCCCTGCAGAAAAGGACTTGGGGGTGTTGGTTGACGAGAAGTTTAACATGAGCTAGCAGTGTGTGTTTGCACTCAGAAAGCCAACTGTATCCTGGGCTGCATCACAAGGAGCATGAGCAGCAGGTCAAAGGAGGTGATCCTGCCCCTCTACTCTGCTCTCATGAGACCTCACTTGGAGTATTGTGTACAGTTCTGGTGTCCTCAACATAGAAGGGACATGGAGCTGTTGGAGCAAGTCCAGAGGAGGGCCACGAGGATGATAAGAGGGCTGGAGCACCTCCCGTATGAAGACAGGCTGAAAGAGTTGGGGCCGTTCAGCCTGGAGAAGAGAAGGCTGCGTGGAGACCTCATAGCAGCCTTCCAGTATCTGAAGGGGGCCTATAAGGATGCTGGGGAGGGACTCTTCCTTAGGGACTGTAGTGGTAGGACAAGAGGGAATGGCTTCAAACTTAAACAGGGGAAGTTTAGACTAGACATAAGGAAGAAGTTCTTTACAGTGAGGGTGGTGAAGCACTGGAATGGGTTGCCCAGGGAGGTTGTGGATGCTCCATCCCTGGCAGTGTTCAAGGCCAGGTTGGACAGAGCCTTGGGCAACATGGTTTAGTACGAGGTGTCCCTGCCCATGGCAGGGGGGTTGGAACTAGATGATCTTAAGGTCCTTTCCAACCTTTACTAGTCTGTGATTCTATGATTCTATGATTCTATGATTCTATGATTCTATGATTCTATGAAAAATGGGGTTAGATGACATTTAATTGTCTAATACAACAGTTATTTCTTTAGGATCTCTGTTTAAAACCTGGCTGATCCTGAAAGCCCTTCCCACCCATCATGCTCCCACTTGGCATTCAAGGTGGCCCAAAACCACTAATTTCCTTCCCTGTCCCAGTCCATAAGTGCCTCACTCCTGTGCACCATCCATTTCATACCTCACATATTTAAAAGGTTAGGGTCCATACAAAATACAGGCAGAAGAATGAGTAATGGTGTCTGTTGGTAAAGTTACCTATGTTGTGCAAGACTGAGGTTCAATCCCTCTGTTATTTAAAGGAATTTGGATCCACGACTTCAAGGAGAGTACAACAATCCTCAAGTTACTGGCTAGCATGACCTCTCTTTTCTGAACCTATGTTACCTTGTATGCAAAGGCTTCAGCTACAAACTCACTGTCATCTGCTACTTCAGCTTGGGAGGGGAAGCCTAGAGGCCCTTGGGAAGGTAAAATCTTTGCACTGAAACTTGGTAAAATACTCTTCCAATTTTTCTTATTGACTGCCAGTAAGGGATATCACACTGAGAACAATACAGTCAGCTACCACATCCCCTAAAGCCTCATCCCAGTAACTGTATGGAGATACAGTTCTTTTGCTGGTTTTCACTAACAGCCAGTCCCCCTTTTTTTTTTTTTTCTTTTATGACAGTGGTTTTTTCCCTGAATGCTAGGCAGGTTCAGCATTTAACCAATTATGAGAATTTGAGAAAAACTTTAGGAGGAAAAGAAAAATAAGAGGCTCACCATTTAAGCCAAACCTAAGAAGCACTCTTTAGCCTAATGGTCAGCGGCCAATTCATATCACTACATAATATGAGAGGTTGGCTACTGCTTGCCTCAAAAGTCCTCTGAATTTGCACTTGTGGATATGGATATGGATATATGTCATATCAAACTCAGTAGACTTCCACAGCTTGTGTAAGAAGCTAATCAGCATTTACCAAACAACCTCCATGTCATAAACCAAGGCTGTGCACATGCTGTTTGCTAAAATTGCAGGATGTTTTTCTATCAAGTTGCTTTTCCGACACATTATGCCCTGTGATTTATATTGTTAGCACTGCTGGATTGTGAGTATTGCCATGGAGGGATATCTGAAACATGCAATTCATAATTGAAGTTGCGGATGCATGCTATTGTATCTAGGAAGCACTCTTTCCTTGTTCGATTGCTGTATATACAGTGTCAGTTAAGAGATGATCTAAACATTTCCAAGGCAACTGTTCTGAGTTATGTGACTGGAAAATTTCTTCTGCTATCTACGAGAAGATTCTGGATAGATCAAAACCAAAATGGAGTTTTGAATATTGTTATACCTATTTCAGATGATAATACTATGCTTTTTATATAGAAAACATTTTGGCTTTACCAGAGTAATGATTTGTAATGAGATTGTTTGAAGTTACTGAATAAAAAATATTTCAAGCTTTCTATGAGAGGAAATAATTTGAGATTTCAGTATTTCACACATTTTGAAATGCAAAAGCACATTCGGAAATGCAAAAACTCCTGTGAAATGGAAACTTCATTTTCTAACCAGTTCTACTAACTGACTTTTTTGTTTGTACTAAAAAAAAGCAATTGTTTTTTCCAGTGAAATCCTGCTGCCTGACTCCAAACACTCATGAACTGTGACTTTCTCATAAACATTTGTTTCCATTTTCTTACCCTCTTCTTCCATATCTTTTCTCCATGACTCTGACTTATGTAGTTATTTGACCAACTATATGATAAAGCAGATATTTTAACTCAAGAAAAAAGGCATATTGGCAGGTAAACCAGCACCACTATTTTACCTGGATATTTTACAGCAGAGAACCCTAAGTGAAGGTAGCCGAAAAGGACAGCGCTGCTTGCAGTCGCAGCTATTGCTAGTTATTTTGGAACGCTGAGGACAGCAGCTGGCAGGTCCCAACACAAAAGTCCCTGAATAGTCACAAATTTGTCTGAATTTTCAATAATGATGCAAATACCTGTAAAGGAAATATTGTGTCCTGATGTAGTGGTCTGCAAAGACAACTGCTTATCAGCTAGCTGAGAAGCCTCTTTGGTCTTGATTATGATCTAACATGCAGTCTTCCAGAAAGACACTTTTTCAGACTGTTATAAATAATTATTTGGTTGGATTGCATGTAATAAAAACAGTTATCCTATGATATTTGTGATAAAATATTAATGCTGCACAGACTGAAAAAAATTAATTTTCCTTTCCAAATGTTAAAAAATAAACTGTTTCTCACCTGTAAGAAATAATTAGGCTTCTCATTAGTTGTAGATTTTTTTGTTTCACAATAGCTCTGCATTGGAAAGGAGCAAAATCAATTTTGTGATGTAATTGCATTTAGAGGGAGAAAGAGAATGAAAGAGTCAGATTACTAATATACAGGAAATATATGTATGTGTATTTCTTCTTACCATAAATACTGACATTTTATTTATTTCAATTAATCAATGCATAGGAAGCCTACCAAGAATCACTAAAGCAGTACACAGTAAAGACAAACCAACAACAGAAGAAATTCTTTTAAAATCAGATATAAAATGAAATACTTAGCTAAACAGCACAGAAATAACCATCCTACTCAGAAAGAAATCAATTTCCAGTTAGTCAGAGGAGAATGAAAAAAGAAGAGGGTGACAAACAAAATCAAGAGGACAACGCAATGAGCAAGCAAAGACGGGTTCCTTCAAACAAACTGCACTCCCCAAGCCATGTGGATAGATGCAATTAGAGATACACCATCCCTTCAGTATTTCTGAAGGTACTACACCAGTGAAACCAAGGGAAAAAACTTGAATTGTTTGTGTTCATTTTTCTTCTAATTTGACTGTTTTCTTGAAAGCTTTGTTTTCTATTTGATCAGTATAAACAAATAATGTGCACTAAAATCCAAAGGACCACAGAAAAATAAGTTTCCCTTAAGACTGCTTATTCCAAATAGTATTTATTTACCGTGTTATGGGTCATGTAGTGTTGTATAACTAATATACTAATCATCCCCGTAGCAGCAGAATAGGTCAGAGTGCCTCTGACCAGCCATGACACTTGGCAACTAACTCACTCCCTTGCTTCATTTTGAACCACTTCAATCATTTCCTTCAAAAAGTAATTTGTTCTAGAGGGTCTCAGCAGTGGATGTGTAAGGTTAACAAATCTGGGTATATGAGCTTTGTAGCAGAAGGTCCATCTGATGAGAGTGCTGAAGTACTTCTGTACATTTTAGATGTGTAGTTAAGTGATTTTCCAGAATGGACACTTTCCTGAATCTGTACCTGGAGGAATAATAATAATTATTATCACCTAAATATGAGTGAGGCTCCTCTTGGCCAGCCTGAGATGTTTTATTATGGTGACATTTACATATAAATTAGATGTCTAGATATTTAGGCAATGAAGAGCACCAGAAATTCTTAGAGCTCAATTCATCTGACATATTTAGCCATCTACTTTCAGAAGAGGAATTTTTGTTGTTTTTTGTTGCCTGTAAAAGGAGTCTAGGCAATTAGCTCTGATAGAAGCATGCAATGCTAATCCCGTTCTAACTAACTAAAGATATAAATATTTCCATTTCCCTTGAGCATCATAATTCCCAAAATAATTAAACAGGGATGAGCTGCCTTAGACCTGACCTGTGCAACATGAATACATTTTGTCCATTACATGTCTATGATCTTGGTGTAAACTGGTGGCTATTTTCTTTTGGGTATAAACCCACTACAAAAAATGAAAGCAAAGCAGTGTCTGCTACTCAGAAACTTGCAATTAAAACATAGCTTCACACAGGTTTGTTAGGACATGTCGTATTGATCCACCTGTTAAGTGTCAGGACAACAGTCTCGCTGACATTGAATCCAGTGGATGTGGACTCAATACCAGCTGTGCCAGGAGGATGGTGGTAATGAGAGTTAAGGAAAGCTGTTGTTGACAGTGAGATGATCTGCAAGCAAGCTAAACTTGCATGTGGCTTCTGCTGTGGTTGATAATGAAGTTGAGAAAGGGCTCTAGAGGCTCCTAGTAAAAAAAAGTAGCAGATGTGCTGAATCTTGAAGTCCAGTGCAAATGCATTTGGGTCAGGAAAAGTATAAAGAAAAAAAAAAAAAGAGAGAGAGAGAAAAAACCTGAAGATCTACGTCATCAGGTTTAAATTTTCTTGATACTGTGGAAAACAGTAGTTCCTAATTTTTGCTTCTAGCTCCATTTCTCCTTACAGTATTTAAATGGTCAATGCAGTTAATCATGTAAGTGTGCATACAAATAACAAGTATATATTGAAACGACATCTCTTTCTTTTTATTCTACCCTGAATTTGCTTTTTTCTTTTCACTTGCAAATAGAATAAAGACAGGCTATAATGTCAGACTGGACAGTACTGTGACAGTACACAACCTAATACTTCCCGAATTCTACTGCCTGGCTGCTTTTATACCATTTGTAATTTCATTTTCTTGGTCATGATGAACTACAGGACTTGGTTTTGACTCTCCAAACTAAGAGCTTCATTAATGTAGGCTGCGATTCTTCTCACATCTTAGAAGTTAAGTAATTTGCTGTTAATTTCACTGCTGTTTTTCATTAATTCTGAGCAGTACTTGGCAGGCTGAATTCTGGAAATATTCTGAGTTGTGGAGGCTTGGAGGGTAGCTTTTCAGCAAATGTTCCTTTTTTCTCCAAACCAGTGGCTTTAAAGGCACCCAGAAGCAGTGTCTGGCTGGCAGAAGCATGCCAAAATCTTCGTTTCCTGGAAACTTCTTTTTATTAAAAGTGCCCTATCAAACTACAATTTTCTATATTTCTTCCCTTATATAAAACTGTTGGGGGTTTTTTTGGCATAAAACCTGCCTTCAATTTTTCAGTCTTTCAGGAGTGTCTCCAGAGTATCAGGAGCTCTGACTAGGCTATAGTGACTAATGTCTGAAAGTGCTATCAAGCAAATTACCAGAAGAAGAATACATTCCATGCAGCCCCCAAGATAAACTGTTCATAGGCTTCACTTGACTATTGTTTAGATTTAACAGCAAGTAGTAAATAGTGTCTTCTTTTTTTTTTTTTAAGGTGCTTACACAGTATAACAGGCAACTTGTATGTTTCAAATATGCATGTAAATATATAGTATTTAAATGTTCCAGCATGATCTTGATTAAATTCTAACTTGAGTACATATATTCCATCTAACAAAACCCCTCCTGCAATGTCAGCTCCATGTTCTGATTTACCTATTAACATTTTTGCTCACTGCTTCAAAATTCCTACATACTGGTTTCTGCTGCCTTATGCTGCAGGGCTGAGGACCATGGAAGTTGTTCCTGAGACTCCATCTCTTCTGTAATTTAGCAATCGTTCCTCCTTTTTGTATCACTGTAATATCTTTATGCCAGCTTCTCCTTTGACTACATCAATATGAAACGGTTTGCAGACAGTCATGGAAATGAAAGATTCAGAAAGTAATTTTTTTTAAGGTTCTGCTGCCAAGTGTATTATGTGTAAATCACATTCTTTTTTATTCTTTTTTTTTCTTTTTTTTTTTCTTTCTTTTTTCTTTTTCTTTTTTTTTTTTTTTTAACGGGGACAACTTTTTAAAATGCAGCTTTGTGTCTGCCAGCACTTCAGAATGCTACTGAGAAAGAGAAGTTCCCAGAAGACCAGAAGAACCTCATTTTCTGGACCTTTTCAGACTGTCCTGTATCCATTTGGGATCTGCAAAGTATGATGTGACTCCCATACGATTACTATTATTCTCGTCACTCCATCGTGACTCCCAACTATTACACACTAGTCTAGTGGTTAAAGCACTTAACCAAGTTATATAATAGTTCTGGTCTTAAAGTATCTAACCAGGGGTGAAGCAGCCAGATTCTTGGTGCTCCTCATCCTGTGGTATCACCCTCAAAAGATCCTTCACTCTGTAGGTGTATACTTGGTGTGCGTGTTCACATTTTTCCATCTAAGGTTGGTCTGAAGGGCACAATTAGGGCATGCTTACCTATACGTTCATTCCCTCAGACTGAGAGGGCTTGTTGCCCCTTTCCTACTGGTTGCCATTGATGTCATAGAAATCATCTTGTAGTCTCTCATGAATGCGTAAATAAGTGCTTAATTATCTTTCTTTGGCCACCCTCCATGCCAGAGCAGGACACCTTACCTAGCCTGCTGACACTCAAGAGTCTTTATTGACTGTCTGTCCTAGTGACACTGCAGAGGATCAGTAGCTCCTCTTCTGGTACTTCCACCTCTTATGGAATAATGCCTTTCATACCTGGAAAGAATATTTCAGGTAGTCTGACTACCAAAAACTGAAACAGAAATGCAGGAGTAAAAGTGGTATCTCTTGTGTTTAAAAGCTCTTAGTGTATTTTTCTTCTGTAAAATTACCACACACATTCAGGAACAGCCTGGCTTTCATAAATTACTTTAAAGTCACTCCTTTAAAATGAACAGCAGCATGTCATGTGATGGGGACCAGGCATTGCATTGCCAGGTTGGAGACCTGTCTTTGCTTGGTTAGAGGAGGAAGGCTTAGGGAGGTAAGAATGAGGACAATAACAAAATAGTTACGAGCAAAATTCTTTTATGAGCTTCCCTATGTGTTCCAAGAATCTTCTGAATTTTAATTAAAATGTGACCTAGCAGCAACCCTGAGTAGTTCCCAGTTTAGGGGTTAATTGGAACATGAATCTCAGATGCCAGGGCAGGAGCAGAACACCAGCCAAAAAATTGCCAACTGCCCCCTCAGTGCGAGCCGTCTGCTTCAGTGTTCCTGACCCATGCCAAGGAACCAGCTTGCTTGCTGGTTTCTCATTTCTTCACTTCTCTCTCTTTTCTTAACATGGCTAAATTTGGAATTATTTCAAATGTCTTTTATACTTTCATTTTTCAGAAAGGCAGGTGCTTCAGAAAGGTGCTGGCATGCTGAAGCTAAAAAGGTCATTAGAAGCAGAGAAATACAGAGATTTTAGGGAGAATTTCTGTATCTCTTGCCCCATCCTATCCACCTCTCATCCTTAATTTTGCTCTCTTTCAGCCTGGAAGAGCACATGCTAGCTCACCATAGCCTAATAGTTTTCCTTTCTAGTTCACTCTCTTTCTCCTTTGTGTTTTTAGTAGATTCAAGGATCAAGGCCTAGATATTTCTTTTAGATTGTTGAACTTCAGTGAATAAGAACAAAAATGAACAAAGCCAACATGTTTTTCATAAGTGATAGCCAACAGAAAACTTCCTCTGGCTGAAAAGTTCAAAGACTGCGTTTTCAGAGACAGAGAATCCTAGCTTTCTTATCATGGCTTTCCAGAGAAACATTTTGCACTATTGGGACATAAAAAGTAGCTGTGAGTGAGTTTGCAACTAAATCCCTCATTTAAGGATGATTTTTATGATGGTTTTGTGCAAGTGAGTCCAGAATGGCTGTGGTTGGATAGAGGGAAAAGAGTACAGGAAGGAAGAAAAGAGAGAAGAAGGGAAAGAGGGAAAGAGTCAAAGAGAAAAGGCGACAGTAAAGAATTAACAGTAAGAAGGAAAGAGAAAAAGAGAGAGAGAGAGAGAGAGAGAAAGAAAGAAAGAAAGAAAGAAAGAAAGAAAGAAAGAAAGAAAGAGAAAGAAAGAGAAAGAAAGATCATAAGAAAGAAAGAGAAAAAGAGAAGAGAAGAGAAAAAGAGAAAAAGAAAGAAACAAAGAAAGAGAAAAAGAAAGAAATGAAAAAACAAAGCATGAAAAAGAAGGTGTTTCATGTCTACTTTATCTTCATACAAAAATATATCTAGTCCCTTCTTTTTCCTGAATCACTTCTTCCAGCTTCTTTCTGAGGCAAGAAAAAAGTTACTCATCTTTCCAGGTAAAAGTTCTTTCCAGTTCTAGCCCATATTGTGGCATTGAATAGATATTTCTGGATGGTCTTTTAAAATTCTTTTTTCAATGTGTTCTGTAAGCAAGTCAGCATTAATTTTGCTTTTCTTCCTCTCACTGACTAATGCCAGAGGTTTTCAACATCCAGCAGGTCTTTTTTTGAGCAGATACAGGTAATTCAGGTCCTGCGTCAGCAAGTTCATTGACTTAACTGATTGCATATGCTCAGATTCACCCCATGTAGCAAACCCCTGTAAATTCCTAGGTCATCCACTGCTGAATCAGAGCCACACATCTCCATGAGGCATACTAGAAGTTCAAATTATTTGCACCAATGTCTGTAATTTTGTATTTGCAGCATAGAAACATACATGTTTAAAAAAGTATATATATATATACACATATATATAAAAAGAAATCCCCCCGCTTTGTATCAAGAATGCTCTTGGAAAGATTTATTTAACAGACTATATACTCTAGTATTTCTCCTTTTGAAACTGCATGGGAAAGTGGGGTATAAAAGACATCTCCTCAGGTATAGTTCTGCCTCTTCTTAAATCCAAGGTAAAATCTACCCTGGACTCAAGAGGAGTTGCGGAAGCAACACAAAATGTCTTTGAGAATTTTACCTGAAAGGACAGATCTGCAAGGCATTTTAGTTAAATGTCACAGCATCTACCCAAAAGCTGTACTTTTGAAGCAGAATCTGCAGTTCTGAGTTAGATGTCTGTTTCCTTGCATATTGTACAGGAAAGGTAGAATCCACAAAGACATGCTGAGCAAAGAAGCACTTCAGGAAATGCTGAAATTAAGTATATGCCTTAAACCTTCTCCTTATCCTGCAACTTATTTTTGGATTAAAGGAGATCTCTTCTTCTGGGTGAGATTCATGGTTCTAAAGCCCCAGATTACATTTTGCTTCCTAATGAAAGGAGTTTCCTTTTGTAGCTTTTGAATAATAAAGGGTCTGTGAAATGCACATCTTGTTTTCTTTGCCACATGGAACTACAATCTCCCACCTCCCAGAGGAGTGCTCGTTCTTCCCAGCCAGAGCTTTCCTGGATAATTAAGTAATCACTTAAGAGACAGAAAGTGAGAAGTACTTGGTAGTCAACACCCCTCCCCCTCCCCAAGAAAGAAGAAGTTGGGTTCCAGTTCGTGAACCAGTGTATGTATTTAATACTAAGTAATCATTACAGCAGTGACTGGAATCCAGATCTCCCTTTTTCCCAGGTGACTGCCTTAAGCACCAGACTCCTTCTGTCTTCTGAGAAGCTTGTTCTTTCACTAGCTTAATGAATATTTAATCACTCTCTGTGAAGTGGAACATCACATCTTGCAAGGAGAGGCTGTGAGCAGCCAACCCCAGAAAATCTACTAGGCTGATGCTTAGAACATTTTGGTAAGAGGCACAGTTTCAAATCCCTAACAAAATAGAATGAATTGAATCCTAATTTTCTGTTTTAAATGAAAACAAGTTCAGACTTAACTTAAAGCATATGCTCCATTCTACTTTCATACAACAAATCCTGAAGGACTTGGCATCCCCCATTCATCTGCAGAGCCACAGAACTCTGCAAGGTATATCAGGAGTTAAACCTATTCCTAGCATATTGCATATATAATAAATGTGTTGAGAAAATAACTTAAAATCCAAAGATTGCAAAGGCATGTATTACACATCTAGCAGATCAGAATTTAAGCAATTATCAGATTGTCCAGAAGCAGATTTTAGACTCTTGGATAATTTTAATAATGAAACACTGGCTGCTTGGGCACAGACTCAAGGAAGTATATCATCTCCTAATTCCCTTTTAGTAGTTAGGAAAATTAAGGACATTAATTAGGCAGTCACAGCCTGCCTAAATTGGGTGCTTAGGCTTCCTAATTGATTAGTGGAGAGAGAGAGGCATCAAAAAGCAGTCGAGAGAGTTTACCTGCTGGGAGCAGAGTTGCTTAAAGATAGCTGTTATATAATATTAGCCACAGAATATAGCTTTATCACTGCCTCCGTCTGAAGTTTAGTCATTCATGTTAGGAGCTTAATCTAGTTGCACATACGTAAGCACCTAAAGCTCTATGAGATAGTGCAGGGTGGCCCTCCAGCTGCCCTTTAGCTGACATTCCAGAGCAATGAAGGTCTCAGATCCTGTCTCATGTTCACCAGTTCCACAGACAAACCTAGGGTATTTGAAATAGAACTAGGGGCTTATGAGTGGATAACTGAATGAAACCTTGAGCAAAATATTCAACACCAGACTCAAGCAAAGTAAATTTAGGAGTCTGTATGTATGTGTATACCAGTAAGGTAGTTGTCTAAGTGAATGTTGATCATGGATATGATCTCTACATGAGACATGGGTGTCACTTTGGATCTGTGTCATATTCAAGAGCCCTCGTCTTGCATAAACTAAAGTGTCTGAGGTAGCACTTGAAGACAAGTCACCAGATGAGGTTCACCCTTCAAGCTGCAGCAGGTCCTGAACCCAAATCTTGAACAATTATTCTCATGATAAGGCTTTCTTAGAGAAAACACCAGGATCAACTCCAATTGTGTTTTAACAGGCATACGTAACATCTGTAAGCCAATGAGCATCCCTGTTTAGATGGTATGACATTAATAAACTGTTGGCTTTGGAGCTGGAGATCTATCTGTTTATGATCCCAAATCTTAATTTAGTTAGGTTTTGGTATTGGGTCTGAAAGGTAAAATTCAGCTCACCTAACTTCAGTTCTACAGCTTAAATGCACATGACTAGGCCAGTCACTGTAGAACTTCAAGCATGCAAGTCATCAATGTCTAAAATAGATCAGTAAGGGACTCCTTTTCCTAAATATAGTGCCTAGTACCATTCCAGATATCGCAAGATACCATGCCTAGCTTCAGGTGTAATTTGGTAAGTCAAGTATATAGGTTCTGTTTTGTATCTGCCAGTCCAACACACAAAATAGGTATCTTGGTTGCCTTACACCTCTCTAATGTCACTTGGCACCTCTGTAAGAAAAGTAACCAAGCTCTTTGAGTCTCCTGATCCAATGACAGAATCACCTGTCACTATTTTGTCTGAGACTTCCACGTCACTGTTTGTGAGAGGTTTTTGAAGACCTGGAGTAGTGAAATTTTTAGCAGTACTACTTAGATTGACTGAGGAAGGATCGTTCTTATAAAAAATAAAGCCATCTGTATTTCATTATGAATGATTTTACAGCTAAACATTTAAAATCTAGTTCTTCAGTCATTTTGAAATATAACTATCCTAGAAAGCGCTTTAGAAAGGGAAACAAAATCATCTGTATACTCATTAAGTATTAATACTGAAATGTAAACTAAAATGTAAATAAAAACACATAGTTTCACCTTAAGCCAACAATGATGTACGTTTTTCCATCTTTGTGTTAAATATACAATGTTATTATGGATAAACAACTACTATAAATATTTTACCACAAAGTGGTTATAAAATAATATCTTTCTAGTTATATTATTTCCTTATACTTTTCAAAATAGGTAGAAATAAAAAATTATGTTATACATAAAAGTGATGCATAAAAGAACTTTAACAATATATAGTTCAAAGTTAAGGTTTATATGTTGTATCTTTCTCATTTAATATGAATGTAAATTATATGGGCAAAATAAGATAAAAGATATACCTTATTACTCCTTTCCTTCTTTTTAATAGCATGGTGTTTATAAATACTGCGATAACTAGGAACATGTCCTTGTTCTGAAACTTCAGTTCCTTTTTAAAGTGTTTGTTTCTGAAGATATTTTTGTTGGTTTTGTTGTTAAAACTCTCAATGTCCTTGCTATCCACACATATTAAATATTTTTCACAAATAGTACAATTCAACCAGTAGTCATTACAATTCTTGTTTACAACAGCAGTCTGTTGGGGGTTAATAAATGTTCACCTATAACTTCCACCCTCTCCAATTTCTCTGCTGCTCAAGTCTGAAGATGTAGGGCTTCCAGCTTCTAACAGGAATACTAAACTAGATATCTTCTCCAACAGAGAAAGCAAACATTGCCTTTAAATTTTCTCCACTGAAGCTGTTTTGATATTGTTCCTCTGCCAAACGAACCCGTTCAAGACTCTCTACTGCTTCTGGCTCCTGGAGCCACATGAATACACACGTATGTGTATTGGTATATGTGTAGAGTATGGTATGTGTTGTACAATATACTCCTGCCTGCATTTTTTTATGGTCAGATGATCATGTAAATTACATGAGTATTTTACAGGAGGGAAAGGATTAATTCTCCCTTGCTGTAACCCTCTAAAAAAGAAGAGAAATAGATACCTCCAAGGAGTGATTCATCTATCCTACATGAGGTACTTGTTCAGAGGTGGACTGAATTGCCATGAAATGTTTATCTCTTTACACTGACTCCAAAGACACCTTGAACAGCCAGGTCAAGTTCAATGCCTACTTTTTTAATGTCCTAAGTCAGTTGAAGGGAATCCCACCCTAACTAATTGTTCCGGCCCAAAGGAAGATACCATTATATCTACACAAAATTAATTTATGATATCCATGTAGCTAATGTAGCATGATTTTGGAGAAGTAATACTGCCTTCACAGCCACTGGCTATTCTTGCTTCCTCACTACCTTTCTGTGAAAGCTGCCTATTGTGGCTAACGATCTCAGCTACTTTTACTTTTCTAAAAACATCCATGCCAGGAAATCACCTCTAACTCTCCGACCCAATAGTACAGCATCATTCTGACCAGGACCAGTGTCCTCACATTGGCAGTGCACACAGTACATAACATTTGGCCCCTGACCTTACCAAGGCCTTCTGCTGGGGTTCATGGACCCTTAAGTCAAGTCCTGAAGTGAGAAAGGGGAGAGAAAGGGAAGAGAGGCTTGTTTAAAATAATAGAGAAACAACACGAGGGATGCCAACTGGAGTAATTTTTAAGAGCAGATGTAAGTAACAAAAATTAAAAAACAGCTAAAAATATAATCTTACAAAATACATTTTGCTATTGACTGCAGGGGAAACCATACACTTCCTCTTTTTATCCAACTTTTCTCTCTTCTTCTCTTTCACCTCCCCCTCAAGGCAAAGAAGTTAAGCTGGATCTCTGATAAGGAAACAAAAACTTCTAGAACATCAAGCCCCACCTACCAATTTACTGTTGTTCCTATAAAGTCATTCTCATGTTCACATCTGCAGCCAAAACAAATTCCTGAATGAACACAATCCCTATATTCCTGAGCTCTTTTGAGATGTACCTGAAAGCCCAGTAGACCTGGGCCACAAAGGATGAGGTGAGGATGTATGGCTCTCCAAGGCTGGTTACCAAGCTGAGGCTTTCTCTCTGTGCCTAAGCCAGTGGAAAGGATAGGCACCTCCAGAGAGCTATTCAGCTTGGCCATCACAGTCAGCTGCCTTCAGATGAAATAGATCTCCATTCAGAAATGCCTACCTCTGTATTCATGAACAATAGCAGAAGTCTAACTGTTAGCTTAGACTAGGCAATTTGTCTTTTTATGATTAAAGGTAGATGAGATGAACATACAGCTCATTGACCATTTTCTTTGGTCACAAGGTTCACTTTGTACTGACTGATAAATGAGGAGCTGCCAACAAGCATGACAGATGTGCATATGAAATCAGTCAACACATGAATTCCATTGGATTCATATTTGGGCCATTAATTACAGCATGTACCTTGCAGCATGTACAGCATGTACCATGCAGGGTCTCCCCCCTGCAGATACCTGAGTAGTGGTGGTGATCACATTTATTCTGATTGTAAGAAACACTTACTGAGTCATATACAAAACACTGTACAGAGTAGGGCCCAACCTAAGGGACACAAGATAAAGAAGAACAGTGCAAGATATAGACAAAAGGGTATATGGAATGACAGCAAATACAATGTTCCCTCTATAAGGAAGTGAGAGGTGGGGTAGGAAGAATAAACTGAGGTCAGTGGAGTAAGCTATGCAGAAATATAAAGTTAGATGAAAGAACTGAAGGTCAGACAAGATGAGGGGGATGTTTTCTTTTTATCACATCTAGATAGTATCACAGAAACCTTTTCCTTGGGATCAGTGGGCATTCCAAGTCCGTGTGCTGTTTTTAAACTGAATATGGAGGAAAACCAGCACTTCTGCTTGGTGGTGTTGATTATTGCCCATTAGAGATTGTGTAGAGACCACCAAGCTCATTCCACTTCAGATTATGGAACAAACTAAAATTGAGGTCCTCAAGGTGAAAAGCTAGGTTTTTTTATCCACTACGTAAAGAAGTAATTTCTTTTTTTTTTTTCTATTAAGCAGGTGTGAAAGGAAAGATTGTGCAATAACTAGAACTGCACTGTAAACACCAGGATTACCAAAAGTCACAGAGAAACCTTTCAAATAATCTGAAGTGGTGATAGAAAGAGTAATACTGTGAATTTGTCTTGATGCAACAATCACTAACCTTACACTTCACTTTCATTTGCATTAAAGAAGCAGCTGACTGTGTTTTTGTGATGTTCATTGTTTTTACCCCACCTAAACTGCTTGGTAAATTGACAAGTTTACTGTCCATGCGTATACACCTTCATATGGGTGTTCATCTACGTGTTCAAGAATGTATGTCAGGAAACATATTTAATGCTTTGAGTTCCTTATGTTACAAAATAGTGTACATATATTATTCAAATATTTTAAATATGCACCATTAAAGACCACTTAGCATTGCTCAGTTATGCGAATCCAGATTCTGCCTCTTGAGCAGATGCTAAAGACTATCATTTTGGGTACTCCTACCAAAATCTGTAAGACTCTCAGGGAATGAGTTAAACATGCAGAATCTGATCCAAACAGATATTTCCACAGGCTACTGTGAACTACTGTTTGTGTTCTGAACTACTATTTGTATTCTCAGTCTTACGCAGAGGCTGTCGTCACATAAACCAGCAACTATTCACATCTTTTTTCAGTGACAATGATTTGAAATCCTATACTGGGCAGGCAATTTTAACTAGAAAACTGGGAAAGGCTATTTAATACTGAAAGAAGTAATCAGGAAGCCTATAACGATGAATCATTAGGATGGTTAAGAAAAAATAAACAGAAAACAAGTAACTGAAAAAGCAAGGATAAAATTAAACAGTAATGATGTTTTATAGTAAGATATTCTGAGACATGACAGAAGTCTCAGTACACCAAAAGGAAAATCTTGTTTGCTCAAATTATTTGTTTCTTCTGTCTAATGAATGTAATTCTAATATACAAGTGATAACACTGGCATTTCTTTGAAATGTTGATTCAGTTTAATTATGAAAATCACCAAGGTATTTTCTGGCTGCTGCATCACTCCCTGTACTAAGATTAATCACATCAACATCATTCATTTAATCTTCAAAGAGGAAGCAGTTGTCCACAAAAGCCTTCAAATAGCTTCATTAGTGCAATTTTTCAGACTCAAACGCTTAGCTGGCAGCATATGATTGAGAGTAAGGAAGGTCATTATATTCATCTGTTTCCTAATCCAATTTATTTTTTTAATGTTTCTACAATTTTTTTGTGGATAAGTATAAGCTCCACAGTCTTGTCCTCTGTTTTGGACAACCAAACCATACACAGTTCAGTAGCCGACAGAATAGTTGGTGGCTATCATGATTTAATCAGTTTGCAATGGGATGAATTTGAACCAGAATATGCTCTTCTCCCGAGCCTGGCACTGATTTAACATACAGATTGTTTTTGTCACCAATCACAGGCACAAAAGACTTTAAGATGTGTTTACTTAAACATGCAAACAGGGTTAAAAAGGTGAGATGCAGAGCAATGTGCCTAATGCTTTCGATGCCAGACTGAGACCTATTAACAATGTTTTAGAGAATAAAAATAAGTCCAACCTTTACCCATTATTAATATTTAATTACATGTTAAGAGCATCATCCTCTTTAGTCTCCCATGGATGCTGAAAAGTCCTTCCCTTGACTCATATTACTTTAAAACTTCTTGTCATGGTTTAAGTGTCCTGAAACCAGGACACTTCTCTAGCACAACTCTGTGCATTTTCAAAGAATGTCCAGTTAGCTGATATTGTGGCACAGTCTTTGAGCAGTTTAAATTTTTAAAAAATACATCATTGCAACCCAACATATCCACACTGAGCATGGCAGCTCATTACCAAGATTATGCCGACAACCTGGGCAGACACAGTTATCCTACCCGCATACCACAAAAGTAGCCGCTGATCAAAATGTGCTTAGTTCTATCACTGAAAATCAGAGCTGCCAGGTTTAGTTGTGAAGCTTTAAAACCCAAAGACTTGATTAAAGTTTCTGTTAACATATTTGCCTCCAGCTGTCAATGGATTGCCCAAAAAATCAGTCAGTCAGACAAGAAGAAGCCTTCAGATGTTGGACACCAAATGTAATTTTTTTTTTTTTTAGTAAACTGTTTAAATGAATCAAAATTTTTCTTCCATTTAATTTTAGATGAGAAGGAAAATCAGTTTTATATTCATCAAAAAGCTTGGGCAAAATTTATAAAAATGGATCCTAAGGCTCTGGTGAATTGCTACAATTGCAAACATGCTTATCATTCAGATGCTCCCCCAAAAGGATGGAAACATGGGTTTGAATTATGATGCGCTTTGTTTTATTAACTACTAGATTTAGCTTAGAGAGAGGAGTGTGAGATAGCTCTGTAGCTACAAAGCTATACGCTTCAGTTGTCACAGTGTCTCAAGTAACTCTTTTCATTCCTTTCCCTGGCATACATAAACAGCACTCATGTGAACCATCCTTGGTCCACAGTGCTATCTGAAATCAATTGCTATACAAAAGAACAGCATAAAACAGAGACTCCATGTGGTTCTCAGTCTAACCACTCAAACAGTGTATAGGTGAGGCTTTTATAACCAAGGGTCCCCTGCACAAGCAAGGGTTTTCTTTGTGCAGACTTAAAAAAACAAAAGCAAAATCAATATTCTCAAAAGCAGTTGCATTAGGTAATACCCCAGTTGCACCTGTTTGTAGATAAGACTTCCCCAGCTCTAATGCAGGATGAAAAACTTCGGCCGGTGCAATATTTATTCATGGAAGAGAAAATTAAAGTGTATCACAAGATGAGTTTACATACAGGCTTCAGTCCTTGAGCCCATCTATGAAATCCAGTGGACTATTTTTCTCCTTGTAAGCTCTTTGGCTATGGAAGAGTCATGCTGGGGGACTCCTCACTCCTGACAAGAGATTGAACAATAGTCGTGGAAATCATTTCGTTTAGAGCAGAGGTCAAGATGTGATAATGGACCAACATAGCAGGAAAGTCACAGCAGCTGGAAATTACCGTAGCTGAAGAGACATAGGAGCCAAGAGAGTGTGTCCCCACTGGAATTTCTAAGGCATTTGTCACCTGGATATTTTAAGCTGTGTTGACATCCCATCCTTAGTTCAAGATGTTGGACTCAAGATATATATATTGCTATTCCAGTATCGGAACTTTTCTTGCAGGACCCGAGGGCTTCTGTGGAGGATTTCTTTCAAGAAAAACAGCAAGTTTGAGATTGGAGTAACTGCACTTTTTAAAACCTTTGCATGAATCGCTTTCAGATCTTGTCACTGGATCTTGGCAGTATGAGGCTACATAATTTCAAGCTGTGAACAACAGAGGGAATGACCAGGCTCATCCTGCAATTTGTCCCACTCTACTGGAATACTTAGGAATTGTTATGTAAAGTAACCTTATTTCTGCTTCTACCTTCCTTCTGCAGGACATGGGAAAAAAAGATAGCTATTCTACTGTGCACTGTTAAACAGGAATCTTTTTTTAAAAAAGAGCAGCTGTATATCCCTGAAACCATTCCACTCACAGAGTCATCTACAGCCATGGTTCAATACTGAGATCTGTATGTTTCTAATAACTTTGCCTTAATTGCTATGCTCCTTATGTGACATTTAAGCTCTATCCTTCACTCCTTCTTTTTATTCAGACAGTGATATCCTCAGGAGTCCCAAAGCTTCTAGGTCTCAATCAGGCCTTAAAAGAAGGAAAATTCTTCGAACAGGTCTTGCTGTGACAAATGTGGGTATTATGTGCTGCTGTTCTTTACTGTTCTCCTTAAATTTCAGTTTCTCTAATTGCACACTACTTCTCTGAAAACTGTGAATTATATAATGAGTCTAACCAAGATGTATGCTGCAAGTACTGCTTCAGTTATTAGGCAAAGATATGAAAATAAAGCTAATCACAGGCAAAGCCTTTTCAATTAATCTGCCTCACACCATCCATTTACAAAGCGTTCATTTATGTTGGTTGCTTTTAATTTTAACCATAAATGAGCTTTTGTTATTAAAGTAGGAATAGATCCCTGAGTAAGTGACAATGTGTAGGGCGAATGAAGAATCAAGTAAGGATGTATTTATATATATAAAAGTATATATAAATATATATAAATATATAAAGAGAGGAATAATCTGTAACCCTTAGAGGTGACAAGGAATAAAATATATTTAGATTGCCACTAAAAACAAATCAGGATTCACCTCTCCAAGGGTCATGCTCTTCCTTTTTTTGTATTAACAATACAAAAGTTTTCAATCAAAATTGGTACCAAGTGAAAAATCTTCACAGAGCATGAAGAAGTAGAGATTCACCTTTCTGACCACCTTCTTTCCTGTCTTCTATATATCCTCATAAAATATTTACTCTGCCTCTGAATGACCACTCTGATTATCCTTAGACTCCTTTTCAGATTCCTTGATGATGTCATGGAAATGTTAAGCCCATTATGTTAAGCTAGGACCTCCATCTACTGTGACCTCTTGGCACTAGCTTCTAAGGACAGCATGATACTTTTACATAAAAGTTGGTCTTCCTTCAGGTCGTCAATAGATGGACTCACAATACCTCAGCGCTTCCATCAACACCAACAAAATTTAAGCAAGGACACATAAAAAGTCCAAATCCATTTTGTGTTTACAATAAAGTGATTAAAACATCTATGAAAATGTACAAATTTCTTTTTTTTTTTAATTGAAGAGTAAGCATTCATATGATTTCATGGGTCCACCCCACAGGTAGTACATGGCATTCCTTTTCATTAAGCTATTAGGGAAGCGATTAGTGACTAGCACCCTGTTGTAATTATCTTTAATGTAGTGTTTCAAACTGATCATGCATAATGCAATTAGAAATCATAATTAAATTAATTTATATTGATTTAAGCCTTTATAAGTTGTTAATAACTATAGCCTATTACATTAATTCCTACAAGCCAACATTAATATTTTCAATATGCTGAGATATTTCCCTTTCCCCCCCCCCCTTCCTTGCATCGAGCATGTCCTTAGGGAGGTCACAGGGAATGGCTGCCAGGGGATGCTGCCAGGCAAGCTCCCCCAGAGCCGGCGGGCTCCAGCTCGATCGACGTGGCTCTTCGTGGTCCCGGTGTGAGTGGGTGCTGGGAGAAGGAGTCGATACCCGACTTTAATGAGGGAATAATGACCGCCGCCTGGGCTGACAGCGGCCCTTTGTATTTCCATGGAGACAGAAAGACCCCGGCAAGGGGAAAAAAGTCCCGGGGTAAGAGTCAAAAAAGCGAAAGGGAGAGGGAGGTGCTGGGGAAGTACTGAAGGAAACAAGCCCCGCAAAAAGCAGCTGAAGCCGGAGCTTCCCTCTGGCAGGGGAGGATGCGGAGAACTCGCCCCCAGACTGGCCGCTGGTCTTCCCTAGGCGGGGGACAAGCGGCCGGCGTCAAGCCCGGCGGAACCCACGCTGCTCGGGGCGGGGGAGCAGCCGGGAGGGGACGGGGATGGGCAGCCCCGACGGTGCAGGGGAGCGCCGCGGCTCCCGGGGGTCGGTGTCGGCGGCTCAAGCCGGCCCGCCCCCGCTCGACGGAAGGCTCCCAAATCTGTCCTGACACTGACCTTATTCCTTCCCTTCCCATCCCTCCTCCCCCGCAAAAAAAACCCAACAACCTCTTGGAAGTGATTCCCCCATTCCAATTAAACTTGTGCAGCGTGGTCCCCTTTGAGAAAGAATTGCGCTTGAAAACAGAGGCAATAAATCCCCCAGCGCACGGACATACTTCCATCCCACCCTCGTCTGACACCTTTCAATCAGAAACGGATGGTTCAGGGTCAAAATAAGTTTTCCTGTGAGAAAAGGTGCCTGGCTATAATAATATCTTACAACGGGGGGCTAACAAACCATTTACGAAAACAATTTATGCTTAAATAATCTTTCTTTTAAAAGAAAACCGGGATTTGCAAATCAGGATTTTATTTGAGAGGCATGAATTCTATTATATGTACAATTTAATCACGGGGTATTTAAAATAGACATTTCCATCTAAAATCCAATCAGAAATCAACACAGCACCTCGAGGCATTAAGATGATCATCTCCATTTTGCATTTGTAAACTGGTAGAAATAAATGTGGCTTGTGGATACCAAGAGGTCAAGTACGGCTGCTCAAATATTTTCTTACAAAATGACGGATTTATTAGACAAATAAGTAGCCCGGCTGATGCAAAACCCCCAGTGATTGAATTCTGACGTTGAGTCAACAACAACTCGAACTACATCAGTGCTCCAAGATTTAGTTATGATGGTAGAGATTACTGAACAAATAGGAGGCAGAAATGAATACAGATTTCCTAGGATCTGCCCCTGGCACCCTCTTCTTAACATTCCCCTCCATATGCTACCCCTATTCACAGTGTATTCTAATTAAAGGACTGGGCTATGTCTTCTAATTTTACAAGAACTTTAAAATAATTAGTCTGGTGTGTGTTAAAAAGGAAAGCCTCAGACATAAGGGGATTTCAGTCCCTTCAAAATCTCTCCCTGGCTTTGCAGTTATCACAGTACCTTCCACAGTGAGGAAGAGATTACAGAAAGAGGTGAACCTTCACCAAACCACACAAGCGTCATCGGTTCATTTCCAGTCCATTCCAAGAGGGTGGTTCGGGTTTTCTTTCGGTATTTTGAGGTGATATAAGATTTGGGTTTCGTTTTTTGGTTGGGTGGGTTGGGTTTTTGGGTTTGGGGTTTGGGTTTTTTTTGGTGGGGGTGTTGGGTTTTTCGGAGTGGTGTGTTTTGTTTGGTTGGGGAGGGGGACGTTGAGGGTCCAGCATCCTTGGGAAAATCTGTCTACAGACCCCAATAGTCTCTTAAACAAGGTTGGGCTGCAGCCTGCATAGTCTCGACAGCAGGATTTTTTCACACTGTCCTTTCCCCCTCCCTCTTTCTCCCCTCCCTCTCTCCTTCCCCCCTTGCCCACCGTCCAGGTGCATGCACACAAGAGAGTTCTCCGGCCTGGGCTCTGTTGGCCGTCAGGAGCTGGGCATGTGCTGGAAAGCCGGCTTGAGCTGTGGGAAAGCAATGTTATTCTTGCTTCATTTCTTCAGCGCTTTTGGAGCGTTACTTTTACTTGCTAATCACGAAGGGGCTCTTAAATAATTGAAAGTACGTTTAAGCATAAAGCAGTCAGTTTCTAATCTTTTCAGGGGAAAAGGGACTAATCTGCACCTGCTGTGAGAGCCCTTTTTTTATTTATTCTGTATATTACTTCCACTCCAAGCTGGACCTGATGGCTCCAATTACAGTTGAGCCTTGCGGAATCCATACCCTCCTTTTCATAGCCCTTTTCTCTGCTCCCCTCTTCTCCGCAGGTATAAACTTTTCCTTGGCAGAGAAGTGGGAGCGGGGGGATCTGACCAGACACTATTTAGCTGAGTTTTCTTAGATTTGTTTATTTATCTTTTTTTTTTCTTTCAGAGAAGCTCTTCAGAAATCCCAAATCTCCAAATTTGCCTTCTTTCTATTGGCCTCCACTGTATCACATGCATATTTGGTAGAAAAGAGAAGCAGACACTGGCTTCACAGTGATCTGGATTATTTTTTAATAGGGAATAGCTCGAGAACAGGGTTTTAATGTAGATTTTCCCTCCTGTTTAGCATGTGGGGACAAAAAGTTTAATAAGCCTTTCTCCTACTACCTATTTTTACAGCCGAATTTTTACATTGGGTAGAGGCTTTTCAGAGTATTGCCAAAGTTAATTCCAGATTTGTATTTCCTGCAACCTACTCAGGATGCAAAAAAGAAGCAAAAAATCCTGTCAAATTAACATGAGGAGTCCTGTCTTGCCTGCTCCAGCAAATAACTTGCAGCACCTAATAAATCCAGATGGAGTTCCTCATATAGCCCGATGTAGAAATAATTATTGTCCTGGCTTGTTTCAATGTCAGAGGCCTCTTCGGCTCATCTGTCATGAAACCAATTTCACTTTTATTTACATCCATTTGCTAGTTTAATTACTGTGCTGATGAATAGCCTGAAGGAATTAAGTTACGAGTCTTTGGAACCTAAAACGACAGATATATGGGTTTACCTTTTAAATAGAGGAAGAAAATGGTGGGTGGTGTGTGCACCAAAAATTTGAAGGTAATAAGAGCCTTTCCTTAGCTGGTGGAAATGCAGAATCAACTGACACTCAGCCCGTGCATTTACCTCTGTCTTCGTGTAAAGTATTGCCTAGGAAGGCTTTCATATTTTTTTGCAGGTTAAACGCGATCTGTATTAAAGCAAGAATCTAGAAGCGTTAGATCTAAGCACAGATGCACTAGTGATTTTTCTAGCCACCGAAAGGGGACAAGGAGTCAGAAAATAGGTTTCTCTTAAAGACTGACTTCAGCATAAGCTATGCAATGTGCCATAGAGCACAATCAATAAGGTTACTATTATCTTGTGTCTGCAACGGCAGAAATTGTCTCCAGCACTTCTTCCCTCTGACTCGCCTCTTTGTAATGCACTGTACCAACAGAGGAAATTCCAACCAGCTGGAAGATCTTGACCTTTTTTATGGAAACCTGTGAAAAGCAGAATTAATCCTTGTGTTCCTTGTCCCGGGTGTAGCTCTCGTCCTTTCCCTTTCTCCGGGTGTTTTTCAATCATTTCCAGTGCGTGCAGCTCGGCCTGGAGGTCAGGGGTAGGGGCTCTGCCCTATCCACCTGCCCTCTCCCCACGAGAGGACCCTAGTCAGGGTCCTGGCATACTGAGGTGGTCCTGTCCCCCGTTCTCTACTGCTCAATAACTTTCCTGAGCTGTTCTAGCGCTTTACAAAAATCTAGGATTTCAAACCTTGATATGGCATGTGCCTGAGCGAAAGATCAGCATCTTTAATGCCCCCCCCCCCCCCCCCGAAAGAAAAGCAAAACCAAAACAACAACAGTCTCGGAACTGTGCTGGGAATGCTGAGTGCCCGGACTGTGCCCCTCAATGTCACTTACGGGCTGGCCAGAAGGGTCCAGGAGAATCCCCTGTGAGCATGTTCATTTTACCCCTGGAGAGGAAGCCCCCTCAAAACACCTTATGTACAAGCAAAGAGCATAAACCGGACCCGGGAGCCCCGCGCACCTCCTCGGGCGCTTAGCCTTGGCGTCAGGTACATCAGGACATCTTTATCTGCCCTGAATCGCAGAGGCTGAGGTGGGCCTGCTGGTCCAAGGATGGAGGGCTGCATGAGAAATACACGTACACGAAGTCTTTTACACCGGCTCTCCTATACAGACCGCCTCTTCCCCCGCTCTCGGTGATTTTGTGGAGCTCACGGGACAAAGCCCCCGTGAAAAGATGGCGTGCTGCAGTAGGTAACAGGACACATGAAAAAGCGGGAAGGGCGGTCTGGCTGCCTGCAGGGGAGGTGATCCTTGGCTCGCTAGAAAAATCTTTCCCCTTAGAGGCACCCTCTGCAAGGAGGAGGCTGAAGGGACGGACAGACGTCCCCTTTGTCACAGGAGTTGAGCAGCACTTGAAAACCAAATCTTTTGCCGGGGGAAACGTGAAATACCCACACACCCTTCTCCCTCAAATCTCGCTATCGGCTGACCCGAGCTGGTTACATTACACCAAGGTAAAAGAGTGAGGATCAAAAGAGAATTACAGCTGTATGTTCGAGGTACTCTGAGTTTTTATATCTGAGGCAAATGAAAGGAGGAAGTATACAGCAAAACAGAGTGGGGTATTAAAAGCTCTCTTCCCCCCCCCCTCCTCCCGCCCTGCTTCTCTTCCCTTTCTCTCCCCCTTTGATTAATAGATCCATGTGGCTAACGGCCTGACATATGGTGTGCGAAGCAGCTTGAGATGGTACCTCGGGCATACCCCGCGGCCATTAGCATATTACAGGCTTCTGTGCAGCCAGCCAGCCAGCCAGAGAGACAGAGAGACAGACAGGCAAGCGGGCGGGCAGGACGCCTCCCAGCGCCGCCCTGCCGGAGCTCTCCGTGGTGCTGAAGAGCCGCCGGGTGGGCACCCCCCCCCCCCACCTCCGCCCGCGGCCGCTCCGCCTGCTCGCCCCGCGCCCGTCTCCGCCGCGATGAGCGTTCAAAAGGCAGACGCACACACAGCCGCGGGTTTGGAAGTCCTGCGCCTCTTTCGGGCGACGAGGTGGCGAGCGATAGCAACATCCCCCATGAAATTGGGGGTTCTCTCCCTCCTTTTTTTGTTTTTTGTTCTGGTTTGTTTGTTTTGTTTGGGTTTTTTGGTTTTGTTTTTGGTTTTTTTTGTTTCATCTAGGAAAACAAGATATTGCTCTCTATAAAACCTTCACTACAGAGAACACAAAGATTGCCCTGTGTGGAAACTGGTCTCGTTTTAAAAGCGGTGCCAGCTTGCAGAGCAGAAAAGACGGATTTCCGCAAATAACCCAAAAGTTAGGAAACTCGCACCTGGAGGGTGGGGGAAAAGGGGGAAGGGGGAAGGTTATTCCTAGCCGTGTAGTTTGGTAGGGGGAATTACAGTAACCGAAATATAGTGGCTGAGAACGCAAGCAAAACCTAACTTTTATTTAATCCATTTCAAGGGTTCTGACAGAAACATAAATCACTCCCTGCACTTTACCTTTTAGTCTCCTGTAGATAACTGCCCTAGCTCTTTTGAACTTTGTTCTGACTGTTTTGTTGGGAAATAAATGCTAACACAGATTAAACGTTTCATTGGTAGCTTCCACCTTCTGATTTCAGGAAAAATAATGTTTAATAAGGAGCTTTGATGTTTTACTTTCAGACTGTATGCTTAAGGCGGAAAAAAGCATAAAGGTAGCTGGGAAAGTAAATTGCCAGAAGCGAAAGAGCACCTCCCTTTCAAAATCCTGTAAGTACTCCTCACTCCTACATCAAACCGAGCCTATGCAAGAGCAGCACTGGCTGGCCTTGAGATTTCCCGGCTTTGCAAAACATCTCCCGTTTCAAGTGCCCACACGGCGAATGTATTGGTGTGTGTGTGCACTCCAGTACCATCAGATGGTAATGAATCTGAAGGTTATAGAGGGGAAACGAAAGCCTCACTGCAATAGCTGGCGTTTAAACTTTTATTTTCTTTTCCCTAATAAGGATATAAAATCCCGTGGGGAAAAGTGGAAGGTGTCCCTGCCCATGGCAGAGCGGGTTGGAGCTAGATGATATTTAAGGTCCTTTCCAACCCAAACCGTTCTAAGATTCTATGATTGCCGTGAGGAGTAAAGTCGATGCAAGGTGAGCAGAGCACTGCAGACCTCCACCACGCTGAATCAGCCCAGAACAAAAAGTTTCGCATCCTGTGCATTTGGGGGTCTTTCTAGCTATTCCGCCAGCAGCCTCCTCTGTTCTTTCGGGATCCCAGCACATTCAACATCGCAGATTCCTCGCACACAATCAATACATTTGCATAACACGAGTCTCTCTCGCAACCCTCTCTCTTCTCTTGCTCTCTGCTTTTTTTTTCGCCCCCACCACAGCAACCTTTCAAGCATGCCGTTCGGTTTCAGACAGACACAGCTTGCCTCTCCCCAGTCTCCCCCTCACCCCCCGCTTTCCATTCCTCTTACAGCAAGTGCTTTAATAAAGTCACATAAGTGATTGAAATTAACATAAATCATTATTAGTTATTAGGATTTGCTCTAAATTACTCTGTGAATATAACACCAAACCCCATCTGCCACTCCTGCTCTAGCAGCAATAGATTGCAGATAAAATAAATGTCCTTACCCCATTAGAATGTTCCTGTCTCTGTAGCCAAAAGCCAAACAAAAGCAATAAATACAGAGCTTTTTTCTCTCCACTATTCAGCTGTGACTGTTTTCATCAGCTCTTCCTCTAGAAAAGCTCGATAGCTGCCTGAAAATATTGCATTTTATATCACAAAGGGCGATTAATATTGCATTAAACTGTATTTAACATTTTTTAAACGCGAGTAATCTGAAATGAGTAAGTTCTCTTACTAAATACAGGGGATGTCAGAGCTGGTGATAACAGCTTAAAATATCTGTATAAAACAGATTATTTGTTTCATACTTTGTATTTTTATAAATGTTATGGTATAGTGTGCTCTGTTTGAAGTAGAAGAAGCCATGCTAATGGTCTGTTTAAAGTATTCTGACACTGTCTGGAGACATCCAAGTCTCTGCCTTCATTAAATGTTTATTGTCAACACTTCAGTGAAAAAAGTCTTGTGTAAGTGAATTTCCACTGCTGGATGCTGTCAACACTTTGTTTTGTTCTGATCCACGTGTACAAAAGTTTGTATACATTATGCTGAAGTGAAGAGAGGCAGAGGTTTAGTGAGCTGTAATTAGTCACCGAACAAACTTTTGGTAGTAATTCGGTTTACATAATGACCATAATGGAGGGTAAAGTTATGTTGTATGGGCGCCTTGCCATGCAGCGTGGGGAAAGGCGCATTCATGTTGACATGGCATCCTTTTGTCAAGAACTTTTTTTTTTTTTTAAGAAATTAAAAAAAAAAAAAAAGAGAAGAAGAAAAAAGGGTACAAGAAAAAAATGGGAATGGGGGGAAAAAAAGGAAAGAAAACAAGAGAAGAGAAAAGAAAAGAAGAAGAAGAAGAAGAAAAATTAAAAAAACCTCCAGACCCACAGCTCGTACAACCACATTCTTTACACATTTTTAGCTCTGGCTCACACTTTTAAGTAGCTTCCCTTTACCTGGGCGAGGGATGCCCGCATTCCTTCTCCCTCTCCGCCCCTCGGCGCGCCCGCAGCGCGGAGTTTGCGAGGGCTCCCGCTGCTTGGGGGGTGGTTTTGGGGCTTGGGGCTGGTTTTGCCTCCGCACCGGGACCAGCCAGATGCTTCATCCTCTGCAAGCGAGGGGTGGGTCGGTTGGTGTCCCCACCGAAGGATTCCTTATTGAGGCTTTTAGGACTCGGTGGTGAAAATCAAACAATTAAATCTTCAACATACCACGACAGTGTGTGCGTTTATATTATTATTTATTTAATTTTTATATAAAACCTGCTAAATGCTTCAGTCTTTCGAGTGATTAGGGTCTTATGACATCACATTTTTTGAAGTCATTCCCCCTACTCGCTTCCCCATATATATATATATGTATATATCTTGTAAGAGGTGTTTAATAACTCTTTCCAGAGTTAGAGATGCGCTAGCATACTTAGGTGAGCAGGCTGAAGGAGTTAAGATGCAGTTCAGACGAGGGCTCCTGCTTTCCCACAGGGGCTGTGACCTTGAAAGTCCCGAGACCAGTTTGGGGAGCGGGTTTTGCCTGCACAGCTGCCCCTTAGCCATCAGCTCCAGGCAGGGCTTGGCTGGTGACACGGCCGTAAATGCACACCACTGCAGCACAAGCGGGCTCCGGGGCCCCGTCTGCCCGCGGAAACACCGCGCTGAGTCCGCTTTAGAGTTTGCGCCTTAAAGAAACGGTGGGAGCCAGAGGCCCTGCGGTGGGCACCCTGCCGCCCCTCCGCTTCCCGCGAAGGCAACCCCAGCACCGGCTGCCGCTGCTACCGGCGGTGCCAGAGCAAAGGCGGAAAATTGCGCTTCTGTCCGTGGGGCGCTGCCTGTTCCTGCCTGCCGCTGCCTTACCCTAGTCTGCCCAGCAGCGGGGCTGGCCTCCCCCAGGTGGCGGCCGGCCGGTTTGTGCTATGTCCCGCTTCTTCAAAGATTTCTGTGTGACATCTTATTTTAAATTAACTTTCGAGCCCTGGATTTCATCCATCCATCCGTGCCCGCCACCCACTCGCCCACCCCTCTGTCTTGCCATGATGCGAAAAGACTTGTCTGCAAGTCTGTAGGTCTTGTTTCTGGGACTTATCTATTCAGCTGACTATATATCCATCCACTGCTTTTCTCCCCAAAACTGAGCCTCCTTCAGGTGCAAGGGGTTGCAAAAGAGGAAAAAAGAAATACCTTTCCAAAAGCGGAAGGGGAAGGAGGGAAGCGGGGGAGGAAGGGGAAGGGGGGTGGGGGGGGTGGGTGTCCTGTCCGTGCAGCACGCCTCCCATCAAGCTGCCTTGACAACATTACAAAGTTTTTATTAGCCTCTTGTTATAATTCATTTTTATTAATTTTCCCAAATCTCAAGCCCATGAATTATTACAGGCGGCTCGGTAATTGTGTTTGCAGCGGCGCACGGGATGGGGATGGTGGCGGCTGCTGCAGCCACGGCCCGCCACGCCGCGGCTTGTCCCCGCGGTGTGTCTCTTCGAGCCCGGGGCCGGTGAAGGGGCCGGGTCCCCGCACAGCGGCGGCCTCCGAGCTCTTATCAACTCTTAAATAACATAATTACCCATACTCAGAAGCCCGTCTGGCAGGTGGAAACGGGTTCCCAAGCGGATTGGAATTTTAAAATCAATTAGGCTTCCCCCCCTTCCTTCCCCCCCCCCGCCTTGGAACCAGCAGGTAAATATAATAAAGCTTTTTTAAAATAAAAAATCGCGCCGGCTGAAAAGCGAGACATAAAATAACTAGAGGATTTAAAATCGTTTGGGAAATGCCAGAATAACACAGGGCAGCAGCGGCGGAATCAAGCTTTATGCGCTCGAGTCCGTCAGAGTTAAAATAATTATCTGTCGACAAATCTATTTCTCTTCTGAGGGAAGGGGAGACAAGGGGAGGCGGGGAGGGAGGCACATAAACCATAAAACCTGAGCTGTAGGACACTTCATTCTCCTTCTGGGAAGCCTTTTTACTTGTTGAACTAGGACCGAATTAGTCTTAATATCACAGGAGAGTAAAAATCAATACGGCCGTGGCAGTGGGTGTCTGTTATTCACTTATGATGGCCTAATCTAAGTTGAAAGCAATCGGAGAGCAAGCGTTAAGCAGAAATTCCGGGAGCCAGACCGGGTCTTACCGCCTTAGAACTGGAAAATCACATTGGGAAGGCGGCGAGATGCCTCAGGTGTGGAGGAAAAGGTCGTTCGAGGGATGGCGGTACCGAGGGGGCCTCGGCTGGGGCCCGGCGCTGCGATTCGGGACCCAGAGGCAGCTGCCCCGGCCCGTGGCACACACGCGGGGAGGGGGGATATCTGTATTTTTTGGTCACAAATTGATGTCTGTATGCAGGAGGCTGCACACTGGTGAGGAATAAATGTGAATCTGTGTGCTGCATCTTCGCCTTTCCATCTTTTTTTTTTTTTTCTCTTGAATGCAGAAGTTTTAACAGTCCTTAAGTTAGAACTTATAAACACGAATAGAAACACTTTTCTCTCTTTCTCTCTTTCTCTCTTCTCTCTTTCTCTCTCTTTTTCTTTCTCTGTTTCTCTTTCTCCCTTTCTTTCTCTCTCTTTCTTTCCTCTTCTTCCTCTTTTCATCCCTCTTTCTCTCTTTCCCTTTTCCCATACTCCCTTTTCTTCTCTCCGTCTTTCCTCTTTCCTTTCTTCCACTTGTCTTTCTCTCTCTCTACCTCTTCCATCTATTCTCTCTCCCTTTCTCTCTTCTCTCTCTCTTTCTCTTCTCTCTATCTCTCTCTTTCTCTCCGTTCTTTACTCTTCATCTTTCTCTTCTCATTTCTCTTTCTCTCTTTTCTAGAGATACTCTTCTTTCTCTCTTTCTCTCTTTCTTTCTCTCTTTCTTTCATCCTCGTCCGTCCCTCTCTTTCTCTCTTTCTCTCTCTCCTTTCACTCTCCTTATCTCTTCTTTCGTCCTTCTCATCTTTCCTTCTCTCTTCCTCATACTCTTCTCTTTTCTCTCTCTTCTCTCTTTCTAAGTTCTTCTTTCTACTCCTTACACTTCTCTCTTTCTTTCCTCTATTATCCTTCTCTTTCCCTCATTCCGGTCCTTTCATCTCTTCTTCTCTCCTTCTCTCGTCTCTCTTTCTCTTTTTTTCTCTTTCTCTCTCTCTTTCTCTGTGTCGTCTTTCCTCTCTCTCTCTCTTTTCTCCTCTTCTTTTCTCTCTCTTTCTCTCTCTTTCTCTCTTCTCTTTCTCTCTCTCTTCCTCTCTCCTCTTGCCTCTCTTTGCATCTTTCTTCTCTCTCCTCAGTCTCTTTTGTTCTCGTCTCCTTGTACTCTTGGTTATCTCCTTCTTTCGTCTCCTCTTTCTCTCTCTCTCTTTCTCTCTCTTTCTCTTTCGTCTCTCTTTTCTATTCTCTTTCTACCTCTCTTTTTCTTCTTTCGTGTCCTTTCCTTTCTTTCTCTCTTTTCTTTTCTTTTTTTTTCTCTCTCTGTCTCTCTTTTCTTATCCTTGTCTCCCTCCCTTCTCTCCCTTTCTCTATTTTTCCCCTTGTTTCCCTTCTTTTAACCGTTTTGGCTTGCCTTTCCTTCTCCTTTCTTCCTTTCTTTCCTTCCTTCTTATTCTTGCCCTGTCCTCTCGCTCTTCTTTTCTCTCACCTTCTCCCTTTCTTTCTCCCTTGCTTTCTTCTTTCGGGATGTTTTAGCGAGGCATTTGTTTAAAAGGCCTCATGAGCATTTGGTGGGTTTATGAACTATTCTGATTCATCCGACAGAAAGCAGGACATTCTGGTTTTGCACAGTTTCCTACCATGAAAAATAGGAAACTCTGCAAAGCTTTTATTTTCACCATCTGTTTTATTAACATATTATTTTTTTTTCTTTGTACTCGATAAGGATTGTACTTCTTACAAAACAAACTCCTTAACTTTTCAGTACATACATCGGTCATTACCGTATAATACAAACGTGGTGTCGCTTGTAACATTCCAATCGTTTGGGGCAGATTAAAGGAAACCCAACATTTGTAATTATTTTTATTTGTTCATTCCTGACTCTCCAAAAACGATACCCGGTAATACTTTTCTATAAAATAATATTTTTACAAATGCATTTATTAAAAATTCTGATGACATTTCAAGTTAATAACAACAGAAACAAGTCGATTTCCGGTGGACGAGACCTATGGTTTCTTTTAAAAATACCTTTAGTGCTTCTTTTCTAACATCAACAGTTGTTTAAAATCACAGCTTTTTGAACGTATTATTCTTTTCTGAACATCACGTGTCTTGATTCACAGAGTTACCGGCGAAATTAAAAAGATTTGGCTAAAATATGTCTACAGGAAGAATATCCCAGCTATTAAGTAACTTTTTACATTTGGCATCTGATCTAGTCACATGGTCATCAGAAAATAGGAAGATGTTCTTTGATCACTTGAAGCAGTAGGTGGGCATCCTATAACGTTCCTAATGAAACGATTGCCTTTACACCATAAGGAGAGATCAGTTCAGGATTTTCATATTTATTAACCCAAAATAAAAATAAAGTATCTCGTTACATAATCAAGTGCAATTAGGCCAGTCAGAACAACATATAAACCTGAACCACCCAAGCTTTTCTTCTTTATACATTTTTGTAGGTGCATAATCCTTTCCAGCAAACTGAAAAGAAATACTTCAGAAGTCCTTCTTAAAAAATTTTACTTTGATTTATATTCTGCAGTTATAGAATAACTTCAAGAAACACACGCAGCTAATATATAGTTAATTTTATTCAGAGCACCGGATTTTCACATAAGAGCTATCTCAAAGTAATGATTTTCTGGATTTAGGCAGAAAAATACATCTCTCCACTATTTTCTTTTTGGTAGAATTAGTCTCTGGTCTAACGGCCATCCCTTGAATTTACCAGCCAGTGTTTCCTCTTTTTTTTTTAAATGCACCCAATAATAATAACTATTCTGTTTTCACGTTTGTTTTATTTGTAAGTATGCTGGGACGCATCTCCCTGTTGTATTTTGGCGTACAGAAATATTTCTGGTAGAAATAAAAGTAATAAAGACACAACCAAGGAGAAAGCTCAGCAAACATACATGGACAGGTAGATTATTCGGTGAGACAGTTCAAGATCCACACGTGGTTGCAGTCTGTAACCTTTTTTTTTTTCTTCTTCTTCTTTTTTGTGCATTAAAGAAAATATTTACAATCGGTCTTTCTCTCTTTTTTTTTTTTCTTTTCTCTTTTTTTTTTTTTTTTTCCCCTTCCCTCTTTTAAATCTAGATACAAGAATGTGACAAGAACGTTTGTGTTTTCGGTGAAAACAGGCAGTTAAACTGTGAAATTACACCATCCACAAAAGATTCTACCAGAAGCTAGTCTATTTAGTGCTCAGTTTCAAAATGCAATAGAATGTTTGCGCTGCAAACAATGATACATAAAATAATAATAATATCAATAATAATAATAAAATAAATAGATAAATAAATAAATAGTATCGAGACTTTATCACGGATCTTTCTATGCCTTTTTTCCCCTCCCCTTTTCTTTCTTTTTTTTTTTTTTGGTCATGCATACTTTCAGTCTATTGTTTATTTTGATTTAAAAGGAACCGTATTTTCTTTTCAGAGATTCCTTGTTCGTTAACAGCCTTAACAGTCTCTCGGTGTCGGCCGGAGCCAGCAAGCGCTTCTGCAGGAAGCTGGCGGGTTTACTTAACGAGCTCTGATAATATTCATTTGAATTTGGGTTTTTGTTTTTTTTTTTTTTCCCTTCAATCCGCGAGACATATAATGCACCTTGGTGATTATTAGTAGTACCAGCATCGTTATCAACGGAACAACATGATCGCTTCCAATCCGGAGACTGTGATAGTGCAGATTGAAACCCTCCCAACCCCCAAAACCCTATGCTCTGTCTAACGTTTATTATTTAGAATAAAGGACTTTGAAACCCCAAATGGGATTTTTTTTCTTTGCGTGTTTGTCCCCAGCATGCAGACCCTTCAGAAACAAATGGCATTTCAAACCTGCACTGGTGATGTCTGTTGCCTGCCGCGGGCAACAACCCCTGGCCCCCGGAGGAAACCAAGGCGGGACCTTTTCAGCACCGCAGTCCCTTGCTAACCTAAATCCAGCAGAATTTGGTAGGGATGCCAGGGGGCATAGGAAGGGAAGGAGGGAGGGGAAAGGAGAGGACATAGTTAACCACGAGCCGTAATGAATCTGAACATCATCTTTTCGGAGAGCATCCCTGCTCAGACAGGTTTGGCAGCCGCCTCCAGACACATCTCTGCGGAGGCAGGGACCTGTCTTCAGACAGGGATGGAACCGCAAACCATGCAGGCGAGGGAATGGAAACAAAGGGGCCGTGTAGTAACCTTTTTTTTTTTGAGGGGTGGGGAGGTGTGTGTGTTTGTTTTCCTTGAGCTAGCTAGGATTAGGGAGGCAAGAGCAGAGAGGGAATGGACCTGCTCCCAAGCCTCGGGAGCTCCGGCTGCCACGGGTCCGCTCACACAGCTCCCAGGCACAGACAAGACCCATCGCCAAAGCCTCGCGTTCGGGAGAAAAGCACGGGGAAAGAAAGAATAGGAGGTAAAAAAAAAAATAATAAAAACAAACAAACAAAAAAAAAAAAAAGAAAAGAAAAGGAAGAAAAAAGAAAAGATAAAAAAGAAAAACAAAACACACCAAATCCAAAGAAAAAGACCCCCCCCCCCCAAAACCACCGCCATCCTCATTCATTACCAAGCCAGAGGAAAATAAAGAAACCCAGAAAGTAATGAAAAGAGACCCAAACCAAACGTAGCATCATCACCAACAGTTTCGCTTTCCGGGTTTGTTGGTCGGTTTTGTTTTCCTTCGGGAAGTTGTGACTTAGGTTGCTCGTTTTGTGGTTGTTGCTGTCACGGTATTTATTGGTGTGTGTTGTGTGTGTTTATGCTTTAAGTTGCTCTTTCTCCCGCTTTCTGTTGGGGGGTGCGGGGGGGCAGAGAGGGGGATGGGGCCGCTGAAGTGACCCCCACGGGTTTCTAGAGCGTTTTTACCTCCTCCTCTCTCCTCCTTCTTCTCGGTGGTGTCCCGGTGTCTTTTTGTTTTAATAATCGATAGCGCACTCCCTTCCTCCCCCCTCCCTCCCTGCAGGCCCCCCCTTTCCTTTCTCAGCGAGTAGTTCGCGTTTAATTTCTACATCGTCTCTTGGTCCCCAGGAGCTTCCCACGGCGTCTCGGGAGAGGGCGACGGTGGGTGTGCGGCCCCCGGACCCAGACCCGGCCCGGACCCCCCCCGGGGCCGCTCCTCCCGCCTGCCCCTAGTAAGTAGCTGAAAATTTCATCCGTTTCTGCTTCTGTCTCTGGTTGCAAAACCAAACCCGCACCACGTTCTTTTTGAGGTCCAATTTCTCGGCGATGGCAGCGATCTTCTCGGAGGAGGGCCGGGGCTGGACGGCGAAGTAAGCCTCGAGGGAGCGCTTCTCCGGAGCAGCGATGGAAGTCCGCTTGCGCTTCTTCTCCCCTCCGTTGAAGAGCTCGGGCTTGTTCATTTTTTCCCGCTGGGCGCCCTCGGCCTCCTCCAGCCAGGCCTGCAGGATGGGTTTGAGGGCGATCATGTTGTTGTGGGAGAGGGTGAGGGACTCGAAGCGGCAGATGGTGCTCTGGCTGAGGGAGCCCACCCCCGGGATCTTCAGGTTGGCCAGCGCCGAGCCCACGTCGGCCTGGGTCACCCCCAGCTTGATGCGCCGCTGCTTGAAGCGCTCGGCGAAGGCCTCCAGCTCCCGCGGGTCCGTGTCCGAGTCGCAGATGGAGGCCAAGCCGGCCGCCCCTACCACCGCCGCCGCCGATGCCACCTGCCCCGCGGCCCCGTGGTGCGCAGCCACCAGCCCCGGGTGCGGCAGCCCCGACGGCATGTTCATGGCGGCCGGGTGCGAGAGATGGCCCAGGCCGTGCATGTGCGAGTGTGGGTGGGCCGAGGTGGAGATGAGGCCGCCGCCTCCCCGCCGCCGCCGCCGCCGGCCCCGCCGCCGCCGCCGCCGCCGCCGGCCGCCCCGTCGTGGCTGCCGCCGCCACCGCCTCCGCCGCCGCCTCCGCCGGGCATGAGCGCCAGGGAGGGGGAGGTGATGTGGTCGAGGAGGTCGCCAGGCTCCAGCGCCTGGTGGTGGTGGTGGTGATGGTGGTGGTGGTGTGCCAGAGGCACGGTAGAGGTGGAGGTGCAGGGCACGCTGTTCATGGTGTGGTAGGTGGCGTCCGGCTTGAAGGGGTGGCTCTTGCCCTGCGAGACGGCGATGTCGACTGCGGCCAGTGCCTCGGCCCGCGCCAGGAGGGTCTCATCGAGGCTGGCAAAGATATTGCTCTGCAGCTGCAAGGGACACAAAACAGAGAGGGGTGCGGGGAGAGGACGGCGGGGGGGCGTCGGGAAGGGGTCAAAGCGAAAAGAAGGATGGAGATGGACGCGAGCGTGTGGGGTTGCGGGAGCGCCGTGGGGAAGGAGCAGGGAAAGTCGAGAGAGGGGACCCCGTGAGGAGAGAGAAAGTTGGGGGGAAGAAGGAGGGGACCCGGCAGCAGTGTGCCCGTGTGAAGGGGTACGGGGCGGGGGAAGAGACAAGTGGGTGAGAGAAGCAGGGTATAGCCGGAGGGGAAATAGGGGATGGGGTAGAATAATAGGGAAGAGAGAGAGGAGGGGGGCAAAAGAGGAAAAGAAGCAGCAAAGAGTAGAAAGGGCAAGAAACCCGGGGGGAAGGATCCAAAAAAGAGGAGACGAGGGCGTGACGGGACCAAATAAATTAAAATAAAACAATAATTAAAAAAAAAAAAAAAAAGGAACCAAAGAAGAGGAGAAAGGAGGAGAAGACATGGATCTGTAACTCTCAGCTGGGGAATTGTGTCAAACACAAGAGCACATAAAGCGCATTCCTTTTCAGAGGCCGAGTCATAAAAATTAATACAGAAAGTGGATGAAGTCGGAGGCTCGTGTGAACACCGCTTTCAAAAAAGATCACAGGCGCTCAGATGATTGCAGAGGAAGACATGAAAAAAACATTAAGCGCTGCTTGTCAAAATGTGCCTCGCAGCGGTTTTTTTATTAATGCACATACACATACATGCAGTATACACGAAAGAGAGAGAGAGAAAGAAGGAGTGTGTGTCTGTGTGTAAGAGAGAGGGAAAGAAAGAAAGAAAATAAAGAAATAAAGAAGAGAGCTGTAGCTGCCTGTCCCTTACCGGTGGAGTTGGTAGACATGCTCTTCTTATTGCTTCCGAGCTGGAGTGTAGAGAGGGGTATTTGTGCTCAGGTAGGGTGGGATGCATGGCAAAATGCGGCTGCTTGCTGTTCATGGACATCATCTTGAAGGCTTGGCATGTAAATCCACAAACACTCCTGAAGTCCGGGGAAAAGTGCTCTCCGGGCGCTCTCCTCCTCCTCCCGCCGTGGGAAGCCGCGGACTGCGGCGGGTGGCGGTGGCGGAGCCGGTGGCGCGGTGCCGCAGCGGACCCTGCCCCCGCCGCCGCCGCTGCCGCGGTGGCCGGGGCTGGGCTGGGCGGGTGAGCGGGCGGCGAGGCTCCCTCCGGCCCCCGCCGTCTCACTCCTCTGCCTGCCGCTGCCCGGCGCCGGGCGCGCTGCGCTGCGCTCTGCCCGCACCTGAGCCCCGCATCCCGTGGCTACCGCCGGGCGGGCTCTCGCGAGAGCGTGGCGGCTCCGGCTTTGACAGGCATCAGCTGTCTCCCCCCCTTCCTCCTCCTCCCCCTCTCTTTCCTCCTCCTTCTCCTTCTCCTCCTCCTCCTCTTCCTCCTCCTCCTCCTCCTTTTCCTCCCGCCGCCTGCCCGGGTCCCTGCCTCCCCGCGCCTTGTTGCATCTCCCGCAACCCTCGCCCGTCTCTCCGGGGCGGCGGCGGCGGGGCCGCTCTTATCGCCAGCGACGCCGGGCACCGGCCGGCTGCGGCACCTGTGGCTGCCACACGTGCGCGCTGCGCGGCCGCCAGCGCGGCCCCCGGGGCGCCCCGACGGGGCGGGAATGTGCGGCAGGCCGCGGAGGCGGTGGGCGCCCCCGGGGCGGGGCCAGAGGGGTGCGGGCCGGCGCCCCTTCCCTGCCCCTGGAGCGGCGGTGGGAACCGGCTCTGCCCTCGGCACGCGCACACAAAGGTGTGTGGTCCCCGCCGCAGTCGAGGGCCCGCACGGCAGGAAGTGGCGTCCTCCAGCCGCACCCTACCGCTGCACGGGGAGAGCTGCACGTCGGCTCCCAAGGAAGAACCGCGGCGGCAAGCGTTTGTTTGAAGCACTCCGAGGCTATCGATTTCCGTATAATTTCATTCTCCCACCACCGCCCCGTGTAGTTTTGTTGCAAATATTGTTGTGTTGGGCACCGTGGGTGACAGCCGCTTCGCCCACGAGGAGCGTGGGCTTCCCACACGGGAAGTGTCGCGGAGATGGAATTGGGCATGTCCTCCTGGCTTCCCGGGTAGCCCGCGGTCCTTCTGCCTGGGAAAACCCAAGTTACACTGGTGTAGTCTGAAGGGGAAAACAATCACAAACAGAACATGTTTTCTCTTTCTTTCTTACCTTTTTTCTTTTTTTCCTTCTGTCTTTCTCTCTCTCTTCCCTCCTCTCTCCCCCTCCCCCTCGTACTCTTCCTTTCTCTCTCTCTCCCTCCCTTCTTTCTCTCTTTTGCTCCTTCTCTGACCCACTCCTCCTTCCTCTCTTCCCCTCTTCCTCTATTTTTCTTTCTCTCTTTCTGCCATTTGCGTCTTTCCCCCCTCCTCTTTCTCTTGCTACTCAGGTACTTTTTATACAAGAAACGAGTTGATTCCGTATTATTAGATCTAAAAATATTACAAAAAAAAAAGGTAATCTGGAATTTATTTCTTTCTTTCTTTCTCTCTTTCTCTCTTTCTCTCTCTCTTTCTTTCCCTCTTTCTTTCCCTCTTTCTTTCTTTCCCTCTTTCTTTCTTTCTTTCCCTCTTTCTTTCTCTTTTTCTTTCTTTTTTTCTCTTTTTCTTGCTCTCTCTCTCTTTCTCTCTTCCTCTCTCCCTCTCTCTCTTTCTTTCTTCCTGTCTTACTTTCTTTCTTCCTGTCTTTCTTCCTGTCTGACTTTCCTCTTTCTTTTCTGTGTTTTTTTCTTTGAACACTCTCGCATTTGAATGGAACCGTTAAGGAGTGACGAGTGACACTGGGGTTAATAACTCACGGTTCTTTTTATGAGGGATTCGAGGTTATTGTTCCGTTTTAGAGCAGGGGGTTTTGTTGTTTCCTTTTAGCTACTTATGAACTTGGAGGCAAAACTGTCAAAGGAGTGAATCTGCTGCTGCTGTGCCTGTGGGATTAGTGTGAATCCCCGGGGAACAGCCCCCAGTGAATCCCGTCCCCTGGGGCAGGCCGGAGCTGTCCCTCGGTGACCGACCAGATGCTGCCCTATTTGCTTCAGCAGGGCTGCAGGCAGGCGGGCAGCAGCGGGGTGGTTGGATCAGGGATGTGACAGCCTAGGAGTGCATCGGAATTGCTCTGTTTCTCCTGCACGCCTCTTATTTATGCGCATAAACACAGCCGAAAGGGCACGCAGGCACACACACACACACACAGAGCACACAAGCACACACCACAACCCCAGGTAAAGTCCACATTTGTCTTCATAAGCCCTTCCCCAGCTCCCCATCCAGCCGGGAGGAAGGAGGTAACGGCTGCCAATTACTTGTGCGAAAGGGAGCCAGGTCTCCATCCATTACCGCGTCCCCTAGGGTGGCGGAATGCAACTTCACCTCGGGAGGGTGGGGGGTGAACTTGAGACTGAAAAACACTGGTCTGAAGCGGGGTTGGTCTCTCCTTGTTTATCGAAATCATTGCAGCAGAATAGCTAAATCATACTTTATGTGGATTTCTTTCCTTTTTGGTGGATTTTTTTTTTTTTTTTAAGCCGTATGACTTTTAGCTATTTCTAAGCTACCAGAAAGCCTCCTGGGGAAGGGATGGAGAAGAGGAGGAGGAAACTAACTTTTCGCCAAGTTAGTTGCTGTGAAGCGTTCAGCTTCAGGAGGAAGGCCCGGGCATGTTTCCTTTCCTACCAGCGGTGGAAAGCCAGCTCCCGGGGAGCTCCTGCCTGCTCCCGGCAGGGAAGCAGGCAGAAAGCGGGGCTCACTTCCTCCCCCGGCGGAGGAAGACATGGCATGCGCGGGTAGTCGCTCTCCAGGGCGCTGTCAGGCCAAGCGCATCAGGTTTCCCTAAGGAAAACGCTGAGAGCCAGGGAGAAGTGTACAAGCGGCGACCGGGCGTGGATGGATTTCCAGGCTGGGCCGTGACCTGCTTTCTTTCCCGCATGCCGCCGGGCTTGCTGTGCCTCTGAGGCTGGTGGCCCTAACCGCTGGGCAGGCAGGGCTAGGGCAGGGCAGCGAGGGCGGGCAGCCCGGCCCCGGCTGTCCCCGCAGCCCCGGGCAGCCCCGGGCAGCCCCGGCCCGGCCGCACTGGCTGCAGCGGGGACCGGCGGCTCGGGTGGGCGCGACCTTCGCCTCGGCCTGAGGAACATAGAACCCCTCCAGTACTTGTAAGCGACACCTTCTGCTTCCGTCTTTTTTTTTTTTTTTTTAGGCCAGAAAGGCAGAATATTCGGCTACGCTCCCACCTCCGCGTCCAGCGCCAGCCGTAGGCTGAGGAGGTGAGGACACCCAGATGTTCTACAGGTCTTCTGTCCCACCTCCCCGACGTCTTCTGGAGGCAAGGATGGGCTCGGCACGTTGTCTCCGCAGTTTGCAATGTGCATCCTGCTGGATTCTCCACGGTTTCACAAATAAGGAGTGAAGCAGTCCCACCTGCTGGAGAGACACCCTTGCCCCTTCGTTAAAATCCACCAGGGCGCGATCACCCAACTTTTCCCTCTGTCTGATCTTACAGAGGTGCAGAGAGAAGAGGGGAGGATGAAAGGATTTTGGTCTGGTGCTTATCAAGCCCGAGAGGAGAAACATTCCTTTGCAGTCCTTGGGACGCACCTATATGTCTGTCTGTCTGTCTATCTATCTATCTATCTATCTATCTATCTATTCTATCGGAAGAGGGGTAGAGCTAACTTTAAAGCAACGCTTAAAGTTACATCCCTGCCTCGATGTTGCCCTGACGCAGGTCTCGGCCCCGCGGCACCCTCCGCTCCCCCGGCCCCACACAGCGCAGCCCGGGGAGTCCCCGGGGCTCACTGTGGACCAGCTCCCCTTGTCGCCAGCGCGCGGCAGCCCCTCTCCCCTGCTCACACACAGCCGGCTCCTCGGGAAGACGGCTTGAGCCAGGCTCAGCACCGCACGGGCCTGGTAATAGATTTTATCTTAATGTTCGCTGTTATTTCTGTTCCTCGTGGGTACGTCCAGCCTCATGAATACTGATGGCAATAAACTCGCAGGCTTTGAGGAACGAGTTCATTGGTGATACGACCACGCTGCAGCCCATCTTTACGGCCCAAGATGCTCGATAAAGCGAGGGAGGCATATATATACATATAACGCATTTACTTGTCTCCCGCAGTTTTCTCAAGCTTGAAATACAAGAAAGAAATAGGCAGATTTCCTTAATTGGCTGAACTGCCTATCTCGAGAAAGCAATAAAGTAACCCCTTATTCCCACAGTGAAACGGTTTATAACTTAATTATTGTAACCCATTGTATTTGATTTCTCTTTTTAGGATTCCCCAAAGATGAATATACTAAAGCTTGGGATATAAAGCATTAACATCTGATCATAGTTTGCTATATAGCCCGAGTTTAAATAAAAAGTTAATGTGGATCCTGTAGAACCACTCGCTCTAAACCTTCTGGGTATTTTTATTTCACCAAACGTTAGCTTTACATTTTTTAGCCGCGGTATTTGCCCTTCCCCTGAGTGTCAGTGGGAGCGCTGAGAGAAAACCCACAGTATGTGTGTTATTTGGTGAAGTTCACAGGAAGTCAATATCCCATTTAGTGTAGAAGCTATTTTCCCTTTAGATGATAAAAATCAACCTTCAGAAGAAAAAAAAACCAACACCCACAACACAACCCCCGACCTTCGGGTGAATGCACAAAAAAGTATTTCCATGTCCTAATGAGGACTTTCCTCACATCAGCAAAGACTTGCTAATTACTGATGTACAAGCCGCAATAATTGCTTTCGCAGCCAAAGTGTAGAATGTTGTCATATTAAAAATTGAAACGCTTGATGGTGATGGAGGTCCCAAGGTAGTTCACAACGTCCCGTTTCGGGAAAGTGCGGAGACCGGCGGAGCCAGGCGTCCGGGAGAAAATACTGCAGGTCTCTTGCTAGTCAAGTTCCTCGCTCTTTCCTTTCAGCAATGCCGAGGGATTAAGCCTTCAGCAAGAACCCCCGCCAGCATAACCCCTCCCGGACCGTGCTCGCTTTCCAGACGGCTCCGTGGGCAAACCCGCTGTGGCTTCTCCCCGCGCCCGCTGTCTCTCCCGCTCCCGGGAAGCCGCATTTCGGGGGGAAGTGGCTGACACACGGTGCCTTCATCCCCTCCGGGACACCGGGGGTCGGCAGCCGAGTCCCACCGCGCTCCGGGATCCGCTCGGCTGCCGAAACCGGGAGCGAAGCCCCCTCCCCCGCTCCGCGAATCAAAGCACCTTCCGAGGGGCTGGGAAGTAGTTGCCTTGTCATGTAACACATTGCCCTGATTTATTATAAAATTTTAACGAAATCATGCATATTTCAACAGCCTTTAATCACTGCATGAAAATTTAATTCATGAACTGTAGCGCGTTTAAATAAATGAAGTGTTAATTCATTAGGATTAATTAATTTGTTAAAGGATTGTGTGCAAGGTTAAGGTGGAAGAAAAACTCTTTGTTAGTTTCGCGTCTTAATCACCAGGTTTTGTCCACAGGGAGGGGGGGGGACACCCGCCCGAGGGTCTGCGTGGGGAGGGGGGGCCCGAGGAGGGGCAGCGCCGGGGACTGGACCAAGACTGCTCCCAAGAAGGACCGGAACATCGGCCTCCCACCGCCTGTTTTTCCCTAGCTGGGGTCGGGTCGCCGTGCCTGGGCCGGTTAATTAACCTAATCCCAGTCGAGCGGGCAGAGGAGAGTGCCGACGAGCCCCAGGCGGGAGGGAACGGTGACAGGCGCATCCCCTCCACCACACTCCGGGCAGGGGATAAAGACTCCACGCCGCTCCCCTGGCTGAGAGTCAGTGTGAGCACTTGCTTTCCTCAAATTTGGAGACAGTTCTAGGCCAGCCGGGATAACCCCCACCCCCAAATCCCTCGTACTGTTTCCACCAAGGTCTGGATTGCCTGGCCGGTCCCCGGGCTTCAAGGGGACCGTGGCCTGAGAGAGGGACAGGGACCTCTTTCATCCCTGCCCAGTCCCCAGGCTTCTTTGGCACATTTCACCTGGTTGAAACCAGCACCTGATGACCTGATGAGCATCAGGTCCGAGTAGTAGCTGTCTGATGGATTTTGTCATTGTCCACTGGGCTTCCCTGAAAGAGAGCAGACGGCACCCACGCAGCCTGTCAGAGCATTGGAGAGGAGACAACACTTTCTACCGAGAAAAGCTGAAAACAACATCAGGAATGATAAACTTCATTTGGTTTTCACCCTAGTTTCATCCTCCCCTACATTCACAACTGTCGAAGCACAGGCAAGCTCACCCCTATGCCAGCTGTGCGTTTCCCTCCGTTCTTCAGCTAATGAAGATGGCTTTTGCAGTTAGAGCTAAGGGACATGGAGGCAATAGCTCAGTGTTGGGCCATGAATGCAGGACAGATAGGCCACCCCTTTAGGCCAGGCCTGCGGGAGAGGACTGCTGCAAGGGACCAAGGCGGAGCAAGGGCCAGACTGGGATTAGCAGCCAGAGGGGATTGTGTATCATCTCTGACTGTGGGTGATCCTTGGAATAACCATGAACCCCCACATCAAGTTAGCTTGGATCTGCTTTTCCTCACATCCAAACCTGGGAAGGGAGAAGGGAGAAGCCTTGATCTGTTTCTATGGGACGGTCCTATGCCAAAGCAGCAAGGCAGAAGTGTCAGGTTCACTATTCGTGAGACATTTAGCATAACCACAGTACAGAAGAGGTGTGTAAAGACTTTTTTCAAGCCTACTGGTGCTGGGAGTCAGAGGCAGGACTCTGATGCTGTGCAAGAATTAGGATCAGACGTGGTTGGTTTGAACTGCATTTGAATGACATTTGGTGAGGAAAACAGTTGTGAAATGAAGAAGGGGTAAAGAAGTGAGATTCAAGTTAGCACATCTTATATTACATATATAAGCTATGCATTGTTCCCCTTGCCCCCTTTTTAAAGATACTTTTAAAAGAGACAATAAAGCACATTCAAAACCAAACACAGCCCAAGTCAGCACCTCGTGCTGGTGGGTAGAGCCGTTGCAGCAGCCTTTCACCTGAGGAAGCAATAGCGAGCAGAACTGGATCTCACTGGGCCTTCAGGGCATTGCAGAGGAGCAGGTCACCTTCCCAAGTGTGTGTAGGTAAAACTGATGATAACAAAATGAAAACCTGACTTTTGCCTTCTTGCTCTTAGGTATAACCCAACAGATTTCACCTGCCACAAACTGCGGCTGGTAGCAATCTCCCTCTCTTGTGTCACCTACACTCCTGGAGAGCATTCCCCTGTGCTAAAACCTGAAGATTGCCTTGCATTTAGTACAGTGTTATTAGAGGAAGTAAAAATTTTATGAGCCATTAAATATCATTAGACATCATAGATCTGTACATCACTTTGAAACATCTATTGTCTTAACCAAAATTCTAACAGTTAAGTTTTAGATCTTGTGCATTCCCATTCTACAATACTTCATAACCAGGTAACTATCATAAAAAATTAACAGCAGTGAACTCTCACTTAGGCCTTTTTATTCAGAGAGCATGGTAAGCGCAGTAAGAGATTAAGCATGCACAGCATTGACAGAATGCAGCCTGGAGAACTGAAACCCTACCTATTGCGAACAAACTTGTAACTCAAGAAACCCTACTCATTACATATAGCTTGAATTTTTGGAGATGCTATTGCACCAATCACTGTCAAACTTTAAGCCTAAAGAAATACAATGTACATTAATCAAATAAAATGTGGAATTTAGAGTGTGGTAGCTGTTTTAAAGGCACTCAATTGAAAAAACCCCAGAACAAACCCCAAAATAACCACCAAAACCAAACCCCAGCCAAACAAAACAAGACCAAGATACCAGAATTCCAATCTGCTTCAGCTTTACAACTTGTGAAACATAAAATGCTCCTACTTACAGCACTGGATGTGATCACAATCTGCTCATGGTACCTGCAGCTGGGATCTGAGAGTACGAGAGCTTGGAAATCACGTAATTATGGATAACTATGACAATGTTCTTGCCACAAGGAAGTTATACTTGTGCTGCCACGACCCTTCCGAGTGAAAAGCCAGTACTTGGCCTGAAACACCTTGTTCTCTGTCCCCGCTTGAGAATAAGGTAGGAAGTTTATAACCTTGATCTTCAGTTTCTTTTAACCTTCAGCTCAGTTCTTCTATCCATTTAAGTGACATGACACATAAGGTCAAAACACACATATTGAAGAGCAAGCCCGTTCGAAAGGATTGGAAAGTAGTAGGGAAATAACCCCCAGCGTTTTCATTTATTCTGGTTTGATTTCAGGGACCAGTTGCATTCACGCTTCCACCACTGAAAATTACTTGTGCACCAGAAGTATACCAGAGTATAAAATGAAGCCCATAAACGCACCTCCAACCCCATAATGAAACAAAGCAACCTTTACGCTTATTTGCTGTGTATTTGTGACTGCTTTGCAATACAAAGGTGTTTTAAGAAAGTATTAGAGATATATTTTGAGAACCTCTTGCCTCTTCTCCCGAAGAGTTCAAACTAGGCATTTTTTGACTTGTGACTTTTGACTTATTAGTAAAACTAATTAAGTAAATCAAGTTAATCAAAACCAGCCCATGCCCAGATGGTTCTGCTATCTCCCTAATTTCTGAAAAATACATTAATATGGAATAACTAGATTTTTCTGTAAAGATTAAAATTCAAGTGGTATACTGAAGGCAGTACATGAAGGCACAATGCCATCCTTTCTGTCACCAGGAAAAGGTCCTTGCATGTATGGCTTGAATGATGATTTTTCGGTAAAGTTGTTTCTAAAGAAGTCCCAGCTTAGAATGAACACACCAATCACACAAATGTATGCACACAGTACAAGGTGAAATCTAGTTCTTCTTCAAACCACTTACAGGACTTCACTTTACAAAAGATGAGCCAGTCTATTGAGGTTTCCCAAGTGGCTATCACTCTTTTCCAAGGGACACAAAGCAGCATATGGATTTTTCATATCCTAACTATTGATGAAGCAAGGATGTCTGTTTCTAAGAAATGCCATCAGAGGCGTATATAGAAAGAAAAACCCACATCTTGCAATTAAATATGCCCTTAAAAAAAACTTAAACACAATAATGCAAAGAAACCAATTTTGCTCTGCTGTTTAATTAGGTCTCCTGCCTGTAGTAGGCCATCACATTATGTTGACCTATGCAATACTTTATGGAAGAGTCACCTCCAAAGAGGCCGAAAGCCATTTCCATCAACTGTATCGATGCTGACACTGGAATGGTAATATGTCTAACAAGGAGGAGGAAAGGAGATTTGATTTTTTCCTGTGAATAAGCTCACATCTGTGTTTTACAAAACTTACCTAGTTTCCAACTTACACACACACACACACACAAAAAAAAAAAAAAAGGTAAAAAGTTTTCCAATTCTTTTTTTCCTAATTCAATATTTGAGGCGACATCAAGGATTACTGTGCTTATAACATGTTTTATTCAATTCACATAGAAAAGCATGCAGTATTAATGTAAAATGGTACAGTATTAATGTAAAATGTTCAGTGCACATTAGGTAAACAAGTCATTAGCATACAAACCCATTTTTATGGTCTATACAGGCATACTAAGCACATTTAGAATAACAATGCTTTTTGGGAACTAAATTAAAAATTGTGCTTAACTTCAAAAGATACAAGCCATGTTTGCAGTGTTCATGAAGAGATGTTTTCTAACCGAAGTGCTGTAACCCTGAAAAGAAAGAGGCTGCTACCTTACACCCACATAAAACCAAGAGTTTCAGTACAGTACAGTGCTATGAAACAGTCCAAGCAGCAACATTTCCTCTGGGAGGCGAGTTTTATGACAAAAGTGACATTGTTTTACAGCAATTTCATGAATCCATAGGATATATAGCCAGTAGCTGCCTTACACGCACAACGCTATCTTTAGGAATGGGAAACGTAACCTTTAAAACAAATTCTTACAGAAATGATCTGGCAAGATCACTTGCAACTGTCCTGCTCAAGGGAGCCATTAGCTGTGTCCACAATTGGAAGATGATGTAATACGAAAACTTAAAATCCAAAACCCCATTCCCAAGTAAATAAAATGCCCAGCCAAAGAAAATAATCTGGAATGGTTCTTGCCTAGGAAAAAGCTTGTAATGGGCAAGGGACCGTACAGTTTTCACACAGATTGGATTGCAGGGAAGTCATTAAGTTCACGTGTAAATATTAAACATTGGCAAGTTGATGACTTTGAGTCAAGTTCAATTTCCAAGCAGAGTCAGTTTTTGGTGGTTTTCGATGGACTAGCACTGGAAAGGCTGCTTTGAATTTTCCTCTTGGTTGACTGACTGACATTTTTATTTTTCCTTTCAGCTATAAAGGAAGACACCCAAGGAGGATTAAGCTGACTGTGCAGCTCAGATGGCATCTTTAAAAAGCAGGAACCGAACTTTTGTTCCTCAAACAACCTTTGTGAGTTACTGAACAGTGAACTCTGGGAAAAGTCTCTTTGAAATGAACAGTTTGGAGGTTTGATATCACTAGCCACTGCGTTTTGGCCTGTGAACAGCGGAAAGTGGTCATTCATATCTAGCTCAGATGGGGAGAGCATGGAAAACACAGCACGTTTCCAGCCAGTTCTGTCAACTGCTGGATCGCTTGTCTCTGGACACTTCATACTCTGTTCCTCATTCATCTCTTCCAGTTTTTTCTCGGTTCCATTCAGAAGCTTAGAGCACTCTGTTGACTTTGAAGAACTATCAAGATCAGAGGACTTGAAATTATAGCATGGACTCTTGCTGTTGTCTGACTCGGACATCATTGAGTCCAACTCCGAAATTTTATCGAGGTAGGCAGCATCCATAGATGCCTCGCTGGAGGTTCTTGTGCGATTCATTTCAGAAGAGCAGAGGGTATGCAACCTCTTAGGTAAGCAAGAATTTGTTTTATCACTGGACTTTGCTGATGTCTCATCTGACTGACCAGCTACTGAATTTTGCTCTGACTCCTCGAAATCTAAGTTCTCAGCAAAATTTGTGGGGCAGGTCCCCCAAAACCCTGATTTTCCTGTAGTAAAACAGTTTAGCTTCTTTCCACTATTACAGCTGCTTGTGCTGTGTTCAGGAGAATCTTTGCTGCAATCATCTGAAGTATCACAAAACTCTTCAAATTTCAGTTTTCTCAGGAACGCTGATGGTTTCCTCACATTTTCTTTTCCATCAGGAGTGTTCAACTGAAGGCGACTGAGAGACAGAAAAGGAGTGCATGGTGGTGGAAGATCATAAAGTTCTTCATCCTTATATGGGGTACATTCCTCAATTTTATTCCACTGCTCTTCTAAGCAGGCATCCATACTTGTAGTATTTTCATCCAGGAGAACCCCATGACATCCTGGAAATAGTTCTTTCTCTGAGGCACACTGGGTATTTGAGCCATTTGAACCCTCTTGACTAGAAGAGCTTAAACTAGTTTCACCACTTGTCAGCTGTTCAAGACTGTCAGGACTTTGACTGGTAGTCAAAGATTTTTTTTCCTCAACTTGGGCTTTCAAACATGTTGCATCTTCACTGCTCTCAGCTCCTTTAGCATCTGTGGAAAGCGCTCTCTCACTAACAGCACTCACTGTCTGGGTTCCTTTGGCTGCATTTTTCAGCTGTAAAAGCTGACACTCAATTTCTTCTATGTATTTATCACTTCTTTCCAGTGCCTTTTTTAGACGGTTCATTTCACGTTCACTTTGTTCTACTTTGGACTGAAGTGCGGCTACTGTAAACCTACCAAACCTGCAAGAAATAAAAAAGAAAGAAAATATTAAGCTAGAAAAAGACATCCTTGTGGTGCTTTGTGAGCTCGTTTCAAGAAAGAATAAAGCTATTAAACACGGTGTTAATCTGAAAACAAAAGTCAAAACTTTGCTAGTTATGAAGAAAAAAATACTAAAAATCATCATATATAATGTACAGGTGGAGGTGAATACCTGAAAAGCCAAAATTAAACTATTAGTGGTAGTAAGGCAATAACAAGCACATTACCCTTCAAGGGGCTGGTTCTATCAATTCAATTCAAATATGCATGAAGAATTATCCCCTAAAACAATGATGAAGATTTATGATAACATTTGAACAGTGGTCCACATCTTGAAATATTTACATTCAATCATTTTCCTACAGTACAGCCGTGTTTTACAATACATTTCTTACACAATGTCACCTTGTCAAATATAAAATGCCAATATGAAATTCAGAAACTGCAATAGTCCTTTGAGGTGGTTTAAATAATTATGTAGACCATTTCAGTTATATTCCTGTTCGATATACAGCTTTTCCTCAGCCATCATGTGGATAGTACTTCCACTTGCTTGAGAGCTACTTGTTTTTTGAGCTTTAAAACTGCAACAATCTAATTTCTTGACTCCAATACAAAAAACCCTGCCACTGGTGGTTTGTGAAACTTGTGAGTTTGTGATGCTTCCAGCTTCAGCACATTTTCAACTGCCAAGATACGGACTTGCCTTCCCCCCATCCTTCACCAGCTTTCAAGAATGACCTTCCCCAGAGGGCAGGTGAAGGTTTCAGCTATATGCCCTGACTAATTCTAACCTGTCACTGACAGGTGGGCACCAGGGAATTCCCTGCTCCATCTGAGGCTTTCAATTTACTGAGAGAAAAAACAATTAAAGTTCTGGTATTATTAGGAAGGAGGGAAGGACCTACAGCCATCCTACAACTCTGACATGTAAAGTTTTATATCACAAAGAAAAGAAGTGACAACTCTTTATGTGGGCTTACACTAACCTCCACTTTCAGCTCCATGTTACAGCGTGAGTTTATACTTCACTCTTCCAGCACAAACACTGCCTGGAATTTCTACTGTTTCTTTGTCTGTCTATTCCTCCTTCAGAGTCACAGGGAACTCCCAATCCATTTGCCCCACTCCATTCCCCAAACCTCTTCGCAAAATGCTCTCACTGCAACCCTTAAGCCTTTGCTGCAGTGAGGTCTGAAGGTGGTGTGTCTGTGGCCTACGATTATGCTGGCAAAATATCCATGAATCTATGCAGGCATTTCCAGCAAGGAATCAAACTGTATTTTGTTTGCTTCTGAGCCCAAAGCAGTAGGAAACTGCTCTACGCTGACAATTACAACACAATTAAAGAGGCAGTCAGGGAAAGGAGTAAAGGGTATCATCAGCCCCAAACAAACTGGGCACATGTGACATATTTCACCATGCAATTGCTTCTGCATATTGAAAGGACTTTGGAGATTTTGGTGTAGATGGTTCAGTGGTGGGTAAGATTCACACAACAGTCTAAGTCAGTTCTTTCACAGCACTGCTATTAGACCACTTTTTAAATCAGATCAGCATATGCTTCACACAGTTTTGGTGTGTGCCACTCACTGCATTGGAGACATGGAATGGCAAGGTACAAGTTTTGTATTTAGAATAGGAGTGTTCACTTGGTAAGATTCTTTTTCCCCTAAAAAAAGCTGGCTGGAATGGGACTCTGTCAAGGCAAGGATCCCCCCACCTCTGCATTATCTCTACCCAATTACTTTCGTCTTCATAAAAATGAATACAAACCATTTTTCATTTGCTCATTCGATGGGTAACAAGTTTTCTCAACTGATTATAGCAGTTTCTCCATTTTTGGTTGCATGCAAGAGGGAAATGGGAGAAAAAGTGCACAGGACTTCCTCCCTCTCCTCCATGAAAATAGATAAAAGCAGAATCACAGACTGCTCCCGAATGAAATTGTATTTTCAGGGGAAGTGAGTTACAATGGAATAAGCATCCTCATATACAACACATTTTGGCTTACTCCCTCCTTCAGCAAAAGGAACTAAGGTTTTGGTTTAAGATACTGAAGGAGCTTCTGTAGCATAGCAGGGCACAAGCAAAACAATTCCTGCTTCCTAACGTAATCTGTAAGTATTTCTGTAACAGACCTGTTCACACAGCCTTACAGGAACAAACCCTACAATGCTTAATAAAGGATATAAAGATGATACAAAAATACAATTCAGCTTAAGTGAGAGATGGGGGAAAATGCTTATGTAAAATAAGTAAGATTTTCTGGAGTCTGCTCTAACAGACACTTTGACATAAAAATTAAACATGTTTACATTTATATGCATACCTGGCAATTCCTTTTTAATGGAAGAATGGTGTAATATGTTTATTTAATGCAAATAGCATTAGTGACAGCCTGAGACTTGCTTATGAGGAAGAAGCACTGTATTCTCAAGTGCAACTTTTATAACAAGTGTCCTCAGGTTAAAAAAATACAGTATGCTGTTCAAAGCCAAATAGCATCACTAATATGTTAATTGTTGCAGAGGGATGTGCTTGGGAATTCTGGTTTTCAGAAATGGAGCATATGACATACTGCTTACAAACAGTAACCTCTACAGTTAAGCACCAGAACAGTAGTGGCTTTCTATTCCTGCTTTGAGACTTGCATGCATTTATTTCCCAAATTTTCAAGGACATGGATACTTAAGACAGCTGTATTATAATGCATATATTTAAACCAATTACTTCAGAGGATGACATAGGTGTTTTAGTGACTGATATGGCAGGTCAGCAGACAGCTTAAGAGACATATATATTTTGGTTAAAGAAGCCAGAACCTTCCCCATCTCCCCAAACCAAACCATTGTTCTAAGAGATTCCCTCTTTTTTTCCCCTCAGATGTACACGGAGCTCTGCCATAGCCAAAAAGTTATGGTCTGATAACAACAATAATAGAATGCAGTACAGTTACATGAAAATAAATTAAAGTTTGACCTCACACTCTAGAATTATTTTTCCCCAAGTATATGTACCACTTCACACTTGGTAACAAGTTGATACATTCTTCACAAGAAGTTAAGGTATTCAGTATACACGTGGTAAAAGCACTTTTCGTATCCTCATGCCTGGATAATGTCTTTTGAGTGTTAGGGGTCTTGTTCTTTAGTTGTATCACTTAAACAATGAGTTTGTATCTCACTGCATTTGTTTCAAGTACATCTTTTCCATAGAAAACTGAAAGCTTTTCCACAGAAAGTAGTGGTCACTCATAAGTGAATAGAAAGACATTTCAGGTGGGGTTTGATCCTCCAACACAAACACCTAGTGACATTTTAGATAGCCTAAGGGCTTTTACATTACTGCTGGCCTACAGCTATCACTCCGTAATGGAATTTGGCTCCACTGAAAAAGTGGTTCTGGGTGTAGCCTACTACTGCTTTCCATCCTAAGTTGGCAGACTAAGTCGCCTGACAGAAGAAAGTGTAGAACGGCTTCTTCTTGAAGGAAGTAATAGAAACACTTGTTATAGCTATTTTTTTAAGCTTGTAAAACAAGAAGTTACTTGCTATAGCTATTCTTTTAAGCTTGTAAAAGAACAAGTTATTTTCAATGTAAGCAAATGCTGGCCAGTAAATTCCTTTTATCACACAGTTCAGAGTACAAACTAATCTGAAGATGCATGGCCTTCCTCATGAAATCTCAGCATCAGGGAAATCCACCTCCTTCAAATCACACGAGTAAGGCTAAGTTTTCCTGTTTGTTGGATAACTGCAGAACAGCAGGATTTGAACAGAACAGCCAAGTCAGGTACATTCTTTGTATGAGCATTTCCTTTCAGTTAGAGAATTGGGTGAATTCAGACAAATATGCAAAGCTTCTCAAAGCTTTTTAATATCTTTCAGTGAAGCTGCACTGGTCTTTCAGATAAGAAAGCCAGATTATATATACCCAAGATTGGTGAATAGTATAGGACAGAAACGATTACTTCAGAATTACTAAGAAAAAACCCCACCAAAACAAACAAACCAAACCACCAGAACACCCACAAAACCAAGGAGTGTGATCTGAATGTCCTTACCCACCTGCTTAAGGTTTAGCTCTTCATGTCTGGAATGGGTGCTTCCTCAGGATTGAATGTTATAACTCAAGAATCTAAAGCTGTTTTGAAGGCTAGTAGACAGCATTTTCTCCTATTTACTTTTAAGGCAACACTGCAGCTAGTCTTCGGAAATGGTCACTCCTCTGGGATAGCAAGCTTGTGAGGAGGTGAGAAAGTAGCCCAGGTTTCTATCAAGGAAGACAGCAGCATTCTTATCCCCTGCACCCAGGACAGTGGTTACTAGAAGTCTATTTTCAGACTCACTGAAATACAGATTGAATCAAGTAGTCTGGCATGAGTGGAAATATTCTAGTTAGATAAAAATTGAATGTTGTACAGAATGACCTGAAAAGTCAGCAGCCTTAGGTTTCAGTGTGCCAGTACCTGAAGTCACACATCTAGACAAGACAAACAGTAAATCTGAAGAAGGGGAAAAAACCCCACCCCCAACAACAACAAAACAACTCACAAAACCAGAGAAAAGAGATAACACAACTATTTTCTGCATGTTACACATAGTTTTTCATACTGGGATTTTAATTGGCAGAAGAAATTAAATATTTAGGGAAAAGACTCCTAGGAAGCCTAGAAGTCTAGTTCAAGCTAATTTGAATCTAACCATTCATAAAATACACTATACCCTGGAGTAGATGGACGTGCTAGTTATTTTCCTTCAGGTAAAAAGCCAACATCCCTTTGCCAAAAATGCTTTTAGATCCATGCTTTTAGATCCACTGTGCCTTGCCAATAGACCTAAGAGTTTTCTATTTTAAGTAGAGCTGGAAGTAATAGGGCTTTATCATCCTCTAAAACTTAAGTTTTAGAAGTTTTCCTGTTCTGCATCAGGAAAACGGAAGTCACTGAAAATTTCTCAGGAGAAAGGGCAAAGAAAGAGCAACCAATAACCTCCAAAGAATAAGTCTGATTTTCTGGAGAAATGGGAGACTAATGCAGGTCATTGGTAAGAACCAGAGCAAGAAACTTACCCCTATCTGCTTTTCAGACCTATGTCCCAACTATATAATGGTATGGTATTCTGGTGAAGGTCTACTCTTAAAAATGTTTCAGATAGAAAAGAAAGAAAAAAATCTAATCAATCAGCAGCATCAATTAAAAAATTGTGTAAAAATCCCTGACATGGCTGCATTGTCAATTTTATTGACATACATGACATTTTCCAGCAGGTTTTAATGGATATGAACAAAGAAAAATAACTCAAGACTATGATAAAAGGAAAATCTTTTATTGACCACTGAAGAAGGGCAATTATATTTTTCCTATGATGTCAGAAGTAGAGTCTGTGTTACAAAGGAATCATTCACCTGCCATCAGCATTTCCTTTGCTGTAAAGCAAAGTTTACTAAAATAATTTAGGTTGTGATACTTAGCTTCAGTGTCATTATGCACAAAATGAACTACATTTGGGGTAAGAGAACTGAATACTGACAAAACCTTTCAAAACTGATCTGATACAAGTTTTAGTTACCCAGCCAGTTGTTTAAGTATGAATCTATACCTGCAAATCTGAAGCTGAGAAACATATGACAAATGAAACAATGGTAGTGACACTAAATTACAAAGATCCAGTTCAGTAGCTATTTAAAACTGCACTAGAGAGCAATTCTTTTCCCAAAAATTACCTTCTGAACAATTCTGAATAAAGTACACTGAAACAACTGTACTGGCAAATCAAATGTACCTGCATGGAAAAGTTTAGTTATAGTGACACTGTCACGTTCTGATGCTTATGCCTTCAATTTTGATTTCATAAGGTAAGAAAACATTTATTGCAACCCCTGTTCAGAGTGTGAAGCCTAGTTGAAAGACCTTTTAGGTATTATCAAAGTTTGCCATCAGAACTGGAAGAACATTTAAAAAATATCTTGATATTAGGTCTGGTCTAGATTTTGACCAGACTAATGATTACAGGGATGAAAGTTGATTTATAAAATCTGTTAACAACACTAAGATGGCAGAGACTTCCTACAATTCAGAAGAATTGTTTTAAGCTTGAGGAGTGCATTAAAACTGTCCAATTCTAACATTTGCCATATCTGTGCTTCTAAAGACTAAAGTGACTGGCTAGTGTTTTAGGCCATACTGGCAAAAGATGGGAAAATAATCAGCTTGCAACAAAACTAGTTCTTCACACCCCCTCCCCTCTGATATATAATTTTTCTGAACAACAGGATAGTAAATTTAGAAGAAACAAAATTCCCTCCACTGGGGAGTTTACCTGACATCAGTAAAGTAAAAATCAAGTTAGATTACCTGGTCTCTTCTTTTCTAGGATGTATTTAGTTACATCTATTTACTTTTCAAGTTTGCTATCCTTGCCAACTCACTCTTGAACCTTATGGAAAAAGACATTCCATGCCACTAATGCCCTCTCCATTACCAAGACCTTAAACAGGGCTCTATCTCCCTTATTAGAGTACTTCAGGGCAGAATGTACTTTTATGCATTCAACAGCATAGCACAAGGATCATGCATCTTCTTCCCTGTGATCTCAAATGACAAGCAGTCTGGCAAGCAAGGTCTCTGTAAGGATGAATTTCATCTTTCAGCAAGTGAGTTATGAACTAGAACAAAATCCAGAGAGCTCTCTTCTGACATTACACAGGCGCCCCCAACCCCCTCCTCAAAAGCACCATATAAACCTTCGGCCAATGCTGCTCTTAGCTTTCTAAGTTCTAAACCAATGAGAGAAGAAAAGGTAGAAAACCAGAGAAAGAAAGGAACACAACTTAAAAACATGAACACGTTGCTTCACAAAGTACCTCCAAAGTACAGCAAAGTTTCTGCTTTTTGAGGTCGTTGTTACTGATGTTTTAACTGTTTAACAGTGTTAAACACAGGTGTCCACTCTGGGAATGATGTTCTCATGCTGCAGAAGCTCGATTCTACACATCCTGCCCAGACACAAAGCTACCAGGGAATTCCCTTGAACAGGGAGCTTAAGTCTACAGAACAAACCCTGAAGGCAGCAAAAGGAAGAACAAACCAAACCCAAATGCAAAAAACCAGAACATCTGCACTTAGTAACAGACCTTCTACTTTGACCTTATACTACACTTGGAAATTCCCCAAAACCAAAAATAACTGTAGAATTCGACTGATAAATCTAGTCCTTCAATATTGGCCAGATAACACAAGGAATAACACTTGTAGTCATGTCATACTCCTTCACTGTAGACTTGCTGCTACTCTGTAAGATGCATTTGTCACCCACTTGCTGCTATTCTGTAAGTTACATTTGTCACCCAAGTCTATGAGGGTAAAAATTCCAAAATCCACATATGCAACACCATGTATACCACCACAGTTTCAGGTTAAAGTCCTACAATAGTTAAACAGTCTATAAATAAAATATGGTAGCTTTTAAAATATTCACATACTTTTGGGGTGATCTATTATCGACTTCAGCTTTTAGTCGCAAATTCTCTCTCAAAAGGCTATTGTTTTCTGTGCTCAGTTTCTTATTTGCCTAAGGAGAAGAAAAGGGAAAAAAAATAAGTATACAGTAAACCAGAAATTACTTCTAATATTTATAGGACAAGCTGTTTCTCCTTTTTAAAGAGACAGAACTAGAAATGTGAAGGCAGGAAACAGCCTTCAGACAGGGATACCACTTAAAAATCATCATGGGAAATGGCTTGCAAAACTGAAGAGTGAACAGGCATTTTTTATTTATATTCCCAAAATACATTGCAAGTGTCCTATCTAGGGAAATAAATACAGCTATGTTAGTTAGCACAGAAAGTCATTAAGGAGATGTACTAATGGCAATTCCATGTTGTTTTTTCCACGTGACTAAATACATTAAGTACATTAACATTACAATGTGCAGGGTTCAGCAAAACTAATGTTGAACAGCTTCCCCCATTCCAAATTAGAGTAAGATTACTTTGTGTTTTTTGGCTTGTTTTTAAAGCATAGTTATCCTGTGGATGTAAATCCATTACGACAAGCTATTTGCAGTCTTTCTTCACTTTCTTCCAGGATGTTGTGATTAAGACTCCTGACACACAACCCTTCTTACTCCTTGAATTGAGGTCAATTCCTTCTTCTCAGTTAAGCAGACACCCTTAACAAGACACTTCATATAAACAGAAATTTTCTTGCCTCTGTTTTACAGAACAATCAATGCCACTATCCTAACAAGTAGAAAGAAGGACCCGTGCAACTGGGCTCAGGAGTGAAATGTACTTTTTCAGAAGCATCGAACAGTGCAAGAAGAGAGGCAGAAAACCTTAAATGCTTATACAGATAGCGCCATCAACCTCTCCAAGTGAGGCGGAGAGTGGGGAGGGTAGGGGGAATGGAGCAAGAAAAGAATGAACCCAAAACAAAACACCACCACCCTCAACACCACAATATTCCTAGGGGCAGATAGAGTAAATAGAGACTTTTGGTAAAGAAGGACTGGGAAGGGTGAGCCCAGGGCTTGGGTGCGTGACATGTCAACCATTTGGTATTTAAAAAATAAAAGCACAAAAAACTGTCCTGAAAGCAATGAGTAAGAATCCAGGATACCTCTGCTCCAAAAGAGCATGAAACCATTTGACAGCATGGACAAGACCTTTCTCCCTTTCCAGAGACACAGTTTCCCCAGCCTCACAATCTAATAGAAAATTGCATGACTTGCATAGAGTTGGTGGGTAGGGCAATCACCTGGCACATGACAAGGCAGGACGGAACCTCTTTGGTGTCCTTCTTCCTGAGAGTGCTCTACTCTCCAAACCTGTAACCTGCAAGGGATCCCCACTTGCAGCACAACATGTAGATCAACGAGTTCATGTAACTCCATTATTTATGAGTGTACTTTGTCTAGTATTTCTACTACTGGGTTCGTATCACCACTTCCATACTTGTTACGACTCCACTCTGTAATAATGCCTACTTTGGGAGTCTCTGCTCTAGGACATTAAATGATAAAGGTGACTGCTATTTCTTGACTCAGTCTGGTTTTAGACCCTGTCTCACTGGGAAGATATGGGTGGTTGAAGCTCCTGGGTCATGTACTTTAGGGGATAAGGTTTCTGGTTCCAGGTTGAGTGTATATGGGAAAGAGGTCTCGCTGTTGTGACTAAACAGCTCTTGCTTTTCAAACAAACAAACAGAGTCCTCCAACACATAATGCTTCAGTTTTGCGGAGGCAACTCAAGATTGTTAATAGAAGAAATAAAGGCAGCATCTTGAATAAATGCAAGTCCAGTTCTTTCTACCTTGCCGTTCAAATTAAGTCTTGAAATGTCACTCTTCTTCAATGTTTGAGGCGATCCTTCTTGTGACCGCAGGTAGATTTTGCAAGATATTTTTGTTTAGACATATTTTTACATGACTAATTCCTGCATCAATCCTTCTGCAGTATCAGGTTTTCTCCTGTATTACATCCAAGATGTATAAAAAAGCCGCAGGTTTCCAGTAAAGGATCTTCTGGTCATAAAATGCTGAAGCTTGTCTATTTTCGGTCAAAGGGTCAAGTTACTCTGTCTCAGCAAATTGCACCAAAAATATTGGTTAGCAGGGAGGGCAATAGTGCAAAATCTGCCTCAGCCAACTGTACTGTGTTTGGCCACTGAATGTTGTAAAATAGATATATTATATAGATTATTGCAAGCCTGAAAAATCTGGTCATCAATACTGGTGACAAGTGCTACTATAATGCAATTACCCAGCCACAGAGTGACAGAGGAGTTGAAGAAGAGTCACACACAAGACTCACTAGAACAAGCAATAACATCTGACACTTGTGAAGGCTTTATGGAAATACTACGATACACCAACAGTCACTGGAATTCAATTTTTAACTCTTTCTTCTGGATCTATGAAGTACCCAAAGGTCATGCTAGTTCTCACTCCTGTTTAAGTAACACAAAACAGTTATACTACAAGGTAGCTGAAGAAATGTATTTATTACCTCCTTTAGCTTTTCCATGTTATCCATCACTTTTTCATACATATCATTGGCAGCTTTCAGCTTTTTGCTCCATTCCTCTGGGATTTCTGGGCCACTGGTACTTGCTTCATTTGCTGACTGGCTAGTTTCCTCATTTTGGCACGACAAAGCTGATGCCGTAGGATCCAGAAGAGATTTCAGCTGTGTCTGTAAACTGAGATTTTTACCTCTCAGATCTTCCACTTCTTTTTGCAGGGATTCTATTTCATCCTAACGGTGTCAGAAATTCACAGGAATTAAAATAATGCACGAGATTAATTAAATAATACTGGCAAGTTCCCACAGCACTTCAGAAACACGGGTTCTGGCAAGCCCAGATGCACGCCTTCACTCACACATATATCTAAGTATGTTTATGTATTGTGCTTTAGGCAGGATTTTAATCAACCTGCACACTCAAGCATAGTGAAGGCTTTAGTGAAGGGAATCCTTTGACTACATAAAGGACCCTGAACAAACCGTCGGGGAGACCAAAAGCTTCAAAGCATTCAGCAACATGAATCTATTATTAGGGCACTCTGTGGGAGGATTTCCTGTATTAAGAGTGTTCTTAAGGTCGTCTTCTGCTGACTCATTTGCTGTTATTTGAGAATATTTCTCATATCATTCTGAAACATCACATGTTCGGATGCTGAAAGCCTCAAGATTCAAAATGGACAGAACAATGTCTGGAAGAGGCTGCTCCAGCTATGCTAAAGTAGTAACATCTTAGGAAAGACTCTCAAAATGCAAAGAACAAAGCTCTTAGCCATATCGTTCTGAAGCCACAGAGAAGCTTCAAAAGCCTGTTGTTAAAGGGATAAAAGAAAGAATTTATCCTGAAAACATGTCTTCTACACTGTTCATGAACTTAAATATTGAAGTTGTGCAAAGTCAGATTACTAAAGGAGGCCATATACAGCATTTACATAAATCCCAGGCATATTTGCATGAACAACCAGGCTTCCCCACCACCATTACCACCAGCAGGAGAACAATCATTTTAAATTTAGGGGTTTTGAAGAGATTTATGTTATCCTATGCTTATCTGTGTGATTTTGGAGTTGATTCAATAGAAAGACATGAAAGCTCCTTTTCCTGACTCCTCTTTTCATAGAGGGTGAAAGAAGTTGAGCTATAGGCAATCTTGTCATGAAAGATAGCCCTTATTTCCCCAGTGTAAGGATATATACAGTGTCCGTTTCCTTTCTCCCATTCTCCGCCCTGAGACAGGTTTCCTTACAAAATATGGGATGTCTTCACATTGCTGCTACTAAGGAAACAACAGATGAGAAAATAAACTAAATATATTCCTTATTAACATCTTTTCACCTTGTTCCTAAGAGAATATCTTTTCCATCAGGAGAGTGAAGATAAACTTTCAAGCAGTCACTTCAGGAAACAAAAAAGCAACAATGATAAAAATTAACCTACATCAGAAGGTTACAGTGGGCAATATTCTTTAAGAAGGAATTTAGTATCCCTGAGCAACAGGGAATTACTTCAGGAAATGTTCGCATTTGTATCGAAGACAAAACAAAAAGCCCTCAACGCCCAATCTGCATAAAGAAAACCATCCCATACCACCTGGCAGTGGAATTCCCACAAAACTGTATCGTTGGCTGTGCCTGGCTACCTATAGCATGTAAAGAATAACATCATGTCTTCAGCAAGACCCCTTCAAGCACCAGCAAATGCTCTCTCATAACCTTAGCCAGAAGCCAGGATTTTAATGCAGCCAAGTTTCATGTAATTATTGCATGTCTTAATTAAAAATTACGGGACTTTATTATTTATTAAATTAAATAATTTATTAAATTAATAACAACGGGACTCAAAGCAAAAGGACCAGTTGTATGCAGTAACTTAACAGCTGCAGTTCATCTGGAAAGTCACAACACTCCCCATGTCCTTACCTCATATTCTTTGTGGAGCAATTCAAGCCTTGTTTTACGTAGGTGTTTTCTGACTGTCGGGCTAAAGACAGGATCACTTTCACTTGTTCCTCCTAAAGCAGCAAAGGATGAAAGAAACACTAGTATTGTTTATTTTTCAGTCAATTGAACACTAGGGATGCACTTTACAGCGCTTTTCGTATTATCAACTACAAATACAGGTAACATTGGACCAATCTACAACCATGGAAGATTTAAAGGAATTTCATTTTCAGAACAGGTTAAATGGGAGTATCTACTAGTGATGTTTGGAAGTCAAAATCCTGCCTCACAGCAGACAACTTTTGAATTTTTTAACTTTGTATTTTCCTTGACAGAATCCTGTCTTATTAAAGACCATCTATTAAAACAGAGCTAAGAGGGAGGAGTGGGTTGGGGAAATCAAGCATATATTTAATTTGTACAAGACAGAGTGAGTTTCTAAAGTGAGGCTGTTCATACATATTTTTCTCTCAGAACCAAATGACAGAGCTGACATTTTATGCCAAATAAAGATCGCAATATTTCCTAGCTCTGGGGAAGTTCAGGTCCTCAGTCAGGTGTTGCAGCTTTGTCTTATTTCTGTGCTAAGAGACATTTTCTCATAAATAAAGCACAAGGGAGGAAATGCTGAACAAAACAAAGTAAATAAAAAAATAAAAAGAAAAAAGACCATATACTCAAGATTCTGGATTTAAGTACATTATTTCTCAGCTAAATGCTGTTCTTTTAGGTCGCCAGGTTGCAAAGCATAGGTAGAGTACTTCAAGCAAGAGGCATGGATGGTTGGTTTTTTTTTTTTTCCTCACTGTCCAACCAAGATTTAAAAAGCAGTCATCAAAGCCATGGGGCACTTGATGCCTTTGAATTATCTAGCCATTAATATACACGTCATCTTTGGAGTTTTTATCTTGTAGCTATTATGTATGCTTCTGGAAAGATTTCAAGTCAGTAGCTGCTGGTAAAAAACACACAGCAGAAAAAAAAAATACCCAGATATTTTTGGACTCAAAAGAATCTCCTCCGGCAGTAAATACCAGAAAGTTATTTCAAAGCCTAGAGTCATCCTTACCTATAATTTCCTTGCAAGGATTTTCAGGCGTGATGGGAATCCTGCAAGCTGGGCACTGATGATTGTTCTTCAGCCACACTTCAATACAAATAGAACAGAATACATGGCTGTTGACACAGATGACTGGGTGACGCACCTTTTGGTATTAAGAGGGGAAAAAACGAAAACAAACAGAAAGACACTATGAATACTTTAACACTCTTTCAGGTAACAGAATATGAAAATACACCACTCCATCACTCAGCGAAAGTCTGGTCTTGCAGGAAAGCGACACTTGTTTCACAGGGCGAGCTAGGAGTGACCTCCTGACTCACACCACCAAACTTCCCTACTATCGAAGGCACCAAATGTATAACAGTTTTTGCAAAACTAAGGTCTTTGATTTCAAGAGCTCATTAATATACAGTATGACAGGCACCCTTCCCTTCACTCCACAACCTCCAGGAACTGCAGCCAACCACTCTAAGGAAATGCATTTGCCTCCCGAGGTAGAAGGAGACCAAAAGACATGCATTAACCAATTTCCAAAAGTGAGGCAAAGAGGGATTGCTCCTGGCAACAACCAGCGCTTTGCCTTGGAAGAGGTGTCACTGAAACAGGTAGTATTACAGATTAGCCTGCACATAATCGGCTTCATGGAAATCAGCTTTGAAAAGGGTAAGGGCCAAAACCACAGAGCAGAAACATGAACCAGCAATCACTAATTCAAGCCTCCTGCTAGATATGCATTGCTACTAAATAAGTCATTACCCAAGAACGGGGCAGCTAACTGAAGGATTAAATATTCCAATCAGACACAGATCCTTCCAAGAAGCTTTCCCTCCCCTTCTCTTCCAAAACAGAAGAGTAAACAAACTTTTAGAAAATATTAATGACAATGCATTATTCTCTCTTGTCATTTAACTATAAACCCTGTTTGAAAGTAAGTATAAACCCTGTTTGAAAGTAAGTATAAACCCTGTTTGAAAGTAAGTATAAACCCTGTTTGAAAGTAAGTATGCATACAGGGACCAAATATGATACAGAGGAAAAAAGGCTTTCCTCTCTATCTATGCTTTATTGCAGCTTCTGTTACAGCTTACTGTAATACACACTCTCAAATCTCTTAAGACTTAACACTAGTATCTATGTTAGGGGTCTTAGAAATAATTATTTGGTTTTCCTCCACCCCTGTCTTTGTCTAAGAAATGTGCTTTGAGACACAGAAATATCAGTTTTTATTACTTTAGATTCTACTGTGTTGCACTTAAAGCCCAAGTTCAAGAGAATCCGTTCAATTTTAAAAGAAGTCCTCATCATACCCAAGATCTTCCTCTTTCATTTTATTAGTAAAGCAGTCAAACTAAAAAGGAAAAATAAAATGCTGGCAGGAAGAAGCAAGCAACTGGAAAGGATAGCTGATAACCACTTGGGAAAACAGATTAGATGTGTCCTGTAGTAATCATACCCATATCATCAGGGTTGCACAAGTTAAAACCCAACCATTTTACCACTGAAATACACATGGATCTGAATCAAGGCCAAGATCTACCAGCTTGTTCTCCAATTTACTATTTATGCCTCTGTCTCATTACACGATTCACAACGTTTTTAAAACCTCCCATATAACAGTCCTGGGAGCCAAAGGATTTGCCTATACACAAACAGAAACTCAAGTTACCAAAGGTGTGAATAGAGAGAGACTAAGCAATTTCTCCAAGTGTCTGCACACTTTCACCTCCAATTAAGGTGGCTTTTTTTACGATTAATGCAAGCATTAGCACACCAATGCTTTGCAAATGTATAAATATTACAATTTCAATTACATATATAATAAAATCTTGTTACTGACTGCTTTTCTTTGCCAGAAAAGAGCATTCTCTAGCTTTCCCAGCAGCAGCTACAAGGAAAAAAGCCCCAACTTTTACTCTAGCTATACCTCTTTCTGACTCAGAAACAGCCTGAGAATAGTTATACGGATGGCGATGATAGGATACAGAGCAAAATAATGCAAAATAATCCAAACAGGAAAAGACATTTCAGGAGTGCAGATCTCCCCCCTGGGGAGCAAGACCCTCAATTACCCCAAAACTGACATGGAAGCACACTTCCTGCAAGTGAATGATTACTCCATATCTCTAGCAAAACAGTAAGTCACATTCATTACTCTCCAGGGTACAGTGCTTCTGATTTACACACCTTTATAAGTTTCATTTCAGGGCTGAGGTTTATACTTTTGTTGTCTCAGGACCCACACAAAGCAAACCACACAGCAACAGCAGAAGCTGCTATTGAAATGTCACACAATGGCTGAGGGTGCTGCTGCCCTTCACTGAGTCCCTGAGCCACCGACTGTGACAAGCCCAGGAGGTGGAGGATTGCGACATACTCATTACTAAAAAAGCATTTCCCTTGAATTACAGCATAGTTTCAGTTCCTTTTATCAACCATAATGTCTAGAAAGACTACAGCTTACTTGAGAAGTCTTGATCAGCTAGGTGGTTTTGAGCTATTTCCTAATTCCCCCCTCCGAACCCCCCAAGCAATTCCTATGCAGATCAAAATCACATCCTATACACATCTATGCTGCCTTGAAGGCACTTCTGGACCTTCAAGCAGCATTAATTGGAGGAGCAGGCGCATGTTCAAGCAGGCACACAGGTATCAGTGAATGCATCCCCAGACATCCTAAGGGTTTCAACACACACAAAATTGTGTGCTGAAGCCCAAGCAAACTGTCAACACCCAAACCAACAGAAGAGACCTTCAGTCTTCCTACGACAAGTGAACCTAACAGCCTGATGCAGGTGGCTTCTGATCTGCTTGCTAATTATGAATATAGACGTTATAGAAGATAGTCCAGACTGTGTTAAAAGAACATTCAGGTAACAAACATGAAATTTATCCAGGCAATTAACTCTGATTATAAATGGTTATTTGCACATCTTGGCAATATACTTTACAACACTGCTCACACTAACAAAATGGGCTAACACTCCCCCCTTCCCCCCAAGATTTCTGCTTCATTAAAAACAATGAGTGGTTGACATTATTGAGTGAGTTTCTCTTCAATATCTCTTTTTATCCCCTCACCATTAAGAGCAGTGAATAGTTCCTACTTTGCAGTCAGTTCTTTGCAAATTTTGCAGGGATAGAAAGAAGTACATTTTGACTCTTCATCAGGGACTGTAGTGACAGGACAAGGGGTAATGGGTTTAAACTTAAACAGGGGAAGTTCAGGTTAGACGTAAGGAAGAAGTTCTTTACTGTGAGCGTGGTGAGGCACTGGAATGGGTTGCTCAAAGCGGTAAATGCTCCATTGCTGGCAGTGTTCAAGGCCACGTTGGACAGCATCTTGGGCAACATGGTCTAGGGTGAGGTGTCCCTGCCCATGGCAGGGGGGTTGGAACTAGATGATGTTAAGGTCCTTTCTAACCCTAACCATTCTATGATTCTATGACTCTAGGTTGGTCCTCCTACTCAATTTGAAGCCTGTGCTACAAATCACACAAATATTAGAATATGTCAACCCTCCACAACACTTTCTGCTCCCCCTACAAGACAGGACAAAACCAGCAAGATTTTTCCCTTAATTTAAACTAAATACATTTTTTTTTCCTCTAACCTTACTCTTGCGAAGAGCTTTCTCTGATGAAGTTTTTCAATGAAGTTCCAAACTAGAGACAAAGATACATATTAAAAAAACCCAGCAGCCAGAACTGTCAATTTTGGCAAAATTTAAACAACTTAATGCATCTAAAAACGAAAGCATTCAAATACTTTATCACAGATATCACCAGCAGATTCACTTACATAATGCTAATATATTACCTTAATACAACATACCAAATAAGTAGAGCATGGAAATCTCTTCCAGTACAAATTCAGGAACACCTATTCCTGGCCAACTTCAGAAGATAAGTGGAAGTGTGAAACAGTGGCTTAAAATAATCCAGTGGCTTTATAGCAAAATATGAGTGAATACCTAACGAATCTATCAAATGTTTAGATTAGAAAGTCACTAGGATCAGATTCAAATAGCAAATGCATTGTCAGTATAATTTTACTCTCCTCTTTTTCAAGAGTGTCCACTCTGTATTACAGATACAGTAAATTTGTGTTCTTCCCCCCTTTTTCAGTAAACAGATAAATAGAAAATGATAGGTAACAGGACCACAGCCAGGAGGTCTTGCTCAGTTTCCAGAGAAAAGCCACAAAATGACAAAACATGGTAACTCTTTCTCAGAGTTAAGATAGTTGAGAAAACAGAGATGTCCAGTGACTTTCACTACCAGCACTACACATACTATAGATATATATATATCAAATGTGTCCATTTGTTATCTTTCCAGCAGAAAAGGCCTGGGAGTAAAGGCCACGTGAGATAGAAAGTAACCGGACAGTAAATGCCAGAATACAAACATAAAAGGATATTTCTTCCCTTATCACTGTTGTGGTTTAAGAGGTTTGCTTTGTCCTGGAGAGCAAGGAAATAAGTTTAAAAAAAAAAAAAAAAAAAAAGAACAAAAAAAACCGAGTAGTGGGGAATGAGCAAAGAATTTGAGAAGCAATTAGTGATAGCTATGAAATGAGCTCCAGGGCTTTTAGAGAATAACAGACTAATAAGAGCCCTCCACTTCCCAAGGGAGAAGAGAAAGGGGCCGAGAAAGGGTCAGAAAGAGGAAACGGAAACTTTCTCCAGACCGTTGCAGTTTTGCTCAATGCTTTTTAAATCCACTTGGTCACACATCTCCTCTTTGTTCCACTTGTCCTCTACCACACAGCACCACGCTCAAATACAAACACACATAGCATTTTAAGAGATTATCCTACTGATACCGGAACTAAAAAAAAAGCCAACCCCAAAACCTTCACCCTGGAGCCATGCACCCACGTTTCGGCACGGAGGGGACTTCGTGGCTCCTAGCCCCTTCTTAACAGCCGCCAGGAGGTGGGGGAGACGCGCTTCCACCTACCCCAACGCTGGCAATAAATCTCGCCCGCAGCCGGGAACAGCCCCCCCGGGGGGAGGGATTCCCTTCTCCCGGAGCCTGGGACCCTCAACACCCGAGGAGAGGAGACTCCTCCTTGGAGAAGGGACTGCACACCCCAACTCTCTTCCCAACACGGAGCCGCCAGCTCTCAAAAGAGACAAACCCAGAATGGTCAGTGCTGCGGGCCGCACGGCGGGGCGCTCCGAGCAGCCGCCGTCCGTACGCCCGCCCTCCCCGTACCCACCACCGGGCCGCTCCGAGGCGGGGGCTCAGGGGGAAAGGCAGCGGCGCCGCCGTTACCTTCCCCAGGCAGATGTGGCAGGTGATGGGCAGCGTGAGAGACAGCGTGACGCTCGGCCCCTGCTGTGCCATCGCAGCAGCCCGGCCTGGCCGGGCGCGGCCCGGCGCAGCCAGCACGGAAGTCCCGCAGGCAGCAGCTGCAGCAGCAGCGGCCCCCCACCGGCCCCGCTACGGCAAGCCGCCGAGGCCAAGCCGCCGCCCGGCGTAGGGAAGGCGGTGCGCGCTTTTGCAGCGCTCCCCTGGAGGGCGGGCGGGAGCCGCGGCCCCCTCACGGCTCTATGCGCTGCCGGCCGCTGCTAAGGGCCCAGCCACGGGGCAGGTTGGGGCTCGACGTGCCCGCCGGGGAAAGGCAGGGGCGGGCCGGGGTCGGAGGCCCGCGGTGCCGGGGAGGTGGCCTGGGGGTCCCGCGGAGGTTTTGGTCTGCGCGTGGCCTTCCTGAGGGAAACCACGGCACCCTTGCAGGAGGAGGCTGGCGCAGTTACAAGAGCTCTCGTTTCCCCTTATAAACCTATCCCTTGTTCAGGTTTCGCTGTGCTGAATTAAATAAAGCAGCTGTTTTAATCCTGTTAATTCCTCTGAGCTTTCCTCTGTGCTTTTCCACATGTCCCCCCTTTTTTTTGTCGTAATCCAGAACACTACAAATGGGAACGTGTTCCAGAGAAAACTCCTGTCCCCTTGCCCACTGCCTCGAGTCCATCAGGCTGCAGCAGCAGGTACCCCGGAGCGGTCTGGTGCCTGGCATTGCCCCTTGGCTCCCATGCTGCCCTGCTGCTGCGCAGGCGGCTCAGCCTTCGCTTCCTGGCCCAAAGTGTTGCCTGTTGGCTCAGATGGGATTTTCACAGCCCATGTGGCTGTGGCTTTGAGGGTGATAAGGGAAAGAGGACTATGATAAGCCCCCAAGCCCTTCGAGTGCCATGTGTTGGGGCACTTGCCTAATGACGCCTGATGGGACATCTCGTTGTGATCCATGGAAACTGAGAGGTCAAATCCGCAGATGAATACTTGCGCCTGGTGCCCGGCTTGCACCAACAACTTTCCAAATCATGGAGCTTTACCAGGCTGCCAGAGAGCAGCTGGGAAGCAGGGCTGGTGGAACAGGAGGCTCCCAGGAATCTGCTCGCTTGACCTCAGTCTCAGGGTTCCTGTAGTTTCTTGTAAACGTGCCACAGCATGCTGAAAATTACAGACCTGAGTGATTTAACATTGCGCTGCATGATAAATGCTTAGAATGCTGAGCAGCTAATTCAAACAAGCATACAGTTGTGGATGCAATGATTAACAAGGAAAGTATCATAGGCCGACACATCAGAGTTGCACGGGTGCATTTAAATTTGATATAGGTAAGTCTCTGCGAATAAAGCGAGCAAACTAATCCATGGTGACATTCCAGAGTAGACAAGGCCTGGTGGCTTCAATGGTAACATATCCTTAGGTGGGAAGGGACAGGTTTTAATAAGATGCACTTGATAAAGATGGAGTATTCACATGTTAAAACACAACACTTTTTAGTAAGCTTCAGAAAAAATGATTTAATGTGAAGTAAAAAAAAGAACCAGTTAGCAACATAATGGACATACCATTAATTATCATAAGCTGGAGTGAGTGGACATCCACTGCCAGGAGATGCTTTTAGTCCTGGCACGATCGACCTGCTTCTAAGGAGGGTGCTTAGAGAATTTTCACATGAGAGATACAATATTATTGGGTTTTGAGCTTTAAAGAGAACCGCTGGAGCCTGAAATTCATCGAGCGAGTTTATCGCGCAGCCAGCGAACTGCATAGGAACGCAGCGAATCCCTGTTATTTATCTTTCTTAGCTTTATATTGATTTTTATTGAGAAAATGTGAATAGACAATACAAAGAGCAGAAAGGGTAAATGCATGAAAGAGAAATCGAAAGCAAGAAAATGCATCTAACAGTTGACATGTGAAACTCTTTTAAATTAATCTGGGATAAAGCTGGAACCTTTTCAAAGGCATGACTTCCATTGCTTCAAAAAAGTGTATGTAACTGGAAAGTGACCTGTTGGAGAACAAGCTCTGTTGGGATGAATATATTTTCTCTCAACCAAAAATAGCATATAAAGGAGCTTATTTTTCTGAATAAGCTGCTAAAAGGAATATGTTTTCTGTGTAAGGAGGTTAAACTTATTTGTTTAGCAGATTTCTGTTGAGGTTGGATGCCTAAGTCAGTGAACAAATACTTCAAAAATTATTTGTGATCTAGTAGCGCCTGAGGTTTAGTTGAAATTTATGGGATGATGTTACCAACTCTTCAGGGGCATGGAAAATATTTAATTCTGTAGTGCTGAGAAGAGAGAGAGAGTGAGGCTACAGAGAGTGAGGAGAAGGGAGCTGGAGGGGTAACAGTCCGCTGCAGCTAAGGGGAACTGAGAAATAAAATGTGACTGCAGGAGGTAACAGATGTTTAAAAGGTCCAAGCTACCTAACGCGGTAGTCTGTGTAGGATGGAGGCTGCTTTTGCAGAAGCGCTGGAGCCAGGATGAAACAGATAAAATCTTCCTGGAATGCCTGGCATGCCTCTGCAGAGGCATTGGGGCATAAGGATCAAACAGCAGGCAGGAGATGGGTATCTGGCCACTGCTGTTAGTAAATATACAGAGAAGGAATGGTTAAAAGGGTGGGTTAGAATTCAAGAACTTAACCATCAGTGAACTCCCAGGATTAGGGTTTTATTTGTGAAATGCTTCAGCCACTTCACTATCTGTTCTTGAAATCACAGAAACTTTGAGATGATTAATAGTGAAAATATGAAACATTATTGATCACAAAAGTAAAAAGTTCTCTGATGAAATCTGGAAAGGAACTGATATAAGACAACATAAGCTGGTAGGAGTACTAAACTGAGCAAATTAAGTTTTCCAACTTGAGACTTACATTGTTTGATTCATAAAGCTGAATAATGTTACTGTATTTTTGGCTTAAAGTGCATAGGTTGCTTTTATTGTGGATCTGTGCATGTTTTCCAGCAGCACCTTGTGCAGAAAAAGCAAGAAGCAGGTGAGGGTGTGAACAGTGAAATTCATGTCTTCTTGGCTGATTAGCCCAGCTGATGAGTGATAAGTAACTAATGTAGTTGTATTAACAGTTTGGGTACGTTTGAATGTGAGGCTTTGCGCATTAAAACCTGTCTTGAAAGTCATTGTTTACACCTGCACAAATAGATATAAATCACTGTTATGTTTTGTTTTTCCTTTTCTTATTCTGCTGAGGTAGAAATGGGTGGAAGCTGGCAGGCGGTGCCAAGCCAGGCTATTCACTCTCAGCATCCACTTCTGCAGCAGTGGAGTCTGTTCTGGTTTGCCTTGAAGAGTTTTCTCTTTGAGAAACAAGGCTGGATCTTTAGCTTTAAGAAGGGTTTCCCTGGTGGTTTTACACTATTTAGGAGAATACAGAGTGAAAGTTGCTTAAAACTGAGACTAAAGGTGTGGGATTCTGGGTACCTAACTTCAAACCTGTGGTCTTAAAACATGCTTTCAGAAAGGGTGAAAACAGGTCCCCCCTGCTCAGGATTTTACTGTTGACGAGCCCTGCAGAGTGATGGCCTTGCTGGCTCTTGTTGTGAGCCACTGGCTCAGGGATTCACTGGCTGCCTAATCCCTTCTTGACACCATTCGGAGGCCATTTGATGAAAATACATAGCTCTCAGGTACCCCCATCTATGCTGCCTGAGCTTCTCATAGGCTACTCTTGCTACTTGCTCTTTGGGATTTCCCATGTGGCTTTCATTTTAAAACAAAGGCGAATTTCATCTCTCTCGTTAAAACAATGATTTGTGTTTTGGCAGTGGGAAAAATATTGTACCACCAGAAAGGAAATAAAATGAATGCTGGAGAGCAGAACGTAAATCTCTGGCTGTAGGGTAGGTGAGCTGGGGGCAGAGAAGAGCATAGCCTTGGCGATTAAATAGTGCTTGAGGCTGACAGTCTTGTGTAAGCTTGGTGCGGTTAGTCTTCACACAAAATAGTAAATGATGAGAAATCGCTTTTAGAGACACAGTTTCCCTTTTTGAGTTTAACTGCTATAACTTTATCTCCTCCTAAAGTAGAATATAGCTGCTCTCAGGCTCCATGGTCCACAAAGGAATTCAAAGTGTCTAGGTCAGACCTAAACATCTTACTTTTAGATGTCCAAAGTTAAGTGAGAAAAACCCCAATTCTTTATGGCCATTTAAAATTTTTTTGATCTTGCCCTTCTGTATGTTCCATTTTTCTTGCCATGTGTCAGCAAGAAGCCAAACAAGTAAGTAGAAAGGCTGGGTTACATCTGAAGTCGATGTAGCTTGGATACCTAGAGCGTTAGGCTACACCCCTTTTTCTTTTTGAGGGACATGCAAGAGGTTGATTTCCTGTCACACCCTTTTTCAGATGAATATTTTATCCAAACAAATGGAATTATACTAGAACAACATCTGAGGGCAGGAAGAAGCTCCAGAAGTATTACGCTGTGCAGGCACTTTCTAACCCACCTGTATTGTTATGTCTCAGCCTAAGCATCTCTCCATGAGCTTTGCAAGAGACTATGTGGGGGAAGGCTGGTTGCAGTGGCTCACAGATGTACCAAGTGGTGTCCTGACCATCAAGAGGTATGGATAAACAGGCTGTGCTTTGTATTCTGTGCTTATTTTATTTGCTAGTATATAGAGAGCCTTTGTGAAACAGGCAACGTAACAGAGAGGAGCGGTGCATTTTAGCTAGTTTTTATGCATAGAAGATCTCTCTCTAAACCTTCCATCTTCCGAGATTTAAATGACTTCAGGAGAATGGTGATTCTAGCTAACCGTGCAGACAACATCTTCCAGTCTGGGCCATTATTTTGCAAGTTTTGGCTGTTGTTTAACCTCTAATGTTCTTCCTTACACCAGAGTTTGAGCCATGGAGCATGTTACTGACAAAATACACACACGAGTGCAACAGGCCTTGATTTAAGCTGTAATTATGATGGCCTTTCAGTATACCTTATGGTGCTTGCCACTAGCTGAGGATCTGTCCTCTGGGATGTAGCAAGGAACAAGGCAAAGTGCTGCTACACACCAGAAAAGTGTGATGAAGTTACAGAGATTACAGATATCGTGGACATTTTTTAATTTTTTTATTTTTTTTTTGTTGGAACCGAGGGGAGGCTGGAATGAACAGTGTAAAATCTTAATGAGTGGATTGTGCTGAGCAGTGCAGTTCACCTCCGTTATTCTCCCAGTCTCAAATGTTTACCAGCCAATCAGGGCTTACCTTAAAACCAGAGATTTATAATGAAAAGTCAGCCCTAATTGAATTTCGTCATTAAGAACACCATCAAACAGATACAGAACACCTTACACCACCTTGTTTAAATTAGATTCATTTTTCTGATCAATTATTAAAAGGAAAGTTTAAAAAATCATAAAATCTTAAGTGCTATTAAAAATTGATTAGGAACGCATTTTTTCATTGACCCAGTTTGTATTTTTTTTTAATTTTTTTTTTCATCAAAGCTAATACATTTGAGTAGCTGCCTCAGATAGAAGTTTGTAATCATTTGGTCATCAGTCAATTAATCACAGCTTCATAAATATTGATCTCAGATTACATTTATTCTTCATTCTTGAAAGATAGTTTTTTATTAATTTAGGCTCCCTCACATACATTGTGGTTTACGCTGAAATTATTTTTAAGAGTTCTATTAAAATTTAATTGGAGCAGCCAGCCAACAGTGCAGCCACTGCACATTGTGCCACCTTTCGGCAGGTTTATCACCTCCCCCTGCAAGGTCCTGAGTATCCCACAGCTCACAACGTAGGGCTCGCTGATTGGCATCTGTCACCTATAAAACCTCTTTAGCTGGAAGCTGCAGGCCACTGTCATCCCAGGCAGAAGGAGTAATTTGGGAGTAAGGGAGGATTTTCTGAGGGGAGAAAAGAGGGCCTTGGTGTTTCCCATCCAACCTTCTGCAGCCGTGCCTTGATTCCTGGTAGTCCGGGACAGATAATGGTGCCTTCCTGATGGCCGTACAGCGCTCTGGCTGCTCTTTGGTCCCTCCCAAGCATCAGACAAGCTGTGTGAGGGGGTGTGTTTGTAGGTACATATGTTGAATGTCCCCAGCCCTGCTGTAGTCCCTGTCATGAAAGTCACACATGAGGTGATGACTCATCAGGATGGTCAGGGTACTGAGGAATGCTCTTGCAGGGCCTGCTACTGCATCTCTCGTGCCTGGGAGTAAACCCAGTACTTGCTTTTGCAGGAGTTGCATTTGTAAACAGAAACTCTAAGGATTTTTAGAGAGATGCTGTAAGGAAAGGCCTGAGCTCTTTGGTCCAAAGCATCTGGAGTGGACACAGTCCTGATAGCATGTTCACCATATCTGAAGCAGTACTAAAGCAACACAAGCAATGTTTATTAACATTCCTGGTCCAGTTGCAGCTAATAATCTCCATCTTGACCATTAAATCTCTTTCTTGGGGATTTATGCATGCTGTTGCAGTTTAAGAAACACAGATGTGGACATATCGGGGTAAGAGCACACAGTTGAAGAGTGACCTGAACCATTCACTAAGAGGGATGAATCCTTTCCCACCCTGTACTTTGTGTTTTACTTTGGATGCTGTGCTTCACACTGAGAATGACAAAGTTCTTCAGGCCAGGAAGATTTGAATGTCAGACTTGCTACAGCTTCTGCAGTGCGTTTGGGTTCTTTGTCCAATTATCTGGTAAAAAAGCATGTTAAGATAATTCACTGTTCCCTAAGATCATACTGGCATCATTTAGCAGCTGTTATCTTTTACATCTCTGAAAAATCCAATGCCTCATCTTTAATGTCTGAAATCAAACCTGGTTTCCCATTGTTGTCATTCCAAAACCATGTGTATTCTGTCCCAGCTTTTCTGAGAGGCTCTGAAATACAGTTTCAAATCATGAGCAACAGAGCATCCTGGTGTGCTTCTCAGCATTACTATGGAGTCATGCAAACCCCTGTCAGCATTCCTTATTTTTGCTGACTTTGGATGTATATAATATGGAGAATGGATCGTTTTTTGTGATTATCCAAGTATCTAAGATTGAACAAAAAGATTTACTTTTCAGAGTCTTATTCCCCAATCAATGTACGCTACTCATTTACCATATATTCTACTGAAATGTAACATTATCACACACTTTTGGCATATCCACGACACTATTTTTCATGTAAAAGTGAAATCACGCTACAGCAAGTTCTCAGACCCCTGCCTTTAAATCTCAGTCACACACAGTACTTTTCTGCCCTTTCAGAAAAGTCATCCTTTAAGGATCATGTCAGAGGCAACATGTGCAGAGGCAACCGAGTAACCCATTTGTTTTACAAATAGCTGTGGCGGTTTAAGATCTTACCACCTCTGAGCTGTTTGCTGCTCCTGTTCTCCTTATCTGCATGCTACAAAGTGAAATGCATTTTTCACTTTCATTGTCCGTGGGCTTTCAAGGTGCTGGACATAATTTGTTTGTTTTGTACTGTGGCAAATCAAGAAGGGTATTGTATGCTACAGGGACAGTCATTTCCAGCAGAGAAGTTCTAGCATGTGTACATTATGAGGGATGTGTTAAGTTACTCCAGTTATATCCTTAAAAAGATGACTGTCTGCTGTATGTTGTGTAATTAGAAGTGGATTCTGAGTCCAGTTGCAGCTGACATCTTCAAATGGGAGGGATGCTAAGGAGAATGGTAAATATATCACCCTCTGAGCATTTCTTCGCAATGGTGTGGCAGTAGGAACCAGCTGTCTGTTTATCCAGTGATTTGACAGATGCTAGTGTGAATGTGAGCAGTGTGTTAAGTTTTGCACTGAGCTCGGTAATCCTGGATGGTCTTTCCTGGCAGAAAAGAAGAAAAGGAAAAGCTGCAAAGCAATAGAGAGAGATTTCTGTAACAGTGCTCCATCTCTTCCTGGCTTTTTGCTGCAGACACCTGCAAAATGGCCCAATTGGAGTTTTCCTACTGAAGTATTGTGCCACTAACTCACTGCTCAACAACTTCAGCACTTCTGAGAATGGATCCGGTAGCTGAATATGAGCTAATAGTTTATGGAAATGCATCTTTCTTTTTTAAAAAATAAACTCAATCTCTCCCTAAACATGCGGAGTTCTTTTAGTCCAGAATATGCAAAGCTGTGTATTGTAATGAAATTGTTTTAACTTCATAATAATGTAAGAGAAAAATAATGTCTTTCCCGTGAGCAGTAGATATTTCTGTGTCTCTAAATTTTGCATTAATTGGACTGAGTTGATTTAATAAGATCAGCTGATCTTTGAAAGGCTTTCTAATGGATTTCTTGTTAAAAATGTAAAAAAGTGTTTTGCATTTTCTTAATGCATATGTTTACCCTTGGCTCAAAATCAGAGACCTCTGGAGTACAGTGGTAACCAGGGTATTATATACAGCTCCTTGCAAGACCAGGCATTCACCAGCAAGATATATAAGATGCTGCAGATCCAAATTGGTCCCACGTCTTTTGTTCTTGATTCTCTTCTGAAATCTGTAGTCCTAATTTCTCTGCCTCTTCATTACAATAACGTTTAGCTAAGGTTATTGTAATCAGTATTTAAACAATTTTTCTTGTTGTGTGTTGCCGGATTAAAACAGAAACACCCCACCTGATTTTTAATAGCTGATGCTAGCTTGTAAGACATGACTTCAGAGACTTCAGAGTGCTCCTGGGACACCGCAGCTCAGATAAATGTAGACTTAGCCTCTGAGGCTAGTTTCAGAAAAAAAAAACCAGTTAAGAAATAGACTGCTGTACAGAGATCTTAAATCGACAAGAGAGGGAGGGAGGGAAGGATATAACATATATCCAGGAACTGGTGGAGTTTTATAAGCTTTGTGTTATTGTTTTTTAAATCTATCCAGAGGGGGTTATGTTAGGAGGGAAATGGAGAAACAGGAAAGCACAGATAGAAGCAATTGTAGCAAACAGTCAATAAGTGGAGAGAGGGCCCAATGTGAAAACTGCAGAGATATTCTGATGATGTTATCAATGTCCATCAATTCTGGCTTGAATGGTGGCTGCAGCTGTTCTGCCAGCTTTGCTCCTTGGTGAGCTTGTCTCTGCAGCTCTCCCCACCTCTCTACACTAATGGGTGTGAAGGAGAAGGAGACCCTGAATGAGTCCTGGTGGCTGGGAAAAGGGGCTCTACCAATGTGCAGGCACTCTTCAAGAAACCCATAAAGAGCCCTTTGAGGGGCATGAAGGGTATGCAGCTTTCATCATGGGTGTCTGAAAAAACAGTGAGAATGTTTTTGCTGATTCCTCCTCACCCAGCCAAAAGATGTAGGTATATACATACGAGCAAATCTCACAAAACACATCTGGGAGTCACTGCAGAGAAACAGAGCTTTCTAGGATATGATGCATCATATCTTCAGATGAACATCCTAAATAGGTTTGATGAATTGTGTTCTACAAGTGCCTAGTTTTTCTCCACTGCCTATAAAGGGATTCTAGTGTGAGTAGAACAGACATTGCAGATGTGTCTTAAAACTGCTGAGATGAATCCCATACTTTGTATTGGAAAGCTGGGATGAAGAAACATTGGTGTTTCAATTCATTGTGGTCAGCAAAAAAGGGAACTCTAACAAGTAACTGAAGACCTTGATTTTAGTCACATTTCTGCAACCATATCCTAAGTGCAGTGGATTTTAGATCCAGCTGTTTATCATCTGGGGGGACACTTAGCCAGATTGCTTACAGCTCTGTTTTCCCTGAAAACAGCAAGAGTCTTGCTTACTGATAAATCTATAAATGAACCATTCTGCCAGATATATTGCATCAATAGCTTTATGTGTGAGCCTCACTTGCTACAAAACATCCTTTGAAAAGGATTGCAGTCTAGCAATGAAATTTGTCATCTGGAACGTTTTTCTACACAGTTTATTAACTTTTTTTTTCTTCAGTATTTTCTGCTAATCAGAAAAAGAGTTTTGGTAACTGAAGAGAATAATAAAGTCAGTTGATGAATACGTATATTTGTTGAGAGCACTTGTAGAAAAGCTGGACTTCTGTTATCATCTGTGCTGAAATATATGGGTAATTGATACCAGGAAAATCAATTTATGTCTGGCGTTGGCTTTGATTTACTTGTTAAAGGTCATTGTAGAAAGCCAAGTAAAAACTTCCATCTTACCATGTTCTCCCAAAACCCCCCCAAAGTTCACTGGAATTGAAGACTGAGGAGGCAGCCTGCAGAGTCTGTGCCTGAAGGTCTCTGTGCTCAGAGCTGCTGCTGACTTCACTGGCCATTTTGCCTGAGTACAAAAAGATGAACAGGAACCTAGAGTAGGAGCAGAGGCCATGCTGCAGCTTCACCTGAAGATGAAGTTTATAAGGGTCATAAGATGTTGTTTGGTTGGTTTTGGTTATTTTTTTTTCCTATAATAGGCTACAGGTGTTTTAGATTCAAATTGGACACCTTTAAACTGGAAGGAGAACTGTATTCACACTGATAACTTAATAGCACATCTAAATGCCTTTTAAAAGACTTCAGTTTAGCTATTAAGACCAAATAGACTGTCTGTTAATTTGACAGAATATCCATGTTCCCTGAACTTAGGGCTGTAAAAATTGTTCATCTGCTCAGTCACAGGCCATTTAATTTTGGATGCATCATTGCCAGTTGGTTACAGTAATTAGCATTCTCTGTATTGTAGCAGCTTCCCTGAAGCTATGCTAAGTAGGGTTACACTTCTGTATGGAAACATAAGCAGCCTTGTGCAAATGAGCCTGGCCACCCATCTTAGAGACAGAAGCCCTAGCTACAGCTTCTTGGCTCAGGGTGCCCTATATGCCCACCTGCAGATCTTATTTGCTGGTTATTAATGACATGAAGTGTAGGCAGCTGTGAAAGGCACAGCATGGCAGCTTAAAACCTCCGCTCAAACTAGTCTGTCAGCCTTGTCATTTCTTTGAGTGACACCTGATTTCCTTTTTTTTTCTTTTTTTTAATCTTCCCCATTATACTATCTTTAAATGAAGTTATTGGATAGAAATGAGTGATCTGGATGTAAATTGTGTGTGTGTATATATGTATATATATATATAAACCTGTGAACTGAGGCACAGCATTTACTAATGCAGTTACTTGCTACTTAAAACACAGGGGTTCTCAAATAAAACTGTTTCGATAAATCCTTCCTTATTATGGACATATGTGCAGATATTTTGGTTGGGCATGTTTTTCCAGATCTCTATTTTTATTGTATTTTTAATAGAAACACCAACTGCCAGTACCAGAATATGAGTAGTGCTGGAATTGTTCTTTTGTAAAGACTAGAATAAGCAGCACAGTAGCTAAAACCATAAATAAATTAAAGAGAGGCCAAGATTTTTTGCCAGTTGTTCTGCAGCCGATGCACATTTTCTTTCTGTGTTGAATGTCTGTGCTTCCTTTTCGTTTCCTGGGAAACAAGTGAGGGGTTGTATGCACGGCAAGACGTACACTAAGAATAATTCTTCCCATTTAATCCACTCTGATTTTTACTTCTTAATATACTGGAAGGTAACTAATATTTAATACCATGAAATGTATCTGTGCATGTGTAATGATTCAATTAATCAGAGAGAAACCTTCTTTATAATTAAATATGGATAGGCTATAGCCTTTTCTTCTCATTGACTGATGCTACTGAGAATAAGGGATAAGAATAATTTTATACTATTATTCTGTGTGCCATTTATTAGAACTCTGAACTATTTGGGAGAGTAAAATTGACAATGAAAGTACAGTTTTTCTTAGTTACGCACTTTGCAGTTTCTGTATTCTATAAAAGTCTAGCCATATGAATTTAGTATTCTAAATCTACGAAGTAATCCTACGAAGACTTACACATGTTTAAGCACAAGAGAAGATCAACTGATGCTAATGTGATTACTCACATTAAGTTTAAAGCCTGTGCTTGAACCTTTGTAGGACTGGCTCTTTCAATTTCTGGAAGAGGCCTGATATGAGCTTGGAAGAGATCTCTGTGATTGGCTCTGGAAGTCCCAATTTGATTGTGATTTGCAGCCATAGCTCATTTCTTTATAAGTAGCAATTTTATTAATCTAGTCATGGACCTCTTTTGACTTGGGTACTTAAAGGTTACAAATCATCACTGCAACTTATTTTTCTACAGCTCCATAAAAAAGTCTGTAAGTATAGGTTACAAAAAAGCCAACTGTCTTTAATACAGTATGAAGATGGGGTGCATAGATTGGCAAGTTAATAAAATAATGATGTACATGCAGGCAGATTTAAATATGGAAATGGAGATTTCCTGCTTCTTGACTTCATATAAATTGTTGAATATATTTGTTTAATGATTTATACAGAGCCTCAAGCCATAGCAACTAGGTGCTGTTTACAAAAGTTAAAATATAAGTTACATACACAGCCTACAATAGGCTTCATTAAATGACTGCTTCTGCTGCCAAGGTTACCATATATAAATAGTCATGTTATGAGACCATACCTATTTGTTGAAATGCCTTTTCATATCTGCTTACCTATCTACCAGCGCATACAGGTACCATGATATGCCATAGTACATACAATACTTACATTGTAAATTAAGTGTTCTTTCTGATGTTTGAAAATGCCTGCACATGGTTTGATTTTTCTGGAAGGTTGTTTTTATGTTAAATGCATTTCTTCATATTTGGTGTTATTCTACTATTCTGAAAGTCTAATTTATTTATCTGCATGACCATTAGATCCTGGGTTGTATGTGTACCTTAAAGTGCTTTTCAATAGATGAGGCTTTAATTGTGTTTCAGAGGTAGCAATCAAAGTAACAAATCTTGTCTTTACATCCATATTGGAACCTAATATAGATTGATTAAATTGAGAAGCTGCTGTAAAATTATTTTGTCTTATTAACTGTGCTATTCACTTAGATGTGAAATACATACAGTGATCATCAAACTAAATGGTGGTGTGAACCTAAATAGAAATATGTTAGTTGTGGCTGGCCCATCCCTGGCAGTGTTCAAGGCCAGGTTGGACAGGGCCTTGAGCAATCTGGTTTAGTGGAAGGTGTCCCTGCCCATGGCTTGGGGTTTGGAACTAGATGATCTTTAAGGTCCCTTCCAATCCAAACCACTCTGTGATTCTATGTATCTATGTGTTGTTTCTAATTTAAATATTCTAAAATGAGCATGCTTTTAAGATCGTGTGCACACAGCTGAATATATCCAGGTACTTGGAGATGCTTAGAGTTGTCTGTGTTTTCACAGAGTCATTTGTGTATTAAATCCATATGGGTTGGTGAGCAGAGATAGCAATCCCAAGTTTGGCTGACTGACCGTTCCATTGAAGGCACAAAACTTCCATTTTCAAGTTTTTCATGGCTTATATTTCATATAGTCATATTTTTCAACATATGTACCTACCTTTTTAATTAGAGGATATTTTTTCATTATCATTGTAACAGAGAAAGAATTAAAAAAAAAAAATCAAATGCCAAAATTTCGCCTTATAAATAGGTTACACTTACAATGAGTTATATGGGGCCAGGAGATGCTTAGACTGAAGAATAAAGATATGATTATACTGTTTTCTATAGCACTTCAGTCAAGAAAGCCCCATTAATTTGTTTTTAGGATGATCTTAAGGCAGAAAAATAACTGTTTAGCTTGGGGCCCAAGTGTCTGATGCAGATCTCACACATATTACTTGAAACATTTCTGTTGAGACCTTAGAAAGTATAGAGAAAAACCTAAAATGCACTGGGTATCACTGAGACTACGTTTTGTGGGGTTTTTTTTTCTTTTCTTAGGGGCAAGTAGCATGCTGCTCTCAGGTGTTTTTTAAGATGATATTCAGTAAAAAGAAAACCAGTAACCTTCTCTGGATAAATAATCCAGTCAGTATTTAAGTAGGAACTGATGCCATTCATGTAGGCTGGCTGTCATGTTTAGAACATTTTAGTGCCTCAATATATCTATTTTACAGATCAGTGCTCAAGGCTTAAAGCATCCTTTCATTGCTGATGTTCCATTTTCTTTAACTGGAGTGAACAACTGATATAATGTGTCATTACAGAGTGAAAAGCTGTTGATGGTGAGCAAATGTGTCACAGGTGAGGAAACCGGCAACTACACCTGTCCTGAAGGAAGTTCTTCTGTCATCCCTTATCTATACAAACTACATGATGTTCTGGCGGGGAGTTTTATTAGCATGTGTTTAGCGTAGGTGCAGAGACAGCAGGAAGCAAAACCTCAAAAAAGCTATATAGGTCACCTGCAAATGAATTCCAATGACAGGTTTGGACCATGCCAGTCAGCCATGAAAAGAGTTTAAGTTAAGGTATTTTAAGGGAACTCACTATCTTAGAGAGTGTAAGCAACATTACTTGCAGTAGATCTGAAACTTCTCCCCTTTTGAAGCCACCTTGGATAGCTCTTCTTCCATGAATATATGTCACTGTGTGTTTTTGAAGTATGTTACCTCATCACACTTCAGGGTGAGAAACGTGTGGAATGCTCCCTTGGAAAGCCGAGGTTCTCCTCTTAAAATACCCATTTCAAGCACAAGCACATTGGAAAATGATGCTTAAAGACCTAACATTTTTATGTACAAAAAAGTTACCACTTTAAGATGAATTTTGCATGCTTGACTCATGGACATTTGCATTTGTGGGTAGAACTCCAGTTCTGGTGAGAACAAAATTTTTTAAAGGCAAATTTGACATGACTGACTATTGCCTATTTGGAATGTTACACTTAGTCATATGGATATCGGTTGAATACAAATATTAATAAAAACCTAGTTATCAGATGGTTGTGCAAGTTAATTATACCATATATGTAACATAGGGTATACAAATATCTCTTGCTCATGACTATGAAAAAAAGTGTGAAGAATATAATCAAGCTAATTTCTTGCTGGGTCGCAACCTTAGGATATCTAATGCCTGAAGTTTTCTGGAAAAAAAAAATGGAATTGAGGGTAATTGGGTACAGTGGCAAGATGAAAAAAATAGATATCTAATATCAGATAACACTGACTGAGATCTATCAGGAAGAGTCCCTGAAAGAAGCCAAACTACTGAGTTCCATTTTAATCCAGACTGGGCAAAGCACTAAAAATACCCAACAGGGAATGATGCTGGGTTGGCAGGGAGATGGAAGAGATGTTCCAACACACCTCACCTACCTCTTCTTTCTATAAATTTGTATACTCAGTATAAGGTAATCTTTATTGCAAATGCAGCATGTGGTATAGACCATATTGAATAAATAGTGCAGTCACGTTGTGGGGCTTTTGTTGTTGCTGTTGTATCTGGGATCTTAGAATGCTATACGCTGAGCTAATGTGTAATCTCTGATATATAACCAACCTTGTATCACAGCTGCTGGCATCATTCTCACAGCAACACTTACAATTTTTATTAATTTATCTGTTTAGATTTATTGCATTTATTGATTACTCATGACACTGAAGTGTAGGTAAGCAAATGCAGGGAACACAAATCTGTTGGAGAAGAAAATTTTTTGGTTCGTTTTTTTTTTTTTGCCTCCAAACAAGTCTTTAAGGAAAGCAGATACTCCATGGTCCCTTGTGTTCAACAAAGAATATGAACATATGGATAGTATATAAAAAATAACCACAGAAATTTTCATTAGCTATTAGAGTGCATACGTTCCTGCTCAGCACTGACAGCAGCATTGTTACTTACCCGCTCACAAATATCTGTCCCAGGAAAAACCTGAAAATGCTGATGATTCTTCTCAAGCCAAGAGAGAGGATGGCCAGATGTTAAAGAAGAACAAGAAGATGGGTAAGGAGAGAAGAAATAGTTGAAGTCACAAGTTTCCCTTACTTGACATGTGTGGTACAGAAACTTCTTTTCTAAAAAAAAAAGCATATGGAGGGGTGGGAAGGATATGACACGAGCCTTGGCCTCTTAGATGACAGTAACTGTTGTACACAGGACTAAGTTCACTCTTAACAGCATCATTTGTTCACCTTGGTGTATGCAGGAATGTTCATCTCCTGATCATGCAGATTAGGGAGCAGTCTAGCAGAGCACGTTAGCATGGTGCGACTGGCTGATAGGAACTGGGGGAGCAGGAGCCATAGTGGCCAATCCCCTCCAGGTGTAAAAGAAGCCCTTGGGGAGCACCAGCAACAGGGTGGGCAAGCAGGGCATGGCTGCAAGGGCAAGTCCTGCTTGACTAACCTGATCTGCTTGTATGACAAGTTGACCCACTTACTTAGAAAATGAGGGAAAGGCTATGGATGTCTTCTACCTAGACTTTAGTAAAGCCTTTGACACAATTTCCCACAACGTTCTCCTGGAGAAACTGGCTGCTTATGACTTGGATGGGTGTACTGTTCACTGGGTAAAAAACTGGCTGGATGTCTGAGTGCAAAGAGTTGTGGTGAGTGGAGCTAAATCCATGGTCAGTGATCAGCCACAAGTGGTGTTCAGGGCTCAGCGTAGGACCCAATTCTGTTTAAAATCTTTAACAATCTCTGGACAAGAGGATAATGTCTCAATAACTTTGCAGATGACAACAGGTTGTGTGGGAGTGTTGATCAGCTAAAGGATACAAAGGCTTTGCAGAGGGATCTGAACAGGCTGAATTGATGGGCTGTGGCCAATGGTATGAGGTTCCACAAGGCAAAGTGCTGGATGCTGCCTTTAGTCCACAACAACCCCATGCAATGCTACAGGCTTGGGGAAGAGAGGCTGGAAAGCTGCTCAGTGGAAAAGGACCTGATTGGCAGCCACTGAACATGAGCCAGCTTGGGCACAGGCAGCCAAGAAGGCCAACAGCATCCTGGCCTGTATGAGAAATAGTGTGGCCGACAGAACCAGGGAAGTGATTGTCCCCCTTTACTTGGCGCTGGTGAGGCTGTGGCTGATGAGGAACAGCTGAGGGAACTGGAGTGGTTTGGCCTGGAGAAAAGGAGGGTGAGGGGAGACGTTATTGCTTACAACTACCTGAAAGGAGGTTATAGTGAGGTGGGTGTTGGTAACAAGAGGTAAGACAAGAGGAAATGGCCTCAAGTTGCACTAGGGGATGTTTAGATTGGATATCAGGAAAAATTTCTTCACCAAAAGATGAAGCACTGGAACAGGCTGCCCGGGGAAGTGGTTGAGTCCCAGTCCCTGGAAGTGTTTAAAAGACGTGTGAATGTGGCGCTTAAGTACATGGTTTAGTGGTGGACTTGGCAGTGCTAGGTTCACGATTGGACTTGATGATCATGACGGTCTTTTCCAACATAAATGGTTCTGTGATTCTGTGATTCTATTTTGCATCCAACTGCATCCTGCCCATGCAGTAGTCTGGGTTTACTTATATTGAACTCAAAGTAATAATAGCAGCATAAAAAAGTATGAGGCTGCTGCATGCAGTGTCCTAGTGCTGCCAGTGTGTAGCTGAGATATGACCAGAATACATCCCTGGACCTTGATAATGGGTAATGCTACTATTGATACTGATTTCTTGCTGTAAGTTCTGACTTAAGCAGTTCAAGGCAAACAACCTGAGCATGCTATTTTCTGTGATGCCAACTCCCTTATGCTACTTGCTGTCTTTGCACACTGCTTTGTAAGGAGTTCTCAAGCATGGAAATTGAAATTGAAATTGAAAACCACAGAGCACTTACACTTTCTTGTGTAGTTCATGAATCTCAGTGGCTCTCTTTCAGATCTGGTATTTTTCCAGTAGCAGAACTTCATACATATTTTGAAATTGGTGCTTCAGCTATTAAGTCTAGGCTTTGAATTTTGGACTTCTGGATAAATGGGCCTTGTATCACAGATTTTAAATTCTGTCTAGGTTGCCCCATGGTTGGTTGCCCAAGACTCTTTCTGAATGTGACTCTGTAGCCATGGTTCCTTAAACTTTGCTCGACCATAGGAGCACTGCCTGTCCACCAAGAGAACAGCTTGGGTTTGAATTCATGGCTTCTGTACTCTCAGATGTTTATCATCCTCTGTGCACTAGAAGTTTGGGGTTTTTTTAAATGACTTGCCTAGGAGCAGCCACTGTTCTAGTTGTATCTCTCAGACAAGGAAGTAAGTTGTTCCCTCATTGTCCCCCTTCCAAATCTGAGAAGTTTCTTTTCAAATTATGTTTGTATGAGTTGCATTCTCGTGTTTCCTTTGATTTTTATTTCTGTGCAATGTTATTAGTTTTGGCCTTCCAGTGAATGACATTTCCATCACTAGCTTCTACCTTCCCTCCTCTCCCTCCCTCTACAGAAGTAAATTAGACTTGCCACTGAAAGCTTTCTGAGACAGAGATAATCTTCTGGTGTATTTCAAAATAAGGTTCTTGTATCTGATGGAAGGCTTTAGTTATGACAGCAAAACAAATAGTGAATAAATATGCTTTTAGGTTTCTAAGTGGATGTCAAGGAAAGCAACTAAGAAGCAAAATGACCTGCCCTGGCACTGTCCCTTTCACTTCCAGTGGGAGCTGGGGATTCAGGGAGGGGAGGGTCTGGAAGCAGAAAGGAAAGCTGAGCCTCTGTAGAGACTTGCATCTGTGTTAACAGCTTGCCAAGACCGATGTCTGTATATTAATCTCAGTTTTCCTTTTGTAACCAAGTTGGTCACAGCATTGTGATCTCTGTTGAATTGGAGGTGGATTGAGCCTAACATGGTGACAGCACTAGGAAGCCTAGAGAAGGAGAGAGAATAAAATTATCTGATACAAGACAATTCAGAAACTGAAAAGACTCCAAGACCTAACTCAACTTTCTTTTCACTTAGTTATTAACATCATAATCCTGCTTTCCTTCAATGCTCCGAAGTTCTCTTCTTTTCCAAACAAAAATCTGTGCATCTTTTGAGTGTCTCTGTTATGTCAGTTTTCCCTAACAATTTATGCTTATTTTCCACTTTGTGGAGGGGTTTCTTTAAAGGTTCTATCACTAACATTCTAACTGGAAAGGAATAACTTTATTTTTAAGCCCATTTATTAATTTCAAAGCCCATCCTATTGCTTATCATACCTCATAACACTCTTAGAAAAATCCAGTTTGACCATTTTTAGACATTTTTCCTCATGTCATTGTAAGTGATACTGCTTACTTCCAAAACTCATGTTCACATAGAGAAATAAATTGTCAGAACTGAATCAAAACTCATTAAAATACAATTATTCTGTTGGGTTTTCGATCAGGCTTTCAGTGGACAGTAGTCTGACAGTTTTTACTCTTCCATCTCTCTGTCTTTATTTCATACCCTTGACGGAAGTGTGACATACCGTGAAAACGGTCCACCCAGTTTATGCTGTATTCAGTATTTTAGATGTTGCTTGACAATTTTCTTGTTAAGACCTTCTCTTTTCCATTTGGTAAATGGCTCGATGTCCAGTTGGAAACCTGTAACGAGTGGTGTCCCTCAGGGATCGGTGTTGGGACCGGTCCTGTTCAACATCTTTGTCGGTGACATGGACAGTGGGATTGAGTGCGCCCTCAGCAAGTTTGCCGACGACACCAAGCTGTGTGGTTCGGTTGATACGCTGGAGGGAAGGGATGCCATCCAGAGGGACCTTGACACTCTTGTGAGGTGGGCCGATGCCAACCTTATGAAGTTTAACCAAGGCAAGTGCAAGGTCCTACATCTGGGTCGGGGCAACCCCAGGCACTGCTACAGGCTGGGCAGAGAAGAGATTCAGAGCAGCCCTGCAGAAAAGGACTTGGGGGTGTTGGTTGACGAGAAGCTTAACATGAGCCGGCAGTGTGAGCTTGCAGCCCAGAAAGCCAACCGTATCCTGGGCTGCATCAAAAGAAGCGTGGCCAGCAGGTCGAAGGAGGTGATCCTGCCCCTCTACTCTGCTCTTGTGAGACCCCACTTGGAGTACTGCGTACAGTTCTGGTGTCCTCAACATAAAAAGGACATGGAGCTGTTGGAGCGAGTCCAGAGGAGGGCCACGAGGATGATAAGAGGGCTGGAGCACCTCCCATATGAAGACAGGCTGAGAAAGTTGGGGCTGTTCAGCCTGGAGAAGAGAAGGCTGCGTGGTGACCTCATAGCAGCCTTCCAGTATCTGAAGGGGGTCTACAAGGATGCTGGGGAGGGACTCTTCCTTAGGGACTGTAGTGGTAGGACAAGGGGTAATGGGTTCAAACTTAAACAGAGGAAGTTTAGATTAGATATAAGGAAGAAGTTCTTTACAGTGAGGGTGGTGAAGCACTGGAATGGGTTGCCCAGGGAGGTTGTGGATGCTCCATCCCTGGCGGTGTTCAAGGCCAGGTTGGACAGAGCCTTGAGCCACGTGGTTTAGGGCAAGGTGTCCCTGCCCATGGCAGGGGGGTTGGAACTAGATGATCTTAAGGTCCTTTCCAACCCTTACGATTCTATGATTCTATGATTTATTTGAAAATCTCTGGTATCATAGGGAAATACTTTGGGGTTTTCTTGCAGTCAGGGTTTCAGTGGTTCCTTCATAGCAACTCATGAATGCTGTTTTCCTAACCATGTCACTGGTGTGTTGTGTTCAGCAAATACCCCTTTGATGGGTGAGCAGTTCTCAGACTCTGGGATAAGCGTCATAACAGAGATTTGGAGGGTTTTCAGAATCATCCAAAGGTTTGTGAGAGAACAGGAGAATATTTGATAGTGCAGAGACTGAAGACATTAATCACATATGTATATTTTTTTAATCTACCAAGCACTCAGTGAGTGGTCCTGACCTCCGTATCTCTGTCCAAAATAAGATAGGGAGCAAAACTTCTATCTTTCCATGTTGAATATGTAGTTGTCTATTACTTCCTTTCTAAGGAAATGTGGGAATCTGGTATCTCCAGAGTAGTAACTGGATTTGTTGGACAATTATGTTGTGTGTCTGAGCTTAGGTGCCAAAGGCCCATTGCAGTGAGAAAAGTAACATCCCTAATTCTTTCTCAGTCAGTGGAGGGTAGAAATACTTATTCCCACTTTCAAAAAAGCTTGTTTTCATTTTGTCTCTCTGTTTGGGTGAATGTTCTGATCTCCTATGCTTTCCTTAGGCAGACACCCACTCTGAACTTCTTCAGTGTCAGACCTGTGGCTTTCAATCCCATGTGTTTAGGAGGCCTGAGCAGCGGGTTCCTTTCATCACAGGGCTGTTGGGTAACTTTTGGCTTCATACATATGTGTTTTCCTTTGTTTTTGCTTTTGTCAGTGCCCGCAGTATTGTACCAACTCCTGACCTCCTCCTGCAGGGGTGAGCCAGCCTCTCAGCAGCATCTGCAGTTGGAACCGTTTGGGTTGGTGGCAAATATTTTCTGCTGACATGAGCCGAGGGAGTTTGGAAAGCACAGGAAAGTACTTGCAAACTGAGCACATAGCACAGGTGGTTGGGGTTTTGCAGAGATCTGGAGCTGGATTTTTAAAGGCACTTGGCACATCTCATGCCTAAAGGGATTTTCCAAATCAACTTGAAGTAACAGAAACAGGTCATTCGTTTTACCTAACTTTGGCTGTCTAATCAGCTAGTTGACTAGACTCTTCTCTGCAGAGAGATAAGAACTTCCAGATTGCATCCCTTGCAAAAATAGGTGCCTAAGGCAAAAAGCTAAAGGCTTAGACCAGTCTCTTTCATCCCACTAGGTGAAGAAAGTAAGGGAAAATCAATTTGAAAAAAACCCGCTTGTATTCCTACCATCAAGAGAAAACCATGGAATCATGTAATTGTGTAATTCAGAGATTATAGGAGGGGTACACTTCTTAAAATACATTTCCGCTAGGCAATGTTTTTTTATTGCTAATGATTCTGGCCTGCTGTCCTACTCGTATTGCTTATCAATCAGTACTTACTGCCATGCCAAATATCAATGAGTACATCTAGTAGAAAGAAAATGCAGATTTAGGTAAGTCCAAATTATGTTTTCTTTCTGTGTTGGATTCATAAAATTGTTTCAGAAATAAACCAACCACATTTTCTTAAGCTAGCGAATACTCCTGTTACATTTTGTGAAAAGTCATTTTGGGTTTTTTATGTCACAATGACATATCATGTCAAACATTTATTTTTAGGTGATTGAAGCAGCAAATAAAATATAAATATCTCACAGAGATCTGTAACCCAGTTATAGACTACTATTTTGAACTGCTTACAGTAGCTTTGCAGGATGGTAACTATTTTTATGCATTTATGGTGGTCTCACTAACCTGAAAAATTTCCATTAAATTTATTTCAAATACAAGCAAAATGTATTCATGCCACATCTGTACTGGTGAATAGCGTGGGAAATCTTTATGCCCATGGTTTTGGCTCATGCTGAGTAATGCTTTCCCAAGTTGCTCCTGGGGATGATCTGGGAGTTTTTGAAGGGCGCTGCTGATTCCCAGTGGGCAGCTTGGATAAGGCCACACTGTTGCAGAGAGCAGTAGGAGGGTTTGGGTTTAATTGCACTCATCTGGGCTGTGTGATGCAGGTTGACCACGATGCCAGGGAGTGCACTAGGGAATGTTTGATTTACTGACAGAGCTGTGGCTTCAGAGCAGTAAGTAGTTAACACAAGTCTTGTTAGTAGTTAATACAAGCAAGAAAACAGAGAAGGAATTCCTCCTCAAACCTGTATTAATTCTTGTAAGAACATAGAAGAATATAGTAGCAAGGTTATATACCTAACTCAGCCACAGTGATGGTAACTAGGCTTCCAGCTCATTTTGTGGTAAGAAGTGGGATTTATTTGTTCATGTTGGCTATGATGTCCTATTACACATGATAAAATGCAGAGAGGCAGTTTAGGCATTCATAGCCAAAGCTACACTACATGAAAACTTCTCCTAAGTGTTAGTGCCTTGGACTCCAAAAGCCTCTTCTTTCTGGAGAGTCATGTTCTTCGGGTTCCATTAATTTTGTGAGGGAACATTGTTCAAGTCTGTCTAAATAGGTTTTGGCTGTGATTCCTTCTTTCTCTTACATCCACATGGAATATTCTCTACACTGTTTAATCTTGGCCCAGGAGTTCCAATATATATTTTACTTTGTTTTCATTTTCTCCTCATTTTAAATTCTCCAGCGTCTTCAATTAAGCTCCACTTGGCCGGCAGACTTCAAGAATTATCTCATTCATGTGCCAGACAGACAGGGTCTCTCCCAAGTCCACCCAATGTAAGTAATGACTTCCACTTTCAGACAACAAATCGAACTCTTTAGCTTGCTACTGTACATATCCTTCAAGAGCAATTACTGAGCTAAACATGTTCTTGTTCCTTCTAGGTGGCTTTAACAAAGAAGGCAAAGGAGATTAAAGCAGATATTGGAGAATACAAAAGTACATATTTACGCGCACACACACATAGGTATCTGAAAAGTATTTTTAAATTAATAGGCTTGTTTTTATTAATCACATAAAAAAATCCCTCTGGGTGGGTTACTGGGGAGTAGGAAGGAAGAAAGAAGATGGCGACTGCATTGAAACTTGCCCTTCTGGGATCAGCCTGTCCCTGGGTCTCTCCTACGCCGGTATCCTCGGAGCCTGAGGCAGCTCTCTTCTGATGTGTTAGCTTTCCACAGCCATTTCCATGCTGCTTGCATATGGGTTTGTGGTCACACAAATCTGCTCTATCCAAATTGCATTTGTTCAAGAAATGTATGACTCATTGATGGATGGTATATCCTGAACTCATTCAGACAGGAAGGTTGAGTTTTTCAGTTTGGGTACTGGTTTAGTACCAAAGATCTTCCACCTTGAGTACACCTGTAAAATCCTTGGTGAATGGATGAAATCCAGATGAAATACCATGCATTTGAGTGGGAATATGTCTTCTAGTAGCAAAGGAAAAGAAAAGGAAATCTTGTTTTAGTGTTTATTAGGTTTAAAATGGTAAATAGCCATTTGTCCTTCTTCTAAAACACTGTTTTGAAAATACAGCCTCTGACCCATGACTGATACACACACAATTTTTCTTTCTTTACAGAAGATTACTTTCAGACCACTTTACAGCTTTTTAGAATTCTGTAACAACGTGGGACTTGTTTCGAGCTCTGTGCTACTGGTGTTCCTCTTACTTACATCTGTTTGAATGAAATCAAAAGAAAGACCTTGAGTTCTTGGTTTCAAATTGAGTTTGAAACTGAAGGGCAAAAGCGTATATTTGGTCTTTGCTCTTATACATGCATCTTGCAACCACCCTTTCTGTTTACTGCATTATTTGATTTAAAGTCCTCGGAAAGTTCACTGAGCCGATTACGTAGCTTTCACAGTGATGGGCATTTACTTCCCAATTAGTCCTACTGAGCCATCAAGACTATTTGCCTGAAAGCCCGCATCATGGTGAAAAAACCCCCAAACACCCAACACAAAACGATGAGGATCACAATCTGGCCCTTTGCAATTAGCTCAACACTGTCAGGGTTTCACTTTCCTGCTTAAATCCTGTAATGAGCAGCCGTCGGAAGAGGAGGTAAATAAAGCTGTCATGCATATTGACAGTAATACAATATCACTGCTCATTTTTTCCTCCCAAAGTTAGAATTGCAGAATTAGCATGGCATATGATGGTTTCCCCTCTCCAGCAGAACACATACCAGCTGCAGTCTTTTAAAGTCTCCTATCATTTTGTTAGCACAATGACTGCCTACGTGAGCAAAAAAACATGGAAACTGCATCCTACCACAGTTGACAAGATTTTTTATTTTCATGATTACTTCTCTGCCTTTTTTTATTTTGCCTGCAGGCAAAGGTTGGCATACATGTCAAGAGAACATTCTCCAGCTGGGGCCTGCAGTATAGAGAATTGTATACTCCAGAGGGCTCATGGGACCTTAGGCAGATTATTATGGTAATATTGGAGACTGCTGTCCTTTCCCTCCCACAGCTGGGCTGCCTCTCTCATTGTAAGTATTGAAGCAATATGTTTTGCAAATTATACATTGGGAACAACAGGGACCTGGGAAAGTGAGGGAGAAAGAGAAACATGGCAAAATGTTGCCTTTAATATGATATTTTTCTTGTTCATCAAGCAAAAATAAATTAAAGCTTTAATTTTTTTTAATTAAATGAGGATCATATATTGGGGAAAAACAGCTATAATAGTAAAAAAGTTAATATTGATTTTATTGAGTGAGAGTTTTAAGAAAATATGGTTTATTATATGGAAATTTCACACAGTAACCTGATGTAAGAGAACCGGAGTAAGATTACATAATAGCTTTTATTACAGATTTCAAAAATCCTTTTGAGCCCAATGAAGCTGGATTAACAAAAACTGCACAAAAAAATATCATTTTAATTAGTGCTAATGTGATCTCGTCATGGTCCAGCTGTTTCACACAGGATGAAAATCTGTGTTGCTTTATTAGCAATTCACCCTCCAAAATAATGTCACTTCTGATTTTTAACATTTCTTATTGATGTATATTTTAATAAAGTAGCCAGATGATTTGGTGAGTACTGTTGTAAGTAAACTGAGGGGTTTTTTGCTTTCTTGTTTTTAAATAAAGAACAAATATGGCTTAAGAGCATTAGTGGTATATAAAGAAATACCTTTTTTTTTTTTTTACCTTTTTCGGAAACATTAGTATAAAAGTCAGATTAAGATTTTTATGGTGGCATTTTAAAGGTGATTTTATATTTATAAAACTAAGAAGGAATGTAAATATTAGCAACTTGGTAACAAGTTGAAATGATGGCTTACATGGACCAGATACTTCTCCTTAAAGACTTGGTTTTATCTGCTTTTTAGTAAGCATGGACTTCAAATCACAGTTTTTAACCAATATTCCACTATTCCGTTAGCCAACAGTCATTTTAAATGTAGATCTCCATTCATTTTTGATAGGACTATTTCACAACTCAATTCCATTTGGAGATAAACTTCAATTTTAATCTAAATTAATTTCAAGTTACTGAAACTTACTGCTTCATTTATACATGAAACTGTAGTATATTGCCTTAGACACCTGCCTGAATTCTACATTAAATATAAGCAAATGTAGAAAGTCTCAATGCTCACAACTCAATTTTCTTCTCCATTATTTTTATGTGCTTTAATACAGTGGAGACCCCTTGCCTTGTACCATTGTAGAAAAAGACATTTATTTTTAATAACTTTATTCCTGTTCCTTATGTTATTTAAAAGATTTCATTATGCACTTTTGGTGCTGTGCTAATATATTTATCAGCTCTCTAATTTAGCTCAGACTTCACTAATGTATTCCAGGATGATGTCCACTGCTTGTGTTTTTTCTTAAACAGTGTTTGGTGTCTCTTCCAACTCGTAGTGATTTTATAATAAACATTTAGTACAGGGAAACAGTTTGCAATCTGTGGTCTAAAACAGCAGTAGAGAAGCCACCCTTTGTAAAGAAGAAAGAGCCCCCAAATAACAGTGAGTTGGTTCCATGTATGCCTGTGAAGCCAGAAATTTGCTACTGCTAAGCTGACGTGAAGAATCGTATCTCCTTCCAACATTTAATGCAAGGTTCCATGCTGCAGGGTGAAGTGAAAAGGAAACAGTAAGAATAAAGGGTTATGTTTTCTGAAATGCAGAAGCCAGTGCTGTGACGCATTTTCTCTTTGGTTCTCCTGAAAGTCAGAGGACTCCCAAGCCTAAGCTACCTTCCTACTTCATCTTCCTACCCTGAATTCCTCCTTCTAGGCACCACGTATTAGCTCTTACCTTTCTGAATTATGATAACTCACCGTTTGAGGTAGATTGCCCCTTCAAGTTGCAGCATTCTCTATTTTCATCATTATCCTGCTATCAGGTAGTTTTGCCCCATATTCTTGAGGTTTCTCAGCTGCTTTCAATAGTTCTTGCTTTCAGCATTGCTAATGACAGACTGCATTTTGCAACCCAGCATACACAGTTTGACTAATACTTACATTCCTAACCCAGAATTTTTTCTGCATTTATCACACATGGTTAAAGTGTGACATTTAGAAAGACAATCCAATCTATCTGGCTTATTCCTATCTTGTCTACAATGAAGAATCTCAGTGGAATGAAGAATTGAAGAAATTCTGCATTTCTCCCTTGGGGCTAGTGTCTAAGGCTAAATCTACATTGCCTGATGAATCTGCCTTAGGGAATGATCCTTAGCCCATGGGAAAAGTGGTGCACACTTACTTGTTCATATTTTTCAGTGTAGCAGGACAGTACAGGGTTGAGGGAGTCAACTTTGGATCAGTCTGCTCTGTACTGTCTTTTAGCAGTGTTCCCCACAATGAAGTACCCCCTAGACTTCACTTGATTTCTGTTTTGAAGGGTGTTAGGTCGTTAGTTCCTAAAGAGGTCACAGTAGCAAAGTAGCATTTTTGCAGCATGGGTGCTCAGAGGACTCAGGACCCTTTAGTGAGTGGGGGAGGTCAGTTATCTGTCTGTGTAGGTATGCTGTAATACTTCAGCATTTTCTCCTGCGAAATTGTGACAGCAAATTAGAGACTAGAAGGAGGAATCTTCCAAGCGGTGGTACTGTTTGTGACAGTACCCACACTAGCTACACTGCCGTGATATGAAATGTATCAGTGAGTGACACTGGTAAATGACATATCACGTCTCTTTTCTTAGCTAATAAGAAGCACTTGACTCCTGAGATGGGTTTGGTCTTGCCAGCTGGTGGCTCTAGGAACTTTCTGTTCACAAGCAGCCTTATCAAAGTAAAATAAGGCTAATAAGTAAGATACCCATGTACTAACAGAATGTATTTATGGTAATAAAATTCTTAAGGCACAGTTTTTCCCAAAACTGGACTTTGGCATTGTTTTGGTTTTTTTGAGGGAGAGCTTGCCTCCACCCTGCTGAAGCACGACATGTCACAGTGTGTCTATGTCCACATTTGTAATGCAGGGGGTAAAGCACAGGGTGGGATACAATGGCCACGTGAGATATCCTAGAGTATCCTACTTGGCCTAAATAAGAGAACTGAAATCTCAGAAGTCTGGTGTCATATTGGGTCAGCCCTGCTCTGGTGCCTCAAATGGCCATATGTACATAAGATGTAGCAATTAAAGCCTGCCCCTTATAGGTACCCCTTACAGATACCTTTATTTAGTCTGGAGCTGATACCAACCCTCCTAACATCACCTCTGCTAATTTTTTTGGTGTTTTCCCTGGTATTTCCAAGAGCTTTTGCACTTGCGGCTTTTACTTCATCCTAGCTACAGTGTTTTGTCTATATTCTCCTACAGTTCCAGCAAGATCCAGTGCTGGGGTTTTTGTACTCTTCTTAAAAATTTATGGTCACAGACCATTTAGCTCTTATCAACTGAAAACAAGGAATTCTTTATGTGACCAGTAGTAGCCACCTGTGACTTGTAGTGTTTTAGCTAATTTGGAGGAAAGTTTTGATATCTTCCCTTTCTCTTGAAGAGCAAATCTATCAGATTAATAGGTGGAAGGGTATATGGAAGAAAAGTGTTCTTCGATCTTGTTTTTCTCCCTTTTGTCATGATTGTTTTTGAGCTTTCCTAGTGAAAGAGTGAAAGCCAGCATTCTGTGAATTTGTCGTTTCAAAAATACACCCTTAAGCATACTTTAAATGGATTTATTTTCCCCCTTCATGATATGGGTGATAGACAACAATTGTACACAAGCAATTCATGGCCCGGGAGAAGCAAGCATTTCTGAGTAGATTACCGAATGATTATTAAGAATGCTTGCTGGATGTAATACAACGGACCTTGATATTGTCAAGGGTTACACTAAAAAGGTAAAATGGAAATAATTACTGTAAGGATTAAATTAAACTACATTGGGGAGTGAAGATTCTGCAAATTTCAGCAGACCCCATGATTTAAACATATTCAGAATTTAATTGGTGTGTAACTCTTCGCTTTGTCAAATTGTCAGGACTTAACCAATATAAAATGAGAAATAACAAAGTCCTGATTTGTATTTCTATCCAGAATTAAAGTGGTAAAACCTTTACTCTCTTCAGGTGAATGGGATCCTTTTTTCATATATTTGGCTCAGAGACAAAGCTTGGTGAATCCTCTGGAGAAGTTCACTGGGCAGTAAGGGATATGTATCCCTTTCTGCTTAGTGGTATCCAGTTCATGATCAGTATTTGTTACAACTGCCTTCTCCCTTGAATCCCTTTGTCTTTAGAGGAAACCAAGCCACACCAGCCTGGTATAATGGGAAAGAATCATCATAATACACTGCCTGCATAGTCAAGGGTGAGTGTTACAACAGATACGTCAGACATTGTCCAAAAAATGAGTGACATAAATGTAAAGAAGTTTCATTGTTACTCTCTCATATTTGAGCTCCAGTTCTCTTGCATACATGAACACAGATAAGTCTTCCTTTCAGTAGTCTTTTTTTTTTTTTAAAAAAGGAAGGATCATTTAGCCTCAGTTCCTTTATTTTATTCGATGACTTTAAATAACATGTGGGTATTAGTTTTGTATTGTACTGTTGTCCTTACATTCTCCAGATTTTGATAGGGAATACAGAAGGGGTTTTTTTACTGTGATATTTTTATTCTTCTACAGCTGAAGTGCCATGGAACAACTGTTCCTCCAACCTTTTAATCTCCTATGAAATTAGAAGTATCTAACTTAATAGCATGTGAGAAGCTGGAGGCACACAAAAGCTTCAACAACAGATGTTGAGATGTCATCATCATTAGAATTTGAAGGAACACTGTATCCAACTTCTGTGAGCCATTATGTTTTGCATTCATCAGTTCATTAAGGCAGTGCAGGAGCCAATGAATAATGGACAGTTAGGGCAGATCCATTTGTTCTGGAAAGGATTATCTTTCCTGTCCACATTAGCTTTGAGTAAATTTATTTTTATTTCCATTTCCAAATTCTCTTCCTCTCAAAAAAAGGCAATGGAGAATTTAAAAGTCACTCTCCATACATAGTTTTCACTAGGAGGTCAGTAAGCACTTCCAGGAAAAAATTTCTTCCATTGTCAGGTGGACTCTTCCTCTGAAATCTGCTTTGTTAGTTACCAAATTTTGTGAAGGTCTCTCTAAGAAAACATTGATCACTTTCTTCTGGTATGATTCACAGCCTTACTCCTTTAGATTAATGATAATATAGGTTTGAGATGCTCTTTCTGGTATTTGAAGGTAAGTAACTGGGATAATCTAAGGTACATTATGCAGTTAAATTTATTAGCATTATTTCTTATGTATTTCTGGATGTTGTGATGAGATTTCCTGCTATTTTTACATGCATAGTTATTCAGATGAAAAGGGCAGGTAGGGTTCATCTCATCTGATTAAAGGAAAAAATAAAACTTTAAAATCTTACTCAGATCTTTAAGAAATATTAATTTAGAAAAAAATAACCAAACAGCAACTCAAACCCGTTTAATGGGTGTTGCCTTCTGGTAGGATGTGGCTTCACACTTCTTGCCATCCAGTCCCCAGTGAAGGGGTTGGTAATTTTTCTGTTTGGTTATGCTGGTTTATTTGATGAATTATGTTCAAAATGTAGATCTAGAAGCTGTTTTTATGCCTCTACATTTTGAAAGTGAATACTAGTAGCCTATCTTCTTCAACCAGTAGTCTATATTAAGGATTTCACTAACAAATATGAAGATATACTAAATTAAACAAGAAAATGCTGCTGTTGGTAATTTGCTTAAATTTGTTGTATATAGATTGGAGTCTCCGCTGGAATACATATGAGGGAATTTCAGTATGGTAAAAAGGCTGGGAACTGCTGCCTTAGAAAACCACCTTCTCTAGAAATTAATCTTTAAATTAAAGACAGGCCCATCTGTGTGCACCACTGAATTGGAATTGGGAGATGTAACTCAAGGGTAGGCCTCATGATACCCCTTCTCAAAAGTGTAAATTTCACCTGTTTCCACATTGCGAAAACAATAGTTCGAATATTAAGGGAGAAAAGTGCTTTGTTCTGTTGAAAGTTGAAAACTTTACAAGGTACTAAATTAAATAGAAGTCAAAATACTGTATTTGGAGACTTTAGTAACTTTAACATTCCAGCTGCCTTATTTTAAATAATATTTGGGATAAAATATATGCTAATTCTAATACACTTACCTATAGGAAAATACTTGAAACTGCATTAGTAGATAAATAAGTGAAGAGTCACTTACTATAAATTTTGTATACCTGGGCTAAGTAAATTTCAAAAGACAGTTCATCTCAATCATCTTGGACATCTACTTTAGTAAGGGATAAATATGCTTTGAAGGTGCCTGTATTTCTCCACTGATAACTGACCAGAGCCTGGGAAAGTAATTTAAGATGAAATGCCTGTTTTAGGTATGATTAATTCTAGTCTATTGCTAAGGGCTCAAGTCGGTCATACGTAGATAGGTGCCTTCCGCCATTGTAAATAACCTAAATTATCTCAAACATGTACATGGGGCTGACAGATAAAACTCAGGAGTTGTGGGTGACCAGTGACCTTCTGTAGTAGTAGCGGAAGTACAGGTAGGATGCCTTAGTGCATCTCTAATGGCTTTAGATGTCAATGGAAGGTAACTGAATCAAACCAAAGGGATCATCTCTATTTTAATAATGTAAACTGATAGCTGGCCATCACCTGAAGTCCTAACCAAATAGAAGTCCTTTCTGAAATTCTGAGAGTGCCAGTGTTGTGGCTCACTGATTCTTCAAGTTACTCCTTTCTGGCATGCAATAAACCAGATTATAGACTTAGGATCCATATAGGTGATTCTAAATGTGATAGTAAGTGCCATCCCCATATTCCCATTCATCCTGTGCTTGTGCCAGCAGCAATGACCCTGGCATCTGCATTCAGTCTTATAGGCAACATCTCTTACCTCACAATTTGCAACCTAACCGACACAACAGTGTGGTAGAACAACTCTACAACTCCTCTGTGAGGCTGTGGAGCATGTTTGAGTGAAGCACTTGTTTAGAAAACAAAATCCATTGGAGAACAGGTCTTGTTAAAGATTCTGACAGTCTTTAACACAATTTTACTGATGCTGGATCTGAGTTAATGATGCCTTATAAGAGGTGCCGATCATTAACTTGTTTCTTCTGGGAAAAATCTGAGACAGCTTCATATAAACCTACCTTATAATTGCAGAAGAAAGTGAATTCTTGTGTTTCCTGCTTCTGAGGCTGGGGGGCCTCAGAGGCAACCTGGGAAGTAACTTTCACAGTGCAGCTGCCAGCAACACTACAGAAATCAGAAACAAACATAGAATCTTTATCATGGATAATGAGGGAGTCTTCATACTGTATGGAGTCAAGTTCCTTCTCCTGCTAACTAGATGATTTTTTTTGCAAGGCCTTACATTTGCTAAGTGTCAGAAATAGTGGACATATTCAGCTCTGATCACCTAGCATTATTGTGAGAGTGTATTTAAACATTCATGTGTTTAAATTTGCAGCTTTAACATTATCTTCATGTTGCACTTCGTTATGGATTCAGCAATGGCTGAGTAAACAGAATGAAAACTGAAGAGACCATGCTTCTTGGTAGCAGCCTAGGAATTAAGGTGGCAGCATTAATTATTTATGCTGTAGAACGTCTTCATTGGCAGGTGGTTGTGTAAGAAAAGGGGGGAGGTCAAAAACCATATCTACTTATATTTTTGTGGTGAAACAGCAGAAGAAATAAGAAGCAAGCAGTTAACCATTACATGTATTTGAAACCAAAGAATAGAGTTGCAAATTGGTTACTGCAGAGTTTTCTTGTCCCATGCATCAGAAAGTACTCTGATCCTAAGTATAAAAATATAGTGTGTGAGGATAACTTTTAAGACAGAAATAAAAGGCCTAATACAGACCTCCAGGGAACACCTTAGTTAGGTTAAATATAAAGAAGATGTTCTTTACTGTGAGGGTGGTGAGGCACTGGAACAGTTTGCCTAAAGAAGTGGTGAATGCTCCATCCCTGGCAGTGTTCAAGGCCAGGTTGGACTGAGCCTTGGGCGACATGGTCTAGTGGAAGGTGTCCCTGTCCATGGCAGGGAGGTTGGAACTAGATGATCTAAAGTTCCTTACCAACCCTCCTTTCCAACCCTGATTATTCTATGATTCTATGATTCTATGAAATAGCCATACCTAATTTTTGTTTTGTCTAGCTGTACTGTTTGTGCACACTTGCCTATATAGAGAACATTTCAAAATCATTTGTCCATACCAAAAGCTACTTTCTAACTGGCAAAGTAATAATTAATTTTTCAATTTTGTAATCACTGTAAAAAATAGTATCATATTGTCTCATTTTGCAAAAGAGAATTAATAGCCCATTACTCACAGTCATTCTAATACTCTCATTTTGCCTATCTTTAGAGAGGAGTGAGCTCTAAGGAGAAAAGTTCTACCTCTTATTCACTCCCCTGGCAGCTGGAAGGCCACTCCTTCCCTTTTGTGTGGCAGGGGATCTTCCAATAGTTCCAGCTGTGCTTCTCTTCTGTGTAGTGATGTTGTGCAGAATACATATAATTTTGGAGCTGTGCAAACTAGCCCTCTGCCAGATGATGTCTGAATGTTGTTCAGGATACAGACAACCAGGAATGGTTCTTAGTAGGTATTTTGGAAGAAGGAGGAAAAAGATGAGTTTTGGTATATAGGTATCCATTGCACCCTGCCATTTCAGTCATGGCCAGAAAACAGGCACTGGCCCACTTAATTTTCTAGTGTAGGTATAACCTCAGCTAATCCTGCTGTCCAGTGCTAGGCTGGGGTTAGCAGTGACTATTCCCACCCTTCTGATGCCATGCCTCAAAAGGGAGAGGTGGACAACATGGTGTCAGTTGTCTTCTTGGAAATAGTGCAATTCAATAACATTGAGAGATAGACTGTCTATACAGAAGTTTTTGGAAGAAGGGTACTATAAAAAATTTTATCAAAGCGAGGGGTTGTAGTATAAGACAAGGAAATAGAAAGACTGTTACCCACATGGTGGTTAGTGGGTTCAATTGTCTTACAAGACTGAGTTGCTCTCCCGTTCAAGCCAGAGTGCAAGGGAAGTGCACCATTCAAGAAGCATTTGAGATGCTTGTTATTTTGTATAAAGAAAATCGAACTACCTAGCCTAGGAGATCTTTGCAACAAAAAATTTGGAAGCCATCCATCTACACACCGACTGAATCACATGCCAGAAATTAATCCAAGCTTTAAATAGATTTTAGGTTATGTTTAAAGGGCAGGATAAGGTCTTCAACTGTAGGTATAATTCTTCTGCCTTCTGTGTACAGTCTCAATATTTTAGACTCTTCCATAGCAAATCAATTTTTTCTTCCTCAAGAAGGTGATGATAACAGGTGGGATTTCTTTTTTCTTCCTGTTTGTAATAAAATGTATGTCGTAGAATGTGAACAGACTCACACTGCAATGTTTTGTAGATATGCCATTCACATTACCCAAAGGGCAGGTTATTATCTGGAATAAGAAAGTCACACCTGCAAAACCATGTATGGTTAGGTCAATAAGCTGTAGACAATGATTTTTGAAAGCCTTTAACTATGTCAATTTCCATTAGAAAGAATGTGTGGAGGACTGAGCTGCTGAACAATTTTATATTTTGTGTGTCAAATGCCTGCCTGAATAACAAGACAGAATCAGGTAGAATAGCAGTATTTCAGAAATCATGAACCTAAATAAAAAGACATGCATGTTGAAGTATGGCAGAAAGACTGGAAAGGTAAAAGAGTAGGAGAAATGAGAGAGGATAAAGTTTGTTACACAAATAGGTTGTTGAAAGAAGAGGGGAGAAGGAGAAAAATAATCAAAAGATTCATAGGGTAAATAGAGTAAAAGCAAGAAAACAGATGACAATAATTTACTTAATGAGAAAAACCAAATGAATAAATAATAATGTTAATTGATTTTGGAGATGAGTAATATTCATAGAGCGGTTTTGGATTGGAAAGCAGAAAAAAAAGATGATAGTTATGACAGTATGGAACGTGAAGTAAAAGAACTTAGAGGGACTGACTTCAAGAAGAAAGAGAGGTACATTAAGGAGATGTAAATGAAGTGGCATGGACCTGCTGAACCTGTGAAAGAGTCAGGATACTTCATTCAGAAGTTATTCTAGGAAATGTAATTCTCTATACATTGTAACTACAATGGATGTATGAAGCATGAAGCTTGCTAAGAAATCTAAGCTAAGGGTATTTTCTCAGTCATTATGGATGAGGTAGCTACTGCACCACTGGTACAGTTACCGGTTTCTTTTCTGCAGTGCACTGCTAATCACTCGATGCTCACTTGGCAGGCTGAACGAACCAGCTGCCAAAGAGACATTTTTTCATCCCCTGTGCTTCCTGAGCAATGGTAGAGAGGGGAGTTTCTCCAGTGCAGGAGCTATTTAACCCAAACACTCTCACTTCTGGTAAACTTTGGATAAAACAAATTGAGAGCTAGGAATTGGAAGCTAAGGTTGCTAAATGTGCTGGCAGTTGTGTTAACAGCCATTTCCTCAGCTGGTTTTTAAACATTTTTAAAGAAAAGCATAAAAAGGAGCTTAATTTTACTGCCATCGGGTGTGCAAGAATTCAAATAAAGGCTATTCTCACCTGCAGCCTTGTGAAGCTGATAGGAGATTCCCTTTGCTCCCAAGGCAGCTTGGCCAAAGCCTGTTGGCTGTTACCTAGCATGCTTGGTCCATGAATTATACAGCCAGCCTTCTGACGAAATCCTGCAGAGGTAGGTGGACAAAGCAGAATAATCCCCTTAAATATCTGTTGCATTCCATATGCTACATATAAATGTGTTTCAGTTTTCAATCTCATGCTGCGGTAACACCTAGGTGAATTGATTTTTAATGGCAAAAATTATAATAAGAGGAATGATGACCACACACTTATGAAATTCATGTATTCCCAGGCTGCTGAGCTTTGCTGGGTGACACTGGCATAGTAATACCTTAAAAAGAAAATGCTTTGGAAAGGAATGTGAAACATCACACCAATCTCAAGACTGATAACTACCTTTCTTCCAGTGCAGAATGGCCAAGCTTGAAGAGCGTCTTTTTTTCCTAAAACTTCTAACAGCCCTGGCCAGTGGTATCCCTTAAAAGTTTGGTGCTATGTTTGCATGTATTTTACTATATTGGCTATGTCAGTTATACTAAGATTGTTGAATCTTCCATAGATAACAGGAGAGCAGCAATATTAATGTAGGTGAGGTTTCTCTCTTGCGTTTGCTTCCGGTGATGCACAATAAAAAGGCTTAATAAATTAGAAGCTTTTGTGAACAAGCCATAAACAATACTGAAGCCTATATGTTTATTAAAAGATCTAAATATAATTGAACAGATTATTTTTGTCAGAATGACATTTGACAAAGCACATCCCCTAAACAATTCCATTCTAGGTAGCTGATGGAGAAAAAAATAATTGTTTCTATAAACTAAATAAATCTGTTGTAGTGCCAAAGGTATAGAAGACAAATCTTTATTCAAATATGTAGTAAAATAATAAACCTGTTTAAGAGACAAATTTAATGTTCTTTTTTGTGACTATATATTTGCAATAATTGTTTATATTTTTATTTTAGTAGCAGTTTTACTAGAAAGAAGTTCTTTCCTTAAAAAAATCTTGTTAATTTCAGCAAGAGTAAAGAATTACAGTAGCATTCCTTGTGGAACTGTTCTTCATAGACTTGTTTTTGTTTCAGAATCAAGAACAATGCAACATGAAATTATGCATCAATGACTACAAGCAAAAGACAGGGAAGAACTATTTAATTTGATCCAAGCATAAATTTCTATAAGTAATGGTAAGAGCCACACTGCTGGCTTTTGTAAAAAGAGAATCAGGGCTATTTTATTATGTTATCTTTGTACTGCATTGAACATAATAACAACTTGATTAATAGCTGGCAACTGTAGGCACAGTCACAATGCAATTTAGTATGATACCTCTTATTATTAACTTTTGAAAGTACTTAGCCACCTTAGTCCCAGTTTGAAAAAATTACATTGGTGACTGGACAGTCAAACATTCATCCTGTAACTTGTGTTCTCTGAACCACCATATATTCCGTGCCTGAAAAATGAACAAAAGCTGTTAATTCTAGGTATTTGGAATTCCATCTGGTTAGGAGCTTTAGGGTGCCTGAAGTAGATTTTCCTAGACTGACAACTGCATTCTTTCAGGAGCCTTGCTGGGCACTTAGGGTAGAAGCATCATTCTTTGCTTCCTCTGCAGACAGTAGGAAATGGTAGGAACCAACAGCATCTAGGCTTTTAGATAATGAAAGGTGTCCATGGTCTTTGGAGGGTAAATATGAGTTTGTTCTGTCGTGGTTTAAGCCCAGCTGGTAACTCGGAACCACGCATCCGCTCGCTCACTCCTCTTCTTCCTCCCCCCGCTCCTGGAGGGATGGGGAGGAGAATCAAAAGAATGTAGCTCCCACGGGTTGAGATAAGAGCAGTCCAGTAACTAAGGTATAATACAAAACCACTACTGCTACCACCAGTAATAATAATGACAAGGGAAATAACAAGAGGAGCCCACTGACTGATACCCAGCCCGACCTGAGCAGCGATCCAAAAGCCCATCAATACACTTTTGGGTCTTTGAAGTACCCTCTCCTGAGATAGTCTATGCCAAGGATGCATGGAGCGTCTGGACCAGTCACAATGGGGTGCTTTTGCCACTTCCACCCAGTCAGGCTGATTTTAGCCTCCAGTATAGTCAACTCTTGGGATCCTCCTGTCACTCCAGAAATATAAATGGGTTCCACCCCTTGATACCTTGATGGCATCAGGGTACACTGTGCACTGGTATCTACTAGAGTCTTATACTTCTGTGGGACTGATGTGCCAGGCCATCTGATCCACAGAGTCCAGTAAACCCAATTGTCCCTCTCCATGCCAAACTGAAATCTGCTAATCAAAAGTATCTGTTAGCTCATGGCCTCTCTTCTCTTCAGAGTTGTTGTAAATGGCTCGATGTCCAATTGGAAACCTGTAATGAGTGGTGTCCCTCAGGGATCGGTGTTGGGACCGGTCCTGTTCAACATCTTTGTCAGTGACAGGGACAGTGGGATTGAGTGCGCCCTCAGCAAGTTTGCCGACGACACCAAGCTGTGTGGTTCGGTTGGTACGCTGGAGGGAAGGGATGCCATCCAGAGGGACCTTGACACGCTTGTGAGGTGGGCCAATGCCAACCTTATGAAGTTTAACCAAGCCAAGTGTAAGGTCCTACACCTGGGTCGGGGCAATCCCAGGCACTGCTACAGGTTGGGCAGAGAAGAGATTCAGAGCAGCCCTGCAGAGAAGGACTTGGGGGTGTTGGTTGATGAGAAGCTTAACATGAGCCGGCAGTGTGCGCTTGCAGCCCAGAAAGCCAACCGTATCCTGGGCTGCTTCAAAAGAAGCATGACCAGCAGGTCAAAGGAGGTGATCCTGCCCCTCTACTCTGCTCTCGTGAGACCTCACTTGGAGTACTGTGTGCAGTTCTGGTGTCCTCAACATAAAAAGGACATGGAGCTGTTGGAGCGAGTCCAGAGGAGGGCCACGAGGATGATAAGAGGGCTGGAGCACCTCCCGTATGAAGACAGGCTGAGAAAGTTGGGGCCGTTCAGCCTGGAGAAGAGAAGGCTGTGTGGAGACCTCATAGCAGCCTTCCAGTATCTGAAGGGGGCCTATAAGGATAGGCTGGGGAGGGACTCTTCCTTAGGGACTGTAGTGGTGGGAAAGGGGTAATGGCTTCAAACTTAAACAGGGGAAGTTTAGATTACATGTAAGGAAGAAGTTCTTTACAGTGAGGGTGGTGAAGCACTGGGATGGATTGCCCAGGGAGGTTGTGAATGCTCCATCCATGGTGGTGTTCAAGGCCAGCTTTGACAAAGCCTTGGACCACATGGTTTAGTGCAAGGTGTCCCTGCCCATGGCAAGGGGTTTGGAACTAGATGATCTTAAGGTCCTTTCCAACCCTTACTATTCTATGATTCTTCTCAGAGCACGCTCATATCAAATCATGTTATAAATCATTGAGTTTAGGTATTTTTATCTCATCACCAGTTCTAGCATGAAATTTCATCTGTACTGGTGTATTTGAACATTGTCAGTGTTCAAGTTTTGTAGCTTGAATTACAGTGAGGTAGTGAAGTGATGGCAAACCCCTTCAAGCAACCACAGTTATATAGCAGTTTTTATGCCAGTATGGCTTATTCTATATTCAGAAAAAGACCCCAAACCCCATTAGTATAAAGGCTCTCCTGATAGGTATAACTCAGCTAAAATTCTGTTTCATCAGCTTAGTTCAAAAGAAATACCTCACCATTTTGCACATCCTGTGCCATCTGGACCCTGGCCCCATTCAGCAGTGGGCCCACATTTTTCCTGGTGTTTCTTTTGCAAGTAATATGCCTGAAGAATCCCTTCTTGCTGCCTTTCATATCACTTTACAGCTTCAGTTCCAGATGGGCTTTGGCTCTCCTAATTCCATTCTTCTTTACCACCCTGGCCTATCGTTCCTAAAGAACTTTTTTCCATCCATTGCAGTACTCCAGCTGTGTGTGCTATCCCACAGTCTCTGCATTTCAATAGGATTGTCACCCTACAACTGCACACATGCCTCTTGTTCTCCATGCTGTGCATACTGTATGTACTTCAGAAACACCCAGCTGTACTGATTTGCCAGAAAAGGTGTGAGAACTTCTCCCAAGATACTGTCCTGTAATCACTCCCTCATTTATGTGCATATGGCTAAGGTGGCCACCCTTCAGTTCTATTTTGATGATTGTGAGGTTTCTTCTGCTCACATAACACTCTGCGTGCCATCCCAGCCCACTGTTTCCTCACTTGTTTGTTAGTTGCCATCTCCCATCTGCATTATTCCTAGCTTAAAGATCTCACCAGGCTGGCCAGCATACTGGCAAAGAAGCTTTTGCCTTGCTTGTTCAGGTGGATTTCCTCCTTTACTAGAGATTCTCAGACTGGGTTCCTTGGTCCTCAGAGGAGGTCCCACAGTCATAAAAGCAGAATCCCATGTTGTGAGTACCAGTTGTGCAACAAGTTGTTGATCCACAAAATCCATTCACTCCTTCTCCAGCATTTCTCGCTCACTGGAAGGAAGGAGGCAAAAAACCACCTGAGCTCCTATGCTTTTGGACCATAATAGTCCAAGGGTCAGATGAGCCTTAGAGGTTTCTCCACAGTGTCCCAGATCTAGAGCTTCCTGGAAGTCACGATCTTCTGTAGCTACCCTTACAGGGCAGAACCAGCACCCTGATGCTTCTTGAAGGATTCCCGGGAATCCCCAGTTATTTCAGATAAGTTCCCAGAAGATCTTGAAGATCTCAAAACAGAGTCCAGAAGCTGCTGCCTCCCTTGGTGGTGCTCTAGGTTGCATGTTTCAGGCAAACTCCTCTGTTTTGTGAGTAATAAAAAACTCCTTGTCAGAGTAACTTTTAAATGTATTTGTTTTTATTAAAGAAGAGGTTCACATGGCAGACTGATTTATTTGTTTGTTTTTAATTTGTCAAAATTTCCGAATAATTTTTACCCCCTCATTTGGCAATGAATCAAAAATTCTTCACTGCAACATCAGAAATAAAAAGAAATACAGACCTCGCAAGTGCCTATGTAGCATCATCTGGAAATGATGGTTTGGTGACTCCCTTTGTCCTTTCTCCCTTTCCTTCCCATTGCCCTCTTTTTCACCCATTTCCAAACCTTTACCCTTTTCCTCCCTTCCTTTTTTCCTCTTTTCCTTTATCTGAGCATTGCCTGGAAATATTAGAACCAATTTGTAGCTGAGCAATATCCAGTCTGAATTCTTACCTGAACATTTTTTTTCTTTTTTTCTTTCTGTCCTGGAGGCGAAATTATCAAAACAAGGCTTCTCTGGCTAACATGGGAAGACATCTGGGACGATCATGCTGATATGCTGACAACAGCACTGTTGTCAGCATTAGGAACAGAAATGTGCAGGGATTGAACAAACTCCCAGTTTTCCAAATATTTAGTCTGGGAGCTCCCCCTAAATCAGTCAGTACTCCATAGGCAAGAAAGCAAAAGGCTGTTCCCTGAAATTATAAATACAGTTGATTAATGCTGTCAATTTTTGATTTTAACAGATTCAGTAACTTGTGAGAAAAATAAATTGCTTCCTTGGTGATACTTTCATGCAGAAAGCTGTAGATAGCACAGTATCTGAGTAATAGGCACCAGAAACAGATATCATTGATGGCATAATTATGCATTTACTGTAGTTTCAGATTTATCAGCACATAAAGTCCATGGATTATTGCATGTTCCACAGTGTTAACACAGTTAGGGCAATTTGATTTCATCTAAACATATTAAAATCAATGCTTAGTGTTTGGCTTAATTTCAAGCATAAATACTAGCAAAGGTTTTCAAGATGTGGAAAGCAGTTTCTTAGTGAAATGCATATTTCATAGCATGTGTCACTTGTCCATTATTTGGCTGCAGTGATATATCAATTGAGAAAGCTGGTAATGAACCACAAGTCACTCAATGAAGCATCAAATAACAGTAAATGAGAATTTTTTGCTGTCAATTCAAATTCAATCAAAAGCAACTCACTTTATTATTTTGTACAAAGTTATGAAACTGAATTTGGAATTCATTCTTTTTCCTATGACCTTTTGTGTTTGTTTTTGTTTGGGGTTCATTTTTTTTCCTTTTAAAATGTAAATGATTGTAAATGCAGCTTCCAGGTTCATGAGTACATAACTACTATTCTAGCTCCCTGAGAAGATTTTTCTTTTTTTTTCTTTTTTTCTTTTTTTCTTTCTTGTTTTTTTTTGTTGTTTTTTGTTTTTTTTTTTTTGTTTTTTTTTTTTTTTTTTTTTAAATGCAGATGGTTAGTATCTTCTGTGATCATAGCATTTAAATCAAGTTCTTTTCTGTTCTGGTTTCCGCTGTTTCTGCAACAACTGCATTTTTCTCTCTTGTGGTTCTAATTATCCTTCTAGTAATCTCTATGCCTTTATTCTATTTTTATCCTCTTCAGCTCTTATGTGCCTTTTCTCACTGTTGACCAATCTTACCTTCTATCTTTTGTGTCACTATCAATGCCCATACTTATCTATCTGCTTATTGAAATGGTTGCAACAACATACTTTCTTGCCTGCTTAAATATTTCCTCTGCATAAAAAGCTTTATTTTACAAGCTCCTTATCTATTACATCCTTCTGGCTCATGTATGTGTGCCTTAAAGGCATCCTTTTTATATTGTTTCATGTGAAGATCTATATATGATGAGTATGACGGGACTTCCACTGTATGTCATGTGAAAAAGCAGAATTACATGCATGATGTTCCTACTGTTACTAGAACTAGAGGGAGTTCTGATACCTAAAATGAATTGAAACTGGGAGAGTAGCAAATGGTGAGGAGCAGAATACAGATGTTTGGGATTAGCCTACATGTTTATGATATTTAACCCTTTATAAAAGAAATGTTATGTAAAGAGTGTCTTCTTCAAAACTTTTTCATTTCTAGAAGATTTTGATGACTATGGTTCCTGTGACTTGGAAATTATTTATCATCTTTGATATTAAAAATACCTCAAGAAAATATCATGTGAGTAGGTCAGAGCAAGTAGAGCAGAACTACTGTATGTAGCAGTTTAATATCTTATGTTGTAACAATTGGTTTAGCATCCATTAAGATAGTCTATTTAAGCAGAGAGGAAATTTATCAGTTGTTTTTAAGCTTTGATGCCATTTTTTTCTCTAAAAGAGGTTCAAAATGATTAATGAAAAGATGTCAGATTTATGGGCAGTACTGTAAAGAACTGATGACACCAATTCACCACCTCTGTCTGGAGTTTAAAACGTGGGTCTGTACAGGTCATGGTTTGAGCACTTATGATGGTCTTAGGTCTGGAATATGTCATTATATTATTTAACTCCTTTCTGCTCACAGAACAGAAGTGTAATCCAAGTTGGAGGGGATGCTCTTTAACTTCCCACTAAACGCAGTTCAGATACAGCAGGCTGCTTGGGGCTGTGTCCACCCAGCCTGAATGAACTGTCTCAGTCTCCTCTTTGTGTTGTCTACTCCAAGACCTCAGTAATCTTGTTGGCCCCTCTCTGGACTTGGTCCAATACTTCAATATCTTTCTCCTACTAGGGAGTCCAAAAGTGAACATTATTCCAGATGCAGTCAGAAAGGTGTCTATAGTGAGGAATACTTATGTTCTTTGACTTACTGGATACAGTTTTACCAACACAGCTGAGCATGCAATCAGTAATCCTCTCTGCAAGAGCATGGTGCTGACAAATGCTCAACTTACTGTCTACCAGAATCATTAGGTTACCTTTTCCAAATAGCTTTCTAGCCTGTCACCCCTCTCTACAGATCCATGGAGTTATTGTCACAGGTACATGACTTTGCAGTTTTCTTTACTGAACTTTGTGAGACTTCTTTCAGCCCCTTTCTTTAGCCTGTTGAGGTCCCTCTGAATGACTGCCCTCCAGCATATTGACTGTGCCTCCTGTTTTGATGTAATTCATGAGGTTGCTGAGGATGTGTTCCACCTCATTGTCTGGGATGCTAATCAAGATGTTATTGGGCCCTAAGGAATGCTGCTTGTAACTAGATACCTCTTGGATATTGTACTGCTGCTCATTACTTTTTGAGCCTGGCCACGCTTTAATATCCACTCATGTTTCCATGACCTGGGTGAGTATTATGTCCAGTGTACTTCAAATCTGTGATCTGAAAATGTTAGCTTATAGCATTAGGAATGTGTAGGCTTTAGGCTGGGATTCTCCAAAGCTCTCACTTAACAACAAACACATAAAGCATACATGAATAGTAGCCCTAAATTAGAATAAAGCCAATTCACTGTGTGGTGCTTGAGATGTAGTGTAATTCCAATGAATGGCCATGTTGTGGAGGAATTAAAGAGGAAAAAGTATTTTGTTTGCATTTCTGCCATAATATGCTATGCATCACAGCTGTCATTTTCTATGCATTAGCAATGATAAAGTTGTCACTGCTTTTATTACACTGAAAATTAGTGTCTGATTTTTATTTGTGCAAAGCTTTTCTGAAAATGGTGTTAACATTAGCAGAAGCACTTCCTATAACACTCTGTAATGTTGAGCTGTTTTCTGCACAGCAACTGTTTACAGCATTTGAGCTTTCTTGTTTATTTTTGATGTAGTAAGTAGCAGTATTTATCAGGTTTTTGTCAATGATGAATTTGTTTTTTATTTTGCAGTTTGACCATGTACATATTTTTTAGTTTTTCAGTCTAAATGGTTTTAGCTACAGATTTGTTAAGATTGGGAAAAAAAACCCCAAGAAACAAAACCAAAACAAAACACAGTGGTGGAGACTCTTTTCTACCCTTAATATGCAATGTATAAAAAATTAAAGTGGTATTATATCTCTTCAGTTACAGTGCTTCATTCTCTGTTTTGGGGTTTTTTTCTGTTCTTCAATGTGCAACTGTTCCTATCCTGCCAGGGATATATTGGATAAATACTCCATCTAAAACTACCACATTTTATGGGAAGTTTTCCTTTAAAGTTAATGAGGCAAACAACAGGAATATCCAGATTCCACCATTTTAAAATCACTAGAAGTTAGAAGAGGAAGTACATTTGTAGTGTATTATTTATTAAATTATATTTTATGATTCTTTGGTGTGAACAAATCAAAATTGACTCTTTTGCCAATATTAATTCCCATTTGGTGCATCTCACAGTGCAATCTCTTCCAGGGACAGGTCCAGTTCCTCAGGGAAGTAAATAACTCAATGATTTACTGATAAAACCACCCAGTATATATATCACCCATGTCTCATACGTCACTGTCACAGGCAACAGCTTGCTTTGCTAAGTGATTCTGTGTTGCTCTTTTTGGACTTCTTTCTCCTGCAAGAAGTTTATCCTACAAAATCCACATAATTTTGCCCAAGCTTATACGAATGGATTTAGTTTAGAAATATAATCCTATAAAATTGAACATAGTGGTTGTCTTTGTGAATTTGTAGTTGGCTTATCATTGAAAAAAATGTTGATAACTATCAGTTACTGGGCTGTGGATTCTCATGCATTTCAGGATGGTCCTCTGAATCCCTTAGGACCTTCTAACATTTCTGTTCTGGTAAGACATTTCCAAAGTCAAGGGACACTACTTACATCTTAAAGGTTCGAAATAAAGCATGGATCATCTAAGGCTATAGCTAAACTGCTAAATAAAAAAGGGCCAGGAATTTCAAACACATAAACTGCTCCGGTTTTGAGACTACCCTCTTGAATAACAACATGTGCTAGCTAGAGATGCTTGCCATCTTGTTAGTAGCTCTTGCAGAAAAAGTTACAATCAAGTTCAGAGAGATTTCCAGATTATTTATAGTTCAGAATTGCTTCAAAGATATGTTGCCCTAAATTTGAGAGTGATTACAATTGCTGATCTCAGCAATAAGGCTGGGCTTCATAACACCTGAAGGCACTACATTGACCTGCAGCAAGAGCAACCTAATCAAAATCCAGGACCTGAGCCTACTTTTCGGGAATTCTGCCCTCTGAAAACAGCAAGGATGAAGAGAGAGTGTTTTCTAGTTAATTGAATGCATTCAGTGTTCTTAATTCATTGCATCCAGGATTAGTAGTTTGTCTGTATCCCACCTAACTCCAGGTATTCCCTTAAAGTGCCTGAACTGAGAGTGTATTCAGAGGCTTTTTACACTGTCACTGGGGAGATGAGCCCCTCCTGGAGGAAATTCAGATAATCTGAGTATGGGCTTATGGGTTTATGGCTGTGGAGCACTGGGATAAATGTCTCTGTATCTGTATTGCCTAAATCAATTTGGATTTGCTCTTACAACCCCAAGGGGCAGTGCTGGTAATCTAGGAGGGATGGTACAAAACATGGTTCAGGCCCAGAGTCTTTTTGATTAAATACATCAAGCATACTAACTAACCTGTGCTGTGTTCACCTGAGCGCTGCTTGCTATCCTCGTATATTATTGCTTACACCTTGAAGAGGGAAAGATTTACTTTTATTCTATAGTAGCTCCTTTAGGCTGCCTTCCCCATCCCTTGAGGAACTCCCTAACAAAACAAAAACACTCAACAGTTCTCCTCAGGTGCCTAAATCTTAGGGTTACCTTATATATTTGATGACAGGGCTTTTGGCACCTCTGGGTATCTTTACATTCAGAAGCATAAAAGGTAAATGAAAGCTAGGAGACCAGGCTGAGTGTGGTGCCCCACTTGTCCGTCACATTGAATTGCCAGCATCTTCCTTAGATGTATTTTGGGCTTCTGGGGTGAGGTATCCCCAGACATCTGTTTTATGGCACTAGCTGTGAGCAGTATGGTCTGTGGTCAGTTGGTGCCATTTGAGCACCTTGCCAAGCACCAAGGAGCACCAAGGTTGCTCCTTGGCCTCTTTTTTGTTAGCAGTATAAAGAACATACGCTTAGTTACTTATGAACATACAACATTACACGTACAAGAAATTCAGGCTTTCTCCTGCCCAGCCCTGCTAAGTATGTTTGGAATGGAAACCCTTTATCCATACCTTCATAAATGTTCTTTCTTTACTGGAGGACATTTAGGATGTCACTGACCTCACATATGCTGTGCTGGCTAAAGGCCACCCAGTGGAACCACTTAGACCTTCAGCAGAGTAACATCCCCATGAAGCTGATATCATAAGAAAGGACGCAGAGAACATTTGGTAGAGAGTATATTTGTCCTTAAGTTGGCATTTAACCTGCTCATAAGAAGGAAATGCCTGGTTTTATTGTTTTTAAAAGATAATTGGCTTTTTAAAGCAGTGATTGCCATAGCGTGGTAGACAGTTTGCTAGTGTAGCTTGTGTTCTGAAGGTTATTATTAAACTGTTTGAGACCCATTTATGGTGCTTTCTCTTGTGCAGGGTCACTTTCTCCACAGATGGTTTCATTGATGTCAGAATGAAATAAGGTGCAAGTGAGAGCAAATAACGCAGCAGTATTTGGCTAGGGTCAGAAACTTTTGATTCTACAGATTCTGCTGTCTAAAACCAATGATACCTCTAAATCAACAACAACAATAACAAAAAAAAAAAGAGATCAAACCAGATCTGTTGCTTTGCTGAAGATAACATAGAACACAAGTAGTAAACCCTGAAGGGATGCTTCCCCTTTGACTGACTGATAGATAAAGAGAGAGCTTTCAGTCTTCATTAAACAGAAAAAAAAAAAAAAAAAGAAAATGTAAAAAGCCCCAGACAGTATCAACTGAGTGGGTGAGTACAGCTTGGTGTTAGACGTAAGCTGATACTGGAAATGTGTTTGGAAGGACAAACAGAAGGGCACATCTCTTCAAATAGAAAAATGAGCTAAAGTTGAGGGTTTTTTTAAAACGATATTTTAAAAACAGAATTTAGAGATGCTTTAAAAATACATTTGTAGTTTGAGCTTATGTAAATTCCATTCTTAAATAGCTCTTAAAATATATTTTATTCTAGGTGTGTATCTTTCAGACAGGAATTCTGTTCACAGCATATTTTTCTTTAAAGGGTTTTGCATTTCTGCATAAAAAGCTTATTAATTATTTGTAACTGCTTGTCATCGTATTCCAATAATAGAGGCCTGGTTAAGGATAATAACTACCACATCCCTATTTCGGGTCATATAGATAATATATATGTGTATATATACATATATACATACACGATTCCTGGTGCAATATTACCCAAAGCATCTCCTTTCTCCCTGTACACAGGACCAAAAGTGCAGGCACATCATTTATTGATAAGACAAAAAGAATGTAATGAAATTATCAATGTTCTTGAATTAATTATGAACATGATTAAGAAAGCTAAAATCTCAGGAGCCAGGATCTCATTACCCATTCAGTCTTAGGGATTGCTTTCATTCAGCAAGGCAAAAAGGCTTTGAGCAGTCCCACAATTGCCTTAGTCTCATTTATTTGTGGTAGTATTAAGGTTTATTTGTTTTCTGGTTTGCACTTCTTCTGAAATGATTTCTCTTAGTTTATTCATTTAACAAAATGTTCCTTCCTGTGCCACAGTAGAAAGTGCCTATAAGGCCTACATAGGTTCTTCAGTCTGCAAACCTCCCTTTGAGAACACTTCTTTCAACTCACATTGCTGGAGCTCCTAAATATCTTTCAAGGTAAGTCTGAGAATGTAGCCAAAAAAGTTCTTTCAGATTTATGTCTGCAGCTGTACTACAGTACTGTCTGATTCCCATTCAGCTCGGAGCCTTAATGACATCATTATTACGCTGTCTGAACCAGATTTAACTTGGAGCCTGCACTATATTGTTGCTTATTGTCCTTCCTATGTGGGAGATTCAGTATTATTTTGTTTAAAAAATAATAATGAGCAGGTGATGGTGTTGCAGTGTTTCAGATACTAAACTTTCAAAAACTGGGGAAACTGAATCAGCATTGGATAGATGTCTATTTTAAACTCATTTCAAGGAGTCTAAAAAATGATAGTCGGGTGATGCTTTTCTTGCACAATTGGCTGAATGAGAAGTGTGATGTGCAGCTGCCTTCTTTACAGAGTCATAATGCACTGTATTACTTAACAGTTTTTAATTTCCCTCTTTACAAGGCCCTTCTGAATTTGTTGTTATTGCGGGGTTTGCACCCAAATACATGTCTGACTGATGGGACATAATGATTAAATTCTGTCAGTATCCTTGCAGAAATAATGCACTTACAATCTTTAAAAACAGAAATAAAATCTTGTTAGCTCAAGAAGCAGAGGTCTAACTGACTGCAGGGTTTTTGGTGGTGGTGGTTTGTTTTTTTCTTTTTCTTCTATTAATAGAAGTTTGATATGCCTTTTTTTACCGTTTCTGGTTTTTATGTTCGAAAAGAAGAGAGGAATCTGTAGCCCTATATTTGGTACAAACTATTATCTACCAGAATAGACTAAGGACAGCAAAGAACATATTTTAGATTTAAATAAGTGCTGTCTGTGGCAAATGAGAAAGATTGATTCCAGTTTTTTTCTCCATAATGCTTTGATATAGCATTTTACTGCCTTTCCTAATCTCAGTTAATAAATACAAACAAAATGCAAAGCAATTAATTTGCTCAGAGTATGTACATCACCTAAATGGGACAATCAGACTGAAAAAACAATGATAATGCCTTCCTTCCTCTTGGTAACCTTGAAATGTAGGATTACATTTACAGCCTGGGACAAAAAGCATGTACAAACACTACTGTTCATCTGTTCCTGTAGGTCTGCAGTCCTACCAAATGACAGTGTGTTTAAAGAAATAAATTTAGAGGAACTTTTCTTAAAACTGACATGTGAAAGTCATTCATACTACTAGCATATGCATCGCATGGTAATTAGAAAACAATTTTCCTGGGTTTTTTTTAAAGATTCAGGGATGTAGGTTCTTTAAATTTATGTCTAAATGAAAGGTTTTATCCTCAATATAATTCTTTGCTGTCTGCTTCAAGATTTCGTATTTTATTTAAAAAATGACTATTGAAGATAATTTGACATGTTTTAAAAACTATACTTCATTGCTCTGGGCCTGGTTTTAACTTTCATTTTGATGGCAACTTTGCTAAGTGTTAAAGCCATATATGTTATAAAGAACATAAATTCTATTCCTGAATCAGATAGATAGAAGAAAAAAAGGATTTTTCTCCTTTTTAAGATTTTTTTTAAAAAAAACGTACTGAAGGTAAAGCTTTTTAATTTTATATTTCTCTGAAGAACTGAAAATATCTGTGCCTGTTTTGATATTTCTCTCCCATAGAAGCCTAAAAAGCAATATTTTGTAGATGCAAGAAATTGACCAAGTTTCAGAGCAGCTTCCAGTTTTATCAAGAGAGAGATGTTCAGCAGTATATTTTTATGTGCCCTCTCTCCTTTTAGCACTTGGGTATTTTCTGATGCTCAAGCAAAATAGTTTGGAGGTTCAAACTTATTATCTAGTAACAAATATATAGCTACCAATAAAGGCAGGAGTAAATAAATAGTTTGTCACCTGTATAGGATGAACATTGAAAATAAACCAATTTGTTTAAACTATATTATCATAAGAAAATACACTGTTTTGTTTTATTAATGTTGCAATATATTTCTAATACAAAATTCATGCTGATTTTGTTATCTCAAAGAGTTCACGTTTGCATAAAGAACTATGAAAGCACTTACTGAACTAAAATTACACAGTTTAATAGGAAATGTTTAAATCAAAGAATCAGTAAGAGTGTAACCTTTTGCATTTGTGGATAATACTAAACTGCACTAATTAAAATAGTTCAAATGTGTAAGAATTTTCGTTTGGTCTGTGAACCTTTGTAATGAAGACAGAAACAGAAATGCTGACTTTCTGCATTTATTTAACCTATCAAAAATTTTTCTTGTTTTCTGGCAGGGGAATGGATTTAGACTGAAGGTGAAAAGTATGAGCATAGTTCGGGTCACCAGGGAAGGGTTATGGAAGGATTATAGGGTCAGGCTCTAAACAAGCTCTGAGGAAATTAGGATGAGAAACAAGCTGCTTATGTACAAGAATCTGATTTTCTTTTTTCTTATTATTATTCAGAGGAATAGTCCAGAAATAAAGGCAATATCTCCAAAATAAGTCACAAGGGAATCCAAGAAGTTCGAGATCGTCAAATTACGCATGCTGATTATATGTCATTTCGATCCCATTAACTCCTAAGACACGAGGGACTGACTGTTGCAATCAATAATTTAGCTCAAACTGACTTTGGAAAGAGCAGCATCAGGCCCAAGATAATTATGAAGGTGACCATTCGGTATACAAATGCTTGAGATGAAGTTAGTAGTGAGAGGGTGTCGTCAGTGCATTTTGTTGATGTGCTTTTCTAATCTCTCAAAGTGCCGTGTGTATGTGGTGGGCCTTTCCTGACCGGGAGCCAATTGACGTTTTGCAGCTGTGTCAAACTGAGTGCAGTAGGTTTTGTTGTCTTTCTAAACACTAATCAAAAAGTAATGCTTAGAGACCTCTGTTATCTAATTACTGGCAAAATTAGCAATTCGGCATTTAAATAAATTACATTTGCAATGTTTAAAAACTGTATTTAAACCCTTTGTTTCCTACTTCGTATGAAAAAAATATACATAATATGTTTAGTGTTTTTTTTATTTAAACTTGGAAGGGACTCTCCATAGGTATAAAGTAATAGAAAACACTAAAAATCTAAGTAGCTGTGGCTTGCTAAACTCCTGATTGAAAAAGTAATATTTTCATCTTACTTTTGGAAGTTCAAGAAAAGTTACAATTACATTTTCCACTGCAGAGAACAAAACCATCTTAATAAGTAAATAAAATCTGAAAACTGTCTTTCAATAAGCGTTTTGACAGAAAATTTCGGTGATTAGATATTGACTTTTGGGAAAAAGTAGATTTTCAGACAAAATGCCAGCAAGCTGATTTTAGACAGGCTCAGTTAAATTCCTTCTGCATGTAGTGTCCTAGTTTAGTTCAAATCAGTATTTTCAAGATTATTAAATTTTATCATTGCAAAGTATTGTATCTTTGCAGAATAACAAGCTTTTAATACAAGGAACATTTTTTTGTTTTGTTTTTGGTTTGTTTGTTGTTTTTTTTTGGCTTGCAGCACTGTGGTGTTTCCTCCTCAATTCTGCTGCTGCTGCTGCTCAGATTCAATGTGTATCACATCTAGTAGCACAGGAATAGTTTGTGTTTCTTTTTCAGAAGAAATAATTTTGTGAGGAGGTCAGCTTAGTTCTGAATGGGTTAAACAGAACTACCTGCTTTAGATTGATTTAAATCAGTAATGGATCTGCTCATAAAGCTGCTGTTACTAGATATTACACTGCTATCTTAGTCCTTTGATAGCCCTGATAAGAAGTGCTTACCACAGAGGATGCTCCTAAAGGACAGATATTGTTTCCTGTACCTCAGGGAGTAAAATGCCATACTGCTGGATCAGGAACTTTTACTAACAGCAAGTAAATTCAGGCCTTATCAAGTTACAGCACAAACTGCACTCATGTTTTATTATTCTCATTAGAGATTTAAGGACTAATTCCAGTTGTTAGCACTTAGCAGTTTAATGTTTTCCATAGATAAGAATTAAGATTCTTCTGGGGGATTTTTTTATTTGCTAAAGCTTACAAAATATAATGTGGTAATGCACTTACTTTGATGTAATACAACTGGATTTCCTAAATGTTTTTAAAGGATAGGGTTTTAAAAATTTAAATCTAAGAACAGAATTTTTCAACTCCAAAATACATTCCTTTTCAATCAAATAGGGGTTTTAGAGCTAAAAAACCCTGCAGATTTTGCTTTGAAAATAGTATGATGCCAAGATTTTTAGTCCTTGAGCTTTTCAATGCATTACTAATGCTTTCAAATACATGCAGATCAACAAAGGTAAGTTAAGAATTTCAGCATGCAGAAAATTAATTGAGCCAACTTATTACAAACCCTTCTTTACAAGCAATGATGTCAATGTATTTTTGAGTCAGGAAAGAAGGAATGATGAGTTAACTGTGTTCCTACTGAAATTACATATGCAGAGAGATAGTAAATCTTAAATTTTCCATTCATTAATTTCTCAAGAGATTCATGAAGAAATGAAATTGAATTATATGAAACAAATAATGATATATTTGTATTAGGTCTGTGAAGGTAATGATGTCGGAGGAATGTGTTTTCACATGATAAGGTGACTTGAAGCTGAAGCTGGGACTTCATTACCTCAGCTTTCTACGTTTAACTTGGTTTGAGAAACTAAGAGTCGTGATCTTGCAGGTGGATTTCAGAGCTGTGCCAGTGACACTAATGCCAGCTATAGTTATGGCAAACACGTTTGCTTCCAAAACTCTGATGCATCTGTTCGGCTTTTGGAACTTAAGCACTGGTTTCCCCATGACTTGTCAGTCTTTGTGTCTCCAAGTTATTCTCTCAGGTCGCAAACATTGCAGATACTGCAGACTTAGTTAGAATGACCTTGCATCTTAGGAAGTTCAGTTTGAGTAATTGTCTGCTTATCTAAATAATTAATATCATTTACTAGAATTGACATGGATACAATAATCATACTTTTCAGTCCTCACATGATATAAAATTTTGGTGTATGTTCTTAAAGCTGTTGCGCTCTGTAGGGGCACATTTCCGTTTGATTCCTCTGCATATTTTCTCTCGAACTCATTGGATACATCTCATTTGAAATGTTTTCCTTGATAATGTTACCTCGAAAAGGCAGGCCCTGTAAGAGCATCACAGCTAATCAATAATAATTGTTGTTAGTAATGATTATTGATTAGCTATGACATTGCATTTGGAAGACATTTTTCATGGAGTAGCGATACCAGGAATGAGAGGATAAATCCCATTGGCTTAGACACGTTTCCAGAAAAGCTTTTAAATAGGTGTATTTAAGTATTGTTTTTAAGTTGGGCTATACAATAGCTAGTTCGTTGGGTAGTTTACTTTTTATAACAGGTGAGGCTTGCTATTGGTACACTTTGCTTTCATGCAAGATCGTTTTCCTCTGGTATTTTCCTTTTGAAGTTTGAGCTTGTACTTCTTGCATTCATGTTACTGGGTGTAATCCTCCCCAATATAAAAAAATAAATTTATTATGAGGCTCTCCCACTAGATATCTTGGAAAACTTACATATAGCTGTTCTGTGTCCAAAATGCTGTTCAGTAGATTTTCCAAAGCACCCAGGTAACAGCTGGCACAGGCCATGTGCCAGCCTTGACAGCCCATATGCTCTCTTTAGTGCTGTAATTATCTCAACACAAAACTCTGATAACCCAGTCTACAGGGTCCAGTTTCACTAGGTTAAATTGACTCAGTGGCTTTGTAGTAAGTTCCTTTGGCACAGTAAGAACTTCATCAAGACTTTTAAGTATTGTGGCAGGCTTGGAAAACCAATGTGACTGCTAGTTTCAAGACAGGTGTCTTATTAACCCTAGGAGATTGTAGATTTCAGTTCATTATAGTGGCACCCAGCAGCACTACTACAGTTAAAGGTCTGTCATTGTTTCCATTATATGTCCTCCTCTTCTAGAAGATTTTCTGATTCCTTTGGTTTAGCCTGCTTTGGGCTATACTTTGGCATATGACTCCTCAGCCTGGAGGCATTTTTCTTCTCTTTCAACAAAATTTGATCAAAATTGCTTTAGTTGTGATTTTTTTTTTTTTAATTACAATTAGAGAAAAAATAACACTTTGCTTAGTTTTTATACTGCTTCCAGCTTGAAGATGTTATGAATAATTTTATGTCTAAAATAGACACTTTGAGTATCATGATTTCTGCAAGCTTATTAGGTCAAAAAAGAACATAAATAGAATAAATTGAGATCTGCTGTATTCCACATTGTGAGCAGCAGGAAGAAAATTGAGTGAAGGTCAATACTGCAACTTTTTTTTTTTTTCAATGGCTCTTCAAGGATCGGAGGAGGGTAAAATCATAAAGTCATAGAACCAACTAGATTGGAAAAGACCTTTTAGATGATGAAGCCTAACCTGTACCTCAGTACTGCCAAGACCACCACTAAATCATATGACTGATGGCCTCATCTGCATGGTTTTTGAACACTTCCAGGGATGGTGATTCCGCCACTTCCCTGGGCAGCCTGTTCCAATGCCTGAGCACCCTCTCAGTGAAGAAATTGTTCCTAATATCCAATCTAAACCTCCACTGGCGCAGCTTGAGGACATTACCTCTTGTCCTATCACTTGTTATGTGGGAGAAGAGACTGACTCCCACCTCACTACAACCTCCTTTCAGGTAGTTGTAGAGAGCGATAAGGTCCCCCCTGAATCTTCTCTTCTCCAGGCTAAATAACCCCAGTTCCCTCACCCGTTCCTCATAAGACTTGTGCTCCAGACCCTTCACCAGCCTCGTTGCCCTTTTCTGGACCCACTCCAGCACCTCAATGTCTCTCATGTAGTGAGAAGCCCAGAACTGAACACAGGATTCAAGGCGCGGCCTCACCAGTGCTGAGTACAGGGGGACGATCACTTCCCTAGTCCTGCTGGCTACGCTCTTGCTGATACAGGCCAGGTATGTTCAGTTGTGTGAGTTTATCCAAAGTTTTATCTGCTACCTTTTCGATGCCTCAGCCAAAGTGCAGTGAAGAGAAAATAATAGACCTATGATTTATGTCTGACTTGTGTGCTACTGGCATTGGTTCAATTCCTTGTGGACAGGTACTCGTGTCACTACTGGATGCTTAGGTAGTCCCCAGATAGTGGCTGATGCACATGGGTCTCATGCAAATCTGAAAGGAGTCAATGAAATCTTTCCATTAGGCTTTCATGATTCAAACAGATGGGGGGTGAGCATGAGGAAAGCTAACTGTTGCCTGCGTAGTGCAAGGCTAGGCCAAAAGCTGCTTGTCTTGTTTATTCATAGCCCTTATTGATTCTCCCAGCGTGAAGAATCTTCTTCCTTACATGGGTAAGGTAAATTACAGTTCATCATTTGGTGGATGTTATCTGTCTTCAGCCATCTGCTTGGCAAGCCGACCTTTTCCATTAGTGCAGGATGTATGGGGCAACTTTTAAAGCTCTGAAAAGTGTTTTGCTACCAGTTGCTGAAATGAGGTGGTTGCAATTTGGATGTGAACGGACTCCAGCTTCACTCTGCTGGAAAAGAAACACAAGGACTCTCATTATCTAGCTGTCTTCTACAGGTAGTCAGGCAACTAAAGTCATCATTTATATGTTGTCAGGAGTACTCACCAAATTTATTGACTTGCACATTATTCTCTGCAAATAAGTTCTAGCTGCTCTCTTCATATTATAATTAAAACGGCAAGGACTTTAATCATTTATGAAATTTTAAACTACATACTGAATATAAATGTATCAGTCAATGTGATAGAATGAATTAAATTCATCATTGTCAAATAAATGTATAAAAGATGAAATATCTCTCATCCCACATCATTATCCAATAAAAAGTCCGTTTTCCATGGCTGGTAGCATGTGGTTTGTATCATCTTCAGGACATTTCCAGGAAATGAAAGACTTTCAAAATATCTTTTAAAAGTACATTTTTCGAAGATTGTGTTTTTAATAACAGCCAGCTTAGACTGTAACCTTATACTGAAATCCGACCATAAAAGGAAACACTTGCTCTTCATTAGTGCTGGGAGGGGTGTCAGCTATCTCACAGGTTGAGTAGACCCTTTCTTTCATTACCTAATGTAGACATCTCTAACAGTCCCATGTCTTTTAAGTACTAAAGAGACCACTGTTCTTTGCCTTTTGCTCTGCTGTCCCTCTGAAACTATGTCCCACTACAGAAACTATGAAGCTGTTGCAAGTACAGGACATGTTTGGCTTGAGGGGGGCTCCAGCGGCACTGATGGAAAAGAGGTCCTGGCACAGCAGCTCCCACCCAGTCACAGTGCTGTGACACTGGGCAAAATGTCCTTCTCTGAGGGAAGCCTCTTCTGCTTCCTGTTGATTTTATGTGGCCATGAGGTTTGGAAGTGAGTCGAGAGATCATTCCATGAGCTCATCCTTTCTTCAGGAAAAATCAATCTGGCAAACAAAACCTACCAAAATTCTCACTAGCTTGTCTTCCTTAACTCTGTCTTGTCTTATGGAGCTGTCCCTGTAGGAAACCTCATCGAGGCTCTATTTGCACTTCCGTGTTTTCTCAAAAACAGCTGAAGACCAAACACAGGAAAACTCTTGGGAAAGATGACTGATACCTCTTCTTTTTGAAACTGTCCTTTTCCATGACATTTTCTTTCTCAACATCTTTTATCCACTGTTTTTTCTTGGAATCAGTTTATTGTTCTGTATCTGACTCCCATAAACTGTGACTGCTGTCTGTCTTCTCTGTTTTCCCAGTGAGTCCTGCAAATTGTTTTGTCATTATGGATAAACAATTGGTGAATTTCATTCTTGCAAACTAAAGCTGCAGTTCTGGAGTCTTGTCCTCAAAAAGCATATAAAGTACAGATAACGGAGAGCACTTCCCCACACCAGTATCCTTCAATGGATGGACAGTTCTCTTGGGTAGATGGAATGTGACAGGGTCATTTTTTTCAGTCAATTACTTTCAGATTAGAGCTTTTGCATGCTGGACAACTATATTTATAGAGGAACTCATGCCATATAGCTTACAGAACAATCATCAGATGGTGTGTTTTGGATGCCTGCTTGAAACCCTACAGATGCAAAAATGATTCTGCAGAGGGGGCTGGATCCAGCCTCAGATCATTACCGATGCAGATTGTATTCAAATCACTGACCTACAATTTATTCCGAGTTGACAAATACTTAAATTAATGAAGCAATCATTGTCTTGAATACCACCACCAATATATTCTGAATTCATAGTTAATATGCCAGTAGAAAGAAATTAAGAAAATAGAATATATTTAATGTTTCTCATTTGTGTTAGGTACACCACCTTCCTTTTTTTTACATGTAGCATAAATTGCATGCTTTTCGCTGTATACACTATTTGTAAAGCATTTGGCCATATATCAGGATGAAATACAGTGCTCTAATTAGCTCCTTCCAAGTAGTTACAGTTACCCCAGGCTGGTGATCACCCATATTAAAGCAAATGTGGCCCTGGCGATTGTTTGTACATGCAATTGGACAGCCATGGTAAAAATCTTTCTAAAGCTTTCTTGTGGCTCACAGCCACAGTATGAACAGTAATTGTCTGAGATGGTTCACAGGGATCAGGCAGTTTGCTTGTTATGGTGAAGCACGCATCATGAAAGAAGACATTTGAGGTTTAATGATATCTTTCTAATAGCTTTATGATACAGTTCCTTTATGCTGAAGGATTTTATTAGGTTGAAATATAATTTTCATGAAGTCTCAAAATAAAAAAGAGGAGAAGTAAAGTACGTTTGCTAAACCCTTTCAATTCTTTTTCTCTTGCTTCACAGTATTGTTTCAAAGACTAGAAGGTGATGTTGTATTCCTTGGTGTGCCGTTTAAAGTCAGGAGCGGCAATATTTAGCACATGCTTGGGCAGCGGTGTTTGAAATCCATGCTTCCTCTCTCTGGTGTTCTGATGTGCCTTTAGGGGATGCTTGCCTGTTTGTAGTTTGTTTTCTTTTGTTTAAGGTTTCAGCTACTGCATTGACTAATGATTATAGAGCAGTAAACTCTCGTCCCTGCTAAATTCAGAGGTAATGCCTCAAAAGCATTTTTCCCCTGTGTGACATAAAACAATAAAAGAACTAGACAATCCCCTTTTGAGGAAGAATAATCCTTTGTTTAAAGAGAAAAAGAAAAAAAGAAAAAAAAGCAAGCATCTTCTTGATGCCAGAGGGTGTAGAATTCAAATCAAAGATTAAGCTAATTGATAAAAATAAAACAAATGTTTCACAGTATAATTTTCTTTAGGCACAGCTAATGTTTTTTACATTAACAAGTCTCCAATATTAATCACCTATGCTGTTTTAGTATTATATTGCACTTGGTTTTGAACTGTGCATTATCTATCCAGTAAAGAAATAACATGGGACACACTGAATCTGAATTTCATCTCACAACTCTAAAGAAAATTTCTTTCCTTCAATAAAGTCACCTCAGTAGAGAACTGATGGGACCTTGGAATTCAGAGATAAACCAACTCATAGCTAATATAATTTACCCATATGTATTCCTATATTTAGTATCATAAATGAGAACTATGTATTTATAGTTTTAACGAGATTTTTGGAAAAATCCATACATATTCTCACTGAGGCATTCATCTCTACATTCAGCTGTCCTACTGAAGAATTTACAAAAAAGTTCCAAATGTTTTGATTAGTCAATCACTTGAAGGAAAAAAAAAAAAAGGGAGAAAGAAAAGATAACAACTAATTGAGTACTGCCAACGTTGTCTGAGCCTTTCTATAGTGTGTGATAAATTCAGCACTGCCAATGCAGGGCAGTTGTTTGCCTAAAATATTAACAGCTGACTATAAAAGAGAAGTTAGTTTGATTTGGAAGAAAAGCTTACAGCTCACAAGAGAAAGCATGACATATTTAAACTATTTCAGCCAGTCTGCAATTGTTGAGTGTGTCTGATAGAGTTTTTTTCATTAGTAGATGTTTCAGAGCAATAGTTATCCATAGCTTCTCTTTTATCTAAGTAATGCCAAAGCTATCAGAGGCAAGTTTTGTATTTAGCTTTCAGTAGGTTTTTTAATTTTCTTTGTGTTTCTATTTTTTTTCCTTTTGCCTGCACTTCTGGGCTTGCAGTCAATTACTAGCATAAAACTGAAGGCGCAATTAGCCCCTGATGCAAATTCTACTGCTGACATGTGTAAATAAATACAGAATAAATATAGACAGGATATCCAGGATGCAGTCTGTCACATCTTTGTTATTCAACTTGACTTGTGGAAGTGTCATCACTGCTACTGTGGTAAACATGCACCCTAATAAAAACTAGACAGTTGCTGTTTGCAGACTGGAGCTTTAGCACTAGTCTGCTCTTTTGCAATTGATTATGTCCTGAGTTGACAATAAACACAAATACAATGGCAGGGTTAACTCATGAAAATTTGAGCCATTACGTGAGCCTAATCCAACAGACAGACCAGAAACCAGTCAAAATTGGGCACCAAAAGCAGATGTTCCCAGTTTGGATATCATGTTCAGACTTGTTCACAGAGAAAGAAAATTAACTGCTTCAGACACAGGTGCAAAATTATGACACTGCTATGGGCAAGAACAGTGTGCGCAGCCTGAAACCACGGCTTCCCCTGACCGTTTTCAGCATAAGAGCCCTACTCTCAATGGGAGCACCTGTGTCAGGACCAATGAGGAAAATGGATGCATGTTGTGAACATCTTCTGCTGTTTGTTGCTTGCTAGGAGCATCACCCAGATTGACACAAACATGCAAAAATGACTGACCATAAAGTTACTTAAGAACAAATGCCTGATGTCCATTAGCCTAATGTTTTGTGGGGAGACCGAAGTCTATAAAGATATTCATATTCATAAGAATTAAGGATCAAAGCTGCCACTACATTTTCTCTGCAACAAGTTTTTAACATTTTGGAGGTTTGTCCTTTTGCAAAACCACTTACTCCACAAAGGTATAAAATATAGCACTTAATGGAGATAATACATTTACTCAAGTGCATTAGACAGTTCTTCCTTCTCCTTCTCTTCCTGCTTGATTGGCAGCCAGAAATCCTAGATGTAATGCTGTAGGAGATGTTTATAGCCAAAGCAGCAGGATCTGGCACCAGAGAGGACTCCACAGGCACTTGTATTGATGGTGGCTTTGCAGTTGCCTCTGGGTCTTTCATGTGGCTGGGCTGATGAAAGCTATCTGGGCAGTTATATGCTCTTGGAAACCATTTCTTTTTCCATTGACATTTTAAATGGTTGTGGTGATTAACTATTTGAATGCAGAGAATTTTAAATCCTGCACTACAGTAAGTCTCTGCAGAGGCTGCTGGCACATGATGTGCGTCTATATTTCTCCTTTCTGCCTAAAATCCCTTTCCTGTATTGGTGCAAACCTTTGTTAACACTGCATTTGTGCATGTTTGCAGTGCTCCAACTCAAGAGGGAGGAAATCTGTGGCTTTTGATATAGTGTGATGTGAGGTTTTAGTCATGGCTTCAGGTCCTCTCCACTGAAATAGCCTGGGGGCTCCATTCTGCACATCTCAAGATTATGAAAAAAATGTAGTAGGAGACCATCCAGGAAACTGGTTGCACCTTTTGGAGCCCAACAAGTAAAGCTGTGGGTAGGCCCTGGTGTTTTCTCTAAGCTTCTGCTTGGCTCTTGCTACATACACAGCTGAGTAAGGGGAGAAAAGGGTTGTTCATTGGCCCACCATGGTCTGTCAAAATGGCTGGAACTTTAGAGATTGCACATTCAGGCACAGGCATTGTTTTAGGTAAAAAACACAAGGAATACAGACTTTTGGGAGAAACAAATTCCATACCCAGAGGTTTTATTACTCTACAAAGTGGTGGGAGTTTCAGCCTATATTGTACTTTTGATCTCAGCGAACGTAGTTCTCTGCTTAAATATTAATATAGCTATAATTTTGCGTAGGATCAAGGAGTATATGTGTTAAATAGGATTGTCAGTAGATTGCCAGTAAAGCAATGTCATAGTAAAACAAATGGTTTGCTGTTCATTAGAGAAAAATTTGTTTTCTTTGTGATGATATTTTAAAAGATTAATTCAATAAGTTACATATTCAGATCTGTAAAAGAAAGAATGACCAAATCTCTAGTCTACAGGTTTTTCTTAAAATAAATATTTAGCAGATGGAAAAATTCTGGATTTTTGCATGTTGGATTTTACCTTTATGTGGGAGGAACTTTTAGAGCAATATTTAGCCATATTTCCTGTCTTTTCCCAAGTAGCACCAGGACTCAGAAACAAGTATTTAGTCTTCAAGAGTCTAGAGATTTTCTTACACAAGTGTAAGTTTTGTTTTGAAAGTATATTATTTTACGTTTTACTGTAAGCTTATTTAACAGTAAAAATTATATTTAATATTATTATTTCTCATTGGTTTATGATTTTTTTACAGTTAAAAAATGATTTTAAGCAAAGTAAAATATGGGAGTTCCCAAATTGACAAATCAAACCAGTGAAAACATGAGGTTTATACTTCATGTAATTTCAGATGTCTCTGAAACTTTGAACAAATTCTATGTGAATGCTGAGGTTGTGCTTTTGAAACTGAAATCATACAAAATATACAGAGTGTGGTTTCACTAGAAACACTTTGCAGGTTTAAATCATGTCAAAAGGTTCCATAAAACACACTCTGTTCTTGTCAGTGGTGGAGATACTTTTAAAGCAAATAACCCAGATTTTTTTTTTTAAGTAAAGATACCACAACATAACTGAGAAAAAGTTTTGTTTTGTTTTGTTTTTGTGGGTTTTTTTGTTGTTTGTTTGGGTTTTTTGGTTTTTTTTCTTTTTTTTTTGTTTGTTTTTTTTTTTTTGTTTTTTTAAAGAAAAAGAGAGGGAGTTCCATGTGCTTGTGAATGACTGTTCCTCCATTAAAATCACCATAGGGTGTTCAAGGCAAATGTTTCACTATATGTTGCAGGCTTGCATTGGCTCTGAATAATCCTGGAAAAAGTCCTGCTTTGCTGTATGTGGTAGATAGTTTATGGCAAGCATCCTGAATTCTTCCTGTGGACCTGCTGCTATCCTTCCATTTCACTGGAAACCAAGGCTGCTTCATCTCTGTTACAAGTGATATAATGGAATGAAAGGGAGGGAAAAACATTGGCAGGCAAACACATTGGGAAGAAAATACAGGAAAACCACATTTAATTATATATATTTTTTTCCTCCATACAGAATCACATTTTGCTATGGCAGACACTTTGAACTTCCATATGAGCAGACTTAAATGTGGCCAACGTGCATGCTGTGTACTGCTCTACAAAGGGAAGACTGGAGATTTGCAGAGTACAGATTTATTTTACAAATATAGTAGTCATTTAGCTTTCTGGCATTTTGCTAAGTTCCCTCAGCATTCTTCTTTTTAAAAAGTGTTTCCTTTTGAACTGAGCAGCTTCTCCACCTCTAAAGTAAAGTATTATGATGACATTTAACAGCAACAAACCAACTCACAACTTTTTTTTTTTTTCTTTTTTTTTTTTTTAGTTAGTTTTTATTAGGACCCTTTTTGTCTGTTGGATCATTAAAACTTCGGTATGTTGGATCAGGCTTCTCGCCTCAATTCTAACAGAGCTCCTGCTAGCTTCAGTGGGAATTCTGCCTGAGAAAAGTCTTGGACATCGGCTTAATTATGTAATAAAACTCAGGCAATACCTGATACAGAAACATCAACAGTATGACTCCCATGAAAGAACTGTTGGAGAGAATAAGCTTGCTGAAAAAGTCCAGGATTTATGAAACTGTAAAAGTGTATTGGTTCCAATGATGTTTTGAAAAACAGTAGGAATTATATAACTTCAAAAAAATAAGTGAAGTCTAGGTTTTATCTGAAATATAGTCTTTATTTTTTGTTAGTTTCTAAACTTAATATTTGTTTTAAAAGATGTTGCATTTTATATTTTACCGTTAATTTCAATTGCATTGTATTTTCTTAACATCTTTATGTTTTACTTTGCTATTCCAATTGTTCTTAAATAATATAATCTGTATAAAATGATGCTTTTATTATGCTTTGCAAAACATAAGCTGACAAAAACTTGTACAATTTCCCACCCCTCTCATAGTGGAAATTCCTGGGAAAATCAAATCTCAATCTTCTCTTTTGGTTTGAAACTTTATTTTTAAACTGCGAAGTTTAAGTTTAGTTTAATTTAAGGTAAGCTTAAATTTTCAAATGAAAAGTTCAGAGTCTCAATCAGGTATATTTTTATCTGAGAGATGATGTCATTCCACCTAGACAGTGTCATCTATCATGAAAGAGGAGACAGAAAAAGTACTAAGATTTCTGGGCATTTCTTCAGCTGTCTGAGACATAATAAATAGTTCTTCTTGTTTATATACTCTTTTGACTTTTCCTTCACTTTTCCTTTGGTGATAACAGAGTCTAAGCAAACTTCCACCATCCGTCCAAACTATGACTTCTCGATTTTAAGCGGAACCCTTCATATTGAGAAAACTAAGGTGAATTTTATTTTCCGTCCTACTGAATGTTTTGTTGGTATAACCCATTTAAAGGTGATGGATATTTGAAAACTTTTGTATGTTTTTATCAGTTTCTGCTGAATTAAGTTCAAGGATTTCTCCTTGTTTTTGCAGATTTTCACTTTTTAGTAAAAAAATCCCAGATTCACAGAATCAAATAATTGCTAAGGTTGGAAGGGACCTTTGGAGTTCATTTGGTCCAACACCCCCTGCTCAAGCTGGGTGCCAAGGACCATGTCCAGACAGCTTTTGAATATCTCCCAGGATGAAGACTCTACAACCTGCCTGGACAACCTGTGCCAGTGCTCAGTCATCCTCACAGTAAAAAAGTATTCCCTGATATTCAGAGGGGACCTGCTGTGTTTCAGTTTGTGCCCATTGCCTCTGGTTCTGTCACTGGACACCACTGAAAAAAGCCTGGTTCTGTCCTCCTTGCACCTTCCCTTCAGGTGTTTATATATCCCCTGAGCCCTCTCTGCTCTGGGCTGAACAGTCCCAGCTCTCTCAACCTGCTCTCATATGTGAGATATTCCAGTCCCTTCATCATGCCTGTTGGCCCCTTACTGAATTCTCTCCAGCATGTCTCCCCTCTGCTGAGGAGCCCAGAACTGGACACAGCACTCCAGATATGGTCCCACCAGTGCTGAATAAAGGGGAATACTTATTCTAATGTAGCTAGGGATACCATTTACCTTCTTTGCAGCAAGGGCACATTGCTGGCTCATGTTCAACCTGACGTCCATGAGGATCTCCAGGTCCTTTTTCTGTGGGCAGCTTTCCAGCAGCTATGTCCTATATCGTATTGATAGATAGGTAATAATTCTTTTTGGATGGAAAGACATTGTTTCCAAAGGCACACTATACCATAAAATATTAGGCTTGCAGTTCTTAGTGAGTTCCTTGCAAAATTAACGCTAAGCACATATCTTGCTTCTTTCATTTGAAGTTTTGAAGATGTTATTCAGCTGTGGAGCAGTTCAATTCTGATCTTCCAAATGAAGGGTATAGTATTGGAGAATATGAGTCACCTCAAAATCTGTAAAAGAAAAAAACCTCAAACTGTAGAACATCATAGAAAGGTCAGGTATTACTACTATAGCTGATATGTTTAAGCATGTTATCATTGGTCCGTAGTTAAGTAGGCTCCTGTTATTATTTCAAAGCAGTCTACTTGTGGTGTATGTGCAAGGCACTATCCAGATGTATTTTTGAAAGTTCACCACTTACACTCATGACTAGTGAGCCATTTTATTTCAGAGTTACAAAGAGCATTATGATCATGATTTCATTTACAGTTGATGAAAAGAGATAATCACAAGCTTAATGCTAGAACCAACAATAAGCAGTGTCATTGCAGGCATCCTTTTCACTGGTGTAATGTTGCTGATTAGAACTGGGCTGCTGAACTGGGTAGATCTTTTTACATTCGTGAATATTCTGGTCAAGGGTCGTGGCTGATTCTAAACAGGTGATCATACATAGGGTGGAAAACAAAGCAATGGGGATTTATTGTATAATGATTTAAAATGTTTATGATGCATTCCATTAGAAAACAGGGTGAGCTGACTGGATCTAACCACATGGGTCTGAACTTGTTTGCCTCATCTCTAAATTGAGGTTTATATGCTTACCTAATGAAATCCACAGCTGACCTAAAAACGACATTAAAGACATTATAGTACATTCACCCTTGTGTAGAGAGTTGAAACCTAATTCAGAAAAGTGTGTTGTTATCCTAGTTGCAGTTAGTTAAGCTACACCGTATTTTGAGATATTTCCTGTCTAGGTAACACCACAGATATTAATGCTCTTCTTTAAAATAAACTTCTAACTACAGTTTGAGTATTGTTCCCAGATGCCCCTGGGAATGCCAGTCAGCTGGTAGTCCTGTGCCCTAAGTGGTGGTTATTCTTCCACCCTGCTGTCTCACCTTTCAGTGTTGTTTCTGACACTATCTCACAAGCATTTCTTGGATTTGCTGCATTTAAAGCAGAATGTGTTGGGAAAAGGGAATTGGTTTGTGCCTATTGAACCAAATTTCACTGTTAGGGAGAACAAAATAGGATGTCAGTGTGTGACACAAGAAGACCAGGGCTCTGTTTAGGCTTTTCAACATACACAGCTACCGTTGCAGTGTCTGAACAGCCACTATAGTCACAGAGGCAGAATTCACTATAGCTTAGCTTTAGCTATCTAAACTTGGTATATTTAAGGCTGATCTCATTGCTCTGGGCTTTATGGATTGCAAACAAGGAGAAACAACACCTTCAGAGAAGAATTAAATTCATCATAAGCAGCAAATCTGAGCTGTCTAGAGGTGCCTTTGACGGTGAATTCATCTTTCCCTGGTGACTCTAAAGTATCATACATCACTGGGTCAGACTTAAATGTTCAACTTGCAGACATCTAAACCGAGGGCAGATGAACCCTGCCTAAAAAGTTCATTAGAAGTAGTTTTACTGTACACGTCATGCTCACAACATACATATACATATACATATACATATACATATACATATACATATACATATACATATACATATACACAGAGTGTCATATCATTCACTTTTGACCCCCTCAGTATAAGAAAGACATTGAGGTGCTGGACTGTGACCAAAGAAGGACAACAAAATTGGTGAAGGGTTTAGAGAACAAGTCTGATGAGAAGCGGCTGAGGGAACTGGGGTTGTTTAGGTTGGACAAAACAAGGCTCAGGTGAGAGCTTATTGCTCTCTAGGGCTACCTGAATGGAGGGTGTAGCAAGTTGGGTATTAGTCTCTTCTCCCAAGTAACAAGTGATAGAATGATAAGAAACAGCCTCAAGTTGTGCCAGGGGAGGTTTGGATTGGATATTAGGAAGAATTTCTCCAATGAAAGGCTTATCAAGTGTTGGAAGAGGCTGCCGAGGGAAGTGGTTGACTCCCCATCCCTGGAGGTATTTAAAATATGTGTAGATGTGACGCTTAGGTGCATGGTGTAGTGGTGGTGGGCTTGGCAGTATTAGGCTAACAGTTGAATGTGGTGATCTTAAAGGTCTTTTATAACCTAAACAATTCTATAATTCTATGATCTTTGCTCTGTAGTGTGGGCATGTGCTGTCTTTTAGACTACAGCAGCTTTAGAGATGAGGCACTTAGAGTCTATATCCACACTAGTAAGCTCACACTAGTGGCCCAGGGGCTACTCTCTGATCCTTTGAGCAAGTGGCAGAGCACAGTTAGTTCCCCCCATACATAGTGGTCTGACTGATGCAAGGTAAAGAGAGCAGTCTTTGGCCATTGCCATTCCCTGAATTGTGTCCATGCATTGCACTGGTGGGCCCACACAATAGCCATGCCATGGAGCACAACAACATTTGTACAGTACCTGTGCTTAAGCCAATGACCCAGACACAATTTCGTGGTATACAGGATCCTTTGTTTCCCAGATAAGCCCTATTGTACATATGCTCTGTTGTTTTTCCAGTAACTTGTAATTTCCCAAAATTTTGAAGGTCTAAATATTTCACAAGAGAGATTAAGGCAGAAGTGTCCTTAATCATCTTTCACGAAGCTGAGGTTGACCACTTAAGTCCCCAGATCCTCAGCCGAGCTGTAGCTGTTTTAGCTATGCTCATCCCTAATGCTCTAATGGGGTTTGATTTCTCAGCTGAGAACAGGAATGATTGACTGCCTTCCTCCATGTTCCTTCTTTAAGTTAAGTACAACCTGCTGAAACTCTCTCCTGGTTCTTCAAACCCTCAGTGTTTTAGAGTTGTTGGCATGGCCCTTTCAGAGAGGAAGAAAATACTCTGGTTGTAGGCCAGCTAGCAGCTCTTGTTTCTCTTCTGTTCTAGTATCATGGTGCTTGGCTCTTCAAGGCTGTGCAAAATAGCCCAGCTGTAGCGGTGTTCACTCAATAACTGTGGGATCACCTCCTTTTCTCATCTTTCTTTCTTTTGCAAGCTTATCTCTGTTCATGCAAATACTGGTTTTCAATACCCAGAGCTCTTGTTTGCCTCTGCTAATTTCCAGTTTCTAATTTATTTGTCTCTTCCTCTTTGGCTTTCACCATCCCAAGGATGTTTTTATTTTCCCCTGCCCTGAATCTTTCTCTAAGCCTTGCCTCTCCTGATTTTATTTTTCTGAGGCAGTATATTTTGCTTTGGCTGATTTTATTCTAAGGTTGCGAAGTAGAAGGTTCTTTACTGCTGTTTCTATTCTTATCCTACATTTACAGGGCTTTTGCTGCTGTTGAATAATTAATATTTGCTAAAGTCCACATTGGAAATGCTGAAAAAAGGTTAAAATATGTTAATAAACCTGGGGAAAATAGAGAGGAAAGCATAGTTAAGTGAGCTATGCTAAAATGCTATTCATATGTCACGGAATACTCTCCTAAAGAAAGTAGATATAAATGCAGATAGAGGCAGAAATTTGATTGTCAGTTTTATGGCTAAATGTTCTGTGACTGAACCTCCTGATTTATCCCAGTTTAAAAATATGCTGTAAGTTTTCTAAGAAGGTGTACAAAAGATTACAGATTATTACAGATTATTTTTAAGTGCTGCTTTTATTAGATTTAATGATTTATCCCTAAGTGAATAGGATTATATTCTTCTGTAGGAATAAAATTAAATTCTTATATTGTATTTTGGTGATGCAAATGGTGACATCATCTACCAGTATTTTGGTAATTAATAGTTTTACGCAGCTAAGCCAGCACTTTCTATCTTTGATAAAAATCATTTTTTTAATCTGTTTCTTTCCATTTCCAGTTCAGGCACAGTTTGCTAGCATACTGCCAGAATCTCTGGTCTGTATGACTGATTAAATGAGCTTCCTAAATATAATTTAAGGCATTAATGATAAATGAGTACTATTTCTATCAGGTCTTTTAGAAGTTCGAGTTGTTTTAAACAGTTAAGGTACCTAAAAAGTCTACCCAGATCCTCCTAGGATCAAGATACTTACAGAAAAGGCTCTAAATTATCAAGTAAGTTTTCCATTTCTTACATTCCATATATTCTCATGATCTTTCTGAGTTTTTCTTACTAGCTTCTCTCTAAAAGACAGAATCTTTACCAGAACACTTAAATATGAATATACAGCTATCAATCAATATCTGTGCTTTATCAAAAGCTATGTCCCGTGTCGTTTTTCAAGTGCTAAAGTCTCTGCACTGTCCTGAATCATAGATTCTCACCTATAGTAACAGGCATATAGCTTAGATTTGGGATTGTGCTGGCAATTTGTCCCTTGTATAAAGTTTTACTGTGAAATGAGAAAAGAGAAGAACACATCTTTTTCTACGAAGACATGATATAAGGAAATTTTTTGCCACCTCCTTCTGTGGCAAAACCCTTTAGCTTTTGCCTCCTGTTTACCAAAAGCATCTTCTCAGCCAGTATCAATTTGACTAACATCTACTTTTTAATTGAATGTTGTAGCATTTAGGAAGATGCACGCTAATCTGGGCCCCAGATCTGCAGCCCTCAGCTTTACAAGATGCCGCTCCAGCAGAGGCTGTAAAGCTCTTGATAAGAGGGGTAAGGAGCAAGGTGCAGGTCCCACAGCGATAACCTCCTGCCTCCAACATTATAGGTCTTTTTGCCGGAATTGAGTTCTACATCTTCCTCGATTGGTTATTGTCACAAATGAGTAATGGATGCACCCTGCCTGTGTCCCCAGGTACATGAGCCAGTCCATCAGGCCATCGGGAAGCACAGCTGCCGGCCACAGGGGCAGACAGATAACAGGCAGACCCCAAGAGTGATGTTAAAGGTGCCGTGAAAACCGGGGTGAGCTGAGTACCTGCACCTCTTCTAAATAACTACCTGCCTGCGACCGCTCCTTGTACTGCTTAGAGTGGGCATTAATCAAGCTGTTCCCTGGGATCACATGGGAGACCAGATAAAGCGGCACAAACAAATCAAAAGCAGGGAGGTGTCTGGAAAAGGCACAGCATTCTGAGCGTGCTTAGGTTATTTTATTTTGGTTTGTTATTCAGATGTTCAGAATGCCCTGTTCACACTGGGAATTACTGTTAGAAACATATATACATCAATGCATACATATATGTAATATATATGTATAATTAAGCCTTGTAAAATTGTCTAGTTACCAGCTGAGCAGCAAAATGCACTTGTCAGGTTTTTTGCTGCCAGTGATGACAACAAAAAAGTAAGTGGTATTTTAGTAAACCTGTCAGGGAATTGACTCATGCTGACTGAGAGGTGAGTAAGTAGGTAAATAAGATTGTGTTTTAATTTATTAAGTATGTTCCTTCGAAAGTGGTGTGATTTGCATTGCTATCACCAGTGTAAAGGCTTGACTGAAGCTTTTCTAGAGCATACATGATAAAATAAGTTTAACATCTCAGGTAAATTTGAAGGTCAGCTCAGTTTCTAAATGTATCTAACTTAGACAAATGGTCCCTGTGTCCCTCCAGAGGAGGACATTTGTAGTATTGCACTGCCTAACATAATAGTATCATTAACTGTATTTTAGGAAATTGCATTTTGTTATCATGTTAATTCTTAGGATAATAATGATTTGTAACACAAAACTGAAGAAATATCTTTTCAAAAGTGTATAACTAGAATCCACATTGAGGCCAGATTTTCTAAAGAACATAACTTCTTAATCAGCTTAAAAGATGTTGGTCAGATTTCCAAAACTGATTAGAAGCCAGTGGCTCTGAGAAAAGCAATAGGAGCTGTGGTGTCCTGAGCTCCTTTAATATCTAGTCATAACTATTACTGTGTCTATATTTGTAACTGTATCTGCAAAACTCTATTTCTGTAGAATTTGATTTGTCCTATTTGGCAATGTCTGAACTTAATAAAAGGCACTATACAACACTTTGTCACACAGAAGGCGGCACCTACATTATATAGCAGAAACCACATCTGGTATTCCTCTGGATGAAAATTTCAAAGGGATTTTTGGAATAGAGGAGGAAATCCCCAAACTGTCAGGGTTTGGTACACATCACCAATCTAGCAGTTATGTATTCTGTGGGAGAGAAGTGAGAATGAGAGAGCAGATGGAAGAAGAACCTTAAAAAGTAAAAATTATGTAGTACTTGAACGCTACCTCTTAGAGTTTCAGAATTACAAAATAATTTATTTATGTCTTTTTTTAATATTGGGGCTCAGAGCTATTTGCACTCATATATATTTCCTTTAACCATTGTTTCGAAATAGCCAAGTAAAAAGAAAGTATTTTTAAAATCTCTATAGTTCTTTCAAAGCAGAGTATTTACAATAGTTCAAGGTGGAGCTCTTGTGAACATATAGGTTAAATTCTGTGCTCTTTTCCTTTATAAGACTCTTTTCTTAGTTGGTTTTAACTCTGTTGCTCTTTGACTATTTGGACTCTATTTTTATATGCTATGTTTTTGCCTGAAACAAAATAGTTTTAGAAAAAAAGAATCAGCGAAGACTGTTCAGCATTTTCAGGACTAAGTTACATGATTAAAAAAAAAAAGTATTTCACTAGAAATTATATTTGTACAAACTTTTACTTAAAATGTCTAGCATCTCGGAAAAGAGAGATGTTGCTGAAACTATAGATAAGGTTTTTTCACCATCCCTATTCAAACCTCCCCACACTCAGACAAATCATAAACCTATGGGTTTCTTTCTTTTTGCTTGCTTAGTAGAGATATGTTGGACATGACAGAATTGCTGAGCAACGAGACTGATGCTTGAGGTCAGTGCTAAGGACTCTCTATAGGTCTATAGGGGCTCTAGCTCCTATAGGAACACAGGCACACAGACAAGCTTTATCTCCACAGAGTTCTCTGAGTCCATTAATAAAGCTTTTCTATTTTATCTCTCTGTCCATGATGCCGTCTAAGCAAATATGGAGAACCTTGCTTACATTTGTACAAGTCCTTTTCCTTAGTGATTGCATGAGAAGAGGAAGGAATAGTTTATCTTAGGTCATGAGTGGGGAGGAGGTACTAGTCGATGGAGCCAGGTAGGATTTTAGAAGAGGGTCTGGATATCGGATATAGGAAGGCAGAAAAGCAAAGGATGAATATAGGGGAAGGGAAACTATTGCAACATACCAAAGGAGAAATATATAAGGTTCCCTAACCTTGAGGTTCCACCTAGGAATGCCAAGTGCAAACTTGAATTCATACACTATGGTGGTATTGTATATAGATCATACTGAATTAATGGGCTCTCTCACCTTCTGAATTTCCCTTTGTTAAGTGCCTCAGTACATGAAGCCTCAGGCATGTTGAGATGAGCAACCTGAAACAAGGAATTGATAATCTCAGAGATGCCCGTCTCCCCATTAGTTCACCTACAGTGACCATGCTTCTGTTCAAGGTGCCTACTGAAAAAGTGAGAATCGCAGAAGAAATACATTCTGAGATATGGTTGGCATCCCTATGGTAGAAGTGGAGAGAGAACCGATCCTTCTGGGGTACTGCTCATCTGTAGCAACTGTGATGTCGTGAATCTCTTCCTACCATCAACTAATCCATTTCCTGCATATATCCCATCCCACTTCTGCAGCAAGAGACACAGGATCTCTGCAAACAGCACCTTCGTTCATAGCACATTAATGTTTTTGGACACTAGCTGTTGTTGAGCATTGAGAAGTCTGGCTCACCAGATGAGCCTATGTACCATAGCCTTAGATTTTGTTTATCAGATTTATCTTCACTCAAATTTTAGGCTGTTTACTGTTCTCAGAATGCTGCTGTGTGCTCTTAATCCTGGCCCTTGTCCCCAGTAAGTCACAACACTGGGGAAAAATAAGACCAGCTGTATTCAGTATGTAGGCTTGGGTTTGATCCTGCTCCCAGTGGAGTCAAAGGAAATGTTAATTTAAAACTAGTAGGCTGATATTCAAAATACAGAAGGAAAAAGATGACGTGGTAAATTATGATTTTAAAATGGGGTAATGACTTTGGAGGACACCTACTATTTTGAAAGACTAGTTATTTAAGAGAAACAAAACACCATGGTCAGCAGAAATAAAGAGGAGAATGAATAATTTCAAACCCAGCTCTATCTTTTAGGAGCGGTATGATCATACTGAGTTTGATCCAAAATTTTCTGAGGATCTTTACCTTTAATCTGTGCTTTAAGCAAACAAATAAATAAATCCTTCCGAACTCAATTGAGTGAACTGAGTCTTGGAAAACAGACCTAAGAAAAACAGCAGCAGGCCTTGCAAAACTTGGAGCACTTTTCATTGTTTCCAAATAGTGGAAGCGGACCACCTACTGAACCTAGGAGGTGAGTGGCTAAGGCTTATATCCTCTGGCAAATGTTATGCTTGGAACTAAAGGGAAAACAAGGATAGGGGGAAATCACAAAATGTACCCCATTTTGCAAGAATTGTTGTCGATGACACCACCTTCCTCATTGGAAAGGTATTAACAGCTGACACACTGTTTTTCTGCAGAAGGCTTTATAGGGTATTCTTAGTGCTAAATGCTTTTTCTGAGCATACGAAATTGTTGTTCTGTGTATTGTCTCTGCAAAGTGTGTTTATTTTAATGGTTGACATATGTGAAACTCATCTTTGGTGGTTATATTACAATCTTAAAATAATAATAATGTTTACCCGTTCCATGAATTCACTTTTTAGAGTGTGCCATTGCCTACGTACTAACCTCTCTGCTGTGCTTGAAGTGCAGCCGCAAAGGAAGTTCTTGTTAGAATTTAAGATGTGAGAATCCATTTCTGCCTAACAATCTCCTACTCCTGCATTCCCTGAAGTGTATCCCAGCTGCTTTTGGGAGCTCTCATTGCAATACGCCGTGATTGCAGGATAAGCACACCATTTTCCTGTCAATACTTTCCTATTAGCCTCCTGGATCCATACATCATCGTCTTGCTGGCCTGCAGTTTGCTTATCTTTGTCTCTGAGGCTGCCTTTGATTTATCTAACACCCAGGTTAATGAGGCATGGAGCCCAGGGTGGCTCCAAGGATAATGCACTCCTGTATAAAAATGCTTAAGAAAGGATCAAGTGATAATCCATTCTAGACTAAAAGGCCTAGCTCTTCAACAAATGTTGTATTTCTTAATCTCTAAGCTAAGACTATAATAGCTCCCTGTTAAGCTACTGCCATCAGTAAAACTATACATGCTCACTATATGAAATTTACAAAAGAACTGAAAATTAGATTTTAATTTGTGTTTCAAAAAAGGCAAAAAAAAGTTCATTTCTTAGGAACAGTTATCACCATTATTTGACAGTGTTCTTATGCAAAAATAAGTTAGCTTTAATATTTAACTTACAGTAATAGTTTTATATTCCCTCAGTGGGACCTATGTTTTTCTAAAGACAAAAATAACAGAAGCTAGAATGTTACTGTGGCAAGGATAAATCAAACTAGCTATTTCAATAATGGAGGTAATTACAAAGTGTGTATATCTGAGATGTACTGAGTGGTTAGGGGTTGTTTAATTAACATAAAAATTTCAATATCATCAGCAAGTGTGTTGGTATCACAAAAGCATTGTTAAAAATGCTTCTTAAGATAGTTATGCCTTTCTCTGTTCCTAGCTAGTACATAAGGCTAATATACTTCTACTTCCCATTTCTGCTAATTACCATCGTACACGGAAACATTTTAATGAAAGCAAGGTGAAGCTGCAAGTAAGCTTTCAAAATCATATTTATTTGTTTATTTTTAAAGCTCTATATCACATATTACTCTGATGTCTGCTTTGGCTTTTTTTTTTTTGGTTGTTATTTTGTTTGTTATGCTTGGTTGACCTTCGTATTAAAGATCTGCTACAGGCTCCTGAAATAGGTGCAATGTATAACCATTTAGAAAATGAAATAACACCAAATAATGGGACCATTCCTATGGGATACCATGCTCATATTTTGGAGTAAAAGCCACACACAAGCAAGGCTTTTACCAGTTGGCCCACCACTGCCCTCAAGGACTTGACCCAGGTAATAAGTCCTTTACTGGTCACTAACCTACATTATTGAGATTTAGTTTGGATTTTGATGACATGACATTGCTAAGGGTTGTTATTGAGATGTAAATGATCTTCCATTGGGTTATTTAAGACACATGAATGAGCTAGTTTAGAATGAAAATTAGTTATTGATTATTCCAGCAATTAACAAAATAAATTTTAGCACCTTTATTAACATTTTCAGAAGTCTTAAATTATTTTTCACTCAAACTGGCCCAAGCAGCTAGATTGATTCCTTAGGAATATTTAAGATATTTTGAAAACAGAGAACAAAGGTAAACAAACATTGCTGTGTTCTTTGTGGTCTTCCATTTTAAAAGTAGTTTTTCTTTTTATGTCTACTGTGGATTACAGTAGTACGTGGTGAAGTTGTCTATACAACTTCACAGTGTGCTCCATATGTTCTTCAGTATTAAAGACAAGCTTGGAGCACATATAAAAGTAAAAAACTTCATCCTGTTTGTTCTGTCTTCTTTTTAAAACTTCTATCATTAGATTAACATAATTTGTCATTTATAAAGTTCTTTTTCTCTACTTGCATTTCTGTCCTTAGCATTTAGAATCTACTGCCTTGAAAACATCTGGAGATATGAGGCAGTCTTTTCAGATGCCCATTGTTATAAGCACCTCTTAATGGTATTGATAGCACAAATATTGACAAAATACGTTTCCCTCTCTGACTTTAAGTGAAGAGAGTGTGTTAGTTTATCTGTAGGTATCTTAACTAGAAAATGTGTTCCTTGCATTTTTCACATGGAATATTTCTAGGAAATCTATAGAGGCTGCTAGGCATACCCAGGAAGTCACATGGCTCTGCTACATACTTGGTTTGTTGACAAAAATCAGAGAACACAAGATACAAATATATTTTATAAGTAACTCAGCTTAGTCCTCCGTTTTTCTATGCTACAAGGTCCAGCCAATGAAGTGTTAAGCACTAAACAGAGACCCATGCTTTCTAGTTATAATTTCACCGTTTGGATCCCAGTGATACTTTAATATATAAAATATTTAGGTAGGGAAATGGCACAAGCAGCTTGACTGGACTGCTAGAACTCATTACTTAATGTGTTGTCTGTAGATCGGACTGAACTTACTGAAACTAATACTGCAGTCGTGCTGTCTTTTGTGTTTCTATGTTGTGTCAGGATCCTCCACACCTCAGATAATATTACGTGGAAAATTAGCTGCCTACCTGCTGCAGATTGAATAGGGCTATTAGAAAACTCTTCCACACAGTGATATATCAGTCTAAAAGCCCATTTTAAAATTAGCAGCTAATAGCAGAGTGTTGGTATTTTCTAACCTTGGCTTTCCTTGAATAATTCTCTCTGTCTTTTTGCATATCATTTTTTTCTGCTCTCTCAATCCTGCTGTTCAGATACAGGCAAAGTACCCACTGATTTGAATGAGTTTTATATCCTGTTCTTATGAATCCCTGTCATCAGTTCAATGTCTGAATCATCAGGAGGGATACTTAACTTCTCTTTCAAGAAATAACAGACTGCATTGCCTCTGACCTTAGAGGAGGATTTCATGAATGGGTATTTACAGCAGCTTTCACATCAGCCTCTACATCCATTAAACATATGATGCAAGCTCAGTCATTTCTGTTTCGCTTGGGTTTTTGTTTGCTGATAAATCTAAGAGAGAAGCGGCAACTCCTTGTGTATGATTTTTTTCTTTTAGCTTTTCTAACATAAGGGTTAAATGTTAGTATTTTGAAATATAGAGAAAATCTAATGGTGTCAATATATGTTGAGATGTAACCATAATAAAATACAAACATAAGGAGTTTGCCCTTACGAGACTTAAAGAATATTTGTTTTTTAGAACCAAAAAGCAAGACATATCTGCCAAATCACACTAGCAAGTATTTACCATTAAAAATAAAAATATTTTTTAAAGACTGATACACAATACAGCTATAGCTCCTATGAATAACCAGGCAATAAAAAGAAAGATCTTCTATTTCTCTGTACATCACCCAGTAACTATTGATTTCTTCAGATGTTCTGTTTCATACAGAGCTCTACTAGTACATATTCCGAACAGCAGTAGAGCTGTTATTTGGTTCAGATTTAACCCAACTACCTGTGAACTTTCCAGTGGAGCACTTGGGTTACATGTAATCACCTGTACGGTAAGTGCAGAGAAATATGCAGTGTAAGAGGTGAATGATCCTCTGGAAGTCCATTCATACATAGAAGGAGTAAGTATTCCTAGATACTGGTATAAGTGTGAGGTTTATAGGCCTTTCAGATGGTCTTCCCAGCAAGCCCATTCCTGCATTACTTAAAGAGGTTCCACCTCAAATGCCTGTGACAAGTGTAAGCAGGGCACTAACCTGCAGAAATAAAACCCTCAAACCAAATGCAGTTAACTAAGAAAGAAAGAAAGAAAAAAAAACCCAACCCAAGGTGTCTAAACACATTTCATAAGGCATCCAGTGGCAATTCAAATTCACTGGCTTTGCTTCCCAAATGCCACTGCAATTGGGGCCACATTTCAGAAGCACGTATCTCTTTCAGTGTGGGGTTTTTTCAGTGGAGGTTGTCTCCTGTTTTATCAGTTACATTTCAGTAGGCAGATTTTGTAAAGAGGTCAGTACTTCACTGTTCCATAGGTAGCATAGCGTCCCAGCTCCACCACGCTCCCTTTCCTTCCAGATGTGCTATACCAGCACCAGCAGTGCATATATCCAGTCTTCAAAAGCACACTCCAGTGTGTTTCCTGACCTCTGATTGCAAGTAAAGATTATTCCCCTCAGATGTTCTGTCGCGGTTTGAGCCCAGCTGGTAACTCAGAACCATGCAGCTGCTTGCTCACTCCCCGCTTTGTTCCTCCCCCCGCTCCTGGATGGATGGGGAGGAGAATCGGAAGAATGTAACTCCCACGGGTTGAGATAAGAGCAGTCCCGTAACTAAGGTACAATACAAAACCACTACTGCTACCACCAATGATAATAATGATTAGTGAAATAACAAGGGGAGACGATACAATTACTCACCACCCACCAACCGATACCCAGCCCGACCCGAGTAGTGATCTGGGCCTTCCGGGTAACTCCCCCTGGTTTATATACTGGGCATGACGTGCCATGGCATGGAATACCCCTTTGGCTAGTTTGAGTCAGGTGTCCTGTCTCTGCTTCCTCCTGGCTTCCCCTCCTTCCTGGCAAAGCGTGAGACTGAGAAAGTCCTTGGTCGGAGTAAACATTACTTAGCAACAACTAAAAACATCGGTGTTATCAGCATTGTTCCCAGGCTGAAAGTTAAAAAACACAGCACTGCACCAGCTACTAAGAAGGACAAAAATGACTGCTATAGCTTAACCCAGGACATGTTCCCATAATGGGAATGTGTATGATGTAGTTTGCGTATAGAAAAGCATGAAGCTGAAATATGTGAGTGAATGTAGTTTTGTGGCACTGGAGGCAGGACGCCATGTAGTGGAGTCTATAGATGGGCACATATTATGAAATACAGGTATGCATCCAGCTTGCTATTGAAATACCAACCTGTGGACTGCAAGGGAAACATTACCTCTCTCCCTTTCTTGAAATAGCATCTGCTAAACAAAACAATTGCACCTGCAAATATCACCCGATACAACATTTTTAAGAGAGATTGGTGTATCTTGCATTAATAATAAATGTGAAGCACAGCCTGATACTTTATTTTATAACAATAAAACACACCAGTGTATACTCAAAAAACATTCATAACAAATATCAGGTTTAGGAAAAAAAATTCCTAATATTGTTTAAAGTATGAAAGGAATGTTTTGCTTTAGTAACTGCAAACAAAAATTCAAACCACTTTGAATTCATGGTTCACCTTTGCGGGCATTCTTAACTTAAACTCTAACAATTCAGCAGCATTTACCTGTGCTTTATTATTAACTAAGATGACTAATAAGATTTGGATAACTGACTGTCATAACCAAAGACATCTAGGGAACTGGCTAAGGGGAAAGGTGATGGAGTAGATCTGAGTGGCTCTGGTGCCTCTCTCCATTTGGGTGCCTTTTCCTTGTGATGCCACAAGAAGAACACAGATGCTGAAACCAATGCTTCTTGTTGGCAGTCACTCAGATGGCTGCACAGGCAGGTAGTTAATACACATGTAACGCTTATCTTTCCTATCTTTCCGATCCTTAGGCAGTGAGGGGAGGCATTGACATTGCTTACATTGCTCTGTTCTGTGGTGTTTTGTGTGTAGAATGATCACAAAACCTCATTAACGGTGGGTTTTTTTTGTTATAACTGCAGATTTATATAAAATATTGTCAGTAAGTAACTACACATTTATATATATATTCAACACAGCATGTGAGCAAATGAGATTCTTCATACAAAGCAGTGAAATGTAATGCACAATCTAGTATTTAATTAGAATTTGGCCTAAATTAAATACACTGGAAATAACAGACTTAAATCCATATAAAAAGAGAGAATATCTAGTGGTAATCTAATACAACTTCTTGTTGCTTTTATTGCTCCATTTATAAAGTAGTTTCAAAGCAAGGGCACTACTTGGAAAAGGAGAAAGTAATTTAAGAAGTCCAGATCTTTAGTAGACCATTTGGATGAGAAATTGCTCAGTTCTTTAGCAGCTCAAGTCCTGCTTTTAGGGACAATTGCTGAACTCCATTCTGCCAATTGTCATACATTGGAATTACCCCCTGATACTGTATTCCAGCAAACCCATGGCTTAGTGAGTCCTAGGCAGACATAGTTAAATGCAAAATGTCAACCATGCAGAAAGAAAGGATGAAGAATTTGCATTTCCCTCAATAGGAAGCAAAGCTCACAGGAAGCAGCCATACACTCAAGCTATACTTGAGTCTACATTTGTCTTGTCTGACAACACAGCAAGCAGTACTCTGGTGATACTTTTGCTAATGAGAATAAAGACATTTGCCAGCAATGCTGACATCTACAGCAGAGGTCTGCAAAGGGAAATGTTAGTCTAAATGATGGCATTTGGATGAGCACACCGATTTTGTAGTAGAATTATAATTTCTGAAATGATAATGTGGGTTCTTTTGAGTTCTTCCTTGGACAATGTGGTAACTTTTTGATACATGACTGTTCTTTCATCAACTTTTCTGTTTTCCAACTGTCTGGTTTAGCCCTTCTTTTGCTATGGTTATCTGAACCTAAAGGACAGAAGAATGGGAGGCACTGTGCTAGAGAAGTCCTGAGTTCTCCACCAACTACACAGAAGGATACATAAATTTAAATTACTGAAAAACATACTTTAGACAACAAGACACAGTCACACAATCGATGAAATCCTGAAGCATTTGTTCAGTCCTTTCTCAAAAACAACCAGCATGCAAGTCATCAAGAGATTTCATAGAATCATAGAATCATAGAATCGTAAGGGTTGGAAAGGACCTTAAGATCATCTAGTTCCAACCCCCCTGCCATGGGCAGGGACACCTTGCCCTAAACCACGTGGTTCAAGGCTCTGTCCAACCTGGCCTTGAACACCGCCAGGGATGGAGCATCCACAACCTCCCTGGGCAACCCATTCCAGTGCTTCACCACCCTCACTGTAAAGAACTTCTTCCTTATATCTAATCTAAAGTTCCTCTGTTTAAGTTTGAACCCATCACCCCTTGTCCTACCACTACAGTCCCTAAGGAAGAGTCCCTCCCCAGCATCCTTGTAGACCCCCTTCAGATACTGGAAGGCTGCTATGAGGTCACCACGCAGCCTTCTCTTCTCCAGGCTGAACAGCCCCAACTCTCTCAGCCTGTCTTCATATGGGAGGTGCTCCAGCCCTCTTATCATCCTCATGGCCCTCCTCTGGACTCGCTCCAACAGCTCCATGTCCTTTTTATGTTGAGGACACCAGAACTGTACGCAGTACTCCAAGTGGGGTCTCACAAGAGCAGAGTAGAGGGGCAGGATCACCTCCTTCGACCTGCTGGTCACGCTTCTTTTGATGCAGCCCAGGATGCGGTTGGCTTTCTGGGCTGCAAGCGCACACTGCCGGCTCATGTTAAGCTTCTCGTCAACCAACACCCCCAAGTCTTTTTCTGCAGGGCTGCTCTGAATCTCTTCTCTGCCCAGCCTGTAGCAGTGCCTGGGGTTGCCCCCGACCCAGGTGTAGGACCTTGCACTGAGTTCACTGAGTTCTGACTTATATTTGATCAAGGTTGTTTTGTTTGAGCAAGATGAGGGGCAAGAGAATAGTAGGAAGTGTAAAGCTAGGTCACTTTTCTCTTTCCCCTTTAATCAGTTAAATATGACATATAAACACAGCAACTGAACTGAAAGAGTTGCAAATATTTTTCATGGTAAGGCAAACAGCTGGGTTTCGTAAAGGAATGATGTGTGAAATGATTTTTATTTTTCTAGCTGAAACAAAAAAATGAACATAGGCATTTTTGTTAAATGGAAGTTATATACAAGAGCTTCAGGTTCTTGGTCATAAAATAGATTTTGTGTTTTTGTTTTATTTTCGCTTTCTTCTCTTTCATCATTGGCAAAATGAAAAGCAAGAAAGAGTGATGAGATTGCAAGGATGAAGAGAGAATGAGAACAAAAACATAAAATGTTTTACAGTTACTTTGTTAATCAAAAATATGCTCCCCAAATTTTCAGCTGAAAGCAATTTTCATCTTTTATTTACTAGCAGAAAGTTTTGCATGTACAAGATAGAGCCTCTTCCCAGAGGTCTGTAGACTGAAATAGAAAAAGTGTAGTCAAAGCATGAGGGATTGGGTTTTTTTCATTGCTGCTTTTGTGTTCTAATGATGCACCCAATGTATATAAAAAGAGGGTTTCCTAAGCCCACAAAAGCACACTGATGTGGTTTGCTGCTTATCTATCAGTCTTTCTCTTCAGGTAGTAGACTGCTCCTATGTGCTTCTTGCCTTCAGCTCTGTAATTGTATGGATTTGTATTAATGTAGTTTCTGTGAGTCAGAGGACTAAGCCTCTAAAGTGTAATCAGGGTCTGTGGGTTCAAATCCTGACTGTCCCATGGAGTGATGTTGAGCAACTGTGTTAGCCAGAGGTCTAAGCAGTCACATGAAAATACTGTTGTAGAAAACACTGGGTTCAGCAAATGTAAGAGAATACTGTGATGTGAAAGGCAAAGCATTTGCCTGATTCTGATAAAGGTGATTTCTTCCTCACCAGTTAGAAGAAAAAATTAAAATTTAATTTTTTCCTTAGTTTTAGAGTGCCTGGCTTCCTTGAAACAACTTTTAGACAGAGAGTTTAATCAGCAGCAGTGAAATGCTGTGCTGCAAAACTTCTCTTTGTTTTATTTCCCTTTTTCCTGAATTACATTGCAGAGCATCCATAAATGGGTGTGCTCTTCCTTTTTACTTTCTGGTCCTTTTCTCTATTTTCTTTACAAAAATTTAGGACATGTACACTTTTTAAAGGTGCTATTCTGTCTTTAGTTATTAAAAACAACAAAAATATTGGACAGATGTAATTTATCCTTTGTTTTAGACTTTTCTAACCAATTTATGTATTGTTTCTTTCAGCTATAAGTAGATCTCTACAGCAAAATTGCACTCAGACAGAGCTGGTTTATTTTTTCTAGAAGCTATTTGGACCCAAAACGTTAAAATCCACAGTAGGCATAAGCTGAAATAACAAAATCTGTGTCTAGATTAAATGGGCCACCTCCTGGCAAAGTTTACAGCCAGAACAGGTTAGGAGATGGAGCCTTTATGCAGAAATGCAAGTGCGACTCTAACATAACACAGTGGATGTTATCTGTAGCACTGCATTACCTTAATATTCCCACTGGTTGAGATATCCATCTGATTGGTCTGAAGATGTCACATTAGCTAGAAAGCCCAAATATACATTAAAATGGGGAAAGCTGTGGGCGTGATTGAACTGTGATAACATATGGTTTGTACAGTCATTGGCCTCTTAAGAACTTAACTTCCAGCTGGGGTCCGTGTAACATAAGAAACAGGGATATCACGTTTCCCTCATCTCTGCTTCTGGCAGTTGTGTGCTGGAGACTGACTGCTAAATACTTTGTAATTAGTATGCCTTGGAGCAGTCACTGTCATCTTACATCTGTAACTGGAGTGAGGGCACTGTTAGCATGGCTGTGTTCATTTCTTCAGCGTCCCAAGCCTATAGACCTACACAAGGCAGCCTGAAGGATCAGTGTTTGATGCATGAACCACAGGCAGACCTCAGAAATGTGTCTAATTATACCAGTATCTGACTGTACTATTGTATCAAGATGCATTATTCATAGACAAAGATGAACTGCTATTCAAGGATAGAAAAATCTTATACATTCTGCCAGTTCAGAATATACAAGTCCTGGACTTATGCAAAACGTTCGCCACTGTCCAGCACGACATCCTTGTCTCTAAATTGGAGAGACAACAATTTGATAGATGGACCACTCAGTGGATAAAGAACTGGCTCGATGGCCACACACAAAGAGTTGTGGTAAACGGCTCGATGTCCAATTGGAAACCCGTAACGAGTGGTGTCCCTCAGGGATCGGTGTTGGGACCGGTCCTGTTCAACGTCTTTGCTGGCGACATGGACAGTGGGATTGAGTGCGCCCTCAGCAAGTTTGCCGACGACACCAAGCTGTGTGGTTCAGTTGATAGCTGGAGGGAGGGGATGTCATCCAGAGGGACCTTGACACGCTTGTGAGGAGGGCCGATGCCAACCTTATGAAGTTTAACCAAGCCAAGTGTAAGGTCCTACACCTGGGTCGGGGCAATCCCAGGCACAGCTACAGGTTGGGCAGAGAAGAGATTCAGAGCAGCCCTGCAGAAAAGGACTTGGGGGTGTTGGTTGATGAGAAGCTTAACATGAGCTGGCTTCAGCGTGCACTTGCAGCCCAGAAAGCCAACCGTATTCTGGGTTGCGCCAAAAGAAGCGTGACCAGCAGGTCAAAGGAGGTGATCCTGCCCCTCTACTCTGCTCTCATGAGACCTCACTTGGAGTATTGTGTACAGTTCTGGTGTCCTCAACATAAAAAGGACATGGAGCTGTTGGAGCAAGTCCAGAGGAGGGCCACAAGGATGAGAAGAGGGCTGGAGCACCTCCCGTATGAAGACAGGCTGATAAAGCTGGGGCCGTTCAGCCTGGAGAAGAGAAGGCTGCGTGGAGACCTCATAGCAGCCTTCCAGTATCTGAAGGGGGCCTATAAGGATAGGCTGGGGAGGGACTCTTCCTTAGGGACTGTAGTGGTGGGAAAGGGGTAATGGCTTCAAACTTAAACAGGGGAAGTTTAGATTAGGTATAAGGAAGAAGTTCTTTACAGAGAGGGTGTGAGGCACTGGAATGGGTTGCCCAAGGAAGTTGGGAATGCTCCATCCCTGGCAGTGTTCAAGGCCAGGTTGGACAGAGCCTTGGGCGACAGGGCTTAGTGCGAGGTGTTCCTGCCCATGGCAGGGGGCTTGGAACAAGATGATGTTAAGGTCCTTTCCAACCCTTACTATTCTATGATTCTATGATTCTAAAGTTCAATGTCTAATTGAAGATTAAATAGTTTGAGACAATCAATAGCTGTATTTTAGATTTTCAAAACTATTCCCGCACTACACAAACTCTTGTCATATTTCCCAGTGTACAATAAAACATTGGTATCATCTTTCAAAGTGTATGTGAGAGAGAGACAGAAAGGTAAATTTACTGCTAAAATACAAAGTTAAACAGTCTTCTGGAATTGAGTGGCAGTACCTGCAGCCTTTGTATTCTTTACTAGATCCCAGGCTATTTTAGAGGCAGTATGTGGGTGTTGCTCACAATGTTTTCATTTATTTAAAAACCTTAATTCTTCTTTGTGGCGGCCACAATAAATCATTTTGGACAAATTGACAGGCTTTATTTTCTCTCGGTTTAATCCACAGTACCTATTTTAAACCCACGTGTACTGATCATAGAATCATAGAATCAGCTAGTTTGGAAAAGACTTTTAAGATCGTCAAGTTCAACCATTACCACAGGACTGCCAAGAGCACCACTAAACCATGTCGCTGAAGGCCTCATCTACACGTTTTGTGAACATTTCCAGGGACAGAAGGCATAAGCCACAAATACAGATGAGCATTTAGGCAGCAGCCATCCCTCATGCAAAATCCAGAGGAAGGCTCCTCACACACAGCTGCAGGAGCTCTGATCCTGAGGGGATGTAGGTTCCATTTGGAGATCTCGTTGTCTACAGGTAGTTTTTAAAACAGAGAGGACTGAGTTTCAGATTTGGAGTCAGTCATGTAGAATGAGCAAATGGATCCTATTGGGTGCTTCAAATACACCTTAAATTTTACTCTGAAATCAATTGGCAGCACTTAAGAGCTAGTACTGTGTGACTTGACAAGATACACATCTTAGCACGTAGATCACCACTTGCTTCACTTTTCTTCACAAAGTTTTTTACATCCAGGTGAAGATGCATCTTGTGTCATCTTCTAATCATCATGGGCATGGAATTTCACCTTGAAATACTTCCATTACACCTTATAGCTGCGTTTATGCCTGTTGTAGTCACTTCTAGCCAAAGAATGCAGTCCTCAGTACATTTTTCCAATGGCTAATGAAACTGTTATCTGTAGCTGTTATCCAGGAGTTAATCCAACATCCAACTGATAAAAATAAATGTTTTGGAGGAGATCTTGTCTACCTAATTTTTCCTTAAACGTTTTGGTGTTTAATAAAGAAGCCTTCTTAAATTAAATTCTTACATACACACACACACACACACACACACAAAAAGGACTAATGTTTCTCAGAAAATTTGAAGGTCTCTTCAAATAGTTCCTAAAAAGTGATCACTTTATTTAGATTTAAAAACACCTTAATTAGCTATCTAACTTAGATGGATAGGATTCTTTTTTGAAGCAGGATCTATCAGGTAGGATAGATCTTCCAATTTCCTTTAGGAGGATCAGTTTACTGGATATCTCAAAAAATGATCACTGGAATACTATACATGTAATTCCTGGACTTTAGTTAGTTAAATAGAATCATAGAATCATAGGATAGTTTGGGTTGGAAGGGATCTTCAAAGGTCATCTAGTCCAACCCACCTGCAATGAGCAGTGACAATAGATCAGATCTTGGTTTTTATTCCTGAGTATACCTACCTCTAGCTCTGGGAAACTGGTACACTTTTGTTTACATAGAAAGAACCTGCTATGAGAAGTCTTTTCTCTGTGCTTGCACTTTTTTTACATGTCAAATAACTTCTTAAGCTTCACCTTGATAAACTAAATAGATAGTGTATCTTTGGTCTCTAGGGCAGGTTTTCCAGGCCCTGAATGCCAGCTGCTGAGACAAGATGAGTGCTTTAAGGCTGGGAGTTGGAAATTCTCACCATCTCTCAAGAGGTAGCCTTTATAAAAAAGATACCTTTAATGTTTCTTAAATGTTTCAGAACTCAGAGTTCTTCAACCTTCTTAAGAGGAGCTGGCATATGTGCCTGTGTATTTAAAGAATGCTTTGCATTAAATAGTCAATATTTATATAAATGTCTTAGATAATGTCTGATGGCAACCTGACTGTTCTTAGGCAGATAAAATTGAGATGGATGCCAGACTTTTTTTGAAGTTCTGAAAGAAACATCTAGTAAACACAATAAATGAGAAAATAGTTCAAAGGAATGTCTGAATCTGATGTGTAATATCCTTCAAATGATTACTGATAGCAGCAGGTGGGATAGGGAAGAATAAAAACAAACAGGGTTTTAGCCCCCACAACTTTTACAGTACAGCTGTTTCAATACATTTTTCAATAAATAAATTCTGGACTGAATTTTCTATTCAAAACTCTGTCTTAGGGAAGTATTCACACAAGTTCATGGGAGAGGTGTAAGAGTCAGAGGACAACCTGACCTAAGATCCTAGGCTCTCAGGAACTTTGGCTGTCTGCACTGGCTACAGAAATAAGCTATTGAGGTGGGCCTGCTCTGAATAATTGCCTAGAAGGAGTGTTCCTTTTACTCTTTTTTGGATAAGCTGATGATTTACCGCCAGCCTATATAAAGGACATTGCTAGGTTGTGCTGCCTAAGACTACACTGTAAAAGACATTGCATCCAGTAGCCTGCATCCCTCTCAGCTTTCCTAGCCATGTGAGTGAGGTGCTATCCCAGCCTGGATTCATCCCAGGTAATTGAGGGGGGAAGCTGTGTTCGCCTCCAGCCATCCCTCTGTACTCCATGGCAGGAGGCAGACATCATGATGCAGAACTTGTCCCAGGAGAATAATATGACTTGCTCCTAGTCTAGCTGCCTCAGCTAGGCTAGGTTGTGCTCTGAACCACCTTCTAAAGGGGATTGCTTTGGCCAAGTAACATGAAAGCAGCTGATAAAAACAGAGTAACAAATACTGAAGTGCTATAAGGCAGTAATAGCAAATTGTGAGAGCCACATTTCCATTCTCTTTCCCTCTACTTTGCTCTCATGAGACCCCACTTGCAGTACTGTGTTCAGCTCTGGGGCCCCCAACACAAGAGGGATGTGGACCTGCTTGAGTGAGTCCAGAAGAGGGCCACAAAGAAGATCAGAGGGCACCTCTTCATGAAGACAGGCTGTGAGAGCTGGGCTTGTTCAGCCTGGAGAAGAGAAGGCTCCGGGGAGACCTTATAGCAGACTGCCAGTACCTAAAGGGGGCCTATAAGAAATCTGGAGAGGGACTTATACAATGGCATGTAGTGGTAGGACAAGGGGGAATGGCTTTGAACTGAAAAAGGGTAGATTTAGATTAGATATAAGGAAGTTCTTTACTGTGAGCATGGTGAGACACTGGAACAGGTTGACCAGAGAAGTTGTGGATGCCCCATCCCTGGCAGTGTTCAAGGCCAGGTTGGATGGGGCTTTGAGCAACCTGGTCTAGTGGGAGGTGTCCCTGCAGAGGGTTGGAACTAGGTGATCTTTAACATCCCTTGCAATCCAAACCATCCTATTCTATTGTGATTCTATTCTAGGATTCTATAATTCCATTCAGCTACTGACACTTTCAGTGTTTGTGAACCACCAGTGTGTCTGATCCCAAAATCAATCTTATTATTTAGCTGGGGAAAAAATCTCCTTTAGTGCATGAGACACACAAATCCTTCAAGAACACTGTCTTATGTAACAAGAAAAGGTTTATTGGTATTATCACAGTTCAGTCTTCTTTTTACTGATAATAGGATATTATGCTCCCCAGGTGACATTTTCATCTGGGAGATAAATGATAATATAATATTCAGCTAAGTTCATATTAGTTATTCTTTCATTTCTTTCTCTTGTTTCTTGCTATTACTTTCTTCTTCTCTTGCTTGTAGCTCCTACTTTTAAACCGTTTTTAATTCCTGACACTCCATGCTCATGGGAGTTCCTGCACTTTGAGAATACTTGACATTCAGGAAAATACACTTTATATGTTAAAAATCAATGGTGACACAATATTTACAGCCCAAAGGCCAAACATTTGTGTTTCTTTATAGAGAGTAAGTGCTTGGAGACCAGCTTTGTGCTGCTAAGCTGTAGACATCAAAGAATAATAATACTGCAGTTTTAAACTCAATGGCTTGAGTGGGTTCCAGCACAGGTGAGTAAGGGACTAGCTAATTCTTATGGATACTGATTTTATGGATACTCTTAATACAGAGATGGATATAAGTACTGTTATTTTTCCCCTGAACTGTGAACCAACTCTCTTTGTCTAAGAGAAGGTCATCTCTTCTGTGCTAAAATATCCATATAAAGTCTAAAATTATAGGACAATACTGTCTCCTTCTCATGAAAGAATATGAATTCTTTCAGTTGAAATCATAATTAATTCCTTGAAAAAAGAGACCATAATGAGATACTGCTTTCCCTCTTTCTTGCTAATTATATAATAAATATACACCATTTCTGAAGGCTTGATTTTTTAACTAAGAACTGTAATAAAAGCTACTTTAGGGATTCAGCCTCTCTAACACATGAAGTAATTTGTCATTTTAGCGCTATTTATAGAGATTTGTTTTATATTCCAGGCAAGATTTATAATGTTTTCAATTGGCATATTTTACTCTAATAGGCTTAATTTTGGTGGGTGAGACAAAAACACTGCAAGGCATTTATTACATCATTAGAAACTGCACTGTGTATCTAGGGAATGAAGTGTCATTTGGTTTGTACGTTTGACCCCTGCTTGTTATTAGGTGCTCTTTACTAAATCAGCAGAAGAAGATAGGTCACTAACTACTATTACCAAGCTAATAATAATTATAAGGGGAAAAACCTGTTATTGATGTTTCAGACATCATTTCATATATGCTGTTCCTGAGACACTGATTTGTGATTTGCATTATTAGAATGAACTTTCTTTGACCTGTCATTTAACCTAAGTTAGACTGTTCGGCCTGATATAGTTACATTCTGACCTTTCTAATGATGAAATGGTTGTATTTAACTCTTTGAATGGATTTCTGTATGATTTTGATTTCATGGTAGTTATAGAATAAATTAAAAATAAAGGAGATGAGATAGATAAACTAGAAACGGTGTGTATGAGAAAAAATCCCACCTTGATAGATAATAGGGGGACCATCAGAATTTAGAGCATATTTTGAACCACTGAAAAGTTATGTTACTTCTGAGCAATATACATCATGGGAGTTGTATTATAGTCTCACTTTCACTCTGAATATAACATGTATGTGTTATACGATGAAATGCAATGTCTTCAGCAGGGCTTGTACTCCAAGTTAAATTCTCTGACCTGTGCAACTAGTGGCTGTTTTGCTGATTGTGATGGTGTCAATAAAGCTGGTTAGCCAAAAGTGCGTGGAAAGAAATAGATTGAGTAGGTTTGTACATACAAAGTTCTTTCATTCTACCTTGTGGTGCTTTTCAGACAATGAAAACATCTTTCCTAAAAGGTCTTTGCAATACATAGTTTGTTGCTGATTTTGCTCCATCTGGAAAGATCTAAAGTCTCAGTCAGGGGTCAGTCCATCAGGTTTGTGATATGGGACATAAGTGAAGCAGGTGGTTTCTATTTACCAGGTGCAATAACGTGCAACTGCAGCTCAGAATACAGAAGCTCACTGGGAAAAAAATCACATCATTTATCTCCAGTGTGCAGCAAAATCTCACCAGCTCAAGACAATCTTTCCAGTGCGATTTAGTGATCTTAATGGTCCATAAGTAAGGAAGGACATGGCTGCTGGGACCCCTCAACAACAGGTACCTGCAGCCTCTGAACCCAGGAAGAAGGAACAAACCAGCCTTCTCTCAGTTTCTCACCAAAATACAATGCATGGACACGTTTATCCCAAACATCCTCCTCCAGGCTCTGCAGTTTGGGGTCCAGGCATGACTGTTACCATCACCATGGTGGCAGTGGTTGTGGTTGCACTGCTGGGTGGGGGCAAGGCTCCGCATGCCTGGGCACATATGGCACTGACATGCAGCTGAGGCGCCTGTGCTTGGCCCAACAAGCCGTTTCCAGCCCCACCAAAGAAGGTGTTTAACTGACTAGGAGTGCAAAGGGTAGAATACAATTGGAGCTGGTCAATAAATCACCTTTCTTTAGTAACTACCAGTTTTGGTAAAATAAAAAAAAAAAAGCCAAGCAACTTTTCCTTTATTAGTACTCCATATGAAACATTAAAGCAAAATTAATTATAAATTGGAGAACTAGGGGGCGGGGGGTGGGGGGAGGGGAGGCAGTTCACTGGCACTACTAGTACCAATAGAAGATCATAGAGTCATAGAAAGGTTTGAGTTGGAAGGGATGTTAAAGACCACCTAGTTCCAACTCCTCTGTCATGGGCAGGGACACCTTCCACTAGACAAAGTCGCCCAAAGCCACATCCAACCTGCTCTTGAACACTGCCAGGGATGGGGCATCCACAACTTCTCTGGACAACCTGTGCCAGTGTCTCACTACCCTCGTAGTAAAGAATTTCTTCCTAATGTCTAATGTAAATCTGCCCACTTTCAGTTTGAAACCATTCCCCATTCCATTTAACCTGGAAATCCTTATGCCTAGAAAATAGATCATGTAAAGGTTATAAATCATCGTGATATGAAGAAAAGAAATATATTTATCATCTCTAACAGAAGAGAGAAGATTTTTGGAGGAAAGGTAGTGGGCTAATTGGGACTTTGGCCCAGTTGATATGGTAGTTCTGTTTTTATGATGATATGTGTCACAAAAAAACCCCAAACCTTATAAAGCCTTTTTTTTTTTACAACTTTTCAAATTTCTCTTTTTTTTTTTTTCATTTCTTCCCCTTCCCCCCTCCTCCCCAGTTTCTTGGACTTCAATATGTGCCTTTCATTTTGGTGTGACACTACATGGAATTATATATTTCTGAATATGTCACGCTGGTTTCTCATGGTTTGTCTTTAGGAAAAAAGCAGACAAACAGGCTTTTTTCCCACGTTTGTAGCCGTGAGAGTCCAACTACAATGAATGGGATTTCAGAGAGCAGCAGTGCTTCTGTTGCCATACCAGGGAAAAAAGATGTATTTTCTGCATGTTGTTAAATATGAGATAAAATCCTACGGAGATGAAGGCAAATCTCAGCAGAATTAAAGTAACAACTGTTTAATACTTTACATGCTAACACATCTTCAATCCAGAGATAACTGTGGATTTCACAACATTTCAACAGATGTATGATGAGAAGACAGAGGAATGCAGTCCCAGTCTAAAGATAAGGGATCTCTGTAAGGCTGTGACTTGCCATGCTGGATATAAAACTAATGCAGATGAAAAACCGTAATACACAACGTGGGCGGATCGCAACTAGAGATGGGGGAGGAGAAATGCTGGCACTGACTGAAATTTCACTCCATTTACACAGCAAAACTCCAATTTTTTTTGCTGATTTTATATCATCATCTTAGATTTGATATTGCTGTCCATGACAGGTTACATCATTACAGTGTACCTTTAAGGCTCACGTTCAGAGGGAGTAAGTGAAAATGAAGATTGCTATCCGTGTTTCACATACACAGCAGACTTTTTTTCATTCTTACGTGTAAAAAATACACCTCACTGGCAAGAGAAAAGAGAAAAGGAAGCATGAGTTAGTTTGCTTAAAGATCTCAATGTATATTTTTCAGCAGAGTAAGAGTTTCCCTGGAAAGAGAAGAGTTTGCAAAGGTTCAAAGAACACTGGACAAGTACCTTGAAAAAGAAACACATCCCTGGCAGTGTTGAAGGCCAGGTTGGATGGGGCTTTGATCAACCTGGTCTAGTTGGGGGGGGTTGGAACTAGATGATCTTTAAGTCCCTTCCAACCCAAACCATTCTGTGATGCTATGATTTTTACTAGAGACATAGATTCCTAGACAATTTCAGCAAGTCCCATAGCTGGAAGAAGCTGGAGACCAAGTGAGGACTAGGGAAAAGACCCTATATGTTCTCACACTTTGTCCTTACAATCTGTCTGAGGTATGCATTTTTGGACACTCCTGGAGTCCAAAAATGCAGTGCCCACAAGCTACAGGATGTGGTCCTGGGCTGGCCCATTCAGGCCCCTCGTGAGGTCCTGTCACCACCATGGGAGACATCAGTACTTGGGGAAGATTGCAAGAAACATTTTAAATAGTAGCAACTTAAAGCGAAGAACAAAGCAGTTGTAAGAACAAAGTCATCTTCTGAACAGTGCCTTAGGAGCAGAGTTTGCAAGACTGACTTCAGCATATCAGCTCTACACCCAGTGAATGGGGAGAGAGTTCAGGAAGATGCTAATGGGGTTCCAGTTGATAAAGATGCACTAGAGGTGGAGCAGGCAGTAGCAAGAGGCACGCATGCTAGACCCCATCTGTCTCCTGCATGACACTTCTGTGAAACCGGGATTTGAAACTTGAAACAGGCTCCTGAAATTAAGTGACCAGGAGGGATGGGGAGTCCTCCAGGGATTAATTCCAAGGCATCATGTGAAATACATATCCACTCCTCAGGGCATGGATCAACATTTCAGATCTGCTCCGTCTCAAGTGAACATGGTGCCACCAAGTCAGAACACTTCATACTTATCCACTTGCTTTCCATTCGGCCTTGTGCCATTTCTGCGCAGTGACCTTCCCTCCATTCTCCCCACAGTTGATTAAGGAGCAGAAAATACTCTCCCTAGAAATAGTCTAGCACTCTCTGTCCACAGGACTCCTCTGCAGCAGCGTGGTATAGGATTGCAGCCAACTCAAGCTGCACCCCGGGTGTCCTCTTTCTGACAGGAGACCTCTAACCACTAGGCTATTATGCAAAACAGGGGCCATACCACAGTAATGATACTGTGTGAGTTAAAAACGGCTGATGCAAGTCTAGCAAGTGAGATTTCCCTGGAGTCATGTGCTGCAGTGCCTGCTTTCTGGTTCTGAAGGAGTCACAGCCAGGACATAGATAGATACCTCCCTTAGTCATCCTAGAGGAAAGGACACTACTCAGCATTTGAGGAAAGCCAGGTGCCCAGGGTGTCTCAGGTGAGGCAAGAATTACCCAAATACTTCTCATCTGTTTAAGCATTATCAAACAATTAGTTGATCATTGCCAGGACCAATTAAGTTTGTGGCATAGGGTGTTTGCTCCTCTTGACAGATTTTAGTCTTTTTCTTTTTCCTAATTATACCTATCCTTCAACCTTCTTTCTGGTGCATATTGATGTTACGTCTCTTCATTCAGTTAATTTAGGGCCCAATTGCATAATTTCTGAACCTCATCTCTTTCCTCCCCACAGCAAATGTGCAGGAGCTAACTGGGGCTTAGAGTATACCGGAACTCTAACTTGGCTGATGTGCAATTAACGCTGAGAGACTGATTAAAATTCACAAGAGCCAGGGGCACACAAGGCCGACTTTTCAACTGCCTCCAAGCCAGTTTCTGAATTCACCCACGTGTTTGACTTCATATTTAAAGGGTGAAAAGGAATTTGTGCATGATGGTCAGATGGATGCAGAATTAAGAAAAACGTTATTGTTAATATATTGTTAATGTAGTCCTTTACCAAAGTTGTTTTGCATATTGTTGATCACAGACTCATTCTGCTCTAGGTTATATACAAAATCGCCCTCCCAAACAGGCACACACTTACATACGAGTATTTTCTATAGTAGAAAACTTAGCACTCTGCTTCTTAATGAGTGGTGCTGATGGGAAATGACCCCTGCTTTCCTAAACACACAGCAATCTAATTTGAACCTGTGTGCCAATTACTGGCCTCTGTGGAGCACTTTGCTGTGAAACAATCAAGTCACAATAGAATTAGAAAGCATTGCAGGGAGACCACAAGGGAAAGCAAACGCAGGCGTAACTGCAGGTTTATTCCTTTAAATTGTCTGTAAATAGCACTGATAGCCTCCTCAGTGCCACCTAGGTATTGTTTCTATAAATCCTCTGTAGGTAGAATCTAAAATGAATATAGACAATGAGTCTTTCATAGCACACCAACCTTACTCACTGAGCTGGTCTGTCCTTATGAAGATTGGGGGTGTTTACATAAGCAGCCTCAGAAGATAAAAGTAGACACAGCAGGACAGACATCTTGGCTGCCTCAAAGACATTTTTCTTTTTTTAAAAAAAGAAAATAAATCAGACAATATTTTAATTTTAATATTTTTGTTGCTAACAACTGTCATTCCTGAGAGAGCAGCCATACTTTTTCCGGATGCGCATGGATAGATCTGGCAGATAGACAAGACACTTTCAGTTTGGCTGAATTAATATCTTTGTTCCAACCCTGAAGCAACACAATATTTTAATATGTGGCCAACTCTGTGCACTTCAGCAGAGGCAATGCCCTGCCTGGTATCATGAATGTGCTGACTTATCTTGCTAAAATGGGATCGTCATTTATAGTTATGTCCTTCAATTTTTCTGTTTATCATCCTTTCAGGCCTGTCTTTTCTGGTTGCTCATTCCAGAATAGAAAGCATTTTGTTGTTTCTCTTGTGCAAGACATTATTTATGCTGAACAGGACTTGCAGCAAGAACTACAAAGATCAAAACATAACAAGCCAGTGAAACTACATCCCCCTGTTGTGATGTGTACATTGTCCTTGTTGCTACATCTGTTGTACAGTTGTCTCAAACTTACTTTCTGTAGAGGCTAGAGGTTTTTTTCTCTGAAATATTTGTGCTAACAAACTGGAATGTACTCACATAACTTGACTTACAGTTATTTCTAAATAACCTCTGCAGGTGAGGCCACCTCTCATGGACGCTTAACTCTATTATGCCACTGTTCCAGGAGTCAGTCAGAGAAGCGGATCAAGCAGACTAGCTATCAATATTATCAATGAATAGTAATAATTGCTATATAGGTAACATGAGCTGTGACTGTCTCTCTGTCTTCCATGGGGTGGTTTCTCCAGTCCAGATATGTATAACCAATTGTGTTAGAATACGTCATGTTTGGAGTACCTATACTTTTGGACTTGATATGTATCAAAATAATATTAATGTGGCCCTGGGACTTGTTTTTCCCTATCCTTCTACCACTGCAGCCTGGGTGTTACACTCTATCATTTTCTGCTGTGTGTCCATGACAGCTACCTTTTGAGCTCTTATAGGTCTTCTGTGTTCAGTCAGAAGCACAGACTGTAGCCCTGGTTGAATCCTGTGAATAATCTTTCCAGTGCCAAGTGGGTCAGGTGAGGGAGCTAAAACTCTGACAGATCCGGCAACTATAACTAAATGTTGTGTGTTGACTTCCAAAACCAAGAATGCCATGAAAAAAAAAGAGCAAAGCTCCTCATGGTGTTGCATGATGAAGAATAGGTCAAAATGCAATGGGCAGAAGTTGAAAAAAAAGAGCTTCTCAGACTTCATCTAAGAAAAAACTTGCTTCCCATGAGGACAGTTGGGCAGTGAAGCAGGTTTCACAGAGAGGTTGTACTGTCTTTGTCCTTGGAGATTTTCAAGACATAACTAGAGATAGCACTGAGCAACCTGGTCTGACCTCAGAGCTGCTCCTGCTTTGAGCAGGAGGTTGGAATAAAAACCTCCTGAGGTCCCTTCCAATAATGTGATTCTGGTAATTTTGACTAGTTACAAGGTACTCTGTGATTCCATGTTACTCTGTGATTTCATATTATTTATAACATGTACATATCAGTATCAGACTGAACCTTAGTTAAACTATCTATCTGTTCAGAGTGGTATGTACTAATTTCCTGTCTATCTCTGAAAATCATAACCTTATTGAAATAAAGACAGTTCAGTTTGGAAAAAAATCAGAACAAAATTGATCATACACAAAAAGTGGTCATACTGGGTTGAGTCTTCTAAAACTATGAATATTTGATCTCTTAATTGTAGCTGTGCCTTGAATGACATTTAAAAACCTCTGATTTTATTAAGTTTCATCTTAGTAATTTAATTAGATAAAACCAAGATAAGAGGTTTAGTAACATACATTTTGAAATTAATGAGCTGAGTGCCAGAGGATGAACTATATTACCCACTTCAAGTGCACATACAACATTAATTAATGTAGTCTAGCTTTGTTTTAAGTGCATTTGATAATCTACTATGTGCAGTGCTTACTTCCACTTTAAGAAGAGGAGCCAGAACAAGAAACCAAGAAGTCAAGTTCGTGCAGTCAGTGTAGGAAAAAAATTCAGTTTTTTTTCAAGTATATTTCAAGAACTGAAAGAATATAAGCCTCAGAAGTTTAGAAGTAATTCTATTTTTAACAAGAAAGGTAATCTAAGGTTAATGCTTTCTTTTGGAATATCACTCTTTGTTAAGGGGAGACACAGTAGTGGCATCTACGAAGGAGAACTGAAGGAAGGGCATTTGTGTGAGAAGTAAGAAAAAAGAAATTCAAACTGTTTAACAATAAAATAATAAGAAAAGAGATTATAAAGACAATTTAAATGAGAGAAAATACAGTACTGAACATTTGGATAACCTTTTTAAAAATGCCAATGGAAATGTCTGTATTTCATCAGCATTTTATACTGTGAACAATTAGTTACGTCTTTATGACATCTACTTTTTGCCTAAAAACCATTTGCCTAAAAACCATTTTAGAAGCCTCTTTGGAATTTTATTTTTCAATTGAAATCTACCAAATGCATATTCCTAGGTTTATTCTTGCTATCAGTAGCAGCTCTGTTAGTAGGAATTGTTATAGTACTGTTTTAAATTAAGTATCATAGTTTCAAACTAAGTAACATAGATAGGGAATAATGGAAAGTGTAAGGCATGTAATTTTGTCTTGCAGTTCAGAAGATATTGTGAATACTGGAGAAAGGGTTGGGGGTTTATTGTATTGCTGAGATGGACCAAGGGCCTGCATAGTGAACCTTGCTTTTCTCTAATATATGGATCTTATCTTTATTAGATGGATCTTTTAAAAGGATCTTTGTCCTTGTAATAAATACATATATACATACATATATATGCACACCCCCCCATTTATACATATATACGTATTCTTATATATATATGTTGTTATATGAATGTGTATATAGATGTGTATATGTATGTTAGGAGTTAGAGATGTATGCATTTTTGCAGGGGTATGATCTTATTGGCATCACGGAAATGCGGTGGGATGGCTCCTAAGACTGGAGTGTTGGAATAGAAGTTACACAGGCTTTTTAGGAAGGACAGGATGGGAAGATGGGGGAGGGGGGGGTGTGTTACCCTCTATGTCAATGACCAGCTGGAGTGCATAGAGCTCTGCCTGGGATGAATGAGAAGCCAGCTGAGGCCATACGGGTCAGGAGTAAAAGGAGAGCACGGACAGGGGACGTTATAGTGGAGGTCTACTACAGGTTGCCTGACCAGGAAGACTGAGCAGTTAAGGCCCTGTATAGACAGATAGGAGCGGCCTCATGTTCACAAAACCTGGTCCTCATGGGGGATATCACCCACCCCAATCTCTGTTGGAGACACAACACAGCAGGGCATAAGCAATCAGGGAGGTTTCTGGAATACATTGATGATAACTTCCATATCCAAGTGATAAAGAAGTCAATGAGGAGAGGTGCTGTGCTGGATCTTGTTCTCACTAACAAATGGTGGGGAATGCGAAGCTCAAGGCCAGCCTTGGCTGCAGTGACCATGGAATGGTGGAATTAAAGATCCTTAAGGCAGAGGGGAGGGCACACTATAAGCTCTCTATCTTAGACTGCAGGAGAGCAGACTTTGGCCTCTTCAGGGATCTGCTTGATAGAGTACCATGGGATAAAACCCTGGAGGGCAGAGTGGCCCAAGAAAACTGGTTAATATTCAAAGATCACCTTCTGTAAGGTCACGAGTGATGCATTCTGACAAAAATGAAGTCTGGCAAAAATGCCAGGAGGCCTGTGTGGTTTGACAGTGTCCTTGTCTCTAAACTGGAGAGGGATGGATTTTATGGATGGACCACATACTGGATAAGGAATTGGCTCGATGTCCAAGTGACAGGACAGGGCGAATGGCTTTAAACTGAAAGAGGGTAGGTTAAGATTAGATATGAAGAATTTCTTTTCTGTGAGGATGGTGAGACACTGGAAGAGGTTGTCCCAAGAAGCTGTGGATGCTCTATCCCTGGAAGGCCAGGCTGGACCGAGCTTTGAGCAGCCTGGTCTAGTGGAAGGTGTCCCTGCCCATGGCAGGGGAGGTTGGAAGTAGATGATCTTTAAGGTCCCTTCCAACCCAAACCATTCTATGATTCTATATTTATATACACACATAAATACTTCTGTTAAGACTGCTTTACAGTGGTTTTCCAGACACTACTGGTGTCATTGATATACAGTGGCAACATCATTCTCATTCTTAACTCAGGTAAGAAAGCTGGCTGGAAAGAGTATTGTTGGAATCTTTTTCTCAGAAATATGGTAACACTGGTAACAGCAAGGCTTAGTTGAAACTCACATAATCTTTCCATCAAAGCAAACAAGGAGCCAGGAGGCTGGAGTGAGGATCCAATTAATAAGAAATTTTGCTAACTCTCACACAGAGCTTGTTTGAACCCTTCTTGCCTTTCTCACCTTGCATCCAGTAAATGCAGGTTTTACTGTTCATCTCATAATTTCTGTCCCACAAATAAGTGAAAAAGAATAGGCTTTCATAAGAGAACAAAACCACCTGAATGATCAAAATTAGTGGCAGGATTATGTAAACCATGGCCTTTGTTTCTCTCTTTTTTTGGTAGTATTATAATCTGACTTGTCAGTCAAAGCCATCTGCCAGCATACTGCCACCATTCAGTGAGTTGACCCCAGAAGAGGAAACAGTGTATATGTATCAATGCAGTGAAAGGTCCAAACTCATTAAGAGAGTCACAGTTGGAGTCACATCTCCAAATATGTGGAGATGCAGCTACACAGCTTGTGGGCCCAGGCACGTATCTGCAGAAGTGCCCACTGTGTGCCTGGACATCTATTTGGGATCTCTAGATTGGTACCCCATGCTGCTGTGTGTATACAGTCTTTGATTTGATGCTCCACAGAGTACAAATGTCTTTTTTTTGTGTTTTCAGTGAAGGACTAAAAGTGCTTGTGGGTGCCTTGAAATCAGTATTTATGATGGTAATATAGTATCAAGTCCACAAGTTTGAAAATTGAGCCCTGGATTACATGAATAATGCATCACTTTATAACAACAATACTGGAACTGGAGATGATATAACATTAAAACCTTAAAAACATTAACATAAAATGTTAAAAACCTTCAGCCAATATGATGCAGATGTTGTCATCTGCAAACTATGGGGCAAGAGTGATGAAACCTGAGGGAGGATGTGAGATGTTCTGAAGTATTATCTCACCCAGACTCACAGGTGTCCAGGAATAGGGCAAATGAAAATAAGCAACAGATCTGTATGGCATGAACCTTCTGAGGCCATATGGAAACATCTCATTTTCTGATAGAAAAGTGTCTTTGAGGCCATATAGTGACAATCCCTTTTTAGCCCCCACATTCACTGCATTATGACCAGGAACTCAAAGTTGTTCCTTGATTTGCACCATCCCTAGCAGGATCTGAAAAATATACCAGTCCTCTGATTCTTATGTGGACTTTTGCACAATAAAGGAATGCCTGGCAGTTAAGAACAGCCTGTCATTTGCTTACGAGCAGCTCCCAAGGCTTGATATTCCAGTAGTCAATCTGTTTACTTTTTATTGCTTTGCATACTTAGGAGAGAAGTATTTAATTGCACAATTTGGCATGTGTTCTTCAAACCCTCCAGCATATGAAACATGAGATCTTTCTTGAATTGACTACCATAGAAAAAAGGAAGGCAAACTTATATTTTTCCTTCCAACTGATTAAACAATAGGAATACTCCTCAGTAATGAGAATTTCAAGATGTGGGGAAAACTCCTCGTTAAAGGTTGCTAATATAAAATTATTGTGTATTGTTCCAAGTTAACACCATAATATCTCTTTTTAAGTTTCATTTGGGATGGAAAAAATAGAACAAGCAATGCACAAACTAATGACCTGGTTCAAATATGAGGAATACCAGTTTCCAGCTGGACTGCAAAGCAACATTTGCACCTCTGCAGGTAATGAGATCTTTAACATAGTAAAATAAACTTCTTTATTAGTTATTAGAAAGTTATAATAATATATTAATAATAATAATAAAACAACAACAATAATAATAACAATAATAATGAAAATGAAGAAACAATAATGCATAATAATAATCGCTGTGGAAAGCTAACCAGAAAGAATATATGTTATGTTTTATAAATTCTTACAACAGTTTTGAAACCCCAGAAAGCTGGGTTTATCATGGAAATGCTGGCAGACCTGTAACTGTACTGGTGTGAATGGGGCTGCTATAATGAGAGAAACTATTGCTTGGAACGAGGACAAGTATATTCTTCTCTGAGCTTCTACAGTCCCTACACCCCTGGAGTACCATTCGAGACAATGATGAACCGTGGTCTCAATTCCCTTATTAGCTGTAAGACCTAAAAATTATATGTGCAATTAAAAGGCAAAATGCTGATATTACTCATAAGAAGCACTTTGTACATTAGCAAGGTACAAAAGTCTGCTGACACTTTGCAACAGAGAGAGTCAGCAGGGCAGAAGATTAATAGAGCCTCATAAATTTGCAGGGTGAAAATCGTAGATGGGGCAGAATAATCATGTTGTGTTAGAGATAAATAAAAGGCATGGTCATCATGACAAAACATTTAACAAGGAATATGTTCCCTTCTTTTAGACAATTTGCTGGGCTAGCATAACGCTGCTTTATGTAACTACATATAATTACCTCATAGCAGCTCCAGCTAGTATCACAAAGACCTTCTAGCATTTCAGGCAGGATATTGTCAGGAAGAAGCCTTTTAAAATGAAATGGATTTCCTTATTTTTCCCCCTTTTTTTTTTTCCCCCCCTACAAAACATTTCTATTATCTCTTTTGAGCTACAGGCTTGTCCAAGGAAATGCCAGTTCTTCTAGATCTTTCTCACTGTTTGGAGCTAAGGGTCTTCTTGGCTTTGCAAGAGAAGACAAAAAGAGAAACCAAGCTGCTTCTATTAATTTGTGTGCACTTTTTATTTCTGCTAGAGTCTAAGAAGGGCTCTTCATTTTATTGTGAGAGAAATGCTGGACTGAGAAATCTGCGACACAATTTTATCACAAGGTATCCTGCTTTCCTTCCCAGAAATGAAGGAACAGTGTTGATTTCAGGAAGCAGTAAACTTTCAGAAATGAGCACAGTAGGAATTAAAAAACGAACTGTGAACCAAGTGCCACTAGTCTGCCAAAATTTGTTTTGTCAAAAATATATTCCATGTTCTGGTGGCGGCTCAACCTGAAAATGTTCAGAATTATGTGAAATATCTGAAATATGATATTTCCAGTTCTTTTTGCTTTCAGACTGACTGAACTCAGAGCTGAATATATGCATGAGAATGAGAAAACAACAGGGGGGAATTGTTAAACAAACCAGATTAAACGTAAAAACATAGGCAAATATAATAATAAATATTGTGATGCAGTGACAAATGCATACCCAAAGTGACGGAGGGCTGGTGTTTGGAAGAGGAAAGGGTGGAAAGCTGGTGTGACTGTGAACACATGTCAATTTTTTTGATGGGGAAAAAGAGCAAGTGCTCCCTGTTCTTTTGGTAGATTGCTGTAAGTGGGCAAAACCATAGGGAGAGATTTTTTTCCTCTTGTTTGTTTCTTTTTTATTATTTTTATATTGAACATGGGGGCACTTTGCCCATTCCTTATGAGTTGCTAAAAACCTAATGCTAAAATGAAAAACAGGCACAATCTGATTTTTCGCATGTGTTCATATGTATAGTGTTTATTTTCAAACACACACAATTGTATAATGTCTGTCTTATTCTGGCCACTACTACTTTTGGTAGCAAGATGTTTCACACGTAAATCTGACATACATGTAGGTGCGAGCTATGCATTTTGAGGTACCAACAAGTTGTAGGAGACATATCACAAAGGCTATGATTTTTCCATACTTCAGGTTTTAAAAGGGTACTTTATAAAACTGTAATTCTGGTCTAATCCAAATGAAGATGGCTTTATTCCAGCTTTTTATTTTACCTGCCTTCTTCCTTGTGAGGTACTGTGGTCTTTTTACTAACTGTATGAGAAAGAGACTTCCTACTCTACATAGGGTAGGAAGTCAGGAGAAGGAAGTCACCAACAGGATTGTGTGATCACCAGCTGAACTCACTTCCCTAATGTGTTTGTTCACATTTTCAGGAAAAATAGCTTGATGGGTCATGGTAGTGGTGGTGAGAGGGGGTTGAGAGAGAACTCAGAACTGCTTGGGTCGCATTTGAAACTTGAAGGGAGTTGTGAAACAGTCCCATGGGCTCTGTAAAATGAAGGTGCTCTAATAATGGCAATTTCATCCTTGCAGAAGGGATCCTACTGGTAATCAGTAAGATAAGTCTGTTTAGATTTCATCCGTGATGGGGTAGAATTTGACCTCGAAAGAATGCATTGAGGTTCTTAAGGGAATCTGCAGTCTCAGAAAGAATTTGCAACACCCTCATATACAAGGAATATAATAAGCACAATCCACTGTAGCAAAATGTTTATTTAGGAAAGCTTAAAAAAATGAAAAGTGCTCTCACAAAACAACAGAATAAGGCACATTATTATTGTAAGATAGTTTTTGTTCCTCAGTGATGCTATCTTTCTGAAGGTTCTAAGGAAGCAGCCACAATATTCTAGCACTCCTCTTTTAGGAAGGTTTTGCTTTTAGAGACGTTTAATATTATGCATCCCCTCTACAAGTACCTAGGGAATAGAGCATTGTGTTTTGCTTTATAGTCAAATCACATGTGTATTGAATTCACTGACATTTTCACCTGCTAAATGCATATAAAGAGGAGAGGTTCTGTGACGTGACTATGTCTGTCTGGTCTTAGGTCTTTGATGTGGTTTCTTTAAAAAAGTGAAAAAAGTAAAACATCTATTTTTTTGCTCAAAGTAAGTTTGAAATCACCAAAATAAAAATATACCCTTTTAACCAAGGCAGGAAAAAAAATTCCTGATTTGTAACTTTGCTCTGAATCTGTATTTACCTTTATTGGTAAACAGTAAACATTTTTAAAAGACTTTTTTTAAATTTATGAACTAAATAATGCACCCTTACTTGGGGAATTAATGCAGTGTAGATTTATTACAAGTGACATTAAAGAATAACCATAACCATTTACATTTTAAATAAGGTTGTTATGCTAACTATAATTAGAGAATGTGTTGATCTACTTTTCCTGAAGACTGCTGGCAAAAAGCCTCCTTGAAAAATAATATGACGTTCCATTTGTAGACAACTGAATGCTTTCTTTTCAGAGAGCTGATGTTATTCAGGCAAAAAAGTCAGCACTACGTCTCCTGAGATGCTTCAAATTTAATTGTTTTGATAAAGCACTTCAAGAAGTAGGAGTTGTTTTTGGAAGCTTACAACTAGGAAACTAGGCAACATCGGTAGGGGACTTCCTAGCCTGGTACAGCCCTCAGACTATTACCCATTACTGCTCTTCCATGTGGGTGGCAATGAAGCTGCAATGTGTAGTCCAAGGGTACTCAAAAGTGACTTCAGGGCCTTGGGACAGATGGTAAGGGAATCTGGAGCACGGGTCATTTTTAACTCTCCTTCCAGTTGCTGGCAGTGACATTGGAAGAAACAGACTTACAGACTCACACGGTCTATCAATATGTTGCTCCGTGGCTGCTGTCACTGCCACAATTTTGGGGTTTTCAATAACGGGATGGCCTAGAAGGCATCAGGCAACCCCCAGGGGCTTATACAGGCTGGAGGCTGAAGGGATTGAGAGCAGCCCTGCAGAGAACTTGGGGGTGATGGTGGATGAAAAGCCAGACATGAGCAAACAACGTCTGCTTGCAGCCCAGAAAACCAATCGTATCCTGGGCTACATCAAGAGAAGCATGACCAGCAGGTCAAGGGAGGTGATTTTCCCACTACTCTGTTCTCATGAGACCCCACCTGGAGAAGTGTGTCCAGCTCTGGAGCCCTCAGTACAGAAAAGACATGGACCTGTTGAAGCAGGTCCAGAGGAAGGCCAAGAGAATGATCATAGGGATGGCACCTCTTCTATGAGGAAAGGCTGAAGAAGAGAAGGCTTTGGGGAGACCTTATTGCAGCCTTTCAGTCCTTAAAAGGGGACTATAAGAAAGATGGAGAAAGATTTTTTAGCAGGGCTTGTTGCAGCAAGACAAGGGGTAATAGTTTTAAACTAAAAGAGGGGAGATTCAGACTACATATAAAGAAGACTTTTTAAATGAAGAATGTGGTGGTGAGACAGTGGAACAGGTTGCCCAGAGAAACAGTAGAAGCCCCATCCCTTGAAACATTCAAGGTCAGGTTGGCTGGGGCTCTGAGCAACCTGATCTGGTTGAAGATGTCGCTGCTTATTGTAGGGGAGTTGGACTAGATGACCGTTGAAGGTTCCTTCCAACCCAAGTTCTTCTGTGATTCTATGATTCCAACTCAAGATTAAAGTTAAGAACTGGCTTTACTACAGTGGTTTCCAGCATTATGGAATTAAAGAACAAGCCAATGCTGACCATACCCGAGTTATCATAAAAAAGATGGATTCTCAGGTTTTCAAGTGTTTGGGATGTTTTCAGTGTTCAAAGGTCCCGAGTTCCAAACTGTAGATTCAGACCCAAATTTCATGTAAGATGCCAAATCTAAGGGTTTCTGTAGAATCTAATCTCTGAAATAACACCTGAACATTAGTTTTATTACAGAGCTGGAAATGTTTTGGTTTGTTGGATTCTCTACCAGAGGACAATTGCCCTTGAAGCAAAAGAATGTTTTTTAGGTATTCATGGTGCTACTGTTATAGAGAGAACTTAGACTTCTTTTCCTGGGATTTTTAACTTAATAGCATTGGAGACTGTTAGACAGGACAGAGTGTGGCTCTGAAATCCATTTTCTGTCAGGAACTGCCTGAATATCTTGTCAGTTCTATCAATCAGATTGCTGTATTTTAAATTATACCATTGTTGGATAAAGGATAAAAATCCCAAAAGTAGGACAGAAACCTCTATTCCTTTAAAATTTCCTCTACTTTTTTTAATTAGCCTCATCCTAACCATTATAAAAACACTAAGATTGTTAAAATCATATAAATAAACCAATATAGCCCATCTCTGAAGCAAGGGAAAAGTTTTTCACTAAAGACGATAAAATATTTGTTGTAAAAAATGTAGTTGATAAGCATTTTCTCTTGAATAAACTATTTATGAATATGTTTTTTAATTCATCCACTATCAAATAACTATGTTTGGTCTTTTTTTTTTACTCCTTAACAAATACAGTATTCAAATATTTTTACTAGTATTTGATCAGCTCTAACCTTGAGCACTTTGAGCAAACTCCCGCATAATGGAATTGGATTAATAATTTGAGTAAATAAATCTCATTAATGAAAACACTACAAAGAAATAAAATAGATAACTTTTCATTCCAGCAGAGAAAAAAAAAGATCTGTTTATATCACACTCTCGGCTCTGCAAGAAGCATTTCCTTTGCACTCTAATTACAGTTGTCTGAAGTTGCTGTGGAGACCTCACTTTAAGGAACCATGTCTTTCTAGGGAAGCAGAAGCTTAAATGTAGTGGGCCACAATCACAGGAGCAAGTTCAGACCTTGTCATGATTTCAGGATTTTCTAGATTTTCTCTTAGGTTTGGAAGAAACCCCAAACTGTCCTATGAGCCAATGCATAAGTTCTGTCAGCATTGATGGAGGGGAGCAGCAAACGTGAGCACAACCATTGCTGGGCATGACTTTTCAATCTTTGCTGCAGACCAATTTTACCTTTAAGTGAAGCAGGAATAGCTGTTATTAATTTCAGTGGAAGCAATTCCAGATCATGCAAGGGCTATAACTTGCTCTCCACCATGCACTGAAGTAATGGGACACAATTTATTTCTCCAGTTTACACTTATTGCCAAATCAACAGAAGTTATACTATTTAAATACCCTTTTGACCAGCTACCAACACCATTTACATGATTGCTATGTTTGCCACAGTGACCTCTAAACCTCCTTCTCTTGGTCAGTTTTCATTCATCTGCATTTACAGGCAAAAATAGTAGTTACTATTTATTTGCATATAGATTTATTTATTGATTTGCCAGAGGCAGCTGACAAGAAGCAATCTTACTGACAGATAAATTGAATTAGTTCTTGGTAGCTCAGCCATACAGGCTTTGCTGAGCAGGTGTTACCTATTTAAGAGTTAGGGTTTTTATTTCTTATCTTCCAGTAGTTTATCCTTTACTGCATGGACAAATCCTTTATTGTATATCATCAAGTGTATTAAGATAATACTAAATTATGATAACTACAATAGAAAAAAGAAATTTTACATTTACAGCATGGTTAGCAAAACCTTAGTAATACCTGATTACAAGATATCCCTGTACAATCACTGGGAAAAAATCCAATATTTGCATCCTTTTTTAGGTTAAGTTCTCATTGAATGAAGTGTGTTTTCCTTGAAAGAGTCTGAATAATAACTCTGCAACATGATCCTTTATGGCTGATTGAGTCAATGCTTCTCAGTAGGTGATCAAGGGTTGACATATTAGTTCCAAACGAATGTCTAATCTTCATAGGGAAAGAAATCTCTCTCCTTCTGTCTTTCATTCTCTGTTGTGAATATCTAGGCTCAAATAGTAAATGGGAAAAATTTGAAGCATTTAAAGATATTAAAAAGTGTTAATTGATACCAATGTCATAATAGTGATGCAGAAAAAGATATATACATCAAAAGATGAAATAACTGAGTATCTGACCCCCCGACTCTATTTTGAATCTCTCCCTCTCTTTTTTCCTTCCATTTCCTTTTAAGAAATAAGATATTGCTGTTTGTACAAAGCAACTTGTTTTCTCAACCCATGAATTTTAGCAGTCATTAAGTGTTGATATTTGCATTGGTAGTTTTCCAGAACATGATGACCATGATTACAGTAAATGTAAATACAATTCAGGATATAGCTGTACTATAGCTATACTAAGTATCTGCTTCTGCAGCAATCTTCTACATGTTTGTGATGGTAGCGAACCACGGCTTTCTACAGCTATGGCCTAAAAGTGAATCAGGTGTGCAAAGCTGGTAGTTCTTGTTGATAAGACCTCATATGCAAACCTTTATGTGCAAACTCCCTTGTTTGGTTGTCTTGTAAGAACTGAGGCCTAGAATTCCTTTACTTCCATCCAGGCCTAAAGCAGATGTAACACGTTGGTGGCTGAAAGTAAAAGATAGAAAATTTGTATTGAAACTTATGGTTTGAGATAAAAAATGTGGAAAAAAGGTTTTTTTTACACATGAATTTAATCATTTATCCTTTGCCATTTACTTATTAACTTTTGCAGCCGTTCAACATGAAGAATTTTCACGGGTAAAAGACAGCAAAAGTCAGAGTATGAAGGTGTGCTTTGAGCTGATTTCTAAGGAAAAGGAGCAACGAAAGTGCATTAGTGTTTCATGAGACTACTGGCTTTGGACAGTGTAACAAAAATTAACTAATTTCAGGGATTCATTTATGTCAATGTTTTGTCAAGGTGAACTGAGGCAGCAAAGATGGAGTCAACATTATTTTTCAAAAATCAAAATTTGACATGAGTTCTCATGGCTGTATGTGCTGTTTAAGATGGCAACTCTTACATGGGAATGACAGGTTTTATTCTTTTGTAAGCTTTATATTTTGTTCATCTTAAGTATCTGTGGTTTTACTGTTTAACTGGCAGAGAGTGGCATGGAGTTAGCTTAAACCCTGGCCAAAGAAAGGGAGCCTCTGGCTAGCACTAGGAGGAAGGCACCCCTCCTCCTGCTCATTTCCTCAGTCTTCAAAGCCAGGTGCCAAAAGCCCCGCTAGACACAGGCCTGGTGGTACCAGCCATATCTTGCACTCACTGGGTGCTACTTCCCGTATTGTCTGGGCAGGTGGCAGATACCACTGAAGCTACAAAATAAACATGATAAAACCGTAAAACATTCTTGTACATCTACAAAAGTCATCAGGTGGTTCCAGGCATGAACATAAAGACTAGAAAATGCCAGGATCAGGTGAGAGAGAAGTCCATATTGTCCACTTTCTGATTCCCAATTATGATGCTTAGGGCACAGCATACAAACAGCATGAGCAAGTACCTAAATTTTATAAGGAATGTGATTTCAGCCTTCAGCAAACTGCAATTCAGGTTGTTCATGAAAATTGGACCTGAAAGCAGTTTAGTCACATGATTAACTTGCTCTCTGCGCAAGTTCAAGAGACTGTGCTCACTGCCAAAGCCCGAACTACAAAACCCAGAGTCTGCATTTAAATTAAGGCAAATATTTATGTGCTTTGTGGTGAAACTGGTGGTCCTGATTCACCATTCATCGAAATCAGATGGCTGTCTGGAACATACTGCATCTCCTATGCACAGTTGTTTCCCTGGGACCTGGACTTTGTCAAAGGCATTGCTATCTCCATCATCATGTTTTGAGAAACAGACACAATCTCACTTCTTTCAGGACCTTCTTTAATCGATACCTGTGGGGGTGACCCAAAGCTCAGTGGTGTGGATGAAAATATCTTAGTAACTTTGCTCAGGTCTGTGTTAGACTTTTGAAGTTGACATCTGTTCATATACATGGCATCTTTTCAAGCTGAGAAACAGCTGTGATCATGTGTCTGAAGGCAGAGATAGGTTGAATTTACCAGAGCTGGAAATTACTGGTAAGAACCTGAGGCATAAACGTACTGAATTCACTCCAAAAATGAACAGCTTTCATAGTTTCTGAAAGTTTTTTTAAACCAGTATATATCTGTTTTTAATGGCCCAATGGATTTCAAAAAGGAACCAGTTATTCTTTCAGGCAGAAATACCCACAGAGTGTGATTTAACAGTGCAGAAGTAACCAAAGCACCTCCCAACTTTAGGAAGAGGATATAAATCCCAAGGAATTGACTCCCAAGGAATCAATTGAAGGAATCCTCATCATCAGGATTTTGGCTTTTCTAAAGTAAGACTCTCTAATGTCCTTTGATAAAGTTGTTCTGCTTCGTAAAACTAATGAACTGTTTGTTAAAGCAGAGGCTTCAATGCTGGTCTCCCATATCCCAAATGAGTTCTGTAAATGCTGGGTTACAGAGTCAATTTCTTCCTCATGCTTTGGCTCAATTTTTAATTATTTTTTAAACAAAACAAACCGTTTTGCAAGAAATGATCAAACTGAGTACTTGCAATACTTTCGTAAGAATGTTCATGTTGCTCTTACTGATCCGAGGAGTTAGAGAACAAGCCATATTTTTCGGTTGTTTTGGGGAGAATTCTAAGCAAAGAAACTCAGGCTTTTAATAAGCTCCTTTTACAACTGCATTTATACCTAGCGAAATGCTGCTAATAACATTTAGGCTTCAATCCTGCAAGGACCTGGCTCTTTGCCAGGACCTGAAGACATGAAACGGGGCTTGTACGCAAGAAAGTCTGTCTGTTTTCCCCCATTATATCTGCAGATCTAATGAAAGATATGACTTCTCATTACAAACTTTTCCTTGTTTAACTCTAGGCTTTGAAAGTAGTCTCCTTGGGTTTAATTACAGCATGTAAATTTGAGCACACATACCACTCTTCACAGGATCAGGGCCTCGGCAATTACCAGGGCAGGTCAGGTATTAAAAATTGTCGTGATTCTTTAGCACAGCTCTGCAAATGGGTTGATCTGCTCTGTCATGTTTTCATGCACAGGTATGCCACATCTCGTAAGACAAGGAAGTATCCCTCTTGGTTGGATCAATGGAGAAGCAAGGAAATTAAGCCCAGGCTGATACAGTAGGCAGTGGAGTATAGGTGCTGGATTGCCAGTCCTGAGCCCCATCCACTGTGGGTGGATGCTGCTTTTTCAGACCCATCCTCTGCTCTTCCAATTTTTATTCGGAAACACTGTCAGTTCTCAGGCACAGCCTTAAATGTAGGCTTTCAACAGCTGGCGTTTCTCCAGTTTAGCACTCTTTTGCACACAACAGCTCTCATTTTTAAGTATTGATGTGCAGAGTTAGCCTCACTGGTGCCAGCTCAATTCCTACTCAATTCCTGCTATTGTATTTAAAGCTTTGATTATTGTCAAGTGCAATTGAGGGTTTCCGGTGAACCTGTAAAAATCCTCTTAATCAATCTGCTCGGGCTGTACATTGTTCACAGCTCTGATTAAATGCATTGCATGCATACTGTACAAGTATGCAAATGCCAATCAATTTCTCTATCTATAATGCATATATGTAAGTACATTTTGACATCCATACATGGACATACACAGCACATAAAGCATATGAAAGCATGTTTATGACCTCAAAGAACATCACTATATTGCAAAAGATGTAATAGCGTGCAACTCATTGTGTTAAAACAGTCACAACTACACTGTTCAGACATCAGAATTAACCTGATTGTTCCATTCTATTTCTGTTGAATAATTCTGTAATAATAGGATGCATCCAAATCATTTGTCAGACTACTGGCCCAATTCCAGTGTTACTAGTTGCCATTGTTCTGTATTAGGACACATTTGAATTAGTTTGCAGACAGTCAATACTTTCTTTATATGATTTTAAATTGTGATAATTTCATTTTGGACTCTCCTGCAGATCTTGCAGTGCAGATCAATCTATTTGACCATTATTTCTCATCAAAGCACTCTAATTCCTTTCTACCTTGGAGAGACTAAAATGAACAATTAGCAAAAGATAATTCAGCTGGTATTATATATACTATTTTGAGGTTAGGGTTGTTTCATATTGAGAAGTTCAGATGTTTTAGGCCAGGAAGAGAGCAAAGACATTGAAATTGGAGCTTACAGTTTCTCAGTTGTTGTCTTTCATGTAAATATGTTTGTACAAGTCTTTGTCTTATATCACGGACTTTTCTTTCACAGAAAGATGGGGAGGACATAATATGTTTTATACTGGCACTTACTAAAATAATGGGGCAGAATTTCAGTGCCTTGAACCCACAGAGGAATAATATCAGCTAGCTTTTTCTCATGGGTGTCTCAAATTTTGCCTCTACGTCTCCTTTTCTTACTGCTCTAGGTGGGAATGGGACACACTGTTAGACTTGGACCTACAGAAAGAGATCTCCAGTAAAAGTGCTAGTGCTTTCAGCTGTGCAAGGTTGATCGTAGCAGCCTCATCAACTGATAGCACCTTATGAAGCCTTCTGATAATCTGATTTATGGTGTGTCTCATGATTATTTCTAGTCAGTCATTTAACAACATACAAATTACACCCAGGTTAAAAAATACCTTTTGGTAGCCAACTGCAGTTCTATTAGAAAGTATTTTTTTTAATGTTTTGCTGCTAGAATTTTTATAGATTTATAAAATACTATATTCATAGTCTATAGTAAAATGTAAGACATGTTCCATATATTTATTGTATTATTATTATGCTTATTATTCAAAACATGTACACATTATTTATATGATAAATAATGTGTTTTGGCCAATATAAGATAATGAAGAATACTTTAAAAACAGATTACAGAACCCTTATTTGAGATTTCAAAGCTTATTGTTCACTTGCTAATAAAAGGCATTGAATTTGTACAAGGCAGACTTTCCCTGAGAGTTGATGGGTTGAAGATTTTAGGGGTTTTCCAACTATTGATCCTTACTGATACTCAGTAGAATATTTCCTTGTAGGGTAGTATAGGGCCTTTATAGTAGCATAGGATAGGGCCTTTTCTCATACAATGTAGTTGTACAACTCACAGGTTGCTACCACAGAAAATCTGCACATGAAATTAACTATCTATCTGAACTGTTGCGTTTTGATGACATAGCTGTGCACGTGTGGGAAAACACCATCTTTGGCTGAAGAGTTTGCAGTTCGTTATTTGGATGATCATTTTAGAGTGATACAAAGTATCTCAATTTCACATTAGGCTGCTATTATTGAACCATTATTTGGTATGATGCTAATAGCTTCCATTTTCTTAATAGCTTTTAGCAAACCAGTCAGCTCTTAGCGGCAATATTTTGTCCTTCAGTTTGCAGCCCTATGGTTTTTGCTGTCAACATGTAAAAACATGAAAAGTAAAGTCTGAGAGGTATCGTTCTTGCTCTTTTAAACACCTATTTCTTCCCTGCAGTTTGTTGCCCAACCTGCTTGCAGACGTGTGTGTTCAGTACATCAGGGCAATTGGCTGTGGTGCTGCTCGCACCACTGCTTGCAGCTCCAGGGTGGGCTGTAAGGCACTACAGTCCCCTTCACATTTGAACTCAGAAGGCTTGCACTATCTGCACACTGCAGGTCCCTCTGTAGACAATGGCACACTCTTTTCAGCTGTCTTTTTCAGCTGTCTTGCAGGCCAGATTAATGATCAGCTGTATCGTTCCTTGGAAAAACTTATGTCATTTCACTGGCTACGATGACAAGCTTGACTTTGGCAATGACCTCTAAGATGCCTAGGTTAAGTTAACCAAATCCTACTATTAATGCTTAAAACTTCATTGGAATTATCACTGGAATATGATCCAGTTCCTCTTCCATACTGCCTTTAAATCAAGATTAGCATGGTGGAAATGCCACAAATATTATTAAGCCAAGTTAACTAGGTCTGAAAGAGTGTTCTAACAATTATTTCTGGCCTAAAATTTAGTGTAAGGATGATTATTAAATTTCCTATTGAATCACAATTTTGTTTATGACTTTTTTCTTTGAAGTCCGGGGTAGGTCCCTCTGCAGATGTTAGTGGTACACCGAAGAGGCTCCAGTGAAAATTCAAACAAAGCATGGGTTTTCAACAAGGTTGAAGAGAAGCCAGTTATGTAGGGGAAAAAACCCAACCAGTTTTGCCCTATGTTCCATTATAATCGGTATATTTCCAGGTTCTTTATTTGCTAACTGTACTCTCATCAAACACCTGTTGTTCATGGATATGTGCAGTAAACGGCTTTTGTATGCTAACAAATTAAGATTTTATTTTTTTAATGTGCTGTTTGAGATTTAGTTCCATAATTTATTGTAAACCTCTCTATTACTAGAATTCATATTCTGGATAAAAGATTTGAAATGTTAGTCAATTAGAACTGAAGACCCAAGTAAAAATGCAGTTGCTTTCACTTTGCTTAATCATTTTTCTTTCCAAAAAAGTTAGGCAAGAAAATGTTACTTACACAGGAATAACGGACAAGTCATAATTTGACAATATTTTGAGAGGGAAGATGTTGAAATCAGATTGTGTATGTGTGATTTTTTCCCTTTCCTATATTTTAACAAATCTTAAAGCAGAGGCAGGGACACAGACATAGAACATCCTCAGGTGAATTTTGAAGCTGTGAGGCATGGTGAGAATATTAAGATTTTTCACTATTTGCTACAGTTCTTGAAATTACCTGCATAGACATATTTTTTTCTCAGTAGATTCTTGCAGTCTGTGTAGTCTCAGAGATGTATTTGTGTAATTCACTGAATAAAAATAGTTTAAACGGCTTTCTTTCCTCCATCCCTGTTAGCAATTCAGATTCAAAATCCCAAGGATCACAGTTTAACTTGCAGATTCCAGATTAAATATACACATTTGGCTGCCACAAAACCTTCTATTTACTTTTATAAGGAATAAAATCTATCTGTTTAGGATCACCAGAAATTAGTACTCATTATCTCTTTTTAATTTACCTTTCAAGTTACCATGGAGCTGATACAGTTGTAAGATATAATCTTTAGCCTAATATTCTAGTTTCTGTTATTTTCATTGATAAGATTATAAATTATCTGTCTCAGAACTCAAAACATGTGCTTTAATATTTTGATTTTCTTTCAACTAGTGGAAGATACTGGAATTCTTTGGTTTTCTGGAGATGGGGAAGGATATCTAGCAAAGCATGAATTTATTTTAGAAATAAGAATTTTTTCTTATCCTCCACAGTTGTAGGTGCTGATATTTTTCACGTTGAGGTGATGTTTTTTCAATTAAAATATTGGTGGAGTGGAATTTCAGAAGTGCTGCAGTGGAGGTGCATGTTACACTTAACCACCATTTCTACTTGTGCTTAAAAAAAATCTATTAATTTTAGAAAGTTGTGGTTAGAAAGATTGATCTAATTTCTTTTGCAAGGGGTAATTCCTTTACAATTACTTCCCTGCTAGACAGCATGGAGCTTATTCAACTGAACTTCTGCAGAGCATCAAAACCCAAGATGTAAACTTTAGGGGAGGTACTCATCACTTTAATTTGTGAAGGCAATTGCACCCTAGGGCATAGTTTCACAGCATGTTTTTTAAAACTCCTAATCATCTAAAATCTTAACACTTTGTACTGATCCCTTGTTCCTGTGGGCTTAGATTGGGCACCCAAACATTGTTCATCCAAAGATCCAAATTCTACTGGTCATCCTTCCAAAACTGTTAGCAGGTCCTTCTTACATGAGTCTCAAATGCTAACAGCAACTTGCCATAGATAGTTTTTATCTCCTGAGATCTGATATGTAGGAGAAAAGTGAATTATTATCATAAGAACAATTCATATACCCATGCCAACTAAGTCAACAGCAAGGATTAGGTTAATTTCATTCACTTTACAAAAATATGTAATGGTCAGTGGAGGTGCCTGTCCATACAAAGACTCCCTTTCCACTGCTGTGTTTTGAAGTTCAAAAGCATGATTCAACAGAGCTGGATGAAGAAAAACAGAGTAAAATGACACAGAAACATCCAGATAGATTTCATATTTTAAGGTGTTACCGAAGACATATGGTCAATTGATGGAATATCTGTACGCACAAATGGGAAGTCACTTTGTAGTATTCACAGTCCTTGCACATTCTCAATGCAATCTGGCTATGAGGTTGCACTCCATCTTTGCAGAGGATGGTATTTTCACAACATACTGAATTTTTTTTCTTTTTTCTGGTCCAAGATGTGTCTGAACAGTTCAAATGATTAGAAAAATCTGTGCCTTGAAGAAATTTCCACTGATGTTGACCACAGTAATGCATGTTCTCGGAGACACAGAGCACTCACTAAAAAAGTGAGCAAGTTCTGCCTGCCATATGCTATGCTTTCCCTTCTGAAGAATAATGTCTATATTCAAGCTCTTTTGTCTCATTTTCAAAGCTTGTAATGCTCTGACTGCAAGTGTTTCACACTTGAACCACAGTAAGAAGCTTCTATTACACTGCTTGACACATTGGGATTGTCTACAAACTTCTGTGTAAAAGTCCAGTTACAAATACAAAAATTTTTTTTTTTTTTAATCTTGCTTTCTATCATAAATGCATACAGTGCATCATTTTTACCTAGGGATATGATACATTCTTATATGCAATCTTCAAAGTAGGAGTAAATATCTTGCTAAAAAATAAGCCACAGCTTAGCTTGCTGGGTTTGCTGAAGGAATCACTGTATTGTGCAGAAGGTCATATTAGATGATTATAATAGTCCCTTGTGTACTTAAAAATCTGTAAATCTAAATATATACAAATATAAATAATGTATAGACATATGTATATAAATAATTTACAATATTTTTTCCACTGGGGAAAGTAATGAAGAAATAATTACGCATAAGAGATACTTGTGACGTTGTGTAACAGATCACCAAGATACCACGGCATTCATAGTGAGGATCGTGGCATACGTTCTCAGAGTGACAGTGTAATAAATGACTATCACAATTATAAAAGAGAGAAAAGTAAGAGAACAAATCAAAAGGTCTTTAAAATAAATAGTGCTTCTTACCTATATTAAAAGACAAATTTTGTCTGAGGAAATCATAGGGATTTTTTTTTTTTTTCAGCTAACCAGCATTGTGTAATGAGCTTGGTGCATGTTATGGAAATCTCTGTTTCTTGTAACAGCTTCACTGTGGGAAGACTGCAGGGTACAATAGACCTGCGGACTAATTTAGTATCGCAAATCCTGGGTTCCTGAAGGGGAAAAAAGTGCCACTTATTTTAACAGGGAACCATAAACTAGTCAGGGATTGGCCTTGAAATGAAGTTTCTCATGCCCCTGTATATGTACTTGAGATATTCTTCAGCATTTTCACAGGAGAGATATTAGTAACAAAAATTACCTATTCAGCATTCATTTTCACCTCATGATTTTATACATGAGCATATTGTAGCTAACAAAAAGACTGTTCTTGTAAATACTATTAATTTAATACCTTTACATTGTCCACGGGTGTTAATTAAATACAAGTTACTGTTTTCCATCCAAGGAAGATTTTTCTTTCAGTGGCATGAAGTTGCTGTTATTAGTGTTTGGTGACCTTGTGCAGTGGTGGCTCTTCTTTTTAGAGAGTGAAATAGACTTTTCTAATTGTGACATATGGAGCTCCAAAGTGTGCCCCTTGACACCTCGTCTGGTAACTTGATGCTGTGTGGAGGCACTGGAGAATGCTGAAGCTGCAGCAACATCACGAGCATTGGAATAAGCAGGTTGCGGGATGTGGAGGTGAGCACTCATCTTGTGAAACAACATGTTTCTTCTTTCCCAGATGTGGCTGTACTGTGAGAGTCAAACCAGAAGAAGGGGCTTAGTGTAAAATCTTGTGATGTTTTCTTAATGGGTCTTCTTTTTTTCTGCAGTAGGAAGGTTGCCAATGTATTTAACCCTCTGCTGTAGCTGAAATCAGACACTAATATTGCTATATCTATTTATTGAGACTACTATTATCATGATCGTCATCATCATCATCATCACCATCATCACTAGAAAGGTTGTTCTGTTTAAGATAAATCATTTTACCCTCTAATAGAACTTCTCAAAATAGATGGCACAAGGGAAAGTAAACTCTGAAAAGAATCCTTTAAAAGTAATTTATGATCACTGTCAATGGGATTTCTAAAATTGAAGTCATAAATTTTTTCTGAAATTCCTCAGTGGCTTATGATCTTGCATGGTACCTACAGCAGTGAGTTAGGAGCTGTGGTTCCTGTGCTTGAAAGTGCTCAGATGCTTCTTACATTAAATGGGAGTCAGTGGATTTGAGACAAAATCAGTTGTGTTTGAGTCTTGCGTTTGTAATCATGGGCGATATACGTCCCCAAATCTTTAAGTGAAGTAGCTAGGATATGTAATGTTTTTCTACAAATCATTCTCTCTTTCTCTCTTTCTCCCTCTCTGGGATGACAGTAGGCACAGTTTAACCTAAAACTGATGACTCCTGGAGGGCTAAATTTAGGTCAAGGTGAATACTACCGTGACAGCATTTGTCCATATGACTACACCTCTTCTGAACCAGCATGTGTAGATCCCATGAACTCACAGGTTTTGCCCACAGCCAAAATGTAGCCTTGATGTACCAAATTCCTGTCACACTTTGTCTTAGAGAAATGTCCTAGGCTTTCTTCTCAATACATAATAGATCTAAGTCTCACTTTCAGCCCCCCAGATCCTGCAGAGGTTTTTTGAGTTTAAGGTCTGATGACTTTTCTCACTAAGGGAAGTTGCCTCTGACTTTCAAGTTGTTAACACTTTTTTTTTAATGTATATTCACGCTTACTGAAATCTCTGAGTGCCTAATTTATAGATTTGTCTTTCTTGTTTAGGGCTAACCATTTTCTCAGTGTCTCTTTCTTGACCATTTGAAGAGTCTGGTATTTTAGTTTATTTTCCTTTGTTTCATTTCAAGCAATTTTGCTTCATTTCAAGCAATTTTGCTTCATTAAAAGGTTGGATTTTTCAAAAGCACCAGCATGGACCTTAATTACCATTTCTATTTCAAATAGCGTATTAGATCAAAGATTAAGGTTCATCTTGTCTATCTTGTCTGTCCCCAAGTTACTCATGAAGGTCTCAACTAATTGGATACACTCCTTTTAGAGTCAGCGAAGAAAGATATGAACTTCTAGACAATCTAAAGATAGGCGGAATGAATCATAAAACATTAAATACTATCTATCTTAAACACCTATTTTAGGCTGGAAACACTAAGAAGTCTCTCTCCATTGGTTATTGAGGAAGCATAGAAGCTCATCTAGGATAACATGAAGAGGTTTTAAATGGCTAAAGTTAAATGAGATGAATCACACAATATATTTGTGTTATGTTTGGAAGAAGATACATAAGAAGAAAAAAACCCCAAAACAAACAACAGATTTTTTTCCTCGGTGTTTTCACTCATTTCTCTTTATATTCTAGCTCTGCAAATTGCAGGAGTCTTTGGACGTACTGTTACATTAAGATGGTATGCAGGTCAGCTCTTCTCAGACAGATCTTCTAAACAAAAGGATGCTCTGGAACAATTAAGCAGATTTTTTAATTTAAACTAGACATTTGAAGAAATAAAGAAGATAGCAATGTTCCAAATGGTGCAAAAATGGTCCAAATGGTCTAAAAGTGTGCAACATTGTGCTTGTGTTTAGAGGATAGAATTCAAAATTATGACTTGAGGAGTAAAGAGATTTGGTTATTTCTCATTATGAAAACCAGTGTCTGAGTAGTTACAAATTGGTAGGCTTTAGGTCAGATAAGTCCCTAGGAGTTCCCACAGAATTCCTTATTAAATGTGGATTTTTATGCCTATCCTGAGACACACAGATTTGAAATGTTGCATTTAAGTTTCAGGGTTCTTCAGATCAATGGAGATTGGAGATTCTTCTTATCATTACCAATAAGAAGAACTTCAACTGCAAGCTGTGAGTTCACCATGTGCGAGAGTCTGGGAGTAAAGATCCATGTGCGCTGCTGACTGATCACTCCATGTCTGTGAGTCACCAGCTGGCCCTAGCTGGGGCAGAGCCAAGCAAGTATGTGGCAGAGATATTCCCCACTAGGGAAAAGAACTAATGGGGCATCTGGGCAATGTACTCATAAGAGAAAGGAAATACTAAACACAATTCTGGTTATCCCAGGTTTAAGAAAGAAGAACCCAACCAGATACAGGTGCAAAGGAGTTTGTTAGTGTAAAGAAAGGAAATGTGATCAAAGTGTAGGAAGGTGAAAGGGGAAAGTGTGGTTTTTTGGTATATCCAGAGGGCTGATATGTTGGGTTAGGGAGACCTGTTCAGTGCAATGGAGAAAGTGTTTGGCAGTGAACATGTGCATTTATAGTTACTGAGACTGAAGCTGAGACTGATTGGAAATCAGAAGAAAATTCACACATTAAAACAGGGCACTGGCACAGCTTTTCAGCAGAAATACTGGTGGGAAAATCCTCAGTGGTTTTAAAACAGCAATCTGATCCATGAAACAAAAGGCTCACACAAGTATCTGTGCTGATCCAGGAGATCTCTTCCTCTCCTATCTATTTCCTATATTCCTCTCAGCTGAGGTTACATCTGCGTCAGCTGTTTAACCTCCTGGCATTTTATGGTTGGTTTCCATGCTTTTCTTCTTTGCAATTGTTGTTTTTTTTCTTTTTTAATCTAACCTTTTATTTTTAGAATATTGATCCTCTCTGATTTGGGGCATACAGATGTATTTGAACTATGGAAGCATTTTTTGTAGTATTCTTAGTTTTATTAATTTTCCTTATAATTTCCTTTTCTTGTAATTAGAGCAATATTTTAATTAAAGAGAGCTGTACCAGTTTTAAACACAAGTCTTAAAAATGCCAAGAAACACTCTTAATCCCAGAGAAAAGGCTAAACTGTAGCATATGAAAAAGGAAGAATGGGGGGGGGAAGAATGGGGGGGGAGGGGTATGGAGAAATCTACAGAAACTGTCTCAGCTAGGAGCTGTTAAAAATCTTTATAAGATACATGCAACCTTGTAGCGGGAAATTGCTGGGTTGTGTCCTAACAGAACAAACATTATTTTTCAAGAATTCACATGAGGTATCAAATAGCATGTGCTACATGACTGCCACCTCTAATACGAATTAGTATAATTTTAGTGGTAATTAAACTGTGATAAATTAATATAACTTGAAGAACTGAATTAGCTCTCTAGAAAATAGCTAATTTGTCTGTATTGAAAGATTGTCATTGCATTTGCAATAATGTCTAACCCTTAAGGGATGACAAAGCTCTAGGGATAAACACTACTTTTAGATCAGTGTATGTTTCTCACCAAAGCCTTTTCTCTCCTCAAGACAAAGAAGCTGTGTTGCTGCATGCCTATCTTTCTCTCACATCATTTTTTAAAGAATGTGAATAATATCAAATGAACGTATTAAATACTTTTTGGCAGACTAACAGCAAGTCACTTGTTGACCTTTCACCTCATATTGATTTATCTGTCAGTCATTTTTCTTGGTGATTTCTACTTTTCCTTCATTCCTTTTAGTTAACAAGAAGGAAACTCTGTCATTTCTGCTGAAAAACACACTATTTGTACTTGACAGTAGAGAATACATTGCATGAGATGTTTCATTCTCTTTCAGGACTTTGTTGGTTCAGGATTCTCCCATGGAATAGAAACTTTTGTCTGTTCCCCACAGACAGATATATTCCTCAGTTGCTCCTTCCTCTGATAGATAAGTTCCTAGGAGGGTATCTTTAACCTAAAGAAACACAAAAATATGCTCCCAAGATGTTAAACATGCCAGAAAGCTTCTTGACTAGACAGCAAGGATTTCCCTGTCTAATCAGCTGGAAGGGCTCAGCATAAAAAGAAGCATCTTGCCATATTATCTAAATATCTTAATAGGATTTGTACTTAAATGGGTCTCTGGAGAGGACAGGTTCCCAATGCATGAGAGCAGTGCTGATGAAAGTGCCCTACCTTCAGTGCTCATGGGCAGCCTCTCAGAAAGTTGATGTGCTCAACATGCCCCAGGGCGATGGAGGCCACCCCTTTTCCAGTGGGGTGCTTCAGAATGCCTGGCTGTCATGGGCTGGGCCTGAGGAATTTGAACCTGTGAGGGATTTTCACAGCCCCAGACATTCTGAGGTGAAGAACACAAAGTCATGTCTTCACTATTAAACAGTCTCTCTGTTTTCCTTCTTGCAGTAGTAAGCTTTATTGAACAGCTAAAAATAGCAGTTATAATGGTAAAAATATGCCCCCTCAATCAGGTTACAAAAGCCCTTTGGAAAAGTACATTAGTTGTCTGCCTGTCTGGTGTGATCCTAACTTTGCCTTTTAACTGCTGGTACATGTGAAATATGTACCTATCAAAAGGGACTTCTCTTTTAATCATCATTACTAGCTTCAATATCCTTGTGGTGTTCCACTTTGGACAATTATGTTCTGACTGGATCAAACCAATCTCTGCTTTAATAACACAGGAAAATTTTCACTCCCTAACATGTCCAGTTATGTTCCTAGCTGCTATCTATCCCTAGATATATTCCTCAAAAAAAAAAAGGTTGCCTTTCTAGAATGAGTGGCCTGTTTATATGGTCAGTAGTGTGCAGGAAAGGTTTTGATGTACCTCTGAAGGAAGCATTATATATTGCTCAGCATGGACAAAATTAAAATTAGAAAAAGAGAGATATTAAAGTTTAAATATGATTTTATATGAGTATGTCTGAGGTATGTAAAGAGATTCAAATTGCAGCCCACTTTTATTTGAAATGTAGATATTCAAACCTGAGGTGATTTAGTTTTTTAAAACTGTCATAGTGGGGTTTTATTTGACAAACCCAAACTGATTAGGGTTTATAGGACTGGAGAAAATTTGACAAATACATTTCTCAAGGCCCTCGTTTATTAGAAAGGAGGAATGCTGTAAACACCACAGAGTAAATTACCTTGCTGGCCATGCTTTCTTTTCACATTGCTAAAGGTTTAAAAGCCTACATTGTTCTACAAAATTGTACCAAACAAACTGATTTAATAACAGTGTACTAGCACTTAGCAAATGCCCATCTGAGAGAGTCATTCCAGGTGGCTGTTTCTAGATTCATACTAGTATAATCAGAGTGCAGCAGAATCTATGAACAAGCCCTAGGGGGTTTGTTGAGCTGGTGCTACAGCTGATATCTTGGGCCATTTTTTAATTAAGCCTGCTAATTATGCAGAGTAATGATCTCTCCTTCCCATGCTTTTTTTCATAATGCAAACTACACGAGGCCAGTCTGAGACCAGTATCTCATGACCTATCATAGATTGTGTCTCAGAGACTGCTGATGTGTATAGAAATCATTACTTTCAAATTGGTGCTATAGTAATTACATTATTTTAAAAATCCAAAACAAAAATAAGCAGAAGAAAAATGATAAAGCAAACAAAGGATGGTACATTGTGAAGGCAATTACTCAAGTCATGTATGTCAAGTGGCACAAGGCGCATTAGTTATTTTGTTTGCCAACTGATTTGCATCTAATTCATCAAAACATGGAAAATATTGTTTTTGTTTAAGCATTCTTTAGTGCTGGACCAAGCCCTGTCCTACTGCCCTTCTCTGCTGGAAGACAAAAGCCCCTGATCAGGCATGACAGACACTTTCAGTGAAGCAGTTTTTTAAATAGCTCACTTTCCTCAGTCAGAGCTGGTATAATTTCAGGGTATTTTATTTCTCCATTCACAGAGTCAGTAAGAACAGGAAGAAATATCAAGTTACGCAGCAGCCAAAGGAACAGATCTGTTTACTTGACAAAGCTAATTGATTATGCTGAGTTCACTCCAATACAGGGTCATTGAATAGTTCTCTTATTGGTGAAATGATACTGTCTACTGATGATATTAACCTTTTTAGCTTTCTGCATTAGTGTTGCTGTAAGGTCTTGTTTCAATGTGATACAGATTGCTAAAAAGGAATTCAACCAAAAAATTAATTGTCATATATATACCTAGACCATCCATGAGTATGGACGTACATATGTACATACATACATGTCTGCATCAAGAAAATGCTTTTGAACATTAGACCTGAGTTGCTTGGACTGAAAGACTTGCTTTAGCTTATGGAGACAACATTTCAGTTGTCTTAGATTTTCCATATTTTCCATTTGGTTTGGGATTGGTTTTTTTCCTTTTCCTTAAACTGGTCTTTTCTCATGCTTTAACTTCAGCTGGAAACTAAATACCACACAGACACTCACCACCCCACACCCTGGTGGGATGGGGACCAGAATTAGAGAATTGGAGAAACGTAAAACACATGGGTTAAGAACTGTTTAATAAATGAATCAAAGTATAATAATAATAATAATAATGTCATGAAAAGGAGAGAGAGAGACAGGAATAAAACCCAAGAAATCCAAGTGATGCACAATACAATTGTTTATCACCGATTGACTGATACCCAGTCCATCCCTCAGCAGTGATATTGATCCCTCCTGGCTAATCCCCCCACGCATGACGTGCTGTGGTACGGAATACCCCTTTGGCTAGTTTGGGTCAGGTGTCCTGTCTCTTCTCTCTCTCAGCTTCTTATGCCCCTCCTCCTTGGCAGAGCATGAGACTGAAAAGTCCTTGATTAGGGTAAGCAACAGCTAAAACATTAATGTGTTACCAGCATTATTCTCAGACTAAAGCCAAAACACAGCACTGTGCCAACTACTAGGAAGAAAATTAACTCTATTCCAGCCCAAACCAGGACATCTCTGAATATTACAATTAGATAAGCATATTCTATGCCTTCACTGTGAGAGTGCTAATGAACCTTCTCAGCATTACTTACCAACTATCTAATTTTCAAAATCCCATATGATGAACTCTTTCCTTTTATGGTACCAGTTTTAAACATTGCCAGGTTTCTGCTTCATAAATGTCCAGTGTATTCTAGAGTTCAGAGCCAGTTCAATGTAAGCAAATGATTTGAGTGTCTACATTTGTTGCTACTCAATGTTAAATATAAGCAAGAGCAGGCTGTTTATTTTTTCAGGAAATTGCTCTGTTCAATAATATTGATATTCAGTTAGAAAGTTATACCCTTTTTCAGTATCATGTGTTATATAAAAATTAAAAAATAATAAAATACAGCAAAAATGTCAAAAGAAACTACAAAATGGCTTTTAATGCTAGTGTTATTTATTAAGAATCTCATATGAAGGCTAAAGTTAGTCTTCCAAATAGTTCCAATTGCCTTTAATTTTGCAATTGGAAAGAAATTCCCTTTAAAATAAAAGTAAGTGAGATAAATTCAAAAGTGGTACAAGAACAAAATGGTCCACCTCTCTGAAAATATAGTATTTTCATTCATGCACATTGAATCACCAGGTTGACACGTTCTCATTTAACTTCAGCCTTTAAAAATTCCAGTTTATGTTCATCACTGAACCTTCTTCTGTGGGAGACAGAGAAACGTGAGCAGCTCCAAAGACAATTGAAGATAATATGTGGGCTGAATTGCCCTCTGACACATGCAGAAGGAAATTAATTGCTGCTGCTATCTCAGGTGGGATAAATCTCCCTGAGAGGACAGTGGTGTCTCTTGATTTTCTAAAGAAGGGTTGCAAATAATTTAGCGCTTATACCCATGCGGTGGATGTATTCGCAATAAGGGTTTCTGCAATATGCTCTGAATTCACACCCTCCTGTACTGAACTTTTTCCCATGCTGAGATGTTTTGGGCCTGACACAGAGCAATGAACAGATACTGGGGCAGTATCTGTTGTGTGGTTCATTGGGAATACAAATTCAGGTTGTTTGGTGTGGTAATGAAAATCAGAAGACAGTATGAATGAGGAAAAAACACCTTGTATTTTGTTTCTGATGTTCGTTGCTTGTTCCAGTTTTTAAATATTGAACATCTATAGTAATTATGCCTGAAAGTTGCCCCAGAAAATTCCTATGATTTGTGGAATTCTTCCTAGACTCCTGCAAAATGTATCCAGGGCACTGGGTTTGCTTTTCTTTTTTCAGCTGTCTTTAACTGAAGAATTATATAATTCTATTTCAGTAATTATTAATTTAAAATATAGAATTTTATTTTTGTGTGTTTATTTGTATGTATTTTTTCCTGGTTTTGCTTTTGGGTCTTCTTCCTTGTACCGTCTATATTAAAGGTGTGATACAGAGGAAAGGTAGAGAGAGGTGTTTGTTTCTTAACCCTGTGATGTGGGCATTAATTAACTGTGTACATTCCCAGCCAGACTTTCTGCTTGATATTCTCAGTGATCTAGTTTTACTGTCAGGACCAGGAAAAGAAGAGTAAAAAAGGGAAAAAAAAAAATGAATGAGATGATAACACCTGGCATGCGCAGGCTTTAACCTGCTGTCCTGGGGTCCATTTGAAACCCAGGACCATTATCACACCACAGGAGTTTTAGTAACTTAATATCAGAATTTTACCATCACTGCTGCATGTCATATGCATACTGCATTGTGTTGTGCTTATTCTTCTCTCCTTTCAGACAGAGCTACTCTCTGCTGCGTGTTTACCCTTTGTCATTAAGCTGCGTAGTGCATATTTAATTGGGCACACTTCCATCCTTCATGGGTGGAAGTCATGTCTTTTGCAAAGCAACAATTTTTTTTTCTGTCCGCATTGGAAATTATGTCAGATTTGGGGCCAAATTCCCTGGCGAGAATGAGCATAAGCAGCCCTGTATTCTTCCCCTGAGACTCTAGCAGTGTGACAAGAAGAGCTCTGAGACGTGAGTGAGTATGAAGAGCTGATATCAGCTGCTTAATCTCCTCTGCCCCAGGCAGGTTTTGCATTGAGAATATGCCTTGGAGTTACTTTTGGCTAGTGTGTAAGCAGCTGCTTATGTGTGGGCAGGGACGTTCTTCTTCACCCAATGGGGGACCATGCTAGAGCAATTGGTGATAGTGTAAGCTGTACAAGATCCAGGCAAGGAGGCTGAAGGACTGAAGAGAAACAATGTCTGTTGTCTCTGTACAGGTTTTCCATCCCCTTTTTCTCATCCTACAACCTTGACTGCAAGGATTTTCTCTTTTCCCAATGTCACAAGTAATAAAGGCCAAAATCCAAATTCCTGAGACTCAGGCAGATGGTGGTTGCCGAAATAATCCACAAGAAAATCAATCCACAACTGGTAGAGGTTAGTGTTATTAAGGTATTTTAATCCATTTGCAAATAAATGACCCAGCAGAACTAAATTGAACCACTGTTTTGTGTTCAGAATTATAAGGAATATCTTATCACAAAAGCAGCTCCTATGAAGCTCTTGTTAGCTGAACTTGTCCTGGAGAGAGATTCATACATAGTAAGTATTTTGACATACTATCAGAGCAGTCAAGTCCTGGGATTTTTCTGTACATGACAGATTAGTTCTGTTTGGCACTGTGTTGTTCAAACATAACATTCTGTAACACCAGTCTTCTGACTGTGTAGGGTGAGTGCAGATGCTTGAAATGGACTGGTGAGGGCAAAATTCTCATGAGATTCAATAGTTGTATGCATAGGAAAATCAGTGTACTGCATTGCAATAGGGTGCTGTACTCATTTAAATCTAACCAGAAGTACTCATTGGATGGTTGTCATTTTGCTGCCTTCTGAAACACAGCATTAGTGAAATGTCACTTTGTGTTAAGATCATCGGTGGCCTTTGCTATGTACATTCTTCCACGTTTCTGCACAAAAGATAGTGAAGCACACTGGAGTCTTAGCTCTAGAGATCGATTTCTCTTCATGTCTAGTATTAACTTACATCACCAGGGCCAGGGTGGGTGTGAAAGAGGTGGGCAGAAATGGTGTTTATTCACTGAACCTTGAGGTGGAACTTTAGCAAATGGCTGAGCTGCTTTGAGTTGCTGAAATGACTGCAGTTTTGGTACCTTTTTAGGGTTTGCAATGATAAGAGCAGATCTCTAAGGAGTTGAATGTCTGAGTGATCTAAAACCAGGGCAGTCAAGCCGAAGAGGATGTGTGCACTAACCTGTTTGCACTGAATAGTCTCCATAAATAATTTACAACTATGACTGCTAGCTATTATTACAAAAATACTGGATTGCATTTTGACACGTGCATCCAGCTTGTAAGTCAATAGATACATTTCACCTAGTGTATGCAGCCCGCAGTTTCAGCCATCCATCCGTGTGTGTTTTACAACAATGCAATCTACCATTCCAAAACAAGACAGAGAAGACCTTTCGAAATACATTTGAAAAATCAGAACAGTGATAAGACTGTTGGATCTCTTATTGTATTGGTCCTTAATAGGGTTCTGCCCCCTCCCTGCACACAGCTTTCAGTTTTAAACACTTGTGATGTTTTATTTAAGGGTCCTACTCTATGGGCCTTGCCATGGAGTCACTCAGGATAGACTGTAAGGTTTCAGGAAAGAAAAAATTAAAGGATGCACACCTGGCATTTCCTCTACAGTGTTTTCCTTTAAGACTTTTTCAACTCACCAGGAAACTATTTCATTTTAGCTTGATTTAATCAGAAAGAGTGTCAGTGAGTTTTGCCTCAGTCTTAGAGATTAGCAGGGCAGAGGAAATAGCAGAAAAGTACAGTTTCCTATAACAATCAAGTGAAAAGATGCATAAGAGTGTCTTAATTAACCTCAGCAAAGTGGCAACCAAGAAAGTCTTTTTTTTTTTTTTTGTAATCTAATAAAAATCTCCAGTGCCTTAGGTGTTAGCCTACGTAAGATGTAGGGTTTGTAAAGAAAATGAACTTCGCTAGATCTTATTTTTAAAGAGAGGAAAAAAACCCCATTTATTATACTATGTTTATTATTAAGAATAACAATATATAGTGTTTTCAAAATAGACTTTTATATGAAATCAAGGATCACATGTACATATATTTGAAAAGCATTTTCATTATGGAAACTTAAGACAGAAATAAGAAAATGTGAAACAACTAAAATACTAACATTTGCTGTAGCAATATTGCCTTTTTCTTTCTTCCTTATTGCCTCTCTATGCCTATTGTGTCCTGTAGTTATGCAGCAAAACATAGCAGGGGGAGCCTGGGAGTGTGGAATGGAAGAGAAGATAGTGGTGGGAAGAGAAAGCTAGAAGACAAGATGCCCCCATTTTATTTTGTTTCCACGCAGAGCACATCAAGTCTGGATACAGCATTAAGCAGGGTTTGCACACACAAGAAGTGGTCACAACAACTAGATGGACTGTTAGCTGAACATTAGCCACAAGAGACAGATTTTAAGCAGGAGGTCACAAATTCATTAATTCAAAGTTCTTCATGTCCACCACCTCTCTCAAGCATTTAATACATCCAGTGTGGGTTAACTCTGCCACTTGGCAGTGATCACTTGCTGATCACTTCACTGGCTTCTGTTTAAAGAGTTGGAAACAGAGATGGTTGAGGGACAGAATCCAGCTCACAGATTAAGACACCTAAATTAAGGTTTATAACGTAGATGTCTATGTGCCTGTCTAGGTGTGTAAATTCCCACTGTACTCAATAGCAATTCAGTCAATACAGTTGATGGAGTTAAAGAAGCTCTTCGGCTCACCCAAAGTAAACTTGAGCAAAATTAGTTAAACAACTCAGTAAGGCCATTAAATAGTTAAAATATAGGTGTCTACTACATTTACAGGTGCCCTAGTACATCGCTCTTGGCCACCGGATGATTTTCTGGACTGTGTGTTTCTCCTGTAGGTCCTGTTCAATATCTGCCTACTCCAGGTGGTCGTTTCAGATAATAGTAATGTTGCATCTGTGTTCAGGCAGCTGAGTTGAAATCTCTGCTCGCATGCACACCTAGATGTAAACATCTACATTTTCATTTTAATTTTTTAAGGTACATCAAACCTTAAGTATCCCTTTTCCCAAAATATCTTTCTTCTGGAAATTAGCTCTTTCAATCTCTCATAGTCTGGAAATGGCTAAAAATTTATATTTTAAGGTATCTAATATTAGTCTGGGAAAAAGTTATTGCCATTGTCTGGATTCCACCTTCCTGAAGTTGTAAGAAATGTGATAATCAGTAATGTTTATTGACCTATATCTTTAAAATGTGCTCTTGTGTGACAGCCCTTTGTTTTGGGCTTTCTCGCCTCTACTCAGCTGCCAATGCTTACAGAAATCTGAGTTCTCTATCCTGCTGCAATCTGATTAAAAATTTGTGCAAAGTTATCAAAGCCAGAGACAGGACAGATGCAAACACACAGTATATGCACATTAGTTTTGTTGCAAACAGATTTCTTGCTAGTTTAGTTCAATAGGAAAAAGTCCTTCACAATTCATAATGGAACATCAATCAGATCCATGGTGCTACGAAGGATACTGTTCCTTGGAATAACTAGTCAGGGACAAGAGAATTCTTGTCCAAGGAAAACCTGTTCAGGACATCCTAACATTCATGTTGGCTAAAAACTAAGAAATCACTTCACTCTGCCATGCATATTACACTGCTTTCTCCAGACTTTTAGGACTACCTCAATTCTTTTATCTATCTTTTTTGCTTAGGTATCTAGAACCCACTTCATTTGAAGTTCCAAACCAGGCCTGAGTTTCACTTCTGCCTAGATCTCTTTGCACAGTCAAGGAGATGTAGATGGCAAACAGACCTCAAGTAAAGAATGGTGTCGACTTATTGGAAGTAAGGCAGCAAATCCAACCATGCTTTTATGCCTAAGTGACCATAGGACCAATAGGAAAAAAATCTGAACTCCTTAACCTTGCTCATGAACTCCCAGTCTGGTGCCCTCCAGTAGCTGCATATGGATGAGACTAAACTAGTATAATCTCAGATGCTCAGGAGACAGAAGTATAACAAGAACAGCATCTGCCACAAGAGATTAAAATTGTAAAGGTAGAATTTGTTGTACCCCTTTGGTCATACTTAAACTTCCTTCCTACGCTTTGACATGAAAATAGATCACAGCAGCATTTTCTTATTCTTAGGCATGTATCTAAGTTTTTCTAAAGAACACATGGTGTTGTAAGAAAGAGTAATTTAAACTAGTTAGTACATGCTACTTCTAAATTTGGGTCACAAAAATTTCTTTCTTTTTCTCAGGATGAACAATTATATTTGACATATTTGATAAATGATTGATTGCAAATAACAGTGCATGAGGAACAGTAAACTGAGACAACTGAGGAAAAAATCTTTTTGTCTCTTAATATTGTACTGTTACCACCCACAACCTGGCCAAAGACTTAGGAATATTTGAAATTTGAGTTGCATGCATCCTGAAAGTATTGGTTTGCAGGGCTGAAGAGTGGATTTTATAGAAGTATCAGGAAAAGACACTTTTCATTATCACTAATAGCTTCTCTAAAGGTTGCTTCTTGAACCAGCTCTGCATCCTCTCAGTTCCCAATCAAAACAACATTGCTTGGCTCTAAGTAGAATTGCACAGTGCTATAAAGAACAAATCCTATAGTATCTCATTTTCTTTAGCTTCTGAACTTTTTCAGATCTGGCCTTCAGCACAAGTAGGCTGGAAGAGGTTCAATAAGCTATAATAATCAGGAAATCATTCAGGTTCCTCGATTCTCTCCAAGTGGTGTAACAAGGCTCTGTAGCTGGCAGAGATCCAAACTTAATTGGTATAAGAATGGATCACAGACAAGGCCATGGCCATCCATAGGCATACGTGATGGATAACTACTAGTGCAGCATTTTCAGTCATCAATCTTTAGAGGAAAAACACTGTGATAGCTGAGTAAAACATGTCTTGCATCAGCAAAAATGACACATGGTAAGGATGAAGAGAATCATTCAGTCTGTAACCTGAGAGTTTTTTTCCACTTTCTGATTAACTTTACAGTAGTTTTAAACTCAGTCCAGCCCAAGAATAAAATGAATAAAATGAATACAACTGTAAAGAATACTCTTATTGAGATACTGTGCAAAGGGGAAAAAAACCCCACCCTTTTTATTATAACTGCTACATGGCAGAGGGAACTTAATGATAAACTTTTACTATGCTTCAGAAAGAATATCCCACATATAATTAGCCTTCTTAATAAAATACTTTCACAAAAAGTATTTTATTTCTGATTATTTTTGCCTACAGTCCTCATTATTACTGTGGTGTGTGTGATCACTTAGACTGAAACACAAAGGGAATTTTATTTCCTTTAGAGAGGGTTTTTTAACCCCTCCATTTCCATCCATCAAAAAAATACCACACAACTGACGCATGTTTTGTGGTTGACTTCAGAGGCACAAAGTAGGCACAACAAATTCCAATACTCTGTCAGTGAGGAGTGACCGCTGAAACAGGGAGCAAGCCCATGATTTAAAATGTAAGATGTATTCTAATACACTATTCTGGTTGCTCTCACACTACCAAAATTTACATTGAAGTCTGTTTTGGATATAAGAGAAATGCAAGAATAGATCATTTGCTGGTTTAGGACAGACATTCAGATAATTTTCACTCCTGCCAGGACACAAATATATACATACACTGGTGACCTAAATGATTTTCCTTTATTATATCATCATTACTACTATTATTCTTCAGTGAACTGACAACATCTCTTGGGAGATGTTCAAGTATGCTTGTCAAGAAGTGGCTGGAGATGAAGATAATTTTCAGGTCATTACTGTCATGAGATGTTAAAACTGAGAAAGGCACATAAAAGGTCAGCTAGAGAAGCTTTTTGTCCAGGTTAGTGTCAGAGTTGTTTTTACTCTGCCACTACAGAAGGTTTAGGGTATGGAACAGTAAAATCTTACATCAATGCAATTGCATTTTTGACATAATAGTGCCTTTCTAAACCAGGTGCCCATAACTCCTTCATCAAACATGGTTGATTTTTTTTAACTTATACATACAGGGACATGATTTTGCACTACTTTTAATAGCAGGAGCCCCTTTCAAATAAAAGGTGTCAACTCTAAAGTTTGTATGTGGAGCAGGTGTGATTTTATAGAAGAAAATATTTCCAGAACTGAAAAATACAGTGTGCAACAATTGACCTCACCATTATTTGTGTAGCAGCAACTAAAATACATGACCACATGACATGATGTTGTAACATGAACACATTCATGATGTCACATGACTGTGAATATACTCCCAAATCCCTGTCAGTCTGTGATTATGTTCCATGTGTAAGAACAACTGAGAACTTCCAGATCATGCTGTTCAGCTCAGGTCTGCTGTCCAGTTAGAGTAGGGTTTGACCTGGTAGTTGAACTGATTAAATGATTTGCTGATAAGAATGGAAAACCAGCTTTGTTCCATTCTCTAAGATCAGCCATAGGTTCTCCTCTCCCTTTCTTTGGTATTGGGTCCAGTGATCATATGATTGCAGTGTGAGTCAATTCAGGAGGCTGACCCACTATGCTGATCATTAGGTGAGACTACTTAACATCTTCAGTGTAAACTCATGTCCCTAGAAATCCTTCCCTACACTTTGACCATGAAAGGAATCTAGGGTAAGGAGAATGAAGCGGTGAGCTCAGATGTAATGTCTACGTTATATATCTAAATATGAATGATTTGAACTCTGCCCTATTAAGACTGACTAGATAATTATTACAAATTATTTTGATTACATACCTATGTCAGCAAATTCCTGCTCTTCTTTATTCTAGTGAGTATGGCTTAAAAAGTCCATACTGACGTTATGTTCTGATAAACTGGGAATTGCTAGTATTGCCAACAGTGATGGAGGAAGTTTTGCAAATAAACAATATTTTCTTGCCACTGATGAATTAAAGTTATAGTAAGACATTCAAGAGGAAGGGAAACATCTGCTTGTAGATAGATGTAGCCTGTTAAAGACAAGATCTAATAGTGAAAAAAAGGTGAGGATCTGAGAATGGCATCTGGGATAATTACAGGAAATGGGAACAGCAAATCTGATCGAGAGAGAGAACTAAGAAGGATAAAGCCCAAAGAAGGACAAAATTTCTTAGTGCTTATGTTCTCAGTGCTACTCTTCTTTAAGAAGAATCAGATGGAGGAGAATGGAAGAACAATGCGGGAACAGGCAATAAGAAACTGTAAATTGGACATCCTATGACTGTGTAGACAAACAAGAATGGAAAGACTAAGGTAGCTGGAGAGATAAAAAGAATACAAGAGTAGTTTTCAGCCTAATTTTCAAGGACCGTAGATGACCACTCTGTGTGTATGTGTCTTCGCCTTCCTGTGCTATCGAACAATTTTGATGAATTTTAATCAAAGTTTAACTTGAAGACTGCTTTCTTGAATACCCTCTCAAGCACAAGATTCAGATTGATAAGGAACATGTTTTCCTTCACTTTGGTGCTTACACAACCTCTAGTTCTTAGATGTGGAGCTTAAGAGATTCTTATGATAGGACAAGATCCACTTGAAAAAAAGTGGTTTAGAAGAGGATGAAAGTAGAGAGGAGAAGATGAAGGGTAGCTTTAAGGACTATATAGAGGTTAAAAGAAGAAAGCAAGTAGGAGAAGTTTGCCCTACTGTTGAAGAGAGAGGAACCAGGAAAAAGCAGCGAAGTGGGAGATTGGAAGGAGAGAAATGTGACATAACATTGATGTTCTCTAAAAGAGCGTGACCCATGCAGAAGTGATAGACAGTTTTGTAAAGTGGAGGTGGTCTTTGGCAAACATATGGCACAGTTCAAGGAGGATGGAAAAATAAAGACAGCCTGCTTTGAAAGATGGTGAATCAGGAGAAAAACAAAAATGTAATGTTAAAAGACTACATAGTAATGTGATTTTTATCCACGGCCACTCAGCAGTGTGGGAGCAGGAGCACAGGAAGTGAGTATTAGGCAAGATGTACATTATATGGAGTTTCCCTTATGAAAATGAAAACATTCCTATTGCTCTCTTGAAACAGACTGTAGAATTTAATAGAAAACTATATTCCTGCTACACTATTTTGCTGGATGTTTCATATGAACTATAAAATGCTTATTATTTGCTACTAGTATTCTTTCTATGTGGAATTTTCTGTAGAATCTGTGTAGTCTAATCCTAAATTCCATACGATTTTTCCATATAAGATCACTAAAACATCTTCAGTAAAGAAACACAGGCAAACATTGCATTTACTGCTCTCCTGCCCTCAGCTGGGCTACTGTCTTAGGTCTGCTACATGAAATAACATGTTGTGTGTCATTTATATAGTTTACCTTATGATCTGTTACCTGCTTTCATGAAATGTATCCTAGTTGCATGAACTTGCCAAATGCCAGCTGAAACTAAAATATATAGCATTATTTACTCCATTCAGAAATGGATTTAAAATAGAGGAGTCAGGGGTATAATAAAATAAATGACAGAAAGAAATGTATCCTATTTAATGTGGAGACCAACAACAAACTGCTTCTTAGATATTTTTGTCAGAAAAACAATTCTTTTTTCTCCTCTAAATAGACCTAAGATAGTGTCCCTTATATGTAATAAGATGTAAGTTGGGTTTATTCTATTGACTTTTTAAAACAATTCCTAATATTGCTTATAAAACTCTGCCAGAAAGTACTCATTTTAATCATCAGTCAGCATTTTTATTATATTATAATCCTTAATTGATTGACGTTTAATCACAGTCTTTGTATTTTACTATCCCTTGTCTCATAAGAGGCAATTTTCTCTTTACTGTAGTTTAACAGCTGATGAAAAAGATTTAAGGAAACCTATAAACTTAAGATTGGTTAATGGTCCCTTATAAAAGAATATTACACTTCTAGGATCCATTGCACAGATGTGATACTCAATTGTAGAAATGTGCATGGGGTTTATTAAATTACAGCACAAATCTTCAGTCTTCTGAATTATTGTTCATGTTGGTATTGTTAGGCAAATGGGGAGACACATTATTGCTTCCAGTTGTTCGCATTACTGTGGTGTAATACAGTCAGAGACAGCTGGCACATTGCTCTAGGCGAATGCAGAGCTAGAGCAGCTGCAGAGTTCTGGGCCCCAAGTGAAGGTCCAGCACCGCTGAGTCAGTACTGGGTGGCTCAACAAAAGAGGTCCAGAAATTAAAAGAAAAAGTTGCTTTTTCTCAGAGTTAGCATGCTGGATTTTGTGCAACTAATTAACATGGCCTTTTTTTGTTTCTTACGGAAACCAGTGAACAGCAAAAGCAACAGCAAAACTGTTTGTCCTAGCTGTATTGCAGAGGGTGAACTACAGATTTTATTTGCTTTACTTATGAAGGCACAGAAGAAGATGATAAGTTCTCAGCTGTAGCATGAAGAGTCACTGTTTTCACAAGTTTTGAGTTCTAAGAATGATGTTTAAAAATGAATTCTCACATCTGCCCATGTGAGAATGTTGTGTTAAAGTCAAAGATTTTATGATTTAATTTATAGATATTAGATTATTAGATTGTCCATTTTTCATGGGTTTAAAGATCACAAAAAATCATTCAAATAACTAAAATCATCTACTTTGAATTCTTGCATGGCGCAGCCTGCTGTATTTTATCCTGCATATACAAATTTCAGCCCAGTAACTTTGATGAAACATATCTCACAGGAGGCAATGAAGACTTACATTGTTCCATAATTTCATAATTCCCTTAACAATTTGTTAAAGTAGTTACTGTTAAAGATACTAATCTTACTCCACTTTGAAATGCTGTCAACTCCAAACTTTGTGCCTCATTGTGGAACTGCAAGAGCAATAGGGAGCTCTGAGAGTTTTGTTTCTATTTAGGCTATTAACAGGAGTGCATTTATCTTCTGAGAGAGGAACCTGCAACTTTAAAGATAACATCCTGGTCCTACTGCAGACAAGGAGAAAACTGCCATCAAAGCCATTCAGGGTGCTGGACCAGAGCCAGCACTTTAGAGCCTTCCATTTCCAACCTGGAATTCCCTCTGCTAGACCACAAATTCGAGTTGGAAGAGGCTTAAACTGTTACCTGCATTTCCTAAAATAGCATGGACATGCTTTACTTAATGAAGTATGAGTATATGCTCTAATTCTAACCCAGATATGTTTTTATAAAATGATTATTGCTAATTTTAAACTGGTGCACATCTCACAAGTCTTTTGGCTATTTTGTCTTCCTCCATAATTTCATTTAGAAACACATGATATTTGATTGCTTTTCTGCCTAACTTATATTACGTGAGCAAACATCTAGAATGGTGGCTTGGAAAAAAAGGAGCTGCCAACAAAATCTTGCCAAATCAGATAAGATGCAGATAATAATGGTGCACTCGAGAAGGGGCAAGGAGCAATTAAAATCCTTGTGAGAGCAGGTTGTGTCCTTGCTTCCATTTAAGATCCAAATTTAAGTGAGTGGTTGGATTCTCCACCAGTTTTGACAGTCAGAGTGTACAGCAAACTTGCCAATACTTTTTGTCAGCTGCATCTAGCTAAGGGACTGCAACTTTTTCTTTTGACTCATACTCTTGAGATTATTATCTGTGCTCTGGATATGCTGAGAGCCTTTTGTTGACATTGGGTTTACACTGTGTTACACTTTAACACCATGTGAAGACTAAAGTTAGGATAGCTTCAGAGACCAAATATAGCAGCTATCTTTCTGGGTAGGGCTTCTCACTAAAAATCATATTGGCACCCTGGAGTTTCATGGTCTTGCACTGACCTCTGTAGCTTAACATGTTTGCCAGGCCTTTAGAACCTAAAATTAGCTTGAATATGAATTAAATGTTGGTCGTTTTTGTTTTCTTAATTGTGTGTACTAGGGTTGTCATCCCTGGTCAGCAGTTGATGACCAAGTTGACTTCTCTCTTATTCCAAAACGGAGGTGTAATTGTGTGTTTTCTGGATGTCCCTGAAACTCCAAAGCTTCAGTCCCTTTTTTGTCACAAAATAGCACTATACAGTTGTCTCCAAACAACACCTGTTTAATAGCATTCTTTAACAGGGCTGAAGGTATGTTTCCCACAATGATAAAAGGTTGGAAAGGAGTCTCTGTAGGATGCTGCTTGGCTGAGTTCCTGTTGGTATGATTTTCATTCTTCTGGGATTTTATTGTATTATAAATGATATGTGAGGGAGTTTAGAGTCTTAAACAGGCATCTTTTAAATTATTTTAATCTAAATGAATCAACTGTGGCTACCCTTAGCAAACAATGTCAGATCACTAAAAGTTTACATGCTGCAAAAGCCTTTATCCAGTTCTCATTCAGCTCCTTTCCAAACTTTACATTTTTCTACAATGTCCACAAGAAATCCAGAATCATAAGAATAAAATAAGTTAGGCTAGGGTATCTGCGGGGCCCTATATTCGCTATATTTCAAATTGTAAAATCAAGGCAGTAGTTGTCTCTTTCGGTCTCTTTTAGGTTAATAGGTCAGATTTTCAGCACTTGGGATAGTAAGGTATTATCCCATTGCTAGTATGAGTTCTATATACTTGGAGTATGGTCTCAGCGAATGTGCATATCCATTTGCTGCAGAGCAAATGTGAACAGCTCAAAAATGTTGCCGAAACAAATCTGCAGATTCATTTGGGCAAATGTTCGCAAATACGCCTTGCCCCTATGCTCTACTCCCTACCCTGCAACAAAACATTCAACTCTCTGTGAACAAAGACAAAGAGCCAGTGCAGTGCAGTTGGTGTTTGGCATGCGTGCTATTCAGCAGGTGCATGCTAAATTGCATTAGACTTAACACCAGGAACCAGATCACTAATTGGGCACCAACGTGAAGAATTTTTCTCATTTGAGACCTGAATTGCAACACTTATATCCCTTTAGGCGAGACATCACAACCTTCCTATCCCAAAGCAACAGCGCTACCACTTGAGCTAAAGGAGAATCTCCATTAGCTAACAGTAGTAGCACTTACTGTATATCCTGTTTCTAGGCTGCAAGCCACAATAAGGGAAAATCATTGTGATCCCTAAGTGATTTATAATAATTGTGATTTTAGGGCTCTGTTTTTTTCTAACTTTTCATTTATTTTTAATTCTGTGTGATATTGTTTGGATGAAATAAACAAAGAGAGCATTGGTTCTCAAAATTCAGACAAAGATTTTCAGGTTTTAGGGAGGTTGGATAAACTAAGCATGTTTGATATTTTTGTCTCTCCTCATTTCTTAGCTGCCTGTTTATACTATTTCAAAACTGTGAAATATTTCCTCACTGTCTTTCTTTTACAAGTCACAATAGGTGCAAAAATAACCTAATGTTACGTTTATAAAAACTGAAAAATGACAGGTTTTCCCTCATGAATAACAGTGCCTGGGGTGCAGTTCTTTCTCAAGCTTGTTTGTGGTGGGTTGTAGGCATAGTAACTAGGTCCAAGTAGAAGTATTCAGCTCCTTAGGAAATCAAACCACTTAGTTCTCTGCATCTGAGGGATTGACTGACTTGAAGTACACACAGCTGAAGGATATCATCTGTTGCACCTCAGCTGTGAGAAGATGGTTATAGATTCCTTCTGTTTGCTGACAGTTTTATTTTCTAAAGGCAACTTGTCATGTGAGACTCTTTCCATACCCCTACACCTCTTTCTCTAAAATTGCTTCATTACTATTATTTTTTTTTCTTAGGTCAGTTGTTTTCTTTCTTTAGATACTTTTACAATAGGAATTATAGATACTGTGCTTAAGCTAGCCAGAACATAAGACAACACTTCAAACGGAAAAGTCTTTATTTAGTTAATTAATTGTACATATTGTTCATTTAAAATGCTCCAAGAGGACCCCAAGTGTAAATACAAGTGTTCTGTTGAAACAAGATCATAAAAATCAGCAGGAACAGATCATTTTATGATGATTATTTCTACATCAGTTAAAATTTGCATTCAAAATAAATGTTATTATTACTACTTCTATCACTTACTAGAAATTCTTCTTGCTCTTAAACCATCTTCTGATCTCCTTCCTAAGAAAAAATCCTGCCAGTCATAGTTACAGTCAAAATAACAGAATTATCCTGTAAGGAATTATTATATTTCAGTTTAGTCCTCTTTCCAACTCAAGTGAAAAGATGCAATTTAAATAATTTCCTAGGAAATCAGACGCTCAGGAAAATGTATCTCAAATTACATGGAAATATATAATTTGAAAGTAAAAAATATAAAGATAAAAATTAAGTGATTTTGCTCTATTCAAGCAAGTGCTTTAATTTGCTTACTTCCAGGAAAGTTTTTTCTGTGGGAGTGTGGGGAAAGTGGTTAAGGTTTTTTTCACCTTAACCATCTGTTCTTTATAATAGAAAACTTTTCTACCAGGGATGATTTTTTTCTTTTTGGTAGTTCTAAATATATTGCCCAGGACAAAGGAAGAAATGAATGTACAAAACCAGAACACAAGTGTTTTTCAAAGCTAAATACATTTTCACTTCCCCCAGGGTTACTCCCATGCTGATCTATTTCTACAGTTTCATAGAATTTAAGTGGGGTTTACTTGTCACTCCCTGGCAGCTAAAAATTGCCACCTGTTCTGAAGAAAAAAAAATTAAAAAAAATCACAGAATCATAGAATGGCTTGGATTAGAAGGAACCTTAAAGCTCATCTAGTTCCCACCCTGCTGCCATGGGCAGGAGCACCTTCCACTAGACCAGGTTGCTCAAAGCCCCATCCAACCTGGCCTTGAACACTGCCAGGGATGGGACAGCCACAGTTTCTCTGGGAAATCTGTTCCAGTGTCAACTGGAAGGGATTTGGTTAAAAACTGTGTGTGGTGGTATTATTCTCTCCTGGTGGCTGCAAAGTCCTTCACAGAAACTTCCCTAGCTCTGAATGCCTAGCCCTTCCTCCTTGTAACACATTCATCATCAAACACTGTTGCATAAACAGAACATAGAGTCATTCTCTGAATACATCATTTCTCCCACTCATTATTGATGAATTAAAAGTTATCAATAACTCAAGGAAATACAAGAAATCACCCTTCTTTTGTCAGACTATTATATATTCTTTGCATGTCCTGCATAAAACCTAACACATTTTTTGAAGAACTATTCAGTATTTCTTTTCTGTTGCCTTTTTTTTTTTTTCAGTGATATTAGGTGAAATAGGATCTTCCCAGAGACACTTGTCTCATTCCTTGTTAGCGGAATGATTTCTAGTTATTGTAGGTGTCTTTCTTTTCAGATCTTTCCCTCCTCTTCTTCTTCGGTATTTACTTTGATATCACAAGAGGATACTTGATCTTAAGGTTCTTTCTAACCCTAACCATTCTATGATTCTATGATGGTAGTAGATCCTCTTTGAATGATGAGAAATGAGGACATGGTTTTATAACAGGCTATGTTCCTTACAACATGAAAAACTTGGACACATCTAACATGTCTGCTGCTGACAGCTGTACTCTACTAAAACCTTTGAGAGCCTTAAGCAGGCTGTGTCAAACGCAGAAGTAACCCTACGCACAGAGAACCTGCAGGATTTGCCCTGCTTATTTGTCCCAGTGCTTTGCTGGATTGAGGCCACAGCATGTACTTTCATGTACTGCTGACATGCTGAGTTGAAAACACTAACCACCTTAGACTTTTTGTTCCTATGCCTCTTAACAGAGAAGAAAAAAAGCATTTAAATCGAGGAGTAGGCACATGTGTAAGGAGATGCATGTATTACAGAGGTGGAACTGAGACAGAGTAAAATCCCGCTGTGCTTGTCCTTTTTGTGGTACACGTGGAGAAGCAATGTTAAATCAGAAGAGTGAGGAATAATTAATGCTAGTTTGTAGGGGATAACTAAAGCAATATCACTGCAATCTCAAATTGCACAGAAAACCAACTGTGTAGTTGGGAGATAAATAAATGTCTTCCTATGCTCTTCTCAAAGAATAGAGCGGATTTGACAACTCATTTTCACTTTCAAATGTCACTAATTATTTAGAAGGAGGGAATGTTTGTTTTTTATTGCCCAAGAAAAGCTGTTTTGCAAGGCTTGGATGCTGGAAGCATTGTAAAAATGTGAATCCCACTTTATAATACATCAAAACATCTCTTCCAAAACATCACTTCTCATATTTGTGTGGGGTTCTGCATCATATACGTAATAATGGTGTTTCCTGAATTTCTCAGAAGAAATTGTACATCATAATTTCTGTCTCTGAAATTATTTTATACATCTGTTTGTTGTATATGTTTAAATGCTTCCCTTCCATGGCAAAGACAGTTTTGTCTGGTGAGTATCTTCTTGTATTTTGTCTCGGTCAAAGCCTTTCCTCCTAAAACCAACTGCAAACTGTCAAAAATGTTAATATGCAAGTCAGCAGTATTACACAAAAGTCATTGTTTCATAAGAGAAAAGAGCGATTAGCTTTAATAATTTAATACGCTCTCTAAATTAACAAAGAAGAAGTGGACAATGTAACCATACTGTACCTAGATGGATGCCCTTTTCCTTTTTTTTTTTTAAGATTCATTGTCATGTCACTCAAGTGTCAAAATTCAACATTACCAATTGCCACCACTACATATAGCCTCACATGCCCAGAGCAAGGTGTTGAGGCTCATAGCTACAGCTATGAGGATGAAGAGCATTTGTGTCAGACAACACTAGACAATTAGAGACACTCCTGTACAATGCAGATCAAACCCAGCCATTTGGAAACTAATACTGTTTTAACTAGGAGTCTAGGGGTCGAGGAGGGATGGAGGTGATGATTGCCAAGCACTGAATCCAAATATGGGTTTATTTTCCTAAAGAGACACAGGAATGAGGAAGAGCGTTGGCAGATGAGGATTTTCTGAGTGTGTGTGAGCCTGTTCTTAACCCATTAACTTGAATGGCTCTACCCAGAGCTTCTCCAGTTTGCAATGGAGGTGCAGGTGTCTGGGGGGGAAAATATCATGACAAGCATCTTGGAATCATCCTGAGTTTTCTCTTTTTTGTTGCCTAATCATCTATGGAGGAACAGCAATATTAGAAATTATAGTCATCCATTCAACATATTACAGCAGTGTTAAAAGAAGAGCTTTTCATTCATTGTGTTAAAACACATTTTGATAACTGTCATTTTTTTATTAGTTGAAAAAGATGTGAGCATAACGTACATGCACATGTCAAAATTGTCTCCTTGCAAATAATATTATTGTTGTACTGAAAAGAATTTGACATTTCTGATTGACTGAAAACATGCCATGATATCACATTATAGTTCCTTTACCTAAGTTGAGCACAGACTGCCTAGTGCCAGCTTGGAATATTTTGCCAAGAGATTAAGTCATAGAAATAAAATCAAAGTGACTTAGGGGACAAAGAAGTATTGTGCCTTGTTCAAAAACGTTATGGGCCAGAGATTTGTTCTTGGAATGGAACATATGAATGGCTCACATTTTGGGGGGAGCTAGACATATCCCCACTCTCTGAAATGGAGTCTCAATGGTGACTGACTGTCTGCACTGAGCAGACGAAGTTAGGAAAATAGGAGGCAGGATGGCAGCTTCCCCTGCTAGTTTTCTGCTCTTCAAGGGCATGTACTTGGAAACTCTGAGGCAGGGAGCCAGTTTTCCATTTCAGCTTTATGTGCTGCTCACTCAATGCGCACACAGTTTTTAAATGCAGGTCTCCACCTTGTCTGAAGGGCGGTAATTAAGCGTGGTTTTGGTTGCCCCAGGCAGCCAGATAATAGGAACTTTCCTGTCTTGATGAGTGGTCCCAGAGGATCTGTGCTTTTGGTACCTCCTGAGTTGACTGCTGAATGCACTTGATATGGGACAACCTTGAAAACTGCTCAGAAATGCTGGCTTCTGTGGCAGCTGGTGATCCATTTGCTAAGCCATGCATGTACCACATGCAGAGGATTTCTAGCTGATTTTGGTCTGAGTTATTCAAGTGACTAACTGCATCCTTTGCCCAGCAGCAGCAACTTGTTAAAGATTCTCCTAATAATCTTCAAGTTTGGGTTTAGAGGAGGTTGTAAGAGGAAGAGAAATCATGTCTCTATTGAGAGCTGGGTTTTGACTGGTTCAGAGGTGTGAGACTTCATCTGTTGCATGAGAATCATTGCTTCATTGGCTCAGCATACCTCAACAATTTCATTGTTAGTATAATGGATTAATTCCAGCTTTCTAGGAGCAAGTTTTTTGGCAACTACACAGTTGCAAGGAGCAATTATTTTCTGTATTGATTGTTCTTATATTTAATAATGTTAAATTGTGTTAATTAACCTGGAAATTATGAGATTATGCTAACTGCACAGTGTATACCTACATAAAAAAAAAAATTTCCAGTGAGAAAACTAATGGACAGCACAGCTTGAATAAAAGGCCAGCCAATTTTGAGGAGGCAGCTTCAGAAAAAGGAATTGTTCATCTATGAGGCTTAAATTAGTTTAACTTTGCAATACATGGGGATCTTGCTTGAACAAAAACAAAGAGAAAAGATAAAATAGAAATTTTTTAAATTAATTCTTCCCTGGCATACTTAATCCAGCATCAGATGTTAAACAGCACTTCATCTCTGCCCCTCTCATTCTATTGGTCTGACATAAAAAGAAGGGTAATGAGAGGAGACCTGTCAATAATATTTTACAATTTATTAGGTTAAAAATCTAGCTCATTTTCTGGCAATAAAACCAAAATAGCGTGTATGTAGTCAGAAGTCTGCCACTGAGTACAGAGTTACACATCTGGATAGATGATACTTAAGTGCTTTCAACAGGGATTGTAGTGAATTTGGAGATGCTACTGCAAGACATTATCAGCCCTATATTTATTAATTGAAACATTTTTAAAAACTGTTGCACTGAAGCCCAAACATTTCACAGAAATTTTTGGTCAATAATTTCAGTGAGGGTGGTTTTCAGCAGAAGTTTGAAATTTGTACTGAAACAAAAGGGGGAGAAAGAACCTCGATTTCCAAGGGACAGAGGCAGGAAAGACTCAGTTCAGTTCATTCCTCTGCTTCATTTAGTTAATCTGGTTTTTTATCTGGGTTTCCCCCCCCCCCTTTTTTTTTTTTTTAATAAAAAGTGTCCAATTGCTTTCCTTTCATAGTTTGAACCCTCAAAATTTATTCACAAAGCACAAGAGACTTTTTCCACATGGAGTTGCTTGAGGGATTATAGGCAAAAAAATGGTACTTTACTCCAATTAAGCCAAGCAGAGCTGAAGTTAAAGGACTTCTGAATATCTGACTTAGTGCCTCATACTTTTAAACAGTTCCTCTCAACAGGCTGTAGAGAGAAGAAGAAACTTTGCAAGGTATAAATGGAAAATTTTGTCAAATTCATTGAGACACAGGTCTGAAAGTGCATAACTTGGGCTTTTGCATTATGTAGAAGCTCTTGTGGGGAGAGCTTTTTTCTAAAGGGCTTATATGGCAGGCTTTAAGATTTCAAAACAAAAATTTCAGACTGATTTTTTTTACAATCAAGTTATATTTAACTTTTTCTTTTTTAGATCTCTGATGGATCCAGTAGCTGTGAAAATAAGTGTGCAGAACAACTTTTTAAGGTAATTTTTAAATACCTTTGATCAATGTCTTTAGCTGATTATTATAGAATAGAATCATAGAATCCTCTAGGCTGGAAAAAACCTTCAAGATCATCAAGTCTAACCATTAACCTAGCACTGCCTAGTTATACATTATGAATATGTTCACTAAAATTTCAACTTTTAAATTTAAAATCAAGCCATGTGGTTTTAGATCAGCAACATGAAAATATGCTGACAGAAACTCAATTCATTTTCTTCCCCTCTTCTTTCCATTGCCCTTTAGACAAACAAATGCGAGAAAGAATACCATACTTGAAATTTTAGGAACATCTGTTAAACGACCTGTGTTTGGGTTTTTTAAGAGGAGACTTTTGTACCCCATCTTTCTAAACAGAACTGGAAAATTCTCAAGAACTGGTGAACTGTGCTTCAAATTTCCAACATAAACCCTATCAAGTACTCTCTGTTTCGTTAGTGTCTGTGATAGCGGTGTGTCAGGTCTGTGTCTAGTCTATACAGGTAATGAACAGCAATACTGGTGGCCACTGCCTCTGCTACCTGCTAGCTGGGTAGAGCAAGAGCAAAGCATATGTTCCTCTAAAATTCCTTGATAACTTTCTCCCATTCCTATGAACAGCAACAGTAAATGACTATTTTTCCCTACATTTGAAAGCATTTCAACCCCAGACTTGGCTCTGTGCTGAACATAGTGCAGGGGAGCCCTCCAGCACCTTATTAAAGCTAGAGAATTTACAGAGCAATATTGGGCCCCTGAGCTGCTTCTGTTGTCTGCTGCACCCCTTATGCTGCCTTTCCTCTGTCCCCATCTACATGAGACTATCTTCCTGCTTTCATGCAGACCTGCGCTATGCCAATGGCCAGGGCAGAAAGCGTAAGTGCCAATGAAATGCACAGAAGTTTCTCTTGTTGAGCTGAACACATAATAATTTCAGAAAACGAAAATGCTGAAACTCAAAGAGGCTTCTCGCTAAGCCTTTTAGTGGATTACAAAGAAACAAAATCTAGAGGAACTATCCAAACTCCCTTTGCTGTAGATTAACTCTGTAACTTCATTATCATGTTGCATTCTCATTCCTTTTAGTAGCACTGTAGTAAAGCACATATGCTTATCAAATCACAGAAGTGGTGTTACAGAAATCAAATTCAACAACAAAATGAAGTAGCCATTCCCTGCACTAAATTTCTCTTACATAAAGCTAATCCAATATTTCATTGAAAGGCAATTTAGCACTAAATTAAAAGGTCCCTATTTCCATAGGAAATAGACTGGGCCATTGAGCAATCAATTTCTTTTTAAATAGCAGCCTTCCTGCAGAACTTCCAAAGATAAGGGAGCTAGGAATGCATTCTTACATCCCAGTCAGTGCAGGAATAGATCAGGGAAAAGAGCAAATGCAACTGATGGTGAATTTTATGAATCAGTCCTGGAATTTTCTGGGAATACCTGAGACCTGAGGAAGCTAGCAGCATTGTTACCCTGAAGTAAGAACTCTTAGTTTAACAGGATAACATAGTCTGTGTACAACAGATAGTTTGGCAGCTCCCTCACAAAATATTGCCATTTTTGAAGCACAGAAAATGGAATGAATTGACAGCAAGCAGCTTTAAGACTGCACCTAATCACTTAGAGAACAGTTATGTAAATTCCTACTGATTTCAGACATCCAGGATCAGGTCCATAATGACTAAAAGACAGCATGACTTAATAATAAAAGACAATGTTGATTATTTTCCTCCAGGAGGAAAAAAAATCACTAACCTAAGTACTAGAAACTGAGATAAAAATAACACAATGAATTCAAGCATTAATAAAGCAACATAAATATATGATGCTGCTAAAGCTGTGTATGGCCAACAAGTGACTTTCGTGGGAATGTGACAAGGAACCACCAGAAAAGGCACAGCTGTGACCGGCATGAGCGGCACGTCTGATCATCTGTAACCAGAGAACACCGGTAACACCTTCGCTTGCAAATAAACCTGCTTTTTGTGCTCAGCAGCGGAGCTGACAGGCCTCAATCAACGTAGAGATAATGCCACCTTCTGGTCGTCACATAGATGACAGCTCCTTGTATTTGTAGACCGGTCCATTCATCAACAGTTTGTGCAAAACTTGCCTTACAGGCATGAAAAGATATGAAAAGTGTTACACTCTTTCCTTTTTCCTTTTCATAAATGTCCTTTGGTGACTGCTACCAACCAAATGCCTTATATCACTGCTGCATAGAGGATAGCACAATGTAACTCATTTTTTCTTGGGAGAAAGAAATGGGATTATTATTGTTGGGTTGTTTGTCTTTTTTTTTTTTAGTTCAACTGCTATATTGGAAATGCTTACTGAGCTGAATATTGGCTTAGCATCTCTTTCTTATATTCAAGTCCACTCAACTGGTAGAACTTGCTATGTCTCTGAATAACATGGCAAACCTGCTCTGCTAATCCATGAACAAACGTTAAATATACAATTCTCCTTACATTCCAAGTTGGGTAAATTCCATTTTACCTGCCTGATTTTCTACAGCTATTCTCTAAGTCAAGGAATAAGTATTGTTTTGTAGAAACATCAGGAAAGAACAGGTGCTAGTTTGTTTTTTGGTTTTTGGTTGGGTTTTTTTACCCAAAAATAAATGTGGGGTGTTTTGTTTTGTTTTGTTTTGTTTTGCCAAGGCAAATTACCTAAAAAAATCACATCAGTTTGAATTATGTATTTTGCTAAGGAACCCTAAGACCCAGTAGACTGTTGTACAGATTTAATTCCCAGAGCAGAAATTCTAAGGCTGAATTGTTTGGAAAACTTCTTAGGAAGAAATACTCCTTCTTACAATTTCAGTGCAGTGGATTACATGGCAGGAGAGATTCTTTATGTGTCCTTTCAAATAGGAGTCAGATCAGACCTACAATGAAAAACCCTGTGGATCTTGCTTTCTCTTGAATTCCTTTTTTTCCATGCTGCCAGGCTCCCCAGATTCTTCCTGTTCTTATGCTTATATCAACCAGTCAGTTTAAAAAAAGTTCCTCTGTCGGTCTTGATCACCTTTTCTGCTATCATTGCTGCTTTTTGAGACAAGTTAGGACCCCCCAGGGAAACACTGTACCTATGCATGTTACCACTAATTGACTTCCACATAGCTTTCTAGAACTGCTGCCTTCAGCCTTCTACTCTTATGAGCAACGACTGCGTGAATGGATTGTTATTAACTCTCCTCCTAGCCAATACATGCAGGAGATCTAAATAAAACTCAAATTTTTAAACCCACTTGGGTAATTTGGATTGCATACTCTCAATGTAAGTTCCCAAAACACATCTTTACAATACTTATTTCCCATTTATTTACCATCCTTCTTCTTCGGACCTTAACAATGTACGACAAACCATTGGTCTGATTGGTACAGTTCTAAAACATAGTCATTGTTTTCAATTATTCTTCATGTTACAGTCTGTGATCATTTATATTTTATGCTGGTTATGCTAATTAGGTTAAAAGCCTCTAGTTGTAAGCAGTGTTTTTCTTTCACAGTGTTCGAAAGTTATTTTATAGGCTGTGACAATCCATGTGTTTATAAATTAACAGGATATGATATTCTAAAAGGTCTAGCTAGTGGAGAATAAAACAGTAATAGTAGGTATTTTTAAAATTTCTTTTGAGTGGAAAAAAATCCTGTAAGTACAAAATAGAATTTGCTTAACTAGCAATTAATGATTTATTTAAATAGAGTAGCAAACTAAATACTGAAAAGATGTTTAAATAACATGTTTATCACTTTCATTAGACTTTTAAAATCATTCTTACTGAATCACATACTCATGAATGACTGTTTCAGCCACTATTCCAGAAAATCAATCGATGAAGAAATAATTCTAGCTCTTATCATAATTTAGGTGAAATTTGCACATAAAAAGATATTTGCTGCTCAGGAAAAAAATGAATCTGGTAGAGAAGATAGTAAATTGTAAACAGTTTGATAAAAGAGATGATTGTATATGAATGATGGTAACTCGGTATTATGCATTTTTTGTGTGTCCTTACCCAAGGTAGAGAAGTTTGCTGAGGTAAGTGGAGATTGTTGCATAGGTGTACCCAATCCTAAATTTTATTCAGAGCTCAGCCTTGCCTTAACACAAAGCCAGATCTGCCTAGAATAGCTAATGTCCAAGGTCATTTAAGATGAAAAATCATGATGAAAGTCAGAACTTCCCAAGAAACACATCTCTTTTATGATTTTGAATCAGGCTTTGCAGACTTTCCCTGAAGTGCTGTATTTCCAGTTACCTGGAAGTTGAATTATTATTTTCAAGGATTTAGTTTCTGCTGTCCCCAAATCACAGTCTGAGAGACTGCATGCCTCTCAGGGTGGTGCTGGTTGCTCCATCTTTCATTTCCATTGGCACATCTCTCTGTGTATGCGGGATTGGCTTTTTTCTCTTTACTTTGATGTCTAAGTGTCCCTAAATGAAACTTCAAAGCCTTATTATGCCAAGTGAGTTAGATGGTGGTACATCTTTACAGGAACTGATGAAAGGCTACCCAGTTATGTCCATGATGCTGGGAGCAGGTCTTCATCAATCAGCCTAAAGAAAAGTTGCAGGATGCATCTTCAAGCATCGTACAGGACTGCTTTTAAGCTAAATGAGAACATTTTTCAGGAGGGAAAAGGAATCAACTCGTGAATCTTGGTTCATTAGGAATGCCACTGAAGGTAGCAAAAGAACTCAGCCTTGTGTTTGTTACTGTTAAAAAAATACACAAATATAAAATCCCCACCATGACAAAATACTTTATTATTAGTTTTCCATCATAAATGAGCTAACACAGTGCAACGCTATACAAAGCTAAAGCATGTCTACACGGATTATCTTTGGTTTAGCTAATCTTTTTTTCTTAAAATGGAAATAATTACTTTGTTTGTTTGGGGTTTTTGTGGGGTTTTTTTGTTTATTTGTTTGTTTGTTTTTTCCCCATGAAAGATAAAAATACTCTGTCATGATTTTCAGATTTTCAGGTGATCCATGACATTTGACACAGCACCATAAAAAAAAGCCAGAAAGCACACAGGGATTAATGACATTTTTTGCCAAGTGATGAATTCTGCGGGCATGGAAACCTGGCATTTTGCATTCTGTCAAGATCAGAGCTGGTTTTAAGCTGTTTAAGTTGTGATTATTTTCTCACATCTGTTTCCTTGAAAACTAATTGTAGATCTGAAGTTGCCGTTTTTAAATAATTCATAAAAAACAAATCCAGAGGAAAGTGCCAAAGGTATACAGGAACCCAGTGAAGTACAAAGAAAAGGGTCAAGTCAGCTGTAGTTATCTGAGTGCTTCTCCTACTCCTGAAGTACTCAATTAGGTCTGTCTGACTGTTTGGCCCTGGGTTGATTTTTTCTTTCAAGAGAGCTGTTGACCTGATGGTATATTAAAACACACTCAGCTGTAGCTTCAAAATGGTTACTGAAACATTTGTAAATGATGTTGTTTCACCAATAGGGAAAAAAAAAAGAAGCAGATTAGCTAGCGAAATTCATACATTTCTAATTTTTTTATTTTTTCATGTTACTGAATAACCTTTTAGCTCTACCAATTACACAGACCAGCTAGACAGCATCATTTAATGTAGGCAACAAAATGCCCAGAAGATCCTTATCTATGAAAACAAGAGCTTCCACACGAGTTTTGGAGGGTCTCCCAACCAGGCAATTAAGTGAACTAATTCAACTAAGCCTTTATAAAGTTTATAGCTTCTGGAATTATTGCTGAGCTTACAGAAGCATTTTAAAGATTACATCTTCAAAACTTCTAGATCAATTATTTTACAGTAGGAGTAGATCTCTTGTTTTAAAATGCCTCTTTTTGCTGATCTATCATTTTTCCTAATATAAGCTATTTTAGCAGAACTAATTAGTAACTTATGCCCTGGAGAAAATTCTGTCTGTTGGTTTGTCCTCTTCATAGAAAAAAGAATTTTTACACTTTTATTCATAGGAAGAAACTAATCCTCTGTGAAGATAAGACATCAGAAGAAAGAACCAGAAGGAAAAAAAAACAACCAAACAAAAAACCAAAACCAACCCAGACTCAACAAAGCTGCAGCTACAGCTGTTTTGAGAAGGAAAAGGGTTTTATCTTTCTCTTGTTTGCTAGTCCAGGGCTTTCCCACTAAAAGCTGTTCAAATGAGCATTCCTATGATTATTAACGCCGCCCTCCTCTTAATAATTTGGATGTGACTTTTCCCCCTCAGCATGGTACCAAACAGGCTCCTGGTTTATATTTTGTTGTTGAAAGGGAGGCTGTCAGAGTTGACATTCTGAAATATCCATCTGGCTCTTTAAATGCTATCATGTCTCTTTTGTTTTCCCAAGTCTCCGATGAGAAGATGTTTGTCACTTAATTGCTGCTGAGGATCACAGATGATGGTTTATAGGTTTAGGCAAATTGCAGGCAGCACTTTGTTAACAAACGGTAGAGCACAATGGTACTTCATAATTATCCTATAGAGCTCAATTGGCCCTTAACGGCACCTGCATGTACAGCATCAGGGAGCCTTGTTTCAACACAAAAGCTCCTTCTTGTTAATTAACCTGTGTGCACTTGTTACAAATGAAACCTATTTGTTTCCACTTAATATATTTGCAGCTAGTTTAAATATTCATTTATTATTATGCTTGTTAAGTGAGGAGTGGGGAAGAATAGTTTGGATCACTTTCATTAGTATGCATTGAGCTTAAAAGAGGTAGCAAATAGACCAATATGTCAAGTGTGTTCCTTTGTGCTTTCCTTCTTCCTGCTTGTAGGCCCCCAAATTAGACTAACAAAGATGTATATCCATTGCTGATTGAAATAATACAAAAGGAATGAAAAGTATAAGAGCCTCTGCGAAAAATCAACAATTTCTCTGAAAGGGGCTTTGTACCAAATGACAAATACAATTCATTCTAGGTGAAAAATGCCTTTTATTGCATATTTAAAAGGAGTATGTACACACACACAGATTTTATTTGTGTGTAAAAAGATGCAAACCAAAATTGAATCCAGTGTATTTGAATGTTATGCCTTTATTTGTGCTGTTCTAGCACAGATGCCTTTTAATCTTTAACCAAAGAATTTACTTCTATTTTATCCTTATGAGCAAAGCAACCTTTGTTTTTTAATTGAGAGAAATTAGATAGAAACTGATAAAAATCATTGTGTTTATTAGAAACTATAGTACATATAAAGGACCATTAATTTAACTACATAAATAGATTAATGAGTGGTAATTGCTGTTATCATGCAAGCTTTAATAAAGTCTGTCCTAAACGCTTTTATTCCTGATACTGTGAAAAGAAAATCTCTCTCAAATATTGATTTTGATTATTTGTCCCTTGTTGAGTTTTGTGGCCTGAAGATTTTCAGAGTTTCATTCTAATGTGAGTAGACCCACAAATAGCATAGATTGCAGAGCAGATGTAGCTGAACAGTGAGAAAAAGCTTAAGTTCCCTCCTGCTTTTGCTTGACTTTTGGAAGTTATTTCTGAAAGATATCACTGCGAGACAATCTTATGCAATACAGCAGAGTTCCTTCTGAAAGGACAGCTGTCATGTCTTGATTAGCCAGTGCGAGCCCTGAATAATTCCATTTCTTTCTAAGTGATTTACACCAGCAGCACTGACAGTAGGATCAAGTCCAGAGAATTTGCCCCTTCACACCTCAGTATTTGCAGATAAACATATTAAAGCTAGATGGAGGAGGGGGAAGCAAAATTTAGGCTGCAGACGAGTTCTTGTAACAACACACTGAAAACTGTGGAAAATACAGTTACGTATTGATGTAAGATGCATTCCAACAGCTGCTAATCAATTGCTGTGATTTCTCTGCTTTAAAATTGGTCCAATAATGCATTTTAGAATAGGTCAATACTGCCTCCTACCTAGAGTAATACATCTAATTTGTTTCAATTCATCATGATCATATATTCTGGCCATTTTATTTAAAATTTAACTTGCCAAGGGGAATTAATAACACAGAGTAAATTGCAAGTTACATGTATGATGCATGCTTAGAAGAGGTATAGGTCAATATGGCTGAATAATGGAACAATTAAATGGGGAAAGGAAAACTGTACAGTTAAGGGGGCGTGTGTGTGTGTATATATGTTTATGTGTCGTCACACTTTATATGTGTGTGTGTATATATGTATATATATTTTAGAAGGGAATTTAGTGTTTATGTGAACTGCCAGGTTGAAAATCAGTGGTATAAATATTCTCTATTCACAGAGTAAGTGCGATGTATTTTGTAGCAGAAGAAACTTCAGTGTGTCATCCTTTTGAAACACCTTGCTTCTTTGGTAGTGAGAATACTTTTTAAAATCATATGTTATTATTCTCATCTTTTAATCATAGTTTCATCGCTGAGGCTCCCAATATGTAAGTGTAGAAATGGCCCCCTATGATGTATGTGTATCTTCTAGGCTATAGATGGCACTAAGTCAGCAGCCACTTTTGGTTATTACTGATTTGCAGTGGATTTCAATAGTTATTTAGAAGTCAAAGTGCTTATCAGGTCAATGAACATTCACAGCCCTAATGAACTCTCATTAAAATATCTTTCGTCTTCCAGGGCCCCACATCACTGCAGGTCTCCAGGATGAGTTCTTCAGTTATTTCCGAAGCAGGTGGGCTACCAAGCCATTATTTTTGCTGCTTTTCTATTTTTAAGATACTCATGCCTTTTGGCAATTTGCATACTTACAAAAGCATAGAAGACCCTGCTCACCCAGCGTATGTGGCACCTGTTTTTTTCAGGTCCACAACAGAATCTGAGAGAAGCAAAAGAGTGCAACTCCCAGCAGTCCAAACTATGTCTATCACTATTATAGTGAGCTATATTTTAGGCTCTTTTCATCTCTCCCAAAGGCATCCCACTAGCGAAAGGTTTCACAGCCCCTTCTTAGATATACTTGCACAGTCCCTAGACTAGATCACTGGGTTGCAGCCCTCTGGTTTTCACCTGTGCAAAAGCAGCAAATCCAGCCCTATGTGGCACCTGCAAGGCCATTTCTTCAAAACAGAGCATTATTTATTCATTGCAGAGTACACAGGATTCTGAGAATGGAGATAAAAAAGCAGAAGACCTATTTCTGAATCTTGCTTATTCCTGTGAGTTTTGTTAACTTTTTTGTTTTTCTTTTTTGGAGTGGACATCTCTTTCGTAGCCTGGAGATTCAGGCAGTTGCTGCTTCCCCTACTTTTCACTGCCTCCTTGCAGCATCTTCTTACAGCTAAATACTCCCCACACCACCCTTCTTTAGCCGGGGATTTATTTCTTCTCTGAACAATTTAATTTTCTTTTTCTCTGAGGCTTTGGTCAGGGAAAATACACCTGTTAGCCTGACTGGAGACAAGCAGGTGCCTGTCTTGCAGTTAATAGCTCCCTGCCTTCTTCCCTGTCGCTTGGCATTTCTCTGGAGATAGCTCATCTCTGTCATTGTTTTGTTTCTAGCTTGGTTTTCCCCTAGCAGCCTCTTTGATTTAATTCTCTGTAGTCAGGTGGAATAATATCAAGCTAGAAAATGTAGGTACATACTTCATTCAGAGAAAATAATACTGCTATCTCCCTCATTAGCCTCAGAGGAGTTTATGACTCAGAAGGTAAAAGAAGTGGGAAGCACTTGCAATAAAGGCTGTGTTCCAGAAGGGGATTGTAAGGCAGGATTTTTGTTAAGACGGGGACCTGCTATCCTTCACATAGCTCACTGGTATGTATGTGTACCACTACTGATGGGGCAGGTGGGTCTTGTTTTTCATCTCCCTCTCCCTTCAGATTCTGCATCCCTGCACCCACCCTCAAATGTCCATACCAAGCTGTTCTCTGCAGCCACCAGTAGTATTTTGTCACCTTGGCTTCTTCTTGGTTTCACACCTTCGGCATACGAAGCTTGCTGCCCTTCCCTTACTGTTGTCCTCCCACTATATAGGAAGAAGACGTCATGATGAATTGGGCTCGGTAGTTAAGTCACTGACCTGAGAATGGGGGAGATTCTGATTCCTACTCCTGGTTTAAAAGTTGCTTCTGCAGTAAGTAAAATGCACTTCATGTGAATAAGGTTTCACACCTTTAGGTACATTAATAGCTGTAAGTATGGTGAATTCTGGGTGGATATCTACAGATATGTATTAACACATATAAGTGTATGTGTGTGTATACATCCATGTATATGAAATTAACACCCTGAGATCCTTTTACTACATAGACAATAGAACCAATAGGAAATAATCCAATTTAAAAAATCCTAGTGAAGAACACTTTTGACCAAAAAAAAATTCCACTTCTTTTTTTAAAGAAATTGTGTTTGCATGGGGCGGGGCGGGGGGGAGAGAAGAAGGAAAACCACCAGGTTTTGATTCCTAAAAACTGAAACAAGGTATTTGTTTTCAGTTGACAAGACAAAAAGTCTGAAATATTTTGCAAAAGTAAGTAAAGAATATTTTGTAGGGAAAAAGTGTGTATGAGTACTATATTTTTGTTAGAAATAACATTACTTATTCAAGCTAATATCAGAAAATTAGCTGTGGTGTATGTTGTGGGAACATCGGAAATGTGACATGCTAAAAGCTGGGATGCATTTTTCTCTGGAAGAGACAACTGCTACTTGATGTTCTGCCTGTGAAGTCCCACAGATAGAATACTGGGAGTTGGCCAGCACAGGCTTTAAGCCAGGATATGTGGCTCGCTGTTGTATAATTTGGTAACTTCCTCCCAGAAACACTGGAGTTGAAGTCCTTCATTTTGAAAGAATTATACATATTTCAACCAAAGGAAATGGTCCTAACTTTAGTAGATTCTCTTGGTGATCACACACCTCATTTCTGTTTATTAAACTACCATAATGAGTTTTTGTTAACTCTTTGGGCAACTGAGTGCCATGACTTTTTAGGCATCAGCTTGGGCTGTCACATGGTTGACTTAGCACTGAGTGCTTCACAACCACAGATTCATTTTCCTCAATTTGTTAAGTGGCTAATTATAAAGGTTCACAAAAGAATTGACGCAAGGGGAGGAGACAGCCACACTTCTATGGGCAGCCCCATGAGGCCTGTACAAGTGTCGTTCGTAAAACAGAGCTCAAATTAAGCAATGGCTATAATAAGATCTAGGGGCTGGTGGATAATGAAAGAAAACTTCCTGTGTGGATGCAAAACAGGCACTAAATGGGTTGGTTTTATGTTTGACAACAGAGCCCTTATGTAACTCTTCATGAATTCAGAGTCTGCCGCTAAGGTAATATTCTAGACTAGATGGTAACAAGCTAAATAAAATGACTACTATTTATTTTGTGTCTGTGGCTGTGATTTCCAATTTAATTTCCATACTGTAGTATATCAGTAAGATTTTTTAAAATCAGAGTATAGGGCCTGCACTGTTTCCCAAACAAGAAGAGATTTCGGAATTTGCTAGTAGATATAACTGCAAAATGAGCAGTGTTTTATTTTAAGAACAAATGCAATTGACGTGTTAACAAATCATTTGTTCTATCTACAGTCTCCAACTCTTTATTATGAATAGCTGAATTTAAACTAAAGAATAAATTTAAGCAGCAGCCTTCTCCTTCCTTGCAAGATTTATATACAGCAAATTGGACTTTATTTTGTCAGTTTAAGTATTTAATGAAATTGGATGGAAGCCTTTTTTGTGTATGTGCTGTTTCTCCCTTTCACCATAATACAGGTACTCTCTATGCATAGTATTTGCATCATTATGTAAGACATTTGCAAATATGTATGATGTGTTTGCCTATGGGAAAAACCTCTCTTCTAATGTATTCATGAAAGATGAATTAACAGTGCTTTAGGTATGATAAAGAGATTCATAGTATAGTCTATTATAATGCCGATATTTAAAAGCTAGCTCATCATTTAATAAGAAAAATGTTAATCTTTTACAATCATGGCAAGATGTTTTACTTCTGAGCATGCCTTCGTTCCACCATTGTCTTCTTATTAGTTATAATTTTAATTTACCATTTGTATTAGGCTGATATCTAGATCATAGTCAGGACACCATTGTGCTGACCTTGTACTAAGACAGCATTCCTACCAGAAAGATCTTTGTATCTCTTTTCTTTATTCTTCTAAGTATCTTTCTTCCCTTGATCTTCCCCTTTTCTCTATGGTATAGACCTCAAGCATAACTCCTCCAGGATGCTGATATAATACTTTTACCGCAATAAGAAAACAGAAAAACAAAACCTAACAGGTATGAAGCAATTTTCTGCAGGATGATGCAGTCCCTGATTTTCTCCAGATCCCTATATTTCAGATAATAAAATTTAGCCACCTGGTCAGACTTGTTAGCATCCTGCCTGCAGGAAGCTATGTTTCACAGTTACATTCTCCATTTATGCTTTGTTGGCAGATACAGTGGTGTCTTTGGCTCTGTCTATGCTGTTATATCAACTGAGGTCTCAAAATTCCACTGTAGCCCAAACTACCCAATTGCCACCCCCAAACTGATTCTAGTGTTGATCCTAGTCCGGAGCAGACCAGCTCCCCTCCTTAGCAAAGATGCTGAGACACAAGCTAGCAAATGACTTACATTCAAACACATGGGCAATCCAGAAGAATCAATTTAGCTTGAGCTACTTTACTCTGAAGAGCAGAGCATCTGATGTAGCAGAGCTACCAAATTACAAATCTTGTTACATTTCATTGAGACATGCAATGGGATAGGGGAAAAGGACTATGAAGGAGGATTAGACTAGGCAAGGATAGACAGACATCAAAGAGATTGAATCCTTTGTCTGTTCTCAGACACGCAGGGTCCTTTCCTATTTATCCTTTCTTTTCTGCGTGTAGCTCACTGTCATCTTCTGAAGGCTTGTTGCTACCACATATCTATACATTCTTTCTCATGCTAGCACTCCAAATTTCTCATTCACTTTTTTGTAATTTCTTGTAATCTGCACCATTTTCCTGCACATAATCCCATGGGTCATGTACAACAGTCAGTGAGAACATCCTCTGTGAAAGCACCCTGCAGTTAAATACAGTTCTTATTGAAACAGAGGATTTTGCAGAAACAATTAGTATCAATAACATTTTTGTCATTAATAGATTTGGATTCACAGTACGTAGGTGAGGAGATACCCAGATTCAAGACCCTGTAAAGCTGTAGTCAAAGCAAAATGTTTCATCCTACAGGCTTTTGAGGCAGTCTGCAGAAGGATCTAAGGTTTCTTGTAGCACGCCAGGGCACTAGACAGTCAGTAACTCTCCTGGGTAATGAAGACAGAAAAACCTTGGAGTTTCCTCATCCTGTAACCTTTTCTAATGGCTATACCCATGGTTTTTTTGGACTTGCTTGGCAAACATCCTCACTTGTCAGTGAAAGATACAGTGGTAAAAATCTGAGCAATCTAATAGGTGAGTCTGATTTTTAAGGACCCAAGTCATCTCAACTCCTGCTAAAGCATGTTTGTTTTAAGCAAAGGTCACCTTTTCCTCAGAAGACAAGGTCAACATGATAACCGAGCCTGGGTTTAGGTATAGCTAACAAAGTCTGACATCTTTGTTTGGGTATACTGGGAAGGTTTTTCACCTGATCTTTTGTGAAATATTGAAAGGGAACTGTTTGAACTAATGAAATGAGTGCCATAACTTAGTATGGCAAATATTTCTTTTTATGCTAGGGCAAGAAGGGCCTAAGGAGAGTAGAATGACACCAAGTCTTGATTAAAGACCAACCTACCAAGACTTCCGGACTTATTCTGCAAATTAAAGTGAGGATCAGTATCTGTTTTACTGAAAAATTATTAAATTTTAAAAGAATTAATCTTTAACTTCCTAATTCTTTGAGATAGATTAGCAAGAACTAAAATTTTAAAAGAAATTGATAGATATAGATGTAGACTGCATGTAAATATGTAGGCTATATATTATGTGGACATCTGGCCTCACTGATGTGATTAGTCACGCGCTTGTCACAGAGAAAAGATAAAATTTTCATCATATAGTGAAATTTATATAATAAAGTCCACATTTACCTTTAAAATACTCTTTAAATGTGATTTGGCATATAAACTGAACTCCAGTGGGGCTGAGAGCTCACTTTACAGAACCTCAAGGGGAAGCACCTGGCATGCCACAGCTATCAAAGAAAGTCATTCACAATTACATACACAACCTCACTATCACAGTTTAATGAGTATATTTGATATGTGAAGTCTGTTTGACATCTGCCTAATCATTTATAAGAGCAGTTACAACATCAGCATGCATGATCATTCTAAATGGATGCACAAATTTGACAAAGAATTGCGCAATCATTTCTGTACATTGACCTGAGCCTCTATAACATTAGGAATTGAGAGCATGCATTTATTTGTCTAAGTGAATATTCACTACCCTAAGTTACATGGATTTATTTCAATTTTGTATATACATTCAAAATAAATGAATTAGCAATTTAAAATGGTAAAATATTTACCATCCAAATTAATAAATCTTTCACTAAAAAAAAAATTCTAAATATTCTCTGGGTAGCATTTGACACCATCATTAATGGATTCTGTTTCAGTTTTGACTTTTTTTTTTTAATATCGGTTCTATCCATTTTAAATTTTAAGCATAACAGTGTTTTCCCCACTATTTGAACCAAGTTATTATTAAGAGATTGAAGTTTTCTGGTGAACGAAGCAGCCCAACTGCTTTTCATGACAAAGTTGTTAATTAGAAGGCCAATTTAATGGTGAATCAAGCAGAAATATTCAAACCATGACAAATGACTTTAATAATACAGCTTGCAATGCTTGAACAGAAATAAATTTCACTTCCGAAACTCTTGCCGTATTCTGCGTGCCTGGAAGACAAAACTGTCCAGGAGGTATTTCATACCCTTTATTCACCAAAGCTTTTACTAGAACTTAAGCAGGCCAAATAGCTTGCAAATGCAAAAACATCATTCAAGTTCTTATGATTTTTTTTTTCTTCCTGAAGGTAGGCTGTGTTGAGAATTCTGTATAAGTCAAAGATTTTTTTTTTACATCCTGCTTAACCACTGCAATAGTGTTTTATTGTTTTATGTCTGACTTGAAGCATTAGCAATAGTCTACATTGGCTTCAAAACTGAAAGCTAATTTCGGTGTTTGTCATAAGTTTGTTAAGACCACATGCATTCCACAGTTTGAAAAATTTCATTATTCTGTCCATGCTGGGGCTTCGTAATTGGATAGTAAGGATGTTCAAAGACTAATTTAGTGAATTGCACAATATTTTAAATGGAATTATGCAGGTTTATAGGGCCTCAGGGGATTGAGCTAGGAGCCTCTTGAGAAAATCTGTTTATCAGTAAATGATATTAGCAGCTTTCACCTAGCTTTTGTCTTCATTAAATTGCTGCTCTTCCAATTGAGGGTCACATCTGAGGACTGCTTTGATAATTTGTCATTATTGTCTTGTTTATTGGAGCATAAAGTTGATACAGCAAAGGTTGTGCTGTTTATATACAATGTGCAAAGAAGTTTTTCCTACCAGCCCTGCCAACCCTTTATCATAGCAAAACCTGTCAGAACACAAGAAATTGTAACTTGTCCAGTATTCTAATATACGCTAAATCAGCATGCCCCTGTGTGTTAATTTCCTAATATTTTCTAATTTCATGTAACATTTTGTATGCCAGGTTACATCAGATTCCAGATTACATGAGATTGTGTTCTCTTTCCCTCTATAATTTTAAACTGCTAGTCTGAAATATTTATTTTTTTAAACGAAGTATTTTTTTAAATATATACATTATTATGCCCCTTTCCCAAACATACTGTGAATTTACTTCATTATAAATGTGACCAGAGTTTTTCCCAATCTATTGAAATAAATTTTCCATAAAATAGTGCATGCAGCAGACTCAGTCTGTACCTTAAAGCACAAAGGCCACATTTACAGTATTGTTTACAGTACTGAATTTCAGTAAAATGATATTTCAATGCTTGTATTTATGGGAAGAATAGTTGTAAATATAGACAGGCTGCATCATCCAATTATTTGTTTCCTTTCATGTTATCAACACCATAGAAAATTTTTTATTTCTCTAATAGAAACTATAGGTGAGATGCACCAATACTACAAAGTCTGTATAGATTGAGAGACTATTGGCCAAGTTCAGACATGCTTTCTTCAGGCCTCCTGTCTGTGAATAATGTACCCTTTCAATCTTTATTTATGTGTAGAGATCATACGCTTTTTATAACATGTATGAATTAGGCTTATTTAAACCGCTTGAACAAGCTTGGCAGTATCGCTACATATTTTATGCTTAAATTATCCTGCAGACTAACGTGGGAGTAAAAAGCATTCTTCTTGTTTTTATATATTTTACACCGGTTTCCCAAGAAAACCTGAAACTTCTAAACTGAAAACCATGCAGATATTTATCTAAAATATTTATATGTGGGACAATATCCAGTTTGTTTGCTTATTAATGAGAACCTGTTCTTTTTAAAAAAGTTCTGAAACAAACGTCTTTTTTTTTTTTTTTTTTTTTTAATTAGAAAGAAAGTACACTCTGGACAAGCACTAATCCTCAATGTTAGTTGTCTACAACTATGTTATCTGTAACCCTTATAGCAGAAAAGTTTTCCCTCACAGGAATCTGTGCTTGGGATGTGATTTCAATATCAAAACAGATTTTCTTATTTTATGAGATTTCAGTGTTTAAAACAAGAGACTTCAGCCTCAGTTCTACACTGCTGTGAAGAGGATTAAGGTGCCAAAAGAAAATCAGGGCAAAATCCCAGTCCCTACTCATGTTCAAAGTAGATCTTTCAGCCTGAAAGATTAAGCCACACTGGTCTGGAGACATATGACAAAAAAGATACTATGAAGGCAGAGCATCCCAGACTACCACTCCAGCCTGTAGGTCACACTTCTTCATCATACACAAATGCCTCATTCGCCTTGGCCACTAGCCACCAGCTTACTCTTCCATCCTTCCTGTTCTCCTTTCCTGCAGGATAGCTGCTCTCTTCCTTAACACACTATCATTTCACTTCCCCATTTACCTCCTCAGATTACCTCAATGAATTTCTCCAGCTTAATTTATTTTACCTCTCAACCTTCTGTTATCTTTGCTGTATCAGTTCTCTCTTTCTGCCTACTCTGGACATTGCCCAAAACCCCAGCAACTTCAGTGGAGTCAGTGGGCAACTTTTAACAGAGCCATAAAGGTTAAGATTGAAGGTAAAAGCCTTGTGCCTTGATTCTATTGGTAGTTCAGTGAATACTTTTAGTTGTTTTATATGTTCCTGTGCACGGTATCTGTTTTAAATTTTTGCTGATCTTAGCTTTTTGCTTGATGTTTCCATGTCGTGTTCTCATGCTGCTTCAGAACCAGCCTAAGCAACAGAGGGAGCTATTTAAACTTCAGTCCTGTGGCTCAGCTTTTCCTTACCTCTGAGACCAGAAGAGCTTCTTTCCTATTTTTCTCTCTTGGTGAGGTATCAAATTTAGAAAGGGAGCAAACAAAATGGGCCTCTGTTGCCCAATGACTGTTTATGTGTTATGCATCAAGAGTTATTGTATAAATGGCTGCAGGCATGGCGGCCTAGAGGAATGTAATCTTCTCACCTGATTTTACTTTGATGTTGTTATCACTGGTGACAGATTTATGCTGCCTCACATCTGAGCTCAGACCAATATAATTTTAAATATTTCTGCATCCTGCATGTTTGACTACAATGAGTAACACCTTTTATAGGAGCTAAGAGCTAGTCAGGAGCTGAATAGGTCACAGAACCTGTCTGGGATGAGTACCCCAACCATCATAGAATCATAGAATGGTTAGGGTTGGAAAGGACCTTGAAGATCAACTTGTTTCAATCCCCCTGCCATTTCAGGGACACCTCACAACCATTAGGCTGAAGGTTCTTCCAGTTTGCTCTTAAAAGAAAGACGCTAGCCAGCTATTGTTGCCCTAAGGAACCTATGAAATTCAGGGTGAGGAAGACATTGGTCCCAGGTGCCCTCAATCACTTCTTGGTGTAGGTGCATAACTCCAAGAAAGGACAGGATTTCAAATATTTCCTTCCCTTTCATGGTTCCACTTGCCTATTTTAGGCATTGAACTCTTCCCTCTTTTTTCCACTTACCTTACTAATATGCTGCTGTTGTGAGTCCTAATCTTAGACACTGTCACCCACCCCACTGAGAAAAAACTTGGGAACATAATTTTGTTTTGTGAGTACTATGCAGAGAGCTGGCATATGAAAAGTAACCATGGCATCATTGAGTGTCATGACATCGCAATATGAGAGTAAGATTACCCTGGGGACCAATGCAAAAGTATAAGTTATGGGTCTCAGCTGCAGTGAGGGCAGACAGACACCCAGTCTGTTCCTCGCTGAACACATGGTATGGCAGTTACTCCTACAGATTCAGAAGCTATGAGTCAAATCCTTGTTACCACAAGGGATATTTGTCATCTGTGATATTTTAAATGACACCTAAAGCATGTCTATACCACAAGTATTACAACTGAAGTTACTGTAGGAGCAACCTGATCTGGCTTTGGGACAGCTGGCTCTTGCGCCAGGAGTCGTGTAGTTACGGCAGAAAGGAGTCCAAATCAATCTCAGGCAAATTTAGGCTGTCCTGAGCTCTATGCTGCTTTGCAGTCATCACTGTAATTACACTAGCTCAGGTATTGATGCAAGTATATAACCACAAGGCTGAGATGTAAACTTTTGGTTGCAGTGCCATCACAACTAAGCTAGCTGCCAGGGTCTCATGTGGCAATAGCATCAGCAGCTGAGACAGACCTAAAAACTTCACTGATGCTGCAAACTCCTCCCTGGGGCTTAAATGGAATGGGTGTGTGGCGACGATTATATCTGCATAATCTTTTGTTTCAGTGAGACGCAAGAGATTTTGTGAAACCAAAATATACAAAGGATTGTATTGGCCTTGTGCCATCTTTCTGATACCATCTTCTCTGGAACTGAATTAGTCTTGCAGTAGTTGCTAAGTGGGGAATGATGGTAGAAATAGTTTTCAATGGATAACTCCTTATCCACAATGAATTTAAAAGCAGACATAATGTCTAGTTAGACAATGCATCTAATTTTTACACGGCTGTAAAAGAAGCAAAAGAAATTTTACTCAGTGTTATGTACTGTTTTGAATGAAAAATTGGATCTTGAATAAACCTTAAATGAAGCCGGTCTACTCTGTCTGCAACTTTTATGAGAGGATGCTCAAGTAAGTTTGATACTGCATATGCCAGCATGTCTTGTAATGGTCAGTAGTACATATCTGGGGCTTCAGCACAAGTAATTTTGTTGTCTTATTAAAACTAAGCTAAACTATACAGTATGTATGCTTTGCATGTGTGAAAACCATTTTAACATGTAGACTAAATAAATTTACAAAAAAGGAAAAAATATTAGAATATCTGCAAATATTCTGAACACCTGAATGTGAGGGAACATAGTCATAGATCAGAAAGGAATGTACAGCTCCACCTATTTCTTTAACAGAAAATTAAAATATCAAGTAATTTCAATATGAAAGTGAGATTATTATGGAGGCCAATGCAAAAGTATAAACTTACAGCTCACAGCTGCAGTGGGGGCAGTTCAACCATTGTGAATACAAGGACATACACTTGTTCTCTGTGTTAGTCTCCTCTGTGTTTATATATGTATTTTTCAACTCTCAGGGGACATCAAAATGGTAATGACTTCCTATTTTTGTAAGCAAATGGAAACACAGCCTTTCATGACAGCTGTTACTTCAAAAATGGTCTAAAATATTTATGTAAATTACAGTTTTTAAAATCCTTTCACTGAAGGTGTTTTCCCTTTTTTGAGAAATACTCTGACAATTAAAAATAAAATTAAAAAAACATCAGAACCATGCATATTATTGTTTAGTCCATAACAAAGACAGCTGCACATACCCTTATTGTGAGTCTCTTTTATCGAAGCAACCTTGCTTAGTAAAATTGGACAATTTATCACCCAGTGCCTGCAGCAGTATGCACTACATGCAAGTGATTAGTTTGCCACTTCAGCTACCAGCTTTGATACACCTCTGAGAAACTTGTAATCTGAATAAAAAGGTCAGTGTGGAGCTTAAACTAACTCTTGGGGACCAGATGGCCCAGGGGACTAATAGTGGCCTATAGTGTCTTCTGCCCATCTCAGCAGCAGCTGAGACCTGGTAACATCTGAAGGTTGCTCCTTACAACAACCCAGAAGGGGGTTCTGGTGCATAGAGGGTAGAAGATATGTTAGGCTTGTGAGATGTCCAGATGCCCTGCATGGTCAACAGAGACTCCGCCTATGACCTCCTGCAATTGCCTATCATCCCCTCCTGTAACTGTGTGGGCTAACAAGAAGAGCTATATCTCTAAATTAAACCCTTAACTCTGGAAAGAATTAATTTGTGCTTCTGATTCTGATTTCTGCACTTAATCTCACAAAACACAGGAATTTGCTGGATCTGAAGACCACAGTCTCTTTTGAGTCCTGCAGCAGGCCTCTCCTGAGGCCCACCACACAGGCTAGCTGGGCAAACTTGCATTTCCAACACTCATTTCCTGAATACATAAGCAAAATAGTTCAATCTCCAAGGTTTTCGCAAACACCAAATTCAATTACACAATGCAAAAGAGTGTATAAATAATAACAGTAATTTTTAGGATGTACCCAGCCTTATCTAAGCTGAATAAATTCTTCACAAGTCATTGTATGTTTAGAAGCACAAGAAAAAGTTCTAAGGCTTTGCTCTGTGGGAATATGAAAAAATAACTGGAATAATAATTCTGACTGCCTCTGAGAGGTAACAGTGGAACGTCTTCTTGAATCTGATAGAACCAGTAGATAGACTACACAAAGCTGGAAAGAAATGAAAGAAAACAGAAGAGAATTTTGGTCTCTAGCTTCTAAATAACCAGAAATGAAAACCAGTACTAGTGTAATTTGGCCAGTGAGCCAATAGTGGAAAGAGGGAACCTTACTTTACCTGAAGTTGCAACAGGCTTGGAGTCAATAATTATTTAATCTTACTAAAAAAAAAACCCAAAACCTAAAGAGTAACTTGTCATAAGTATTTCACTGTAGATCTTCCCCAAACAAGAGACTTCCAAGATTTCTGAAGAGCTTTTATAAATGAGAGCCAGTAGCAGAGTGTATTAGCAGGAAGTGGTTTCAGACTTGTGACTGCATGGAGGATCCAGGCAGCCTGGATTTGAGATCTGATTTCTACAGAAATCTTATGTTTAGCAAATCGAAGTCATTAGCACAATTGCTTATGCTACTTTATAAATGGTTGAGAAACCTAGGTACTTAATATATGCAAATGAAGCAGATCTGTCTCTGAAGGCTACTCCTTGATTTTATAGAGGGATTCAACAGTTATTATATATTCTATGGACAAAGGCACAAAGGTGGTTTTCTCGGCAAGCCTATGGTGAAAGATCCTGAGTGCTTATCCAACGTGATGTATCTAAACCCCTGCTTCACTGTCAGCATAAGAAACTTGTCTTGGACCTTCAGATGGTTCTGCCAAGCTCCTAATGTCTAGGCACTGCTCAGGTGTCTGCTTGGTGTGGCCGCATCCTGTGCCATATTCCTCCCTGTTCATCACTGGGTGTTCTGAGTTTCACAGCACCTTTCTCAGATACAGTTTCAGTGAGGGGGTTTCCTAGCTGCTCATTTCAAGCTGCTTTGCAGCTTAGATTTCTGTTCGTAAAGGCATTGCTTTCTGTTTTGTTGTGTCTATATACTGCACATGTTCCTTAATTTCTTCTCATAACCAGTCTCTGGATAATTTTTGGGTAGTCAGCTGCTATTTCAGGTTTGAACTTAACCAGGACATTCTGATACACTGAAAGCTGTATCTCTTTCTTTTTTTTTTTTTTTTTTCATCCTACACAATAAATCTTATGACAAATTTCCTTAGATTCAAAGTTTCTTTGGGAGATACTGTATATAAAATACTTGATTCTGTTGTAGATCTTTCACATTTCCATATTTAGTTTCATTACAGCAGGAAATTTCTTTTGAATTCTGCTCTTTAGAAAAAGGAAGTTTTAGCCCCTCGAAGACCCAATAAATTACTAAAACAGGGCAATTTATGATCTTCCATGCATCTCCGCAAAGAAAATTCTCCCTCCAGGTAGACTCAGTCTGTCTGAGATTCAAAGATATTAGAGGCAATTTTATGAAAGGGATCATTAATTATAAGGCATGAAATTTTAATAGGAGGCTTCTTTTTCCTGGTATTTTGCATGAGCCAAGATCAAAGTAACTCCCATATGTTGACCTAGTAAGCATGTTAACTGAGAAAATCGGCTTCTCCGTCCATCCTTTTTAACCTCACCTAAATCACAGAATTTATGTGTTTTAGGAGAACGTTCATTTCAGTGTCACATACGTAATCATATGAAATGGACAAACACTGCTTCTTGTTCATGATTGGGAAGGATCGGGTTCCACCAGTGATGGTTATGCACATTCGTCACAGTCAGAACAAAGGTTCCTGATGCCTTATCAAAGGTGACTGAGACTTGTGTCCTGCATGCTCAGCTCAGTTTGCCTGCTGCTTGACAAAATGCCTAGTTGTACCTACTTTTTTTTTTTTTTAATAGGGTCATACTAAATGTTTTCCTTCTATATAACATGAGCCACAAAACATATTCCAGTCATTAATTAACTCCGTTGTGATAACCTAACCCCAATTTGGCTGCTTTTTCTGTGTGTTTGCGCTCAAAAACACACCGGTTTTTTGCATTAAGGCTGAGACCAGAAGGGATTCATATCACTCTGCATCAATGATCTTTTCTCTTCATTACTGGCTGCTCCCTCCATCTTTATGTCATCTGAAAAATTTATGAGTGATGATTTTATATTTTATTCATTATCATTTATAAAAATGTTAAATAGAAGTAAACCCACTGGAACTTAGGTAGAAATGTACCCAGTCAACAATGAATAGTGATTCATAATGACGTCTGGAGAGCTATCAATTAGCCTGGTTTTAATCTATTTAATTGGGCCAATATAATATATTGTTCTAATTTCATAATCAAAATGTCATGAGTCACCAAGTTAAATGTCTCACAGGAGTTTTAGTGTATTATATTCACATAATTACATTTAGTAACTAAACTTCTAATCCCCTTCCAGTATCAAGACCAAATTTCCAAGAGCCCTTATTGATTAGCATTAATTATGTTATTGTACTTTAATTCTTTGTTAATGAATTTCCCTATAATCTGTTATTTTGCACAGGACAATAAGTCTGTTATTATCTTAGCCATTTACTTTAGGTTTTCCTCAACGAATTTTGAGCTTCAAGGTAGTTTAAGAGCTATTGAGAAGATAGCACCTATGGCCCAGGGAGGCTCTCTTTTAGAAACTAACGAATTTCTTGCATACAAGTCATCTGTTGAGTTATTGTTGATTAATTCTGGTATCTGTGTGTTAAGTGAATTGCTTTTGGACTGGAAAGTGTTTCATCATCCTCTAAAGAGACTGTATCATGGCTTTTTCCCATCTATAAAAAGAGTTGCTAATAGAATGTTTCTACTTTTTCTGAGTTACTATTCATGCTATATAGTACCATGTTATATAGTACCACCTAACAAACTACTTTTGTTAGGATTTCTTTTGCTGATTTACTTCAAAAATTCCTTCGTATTATCTTTAATTCTATTTGTCACAGATTTTCATTGTGTCTTTTTGCTTCCCTTATCAATCTCCTTCAGTTACTAGATCTTCATGTATATTCAGTTTATATCAACTTCTTTTTACTTGTGTTATATATATATAATCTTTATTTAAAGCTCATATATCTCACAAGCACCTAATGCTTTGACACTAGTAAACATACATAAGATTATAGAGAAACAGTAGCTTATCCATATTTAAAATTTCAATTCACTTATGGAGTGTGTGTCTGATTTTGGTCCTCATCTGCAAATGTAAGTTAAATATCTATGTATTTTATATATATATATGTCTGTTTCATAGTGTCATATGAAGTCTGCATCTGAGGTAGAATTTCCCACCAGATTTGAAGGAAATTAAACAATTGATTAATAAATTATAGATCTTAAATGTGTATGTCTTTATCACAATAATAATAAAAAAGGCTAGGACTTGGTTTTGCTGAGCAGAAAGAAAAAAAAGGGAGAGAGAGAGAGTCAACATATTTTGCAGGATGCATATGTATGAGATCAATGCACAATACTGATGTTCCTCAAAGGAAATGCTGACTTGCCCCACTTGGTGTTGACAGTACACCAGGGCACAGAAGTTCTCGGTTAGTGAGGTCTGTACGAGCTCAAGGAAACAAAACCACTAAAGGCAGCACTTCAGGGATCCACTTACTTCGAAATGAATGAGTACCTGGAATGATAGTCTGGAGATGGGACTGGGCAGGCTGAGATGCAGCTTGGGGAGGGCTAGCACAGAAGAATGAGCTCCATCCTAGAGACTGAAGAACATTTTTCTTCTGCATCATAATCCAGCTGCACCCCAGTACTGGTCAGGGCAGCTGCTGTCATTCATATGATGCCATATTCCAGGTGGCAATAAAGGGACAGACAAGCAAGGACCCTTGGTTGTATTTTATTTCTCTACCTCTGAAAGTGATTTATTTCTTTAACAGTGGTAATCCCCCTAATAAAAATTTCTACTAATAATATCATGCTAAAATGAGAAATTAGTACACAGACAAGAAGTTTCTCATGTCAGAACTGGCCCAGTTCGCCCAGCCTGATATCTACCTCTTGCTTATTCTAACTGGGATAAAGGGAGTAGATATTACATCTTCTGGGAAGCCTCTGACTCTGGGAGGATGAAATAACCTATCATACTTCCAGGAGGAGTGCTTAGGCAACAGCTTCATGTTCTAACTGTTTCTTTTTTCTCCTCCCCCTTTATATCTTTTCTACAAAAGACCAAAAACTTTTCTGAAGACTGGGATAGTTGCAGCAGCTCATCTGAAAAAAAGATCTGTGCTCTCCCTTCCCTGTATGTCCCCCACATACAGGATAGGAGGCTGCACACCGTAAAGCCAAACTCAAATTAGACTAAGATCTCCCAGTTTATGAACTAGTACTGTAACAATTATTTTATTGTAGGATGTTTCATTTATTCATGAAAGAGAGTGGTCGTGACTGCAGATTTCAGGGTCACTACTATGTGTCAGATGTGATCCAGCATCTAACATGTCGAGCCCAGCAAGGGACTTAAGCAAAGAAAACTCGTCTGGTGAAGTCTGAATAGCTGTATGATGCCAGGATGCTCAGCCATGCCCTGGTGGCACACTTCAGTCCCTCAAATAAATTTTATGGCCAAACTACAAGCATGCTTAATGTCTCAGGCATTTCTGTGATTTCTGCAGGTTTTTCTGGATCACCCTCCACTTCTGGGACCAGGCACCCAAATCTTTTGCTGAATTTGTCTTATGGTGTTGATAATAGCGTATCTCCAGCTGCATTCAGCATGGGCTCTGACAGAAAAGCTGCCAGCATTTGCTCCACAGACACTTTTGCTGAGTTCGCTGTGATTGGGTCCTTCAGCGTATTGTACAGCTTTTTCGAAATGTAATAATTAGGATTCTTTGGACCAGTAGGACAAGTTGATTGCCATTAGCAGTGCCTTTTTCTCCCTGTTACCACATGTGCACTAGTGTTTGTTTTTGTTATTGTAAAAGTAAAGTATGACTGTATTTTTCTTCACTTCTTTTGATCCTAAAGCTCAGCTTGCCCCTGAACTTCTGGTATGCCCTTCCATTTCATAGTGTTTGATCTAGCTATCTAAAATTGGGGAACATGTAGGATCATAGCATTCAGAGCTGTGTGTTAAGAAATTAATTTGGAGGGCAAAGACTACCTCCTTCTCTCGGTTTTATCACATCAGCAGAAAGACAAGTGAGTTCACAGTAAAGGTTGTGATTCAAGTTAAAGCACATCCTACTTTCCATGACTGCCTATAGTCCCTTTCTGTAAGCTGCACTCTGGTCCAGCCTTGTTTTGAATTTCCATCATTTGGAAGGGAAGGTGCAATTGAGGCTGCTGTAGATTCTTCAGCTTCATACTGATATACAGCAGTGCTGCATAGCCAGGTATACAGCAAGGATCCTTGGGAACAATGTCTAACAAATCTTACCATAGGCATAACCTCGTCTGTGCTTTAGATTCCCTATACCTTCATGAGATCTCCATTTATACCCAAATCACATAGGAACTACAATAAAAGATTACTCTAATCTTTTCATCTAACTGACAGCATGGTGTACAATTCATCACCACAGCATCATCCTCCTGTTGCCCTATTCTGTGTTTGGAAAATGCTTAAAGGACCTTCATTTTTAGATGACTTTAATATGATATTGATCTCTGATTTTTCGTATCGCTCACTAAACTGCTTATTGTTTTTCTTTGTTAGTGTTATTAGCAACAACAAGGGAATTTATTACCATCAGTCATCAGGCAGAGAAAATAAGTTATTCACACTTCTGCTTAAGCATGACACATGTTAACAATATTGGGCAAAAATGTTCTATTTCTTTCTGGTTTTGTTTCTGTTACACATTTTCCAGAAAACCCCACCCTTTTTGTTACTTTATCTTCATTGTAACTCTTTTTTTATAGCAAATGAGTTCTTTCTAATCTGAAGAATTTGCATCAAATTAAAAAAGAAACTGCTATGAACTTCCTATTCTAAGGAAACCGTGAAATCATCACTTCACTAAGAAAAAGAGGAACAGGCAAAAAGAAAATATAGTTAGCTAGTCAAAAAGCTGGTCTGTGCTGTGTTTCAACATAATTTGGCAAAGAACAATGGTCTGAAAGATGTTTGGACTCTTAAGCAGTTGATAATTGTTATCATTCTTTATTTTGGGATTACCCCCACCCCCAAAAAATACAGTTATAAAAGTAAAGATTTCCAAACTGAAACTGCTATGAATGATGCTCAGAGTTTGCCTAGTAGAAAGGCATGCTCATCCACTGTTCCTCTAATTCTCATTTAGGATACTTCTCTGACCTTTCTGAAGATATCCATTCCTCTGTTTTACCTTTGGCACATAGGCCAGTTTATGAATTTACAGGACAGAATTCATCCCATAAAATTCCAGTGGTGTCTATTTTACTCACTATTACTTTTTAAACTATTTTTTAATTTCTTGACTGTAGTTTCCCTTCCCTGATGATATTCTAGGTAGACAAGTAGCAACATTGACCAGAAGAGCTGAATTGTGAAGTAGAGAGAAAAATGAGGAGACATATCGTAATTTTTTTAAACTATATAAAAGACGTTGAAAGAGGTCAGGATTAATGGGCTTAAATTAATGAGATTCCAGTTAGACATCTGGGAAACATTTCTAGCAGTAAAGTGGTAGATTAAGTTGCCTGGGGAGGCTGTAAGAACTCCATCAATGGAAGTTTTTAAGAACAGGTTGAACAAACCTCTGCCAGGATTGGTGCATTTATAACTGATCCTGCCCTGAGGAGTCTATTAAACTTGCATGAACTATGGTCCCCACTCACAGAAGTTATGTTAATACCACAAGAGTGTTATGATGCAAAAGACACACAGCAGAAGCCAATAGAGGCTTATCAGGAGGTGACACTACTGCATTGCTGAGGTTATGCTTTGCTTTCTTCAACCTATGCCTTGCTTTTTTCTCCTTGTCTTCCACCCGGCTCCTCTCTTTCCCCAGTACACCGTGGGAATGCAGTGCAGAGAGTGGAAGTGAAGAGAAGGGTGTGCCCTGCACAGGGCAGAGAAGGGGACAAGGTTCTTTGATGTGTTACGGATACACTTCCTTGGCAATTTCTTTCTTCCTCACTATTCACTCTAGCTGTAACTTAATCATGATGCTTGGGAAACTATCCGTTTCCCAGATCTGGATGCATACTCCAATCAAGTCCTTTATTCATTGTCAGGATGAGATCCTTTTTCTTATCTTCCCTAGGAAACCTGAGTGTAAGGTCAATAAAAAAACCTAAGTCTCCCAATGGGTTCCTCTCTCTGAACACAGCTGGTGCCAGGACCATGGTACCCTTCACTGGGGTTTCTTTTTCTTGTTCTCTCCTCTTTCCCATCTGATTTGCATTATTCTGGGTCTTTTTTGTGATTCACTACTTCTTCCTCTCCTTCTCAGTTACCTCTTCATTTGCCAGTTATTGTTTTTCTTGCCTCATTTTCCCCGTCTTTCTTTGAACATCTTCTTATATTCAAAGCCAGTTTGTTTCTTAGTTATATGTTTCCTCTCTCAGAACTAAATCCCTGCATTCCAAATTAGACTAGTTCAGGATAACTGGATTAAAGTAAGATCTATGTATATATAGAGAACTGTGGAATTTTACCTTTATTACAATAATTAGAAAAAAAACCCTATGCCTTTGATTAAGTAAGTTTCGTTATGTGAATCCTCCTCTGTATGCAGTCCACCATGGTCCACCACACCACCCTGTGACAAAATTATCAGACTTCGTATTTGTTTGTGTCATTTTGAAACAAGTTATAAAGCTGTTCTGTTTTTTTCCTGGGAAAAGTTTTTCTCTCAGACTCAAAGTAAGAAACATTTAAGCTGGTATTTATCACCTCTTATATGGTAGAATTATTTTATAACCAGCACATACATATCTCAGCCAGAATCTTAGTCCTTTAAATATATTCTTTGCTACAAAATATCCTACTCTATTGCCCTGTAAATTATTTCCCCAAATATGAAAGTAGTGGCGCACAGATATACGCATACATACACATATATTTGTATAACCTTTGTTTAAATAATGTATACGTAACTTGAGGACTAATTAGGAGAGACAGAAGGAAAAATAAAGGCAAACATATATTGCAAGAAAACACAGTGAGGTGGTCAGCTATCACTGGAACTGTAAAATTTAGAGAAGGGGAAAATTAAATAGTGTGGAACCTGGGGATACTTATTAAGCCATCAGCGGGGAGCAAGATGATGATGTCACACCTAGCAGAGGGAGGAAGGCTCATGTAAAGTTGGATGAGATCCAGTTTGTGCTGTAGATTTATGCAGTTAATTTTGTCCCTTGACTGCATTCAGATGAGCATTTCTTCTCGACATACACCAAGAAAATTGCTGTATTATAGCTGTGTTAATGGTAATCAGCATGCTAATGAGCACCAGAAGGTCGTTACAGAAAAGAGAGGTTCAAAGATGTATAACCTAGAGAAGAAGATGAAGTAAATCTTTAGGGAATGCAAGTGTCTTGTTTGTAGGTCATAGATTATTTGTTTTGGTCATTGTACAGCACCGGGAGTTTAATTTAAGGACAGAAAAAGATTAAGCTTTTGAATTTTAGGAGCAGCATAACTTAATTAACTATATGCCTGTAAAGTAGAGAGCAAACAGCACTGGATTGTTTTTATTCTATTCTAATATGTTTCTTGATAGAGATTATATAAGTGTAGTTTATGTCTTTCATGACGTGAATATAACAATCATGCTTAATATAAAATCAGGGTAAAACTACACTTACAGCATTTTGTATTTTGATAATGATAGAGTAGAAGAGGAAAGGTTTTGCAGAAAGAAAATCAGAGCAAGCATGTCAAAATACAAAGTGAACATTAAAAGGGAGTAAAATCAGAGGAAAACAAAATTCTATCCATGTGTAAGAGATGCCAGTGAGATAAAAGAAACGATGCAAAATAGTAGTTATAAAATTAGTAAAAAGTTGAATATCAGTTACATAAATATTATAAGGAGCAAGCAAAATGCTAAATTGGTAAATATCTTCCTATTTAATTCAAGTTTCTATTTCTGTTACAAAAGGTTAATGAGCTTATTCAGAAAAGACCATGTATATGCATTTGGATGGTTTTCTCAGAGAGAAAATGAGTCTGAATAAGGACTATATATGTTTTAGGGGAAGCCGTTGGGGAGGAGGACACCTTACAGAAATAGTGAAAGACTAGGTTTACAGGAGGTGTAACACCTCCTATAACCTAGGCAGACCAGATCTGGATGTAAATCTTCCAAACCTCCCCCGGCTCCATATTAGCAAATAGCTGAAGTAGTTCAAAGGAGAACCACAGCTCCAAGCTCCAGCAGGAAAAAGTAGGAAGCCAGGTTTTAAAAGCACATTTGTATTTTGGTGATTGAACAGGGCACATCAAGCTTTTCTTGAATTCTAGAAGCTAGAACACTAGAGAAGAAAACAACAGCCCAAACAAGCCCTCCCGCCCCACCTTTTTATTTTTATTTTTATTTTTATCCCCCCCCCCCCTTATTGGTGGGGTTTAGAAGGAAAAAAATTACTTACAGGTTGAATCACACAACAATCCTATCTTGAGCTGTGGGGCAAAAATCCACACACTTGTCAGAGGCATCAGTAAGCTGTACTGGACAGCTAGAAACTGACGTGCTGAGAGAGCCTGCATGTTTAACTCACAGTGCCTAAAACTTATCTTAGACAAAAAGGCTTTAAACCCTTCCAAGAGTCATGTGTGTTTTTCAAAAGCTCTAATATAATTTTAAGCCTTCTTCTAAAAATTAGGACTACCTTTAAGTTTGATGCTTCCTAAGGGAATCAGTTCCACAAGCTAAAAGTGCATGTCAATCCTGCTAGTTTTTATTGTTGGAAAGATCTGATTTGATTATTTAGGCCTTCTTATAGTAAATAGAGTGGAATTGGTACTTTCAGGGCATGGACTCACCCTAATGTAGACACAGAGGACACAACATTATCAACACAGGCAATTAGTATTTGAAATACTCTACAGCTCTGAGTTACCTGCACCAGGTTGGTTCGGCAGGAGCTAGGGGAGGCACAGGTCCTTCTGAAACGGCACCTGGCGACCTGGTGAGCAACCCAGGCATCTGATTTACGCATGGGCAACTGAACTGAGGTTCAGCTGCTCAAGATGAGCTGTCTTCTAACAACATCTATCTCCGTCTTTTAACTGCAGAAGGTGTTTTGCAACAGTAGCCTACTTCTTAGGCTGTTTAAAATGAGACAAAAAATACTTTAACTGCACATTGTTCATAGAAATTAAACTTTCTTCTTCAGAGTGTTTCGGGCTCTGTTCCTGCAAGTACCTTTCAAGGCTGTAAGAAGGGTGAGCTTCCTACATGTTTTCTGAAAATTCAATGTAGTAGTCACTTTCTGTTCTTCTCTTTCTCTCAGAAGTAACCAGAACAAAAATGGTGCAATTAAAAATTGCCCAAAACCCCTGCAATATTTACTGGGACAATATGTGTATTTTTTATTCCCAGACAGAAGAAACAGGAATGGAATTCAAGGGAAAATCTGAAAAGAAACAAATATAATGCCAAAATAATGCAAGAAAAGAGGAAAGAAAAGCCATAGAAGAGAAATCAGATGTGGAGTGATGGGTATGGCATCTGGTATGATCACAAGAAAAGACAGTGCTCAGAGCAATGAACAAACAAGAAAAGTGACTAAAAATATAATGTGCCAAAAAAACCAGAAAGTTGCATAAAGTCAGGATGACGGATTGCAGTAATTGTTGAAAGACAGTCAAATTACTTTGGGGAAAACTGTTCTTAATGTTTACTGTATGTCAAAGAACCTACCAAGGATAGATAAAGACAGCATAAGGAGGTGTCATTCAGGTGGATTCAGTTGCATAAACTTGGTCTGCTGCTGCTGCTCTTTTAGTTCCCTTAGGGTATTAATGCCACTGCACCCACATAGCTGACAGATATGGCATGAGACCTGTGGGGGAGCTAAGTCTGCCTGATGTGCAACCGAGGTCTGTCCTGGGTTCAGCTATAGCAGTCATTTTTCTCCTGCTTAGTAGCTGGTGCAGTGCTGTGTTTTTTAACTTTCAGCCTGGGAACAACGCTGATAACACCGATGTTTTTAGTTGTTGCTAAGTAATGTTTATTCCAACCAAGGACTTTCTCAGTCTCATGCTTTGCCAGGGAGGAGGGGAAGCCGGGAGGAAGCAGAGACAGGACACCTGACCCAAACTAGCCAAAGGGGTATTCCATACCACAGCACGTCATGCCCAGTATATAAACCGGGGGGAGTTACCCGGAAGGCCCAGATCACTGCTCGGGTCGGGCTGGGTATCGGTCGGCAGGTGGTGAGCAATTGTATCCTCTCCCCTTGTTATTTCACTAATCGTTATTATCATTGGTGGTAGCAGTAGTGGTTTTGTGTTATACCTTAGTTGCGGGACTGCTCTTATCTCAACCCGTGGGAGTTGCATTCTTCCCATTCTCCTCCCCATCCCTCCGGGAGCGGGGGGAGGAAGAAAGGGGGGGGGGGAGTGAGCGAGCGGCTGTGTGGTTCTGAGTTACCGGCTGGGCTCAAACCACGACAGTTCTTTTTGGCGCCCAACGTGGGGCACGAAAGGTTGAGATAACGACAGATCTGACCAGAGTGTGTATAATCATATTTGTGATAAGCATTCATTGTTACTACTCGTCACAATGGTGATTATTTGGCTCTCAGACGTGTTGCGCTTGATCTCAGAGTTTCAGCATGTTGTACCTTACTTACAGCCACTATTTGCTGTTTTAGCGTTTATCGGCTGGGGGGCCTGGGCTAAGGTTCTTGTTTCACTGTACTTCATGGTAATGACTTGTAATACAATAGACTCATTGATCATGAAACTGGTCTGGTTTGTGCTTCCAGCGTGGCCATCACCACTATACATTGGGAGGTATATAATGAAATATTTTAGCAATTGCATATCTTTTTTTTTCTCCTCGGGGGGTAAACTTACGAAGGAAGCATTCTCTTTCACCCCCCGTTCCCCCACCAGCCTATTTGCAACAGCAATTGAGAGTTCTGAAGGTTTTAGATGGCCTTTGAGTACCCTTGAAACCTGCCTGCTGATTGTGCTGGGGATCAGCATGTTGGCAAACATACGGAGTGTGTTTTACCCACGGCCATCCCGTCGTAGGAACATCCTATTTCGTTTGATGTCAAAAATTCAGCAGTATCAGGTTCGAATCTGGTCTAGGGTTAGACGACGATATAGGAGGACCACCAGGAGATTTTCCCTGAGGCTGGACAGTTATGAGTGGCAGGGTGTGTGGGATAGTATGGGCAAGTACCTAGGCCAGTGGGCCCCTCCAGTGCTTTGGAACTTCACCACTGAACAAGTGCAACATCCGGAAAAACTAGTAAAACACTTAAACGAGGTGTGCTGTCGTCCTGGTTATACCAGAGAGGGACAAATTTTGGCAACGTGCTGGGGCTTGGCCTATGCCTACAGAGCCCTGCTCAACACTATCCAGCACCTTCAAAGGGAAAAAAATGTCTCTGGATCTGATGGCAAAGCAACAGACAACGCAGCTATGCCAACTACAAGCACAGCAGCTACTCAGACCCTGACCACAACAGTCAACACAGCTACTCCAAGTACAGCAGCTACATCAACCCCAGTGACAAGCACAACAGCTACTCAAACCCTGACCACAACAGACAACGCAACTACTCCAACTTCAAATACAGCAGTTACACCAACCCCAGTGACAAGCACAACAGCTACTCAAACCCCGACAGCAACAGACAATGTGGCTACTCCAAGCACCGCAGCCACACCAACCCCAGTGACAAGCACAGTAGCTACTCAAACCCCGACAGCAACAGATAATGCAGCTGTTGGTGTTACTCAACTCCCAAGCACAACAGCTGCACCAACCCCAGCAATAGACATTGCAACCACTCCAATCCTAGTGGCAGACACTGCAGCCACTCCAACCACAGTGACAAACACTGCAGCTAAACCAAATGTCCAGTTTGTGACAATGTCTGTTGCCCCTGTAAGCAAAAGCAAACGAAAGGCACAAAGAGCAACCCGTGAAGCGAAGAAAGATGAAGACCCAGTGCCATTACTATATGCAACAGCACCTGAACAAGAGTTACTACTACGTGGGTCAGAGGAAGAGGAAGAAGAAGAAGAGGTCACTTCTCGACCCCGGACCTCAACCGAACTACGGAATATGCGAAAAGATTTCACCCGTCTTCCAGGGGAGCACATTGTCACCTGGTTGCTCCGGTGCTGGGACAATGGGGCCGACGGTCATGAACTAGAAGGTAGGGAAGCCAAGCAGCTGGGATCACTTGCTAAGGAAGGAGGAATTGACAAAGCGATTGCAAGAGAGAAGCGAGCCCTCAGTCTTTGGAGGCGGCTCCTGGCAGCTGTGAAGGAAAGGTTTCCCTACAAAGACGATATTACGAATCGCTCAGCCAACTGGACCACGATAGAGAAAGGCATCCAGTCCCTGAGGGAATCAGCCATTATAGAGATGATCTATCGTAGGCCGGATTCCAGGAACACATCCGTAGACCCAGATGAAGTCGAATGTACACGACCCATGTGGCAGAAACTTACACGGAGTGCGCCATCATCATATGCCCACACATTGGCATCAATGACCTGGAATGACGGAGTATCACCAACAGTGGATTTCCTGATTCGTCAGCTCCGAGAGTTCGAAGACAATCTCACCCCTTCCATCATTTCAGCTGTGGAAAAACTGTCCCAGGAGTTCAAACAATTGAGAGACGATTTATCCGATCTATCCAGCTCTCCACGCGTACCAACCCATGTCTCAGCTATCAACAGAAGGCGCCCTACTGCTCGAGAAAGAAAATACACGAGGTACACGCCACGGGCCACCCTATGGTTTTACCTGCGGGATCATGGAGAAGACATGAGAAAGTGGGATGGAAAACCTACTTCAGCTCTGGAGCAACGGGTGCGTGAACTGAAGAGGAGAACAATGGTCAAGGATGATCCTCCCAGGAAAGCTGCTGCTCCAGTCTCTGGCGAGCAGTTTCCCAGATGGAGCGAAAGAGCTGATTTTACTCCAGCTCCTGTGATAAGGAATACTAATCCCTTTCTACAAGACAGAAGTGGAGAATTTTGTGATCACTATTAGAGGGGCCCTGCCTCCAGCCAGGTGGAGGAGAGGGATAATCGGGTTTACTGGACTGTGTGGATCAGATGGCCTGGCACATCAGTCCCACAGAAGTATAAGGCTCTAGTAGATACCGGTGCACAGTGTACTCTGATGCCATCAAGGTATCAAGGGGTGAAACCCATTTCTATTTCTGGAGTGACAGGAGGATCCCAAGCGTTAACTATGCTGGAAGCTGAAATCAGCCTGACTGGGAGGAAGTGGCAAAAGCACCCCATTGTAACTGGTCCAGGGGCTCCATGCATCCTTGGCATAGACTATCTCAGGAGAGGGTATTTCAAAGACCCAAAAGGGTATAGATGGGCTTTTGGTATCGCTGCCTTGGAGACAGAGGAAATTAAGCAGCTGTCCACCTTACCCGGTCTCTCAGAGGATCCTTCTGTTGTGGGGTTGCTGAAGGTCGAAGAACAACAAGTGCCAATTGCGACCACAACAGTGCACCGGCGGCAATACTGCACCAACCGAGACTCCTTGATTCCCATCCATAAGCTGATCCGCAGACTGGAGAGCCAAGGAGTGATCAGCAGGACCCGCTCACCCTTTAATAGCCCCATATGGCCAGTGCAAAAGTCTAATGGAGAGTGGAGATTAACAGTAGACTATCGTGGCCTGAACGAAGTCACACCACCATTGAGTGCTGCCGTACCGGACATGTTAGAACTTCAGTATGAACTGGAGTCAAAGGCAGCCAAGTGGTATGCCACAATTGACATTGCCAATGCATTTTTCTCAATCCCTTTGGCAGCAGAATGCAGGCCACAGTTTGCTTTCACTTGGAGGGGCGTCCAGTACACTTGGAACCGACTGCCCCAGGGGTGGAAACACAGCCCTACCATCTGCCATGGATTGATCCAGACTGCACTGGAACAGGGGCAAGCTCCAGAACACCTGCAATACATTGATGACATCATCGTGTGGGGTGATACAGCGGAAGAAGTTTTTGAGAAAGGGAGGAAAATAATCCAAATCCTGCTGAAGGCCGGTTTTGCCATAAAACGGAATAAGGTCAAGGGACCTGCACAGGAGATTCAATTTTTGGGAATAAAATGGCAAGATGGACGCCGCCAGATCCCCACAGACGTGATCAACAAGATAACAGCAATGTCTCCACCAACTAACAAGAAAGAAACACAAGCTTTCTTAGGTGTTGTGGGGTTCTGGAGAATGCACATCCCAAATTACAGTCTGATTGTAAGCCCTCTCTACCACGTGACCCGGAAGAAGAATGATTTCAAATGGGGCCCTGAGCAACAACAAGCCTTTGAACAAATTAAACGAGAAATAGTTCATGCAGTAGCCCTTGGAGCAGTCCGGGCCAGGCCAGATGTGAAAAATGTGCTCTATACCGCAGCTGGGGAGAATGGTCCTACCTGGAGCCTCTGGCAGAAAGCTCCAGGGGTGACTCGAGGTCGACCCCTTGGCTTTTGGAGTCGGGGATATAAAGGATCCGAGGCCAGCTACACTCCCACTGAAAAAGAGATACTGGCAGCCTATGAAGGGGTTCGAGCTGCCTCAGAAGTGATTGGAACTGAAGCGCAGCTCCTCCTGGCACCCCGGTTGCCTGTGCTGGGCTGGATGTTCAAAGGCAGGGTCTCCTCTACACATCATGCAACTGATGCTACATGGAGTAAGTGGGCCGCACTAATTACACAACGAGCTCGAATAGGAAATCCCAGTCGTCCAGGAATTCTAGAAGTCATCATGGACTGGCCAGAGGGCAAAGATTTTGGGATGTCACCAGAAGAGGAGGTGACGCGTGCTGAAGAGGCCCCACCATATAATGAACTGTCAGAGAGTGAAAAGCAATATGCCTTGTTTACTGATGGGTCCTGCCGTATTGTGGGAAAGCATCGGAGATGGAAGGCAGCTGTGTGGAGTCCTCTGCGACAAGTTGCAGAAACTGCTGAGGGAGAGGGTGAATCGAGTCAATTTGCAGAGGTGAAAGCCATCCAGCTGGCCTTGGACATTGCTGAACGAGAAAAATGGCCAGTACTTTATCTCTATACTGACTCATGGATGGTGGCAAATGCCCTGTGGGGGTGGTTGCAGCAGTGGAAGCAGAGCAACTGGCAACGCAGAACTAAACCTATCTGGGTTGCTGCATTGTGGCAAGATATCGCTGCTCGGGTGCAGAACCTGGTGGTGAAGGTACGCCACGTAGATGCTCATGTACCCAAGAGTCGGGCCACTGAGGAACACCAGAATAACCAGCAAGTGGATAAAGCTGCTAAGATTAAAGTGGCTCAGATGGACTTGGATTGGCAACATAAGGGTGAATTATTTTTAGCCCGGTGGGCCCATGACACCTCAGGCCATTAAGGCAGAGATGCAACATATAGATGGGCTCGTGATCGAGGGGTGGACTTAACGATGGACACTATTGCCCAGGTTATTCACGAATGTGAAACATGTGCTGCAATTAAGCAAGCCAAGCGGTTAAAGCCTCTCTGGTATGGAGGACGATGGCTGAAGTACAAATATGGGGAGGCCTGGCAGATTGACTATATCACACTCCCACCAACCCGCCAGGGCAAGCGCTATGTGCTTACCATGGTGGAAGCAACCACCGTCTGGCTGGAAACATACGCTGTGTCCCATGCCACTGCCCGGAACACTGTCCTGGGCCTTGAGAAACAAGTCTTGTGGCGACACGGCACCCCAGAGAGAATTGAGTCAGACAATGGGACTCATTTCCGGAACAACCTCATAGACACTTGGGCCAAAGAGCATGGCATTGAGTGGGTATACCACATCCCCTACCATGCACCAGCCTCTGGGAAAATCGAACGGTACAATGGGCTGTTAAAAACTACACTGAGAGCAATGGGTGGTGGGACTTTCAAACACTGGGATACACATTTACCAAAAGCCACCTGGTTGGTCAACAGTAGGGGATCTGCCAACAGGGCTGGCCCAGCCCAATCAGAACTTTTACGTACTGTAGAGGGGGATAAAGTTCCTGTGGTGCACATAAAGAATTTGTTGGGGAAGACAGTCTGGGTTATTCCTGCTTCAGGTAAAGGCAAACCCACTCGTGGGGTTGCTTTTGCTCAGGGACCTGGATATACTTGGTGGGTAATGCGGGAAGATGGGGAAGTCCGATGTGTACCTCAAGGGGATTTGATTTTGGGGGAAAACAGCCAATGAACTCAATTGTACGCTGTTGCCTGCTCTATAACACTTTTATAGCCCACCAGCTAGATATCTTCAGGTCACCAGCCATTGACCCTGACTTCCCTCCGATCATCACCTCAACAAAGAATGAATTTTGAGGAAACCAGACGAGCTCAGCAGTGACCAGATGAGTTTGGCGGTATCATCAGCAGGCAACAACCCAACACTATGTACCGTCCCTCCTGCCCTGAAAGACTATTACAAGAGATGGAACCTGACATCATGGACTGGATGAGTTCAGCAATTTTACAGGGATTGGTCCATGGACTAGGGAACGATATCTTTCTCTGTGTGTGGGTGTGGGTGTATATATATGTGTATATATGGGACAGGGGTGATGGTGTGCTGAGAGATGTGGGATCTGAGCATGACGTGAATGGTATGGAATAAGGGGTGGATACTGTCCTGGGTTCAGCTATAGCAGTCATTTTTCTCCTGCTTAGTAGCTGGTGCAGTGCTGTGTTTTTTAACTTTCAGCCTGGGAACAACGCTGATAACACCGATGTTTTTAGTTGTTGCTAAGTAATGTTTATTCCAACCAAGGACTTTCTCAGTCTCATGCTTTGCCAGGGAGGAGGGGAAGCCGGGAGGAAGCAGAGACAGGACACCTGACCCAAACTAGCCAAAGGGGTATTCCATACCACAGCACGTCATGCCCAGTATATAAACCGGGGGGAGTTACCCGGAAGGCCCAGATCACTGCTCGGGTCGGGCTGGGTATCGGTCGGCAGGTGGTGAGCAATTGTATCCTCTCCCCTTGTTATTTCACTAATCGTTATTATCATTGGTGGTAGCAGTAGTGGTTTTGTGTTATACCTTAGTTGCGGGACTGCTCTTATCTCAACCCGTGGGAGTTGCATTCTTCCCATTCTCCTCCCCATCCCTCCGGGAGCGGGGGGAGGAAGAAAGGGGGGGGGGGGAGTGAGCGAGCGGCTGTGTGGTTCTGAGTTACCGGCTGGGCTCAAACCACGACAAGGTCATAATACATGAATGTGCTCCAGCTACTGTACCTCATCCTGCAGAATAAAGGCTAAGTTTGAGATGATGTAAATCTGTCACAGAGAACAGATAAGGCCTAGGATGAACTGAGACTGCTTCTTATGAAGCTGAACCACAAATATTAAAAAGTGGATGGGTAAATAGGTTGCATAGGTTGCAATCACACTGACTATATGGATCACCCCAAATATTAGCACTCCCAACATAGGTGCTTCAGTGAATTGTCTACAATTATGGGGTTTTTTTGTCTTTTTATGTTCTGAATATAGTCATGCCTAACAAAGGAAGCTGAAAGTAGTGAAGCATGGCATTTGAAGGTCTCTTCCAGTCACCTGAAAAGCCTAGGGACTGAATTATTTCTTTAACAACTTTCCTAGATAATCTTTGCTCTTTTCACCCATCGCATGTCTCCAAAGGTAAGTGTGAAATAGGAAAGTTTCTGCTTCCTTGTACAGAGGGAATATTGATTGAATTGTTAAGGTTTACTTTCTCTGGGAAATTAGACATGTTGATAGGATTTTGCAGTTTTCCACAGATACAGGAAAAACTAAAGTTACCTTTTTACAGCTGCCTTTTAGAATATGAACTAATCAGCTCCTGAAGTATTTCATCACTGAATGCCTTGTTAAGATGTCTTCCAAGAAATTGTTAAAAGTCATAGTATTTGTGGCAGGCAAAGTACCAGTATGTGAGTGATCATGGTGAATACTACACAGTGTAAATGGGAGCTCAAAAGAAAATGAATGAGTGCAACTTCTTTTCACAGGACTCTAATCCAAAATAACAAATTAAAAATGTTAATGCAAATTTCAAAATTCAGATTTTTTATCCCCACTAACCTTTAAGGAATAAGATAATAACTTTGAGCTGACAACCAAAGTATCATTATTTAAACTGAAATGATGTATCTCGGAGGACCACCCTACAAAAAAGCCAAAATTTGCCGGATCGAAAATTCAGGGCCTGTCAAAAAAGCTGAAAGACACACTAAGTTTTAACCCAGACAAGAATATTGAACCACTGAAAAGTTATGAATCTTCATGGACTGTTAAAATATTCCCTAGAAGAAATTTTTTCTTCCAGATTAGGCATATCAAAGCCATAATTATCTCCCATTATATACAAGGATGAAAACAGAAACAAAACCCGTCAAGAACAGGCTGCTGCAGAATGCTGCCAAAACATTAATAATAGGATGAAATATCTGTGTGTACAATTTTTTTTTTTGTCTAGACAGTGCATGCCAGTATTATGAGATACTGTTTAAGGTAATTGTAAAAACATTTCATGCTTCCCACAAAGAAGAATGTTATCCATTGTGATCTTCACTATATTTTGATCAATTTCTCATAAAGGTTGTATGGTCACCCTTTCCTGTGTTTATGGTCATAAAGAGAAGGAAGCAGAAGATTAATGGTTCTGGTGGCAAAAATAGTAGTAGGATGGTGTGCTGAGGAGAAAAACATATTCGAAGGAAATTAAATTAAACCACTCAGAATTTACCTGATTTTAAATTAGGGGTGGGATTCTGGGCTCAATTTGCCTGATAATACATTGACATCCAATGATGTTTGAGAGAACTGGTGTTTTCCACTTCACCTCAAGCTGCTGCTCCAGGGGAAGACACATCTATTGTAGATTTGAACGTCTGGAGACATTCAAAACCCTTCTGGACACGTTCCTGTGTAACCTGCTTTAGGTGTCCCTGCCTTGGCAGGGGGGTTGGACTAGGTGATTTCCAGAAGTACCTTCCAACCCTAATGATTCTGTTATTCTGTGATTTTTTGTCATATCTGCCAGCACTATTTGGATGTGTGAAATATTTTTATGGCTTCTAAAATGTAGATAAGAATCTACATAGATTCCTATGTGATGGCAACTGATCTGAATTTCTATATTTCAGATTCAGTTGCTTAAAAAGGGACATCCAGTGTCACTTGAGATGCCCAAGTGTACCATATCCAACCTTCCAGTTCTTGCATGGTCATCCCATATGTCCTAAGTCGAATCTACAAACCCCATGTAGACAGGATGTTTCTGGCAGCAACAGCAGCACCTTAGAAAAGGTTCAGGAAAGGACCTTTTGATGGTGACCTCAGAAAAAAATGAGAAGATGTAAATTCTTGTTTAGAAAACATGACAGTATATATTAAAAGTCAATAAAATAAAGATAGGTAGAGACAAAAAATGCAGGCCATATCTATTTGCCCTATATCATTATGCAAGAGGCAGAAGATGGTCAATTGGAGTTAATAGGGACAGACACTAATCTGACAGGAGGTGTTTTCAAGCAGAAATACTGCCCAGAATGTAACATTACTTAGAAGGGGAGTGGATATAAAAATGGTTGGGCTTTCTACAGTGAGGGTCCAGGTGTTGTCCTTCACTTGTCAAATATGAGTTTGTAGAATTATTTATTATTCTCCTCCTTCAAACATACCAACTATGCCCCTTCGCATGATATTACCTAGCAGTCTAAGGTCAGCGGTTAACTCTTTCATCACACTCCTCAGGGAGGCTCATTTAACGTGTTTTAAATGCTTATTTTAGATTAAATTAATATTATCTTGGAGGAGTTTTGTTTTTCCAATTAATTGAAAAGGCATCCTTAACCAACTAACTCATACGAAGACCTCTTTTAAACAGATGAATCCTGGAGGGCCCATAATGGGCTATGTTGTTCTGTACCATGACCTACCGATGGAGACAGTTCTATAACTAGTAGTAGCCAGTGTGGGAGCTTATGTTATAAGCAGCTTAATCTATATTTGGCACACAGCCACTATCACTTTTCTTCCACCATTGGCTATTCTTACAGTCACTAAGTAGAGTAGTGATGAACATTTAGCCTCACAGAGAGTAGAAGTGACTGTAGTAAGCTGGTTTTGTTTGGTATAAGGTTTGGAAGTAATTGTGTGTGTACACATAGATATATTTGCGTGTATCATTTTATACCACTATATATTGCTATGTGTTATTATATGTAGTAAATTCGATATAGTATATTACATAGTAATAACATTATTATTGACCAAATATCTAGCTTTAACAGAAATGTTGGTCTATACTGCAGATTGTGTAGTGAAACATTTGCTTGCCTGTTCTTATGCATCAGTCAGTTTCCATGCAAGCTTTAACAGTTTTTTGTAGGCACAAAGTAATGCATATACAGCATTACTATGTTCAGTTTCCAAGTTTCCTGGAAACTTACCAATAGATATGTTCTCTGGTAGGGTTTATACGTAAGATGGGGGGAAAACTGTGAATTCTTCCAATAAATATAACCTTAATCTTTACTTCTGTGCACTTCTTTTATACATCATGCAAGTATGAACTTAAAGAAGAAAATAAAATTATGGGCCTACTTCTGGAATTTTAACCTTCATTTACTACTTGTTTTCCATCTTTCAATGAGAATAATTCAGTTCATCAGTGAATGTTAATTCAGGAAAGCATATATGTGTACGTGCAAGTCTTCTCTTGCTTCAAGCAAATACTTAATCTAAGACTTGAAAAGGCACTACAAAATTTAGCCCAGAATTGGAATATAAGCTTTTCCAATCTAGCAAATGGTGTCAGGCTTTCTCTTTTGTTTGGTTCCAGCCTTTTCCTCTAAAAATACAATTTACCCTTTTGTTTTTTTTATTGAACCTCCCCAAGAATTCCAGGGACATCACAGACCTTATTTCTACATGACTACAAAGAGCATAATGTTCTAGTTTACTGCAAATCCAAGAAAATAAAGTATAACCACCAGCACTTTTCTCCTTTCTTATTCTTTTGTTGTAGTGAAGCTGAGTGCAACGCCCTTAGGTTTTTTTCACTATATATGTAGATGTGGAGAGAAAATCAGCTACTTTCGCACAGGTTCAGGGACCAGTTAAATTAAAATGGTTAAAGATAATTTGTTGATCTTTTTTTACATGGTATTTATATACTAGAAGCATCACCTCAGATAAGCTATTTTAACATAATGTAATTCTACAAAATGTTGTTTTAGTCACAAAGAAATTCTATAGAAGGAAGCATATTGGATAAAGTATTGCTCATGGTGTAATTTTAATTCTGAAATATCTTGCTAAGAGGGCTTATTTAAATAGGTTCTCTCTGAGATGAATATTTAGAAAAAATTCCTACAGGATGATTTATAGAAAAATTATATGAACAGAATGAAGGACAGAAGAATTTTATTAGAAAAGAGACTCATTTCCACAAAATATAAATTATACCTTTTAGAAAATATATTGAATTTTATTAATATTCTGCAGACAGCCTGCAGTGTTAATCTCCACCCCTACCTATAAGATTTTCATTATGAAGTACAAGGTGTATTTACCCTTTAACCAAATAATTTTTGAGTAGTTCGATGCAGCCTTGAGTGCCGTTTACATATCTGACAAAATATTTTCTTTTTGGAAGCACAGCTCATTTTATGGCAATATTCTATATAAAATGCTTGATGAAACATTTACATGTATATGAAAAGATACATGCAGTTGCACATATGCATATTCATCTATGTAAATATATGTTATATACACATCAGTATCCAATTTCTATATATCTTATGTTTCCAGTAGTTTGTACATTGTGCATAGTATATTGATCTTTACCACTGGTGTATACATTTTCTCACCTCAATTGCGTAACCAGCCTGGCTGATACTGAATTCATTTCTGCCTGTTTGGTAATCAATATACAGAGAAACATACTAACAGGTCATTAAGTAGAGAGATTTGGATAATCAGTAGTTTATTTATAATTATTTCCTGTTACTATTTTTTCCACAGGACTCCTCCTGCCTTTAAAGATCAGGAAATGAATTACAATTATTTTTTGGGGTGAATGAGGCTGCTTTCTTCTGGAACTCTGCCTCAATCAAGATGGGTTGTTTCCAAAAAGAAAAAGGGGTAGGGAGTCTCCAGTAACATGTTCTGGGAGTAGATTGCTTAGAAACATCGTCATGATCTACGCCTATGATCATGGGAATTGTAGAAGGTAGTGCCAGCTCCACAGAAGCCGGAAGCTTACATATTTGAATGGGCAATATATCTTTCTTTTAAAAACTAAATACCTAAAACTCATCTTAATCACAAGTCTCTTAATTGGGAATAATTTTGCAAAAGTCCATAATTCAAAAATAAAATTTTAATGGTGTATGAAAACTTGAAAGAAACTTCAAACCTCAAAATTTGAATGAAAGTTCTGATGTACCAGAAATTATTTTATTTTCTCTAAATAATGTCTTTGAGTTTGTCTAATAAAATATTTCTCTGGAAAATCTAAGATACATATACTTAGAAAGTTGCTAAATATATCTCCACAGAGACATATATAAATTCTTTTCCTGCCCTCTTTGAAATACATATTTCATGATAACGTACATAATTAACTCATTACATCAACACATTTACATTGATTTTCTGTACTTTATAACTGGCTTCTACCTCACCAGAACTGATTTATCCTATTACACTGAAGAAATTTGTTCAGTTTTGTATGCTGTTAGCCATAAATGTATGACTAACTTAGCATTACTCCTGGAAAGAGAATCCTTGAAATCAAGCATGAATCATGTAATAGCACTGTTTATTGTACAATGGGGATCTGATTCTGGCCTCAGTGCCAAGCTTGAGTAAATCAGATTTTTCTCAAGGGAGTTCTGCAGACAGCAGAACACTACAGAGTTGTTCTTTCCTGGACTATAACCTGCTTGGAGGTCTCAATTAGTCCTTAGGACAGCAAGAGTTTATGTGTCTGTTGACCCACATGCTCCATGTCGTTTGTTTTGAAGATGTTCATCATCACAAATCAACCAACAATGTCAAACACAGTGTGAGGGATTTTATTCCAGTCCCCCTGGAAGTTAGCTCTATACTACATAAAAGCTGCAATTTCCATCCTGTCATGTACCAGTACTGCAGTCCCATGGCCATTGAGACTGTTCACAGCTAGCGAAGTAATGCGGTGTTTTTCTGCAGTAAAATCAACTGGCTAATATTGTCCTCACATCTTCTTATTGTCCTTGACACCTCAGTCTAACAGTTCCTCCAACAAATCTAATTGCAGTTAAAGTTAATGACTGTTGTAGACTCCAACTAAAGGATTATATTCTACGTTCATTAGTTCCCTTCCCTTTCTAAATTCATAGACTTAGTTTTTCCAATTTTAAAGCCCTGTGCTGGGGTCTAACCAGGGGCTGTTGTCTCCAAAATAGGAAAGTAACTTCACATTTCTTGAAAAGTGTAATTCTTTGTTACCGCAAAAAAACCCTATTGAGTTTAAATGTGTTTGTAAGCAGTGAACACATTTAGGCTGAACCCAGAGTTTCCCCCTCCCCTCCCCACTTTTTTTTTCCCTAGTGAAGGTTTTATGATATTCTAACAGCAAAGCTGGGAATGGTACATTGTTAGGCAATGTTAATGAGCATTTGGTACTCTATGTGAACATCTATTCCCATCTGGACATGCTATAAACTTTTGGATAGCCGCAGTAGAAATTCACAGCTCAGAACTCTTCAGAATTTGTTCGACAACCTCCTACCAGTACAGCAAGCTCTATTAATCTACACCAGACAAAGAAAGCAAGAATCATACGGAGCTGCTTTGCAATTTGACTAGTTTAAGAGCTGTATGGCTGAAGCTAATACTGTTCAGGCAAGACAGCTAGATCATTTAGAGGAAAATGCAGTTTTGAAACAAAAGGAGGTGGTGTAAACAGGTTGTCCAAGAGCTGGAGGCAAACTGGTAGATCAAGGAGAATGAGTGCAACTGATGGAGGAGGAGTTCACCTGAGAAGGAGCCAGCACTCAAATGAAAAGCTGACTCGGAAAAGTGGCAGGTATGAGAAAATGAGGAAGGGACAAGAGAACCTGATGCTAATGATTTAGTGAAACTCTGAAGAAGGAAGTAGAAGGTGCTGGAATAAAGAAAGGAGGAAAGGAGGATACAATCACAGATGCAATCAAGTATCACTGTGCTTAGGAAATACAGCATGGTAAAAGGCTAAATGTTTGGAACCAGCAGACCCTAGGCATCTCAGATAACTGGACACTTTAATCAGGTTTCCCTTGGTAAAACACTCAGTACAGAGAAAAATTGCAAACTCAAATTAACATATTTCCAAAGTATGCTACATGTATGGATGAACAGCATAAGAAATCTGACAGGAAAAGTTGGAATTCTACTTTCTGAGCTGTGGATGTGGCATAAGGAGAAGAAAAAGCAACAGACAGCTCTTCATTAATGGAAGACAATTGCACTATGTGCGGAATGAGGCTGAGCCTCTTGGAAAAGCTAGTAAGTGGTCTATTTCTCAAAAAAATATGCACAGGAGGATTAAATGAAAGAGTGCAGGCCAATAGCTCTCAGGTGTTTGCTAACTCTATCAAGTTTTATGATATTCATAATAATGAAGATATTTCCACACAATCATACTTCGTTTCTACCTGCGATAACCTGACAGAATCCTGCTTGTGGCTCTTAAGCCCAACGTAACAGAAAAAGTGTAATGAAAATAGAGATTTTGCCCCCTCACCAAACTTATTTCATGCTTAACATAGGAAAAGAAAAATCATATACAAAGGGAAATCACATAACTTACGGTTCATAAATCAGATGCATGGGTTTGACTTTGCAATGCATGTTAAGCTATGTTTGGATCTGCATGTACCAAAGAGATGTTACAAGCCAAAAGGAGATGAAAAATGAAGCAAACAGTAAAATGGAAAAAACTGAGCACAAATACTGATTCATGAAAGAAAGCAATAGAACTGGTTTGGAAATTTGAATGTTCAAGCTAGACAAGCCCCCAGGCAGGAATGACTTGCATAATCAACCTTCACTGGATTTGGCAGGTACGGAAACCAAGAGTGACAGTGCTAGATGTAGGAGTTTTACCAGGCTGAATCATTCTTCAGCAGTCACTCTGGTATACTGAACTAGGCACAAACAAGTGTTCCTCCAGCCTCCAGTGAGCATGTTTCTGTTATTAGCCAGCATTTCTGTCGCTCAGGCATGGAAATGGATGTTATCGATTCTGGCAAGTGAGGATCCTCTGAGTGTTTCTTGCCAGACCCCTCAAAAGTATGTGTTGGCATTATTAGAAGATCAAAGGAAAACAAGATTTATCTTGTCAAAGACAGTCAGTTAGTACAATCTAGTTTGAAGAATTTCTTTACCATACTTCAGAACCAACTGACAGTTTTTTCTCTATGTTGTGAATATTTTTATTAGGTGATTGAAAACCTTTGAATTCAGCTTCTTCATTAATCATGTCCATGTGGTCTAAACGACCTTTGAGCTCCTTCATTCTTTTATTATTGTATTTCGCAGCATTTTTCATTTAGCTACTTTTTGCAAGGAAATTTAGGACCACAGTGGTGATTTTATTCAATTAATTTTTTAAATAAATTGAATTATGAGCTTGAAAGTGGATTGTAATTTTAAATCATATGGCCTGTAGCTTGTTAGATTAAACCAGTGATAGGTATGAGACAATTAGATATTTGTTCTTTAGTTAGCTGATCTAAATAGTCTCATGATAATTGTTAAAATTCTTCTTGGAAATATTGTGACACTGCATCTAAGAAAGGAAAAGCTATATCATGCTTTAATGCTAATTTTCAAGTAAACTTTCTAAATGCTTGGCACATCTCATACTGATAATAGATTCCTTATCTGGTGTAATAGAAACAAATTACAGAGCAGAGGTCAGAGGGCATTTCTGAAGAAAAAATTGGATCTTTTCACTAAATATGTTTCCCTTCAGTTATGTAATTTTTATATGCATGTGTAAACTAAATCTATTGATTAGGTACCTCAGAATATCCTTAGAATACCTGTATGTTAATTATTGTTGCGGTATCATAGAAATCGTAACACTGCCAAGGACTAACTTGACAAATATCTTTTAGAAAATTCAGTGTGGCTTCACTAACATAAGGGCAGTTTATATAAAGTTTATATAACTTTAAAAGAAGTTCTTTTGCAATCTAGGTTATGAACATTTCAAGCCTAACTATACTGCATAGTTCATTGCTCTTACTGCCCTATTAACAGTAGTGTTGGGTTTTTATTCTAATGAGTCTTGACATGTTTGTTTAATTCTTATGCCCAAGTTCCAAATATTCTTCTGTCTATGACAGACGCAATCAGAACTTTCAATAGGCCTCTACAAAACTTCTGGTTTTATATATCATTGCAAAATGCTGTGATATAAAGAACAAACATGCTAATATAATCAACAAGCCTATCTTTCCTACTTGTCCCAGTTTCCCCCCACATTTAACAAACAATTGGAGCTGTCAAATGCTCATGGTGACATTTTACTTTTTCCTTTTGGCCCTGGTGGAGTTTAAAGCTCAGCAGTGATGTTCTGAACTCTGGCCCCAAGGCACCATCCACTACTACATGCAGAAAGCCCAAAGCCTTAAGCTGTGGCAGGGACTCTTTTTGCTAAGCCATTTATAAGGTGGAATAAAAGCAGCTGAACTGATTTTGTCCCTACTAGGGAGATCTGTCCAGTTGCTGTTCTTTTGTACTACATGAGTACATGAATGGCATAATGAAACAACCTTTTGAAAGCAGCAATTTAAAGCTGTTTAGAGAAAATGGTTTTTTAGAGACAAAACACAAAGCCTGCAGTGTTCTTTGTGCACCATTTAAGCCACAATCTAGAAAAGAAAACATTCAAGATTGACATCTGTTGGAAATACTTCATGTTAATAGTAATGCAATAAAACAAAATGAAACAAACAAACAAAAGAATATTGAAACTGTTTGAAAATGTTACAAATCCTTATTTTCATTTTTTATGGCGTCTGACATTCAGTTTATGCTCTCTTCTTTTCTCCCCCCTTTCTTCTAGAATAGAAACCAAGAAACACAGAGCTTGACTTCATAGTTTAAGTATATATTGCCACTTCGCACAGCCTAAAGTATCAAACCTTGAGTCACCTGCATGGAGGTAGTAGACCTGAAATAGAACTTATGGGAGACTGTGGCACTTTCCGAGTGGAAGCTGGAGATCGAATACAGTATCCTGGGCACCTCCAGTGGAGTCCATCTTTTTTTAGACACCTGTATCGAAGCAGCTTATTTAGGTCTGAGAGGTAAGATTCAGGTTGAAATTAAGACCTCTCCTCTGCATTTAAGAGTCTCCATGTGGGTGAATGTATGTGAGCTAAGCACAGAGATATAGTCTATGTAGTTGATACTGTCTGGAAGGAGTTTGCAGAGCAAGTACAGATTGTTACTTCAGGGTGGACAGAACAGTTCTGCACACTTGTCTGACTTACTGGCTTGGTCTCACACAGGCGCATGCTGTCAGCTGAAACGCCCCATGGCCTTCAGCTGCTGCTTCAGAAAGTTACAGGCCTACCATAGACCTGCCCCATAGTTGCTCCATCTGTGAGCACCTGTTTTCGGGCAACGGAATCAAGCTCTCAATGTCCTTTGACTATGATGGGAGTTAGCCACTTAACTTGCAGGCAGATACCTTGACATAGACACCTAAACTCAGATATCTTAAACTAGAGCTGAATCACAGGCCTTGAGAAAAAAGTCTGAATTGTGCCAATTATCCGACGGCACAATTTGTATAATTCAGGATGCAGGACACCTGGCTAATCTAAATAATGTTGTTCCCATAGTAGAAACTAGCACTCAGAACTCACACAGTGGTGGGTACTTATTGTTCCCTGTCTGCAGAAGAAAGAAGAGCAAGTCCTTGCTCTACTTCAAGCAAAGTGCCTATGACAAAGTTTCAGGATCAAACAAACTTTTTCTTCTCTCCCACCCCTACTTGAGTTCAAAAAAAAAAGCAATCTCCCTTCAGTAAAGCTGCATTGAAAATAGATCTAAAGCAAATAAAATTATTTCAAAATACATAAACCAGAAAACTTAACTAGATTTAACCTTTTTCACAGATGCAAACATCTGAGGAAAAGGGACCTGCTGAAGAAGAGTTTATGTCTGGAGAACCCTCCTCAAGCAACTAAGTTTAAAGTCTTCAGATAAGGTACATAAAATTCAACCAACTTTTTTTTTAAATGTTTACTCATGAACGCTGTCAGAAACTTTAATTACATTTTACAAATTCTGGTGGTTTCCTTTAATCCCAGATTTTTGCAACAACCTTGCCAGTTACAGCGATGCTTGAAATTATGTACACATAGGAGTTAGTTACTTTCAAAACAAATACTGAAGAAATGGGTCTGGATGAGGACTTTTGGATGAGAGTCCCATTACTAGGTATCCATAACATTAAACAATCTTTTTTTATAGCCTCTACCCACTATTCTTTTGCAGCCATATGCTTGTTTCTTCATGAATGTGTTATTCTTTTTTACCTCTAGGAAAAGTTTTAGGACTACAAATTTGACGCAAGCTTTTATCTGTCATAATTGTGATAATGGGATAAATGTGGATGAGTTCTGGCTGGTAAGGGAGGTACTTCAGCATAGGAAAAGTTAGGATTCCCTGGATGGGAAGTAATATGGATCTTGAAGCAAGGAGTACTTGCTCAATATATACTGAGAGTATATATTGAGATGGGAGCTGGACCTGGGGGTAAGGTGAAAGAATTGGCATTACAACTGGTCACCTCTATTTGAGACTCACTTAAAGGAGACCCCAACCAAGGCTGGCATTTGTAACTCCCTTCTCATCCACTTTGTTGCAATTACAGTAATGATGTTTTTTTTGGAAATGTTATACTTTCATTTAAAAATTGTTTGTTAACTTCTGATGAACCCCAAAGTTGGGAAGTAGACTCCCTATTCATCTGTCATAGCAACTCTTTGCTACACCTCTTTTTGTTTGAACTTACTCTTTCCAGAAAACAAATAATCAAAGCAGTCCAGGCAATTGCAGATAAACTTTTACTTCCCTTTTATATGAAGGCACCAGCATTCCTTTATCTTTACTGAGGAATACCACAGACACACCTAAGGATTAGTTTTTTGGGTTTTTTTTTCATGTCCACATCACCTTTGCAGCAGCTCATAGGTCCCTCGGATGAAATTAATGTCATACAGATAGAAGGAGTCAACCTAGGATTCCTTTATGGTCAATTTAGAGAAACAGGCACTAAGGAATCACTAATCTTGCCAACTATATATTTCAGGATAAAATGGACTATGCCATAAAAGTGCTGCCTATTTCTCTCTGTTGACTGTAATGGCATACATCTGCCTTCGGTTGAATGAGATTCTTTTCTTGCAATTGGTGAATAGGTCTTTCCCATCTCTGTCATAGCCAACCAATAAGCTCTAGAGAAAAAATCTCTTTATATATATTGAATATGTGATTAAATTTAATCTGACTTTTTTCTTCAGTTCTCAATTTCACCTCATTCTCCCATTATGATATCCCAGTTCATCCTCAAATCCCACAAATTTATGTTAAAAATAAACCCTGTCCACAGTCTCTTATTTTAGAGACATGTCAAAAATACAGTTGTTAAAAAAGAGCCTTCCCAGTACACTTTTGAAAAAACTAGGAATAACCTGAAAACAAAGTGTTCTTTATCTAGACAATTACGTAATTAAGAAATCACATGTAATTTCTAAGAGGGAGTTACTTTTACCTCTGCCAGTTTTCTCAACCATATATGTTCCTTCTCTTAGTTGTCTTTACTGCTGCTTTACCCAGTCATCTTCATTACTTTCTCATATTATGTATCCTTGAAGAAGAAATGGAGGATGCGGATTTCACAAACCCTCTCTTTCACCTGCTATTCAAAGCCTCCTATTATCTATGTTCTGGTCACAGAAATTGGATATTGGAAATATTTGATTTTATGTTGATATAAATGGTACAGAAGTCTATACCAGATCTTATCACTGTCAGTTTCTTGCCTATCCTTTGAAAAAAACATTTTTTTAATTTCTCTTTAAAAGTTCCTATATTTTTAAGCGTAGGTTAGAGTCATTGCACTGAGTGACTAAACTAAATATTTCCTGTGTCTGTCTTTTAATTTTTAAATTTGTCAGGTTACTGTTCACTAATAAAGGATGGAAGTTGGAATTCCCCACCTGAAATTTAGGCCAAAGCCTCTGTCTCATTTCCAACATAGCCATGGATTTAATTTGAAAATTAAAAGCTGTAATCAAATCAAGTACCAAATTAAACTCAGTCATCTTCAGTTGAAACCTTTATATCCAGGGAAATATATATCCAGGAAAATGATGCTGATACCAACTTTAACAAAAGTAATTTTTTGCATCTTTTTCAGAAAATTGTATTCCATAGTTTTTTTTCCCCACATTTCCCTGGATGTACTATTTCCTTTTTTAAAAAAAGAAATGCACTGTGCATCATTGATTACATAATCATCCGTCGCAGCCCAAAAAGTATAACACACCCAAAGAGTAATTCTCATCTTCATTAGTATTGTTTTCATCTTGGCAATGATCACAGAAATAAATGTTGCAGTTTTCAAAAATGATATTTCAGGGCTTTGGAGGCCAAAAATATTTTAGGAAATTTAAACTCACATGGAGAAGAAAAATCCACTGGAAAACATCCATATAGGAATGAAAGTAAATTAATAGAGCAAGTCAACTGGAAATTGCAGTGTTGCCCAATTTCAGTTAGGACATATGAGACATCTTGTTAGTTCATAAAAAGGTATAAATCCTGACATTTGGGACCTTATATTTAGATATAATTGGAAAGTATAGCTGTATGCTGTATCCTTACACATCCCAGTGGCAATAGACTGAGAAAGACTTTGCCTTTTTGAAGTCATGGAGTGTTTAATGAAGTGTCCCTTAGTCTTAGGTTAAACACCAAAATTTGTACTCACCTACCTTTAAATAAGAAATTATTTCATTAGTCTTGAATACGTGTATTAGTTTTTTTGCTGTATCAGGAATGATGAGCTCAATATGTAGCAACACTGAACTCTGAATCAGTTATAAAGTCTTCCTATGGCACTTCATTTTTTTCTTGAATTTCTTTCACAAAATAAAACCAGGATCAGTATTATTTAACTTTTGTTTGATTAGACAACATGAAAAAAACATATAAAGAAATTACACACTTAATGTGTTGGAAAACTTTTCATTATTTATTGAAAAAGAATTAAGTTGTGATACTAGTTCCCACATTGTATTGTTTGCAAGTGTTTCTTACATCTGTAAATGATAAAGATTGCATTTTTCATTTTGCAACAAAATTTAAAAACTTGTCTTGCTTTTTCAGGGGTATATTGCTGTCAGATAAACTGATGCTGGACTCTGTGGATAGTTTTTCCTTAGTGCTGAAAGTACTCTATTGAAAAAAACAGGCAAGGAGCTCAAAAATAAAATGTCTGAATATCTCTGCCATATAAGTCCAAAGGTACAGAGTATGAACAGCCATTTCAACTGGTCTTAATCATGTTCCCAAGTTGCTCTGATTTATCCTTCCACTGGCCCTTCTAGGAAAGCACCTTTTTTTTCCCTTTTGCCCTGTCTTCTATATTTCATTTCATGTGTCTATTGAGGCTATGAAAGATAAAGCTATCTGCTTTCTCCTGTAGTAAAGAACTATATGGAATCAGTTCACCTGTCTGTCACTCCTCATTAAATTCTTACCCTCTTCATTCACATTCTGATCTTTGCAAATGAACATTTGCTTAATAAATGTTCCCAAGACTAACAGTACAGAGTGAAAATCCCACACAGCAGTAAATTATTAACTCAGTCACAGGGGGAGTGCCATATATGACTTTTCAGAATGAGTTATTATGTGGATCATCATGTAATTATGAATTTTTCAAGCCATGATAGAGGAAAATTGAATATTTAATATTTTATGGACATATTCTGCACTGAGGACATCTTTCAAAATTTTATGATAATTTTTGGCATGAGCAAAGAGCAGAACAAAAGTTACAAAATAATTACAAAGTGGAATATTTAATCACCATGGACATTGTTGGTGATTTCTTAAATTGCATAATATAATCAAGGTCGTGAACTTTTAATCATGATGTATTCAAACTGAAAAAATACGTGCATTAAAATTAATCTACAAGTATGTTTTGATTGTTTAAGAAATGAGAATATGAGGCTTCGTACTTTATTGTACTATAGGTAGAATGATGTAAATATTCATGGCAAGACAACGGGCTGTCAGATGCTCCTGAATAGTCAAGATTGCCCCTACATGGGGCATTTAGAAATACAGACACATGAACAGAAACCTATGCTGCGTGCTCCAGGAATATTTGCTGCAAGCAGGGAACATGAGGTGGAACAGTGCAGGTGCCTAAGTACAGTTGTTTAGCACAAATTTAAACATCCTGGGGTATTCACAGCATCTGCATGAGACTGGCAGAGATAACACAAAATCTGTGGGAGACCAGAGCCCTTCTGAAGCAGCAGCTGGATGCCAGGCAGGATATCCTAAGGCATCTCAATGGTATTAGACATCTATGTTTAGGCTTTTGAATCACTCTATAGGAGTTGAAGTTTAAACCAAGAGTCTTTTAAATGGCACTCAATTCCCACATATGGGCAACAGACTCAAGCTGTGAACTTTGGAAAGCAAGAATCAGTAAGGGAAGGAAAATACTTAGTTTTTGTTCTGATAAACATGAATTTGAACAGGAAAAAATATTCCTAAGTCTGTTTTTCTGGGGGGAATAAAAATAAAATAATTTATCAAGCACTTGATAGTAAGCCAAATGAGATATTGGTTTTGGTACCTTGATAATCAGTCAACTTAGTGCAAATCTACCACAAAAAACAAAAACCAAAAACCAACAAGTAGTGTTGTTTTCCTTAGCAGTCAATTGCACCTTGCCAGAAAACCTGCTGAAAACCAAGGCAAGGGAAGTATGAAAGCTTAAGAAGCTCATAGAGCAAAACAAAGTATATATAATAAGTACATATGAATCTGGAACTACTTGTGGGCTCATGAATATTTACAGATTTCTTAATTCTATTTATTTTACCTTGTTTTTTTAAACTATTTACTCCATGACCATTAGAAAGAAGTATCTTTATGCCAAACATAGAAAAATTCACAGTTAAAATACAGTTTGTGTCCACTATTCCAGATTCCAAGGCATCTTCCTAACTTTGCTTGCCCAAAGGGTAAATGATGGAAGTTAAAAGGCTTGGACCAGAATGACCCTACATTGGCAGTGTGCTCAAGTCTTAGCTGCAGAGGACATACTAAAGAAAAACACAGCAAAGAAGGGGACAAGTAGGTACCATCCAGATGCTGAGAGGGTCCAAGCCACACAAATATTGACAAAAAATATTTTGCTTCCTTTTACTGAAAATTCCCATATTGTCTTGATTCACGGCTGCCTTCTTCCGGACAAAACTGCTTCACGCCCTTGCAAAAGTCACTGGACGAAGGCAGGTCCTGCAATGTGCTAGACTGAGAAGAGTTACTCAAAAAATTTAGCGTAATATATTATCATATTTTCATAACATTGTATATATCTCTTTTGGTTTGTATATTATGTACATTTACATACATTGTAATATATCATTTTCAATATGACATACTACTGAGCATATACCTGGCCACTGCTGTGTTCCTTAAACCAAGGACAGCTCTCAGCACCAATTACAATGAGGCACTTGTAAAATTTGAATCATCTTTTGATTTTGGAAATGGAGCTATAAGGTGTCTAGGTGAAAAAGAAAGCATTTTTCTTTTAAGTTACAAATAAATCTAGACTTTATAAAATTCTAGGAACCAAACAGTGAACATCAAGTGTGTGATTACAGTGGACAATAATAAAAATATTTCTCCTCTTTGCAGGAACATTGTTGATAAATGACCTGGCTCAAATCCTGTAATGATGTCAATAATGGCTAACAATTCCAGTCCAGGTAATTATAGCTTTTCTACCTGTAATTACAATTTTACATACAGACAATACCTTTTGTTGTTTTCATTTTCAATTATGTGTTTGGGTTACCGCATGCTATTAAATAATTGCTCTCTCAAAAAATGACAGACAATCAGAGACAAGTGTACAACGGCTTTGGAAAATGACACATAGAAGTGTGACATCTGTTAACATTTTGAAATAATAGTATGCCAGGTAATAGGACGAGAGGCAACAGGCATAAACTAAAACACAGGAAGTTCCACCTGAACATGAAGAAGAACTTCTTTACTGTGAGGGTGACTGAGCATTGGAATAGGTTCCTCACAGAAGACAGGCTAAGAAGATTAGGGCTGTTCAGCCTGGAGAAGAGAACGCTGCATAGAAATAACCTTGAACAACCTAGTCTAGTGAGAGGTGTGCCTACCCATGGCAGGGGGGTTGGAACTAGATTATTCTAAGGTCCTTTCCAACCCAAACCACTCTGTGATTCTATGATTCTATAGAGATTGTGGAGTCTCCTGCAATAGAAATATTCAAGAGACATCTGCACACAATCCTGAGCAATGTGCTGTAGGTGACCCTGCTGAGTAGGGTCCAGATGACCTTGAGTGGTCTTCTCCAGCCTCAACCATTCTGTGTTTCTGTGATGCAGTGATTCTGTGATGTTTGTTTAATGTTCGCCGAAGAAACATTTTCATATTTTGCTCATGAAATGAAACTATTAGTATTAGGGAAACAACTAGTATTAGGGTCAGAAAAGCATGTCATTTATCTGCTTATGATCTGGATGAGGAGATTGAATGCACCCTCAGTAAATTTGTGGACGACACCAAGTTGGCTGGAAATGTTGATCTGCTGAAGGATAAGAAGGCTCTGCAGAGGGATCTGGACAGGCTGAAATGATGGCCTGTGGCCAATAGTATGAGGTTCAATAAGGGCAAAGTGCCAGGTGCTGTATTTTGGGGAACCCCATGCAATGCTACAGGCTTGGGGAAGAGTGGCTGGAAAGAGACCTGGGAGTGCTGATTGACAGCCGCTGAACATGAGCCAGCTTGTGCCCAGACAGCCAAGAAGGCCAAGAGCATCCTGGCCTGTACCAGAGAGAATGTGGCCAGCAGGACCAGGGCAGTGGTCGTCCCTCTGTACTCAGCACTGATGAGGCCACACCTTGAATACTGTGTTCAGTTCTTGGACCCTCAATACAAGAGAGACATTGAGGTGCTGGAGAGGGTCCAGAGAAGGGCAACAAAGCTGGTGAAGGGTCTGGAGAATAAGTCTTATGAAAAATGGCTGAGGGAACTGGGGGTGTTTGGTCTGGAGAAGGCTCAGGGGGGACCATATCGCTCTCTACAACTGCCTGAAAGGAGGTTGTAGTGAGGTGGGGATTGGTCTCTTCTCCAAAGTAACAAACGATAGGAGAAGTAACATCCTCAAGCTGTGCCAAGGGAGGTTATACTGGATATTAGGAAAAATTTCTTCAGAGAGAGGGTAACCAGGTATTGGAACAGGCTGCTCAGGGAAGTGGTGGAATCACTGTCCCTGGAAGTGTTCAAAACCTGTGTAGATGAGGCCCTCAGTGATATGATTTAGTGGTGGTCTTGTCAGTCCGAGGGTAATGGTTGAACTTGATGATCTTATTGGTCTTTTCCAACCTAGTTGATTCTATGATTCTATGCTACTCAGTGCAAGATTTTCATGCCTGTTCAGTGACATTGTCTAGGCATCTTTGTCTTTGTATGAATATACAAAACATCTTGGCACTCATCTCTGCAATTTCTTTGCAGAAGTGAAATTTTAGGTTTTCTCACTGCCAGTAATCTCTGGCCCAGACAGTCTGTGGTGTGGACATTGGGTAGGTCACACTGACCTCCTGCCCCATGCATGAATGCCACAGTGCCACCTCTGTCCCTTCAGTAGCACTCCAGAGACTTTTATAAGCTAATGAGTGTTTCTTTAACAGCAGAACAGCAATCACAGACAAACAGCTCGGTGGATTTCCTTGCTTGCTTAGGCATCTCTCTTCATGATTTTATATAGAAAACAACCATGTTGTACTTTCCAGGATTCCTCTGGTGATAAATCTTTTGCAGCCTGTTCGGGATTGCAGATGCCATGATCTTACTAAGCGAGAATCAAATCCTATTGAACTCAAAGCCAAAATCTTTATTGGAGATGTAAAGCACTGGCAGTAAATTCCTGAGCCACATTCAAAGAAAATGGTCTATCCTAAATTAAAGACCAGTGTAGAGTACCATACAGAACACTGTAGAAAACTGATACTTTAAGTAAGTGGGGTCTGGCTGGGAGTCACTTACTGACAAAGAAAAATGGATGCCCTAATTTTGCAGAGGTACAAAACCCAAAAGCTTTATTTTTAGTATGAAAAAACACTGCTCCCAATCACAGTGAACAGAACAAAGTCCTAACTGACAAGGGGCATCTACAATACCCCTCACTACATTACTGTTTTCTTTGAATAGTAAACAAAAGCCATATTTAGCACTTCCATAGCACTTTATATGCTCAAAGGACTCCACTAACCATTACTGGCATATCTAGATGCTTCTTATATGCAAATGAATTCAGATAGGAGAGTAGGCATTAGGAGGCAGGATATTAGAATATATTAGCAAACAGACAATAGAAAGCAGCTGGTTTGACTGACTGGAGAATCTGAGCAGGGAGTAGCGGATGGCACAATTCACTGCTCAGAATTAGGGAAAGAACTGTGCTGATTGCCGTCATGGCTTAGTAACTCATCACTTAATTAACAATATAAATATTTTAAAAATTAACATTTCATAAAACCACAATAAGAGTTTCCATTGTGAGAATGGGAAAGGATTAATTCACAGTTGGCTGGACCAATGGCACCCAGCCTTCATTCTCTTGCCTTACAACAACACACTCAGTGAGAATTAATACAACACAATTCATGCCCTGTCATGTCTCATTACTTAATTATGAAATGTCTGTAGTACTTTGGACATTACTGAGACTGTTTGATTGGCTGTGACTGATGTCGTACCCACTTTAATACTAGCCAGTACATGCATGAATAGGTCTGTCCCCCTCCTCAACATTTTCCTTCTTTCTATTCATGAATTCTATTTCATAACAGTAATAATATACTCCAGGCGGTGCATTTCTAGGGAATTACTGCATTTCTCATGTGGGTAAAGTCATTTGGCCTTTCAGCCTTATGCCTTGCAACACCTTCCTAGGCATGTTATAATTGCCCAGAAATACACTATATCTTATGCATTATAATTCTTACACGCCACTGTTTCTTTTTCACTTGGGCAGCCCAAAAAGACTCCAACGGAAAAGGCAAGTTGTCAGGTGCTTCTTCTCAGATATATTTGCAAGGCTTGGAGTGTCTCATGAACATATAATTTAAATGCATTAATTTACAAATATTAATCATTTAACATCCTGTATAAAATTTAATGGCCACATTCTCATGTCCCTTGACAATTCCAAAGCACTGTCTTCTCTGTCTCTAAGGTGGCAGCAGCACAAGATGACACACTTGTTTTAATAAGAGTGTGGAGCCACATGAGGTGATATGGTAGAATGCTGAGATATTTTTAAGTGAGATGCTACAGTAAAAGTTTATGAAAGTTTAAAAGGAATAATTTTTGTAGAGCAATATTTGAGTCTAATGATTGAAGAAAGTACAAGGCAGTTTATGGTAAACTACTGAAGTCAAAACTTCAAGCAGAAAGAGAAATAATTGAGACATCAAAAATATCCTCAGATTTAGACAGGAAAAAATCTTTTACAAGATATTTCTAGTCCCTACAACACAGAATTTTGACAGAAACACTTACGGATCAGCACAGCTGGGTTGAAATCTGAGTCAATTTCATCTCTTAATAGGGTTCACTTTTAAAGGTATGATTCAGCCTGCCACTAAGACTTCGTATTCCTATAGTAATTTTCAATGAAATACCTCTAATAAGTCAATGAACTTTAATGAATCAAGCCTTCTGGCAAAGTCTAAAAGGAAGGTCAATTTAGTAGAAACTAAATTATGGCAGTTTGCTGAGTTACCACTTTTTATACCTGTAATTATAACATGGGAAACCATTCTCCTACCAGAGTCAAATATTCCTCCAGTAGTTCCATCATTACTTCACTTTTTTCCTCCTCTGGAGGTGACACATCTCATTGCCTGAACTAGGTTTGCCCTAGAATTAACTGTAGTAAATATAAGATTGGAGGATGACTGGGCAGTTAAACACAATACTGTGCCTTAATGTGTTTCAGTTCTGCCCCTATCCTGGCCTAGACTTCCCATGTCTGCTAAAGCCATACTTCAGATGTGAAAGAGAGCTGCACATGGTGCCTCCTCTGAAACTCAACCAGCCAGAGGTGGTGACTTCCTTTCTAGAACAAGCTGATAAATAAAATGAAGGTCACAGCCCAAAATGAACACATTTTAGCAGCTGGAAAGTGCACACATTTGTGCCATATGTGGCAAAGGGCTATTAAAACACTGAAGAAACTGTTCTTAAAATAACTGAGGCAAAAACAAGCTGAAGATTTTAATTTTGCATGATGTGTAATGTCAAGCTTATAAATAAATAATGAACTGGAGTCTCTCATGATTCCCTTCTTCACTTTTGGTATACCTGCTGTAAACCAATATGGTCCTGGAAAAAACAAGGTGTAAGACTAACCAAGTTTACAGCCATGCTTCATGGAAAATGAAACAGGGGGAGATGAACTAGATCAGATAACTGGGATATATTCTATGAGAAAGAAGTTTTCTTCAGAGTGAATAATTAAGACCTATTAAAAATGTCAGTGAGTTGAAGGTAAAGCTGAAGATGGGTCCAAACCAAGTCGTCAAATTTGATGTATCTCTGAAAAGAGGAAAAATGAAAAAAGGGGGTCAGCATTAAATTCCAGAAAAATTGTGGACTTAGGAAGACTGACATTTGCCATCATCCATGAGCAGTAAGAGAAGCTTCTTCTGTAGGTAATGATTTCAAACCTATCAGAAAAATGGAAAGTCTTAGTCCGTGGTGGTGTCTCTTCTGCTCTTGTAGGTATTATCTTTGGCTCAGATACTTGAATGCCTCTATATGATTTGGGGCCAGCTCCTGAGTGATTGGAGCATTAATAGCAGTGCATTAAGTTCCCCCGTCTCTGCCTGAGGGACAGTACTCCGTGTCTCCTATCTGCACGAAGAATGCCTTCATCAGCAAACAACAGTTATTCTGAAACTGGAAGCTCTCAGTCTTCTTGTTAAGCTGTTTCACCTTATATAAAACACTCCTTCACACAGAGAGGGAACCAGTACTGCCTTTTACCCCAGTTTCCTAACCACTTGTGGATACATCCAGCTTCATCTACTTTCTGACACAATAGCAACCTCTGCAAGAGGACAGCCTGTATCCTACAAGACTATCCTAACAGTAAAGCTATAAGGGAAAAAGGTAGAAAAAACTCCTCCTTCTGTACGTATGTATGTACAGGGCAGAGTCCTGCACTTCATGCAAACAAGCTCTTGCTTTAGGACTCCCAGAAGGGCCTAAAGAAGAGGCCAAAGAAGAGGACCAACACAGCACAACAGTGCCGTGACTGTACACATCCAGCTACAGAAATTTCAGTCTTCTGTACATTTAGGATTAGGCCCGAGTGTCATTGTGGCCAGTGTTTGCCCATATCAGATTTAGACACTTAAAATGGCATACAAGTACATCATTTTCTATTGAGAATCTAAACCTTAATGTACAGTTAATGTACACTTAATGTACAGTGTATTAAACTGTAAAGCACTACTTTGGGAAGTATTGGGATTGACATCGGGTAGATAACAAATACTATCCACAGTTTGATGTTGTATATATCCCTGGAATTCAATAAGTACCCGGCACGAATCATGTTCAGTCACCGACATGCAGGTAACTCATTGTTACAATTGTGCAGTACTTGACTCTAGAATCATGTTCCTTAAATTCATCAAACAGCCTTCGAACAAGGTTATAATGGACATCTGGTTTCAAACAGAGGGGATTTCTAGTTATTGTTATCCATTAAACCCTGGAAACCTACCAAATGGCAATAAGAAGAAAAAAATCAGGTATCAGGTTGTAGTGGATTATTTTGCCAGTAGTGAAGAAAGATCTTACAAATTAAGATAACTATTTTAAATAACCCAAACCATCTGTAACCTTGCCAGCCTTCATCTATGGTACAAATTGCTTCTCTCTCTTCAGAAGAGTTACACTTAAGGCTCTTTGCTCTTGTTTATTATCAGAGTAATAGTCTTTCACCTGAGAAAACAACAGTGTATTATCAGTGACTGATCACACAGCAGTATGAATAAATAATTAATGACAAACCCATAGATAAGTATAGTTTGTGAAATACTGATGAAATTACAATTGTTTTCAAGAAACTTGTAAAGATTCATCACTAGAGGTAGACACTTTTGTAAAATTACAAACTGTTTGGAAACCAGTTGCATAGAAAGGCAATGATCAAACATAACTTATCAAATTAATTTTACTACAAACAATTTATTAATAATTATAAGGATCTGTAAGAACCTGGAACTCAAGGAATGACAATGTACATTGGACTGCTATTGCTACAACTAAAGACAAGTGAAAAAGTTCAACAGACTAATGAATAGAATAAGACTGTAAACTGTATGATATTTTATACCATATATGATATTATATATTGCAGATTATCTCCATACTTTGTTTTTCAGGGTGAGCTTATACTTGCTTTTTTTCATCAAGGAGTGAAAGTTTCAGCATATTGTGAATTTGAAGTTATTCCCATCTGAATCTACATTATTTACTTTGTTCAGAAAGAGACAAGTGATGTTAAGCAATTACATAAATAAGGAACACTGCCATGTAAGTATTAAAATGTGGTAAGTGTTTTTGCCCCACCGTCATAACAGAGTCATGAGTGACATGGATTGAAAGGGAATACAATCTATTTCTGTTGAAGACATTGACTTTCACTGTATAACACATGCATTTGCACTAGCAACAACTCTTTATGTTTGCCAGAAGAGCTGTCATTCAACAGACAGATGGTTCCAGTGGCTGAACGTAAAGCAACTCACTGAAATTGTTCACAGATTTCCAAACTACTTTAACAACATGTTCCAAATTCCCATCATTTTATGTGAAATTATAATTTATTTACTGGTGTCACTTGTGATACAGCCCCTATCACTCCAATCTAATTACCTCCCATTATTATAAAGCATATATAGAGGATAAAGTATTTCTCCCTTCCCCTCTTCTTTCCAGTCAGCAAATATTTTAGTATTATCTTATTTTACCACATATCTATACCTCTATCTATTTGGGAAGAAAGAATAAATCCTGCTTCTCCATCATGACTTTTACCATATGTGGGCACACATATATATAAAAATAGAAATATACTTTTAATATATACATATATAATATGTATACCACATACAAACATAAATGGTAAAAGTTGTGATGGAGAAGTGGAATTTACCCTTTCTTCCCAAATACATATATTTCATTTATGGGGAGACTTAAATCTGCTTTCGTAGCTCCAGTACCTTCAATGTTTTCTTCCAGAGAAACGTCTCTGGAAAAGTGGATTGAAGGTGCATGTCTGTTCTCTGTGCGGCGTGTATAGCGGTGTGACTTTAAGAAATCATACCTTCTCCTCAGGATCAGGGCTGCATCTTGAGGCAAGGCAAATATCAGTGCTGCATATTTTCTTTCCAAAGTGCTGATTAGCGCTCAAAATCATCTTTGTTCTGGAGGTCTCTGATTCCAAATGACTCCGGGCATCAGGAAAGTAATGCTTGTATTATTCTCGTCTAAATTCTCACCTCAGCACACTGGTAGCCTTTTCAATGCTGACATTTACTTGGAATATTTAAGCCAAATAAACCTGGACAGGAATCATTCTATACTTGAGCCCAGCTCAGTCCTCCTCAGAAAAGAAGATGAAGTTGAAGTCTGAGATAACTTTTCAAAAATCCTTTCATAGGAGGAGGATGATCATGCAGTAGGCAGAGGGATTTCTGATCTGGAAGCACGACACTGCTGGGCTCACCCTTGGGAGGCAGCATCAATGTCCATTCATGCACAAAATGGTCATACAGCATAAAGTTACATCCTCAGCCTAAAACTAACATCAAGCCTGTACACTTTGCCCTCTTTCACCTTCAATCAGATTTAGAGAAGAGAGAAGAGAAAGCAAAGACAAGCCCTTGCTCAGAAGGCACGACTACACACAAAGAAATGTCACCTCCCAGCCCAGGAAACTGGACCTTCCCAGCTAGCCAGTTGAACTGCAGGAGCCTCTGCTAGTTTTCTACAAAAACATGTCAGAAATCAGTATCTGCCAGAGCTGGGACATGAATAGATAGTGTTTGTGTTGTGAGTCATGGATCCAGGAGTGTGCCATGCTCCCTGTTCTCACAGGTCAATTGACAATCCTGGGATAATCCAGAAGTCTTTATACAGTTTTTCTTTCATATTTATGGACCAATCAGGGCATGCTACAGGGATAAGATAACTGTGTGTGTTAATTGTTGCAACTCAGAAAGTGGATGTGGAGCAATGGGTGCAAGCAGGGCAGCAAGTTCCTATGGGGAATTCTGCATTAAAATAAAAACTAACCTGTTCAGCCTTTCTCAACCTATGTGCCTGCATGGTTCTGTGTATGGCTTTTGGTACTGATAGAGCTTCTTCAAAACTAGCAGAGTGAGGTAGGTCTGCTTTTGTAGCAAGGTGGGAGCTTGGGTACACTGCTCAGACATTAGATATGACTGAATTTGGTAACTGTTAAGGGACACAAATGACATCAGACAATCAGACTATGAATAAACAGGAGCTGGTGATCAAAGTACACCATAGTTGGTCAGTATGATCATTAGTGTGGTAATAGTGACTTACTGTGTGTGAACACTGAAATTGTAGGGAACCAGCTTGATCAACTGAGTATTCACAAGTCCATCAGGCCTGATGGGATTCATCCCAGAGTACTGAAGTATATAAACGAAATGGATGCAGGAGTTTAATGCACTATCAGCGAGTGTGCTGATGATACCAAACTGGGAGGTGTGTTAACTTTCTTGAGGGACAAGATGCCTTGGGGAGAGATCTAGATAGATGGGAGCATTGGGCAATGGTTAATGGAATGAAATTTAACAAGTCGAAATGCTGGATCCTGCATCTGGGATGGAGTATTACCTGGCACAAGTATAAACTGGGAAAGGAGTGAGTAGGGTGCATCAAACACAGCATATCCAGCTGGTCAGAAGAGGTGATTATCCCGCTGTATTCAGTGTTGGTGTGGCCTCACTTTGAGTACTGTGTGTGGTTCTGGGCCCAACGATCTAAAATGGATGAGGTACTTGAATGGGTCCAGAGGAGAGCAACAACTCAGGGAGGAATGTCGTATAAAGAGAGGTTACGGACTTTAGACTTACCTAGTTTGGAGAAAAGGAGTCTGAGGTGTGACCTCATTGGTCTCTACAGCTTTCGGAGGAGGGGAAGTGGAGAGCTGATCTCTTCTCCCTGGTACATAGTGTCAGGATACATGAGAATGGTTTAGACTGGACATTCAGAACCATTTTTTTGCTGAGAGGGTGGTCAAACACTGGACCAGACTTCTTAGAGAGGCAGTTGATGTCACGTGTCTGTCAGTGTTAGAGAGGTGTTTGGACAGTGCCCTTAATAACATGGTTTAACTTTTGGTCAGCCCTGAATTGGTCAGGCAGTGATCACTGTAGGTCCCTTTTAATTGTAATAGTCTATTCTGTTCCATCCTAGGTTTTGTAGAAAGACACAGTAAGTGGTCATAGGTATCTTTATTGGCATGGTGATGTTATTCCAATAAAGGAAGAAACCTAGCCAGAAGAGTGTAATTCAGAGAATCCCCAGGGATATTTCTAGGCTTGTTAGCATTGCAACTGGGCAATGGCACAGCACAGTGCACATGGAGAATGCAAAGATGTTCAGACACGGAGAACTGGGCTGTATGAGTTGAGTCAGAAGTCAAGTAGTGGAACAGTGAAGCATGCTGTGGCAACAAAATCAGGACTTCTGTCTACCAGCAATGTTGATGTCAGCAGTGACTAACCAGCGGGGAAAAGCCTAACAGGAAACATGGTATTATAGGTGAAGTAAACAGGGTGAGTAGAAGGATTTCCTAGGATACAAGCCAAATCTTTAATGTCTTCTGAGGAGAGATATCCATTTGGAATTGGTGGATGTATTTGCATATGGACCAGTTGCAACATTTTGCAATATTAAATGTCCTATGTCTTAGAAGCTGATCAGGACATTTTTAGAAGGAATCTCTTCATCAAAATTTTGTTATCAAATCTTTCAGAAAACAACACTATTTTACTTCATGTTATGGGGTTTTTTCCTAACAAATTATCTGCTTCTATGTCACATTAACTATGTTTGAATTTAAACCTAAAAGCACTGAAAGAATGGCTACCCGGTGAAATAGAGACTCTCGTTAAATAATGAAAAACAAAGCCCTACGTACACCTACACAAAACTGAGCTAGAAGAAAACTTCTTTTCTTTCACCATGCAGCATACCATAGGCAGTATGTCTGCTTCTGAAAAAGAAAAAAGAGAAAAAAAACCCACCCTCCTACACTTAATAAATTCACATTAAAAATTTTATTGAAATAAAATATTTGACTGAAGTCAAAGTCCTACAAATTTTATGCCTTCTTCCTGTGTGCTCCATCAGCTAGAAGACAATTCAGCAAATAGACTTTTCATACCAAATTTAATTTGAAAACTAAGTAGTTCAGGGAAATAAAAAGTTTTGCATGCAATTTTCTCTGATACTCCTCCTGTATAGCCAGCTAGAGCACATCTAATATCAATGATACTGTTAGCAGAAATAAAAGAGATGCAGGGGCAGGGGAAAGCAGTTTGCTTAGAAAGCAAACTCTTCTCTTGTCAGAGAGAATATTAATCTCTAGTTGTGTGCACAGTGTGAGGAAATGGTAGGTCTCTGTTGTTATGAATCCAAGATTTGCCTTTAAGCTGTCAAGAAAATCTGGTCAATTAGAGTAGCTATTAAAAGAGTTTGTCACTATGCAGCTTGTAGTACTGGTGGTGACTGTAGTACTGGTGAGTTAAGACAGCTGTCATGTGCAGACAGGATCTCCCTTTGGAGTGCTTCGAAAGCATGTGCTCCTTTGACCATACAGGTAACTCAAGCATCTCTTTAAGGATGTCTGCTTCTCTAAGTGTATGCTTATAGGTTTGGCTCTAACTGTAGACAATATAAGTGGATACATGCCCTGGTTTCACCCCAGCCAGCAACTAAGTACCACACAGCTGCTCGCTCACTTTCCCCCTCCACACCCTAGTGGGATGCAGAGGAGAACTGGGGAAAAGGCAAAACCTGCAGGTTGAGGTAAGAACAGTCTCATTATTGAAATAAGGTAAAATATAACAGCAACAACAATAATAACAACGATAATACTAGAAAAAAGAGAGGAATAAAACCCAAGAAACCCAAGTGATGCATAATTGCTCACCATCCGCTGACTGATACCCAGCCCGACCCGAGCAGTGATCAGTCCCTTCTGGGTAACTCCTCCCATTTTATATACTCGTACGATGTGCTGTGCTATGGAATACCTCTTTGGTTAGTTTGGGTTAGGTGTCCTGTGTCTGCTCCCTCTCAGCTGCTTGAGCCCCTCCTTACTGGCAGAGCATGACAGACTGAAAAGTCCTTGATCAGGGTAAGTATTACTTAGCAACAACTGAAACATCTGTGTGTTATCAGCATTATTCCCAGACTAAAGCCAAAACACATCACTGTGTCAGCTACTAGGAAGAAATCTAACTCTATCCCAGCTGAAACCAGGACATTACATCACTAACGCCCCATGTTATATTGCTCCACATTAAAAGAAGCATTAATGTTATTTAAAGCACGTGATAGACAAGCAAGGATTCAAGGCAAGCTGCCACTCACCAGATGCATGATGTGGGGCAAGCAGCTTCCTTAGCCTCCATATACCCATAGAAGCTATGACTTATGGACAGGCTGTTCTTAGGTCAAAAAAGTGTAATGAAAATAAATCACTATTGCAAAGTCCTAGGGGACAATCAAAAGAGGGATATTGTATAACTGAAACTAAGGCATTCATTTTGATTATAAATTTTTAAATTAATAATCATGCCCTCTTATCAAGTTTACTAAGGTGATTTTCACGTGATTTCAGCCTATATAGGCTGAAGTGAGGCACTATAGCTGGACTGCTTCCCTAACTCCAGAGGCATTTACTCTCCTTACACCTTATATTAGAGACACACCTGCTAAACAGCTGCAATCCATTTTTCTTTCATTCTCAGATCAACAGAAATTGCAACAAATTTGGTTTCCACTGACCATTTGTTTAAGAGAGATGCTTTTACTGATCTTGCCAACACTAACATTCATGGCAATGCTTGAATTATTCACGCCCACTTTGCTTAAGAACAATTTATGAAGCTCCATAAATATACGGAGTTATTAGGGACATATTGGGCTGCCTTGAACTTGTCTAACCCTATTAAATGAGATCATGAATTAAAACATCAAGTATATAAATATGAGCGTATTTTTTGCAGACATGTAAAGTTACCTTGATGCTTTTCTGAATATAGGTGTTTTCCCAAAGATCACTCTCAGCAGTAGAGTTGGTGGGAAGATTTTTCTTCTCCTAAAAAATCTATACCAAGGGACAGGACTGAACACAAAAATGTATGTATTTTCTAACAAGAAAATTAAACTGGAAAAAAAAAACCCAACTCTTGGTTTGGTTTTCCCCATCAATTTTTACAGAAATTTTTTAATCCAATCTGCTGTCTGTAAAACCTATTTAAAGATTCATATGTGTGTATACGTTTTTATTACAACCACAAACATTTTAAACTACTGAAAAATTGCTCTATAGCAAGAAAGAAATAGCCATTTTTTCCCACGGATATTCAGAACTATGCACCAGTTTGTTACTGGATGTTTTAGCATGAGGAACGTCTAGTGGCCAGGCCTTTACTCTTTGCTGCAGGAGCTGGTGTAGTCAGAAAAGATGCTATTAGGAAAGAGTTTGGTGAAATCAAAAAAGCTGTAGTGCCACAGCTAGTGAAGATAGGGAAACACTGATTGAAGGTAACATAAAAGCATTCCCTTTTTCAGTTAGTTAAAAAAGAAGGTGAAGCTTCTTGTTTTTTACATTGCATCCTAAATAATTCTGCTGCATTTCCCCCAGAACTGTCTAACCTTTTTTTTTTCCATGAGTCTTCCCACTTGGGCTGTATGTGAGGATTGTAGGGTGAAACATCATTAAGACCTTGACTAGTACTACATTTCAGGGATTACCTCAAGACGCCTTTCCAAACTTTGGTTTTGTTTCATCCAAGAAGAACCCAGTTCATGTGCTCCAAGACTTTACTGCAAAGTGAACCAAAGCATACTATGTGGGAATGACTGAAAAATTGGCTCCAAAAGTACATACCTTTCATCTGTCAGAGAGTGGGTGGCCATTTCCTCACCTCTGTGTTGGACAGCATTGTTTGTAAAGAGGAGTTCTTCACTAATATGAAGATAGGCCACATGGCTTCTCACGCAGAACCCACACATGAAATGAAAAATGAAATTCTGGAAAAGTACTTTTTGGAGAAACAATCTAAGCAAACATTTGCGAACCTTGTTATCTTAATGATAACCCAAAGAATTTATTGACTACTTTTGGTAACTTGTTCATACCAAAGTAGGTATCAACAAGCCATGACACATACACATATTTTGTTACTATTTGTATTTTAAGTCCAAAATTGTCCAAAGAAAGAAATTAACCTTACAATTTGGCAGGTAATGATTTGAAAATTACTAGTGAGCATAGATTTAATATTTTCCATAAAAATTAGGCTTACGTTTTTATGTACTTTTTTCCTTTCTTCCTCATAGACAATATCTTCTGCAGCTGATAATTTTTCATTTCTTATGAGCACCTTCTCATTTCTTTGGGTTTTTTATTAATAATTTCAAATACCATAATAAAGCATTCACCAATTTAGGCTTCTAAATTAATACTTGATCTTTGATCTACTGTACCGTGTATTTCAATAAACGTTCTCATTGGAAATTTTATTCTTTGTCCTGAAAGACAGTTTTCTGTTCTGTCTCTGGCTCAAAGTCTAAATTTAGTTTCTGTGTTTTTCAGGGTGTGAAAAAATGAGGAGCAAAATCCATCTTAAGTCTGTTGCAAGTTATATGCAAGTTTTCAGTAATGTAAAATAATAATGTAAACACTTCTGACACCAAAAGAAAGATATAATCTTCTTCTCAATCGTATTTCCTGACTTCGAGTGTAGCTTTGTCCCTGCTGCTAACAGGATTCTTTGGTTTCGTGACTTCGCAACCTACATCTTCTAAAACAAAGAAGCATTCAGTAATGAACTTGTGAGTGACTGAGGGCATGAAGACGTACACCACTGGGAGAACATTAACTTGAAGTCATATTTTGAAGCTCTGAACAAAACAGGCACAGTGTAACAGGATGTATAAACATAATGTATAAAATTTGTATATGATAAATGCAACTACACATTGTCCTCACTAAATTAAACTCTGCGAGCAAAGAGCTGCCCTATATATATTTAGGTCCCCATCACAGCCTCAAATAGCACTCAATCCAGAGAGCAGTAGTGAAAAAGGAGTTCAGAATGGAGAAGTAGGACTTGAAAACATTTTGTTCCTGCTTTTCCAAGAGATTCTCACTGATAAGAACTGAAATAGAAATTGTGGAATTAGGCTGCACCTTAAAATCACCCTTATCAGAAAACTAAAAATCCTGTCTTCTCTCTTGTCAGGGAATTTTATTCACAGCCATTGACAGAACTGAAAGCCAGAAGCTTTATTAGACCTGCAGACTGAAAAATTGGCTTATTTTAATTTGTCTTAAAGCCCAGAGCTGTCAGCAAGTACCTCACTGTCTGAAGAGGTAGCCTTAGGACATCTTTTGTCTGGGCAGTTAGTAGGACATGCATGTAACAGGAAAAATGTACTTGTACCTAAGGAGCACACAGTACACTCCTTATCTTGCATTACATGAATCCTGTTGTTTAAAATGATCTGAGAACTATATGCAATCTGAATTAACATCCCTCAGTTTCTACCAGGTCCTTTAAATGACAGTTAAGATCTTCTTTTTTTTTTTTTTTTTTTTTTGAGTTACGGAAGACATTTAAACGTTGCAAGTTCACTGCTGGCTCTAAATGTCTCAAGGTTTTTCCAGGCTGCAAAACACAGCCATGCCCTGAAAATGCCTCTGTTCTATATGGTTTTCAAGGTATACAAAATTCTCTATGATCTTCCTTTTCTGTAAGTCTTTATTCCGAAGAGATTGGAAAAATAGATTTCTTTATCTCAGTTTTGAAAGATCTATAATAAGAATGGTCTTCATTCTGTTGAAACTTAACTCACTTCTCTGTATTATTTAAAGCTTGCCTCCTTCTTCTAAGTAATGAATCTAGTCATAATAATTGTCCTTGTGATTGACAGTTAGCAGACATGAGTCTAACAATTTCACAAATCTTGGGTTTGTCTGACTTATAGAAACATCTAAGGTAGATCACACACAGTCTGGGAATTCAGAGCACCTAAGCAAGGTGGCTCCATTCCTGTTATGTTGAGTTGACTGGATTGGTGTTTGTGGAAATTGTCCAAGAAACAGTCTTTTTTGTTTGTTTTTGTCTCATTATATATATGCTTCTTCCTGCTGGATCCAGTTTGGGCTGTATGCAAACTCCTGTCGCCATATGGAAACAGTCATTCTTTCTGGATCTTTTCTTCTCATAATGCTCAGCAAACTGAACCATACTCAGTGTGCTGCCTCTCTTTTGCACAATTGGCACATAATGACAGCACTTCCTCAGGAAAATGTTCAAAGCTGCAGACCACAGATCAGCGGTGCCTGAGTGAGATGAACAGCTCAAGGACAGGACACTTGTGGGGTCTGCTGTGAGCTCTTCCCATGGAAGCTGAGGTTCTGTGCAAATAAGAATATAGAAGAGACAGACATCTGGAGGGAACCTGACTTCTTTGGATGTATTTGAGGATCATTCTCTCAGTGTTGCTTATGCATTTTACCAGCTGCAACGCAAAAAGGAGGATTTAGCCTCTAACACAATACTGTTACAATCAGGCCGCAGAGCCCTGAGATGTCCACCCCTGACACAACTATTTCCTATGTTCAGATCCTTCCGCTGGGTAGTTTCATCAATAGTATACCATATATAATATAGTCAGTTATAAAGTCTTTGCTTTCAGTTATTCCACACATGTATATTCATAACCTACTAATCCATCACCAAAAATGAGGCACTTGCAAAAAATATTTTATAATGTATGATGAAAAGACTGTGGAGGTGTATATACAGACAGAAACTGGAAGGAAGATCTAGGAAAAATGGAAAAATTCTGAGTGTTCTTTGTCTTGAAAAAATTGTGTTCTATTCAAAACTAGTTAAAAGATCTCCACTACATGAAGTGACATGTTTCATCATCACCCAAATGCAATCCTAGTCTTTGCTTTTAAACTTACACTGGCATAAGTTTCCTAGAAACTTATGAAAAGTTTTGGAGTATTCTGTAAACTTTCAAAGGGCCTAACCTATCCACTACAACTTTATAGAAGTAGTAATAGAAATCTATGCAATAGTTCCTATTTTCTGGTGCTGGACATACTCAGATGTACCGCTTAATATTCTGAAAATATGAGCTGATTCATACTTCCAGAATACTTAGCGCACCTAACTACATTGAAAATAATAGTCTATCATAAAACTGGGGATCTTTCCTGCAAACAGCGTGTCTTAGTGAAGTAATGCTAGCTTATATTATAACAAGAATCATGCCTGAGACTGCCAACATGGGAAAATTCTAATAGTTATGGAGCTGAGACTCAGTAGAGGGTCTGGATTCATAGATTTCGAAACAGATAGTCATCCTTCAGCAGCATTAACTGAAAGGAAATATTCCCTAGGCAATAATTGAGAATCTGTATCATTCGTGTCCCAGTCACGCTTCTTTCTGCTCAATTAGTATCAAAATTTCAACACGATTTAACAAAAACAACAATTCTGATTTTGTGTGTGTGTGTGTATGTCTATGCATATACATCAATATGTATTACAGGAAAAATACTATTATAAGATTAAATTTTGTCAGTAATTGTGGTGTTTCCTACTTGTATGTTGCTTTCAACAATGCAAAATTTCCTAGAACCTCAACCTCCAGAGAAAAAATATTATCTCCCTTCTAAAATGTTGAGACCACTGGGCTTTATGAGTTGAGACCACTAGCAGATCTGGCCCTTCTTGAGGCTGATCTTTCACAGCATATCAGCAAGCCTAAAGAGATTTCTTGATGCCATCATTTTTCATCTATCACTTTACATACATTTTAATATAGAGGAGAAACACAGTTTCTTTCTTCCTTGACTCTCCACCATGCCATTGAGGACACACAGGGAACATGGAGAAAACTTCATCTGAGTAGAGGGCTTTGACTTTGAGATTTTTTTTTGGAGTGAAATTCAGCTGAAAGGTAAATTTAACCCTCTAGAAGTAGCTGTTTCAGGAGAGAAAAAGCTACCTGATCAAGCAGGAATAGACAGACAGACCACTCTTATCAGTCTATTCCTATTTGGGAGTACCCAAATCAATGTCTGCAAGAAGACTGAATATCTCTTATAGCTTTGACCAAAGTACATCTAATGTGTTTAGATATGAGGTAATTACTTCGCTCATTTAATGGGCTCTCTAGTCTCTCTTTTTATCCACATTCCACGGAACCCTGAAAAAATCCTATTAAATAAAAACTGTTTGGAAATCAGAAACCATCAGCATGTTTTGTTCACACAGCTTCTATAATCTATATGAATCCATAAAAAATATACTCTGAGAACGGACAGATAAAGGGAAGAAGACTTCTCTTTCTAAGCAAGGTCCATGCAGATGTGGTTTTCTTTTCCTTTCCAACTACTCTGTATCTAGAGTTTAGAGGCTGGGGTTGAAGCCTGCAACAAACTTTAAACATTACAAAGTGAAATAAATGGGTCTCTTCCAATGAATCCCAGATGATGCCAAGTGGAGGAAGATTTATGTATATGTTGTATAAATATTTAATGATATGGCCAAAAACCTACTGCCACTTAGCAAAAAGACTTTTATCATTCCTGTGAAATATGACTTTTTAGCCAATAAGACTAAAGTATGTTAATGACCTCAAGTGAATTGTGTTGTTAGTCATTAAATATTTTCTGACTTCTGATTGGCTGAGTCACCTCTGAGATCATAGTCCCAGCATCAGCCATAAGTTATTCTGTAACCACCGAGAAATTGGTCTAAAGCATTTTTTTTTTAGTCTATAAAATTTACTGTAGACATGACCCAGAACAAAGGTATATCTTACATGGGAATTTCAGAAGAGCTATTCTCTCAAAATTTTTTATGAAAGCAAACAATGCTGCATATAGCTATATGAGAACTTATAGAGAACTTCACAAACACTCCGAGACTAAAGTTTGAAGAAAGAAAATCCTCATAATCAGTTTGAAAAGTCTGGTTTTTGCTGAAATGACCTTAGTCCTTACAACATGCCGAATTCTTGACAAAAGTTCTTTTCATTAGGTGTTTGATTTCAATGCCTTCTCAGGTCCATGGATATCTGTGAATAATGGATAAGTCTCTAAACATGAAAAAATATGACTGTTCAGTTAAATCCATGCTGTTAAAGTGGACATAGAGTGGACTTTAAACTGCTACTTAGAGCTGAAACTATTTCTAGTAGTTCAGCTGGTTCCTCAAAAGCTGAATTCTGCCGAAGTCCTGTACCTATACTAACTGTTTTATTGGGATGTATATTTAAAACAACCAGCAAAGCAGAGAAAAGGAGTCTCTCATTTCCCATCCTCTGAAACAGCAATGCAGACACATCAGCCCAGCATGGTAAAGCACTTCTGGAGATAGCTAGGTATGTTGCTTACATGCGGTGTGGGGTTGAGTCCATCAAGTCTGCCGAGACAGCTTGCTGCGCTTTGTGCAGATACACTCGTCTTGTTCAGGATGCTGCATTTTCCTCTCCTCATTTCCACATCCTACATCAGACAGCATTAGAAAATTTGGCTCAGGAAAATAGAGTATCATTGGAATTTCACAGACTTGGATCTTCTAAGTCCTGAGCAGCAGTTTTTGTTAATTTATTTCTACAATACAGATGTTCATCAAAAGAAGTATTAACTGTAGGTGACAGCTTAATATGCAATATGCCTTTGTGCTGTGTCCTTCAGAAAGGTCTACTTTCTTCTGTGGTTAACTTTCCAGCTCACTGTCATTCAGACGATAGATTGGCTGGTAAGTTGTCTCAAACACTTGGGACATTAACAAATTCTAATTGACTATGTAATAGGAGCAGACAGCATGTACAATGTTAAACCACTTCTGAACCACCTATTTTCTGTATGCAAATCAGACAGAAACAAATGTTTGGCCCCAGCTGGATGAAATGTCCCATTTAGAATTCTTTTCCTCTTCTTTGTTCTTTGATGTTCTGCAAATGAGCTTTAGAACTCTGCTCTTCACACAATTCAATTTTACAGGCCCATTATCTGAGATATAATGTGGAGGTTAAATATATCAGGGCAGCCATTATGTGAAAATAATTAACAGTAATGAATAATGCACTAATTCCACTGATGAGAGATGGTTATATGTGTAATGAAGTGTTGGGGCAGCCCTGACAAATGAAATTAAAATATTTAAACACTGTTTTATGATATTACTTTGCTCATATAATTTCCTTTACCTACAATGAGCCACTTCGATTATCGTCATTATCTTGACAGCTCTGAAGGATGAAATAGTGCAGGTTAATGTGACAGCGATTAGTCAGAGACAAAATCCATCACATAAAGCAGAACACAGTGAGGGAGAAAGGTCTCTATACTTCCCTGTTTCAAACATGAGAAGAATGATATTATCAACATCACTTCAATATTAAATGGATAGAATTATCTTGTCATTCATTTACAGCCTCTGACGAACTACCTATTTGTACCTGCAAAGGAAAGGTCAGCCTTTCTTAATCATCCATAAAAATATGTTGATGGATTCCTTATATCAATAATGGTGGCAGAAAGAGAGGCAGGAAACAAGCTACGAAATTTAAAAAGAAAGTGCTCTAGATTTTGTATTAAAATCTTTTCAGGGTTTTGTATTTTTAAGTTTTGCTTCACACGCTGGTGTGGTCTTCAATAAATGCACCTTATGAAGTAAAATCAGACCACTGGCATATAGTTTATGGAAGTTGCTTCAATGCTGTTTAAATAACAAAAGGGACGCCTATTGCACAGCTACTCCTCATCTGTTGGTATGAATTGCCTATGAATACCCACAAAACCTAAAAATATTCATATCTAGATGCCAAAATTTAAGCTAAAGTAAGATTCAACATTATAGTCACCTTATTTTCAAAAGTCCTGCGGACACATTTCTTCCAGATACATCAATAGGCCAGCAGACAGGGATGTCAGAAATAAATTGAGCCTTGTGGATCAGGCAGCCAGGTAGAAAACATGTGGGCAGTTAGGTACTCACATCAAGGATCCTCAGAAGAGAAATAAACAGGAAGATGTCCAATCTAACCTGAGGAGAAATGCGAAGAGGTACATGGAGATCAGTCATTTAAACTGACAGCTCAGAGGCATGCATACCCAGAGCACCAAGACACCCAAAAAACCAACTTTTTGGTTTCCCTTTCCTAGATCGGTAACAGGTTTGTGACACCAATGGTTAACACATTCAGTTGGGATGCAGCTTCACAGTTCTAGTTCAGATAGAGAACATCAAAGATTTTAATCTCTTATTCTCAAGTGAAACCCGAGATTAAATTTTTCATATGCTCCTTTGTGGAATCACAGAGAAGCACCAGCTCTCACTAGTACTGTCTTCTCCCTCAGATGCAACTCATTCAAGATTAAATTTCTTTCTGTAAGACACTTGGCATCAGTTTCCTGTTTGAGGAAAATTATACTGGCTTGGGAGGCAGGTGAATGAAGAAGGTATAGCAGGGTGCATAGAAGAATCCCTCTTTTGAAGTGCCACATAAGTGTCTCAGAGACACTTGCCCAAAAAAGCCATTTAAATTGTTAATAGTGTCTTTGGCCATTGCAGAAAAATTAGTGGTTAGAGAACTCAGGACCTTGTTTGACTAAATGTCATCTGAACAGTGGGTTTTCTTAACAGGAATGGTGACTTTGACAATCACTATATTCTTATTTAGGTGTCTAAATACAGCATTTACAAGTCTAAATTTTGCCATCTAACCTGAAAAATCTAAACAAAAAAACCGTGTCTGAAGTTAGCAAAGCGACACCTTTCCTGTTCATACAAGCCATTATAATAGCAGTTGTTCTTACTTCATTATTATTATTATCATCATCATCATTATCATCATTAAGTGCACACACAGAAAAACTGGAAGGTGTCTCTTCACTTTCTAAGTGCGTTCAGTGTTCTAAGCACTGCACTTAGAGTAGCAGATAATCCATGTGCGGAAGAACTTGCAATTTAAATAGACAAGGCACATGAAAGCTGTGTGTACACCAGTTTTACTCAAGTGGCATGAACAACACGATGGCAGCAAAATGTCATAAGTTGGTTCCACAGTGCCATGTGGGAGGGAGGTGTTACGCAGGAGTGCAGGATATGCCAATACTGCTCAGCATCATTGTCCACCCTGCCAGGCTGCAATCATGTCTTGAAGGCAAAGCCCTTAACTGGGACAGCACAGAGATGCAGTGCCTCAAAGGAAGCTCTTGAAAATGAACTTTGCTTGGTAAAGCATAGTGCAGCAACACTTCGTGTGCACAAAAAGGCCTGAAAGGCCTGAAGTGCACACAGCATAACAAATCCTGTTGTTTTAATCTAAATACAATGGAAACTTATGTCTCTGTCATACTCAGCTAAGAATCTGACTTTAAGCTATGTTGAAAGGCAAAGGTGGTAGTTTGTAATTTATTGTCCTCCAGGACAGTTTGCAGTCTCTTTACACAGAGCAATTGAACCACAACAGAAAGGCAAGCAAGTCACAAACCCTACTCCCACCAGCAGCCAGTTAGAGCAAGCAAGAGGCTTGAAAACTGGGGAAGACAGGCCATAGAAGGAGAAATACATCAACAAATTAAAAAGCTCGTTTTCAACATCTTGCTTCATAGCAAGTATCAGCCCCATTGAACTGAATAAGAGCGCACTAAGTACAGGTCAGGATGAGTAGGGAGGGCACAGACTCAACCATGGATGGCTAGTGACCCTGCAGCACTGCTGCTCACAGCACCCCGGTCTGCTTCTGTGTGGTTCAGAATTATGCTTTTGGGAAGCCAACATACACAAAGCCAGGATAAAATCCCTTGTTTTTAAGCTGGAGCCCATAAAAAAGATATGTAAGGGACCTTTTGAGCTAATACACTTGTAAAAAACTCATTCAAATTTCAGTGATTCTTTCATTTTGCTACTTTTAAAATACAATTTACTTCATTTATCAGACAATGAAGTGCCTCTGTAACAAATCTAACATTAAAAAATCGTTTCCAGCAAATTACTCCAATAAAATCAATGATGGTCAGGCTCAGCTGTAGAAACAAATAAATTACCTGCTATTGATAGGGCAGGCAGACTTAATTGTCATTTAGAAAGGCTAAAAGGGATAAAGAAATCTAATAGAAGAAACACATTTATACAGCAAAAATGACAAAACAGTGAAAGTTTTACCCTGACAGCTCCCATCCATAGGATTGACTTGGTCCCTGAGCAGCACAGGCAGTTGTTTTCACTCTCAGAAGGACACCGGTATGTGCTTTGGATATGTCAATATTTACCTGCTTCTGGGTTGCCTTGTGATCTTTTTACCTTTCATATATTGAAACCCCCAAACAGGATTTCTGGTAATAGGAAATGAAGAATTGATAGAATTGAACAATCCCATACTCAGATTTTTTCAGCCAGGTTAAAAGCAGTTTGACCCAATTCAGGCTTTGCCATACTTCCAACTATTAAAGAAATTTAAAGCTGGGCATTTTCTAGTGGGATTTGCCTTTCTCTGATAACAAAGTGATGATTTTATAGTTAAGATCCTCTATTTAAAACAACTTTCTAATAATTTATTTTAAAAGCTGTCCAGGTGCTGCTGTGGGGAATCTAAAAATGGCATTAACTTGATGTATGTCCACTGCAGTAGTGTACTCATCCATTTTCAGCATTTTTCTTTGAAAAGAATTTTTTAATGCCTATTTGTGTTTATGCTTCCTAATGGGGGGAAACAAAAGAAGACCAAAATGTTGGAATGTGCATATGTTCAATATTCAGCTGTCTATGAACGTTTATGGGAGGAAATTTCATTTAATCTCCTTGAAAGTGTGATTCCTGCTCTGGACTGCAGATCGGTGCTATATCCAATGACATACCTGGATATAAAGGCTTATTCAGCAGGGAAGGCTTTAAACATTGTGATGAACCCAAAATGTTCTGGGAATGAGCCATTTCCAAGATTTATAAAATATTGGTTTGGAGGCTCCAGTGACCTCAAGAGAGCAGATGACCTTACAGTCAAGTCATCAATTCTGCATATCAAGACTTCTAACAGGACAGGAATTTCTACTGTGGTTATTCTAAATGAAAGGGTGAAAAAAGTGTGAATTACATTCAATTTTGAGGAATACTTAGCCACAATGGGGAAAGCAAAACCCACAAATGTCAGACATGACAAAATCGATGAAAAGCGAAGGCTTTTATGGCTGCAGCTGTTTGGTCCAAAGATGAGTTCAGTAACACTAACATGTGGCTGCTGCAAAGTTTCCAGTAAAAAATAGATTTAAACCTTCATCTATAGGCAGATTACTGGATTATGGAAGTGGGCTGGACACATCTCTGGAACAATTTACTCCTGGAAACACTGTAAACTGTGGCCACATGAAGACCAAGCAGCCTAGAAACTGTGGCAGAAGGATGCTCAGGACTCAGCAAATGCAGATTTCTGTCCTCCGGAAGGAGGCCCACCTGGCTCTTTGTACTATTGAAATAACTTATTCCAATAGTACAAAGTTTCAAGTCACATGCTAATGAATCATATGTGGGCAATGTCTGGATGGAAACCTGAAGTCTTGGAACTACCATATTTTTGTTCTTTTTGAAGTTACAGAAATGTTTCTTTCACACTCTAGATGATTACACATCTGTTTTTCTTCAATACTACCTAGATACAGTGACAATGTAAGAGTTTGTCTCAGGAAGTTATGTTAATGCCTTCTCATTCTCCTCAGCAGCAAATTCTGAACCATTGAACCAATAATAAACAGATGTCTGGTGCTTGTTTGTGTTTCCCCTTCAAAAAAACCTGATTTCCTCAGCTTACAATTTCTTTCCTTCTAGCTCTCAAATTAGTTAAAATCTAGGATGTGCTAACATAATACATGTTAACACAGCATATGTTCTGCAGATGATACAATCTATGTTGCAAGCTACAGCAGAGACACAGAGACTTTTAGAGTACCTATTTCTCTCTGACTACCAAGATATTATGGTGAGAGGGTCACCTGGATGGAAGATTATTGTAGTAGAAGGTATTGTAGTAGAAAGGTATGGGGCACACAGAAAACAATCCAATGGAAAATAAACTTGTTAGTTCCACTATTGATGGAACAATTTGTTTTCTTTTATATGTGGACATTTGGAGCAGAGACTCTTTGATTTTAATAAAAGTATGTTCTACTAGAGCAGAAAGTTGTTCCCACAGTGAATTAGTGCAGCACTTTACAAATATGCTTGCCCCATGGGCCCACCAAAAGCATTGAGTTTACTCCTAGAGGTCAAAAATACCAGCAGTGCAATAAAACTTGCTGTACAAGGAGGAATAGTGTGTGTATTGATCTGTGCACTCATTGCCAATACTGTTGCATGATCAGTAAAAGCAGTGGACACCTCTTTAGCAACAGGCAAATGCCTTCCACTTACTAAACATGAATAACCAATACCACTTTACTCCTGTGACAGATAGTGCCATCCCTCTGGTCAGTCAACTTAGTGGTGAAGCCTACCCTTTAAAGAGTGCGCTGCTTAAAGAGAAAAGAACTACAGGGACAACTGCAGCAAAAACAAAGCACAGAAGATACTCCTTTATAAGACAGTGGACTTTTCTCAGTCCCAGCAAAGATTTCCTCTACAGCTGCTGTTCCTTGTTCTTCCAGAGATGAATGACAGTGGCGAGGGAAACTCACTGATTTTTCCTTTTCAGAGTAAAAGAGGATATACAAAAACACTGAATGAAATAAATATGTTACCATCCCATATGAATAGAAGGGAGGGTATTGTTTCCACCTGGATCTACATGTCTACCATGTAGGAGTCTACAAAGTATCTGAATAAGTTATTTTAGGGCCTTGCTCATCTGACCTAAGTTAGATGTCTACTTTGAGATGAAACAAATCTCGCTCTGGAAGTTCCTTTTTATTTTCTTTCCCTTGGTTCTAAGAACTATTCAGATGTAGACATCTGTGGTTGGTTGATAAATCCCATCCAAGTTCTTTTGCCAAATAGTATTTGCTGTGTGGCTGCTTTCCTGTCCAAGTGTTTTTCACCTTCTGTTTCAGCTATGAGTAGATATTAAAAAATAAATATTGGTAGAAGGAGTAGTCATTATTCCCCACATATATCAGTGTCATTTTAGTATTTTCATTTATTCTTTGCTGTGGTAGCTCTTAACACTTTCCCATGTAGTTAGGTTAAACAGTTTAGAAACAGAAATTAAACAGTGAATGTGATTTGTCTTTACAATAGTATTGGAGTAATATTAATGGGGAAAACAAGAAAGAATTAAAGAGATCTGCTAATCTGGCAGTCATATTAAAGCTGAAATATATTATGTGCATAGCTTTAATCAGAATACTGGACATTTTAAGAGTTCATTTGTTCTGTCTGAGGTTCCAGATAACAGAATGATGAATTATACAGATATGTAACATCTGATCTTTCACATATCATACTTGTGCTGGATAACTTGCAATAACACCTATTGTAAAATAACAGTGCTAAGATGAAACAATTTCCAAAATATGGAAACAAATCAGTAGGCAAAGTCAATGCATGAAGTTATAAACAGTAGTTTGACTTAATAATTGCACCTTATTCATATTCAGTAAAGTAGCATTGCATTTTTGTTTCTACTTCCAGTGACAAATCTCGATAAAAAAGATAAATTTCTTAGGTATATTTGACAATGAAAAATACTTCACCTTTTCTAAACCACTGCAGAAATCAATAGAAAAGGAAAATCTTTGTTTGATAGGTGTGATTTCAATTGCATAATTTCTTTTTGATGTCATGGATTTCTCTCTGGAAAATAATATTTTTACTGCTTTGCACCAAAGGTGTGAAGTTCCTACACTAATTCGAACAATGACGAATCAGGTACAAAGTAGGCTCGGATGAATAATTCATTACAAAACAATGTATATAATGAATTTAACAGGTTTGTTTATTTCACTAATGTACTCAAACATATCACAAATATTTGTGAGTTGATCAAATTTTGAATTTATATACTACCACTAAAACAGTAATGTGGTTTTTTTAGGGGTGATAGGTGAATGAGGAATATGTCACTTCTCTGCTCTAAACAAATAAGTCCATTTTAAAGACCTCTTGTTGCAAAACTGTATAAGAACAAATTTATAAAATGAATGATTATGAAAGATTTATTTTAAAATTTTCCAAAAGATGTTAAACATGTGAGTTTCATTTTCACCATCCTTTAGCACTCTTGAGAGAGAAATTTAATCATTCAAATATAGAAACACAGAAAAGACAGGTTCAAATATGACAAACTAAATGTCTTCTGAATTTCAAATATATATTTTTAAATATATATTTCTGAATATTATTTATGACATTTATGTAGTTGGTATGGTATTTATGCGGTATATTATGCAAATGTAACAGATTCTATATATGTTATTATAAACAAGTCAGATGAGGAAACATGTCAGTATTTTTTTGCACAAAATATATTAAATGTATTTTGGCAATGTTAAGATAACGGTGTACACAGTTATACAGTTATATAGCAGGTATGTATCGTTATAGTACCACTTCTGATTATAATTACTTTTCACCACAGTTTTAAATTTCCAAGACTGTATCTTGATTTTTACTGTGTCACTCCCCACAGCAAAGAACAATCTGCGAGTAGCAAATCGAATTGGTACTCCTGAATGCATTTTGGTTTTGTGGTATCTGTAATTTTAGAATATTTTATCCATACAGAGAGTGCATACTCTCTATTCCTTTGGGAGTTCTCTGGAGGTTGGTCTCATGACAGAGCTGTCGTTTCCTCTCTGGAGACCTCTCAGATTTCCCTGTGTTTTTTGTCAACTGTCAAAAGTGTTGTGTATACCTGTAATGTCAAGGAAACTTACATGTGTGTACTAAATTCAGTAATATATGGAGAAATAATGACATGTATTCCAACAGACTTGTGCACAGGAATACAGTGATCCTTCACAGTCAAAAAAAAGAGTTAACTTTTGTTAACTCTTTAACAATGTAAAATGTAAATGTAAATATGTATAATGTAATGTATGTATAATGAATGTAAAATATATAAATTCTTCCCTTTATACATTTAATCACTGCTCCCTCTCTGATTGGCAAATGTACTTAAGACTGTCATATCTGAAATTTTTTATCACAATGGAGTGGTACACTTTAATTACATTTTACAGCCTTCTCAGGGAAGATATCCTCTCAAATTCCCGCTGTTCACACATTCATTAGGTTTATAATATAACTCAGGAGTTAAAATTAAAAATTAAAATCTTTCTTAAAAGTAATTAATAAGCTTGTTGCAGACAAAAGCTCCATTAGACACAAACAGGTACATGTATGCAGAATTAAATGGTAAGCAGAGTAAGATAAAGCAGGGAGGACCACTGATCCCTTACCAACAGGTATGGGCAAATGAGTTAACACCACAGCTATCATCAGTATTGTTAAGTACAATACATTACAGGAGAGCCAAGGGAATTTACCATGAAATGAAAGGTAAGTTAGGTGAACAGGGCAACCGTGACATCTAAAAGCTTCACAATGGCTGGACTAAAAACAACCTGACACATATTTAGGGAAGAGGGATATATCAGACTGCAATCTGTGTACTGAGCACAGTTTTCTAAATTGGTACATTTTATTGCATTTTGCTGTTACGTAACATTCCCTCTGCAGCAAAAATTTGGAGCTAATTTAATAAGTAAATGTGACTTTGTCTTGGATCTTAAATCTGTTTTCAGTAACTTGAACATCATGAAGTCACAAGCACTACAAACCTTATCCTAGGATTACCTTGATTAAGGCACAAAACATTAAAAGCAAATTACTATGAAAGTATGAAACAATTTGCCCTTAATGTTTCAGTCATATCTGTAAAAAATATGACTTAAATCTAGTTTTATTAATAATACATATTTTAATTAAACGGCTAGAGGTGCATCTAGCAGGAAAAATTGAATCTTCACTGGATTTCACATACTTGTATGATTCATGGGCAGTAAATATGCAAAGCTTTATGCCCATAAGGCAATCAAACTGCAAAGCTGATATGCACTTTTTTATCTGAAAGAATGAAATCTAGTAAGGCTTAGAAATAAAAATAATAATAATAACAACAATAAATGCTCAAAAAATTAATCTATTTTTTGCAGATCTAATGTTTTTCGAGATGCAATCCTCATTTTTTGCCAGCTGCATGATGTTGAAAAGATATTTATTGTTGTTTCCATTAATCTCATTACACAAGGTTTGCCTGTGTGGGTACATATATACACACAGAATATTACAGCCTCAGCAATAAAACCATAGGATAAAAGTTATCATGCTACAGTAGCGTAGCGTGAAATGCCTTCATTGCAAACTGTTTGGGGATTGGACAGTTCTGCAATCTGCTGATATACTAACAAAGCCTCTCCTCATTTATATCAAGATTGTTTTTAAAGGTCTAACTCTGCATGCTTAGTTTGCTTTAGCTTTTCTTCAGCTACCACCCCACACTTCATCAAACATTCGTCTTGGTTACATTTAATAACAACCACGCCTTGCACACCACCAGCACCTCTCACTGGGTGGTGTCAAAACACGAAGGAAAACATGAAGTAATTACAATCTACAACATTTCTCTGAGATAACTCTATGGTCCCAAATTGTCACGTCTTCTTGAGCGGAACACAGCAGCAATAACACCCTGCAATAGCACAGTGCAGTAAATGGATGCGTGTTAAGGATATCGAACTTTGGTGAAAGTACCAACAGAGTGAAACTGAGTTTAAAAACTTGGGTTTAATGTTTCAAACACTTTTCCAAAGACACAACTGTCATTGTCGTGGCTTTTCCATCACTGCAGTGATCAAATGTTAATGAATGCCCTCTCACAATGTCCTTATAAAAAGAAGACCCCAGTCATGCTCCCATTTCAGAGACAGAAAACTGATGAAACAAAAAACTTTAGATCCAAATTTCTCCTGATTTCCAGGTGCCAGTCAGAGACGCACAAATATTGGATTTTTTGAATTTTTTTTTTTTTTTTTTTGCTGAGGGCTTGGCGTTTTGGTGTTGTATAGGCCCAAAGCACAGCTCCTGTTGCATGGAAGTAACTGGGAGTTTCCAGCTCCTCTGCAACCTGTCGCACAATGGCTCTGAGAGGACATTTCTGAAAAAATAAAAAAAGAATTTATAAGTCCATTTGAAATCTCTTGTTTAGTGACCACTTGTGAAAAATTTGATCACCACAGTGATGGACAAGATTTTGTTCTTCTGAATGGAAATTCCTGCTAGAATTCCTGCGATTTGCCTAGACAACAGTTTGATTGCTAAAAGTTTTCTAAATCCTGCTCTCTGCCCAAAAAATAATACTAGCATAAGGGCTAACTCTAACATATAGGCACTTACCAGCATTTACATCTGTTGATATTTGAACTACTGATTTGGACTGCTCTGCTCCAAATACAAAGATTTTAAGGGGAAATATGAAGAAGCCTGTTGCATGAAAAAGAGAGAGGACTAAAATAGTCAAGAAGAAATACTGAAGAAAAGGATGCATCAGTCCTGAAAAATTGATGCTTAATTCTTAGGTGAAGAGAGAAATCTATTTCTATTCCTTATTTATAATCCTGAGCTCTCAATTTGGCAGAGGCACCAAATGGGTCATTTTTTTGAAGAAAATTGAGGTGAAATAATACTACCCCATTCTGAAGCTCATGGATAGTCAAAGTCCATATTCTTCCTTCAATCAGAAGCAGTGATATTAATCCAAATTCCCCCTCCTCTCTAAGGGAGCACTCTATGCACTAGTATTGCATATTTTCTGATATTTTCTCTTAATTTCACCTCTTCAAATTATCCTACCTAACTTTTTATATATATGTATAAGTTCAATGTACTAGAGAGTAGAAAAGAGATCCTGCAGTTGACTGTTTGAAGTAGCAATGAAATATACAGAATTAAATAGGTGAATCTCCCACATGAAGTCTGCATTTAAAAGCACTATCTGGAAAATAATAGGTGAACTGGAAAATGAGGCATACTCAACTATATAAATGGACCTTCAGACAGCATCCTTGGCACCTGGGGCCTTTTCATCTTCATTTTACTTTCACGTGTGTTTATCTCAGGGCTTTCTCTTGGGACATAGTGAAGACCTAGAGCCCATGAATCCTCTCAAATAAGTTCATCTCCAATTCAAGGATGAGGGAATGTTGTGTAATTCTGTTTAAGAGAAACTCTGCCATAATTTATACCATTTTCTTGTAGCCTGGACCAGTCCAAAGACCTCAGTGATTCCATCAATTAGATCTGAGTCTCTGCTCCCATCTGGGACTAGGCAATGCTGTCTCGCTGCTCAAGCTGAACACTTCCATCTGTTGCAGTGATTTTGAGCTGAATGAAAGGGAAGTTTGACTTTGGGTCTTTCAGCTCATCTCTTCCAATTCACTGAAAAATTGCCATCTTGTGTCACTAAGGTGCCAGATGCCAGACATCAGCACACTGCAGAATGTTGAGTCCTGCGGGCATGTTGAGCCTGAAGTGAGCACACTAGCTCCCAACCTATCAAAGACCTTCTTATATTTCTCCTGCTTATATTTCCACCACCCAGGCTTCAGACATGTTCAGCTGTGGTGAGCTGTTCATATACTAAGTATTAAGTATAAAATATATTAAGCAATTAATCCAATTGCTTTCCAATTAAATAGCAACAGTTGTAGCCTCCACATAAAAAAAAAAAAAGATCTAAAATTTAACAGCTTAACCATGGGGCATGAACTGCCAGTGAGGAAAGAGGAGAGAAACTTGCGTACTTGCCACCAGCATGAACTTAGCTGTTTCAGTCTCATTCTACAGTTTGACCAACAGACAGCAGCATGGAGCACTTACCTGTATGATTTCCCAGGAAGTTTGGCTCAGGCTGTATTCAGGCTGTTCTTATTGACTTTCAGGAGACCAATAAAACAAACTTCAAGACTATGACATAACATTTTCTTTGGGGTGAATGTACCTGAACTAAGTTTAGCTATTTATCAGCTAACACAAAAAGTAACACTGCTTTCAGCTAGTATTAATTTAGTCACTAGTGCCACTAATGTGATGTTATTGTGCTTTATGTGAGAAAAAATGAATGCTGCATCTCTTCTTGTTTTTACTGTGATGCTACAAGCCAGGTGAATGAATCTTGTAACACTAGTATTTCAGTGTATCAAGAATTTTGCTTAAATATCTGATTCATTATGATTGTATATCAGTTTGATTTCCAAATAGCTCTGTAGAAAGAACTCCAAAGTATGAAGTTCATTATATGAATATATATTTATACACTCAGGGAAGTAATGAAATAAACCAATAGCAAGACATAACATGAGACAGTACTTCAAGAGGAAGCAGAAATCATTTATAAGTAGAAGTGGTGATAAAAGGACACAGACATTATTATTTATTTAAATTGCTTTGTTACAATGTTTCATGGAGGTAGTAGATAGTGTCTTCCCAGAGGAAGATCCTATCTTGTTATGAAAATCAAGTTCATGAAGAGTAGAGGAATTTAAATATGTAAGGTACAGTGTCCAAAAGCACTCAGCTTTGGCCTGAGCTGTCTTTCAAGTGAAGTCAACTGTGAAACTGTTATTGACTTCCATGGGAGCAGAGTCATGCCCCCACTATCTGCGCTCAACAATTCCACCTGTGAAATCTGAAATACATTTAGGTCCCAGTGAGCCACATCCAATAGATCTGACATGAGTGGAAGATAATGAGAGACACTCTGCAATTCCTGCAGACAAGAACCACAGGGAAACACAGAACTAGCCTCTGTAATTAAGAAGTGATTCACAATGCATAATACCCCAAAATCTATTGATCCATGACTGAAATGCTGACCGGGGACACAATGAACATAATTGCTCTTCTCCGATGTCTGCTAGGGATAATCAAACCTTTACCAGTCAGTCACAGTGGAGGGGAGAAGATGAAGGACTGACACAAGGATGTTTGAGTTCCTTGTTTGAGTTGCCTTCAAAGAGATCTGTTGTTCTACATGGACTGCAGAAGAGGAAAGAAGTGGAGGAGTAGCCATAGGCTACTGTTAGTCTTCAGGAATAACCTTAGGTTTTCCTTCCAAAATTTCAGGTTTGAGGTGAAGCAATATTCATAATTACCAAATCAACACAGGGTACACTTTTTCAGAAGTGTTGTGAGGTTGATCTTGGTTTTTTGTCTGTAATGGATGTGGAAATTATTTCCTTTACTGATTAAAGAACTGCCAGCAGAAGGATAAGGGATCAGGAGCCTGGACTGTCAGGAGCCTTGAAATACTCCCTGGGTATGCATCTACTGAAAAATAATAAAGAACCATGAAGTGACCTTGGGCAGTGGGTCTCTGGCCACACTGCTAAACTTTTAATGTGTTCCCTGTCTTGGAACTAGATGATGTTTAAGGTGCCATCCAACGCAAACCATGCTGTGATTCTAGGATTGTATGGTCAGTAAGTATGGCAATGCAAGTTAATAATAGACTGAAATCATAGAGCATGAGGCTTTTATCTCAAAAAAAAACCCCACAACACATTTGCTTTCAGAATGTTTCTCAAATGTGTCATGTGTCTCAAATATGTCACGTCCTATTACATTCAGTCACAGTAACTTAATGTGACCAAAGGACTCTAAACAGCATAAAGAAAAAAGTTGACCTTAAGCTGGAGTAACACAATGCAGCAGAAAAGATGATGTATGAGAAAGGCTGTGTGCCACACACAACTGGTGAAGTTCTAGAGTAAGAAATCATTTTCAGTCACAGAAGTAAATGTAAGGGTTCTGAGTAAAAAGAAGGATTATCCTGAGCACACATGTAAAACATTGTATTGAAGCACCTTGGAACTGTGCAAATGGGCTTTATAGAAAAGTATTACATCTTAAAAAAATCAGTACTCTTCAATGTAAATTTCATTTTTAAATGGCATAAAGAAACAAGAACATGTGTTTAAACTGATGTACACAAAGATCTCTGAGGCAACCCGCTGTAGATAGGAATAACTATGCCTGTCAGGAAGGTTCTTCCACTTCTTTGTAGTATAGGATTCATCTCACTATTTAAAATCTGTTTACTGACATCTGAGCCAATCATTTAGGTTCCTGTTACAGTCCATGAAGGGAAATGAACACCTCTGGGGTTCAGCTCATGCTGCCCATTTTAGATAGGCAGGCATCTGATGTTAATTTCATGTTGCAGATCAGTCCTATGCTATTACATATCTTTTTTTTTTTTTCCTAAATGGTTTAGAAGTGGATTCAGATCTATCTGAGTTTACAGTGAAACTCAAAACTAGGATGTATGTCTACCACTGCTCCTTGTAAAACTCTTTTCTCCTTGCAATTTCCTGCAGAAAAAGTAAAGTACACAGTCATGTGAATATGGAGAACCATTGTTCCTGTTCTAAGAACCTGGTCTTCAACCTGGTAATAAATAAGTGGATAAAATACCACTTCTAAAACATTCTTCAGACATTGGGTTTCCTGTGAAAATATTACAAAGATTGTAAAAACCCCACCTTTTACATTGGAAATTTTACATGATAAATGGCTAAGAACATTTTCGTTCAACGTGGGTTTGAAGGATTTCATGGTAGTATTTAGCAAAACTCATCTATTAAGAAGTTTCATTGGCTGTGTTACTGGTTTAGGTCAGGAATTGAGTGTGGCCTTCAGGATCTGCATCTTTTTCAGATGGAGCTGAACTCCAAGCTGTTCTTCAGGAACCACCTAACACCTTTTGACAGCTGCAGTGGCAATCCTTGGGATGAGAATACAGATAGTCCAAAGTGACTGTCCACTACAAAATGGGGCAGTAAGGGTGGTCACTTGCAACAGTTTTCCCCATGGGTCTGTTCAATTGTTCCATATTTCTTTCAACGCAGGCATAGCCTAAGTGAACCTAAAAAGACAAAGTACTGGTCTTAACAAAGTAAATGAAGATGAGTGATTTCAAAAGCAATGCAGAAGTTTGCAGTTTTTCAGGAGACTTGATCAGTGTTTCTCTATGGCAGGAATTCAAGCACCACGTTGGCTGTTTCCACTCTATTAACTGTGGATTAGGGCAAATTTTAGCTGTTTTCTTCCATTTGATAAGGAGAGGAAATTCAATGCCCGCAACAGCAGAATCATGATACCTGCTGCCAGCAAACAGAATTGCTGAGCTGCTGACAGCTCTAAGTAAATGGGATCATTTAAAAGATCTCATATACTCCACGCATTTCTGCTCTTTATCGTTCTTATCTCACCATTAGCAGAGATAGTTACACTGATTCATGGTTGGTGGCACCGAGCCACAAACTCGCATCTCACAGAGGTAAAAACAAATCAATAATCCTTCTGTAGGAACTAGAAGAACACTGCCCACAATCAAATTTACTCCAAGTTTACAGATAGCTTATTAACTACCCAAATCAAGTGCATATTTTAAATAATGCATAGCAATGTGATCAAGATGAGAAGGTTGGTGAAATGATGCCATTTGTTTGCTTCATACAAAAATTGGGTTTCATCAACTTAACGCCTTTTTTCCTCCATGTAAATTTAATATGTTTAATTTCAGAGTGAGTTTTGATCAATGTGTCCAAATGACTTCTAAATGCTTAGATAAGGTTTTATCAGTCTTCATTCTTCTCACTGAAGCCTCAGTAATATGTTCAGTGATGTATTAAATCTGTAGCTCATTCCTGGTTTTAAAAGATAAAAAAAAAAAGAAAGAAAGAAAAAGAAAGATTTTATTTAAATTATCTGCTCTTCAGAGGTTTAAAAAGTGCTCTAAATACACAGCATGAACATTCTTTCCTTATTTCACTTATGACTAGTTACTAGATTAATTTTCTTACCCATCAGTGCAGCAGTTTCCACTTTATTATGCATTTTTCTTATTGAATAGTCCTTTGTTTCTCAACAGATTGTTTAGATTTTTAATATTGTTAGTGTTGAGAGATAAATGTTTTGGTACATATTGGAGAGTAATAAATTGTGCTGAACATTGATAAAGTAACGCAATTACTAGCAAGGTCACAGAGTCAGCTAATTTAGAAATATCAGTACTTGGATTTTGAGTTGTCCCCTGGAGAACGGCAGCCACTTTATTAAAGCAGGGGTAAGGAGAAAATGGTACATTAGGATTGATCTTTTGATCTAATTGTGGACCTCTGCCATTCCTTGTTTGACCAAAAGTGCTTAGCAAGCAAGAGGAAACACAGTTCAACTAATTGAGGAACATCCCTTAAAAGCCAAAGGGATTGTGGGAAAAAGAAACACATTGCAATTTGTACAGTTTTATGGTGTTAGTTATCAATGAAAAGGTGTAAATACTGTGCAATTAATCTTTGCTTTTCATGTGGGAATTTTTGAGGCTTGCAGACATACTGCAATCATACTTCCAATATGTTCAAGCAACTGAATTTCTTATACTGCTGAACTCCCAATTATGCAATATTAAAAATGAGTAATATTTTCTACATTGTGACTTATTTCTAAAGAACTGACATAAGACCCCTGCAATAGCACTCAGTCAGTAGACAAAAACCTTTACTGTTGGACAGCATGATATCAGAAATATCATGTTATGCTCCAATTGCACAGGTAAAAGGAACAAACTCCATCTGCTTCACAGAGCTAAAATGAGGTCCATATTCAAACTTAAATGCATTTTCATCAGTGAAAGATGCTTTCATTTACCTCTTTTGATATCTCTAGATGATGTGTATCTGTTTATTATACTATACTGTAATCACTAGGAATCTTTAAAACATATATGTTAATTAGTGAGCTGGTATGCCAGAACGAAGGGTAATAATAGTTGAAGATGTACCATTATCTCTATAGAACAGTTTTAATTTGATTTTAGCCAGTAACAACTGGGAGTCATTGCCTTCTGAAAGGCAGTTGGCTGCCTAACACAAATTAAAAGAGAAAATTATTTATTAAAGGACACATGGCAACTCTACCAAAATAGTATTGTCATCATAGGTAATGCATAACCATCATACTACTTGGAAACTTTTTGTTGGCATTCTCTTTCTCTCCATCCTCCTCTTCTGTCTTCCTTGCCTCTTTCCCTCTCTCTGTCCCTCTTTGCTTCTTCCTAAATTGTTTCAGAATAAACAACTGTGAGAATGAAGCACTCATATTGATGCTAAAAACTGCAATAGGAAAATGTTTCCAATGTATTTCTGTTTGGAGTTTTGGGGCTTTTAATCTTTTTCATGTTGATACTGTTTAGTGGGCAGTCAGACATTAAGCTGCAGCTGCAGACCTTGATGTCCTCATTTAGACACATTTATCTATCTACAAGGCATGCATTCAATGAGGGTTGGGTACTTAAGCTCTTTCTGTGGTCAGTTTGGACCACGTCATAGCCAGAGGAATTTGGAAATTTTTTCAGCTGACTGTATGTAGAAGATGAACATTGACCGTACTGACTAGTTCACTGCCCATATGAAGACACCTAGTGCAGTCTAAAGTATCTAACCCATGTTAGCATGGACCTACACGTAATTTACCCTGCTTCTCAGCCATGTACTGTATACCTTGGCAGTCTGCAGATTCAATTCTCCTACCTATGTTGGAATGAAACAGGGTAACCACTAAAAGTGTTTCTGAAATGCTGTGAAAGGATTTAAATATTATAGAATCATGGGATGGTTTGGGTTGGAAGGGACCTTAAATATCACCTAGTTCCAACACCCATGCTATGGGCAGGGACACCTTCCACTAGACCAGGTTGCTCAAAGTCCCGTCCAACCCGGCCTTGAACACTGCCAGGGATGAGGCAGCCACAACTTGTCCAAGCAATCTGTTTCAGTGTCTCACCACCCTCACAGTAAAGAATTTCTTCCTAAACTCTAATGTAAATCTGCCCTCTTTCAGTTTAAAGTCATCATCCCCTTTGTCCTATCACTACATGCCATTGTAAAAAGTCCCTCTCTAGCTTTCTTGTAGGCCTCCTTTAGGTACTGGAAAGCTGCTGTAAGGTCTCACTGGAGCCTTCTTATCCCCAAGATGAACAAGCCCAACTCTCTCAGCCTGTCTTCATAGAACAGGTGCTCCAGCCCTCTAATCATCTTCACAGCCCTCCTCTGGACTCACTCTAACACATCCATGTCCTTCTTACTTTGAGGGACCCAGAGCTGAATGCAGTACTGCAGGTAGGGTCTCACAAGAGTGGAGTAGAGGGGGAGAATCACCTCCCTTGACCTGCTGGTCTCACTCCTTTTGATGCAGCCCAGCATTCGGTTGGCTTTCTGAGCTGCGAGCACACATTGCTGTGTCATGTTGTGCTTCTCATCAGTCAACACTCCCAAGTCCTTCTCCTCAGAGCTGCTCTCGATCCACTCTCTGCCCAGTCTGTATTTGTGCTTGGGATTTCCCTGACCCACATGCAGGACCTTGCATTTTGCTTTGTTGAAGTTAAGGAGGTTTACGTAGACCCACCTTACAAGCATGCCAAGGTCCCTCTGGATGGCATCCCTTCCCTCCAGCGTATCAACTGAATCACACAGCTTGGTGTCTTTGGCAAACTTGCTGAGGGTGCACTCAATCCCACTGTTCATGTTGCTGACAAAGATGTTAAACAGCACAAGTCCCAGTACGGACCCCCAAGAAGTGCCGCTTAATATAATTCAAAGGAAAAAATATATATAAATATATATTAAACTTTAAGTAGAATTTTAGGGTTCTGGTATATACTAAGTACCAACATCACTTTGGGCTTGTTAGGTTTGGTTCTCTGCGTGATCCTGATGTGCAAAGAAATCAGATTTCAACAGTGTAAATTTCCTGGGGGCTTTTTTTATTTTTGATTTCTGTAATCAATCACCAGCTGCAGTAGGGAGGTGACAGCCAGTCATACTTTCTAATCAGAGTTCAACACAGTATTACTTCAGTATCTTTGTTGTACCTTTATTGGGGAACTCAGTTTTAGGCCTGTCAGTTTTTCAGTTTTGAAACACATAATGCTTAGTTTAAAACATTCTTATTTTAAAAAGTGAGTTTTGTATTACAGGTCTGAAGAAAATTTCTGTGACTTTAGTGTTAATATGACCCTCTCACAGACGTTCCCTCTTACGGCCACAGGCTTGTGCAGAGGTGTGAGCCACCAGGGTTTAACATGCATTCACACGGAAACACGTGTCCTTTCAGCTCCCATGAGGAACATTTTTGTGCTTATGAAATCTACAAAAAATTCCCAATTTACATTTGTTAATTAGAAAACTTTATTCTAAATAGACTAATTAATTACACAATTACACATTAAGCCACATTTACATTTTAAATTTAAGTGATTATTTTAGAAGACTTTGTAGACTTCTAATTACAAGTGTTGTTATTCTCATTAGGATTTCAAGTGCTGTCCCAAATGAAAATGGCAATTGATCTATAAAACTCCTCAGAGTCATCCAGTTTAACTAGTTCTATGTGCTGCCTAATGCACACAAGAAGACACCGCTGTGTGACCCAGTGCATGCCAGTGCCAAATAACTGTGGAAGAATACCTCTTCCTGACAGAACCCAAAAAGACCACCCACGTTCCTTCAAAAGTGGAGTACAGGTTGCCCAGGAGGAAAAAGGAGAATTTGCTTGTATTGCTGTTCAGCTTGATCACAGAATCATAGAATCACAGAATCACAGAATCATAGAATCACAGAATCACAGAATCATAGAATGGTTAGGAGTAAAGAGATCACAATAAAAAAAGGGAGTGCTGGTTGAAGATCAGGCATATGAAAACTATACCAGGCTATTTAGGGCTTCTCTAGAAGTTATGACTTTTGTAAGCATGTTGCCAACAGGAGCACAGAAAGCAGTGATAAGTCTTATGTAAAGAATTGGAATAAGATGGTGACAAAATAGGAGAAAAATTAGGCAGTACCATTAAAGTTCACTGGAAACCTTCTGGCCCCATATTAGTCTTCAAGTGCTTATTCCTGAAATGGAATTCAGTTGGTATAAACAATAATAGTAATAATAATAATAATTATAATACACTGATGCAGTGCAATGGAACTTAAAATAACTTTTTTTATAAGCTAAGGAACATTTTATCTATGTACTGGTTGAGCAATATAAAAATATCATTCACATCCTTTTAAAAGGATGAGTCAAAACCCAGAAAGAAAAGTTCTGCAGAAAGAGGATGTACTTATCCTCTTTTCCAACAGTTTGACCAAGGGATCCAAAAGAATAAGAATGAACCTGCCAGTCTAATTTTTGGGATGCCTGAGCAGAAGGTTGGGTGCCTCAGCTCCTCCCTGGTGACTGACTAGTTAGCCATCAGAACAGAACTTCCTCTGCAGGAGAGACTGATCTCCCCATTAAAGTATTTTACAACTCAGTTAATGAGGCCAGGTCACCAGGAACCCGTTGGGAATCTCATCTCCTGCTGGCAGTACTGTTTCTGTCCAAGAAGAAGCTGAGATTGAAGATCTTCCTCAAAATTGCTTAATCCCTTTGTTTAGAGGTGCATGGACTATTTCAGTTTGAGGAAAACTGCTGCAGCAAAGACATTCCTCTGGTCAAGAAAAATTGAATATATATAAATTTGAGACAATACAGACTCAAAATGACATTTTAAATTCCTCATTTTTTCTGTCAAACCCAAGAAACAAAATTTCATACAGGTCTAACTGTATTGCAACTGCTCCAGATACCATGCTTTCCTGGAGCCTTTTGCCTGCTGCTGTGCCTTTGAACACTTTAGTTTGTAGCAAGGAAGAGACATTCCTAAAAAATAACTGAAAATGCAGATATGACTTACTTCCCTTAGGGCAGAGGGAAGATACACAGAACAGAAGAGATTTGACCCTGGACTCAAAGACATGGGAATGAATAGTCTCCTTTTCCCTTAACCTTCAGAGTGGTTCTGCCTGAAAAGGAATCAGCACTGGCCAATTGTATCTTCACAGCAAAATAAACCAGTACTACCTTTCTCTTTGTGCCTCTTTCACAATTAACCTGTGAAGTTTGGTTATCAACTAATATTGCAGCTGATTTTCCATGATTCTGGCCAACTCAGATGGACTTTTTAATGCAGCTATAGTCAGGAGATGTCCTTGTTAAATTTAGAATTCCCTTGTGAGAGAGTTGATCTTGCTGTCCTAGAAAGCTCATTTTGTCCTAAGTTAGTTGGAGCTTTGTACATAATATTGTGTTATGGTTGAATTTTTACTCTTCTAATTTTAAGATTATATAAAATACTAAGGAGGAGTGATTAGGAATCTAAAAATAGCAGTTTGCTTTTTCAAATGGTCAAGAGAGGCACCTAGGCTGTCAGATAAGACATAGGACCTACGACTAGTATGTGGAGGTCAAGAAAGATACCTTATGCACATAGTGGGTCATTGAACAACTATATTTAGGTAACTAAATCCCATTCCAAGAGTCATAAATGCCTGCCTTGATTAGGACCTAATTTGTGTTGTACATAACCACATTCTTTGAATGCATTGCAACCAAAGCTGCTAAGCACTGCAGCAAAGAATAAATCATAATACTATTATTTGCAACACTGGCCAAGATGCAGAATAGAAGTTCTTATAACCTCAAACCCCATCAGTATTCACAACCAGAAAAATATTAGAGGGAAAAGGAGAAAAAAACCCCAACCCCAAACCTAATCATTAAGCCATTCCTTCAAAACATTCACTTGTAACAAGAAACTACCAGCATCCATGCAAGAAGTTTTGTCTTCATACTAAGTTTTATTTACTGTTTAATGAAGTTGGTTTTCTGTTTTCTTTCATCAGGCAAATGATGAGGTACAGCAAACAACACCACAAAATTACAAAATTATCCCTGCAAGTTATACAAGGAAACAGAGGGTCCATTCTGCATGATCAGAAAGTACAAAGTGATAATAATAGCAGGTTTGAGGGAGGTTATGTTTCATAGCTCTTTAGGTCAGATAATAATGTTCTATGTCATTAAGCTGTGGTATCATTTTCCTATTGTAATTGATGGTTCATGATATGGATATACTATAAAGCAAGTAGTGTGTTTTGAAATCCCCATCTATAAAATTGAGATGTGTTTTCTGTAGGGTCTGCATTTCTCTTTGCTCTTCCTTAGGCTATTTCTTTGCCTTTCTGAGTCATGAATAATAAACACAAGCACCTTTATTTGACAGTTCAAAGTAATCTAGCAAATTACACCTTATACACATTATACACATTATACACATTATACATGTTATACATCAACATATACATAATAGTATGCACATATATGGTATTGCTTACATATAGCATTCAACAGAGTTATATATATGTACACACATGCTATCATACACATATATTCAAAGAGAGCAAAAGAGTGAAGAGAAAGAAAAAGAAAATGAGGAGGAAGTTGGTTTTTTTTGGAAATCTTGACTACTGTGTTGATAAGCTTTGCCAGTATAGCTAAATAAAAGAGGGCCCAGGAACGGAGAGACAGGAGTACGCTGCTCTCTGCCCACACTGTTTTATTGTCACCTGCCTTCCAGATATGTTTTCAATTACTCAAACTACTTCTCTTCCATCCACCAGAGGAATAGTTTACTCTAGATATCAACCTCAAAAGCAACTTGGACAAGGTTGGATCTGTTTAAATCCCTTTATCTTTCTACCACAGTGTATTAGCAGGCTTTGCACCTTCAGACACCTCTGTATATCCCACTTACCTTCAGATTCATGCTTCTCACTTTTCTTTTGTCTGTAGGGTGCAACACAGCCTTCACAGTAATTCTGGTGCTCTGTGCAGAAAATAAATCAATACCTAAACAAAAATCCTGGTTTATGGCCTAAGGGGCATCATGAAGCCAAGGGAAAACACAGGGCTGTATAATGTGGACATGGCCAGTCTGTTCTGAAGGCTGCCATCTCTGAGCAGTGTGAGTGACATCCAGCTCTGACATCTAGCTTTCAGCAGTATGAATGATGTCTAGTTCATGCTACTTGGCTCTAGCAGTATAGACAAAGCACAGAAAGAGCACTTCTTATTGAATGTGCACTGAAAGAGTCCAGTTCACATCACTACACAAGCAGTATACTCAGTGAAAATGTAATAGATCTGCCATTCAGATCTGGTATTCTGTTCATTTCTTGCAACACGCATAAGAATCAGTTTTTCAAGCTTCAACCTCCCTGAGCTACCAGGCATCCTCAAGGTACGTCTAGCATAAGTACTGGGAAGAGGTCTGTGCCACACATTTTCACACAAGGCCACACAATTTTACTCTAAATGGACCACCTAGCTTTAGGAGCAGCTACATGGTTTGGATCTTTTTTGGGTGTTGGCTCTAAATACGTCTTTTGCAGTGGTCTTATCCATGACCCACAAAATGAAGATACTGCTTGACCTTAGAGATTCAGACTAGAATATTCCACAGAGTCTCTACTGTGGATTTCAGTAACAGATGATGTATTACTTATTTTGGTACCTTAGGCCAAGTCTACATTATGAGCACTTTGGCAGTATAGAATACCAGAATCCTTACCTGTGAAGAGTTGGCCTGTGCATATTATTTATACCAGTGAAAACAGCTTAACAGCACTTTACAGTCTCTCAATAAGAAAATGAACTATATTAAACAAGAAGTAGAGTTGTGCTGCTACTACAACCCTAGAGGTTTTTTTGCCAGCAGAGCTGTACCAGTCTCAGAGTACAATATCCCAAGGCTGCATCATTCATGTGTTTTGGAAAGATATTCCTCCACTTCTCCAAGAGTGATGAATTTCCCATTTCTCAGTCAGTCCTTGCCTTCCCAGCTAAAGACTACTGTGAGTGTATTAGAATGGGAAGGTTAAAAAGAAAGACACTAATTTTTTTTTCTGATAAAGTTGTAACTTCAGCCTATGGTTGATCAACATAACTGAATTCTTATCTCAGGTATTTTGAAGGTACTTCTCAACTCACAAGATCCAGAGCTACAATTCTTACCTTGCTTAAGAACCTGGGACTTCTGAATCTTCGTAAAGTCTTATTGCAATTCATGATAAAAAATACCAATGCCAACACCTTTTCTGTATATTTATGGACAACTTCAACAAAAACCCTAACTTTTTAAGAATGACTGATCTATATTGGTCTATATAAATGTTCTAGACCATCATATAGTTGCATGTATATATGTGTTTCTATGTATGTTTCGTATGATTTATCCTATTAAATGTTTCCCATAGTATTTATAAGACAGTTATTAGATATTTAAAAGTAAAAATCTAACTTTTAAAACTATTCACTTTAATAATTAGGGTGACCATAGGAGGCTACAGCAAGTGCACAGCATTGGTGCATTTCAAAGAAAAGAGATTATAAGTGATGGTAACCCTTTATCAATTCATTCCAAGTCAGTTAATTAAACCTGGAATATTTAAATAAGGTGACAGTCAAAGGAAAAGGTCAATATTCCCAATGTTTCAATAGGTCTTCCTCATCTCTGGAGTTTAATTAACTCATTTTGAACAGAATGATCAGAAGTATGATAAAACTGATAATTCCTTTCCTGTTTTTTAAATGCTTATTCTCCTTAGGCCTGCAAAGTGGCTTTTTAAACCAGCAGCAAGTGAAGGAAATTCTCTCTGCCTTTGCTAACCACAGACTTATACACCTGGAATCCAAAGTAGCTGAAGTAGTGCCTCATCAGTCCATGACTAACCTATTTGCTGCTGCAGGGTCGCCACAGCAGTGGATATGCCTGTCTCTAGGTCAGGAAAACATCTGCACAGCATTTTAGCCAAGCACTCAGGTTAAAGCAGTTGGTGGCCTCTCCATTGGCCTGCTCTCACTCTGACGTGTTGGGGTTATGAAGACTCATCTTCATTGAAAACAGCTGCTAGAGACAAATTCATGTCATTCATTACTTTCCTCTCCCTCTCCTTTCACCAGGCCTGCTCAAGAATTCAGTCTCCTGATGTGCGAAATTGTACCAGGATTCACGTATTGAAACAGACATGAAGGGGTTGATTCAGAGGCTGAAAGAAGAATGATGAAACAGAGCATGGGTCCAGAGACAGTGTGGGAAAACCTTAGAAGAAAAAGCCTACAGAGAAAGCTTTTTGGAGGTTGTTAACCAAAATAAATTTAAAGTTATGAGCTGTGTTTTGTTGTTTCTTTTCATGTAGAAAACCGGCAGAACAGAATTACACTAAAGAAAAGCATGACTCTAAGATTAATCACCTGCTTAAAAGAAGAACCTAAAAGAATCCGAATCTTTGGCTGGTTAGTCAGTCTGAAAAGAGTAATTGCAGAAAAGCCTCTAGTGTATGTGCGCATACAAAACAAGCCAATGAGAAATGCTAGGATGCAGATGCTTAATGATGCACCAGCTACTTCATGGTAAGCTTTTGTGTTTGTATGTTTACTCAACAGTAAAAAACTACTGTTAGCTTAGCAAGCTAAAGTTACAGCACCTCATTGTTTATTTACACAAGTCAAAGAATGTACGTAATCCACACACCATGGAAAGGCGAAGGTGTTATAATCACATTTACTAGCACTGTGATCATTTGCTTTTGTGCTCATACTCTCAAAATTGTAGCAAAGGTGAAGTAGGAACATTAAATGCAAAAATACAGTGCCTGTCTACTGTTGCTTTCTCTGAGGAAGATCTGTTGGTCTAGAGAAACAGGAATCAGAAAGCTCAGGTAAGACACCAAGGGTATGGAGGAGGACATGATGAGAAGCCAGTGTTTAAGATGCCATATCTCTCACTATTTCTCTAATTTTCAGAGAATAATTAATTTTATGCCAATAAAATATTTTTCCTAAGTTGCAGACTATGGACAATTCATAGCAACAGATCATAAGTATTTAACATAAACTTGAAAGGAGTTGCAAAATATTTTGTCAAAAAACTGTCAGAGAACTCATACTACTGGTTTTTTTAATTATTCTGTTGTGAAATGCAATGCAAAATTGTACATTTGTGCCTCACAGAACATTTATGTGATTTTCTATTACAAAAAGCAAATTTGCATTTAATGATATGCATGCAGCTTTCCATAAGACCCTTGTTCCTGTTGCACACTGGAATCCAAGAGTATCATGAGGTAACTATCACATGGAGCAGTCTGTTTTTCAGCTTAGGGAAAAATATCTGCTGTCTTGAGGAAATTTTTGCGCAATGAAAGATGACTCCATTCTATAAAGAGTTTAAAAAAGGTTCTGGTTAAAAAAGGGTCCTGAGCCCTTTTACCTCTTATGCCTGCTAACTTATACCTTGCTTTTTTTCCTTTGAATTGTTATGTTTTTCCTTTGCTTTCTCTTTAAAACATGTTCCTACTCCTGTATTGCTCTTTTAATTAAACTGGGAACAGAGTCTTTGTGTCCAGGAAACTTTACTTCTTGCCTCTTTGTATCTTAGTAAATTGTGTGTGGTTTTATTAGTAACCCAAACCTTATGCTTTGCTGCAGTTTACAATAAAAACTGCAGCCGCAGTTTCCTTAAACCTCTCAGAAAAATGTAGCCACAACTATGAAGCTGTGAAGCGCTATCTGTCAGAGAGGCATTTAAGTGAACAAATAGATTGTAAAAATTAGGCTGGTGAAAAAAAAAATTTCTGGAATTTCTGGAAGCACAGAAGAAACAACTCAGTTGCTTATTCATTGCCATTTTTAATTTTGTGAGCCTTACAACACTTTACTGTGTCGTGAGGGCAAACAAACAAGTTGGCTGGTTCTTTTCCACCACAGAGTTAGAACAACAGAAATTGTTCATGATTTCTAGCAACAGTGTTAAAATACATAAGTGTCTTTATGTGTTCAATGTTATTGCAAATATAATTTGAAGATCAAATTGCCTTCAAAGGATATATGAAGACAACCATCTTCTCAGTTTATTATCTTACCATGTCTTATCTGGAAAATGTCAAAAACCTTGACTCTCTTAACTACAAAACACCTGATCTAGAATTACTATCACAGTGATCCTCTGGAGACACCGGTAAGATACTGTGCCATCATGGTGATAAGCCATGTAATGATTAGATGGAAACCATGCATGGTTTTAAGATTTAAGAGCACCTGATACAATTTCAGCTTATATGGGAATCAGGCAGTATTCAGGTTTCCTACACAGGATCAGTAGATAGAAATGAAGTATTAGAAGCACAGTTCTACAAACTGTATTCACTAGAGAAATCTTAATCACCGCACTCTTCTATACAGAGAATATAAGATCATGCCCTAAGATGTCATGTTAACTTATTAGAAGTGTTATAACATCAGTCTCTTCAGCCAGATCTAAGGTACAGATACCAAAACACCAAAAGAGGTGAGGTACATAGTTATCCCTTATACACTGACTATATGTGTGCCCAGAAAAGGCACAGCTCGGTGAAGAGCTCTGAGCAAACAGACTTTCTCTCAGCTGTTGAGCGCTAATTCATCTGTCCCAAACAGCTCAAATCTGTCCCAGAGGAGAGCTGAAAACTTTATCCTTTGTTCCATTTCTTAGAAATACAGAGCCCATGACTTCATGTTGATCTGGTTATGCTACGGAAAGAATACAGTTAACAATCACAGCTTTACCCTAGCTTTAGTCTGCTCATAAGTGTGCTGAGAGCCCAGATGTGCATTGCATAGCCTTGGTTAAGGCATTTAATAATGTGGACACGAAGTGAATTAGGAAATACATCTGAGTTCTGATCCAAGCTCAAAATATAAATACTTGGCCTCATTGCCTGCTCCCCTCAAAACAACTTTCTGCTTTATTTTCTAGTTCATGAAAATTACACTATGAAAATACAAATATGAGAAAAGACAGCATGGGAGAAATGTTACATTCACTGGATACTAGCTAACTTAATTCAAACCCCAAAACTTCACAAAACAAAACAGAGCATCTTCTGCTAGGTTTTGTATGGGCTGGCATGTCCTTATGTTACTGTGTATTTTATCTCATGAGATAAATGTTTAGACCTGAGCTGAAATAAAAAGGTTAGATGAAGCTGAGGTCTAGGTCATTTGATGTGCATTATTCTAGTTTAATACACTTATATTTGCAAACAACAGAAAAACTAGTTGCAACAATAGCCTATGTGCAATCATTTGACCATTTCCTTCATGTTACTCCTCTTTTCACCATTTCTTTGAGAAAGATCCAAAGTTATTAAAGCAGAATCAATTGTTATAGGAAAACAAATCTTAGATATACATCAGGGAAGAATTTTTGCAAACCATTTATTACACTGAAAATACAAGGTCTACCATTTCATAAAGGTTAAAAGGTAAACAGATTAAATGTTCAAATTATATTACATTTGTTGTATGTTTTCATTTGTATAAAATTAATGCTAACCTAGAACCTCTTGAGACTCTTGAAAAAGTCATCTCAGAGTACTCCTGCTGAAATCAATACAAAAATATTTAGCATTGTATAAATCCTGTAATCGGAGCATGCATCTTTGTTAGATCTTGCCAATATGAAAGAGATTTACAAAAATACGGTGTGTTTGATATAGTACATTATTCCCACATATTATGATCACCATTAAATTATTTGTAGATCAGAAAATTAATCTGTTGAAAAATAAAATGAGATCGGTTATTGCAAAGTTCTGTGGTTGCAGCTGGATTTCTATGGATGCATTAAAAAGTATCACTGAAAGGATGTGCATTTGTTTGTGTGTATATTTATATTTATATGTATATAAATATATTCAAAAACCAAAACTAAAGTGCTTCCTTCGCCCTCAAAGAAAGCTCTCTTTTTAGGTATTTCAGAAATGGTTGCTTTAACACATTTCCAATGCATTTTCATTAATATTTTATTCCACCATCTTACGAATCCACTTCAAGTCACAAACAATAACAAGCACAGTTAGACTGCCTACAAATGTAGCCTCTTTTCAGCGACTTCCAAATACACGGGGATTTAGTTCAATAAGGCAGTGCACCTGAATGACAAAAGAACTCAACTGAACCAAACTGAAAAGCACAACAGCTGTAGGCTTCTGAGCAGACAAAGTGCCTATGTATTCTGGTGCCTGGCTGTACTTGAACTAGACCAAAAGCAACACTTCACATTCAACTTTTCTTTTACAAAAGTAGGACACTGAACTTTTCTTGATTGCATATTTTATTTCAGATTAGTTCTAACTGGCCTGACCATCTTTCTGACTCTTTTTTACTCCTTACTATTTTATGGTGTATGCATCTTTTCATCTCTTGCATCATTTTCTATTATCAGTGCTACTCCAGAGCTAACTTGGGCTCCACATAAGAGGCTAGTTCAAATTCTTATTCAGGAATGTCTAGTATCTTTGGCTTCTAAGAAAATATCCTATCATTTTTCAAAAAGATAATTTATACTACTGCATACTACATCCTTGACTTTGGCTTATGAATTATAACTGGTGGAAATGGCATCAAACATCCTAATTTGCAATAAAAGAAAGTTTACAGTGTGTTTGCAAACAATTGATCTTCTCATTTTAGTCTATAGTTTTAGTCAAAGTTGTGGTTACTCATCAGATCTAAGAAAGTCACAAAAAAGAAACATGGTAACATGACAAAAGTGTAACAGATTACTTTCCATGTGATTCCTGCTACTTGTTGTTTTACTTAATATCACAGTAAATAACAAAATAATATAAGAAGTGACAGTGAGAAAGGTGAAATCCCAAAGGAGTCGTCAATTTAGAGTAAAGCTATAGACCACTGCCACATTGATAATCTCTTTATTCCCTTTGCAAATAGAACTATTACTTAGACTGTAAGGCCTTACATCACTATTGATATATTCCATCTACATACTTATAGCAGTAAGCGCTTTCTAGCCACAGCAGGTAAAGGACGAAACTGACGGCAACCAATGTTGCAGTATTAAAGGTTTAGTATTAAGAGTAATTCTAGTTATACATAGTTCATTGTGTGGACTTTCTGAACACTTCCACTAACATTTTGCTTGTCTGTGTGAAACTAATTTTTTTGAAACAAATATGTTTCACAAGCATTTAGAAAACTCTCTCAACCATTTCTCAATGCATCTCACACCTAAATGCCCATTTTCAATTGAAATATGGCTCTTTCCAGCTATATATATTAATAAAATCATAACTGGGTTAAACAGATTAAAATCAATTGCCCATTTTTAAATTTCATTGTAAATCAGTTTGCATTAGAAGCCTAACTGTAGAAATAAAAACATGTCTCTGCACCTTGTGGTGTATTAGGAAGATGGGAATTTTCATTGCTTTATTCCATCATGCTTGCCTTCTTTCCTCTTTAGAACTGTATGGTAACAAAAACTTCACAGATGGATTTTGTTGCCATTTGCTATAGGCTGGAAGCACTTTTCCAGGAAGCCTGGAGCTCTTGAGTTCCGTAACTGTTGTACCTAAAACAGCATAAAGACATGAGGAAAGGAAAGGTTTGTAGGAAGGAAGTAATTGCAGCCTGTGGAAAGCCCAAGCTGGAGCAGAAGAAAAGTGTTGGAGAGAAAAATTGGCAGAGAGAAGCTGCTACGTACTGACCACAACCTCCCTGCACTCCCCATCCCCCTGAGCTGCACAGAGAGGTGGGTAGAGGAGTCAGGAGTGAAGTTGAGCATGGGAAAGGTGTTGTTTTAATGTTTGTCTCTTTTGTTTCCCACTACTACAACACTTGATTTTGCAATAACTTAATTATCCCCAACAGTTGAGTCTGTTTTACCCACAAGAGTAATTGGGAAGCAATCTCCCATTTTTCAACTCAACTCACAGGGTTTCTCATCCTGTATTCTCCTGTCTCCCCTGCTCTGAGGCAAAGTGAGTGAGCAGCAGGGTTGGAGTTTGACTGTAATCCAAGGTTAACCCACCACAAACATCTCTGAAAGAAAAGGTAGGCGTTTTCTTGTAGAGAAGAGGGGGGTGCTAATAAGAAACCAAAATAGCTATCTCCTTTGTTCCCAGGTGATATTTAGCACTGAAGTCACTTTCAAACCTAATGGAAAGCTTATGTGATGAACAGCTTGTGGGGTTTTTTCCTGCTGTTGCTCATAAACAGTAGCATCTGAGTTATTTTGACAATATTTCAGTTTTTCCTTTTCCAATCTGCCACAGCATAAATAAACTCAAAGGCAAAGTATATTTCAAAGTGTGTATGTATAAATATGTATGTGTATATCAAGGTGTATTCACAAGCATGTATGTGTGTATATATATGCATACACACAAATACACCAAGAGGGTTTTTTTCTTCCTTTTGCAATGTTAGAACTTAATTTTACACAGATAACCATGCATCCTCGTGCATCAGTGTGTCTGTAGACACTGCTGAGAATGGGATCCAGAGGAGCAGGACTCATGCTCACTGGCATGACATGGGTAGCCAATTAGAAACACAAAAGAAAAATAATGTTTCAAAATCTGGGTGTGTAATATCTATGTTGCAGATTCAGCTTTTTTTTCTTTTTTTTGGTAGTGAAACTGAACTCCAAACCCTGAAATGACCCACTCGACTTTGACAGGCAGATAGTCCTTTCTTTGTAACAGTGCAAAATTTAAGCAGTCACTCAGAACGGTACGACCAAAGTCCTTCTACTTCTGAGGTCTTTAGTCCCTTAAATAGCCAGCACTTCCAGAAATATGCCCTAGTCACAAGCCAAGAGGGGAGGAGGAGAGAGAAGAGAGGGTAAAATGGAGTTGCTGTTCAGGAATATAAAGTTCAAGAATCCAGAAAGGAAGAAATCAAGAAGTCCTGATGCAATATTTTTTGATTAAGGCACCAATTGTTTGAAAGTCTGTGTAGGAGAACAAACCCAAAAGAGAATTAACACTTTCCCGAAATAGGGAAGCACCAATGCTTTTTTCTGTAATATGCCATAACAACTTGAAAGGTTGCCATCAATAAAATTAAAAGACCATCATAATGTTGACAATTATTTTCTTTATGGTTTTGGCCAGTCCCAAAGTACTCTGCATAAGTCATTTCAGCTTTCAGGAGATTCTTTTCCTGACACTGCAGACCAACAATGGACGTTCTGCTGCACATCTAGAAATACAACTTGCATTACTGAAGTAGAAGATGGCCAGGCAGAGTGGTATTGAGCACCTCTAGACTTATGCCCCAACTGGCAAATTCATTAAACACAGTATCTGCTAATTGCTCCAAAAGTCACCTAGTTTCCTCTAATCAAAGGTTTAACAAATGCAGTCCAGTATTAAGAAATTAGGATGGGAAAGATAGATATGAGCCATACTACTTTATGGCCAAGGTAATTAACTTTTGCTTTCCACATCCTAGCAGATGCAGTCTGGAAGAGTTTGGGGTTCTAAATTGAAGTCAGCAGTTTCCAATACAGGTAGAAGCTGCACTCAACCTATAGCCTAGAACAAGGAAAAAGGAATCTCCATCAGTGTGTTTCTGCATTTCAAAGTTAGGACACATTTATTTATTGATTTCTGTAAGATGAAACAACACAGTGTGAGAGAATTTGGGAGGGGAGTTAATCAGAAATACTTTTCCAGACTGTAGGACTCAATAAAAACTAGCAACTTTATGAACTGAGAATATTTTTAAAGGTACAAGGGATTTGCATTCATGCTGTCAGCTTCTGTATCAAGTTTAGCCCAGTGGGAATTGAAACCGCTGAGATATTAAACCTTGAAAAGAGGGATTTATAATGGAAAGGCTGACAGAACTTTAATTATAGCCAGTAGCACTTTAAGCATACTTAAATGTACTATGTTTTTATAAGGACATTATAAAAACCAAAGGGATAGAGGTCACAGATTAGATTGTGCTGGAGTAACCACTGGAACATCTAAGCCTTTAGGCCACTTTTTGGCTCATGTTGGCTGACTGAAAGATAAAAAGTCAAGTACTTGAGAATCTAGGCAATATTAGACAACAAGATCTCATGTTTTTAAAATTATTTCACTAACAATATTCACATTTTTTTCATTGTGAATGTATAATTGATAGTCTTTTGCCTTATACAAACACATGAAAAAATAAAAATAACGATATAGAGTCCTTTCCTTATTCAGACAGTTTTGTGCCCAGCCCACCTAGTAGATCATAATACCAGCAAGAATATACAATGCCACTAAGAATCTGCTATACTGTACCTTTGTGATTTGTTCATTTTAATAGCTCACATTTTTTAAGGCTTTTGGTTTATAGTATTATTAAACACTATACTATATTAACAAATAATATGCATATAAACACCTGATTTTTAAGGCAAAAATTTAACACTATAGATAGGAATGAGATTGACATCCCTGATAAATTAACTTGTTCGTTTGTGTACAGAGCAGCACTGAGGCAAATGTCTCAGCCATGGCAGTGAGTTTAGGACACAAGACCTAAGATCAGAAGCCATAAAATTTGTCTTCTGAAGAGTTCACAATGACCAAAGATATCACATAAGAAAGGATTAATTTCAAATCTCAAATGCTGAATTCAAATGGATTCAAATACTGAATTCAAATGGACTGAATCACCTTCTGGTCATGAAGGAACTGAAGGGCTATAAAGATTAGTTTGTATGAATCAATATATGTCAACAAATGCAAGCTCCCAAGTAAGCACCAACAAGGAGTCTTATAAATACACATTAATATTATGTATTATACTACAAAGGTTAAAATCATGTAATACAAGTAATGGCTTGTATATAGGCTCAGCTTTTCAACTTCAGCAAAGAATATCAGAGGACAGCTGCCCTCTGTGATCCTGTAGCCTTTAAGTGATTAGTTGACAGGAAGGTACTGCAAGATAGAAGAAGACTATGTTCAGGCTTGTCTCTGGGCTGTTTGAAGTCCAGTGGTTAAAAAATTCATTATCAATCATACCATGATTTAGCATGGCCATTTAAAGGCAACATGACTCCCCATAACACACAGGTCAGCTCCTTCGCAGGCTTGGCTTCTGCTTGGCTTCTATTCCCAGCCAGGACCAAGGCAAGAGGGAATGGCTTCCCAGCTAACCCATTTGAAAAAGAGGAGACTTCTGGCTGGTTCGTAGAGAAGCTGTGCATCTGAGTTATAAACAGAATGTAGTTAACAAAAAAGTAGTGTTGCTAACAAAATGCTTTTGTAAAAGAGAGGGTGTTTGGACTTCTTGATACTCTAATCTCCAGTTATAAATATCTTCAGTAAGTCAAAAGGCATATTAGGGCGTAGGAGAATATTTTTCGTAGTATCTATTATGTTTCTTGATACACTTTACAGATAAAGCTAACAGGAAAACACAGGCTGCATTTTGTCAAGTATTTCTAGGATTAATCACTTAAGACTTTTACACAGAATGAAAGCTAGATCTACTCACAAACATTTGTGAAAAGCGTGTGAGACAAAGAACCCTTTGTAATCCAAAGTCCTTAAACTAAGACATGCAAAATCACCATGTATGTTCCTGCTTTGACAAATACAGATTGAGGATTTCCTGTGATCTACATAAACAATGTATCACTGCTATGAATAGTGATTGATAGCTAATAGTGAGTTATAGCATATATCATGTTAGCTAGCCTGAAAGTACTTAGCTACCTTACACTATCAAGCTCCACCTTGGTACCTTTCCAACTAAAGTTATGTCAAAACCAGTTACTAAGAATAGTTTTGATTTCAGCAAAAAAGTGTTGTCACATAATAAATGAGTACTTGTAAATAAAAAATATTCTGCGCTAAGCAGTTTTGATGTTTCAGCTTCAAAAGGAAGGAGTTTAGCTGAAAAGACCAAGGTACTCATCATTCCAGTTTGTGCTTAGGTTTTGTCTGCTATTGTTTCCAACTGCTTAGAGATACCGAATAGATAACATAAAAAGCATAGAAATAGAGTCAGGAGACAAGGGATCTAATCAACGATGCATCAAGGACTAATTCTTATTTCTTTATTCATTTGTTTATCCACTATTATTACCTTGAGATGGCTAAAAGACAGTAATTTATCAACTCTCCTTATTGCCAGTCAAATTTGAGGTCTTCGTAGGTTTTTTTCACTGTTAGAAGTATGGGGAATGAAAAATGGATTTTCTTTGCTTTTGACTGCAGTATCGTTTCCAGTACTATTTAACCTCCCTCTTTCTCTGAACAGTGTGAGTCAGGATGCCTCACACTCCTGCTATCTCTAGACCACACCATGAAAATGCATACGTAGATTTACTGCATTTTGGTAAAAAGTATGAGCTGAAACATGTGGGACTTTGTGCAGTGCTTTGTTGCAAGGCTGGGGAAATGCAACATGCTGGTCATTTGTGAAAGACTGCAGTCATGGACCAGCTCTACCAGTGAGACCAGAGATAGATAGGAACATGCCACAGATACAAAACTTCAAAGGAAAATGTAGATGTGTCATTTCAGGTGTACCTAAAGGAATCACAGTTTAACCTTCACATGTCAAAACCTGAAGCTGGCCCTGTCACTTAGGTTGGCAGCCAGTAACAGACCACATCTGCAGGGGCACGATATTGCAGAAATTTACTGCATGCTCCTACTGCACTGCTACAACCAGGACATATTCTCCAACCAAATATCCGCTGAAAACAGTATTGCATTTAAAACAGTAAAAAATACTTTCATTTTTCTTTTCTCTTTTTAAAATATCTATTGACTCACTTTGCATATATCAAGTAACAGTTTAGGGCACACTTGTGCTGATGTACATACAAGAAAAGCAGTAAGCATAATGTACAGGCCACGCAGAATGATTTATTGAACTGGTTGTTTGATGAAAAACTAAGCAAAGGGCTAATCTGATTTATGCTTCTAATTTTGTTTGGTCACAGTATTACTTACCTTTCTTGTAGTATGAAAAGATTATTAGGAACAAACTTCTAAGAATTATTACATCTGACATTTGTAAGTGTGCTCAAATTGAGTACTTAATTAAAAAATCTCAAATGCATATTTTCTACAACTTTTACCTTATTAAGGAAGAGCTGTTTGAATATCTGCCTCATAGAAATGAGCACAGTATTCTAAGGCAATATCCGAAAAATATTCTAAGCAAAAATGTAAAATCAACTTGTCCTCTAAAAACAAACTAAAATTGTTACGTACTTCTCAATGTTGTAAAATATGATGATTTAGAACACAAACAAAAGTTTGTCCTCTGTCACAGCTGATCCCAGACCTTCTTACTGAAAGATTCCAGCTGCCTCCAGTGGACTTTGAGCCAGGCTCAAAATGGTCTTGGGAAAAAAGTTGTGCAGGAGACTCTGAAAGCTCTGTCTTCCTTAAACCAATGGGATATTTCATTGATTTGTATCCTTACAAATTGCTCTACATATAACTATAAAAACCTATATACAAAAGTGTGACGTATGCCAGGCATGAGGGGTGCTGCTAGCTGTCAATGACCTGTCTCCTCATGGAAGAAGTTTCAGTCTCCTTCATGAGTTCAGCCTTGCCTACAAGAAAATACTTTGCTTGCTTTTTTCTTTGTGCCAGACTCACGTATTTGGCCAAAGAGAAGATCAGGACACAAAAAGTTCCTACAGTTTCCCCTAGAATGTGAAGGGTCTGAAATCCAAGAAGGAGAGACTGTATGTGGGTTAAAAGCAGATGAGAGGATAAGGGCAGATAAGGGGGGAGGGAGAGGCTGAGGCAATGAGCAGGCATATGGGCAGAAAACTTGTATCTGTGAGAGCCTGGAATGAGCTCAGTCACCATTCTGTGGTTCCACGAAAGCAGAGGGCAGATGCCTCGCAGTGTGGAGGGGCAGTTTCTTCCCCCACATGGAATTTATTAGTTAGTGAGGCTTCCCAGGTATAGGCTTATTAGTTAGTGGGGCTTCCCAGATCTTTGTGTCTCCTGCTTCGGTTTGTTGATAATAGAAGCGATGAACTCCTTGCTCCTTAAAGAAATCACTTACTTACCAAGCTATAGAATCTCTGGTTTTGGTCTCCTCATCTACCTTTGTAAGTCCTATATGCCTTTCTACACACCAATCAGAATCAGGGGTAACAATAGGCATATCCACATAGGGTGACATCCTTCTTGCCCTGCAGTTGTATGTAACCTGAGGAGTGAGGTATATTCATGGGATGCAGAAACAAGGTTTAAAAACCAGTCAATCTGAGAAAATCCCCTGAATAGGAATAAGAAGTGAACACTACAATTAATTATGCTTTCTGAGATGAACACAGTGCTATTTCGGTAAGTTAGACAGAGACAGAAACTGATTACGCTGAATGAATTAAACCCTGTAAGGTGAAGTTCACCTGTTCCCAAGTGATGGCATTACTGAGCATGCATAACAAACTTTGATCAGGTGCCTAGGAATAATCATGGCCTGTAGTGTGAGCTCTGATTCATTTTCTGATTTATTCAGAGGGCTGGATGTGTGTGGGACAAGCCAGTCAACATCTTTCTGAGGCGCACAGGACATGATTCATCAAACCTTATTTTAGATATCTAAAATGTTGATGACAGTATCTGAGCCAGAGACTGTAGGGTTTCTTTATAGATAATGGAAAGAGAAATAGGCATTTGTAGAGTTCAGTTATTCTGGTTTTATTTAGATATCCACCCCATGATAAGCTGACTCCTCCAATCACTCAGGCTGCTGCTCTCCAGCGGGGAGACTGACGTGATGCAGACATCTGCACTGAGAAGCTGAAGGCACTTTGAATTCTCTTTCATGCAATGTAACCGACATAATTGAGAAAAAACTGAGTTTAGACTTGTTTATGCTTCCCACTGCCCTGAAGTTTGTTATGCTTTTTAAAATTTAGTGGTCAAAGCAACTGGAAGATAAGGAGTAAGCCAAGCCCACTGACAGCCTTGGTCTATATGATGTCATTAGTAGGACAGGACCATGTTCTTATCTCCTGTAGATGCCCATATTTTAGCAAGTTTTCCCAAATGCCATCTACTGGTATCTTTTTATTTCTGACTTGTTCAGATGCCAAAACACACAGTTCTCTCTCCTTGTGGTTATATTGAATGGTTATGCTAAATGTGCATTAAAATTTATGTGGGTTTTTAGGGAAAAATTTGATTAAATAAAAGATATTTGAGTTTAGAAACAGGATGTTTTGAATATCTTATTGAGCTTAAGTGGCTAGCAAAGTCAATTCATCTTACTTTCTGTAACCAAAACTATACAGTGAGTAAAATCATACCCAGCCACCTGAAATAGGCATCCATCTAGGGATCAGTTAGGTGTGGCTTTCCAACTAAGTGTGAATCAAGTTAATGTTTTTAGATCAGTTGTAAATTGACTTACAGATGCTATCCCTGTGCCTCAGAAATGCAACTGAAATTCTGAAAGGGATTAAAAACACCTTTACTTGAAGGTCATTGCTTCCCATAAGCCTTCTGGGAAGACATATCATGACCTCTCTTCCTTTGTGGTATGCCCTATACTCCTATGGTAATGTTTAAAATGGAAAAATAATACAAGAGAGAGAAAATGGAGTTCGTGGGGTGACTTGTTTTACTTTTTTCCCAACATTTCAATTTTTTTTTTTCAAATAAGGTTATTGGATCTTAGCATAAGGAAAGAAAGAAATAGGTGTCAGATTTGAAATCCATCAAAGCTGAAAGTGGGTTTTTACATTGAATTCAATGGATGGTTTTCACCAATCACAAATTATATCTGCTCTCCCAAAGGTCTGTCTCACAGCAGTTTGCAACGTAGCTTCCTCTCTTTGATTCTTTCTAATATTTTTGATAAAATTACACCTTTAATTTTTCATGGGAAACAAAAGCCTCTAGTTAAAACACCCCTGACGATTCCTGTAAATTCATACAAAACCAGGCATTGATTATGAATTACAGCATTTACTCCACTCTGCAAATTGATACAACTTTGGAAATGTGTGGTTTTGGTCAAATCAACTCTATGAGCTGAACAATGTTGCCACTTCAGAAAAAAAAAAAAAAATCTTTAAAAAGAAAATAATTGAGTAATTAGTTCATAATCTCCTCTTGCCATTTATTGTTTGTATTTATCTGGCAGGTTTAGCAAACTTTTCTGATATGCTTTCCAATCACTGCATCTGTTGTTTGGTAAAGAACTTCATGTGTATGAATACTCTGTGATGATAAGGCAATACACTTCCCTTCATTCTGCAATGCATTAGCAGCACAAATCCTACTAAAACTAGACAGGAATGTGTGCAGAGTTTGTTTTGTGGGTATTTAGTTACTCAGTGAGTAAATAAATATGTAATGCAAATTTAGCATTTAAGCTTCACTGCCCAGAAGTGGCTTTTAGTTACGATATATGCTTACAATATGAATTGCGGTGGTTATCTCTAACATGCTTTATTAGCAGTTTGAAGTTGAAAGAGGAAATAAGAGTACGTACAGATATGCTATCAGAAACATAACTGTACAGGGCTAAAAAATAAAAGTTTAAGTTCTTAAAGTTCTGATGCGGGTAACAATATTTTTATAGGTACAATCCCAGAATGTGATTTTATAGTTAATAAAACATAACAATCCTTTGATACGTAGGGTTTATTATAGACAATCACATGCTTTTTTTTTTCTGTTTCTTATAAGAATTGAGACACTAATCTTCTATTTCCATGTTTCTTTAATAACACTTTTATAATTTTTTCAACAATGTGTAAAAAAATCTTCAGATGACCTTAAATATAAGGTGAAAAAAATGTTTCTTTTTCATTTAGCTCTGCTATCAGTAAAATTGGCAAGTTTTAAACCCACCTAGTTTCCCTGTAGGAAGAGATCACTTTGATTGAGGCTGGCAGTGTGCAGGACTGTTCATTTGATATATAAAATGTTTTATGATATAGACAGCTAAGCCAACATTCTGGAGAACTGCTATACCTTTTTGTAGATATCTTGTTCATGCATAAAAATGATTTATCTCTCTTGTAAAGTTTATTTTGGCTATCTGAAGGGCTTTTTAATGCTCCATCATGTACTTTATGAGTTTTCTCAAAAACGGATGTAGCTGGTGGTGATTCATCTTGTATAGAATGATTAATTGGCATTTTCAAGAGATGATCAATCTGGAATGATGTGATTTGGATTATTTGCGTAAAACAGTATTTCACTTATTGACAGTGTATGGTTTCTGTCATTATTTTGATATGTAGTGGCAGAATGCTCCAAATAAAGATAACTGGAGCTGCCTGTTACAGAGAACAAGGAAAAGAGATAATATTCTGTTTGAAACCATGTGATGGTTTTCATTGAGTTCATGCAATGGACTCCTGGACATAATTAAATGGTGTGTGGAATTCATAAGCTCACAAAGCTCCCTTCACAAAGCCATCATCCTAAAATACGTAGTCTTAAATATCTTTAATGAAATCCTCAGAGCAACAAGTAACTCCCACTCCCTACAAGTGGATTATTACAGTTTTCACAGCCTTCTGGAAGTTTTAATTGAAGGGCACTACTTAAAGGGATGGTGTGGGATGACTCTAAGGTAAGATTGATCAGTACAGGCAGATTTTTATTACAAGTGTCAATTAGATTGAAAAGTGTTATAAAAAAAGATCATTTGCATAGCTTTAGGGGACAAGGAGACATATTATTCTGAAATCTCCTTTGCTGATTGTTTAGTGATTCTCTAAGGGTAACAGGGAGGAAATATTCCCTCCTGCAAGTGGAGACAGTAGCCACTTTCTGACTGGCTTTGATTTAAAGCTCGTTAATGAGCTATGTGCAGCTAATTAAGAGCAGGGAGAATTTAGCTATATACCACGATGGAGAACAGCATTTATCAGAGAGGACTGGACTATTGCCCTATGGAAGTTCAGTGCTGTGATACTAGGAATGATTCAGTTCCAACACTGCAAAGAAGGGCAAATAGCTAAAGCTCGTTGAAGATAAGCTTTTCCCCCTAGAAAAATCGGGTTACACTGACAATGCATTCTTTTAATGAAAAACCTCATTTTTATTAATTCAACACAGTAAGGACAAGCTCTTCCTTTTCATTTTCACACTTTTTCCCTCTGGAGGGAAGGGACAAATTAGCAGACAGAACGCCTTTGGCTACAACAACTACATCTTTTTTGGTACTTGAGCTAGATCATGGGAGTGTCTACAATAGTATTTTAGTTGGCAGCAGGAGCATCCTTTCAAAACAATTCTTCCTGCAGTCCCTCACTTCTCATACTTTTGTTTCCATCACAGAAATGGAAATGGGATCACAGGAATGGCAGTGCATGAGTTAGTTTTCTTTTCAGACTGAAACATGTCTGAAAGATGTACTCCAGGGATGCACCCACTCAGCTCCAGTTGCTAATGAGCATCTAGGCCCTGGACCAGTCCAGAGCTAATCCAAAATAAAAAGCTTTAATAATAATGTTGGGATCTCAGCACTAACTGTTTCGGTCTAGCTGCCTCTTTGAGCTGCACTACTTGCTAATGCAGCTATAGCATGTCTCTCTACACAGCATTGTCACTCCTGGTGTGATTCATAACCATGCAGCCAGTAGTGCAGTTTGACTTGCCCTATGGCATTGGAGACATACCTGCACTGACCTCACACAATAGACCAAGGTCTTACAGAAAATTTTATTCATGTGGCATGGTGAAGGCCAAGTGAGATACTCCACAGTGCCTAAAAGGATAGTAGGTGGCTGTGTTTAGGCAATCCAATCCTGCTCAACATCTGGGAATACATCGCCAGATTGTAGGCACCCAACCTTCAGCATATAAACATAGGCATCCATATATAAGCCTGTTGTTTGTATTCCATTACGGTCAATGGAAATAGGTGACCTAAATATAGTACCATTTTTAGACATCCTGGGCACATACCTGGCCTCCAGGCTATCTGTACTATCAGCTAGTATGGTATAAATATCACACATACCTTAGAATAACTTAAGATGCTGGACCCTACCTTGAGGCAATACAATCAGAGGAGTCTAAAGAGTTATTCAGTTCACCTGAAAGGATGAAGAACACATTTCAGTTGCCTAGACATAGGCATGTGGTGCTGTTTCAGATACCTTAAGGTATAAAAACATCTGCACAGGGCTGGTCTGACACAGGATTTGTGGGAGTCTCACAGCCTTCTACAGCTGTACACCAAGTTGAGATATCCTACAGTGCCTGAAATGAGGCAAGATGCCTATGTTTAGTGGTGGCCTCAGATAAAAAAACACAATGGAATCGAGAACATATTTTGTCATTTGCTTTGTCACTTTCCTCCTCCATATCATCCAAAATTTCTTTATCTTTGGGAAAGATAGTAAACATTCATTGCCAGTTGGAAATAGAGTGAAAGTGAAATATTTTGGGAAAAATATTCACAAGAAAATAGCAGACTTCTGCCTGAAGGTCCTTCTGCAGGAACAGATGAGTTCCCAGCAAGACATAAATGTAAGATAAAAAAAAGTATGTTGCTCAGTACTGTGTGACTTTGGAACTTATCTGTGCAAGGGAAAGCTAGGCACATCTCATATTCCCCAGTCTGCAATATGAGTATCATCTCCTGGTGGTATTTTGTCTGCAGATCAGTTACACTGCTTTTCAAGGTGATGTGATCACATTCTTGAGGGAAATTACAACTAGAGGTCTACCTTAGAACTTTTAAAATACCATGTATATTCATTTATTTATTTAATTTAAAAATTTATTTTATTTATTTTTCAGGAGGCAGATTGCATTTTATGGTAAATACTTCGTTGTTGGTTTTTTTTTTTTCCCAGATGAAATTGTTTTATTATGAGTATCTGCAGTTTCTAGATCATACTTTTGGCTACTTATGTAATCTCATACAGTCATTTCTTAGTCATGTGAATAGAAACTGTAAAACCACATTAAAAAAAATAAACTAAGAGAAACTAGAACTGCTTCATTTGGTGCATTATAGGTGGCAGAGGCACATAGTCATAATGTGTGCTATTGCTACATACAATTCTCCTGCTATTTCTAGCTAGCAGACTCATAGGTGTTAGAGCAGTTCTTGATATTCATCCCTCAGTGAATCACTTTGAGCTTTGTATGATTAATTTTTAAACTATTTTCTTTACTGCAATCTCTAAGTAATTTACCTGTTTCTATAAAATATTGCAACATTTCTTTTTACTGATGTGTAATGCAACTTCATATCACCACAAATGCCATTTCAACAAAGCTATATTGCTTGCCTAACTCAGACATTAAAATGTTAAATAAGTTCAGCCTCAGATTTTTAGGAAAGCCAAGTAAGAGTCCATGTACACAATCTCTTTAGTTGGCTGTATTTTATCAAATATATCAACTTTTGTTGTCTCTGAAAACTTACTTTTTCATCAAATATTCCTCAAGTAATGGATGTAGTACAAAAAATCAGTAGCTACACAACAACTATTTTTTTACCCTCTTAAGATGCAGGAATTTATTTTGTTCTTCTCTCCATCAAGGCAACCCCTTTTACTTAACAGATACATGAAAAATATTGGCTTGATGGTATATTCAGGTAGTTTGTCAGCTAGTGGTCAAAATGAACATGAAGTTCTGAGAAACTATAATTTAGTTATGCACATTCACTTGCTGTTGGTTTTGATCATTGGCTATAATGTAGCATAAAGATCAGTTTTGTGGATGTGGAAGTGTGTGCCTATGTGTGCGGAAATTAGCTTCAGAATCACAGAATCATGAAATCATAAAAATGTTAGTTGGAAGATCATGTAGGCCAACCTTCTACTAGAAGCAGGGCTATGGTCAATGCTGGATTAGGTCAGACATGTCTCCAACTAGTTTTTGGTGGATACAATTTCTCATGTATTTGCTTGAGTGCTTTAACGTTCAAGGAAAGCAAAAACAAATGGGTCATGAGTAAGGATGGTGTGAAATTCAGATTTGCATTTGAATGAATATTCATGGATCTCTTTCATATTATTCCCTCGGGCCATGGAAAGTACAGGCACAGATTACTGAGAACCCTCTAGACCGACTGATTGGTATGGTTTGTATTTGCCATGTAAATGTATAATGTTTAATATTGTATCTATACAAATATAATGCTGATTGACAAACTTGCCCAGAAACAGTCATCTCCTAGGAGGAAGAAGTCATTAACATTTTAAAAAGCAAAATTCTAAAGGAAGGCTCTTTAGACACTGCAAAGGAAGGTGGTACTTTGAAATGTGTGAAGGTATGAGCAGTCAATATTAAGGATTTCTTTGTTTTTATTGGAACAGAATTCAAGAATTTTTTTTTTTTCCAATAAGAGAAACACTTGATATGCAAACTAGAAGAATTCAAAAAGGATCAAGGAATAATTAATTTTATGATATATATTGGAACATAAAAACAGAATTGTAAATTGCATATTTAAATTTTAAAATATGGGAAAACGTACAACATGTTAAAGAAGCCTTTAGCATTTGAGCTCCACAGAGGACTTATAACGGGGAAGGACACTAGCTCTGAATATAGCCTACTTGTTCACAAGTTTCCAGATAGCAATCCTCTAAGTCAAACAATATGCTGCTGTTCAGGGAAAAAAAGCACCATTTATTAGGCAAGTGTTTTTACCTAGGTAACTTACAGTACATGAGTAAGATATCAGTTGAGATAGTTACCATTTACCATAGTGCCCTGCCTTGAAGAATGAGAAAGTAGTTTCCATTTTAATGAGCAGTTCTTAAGGAGGATGTTTTTTCACACAGCATCAGGGAAAGAACTACTGATGGCATGAGCAAGAAGTATAAGGAGTTTTGTTTTTATCAACAAAGTTTGCTACACCTTCCAGTTTCTTTTTCAGTCCCTGTGCACCCTCTGGTCAGAAACGGTCCTTGAACCTTTCTCGATGGCCTCAATCTACATTGCCTCTGTTGATCCTATATAGAATCATAGAATCATATAATAATTAGGGCTGGAAAGGACCTTAAGATCATCTAGTTCCAACCCCTCTGCCATGGGCAGGGACACCTCACGCTAAACCATGTTGCTCAAGGTTCTCTCCAAGAGTACTGGAAGGCCTTATAAGGTCTCCCTGGAGCCTTCTCTTCTCCAGTCTGAACAGGCCCAACTCTGCCAACCTATCTTCACAGAAGAGGTGCTCCAGCCCTAGGAGAGGTGTTCTGCACTCCAGCAAGTGAAGGTGCCTCTATCAGATGCATTCAGACTATCCTTGCATCTGCCCATGCCTGAAAGTTACCACCACTGTTCCAGTCTCCTGCTTCACTGAGTTGCTTTACAGGGATACTTTAGATTCCTGTGTGGTTGATACAGAGGAGTAGGCTCCTGTCTTGAACTCACAGAATCATAGAATGGTTAGGATTAGCAAGGAACTTCAGATCACCTAGTTCCAACCCCCTGCCATGGGCAGGGACACCTTCCACCAGACCAGGTTGCTCAGGGCCCTGTCCAATCTGGCCTTGGACCCTATCCAGCCTGGCCTGTTTTCGGAAACATTAGTTCCCTCTTTTAATCATGTAAGCTACCTAGGCTTCCAATTCTGGAGGTCTAATCACTCTACAGAGACCAGAAATCCACTCTTAATGTTAGCAATATGTGGCCTACAGTGACCTACATAGGCCACTGAAGATGTCCCTCTGCCTCCAACCCAAGGAATTGTTCACTTTCTTTTATACTCAAACTTTGGCACTAATTCGGCATAACTAGCCCAATTGACATGACTAGTCAAAAAATTAGAATGATTATAGTTTGATGCTATTTTACAGATATGAAAAAGCAGTAGAGAATGCAGCTCCATATCTGTACATTTCTATGGACATTAGCTTTGGTAAGCCTATGTATTTTAAACCAAAAGTTGCATGTGGGTGTAAACCACCCCCCTGGAAGTTCCTGCTCTTCAATTTCTAATGAGAAGAAGGCACAGTCAGGAAATTTCAGAGAGCTTCAGTGGATGAATATCCCAGAGAAGACACTGAATGTTGCATTCATTTATTTCAGCCTGAAGTTCAGCTCAGATCTAGCTGAGCTGTTGCAGTCCTCAACAGTTTCTTGTCATTTTCGCCACCTACATTAGTGACATTTCCTAAAAGCATCTCGTTGCTAGCTAAGACCAGTTCCCTGGGGCTAGCAATAATTTAAAATATATTTATCCACTTAGGAAGAGACAGATCAAAGAGCAGCGGGGTGAGTGGAGGGAAAAAGCAACAGCCAAGACTTGAGGAGATTCTTGGGTTTCAAAATAGAGAAGGTTGCTTTTATACTTTTTTGGGGTTTTTTTTACATTATAAATTTTTCTAACATCTCCACAAATATGCTGATAGAACAAATGAATTCATTCTGTATGAAAAAAATCTGTGACAGTTGGAAGGGCACAGGATTCTTCTGTTCCAAGATCTCTCTGTGGACACTGCCCAGAAGTGATGGGAATTCCTAGACTCCAAGTGCATACCACTTACATTAATTATTGAAATAAACTTCATATCGGGTTCAGCATTTTAAAATATATTTATTTGCACAGAAGAAGAAAGAAGTAGGATGCCTCCAATGCTTCTGCCATCTGCTCCCTTGAAAAGAAGACTCGTCTCCTTGTCTCTTGGTATAGATAATTTCTTATTTACAGAGCTGACAAAGCAGCTCCAAAAGCCTGTGTTAAGCTGAGGGCTTTGGTATCACAAAACTATGTCTCTCAGTTTTATATTCCATTTTACAGTTCAGCAGTCCTCATCATATATGTTCGTTCTTGAAGATCAGGGTCCCAAACAGCTTAAGGTGAATCTGACATTGATACATGTCCTCCTAGTTTCCCTTCTCTACTCACCTAATATTCCACTTAAGTCAGCTGACAGTTCAAAGTGATTGCTTGTGTTATATTTAAAACATAGTTATTTAATTAAAATCAAGCTAAAACACACTCATTCTGGTGTTCTAACTCCTCCCTACACATAGTTTTCAAATTCCCCATTTTTGCACATAGGTCTTCAGTAGGTAGTTGTTGTAATAATTCATCTCTATAGGTAGTTGTTATATTTGTATGTGAGGACTCATTTCCAATGTAAATGCCTACAAGTTAGTTACTTTATATGCCTTTACATAGTTACTTTATATGCCTTTATATATACTTTATATACATGCCAAGAGTTTCTTCTTTGTCCTTTGATTGCTACAGTTCAGTCTTTCCAGGGCCTTCCACAATGCTATCTGTCCTTTCAAAGCTGGTTCAATACTTATGTACTGAAGACTATGATTGTGTTTATCCTTGATCTCAAAATTCACTTTGATTCCCTTCCTTCTCATGGACCATACAAATTTGTTTCCTTGGTCTCTGTTGCAAATTCTGCAAGGTATCAGAGAGGGATCAATGCAAGAGGACATTTCCATCTCTGCAAATGAAGCAGTGTTGTTTGTTCCACTTGTTCTTGCTCTCTTTGGTCATTATGTGATTAGTATTTTGCCTAAGCATTTACAGCATCCTGACAATAACTTAAGTAATTTCAAAATACTATAGTTTATTTGTTGTGTTCTTCTCACCTAAAACCATCAGCAATGTTTGTGAAGACCATGAATTGATTGTAAATCAACTTGGGAGTAACTGTGAACTAATTAGCACAGGATATTTTAACATAAACTGGATGGATGAAAAAAGCTATTCAATTAAACACCTGTTTGTTGGATGAGGTTTGTCTTACTTGATTAATGAGCCTGTAAAGTTAAATAACCACCCAGGTATATGCTCTTTTATCTACTGAACTCTTCATCACTGTCTATTGAAACTTAAACCAGATGTAGAAATTCGGATTTTTTAAGTAACTCTATCTGGTGATTTTGCATTAAATAGAAGAAATAAATAGCCATATGCTAAATGTTGAAGAGCAATACCTTTCTGTAGTCACTTTCATTTCTAATTGAATGATGGACAGACAGCTAAGGAAGAAAAGACATGGTCTCAATTTAAAATGGTCACTTTGGTAGCAAACTGGACCTGCCGGCTGATGCAGTGCACTGCTGGAGTTTTTTTGGCGGAACTGGGGCAAAACCAGCTTGAGGGGGACGACTGAAAGACCTTTGTCACAGAAAATAAAACCGTACACTTTAAAATCCGAAAGAGATTATTATGATCATGTAATGTCGTCTAGATAATACAGGTTAAATGCTTTATTCATTGAACTTTATTTAGAGCCCATGACTTTTTTGAGGGATAGGATATCCTGTATGAAGACATCCAGTTCTGGTTTTTAAAAGAAGGAGAAAGATATTAGGAGAAAATTTTCTTTTGCTTCCAACCTCAGTTTAGAAAGTGATCTTTGAAAATCTACAGTAAAGTTACATTTAATCAGGAGAAGACAGATAAACAAAGGACCTGGGGAGTAACTTGTGACAGGCATTCATGAACTAAAACAAAGAAAAAGACAACTGAAATCAAATACCTATTGTCAGGACAAGAATAATACTGATACAATCAAACTAAACATTTAATTTGAAATCAACTTTGTTGAGCCAGAACTAAAAGTGGCTGCAATGCTAAGATTCAATAGAACAATAAATTTTAAGACTTGTGTATGTCTTATTTGTTGATTTGGTTTCTGGCCTGGAGCATTAAATTCTAGGAGGACTTTCCAAAGATTCAATCATCTTTAGATGATAAATCAAAAGATTCTATCATCTAAAGCTACCTTTTCATTAGTCGTATTTTCTTTCCAAAAATAGCTTAATGTGTTGTGATGATATAGTAATAACATGTTCTGAAATAACTCTGCCTTGGTTGTTGCAGTGGGACCTAGTATGCTAGGCTAAAATTATGACCACTGGTGGCACAGTTCACAGATAGCAAATGGTGGGAAAAAATGTAAAATTCTGTGAAGAACCTCTTTAAGAACTTAAAGATAAATAGGCAAAAAGTCTGTGGGGGATCACTCTGAAAAAAAAATCTCAGTGGACTCAATCTGTTTGCCCAGCTGCTATGTCTGACATTACATAGTATTTTCATAAAATAGCTTGGAAACCTTTTACTTCTAAAATCAAAATTTGTTAGCTCTGTTTTGTTTCCATCCCTGAATATTATAACTTGAGCATAGTTTTTTTTCAACCACTCTGAAAGTATTACCACATACCAAACACCATACCTTAATCTTACTCATACCTGTGTTACCTGAAATCAGTTGACATGTACAGATAAAAATGCACAAAAAAAATAGCAAATTTCCTGTAACATCCAGAGTTCAAATTTCCCCAGAAACTGGGACCTGGTCTAGAAATGTGCTAGCAAGACTTTGAACTTTAGCTCTCAGGAAATTAATTGAGGATGATCAGTAGTTCTTCTGAATGAATTCACACCAGTCCTCTCTGGTACTGCAACAGCAACAAAGCAAACTACTTTGTCCTCCACTTAATCTGATTAAGAAGTAGCATGAGAAATGATTGACGAAATTGTGCTGGCAGTCTGAATATTGGAAGCAAGCAAATAAAACTGTAACATAGGCATACAGTTCGTGAGTCGTTTTCTTATCAGAAAAGTAGTTACTTTGGGAAACTTTTGCTATGCACAAAATTAAAACTGTGTTCTTCCTTACAGGGTAAGACTATAAAGCCAATAGTGCACATGATACAGCTGAGTAGTACAAGTGATGGGAGAGTAGGAATGAAGATGCTAAGTATTATGAGCAGTGGGGTTGGAAGCTGTTGGGTCTAACCAAGGTTATGTAGCTGTCTTGGTGAGACATGTCAGAAAATTGATCCATCTGTTCTTTCATGAATCACCTAACACAAAGAATGATGATTAGCCACCTTAGAAGTGTAACACGATGCTGAAGTGGTGATTGAGTATTGTTTTAATTGGCTTGTAAAGGCAAGAAAGAGAAATAAATTTAATTTGACTAGAATGCTAGAATGGGATTTCTGCCGAATTGTAGAAACAGGCCTTGTATGACTTTCCTCAAATCAGAATGAGAAACAGCAGGTTGCCAGCATAGGTGACATTTGGGTTGACTGAGGTGGGACAGTCAGCGGATGTCAAGGTCCCCTGTTTTTTGCTGTAGCTGGCAGTGACAGCTCCAGAACTGTTGCATGCATAATGCAGGTGGCAAAGGATAGGACCTGGTCTCTCTGGCTGAACTGGGATGCCTAATCTGAATGTTGTCCATGCTCAGGGAAGCATGAAAGGCTTCAGAGGTGCAGAAGTTCCCTGTCTAGTCCATACGAAAATGCAGGTGAAAGCTCCACAAGGTGCTTTGGTGCCCAAGCTAAATAGGTATTTATCTAGACAACCCCAAATCATATTCTTTTCTCTACAGCTGTTCCAGACTTTAGGTACTGTCTTTTGGAGGACAGCAACAGTGTGCATCTAAGGTACAGATGCTGTTCAGAGGGCTGAACTGAAGGCAGTGACTTTCCTATAGTAATGAGGAAAATCTTTCTACATGTAGTAGCAGTCTCCTCAGTTTAACAGGCAGTACTCTTCAGTTCCTCCTGTTCAGAGACTGACTTGAAACAATCTTACAAATGCAGAAAATCCTGTGTGGTTAAACCTGTAAACTTGTCCCTTCTGAGAACCTCCAGACAGCTGAAACAGATGACTTGAACATCTCAGGCTGAAAGAGTCTCCTGTACAACATTTCATAAATTATTTCCTTCTGTGATCGCATTTTTAACACAAAAAATGTTATCATGTTTTCATTCTGTTCAAGGTTTAGGAGAGAAACACATTTTTGAGCAATCCCTTCAGATTAAAGAGTCCAAATTTATTTGGGGGACATACAGTTTTTCAGTTCTAATCAAATCAGTAGCATTTAATCTATTGACCCTATTAGCAAGGTGGGATTAGACGGTGGTGTAAGGTGCTTCTTTTTGCTGCATAACCATTAAGAAACAATACAAAGAAGACTCTGGGTTGCCAGACCTTTTGAGAGGTGAACAACTGTGCAAAGCTGGATGCTCACACACACTTCTACATTTTTCTCTGCATAAATCCATCACTTTGCCACAGACCATTTTAAACAAATAATAAAATTCCTTTATATTGTCACATCAGTCACTATACAGCACTTTCATTTGCATGAACTTTCTGTAAACAAATTAGACACTACATACTAACTTTAAGTGCAATAATCCCCCACTATGCGCCACAAGTGGTTTTATATCTGGTAGTATCAGTACTGAAAGTACTATTCTATGTCTGCAGTTGCAGAAATGGCTTTTTTGCTCATCAGAGAGAGAAGGGTTTCTTTTTCTCTTAAAAAGACACATAACTATGCAAAATTAATCACTGTGCTTCAGCAAACATTCATTCTTACAGAAAGTACCTTGTAGTGTCAGATTTAAGTGATGAGGATACTTTTTCTCTTGATTTCTTTCTTAAAAGTCTTTCGTGTTCATGTAAAAATTTTCATATTTAATATAGTGTGATTTTATTGGCCATCACCACAGCTTCACAGGGAGCACTACTGAATGCCCATCCTATATTCCCCACTAACCTAAATATCACATATGCATTTCCATATTTTTCTTGCATATCCCATTAAAAGGCATGGAGAATTTTCCATCAGCATTTTCAGTTACACCACCTCCAGCTTCTGGAGTCTCTTTCTGGCTTGCCTGCAGAGAAATGCCTGTTTGTTGCAGTAGATATGTCGCAAGATCCATTTTATCATAATACTCATTTGTAACTTCTTGCATGATGTATTAGATATTGGCACCACAACAGTTCCTGTTACGAAGTTGAAGACTTCTGAGCCATAAAATGCAGAGTAACTCATAATGACCTACAAAGGGAGATCATCCGAGAATGAGGTGGATGCTATTCTAGCACATGCTTTGCACACAGGCCATCAGCCAAAATCCTGACACTCACCTACAGCCTCTGCTGGATGATGAAAAGGCTTAGACTATTAGCGCAGCACAGGTCAAAGTGAAGAAGTTCTTAAAGTCACCCCAGACTTGTCATTTTGCTGTTGGAGTGACATAAGGGCTTTCAGATCCTGCTGGAGTGATAATGGACCCATGTTGAGAAAGGGCGTCCTCTCCCAGCACAGCGCCTACAGTCTGTTGAGCTTCTCCTTTTTATCCAGTTAGGGCCCCTGCATTTGTTCCAGCACCAAGTTGAAAGCTATTACATACAGGCTCATTTTTTAAATATGAGCTGAGCGAAATCATCTCCGTGTACTATATTTTCCAGTTGCTCAGACTGAGGGATGGTGCCTTGCGTGAGAGTCACAGTCACTGTGATTGAAATGCAACCAAAAAAGTACTCCTCTGACACTCTGCTGTGCTAGAAATATGATGTAACTTGGTGTGGCTCTGCCTTAACATCTCTGCTGCCTACTCTGGACCTGAAAATGCTGGGTACTATTGCTGGTGTGTGAACAGACTCGCTGAATGGGGGAAGAGGCCAAAATGACAGTGGACCCTTGAATCCCTCATTACAAAAAAAAAAGTGTATGCACAGAAGGAACTTGGGGAATAACTCATGCCTTGCTGCACTTGTCATGTGAATCTGCCACAAAGGAATAACCTCAAGTATATGAGGGGATAAGCAGAATAGCGAAAAGGTGCCATGGCCTTTCTAAGCAACACGATCCCCTGCTCTTTGCAGAATATGACATTTAAGCAAGAATAATCCACCCCCAAACCCTGTAATGGTGAGATGTCCCCTCCTGCAAACTGTGCTTGTGCCACCTTTTCCTCTGCACCTGTGTCATCCAAAAAAAACATTAGTGAAATGGAAGACATAAGTGAAAGGATTCTGGAAATTCAGGACATACCAAACAATTTTTGCTGAGCTACAGAACAATGTGTTTTAACAGCGAAGAAGACAAGCACTGTGAAAGAAGTTGCCCCCTGCTTTTCTGCAGACATTGAAGAATTTCTTCATGGATTCAAGTAAAGGGTGGGGAAGTGGTGCGGACCTTTCTCTTTCAACCAACCTATTTGATGTCAATATTTTAAATGATCAGCTTCAGGTGTGAATTCCAAGACCCTGAAAGCACTGTTCAGCATGCCACAGTCCTTTAATCTTGGGACAAAGAGTATCCTTTGGTTGCCTCCAGCCATTAACTGGAAGTTTGGAAATTTTGCTTCTTACAGATGTCTATCCCAAGAGCAAAATTAACTTACACCTCTTTCTCACAGAGGTAAAACAGCACAAAATGTAAAAGACGAGTGATACTGTGCTAGGGGAATAAGGCAAAGGAAATGTTAAAAACTAATAGCTTATTCCCAAAGAAACAATATGAGCTCAGCCAAGCAGAAAAATGTGCAAATACTACTCTTAATTCACTCTAGACCATTTGTAATTTATAATATTTTCTTTACAGTTTGTGAAATCAAAGTAAGGGGGTAAACTGCTGCTATTTCTCTTGTGTAGTTGCTTACCCAGGGAGAAGAATGGGAACATGGGCAGGGGGTTGTAGAAAGCTATTTAAAAATGATCTGGCACCCCAGAAGTTAACACTGTGGTGCTTGTGCTAGCCGTTTCCTCTCATTTGTGTATTTCATTCCTTTTAAAGCTCAAATATATGATAATTAAATCTCGAAATTTTCTTTTATTTTTGCTCTTTCATAATGCTGCTTTAATATTAATTTATTTATAATACATGCAGTATAGAGAAATCTGTACACACACGTATGTACGGGAGTAGAAGGTTGGAGGGCAATTTACTAAAATGATGAAGTGACATAGACTCTTTAAATCTTATTGACTTTCAAGGGAGCTATATTTAAAGCTAGTCTTTGCAAGGAAATTGATGGACAAAGTCTGTTTGTGAGGTAATGAAAATTGTGCACATTACTGTTAAAAAATATATAGCCAGAAATTTAGGAATAAGTTACCTTAACATACAGCTTTGCAAAACACCAGCAAAAAATTTAGTTCAATGCACAGCATATCTCCTTGTGAATTTGCCAAACAGCTGTTATGCAAATAAACAGAAAAATGAGGCAGTCAGTAAATACATTATCAAGTGAGAAGTTTTCATTTCAGTGGGTTTAAGACAAAATATTTTGGTTTCTTAATTTGAACCTTTTCAGTTAAAAATGTCTTCAAGTCTACCTGAAAGGAAATTTCCTGGTTTTGTTTTTTAACCTGAAGGAAAAGAAAAGGCTTTTAATTTGCTTGAATCTCTTTTTTTCCCACTTATTTTGCAGACTAAAGAAAACAACCCCCGTCATTCACACTTATCCCATTAATTTTGCTATGATCTCATTTTTTAAATTCCTTCTCTTTTTCCCAATAGTTACACATCTTACACAGAAACTATAACCACAGCAGCAACACAGTAATTCCAAGTAATTATGCATGTCTGTTTCATCATGAAAAATGACCCCTCAGGCATGTGAAAGTTAAGTGTGGGCTCTTAAGTTCCATTTTGCACTTCTTAAGTCTTACTGTTAATTTGGAGGTAAAATTAAGAACTAAAACATATCTCCCAAATCCCAACTACAATACCAAATTTATTTCCATAGGCAAATCACTTGATCACCCCTGAGTCTTAATCAAGCAAATATAAAGTAAGACCTGATGAGCTAATAAGAAGCTGAGACTGGTTTTTTTTATTATTGCTTCACTACTTTTGAAGATAAGAGTTAGGCTTCTAAATCACTTTGGTACCTTGGCAAAATGGTGAAATTATTACAAAACAAGCCAACATATTTTTGTAGATAGTTGTTAATAGAAGGAAATAATCCACAAGAAAAAGCTATAGTTTCCAGTCATACTTTTAATTGAATTACTTCAGTGAGATCTCTGCTATTTGGTTTATTTCTCTACAATAAGTGTTTTCAGTCTTCCACTCAGATCTCAGCTCTCAAAAAGGAACTATGCTTCAGGGAATTCCCAAATGTTAATTAGTAAAAATTTCAGGCTTCTTTCAAAATGTTCTGCCTCATGTTTTGATTTCTGTGTATTCCCGATACATTGCAGTTTTCAGAGGGATCAGCATGTGAGTTGCGCACCTCTTGTCTCACACCTACACAAGGTTTTATCCCTAGTAATTCTGACTTGAGTTGTCTCTTTCCTTTATATCTAGGTCTGGAAGACATCCATGAAAACGGACTTCAGCAGAAGCCGAGCACCTGTGCAGTGATGGGCATCTGCCAGAACAGCACTTTACCAGAACAGGGCTTTTAGCATCATAGTTGCTTTGAGCTATTTGCATTCTTTGCTCAAAGCTTCCTAAAAAAATGGAGGCCTTTGTTACTTATCTATGCTCCTCTGCATGTGCTACCTAATGTCTTATGGTTCAAATACGCAGCAAAAACCTCCTTTGTTGGGGAAGTTTTTTTATCCATCCATTATCCATGAATAATGTTCTTATCTATTAAAGGCATTTGATTTGCATTTTATAACAAAGTGCAAAAGAATCTCATCCAAAATACCACAGTAAACTTTCTGCCAGTAGACTTCTTCCAGTCACTTTTGACCTGTTTGTACACCTTCCAATGAAGAGGCACAAAGTGATACTAAACTCTAACACCTAATTTTCAAAGTCTGCCTCATAGACTGGTGTTAAGATAATAAAAAGCGGATAGGAAAAGGTCCTAGAGAGTTTATCTTGTCCGTTGTACCATTGCCATACAGGATTATCTCTTCACATCACTCCTGATGCTCTAACATGCTTTTCTCTAACATGCTCTGCAATAAGAAATAATCATTAATCGATGCACACAGACTACCCCAATGCTTCGAAATCCCTTAATTTTTAAAATTTCTTCTGTTATCCAACATGAATCTATTGTTTTCCTAATTTTAGTGCATTCCTCCTTTTCCTGGTCACATGAATGTGAAAAAAGTGGGGGGTTTTTTTTCCTGTTTGAAAAGAAATTTACAAAAATAAAGTTTATATGCTTGGAAATTTGTAGTATATTCCCACTTGAGCTACTGTTCTTTAGACTAAAGAAACTCAGTTATAAAAGTCAAAAAGCTTTCTAAATCTTTTAGCATTCTTGTAACTCACTGGACTTCTTGCTTTAGCCCACAGCTGCCTTGAAATACAGTACCCAGAACAGGACAAAGTTTATGGTGGAGAACTTGTCAAGGCTGTCAAGATCAGAAGGACGTATTCACGTGTCTTGAAAGCTGTGCTCCTATGGATATATCACATTGTGCAATTTGCCTTTCTGAAAGTGTGACATTTTCCATTATGTTTAGCTTGTGATCCATTATAAATCCTAGTCGATAACTAGTTTTCTATATCTTATATAGGATTTTACTCTTATTCCTCAAAAATAATTCCGACTCCTTACTTTTTCCTAAAAGTCTTTTTCTGCAACACAGTCACAAATACATACTTCAGTCTCACATACTGGGCTACCTTTGGATACAATTTTTAATGTCCCTTGACAAGAGCAATTGCAGCATGAGGAGTCCATGCAGTTATGTTAAGCCATCACAACACTCTCTTCTCACTGTTCTAACTGCTCCCTTTGATACATGTATTGTGAGGAGCTCAGCTTGATGGCACATCACTCTCTGGTTTCAAACATGTTTTCAAAGGGCCTGTTCTCGCTGTAGCATCCTGGAAAAGACACGCTTCAGAGTTGTTGCAAAGGCTTGTTGTAAGTATGGTCACTGTGAGAAAAGTCAGACTACTGCCTAATGTTAGTCACGTTAAAAGGGAATGCTGGATGAGCAAGGCTGCTGCTGAGCTTGTCCCTGTTCTCTTTGCCTTTGATCTGATTCAGAAGCCTCAACTAAACCTCGCTGGTAATCTGGAAAATAGTGAACAGAGTTCATCCTGCTTCAGAAAGCAGTAAACAAGGAATGGCTGTGCCTGCCTCTGCTGCACTTCATACCAGCTAGAGCAGCGATATGTAGGTTTGGGGAAGCAGCTCCAGCATAGAAAACATTTTATTTTCCGCACTCTTCTTCCTTCAGTTTCACCTCTGCATCACAGAGGTGAAAAGTGACTCCTGATAATACCAGGGAGAGAAAAAGTAAACCAGCACAAATATAGATTTGGGGTTTACCATAGTTTTAAAGACTACAACAAAAAACTTCCTAGAGATCAAGCTAAGAGAGAAGTATTTTATTCCCAGATAGTCAGAAAGCTGAAAAAATATAAAGTTCAATTAAAAAGTTTAAATTCTGAACATTTTATGGGTATTAAAAGTTAAAAGTAAATTTTAGGGTGAAGAAGTGTTTAAAGTACATGGAACTGAACCATTTTAAGCTTTTAGAAATTGAGGATGATTCTATTCAAATTAAATAATTTGTTGGAAATTAGACACACTGCAAAAAATGTTGGTGTCTCCAAATTGTTCTTCATCTCCCTCACCCAAATTGCCCATCATAAAACCTCACTCACCTCTTACAAAAGAGATAGCAAGTATAAGGATTTGAATGCACTAAGAAGTAGAAATACTTAGCAAATGGAAAGGAGACTGTTGTTTCTACTTTTACTCCCCAAATAAGGAAAAATGTAGAGTCCTTTGGGAAAATGACTAATGTAGAAAGAGCAAAAGACTCTCTTTCCTGGAATAATGAAAATACACATATATTTTAATCTCTGTTCTGGCTTTCATAATGCAGCTACATGCTTTTGACTCTGTGGTGCTGTCAGCAAAAATTAATTTTAAAAGTAGCACACATGAGTGACTTCAGACTTTGCCTTAATTTAGTTTTTCACTAAGAGCTGAGATAAGAAGTAGCCGCGCTGAAGCAGGATGGACGGCTGTACACTATATTGTAGGAGACGACAATGCTAAATTAATCATGTTCTATCTGGAATATGCAATTCTTTCAGAGATGCTCAAGACAATATAAAAAATTCAGTGGTAACAGTGAAAGTAGGCAGGAGGTTGCAAGGCAAAAAGCTTCAGAGGGCACTTTAAATGTGAAAGATGCATTACAGTTTCTCACACATGAACAAGATAGCATGCCTTACTGAAAATATAATAAATAAGGAGTGTCTTCTGCCAGATGCAGCTGTGAAGGGAGCGCTCTCCCAGTCAGATGTACCGAGTGTGATTGACACTGCCTTAGCTTTGCTAAGATATGACTAAATATGAAAATGAACAGCCTCGGAATGATGTTTGCATTAGGAACAACATACCATTTTGTTACTCTCAGAAGCCCTGCAAATACATCAGAAGTCTCAGTACAAGTACCAGAGCAGCCAGTCTGTTCTTCAGTCACAACTTCACTTTTCACTTGCTTTCTTGCTTCTCCTCTGCTTTTCTTTTGTTTTTTCTTTTCATTTTCACTGCATTGTCTCAGTACTCACTCCTGCTACAAACATCAGGTGAACAGAGACATGAATTATCTCATTAGTGGCTCACTGCTGATAGCCTGCTGTAATTTGAATAAATCACTACATGCCTGGCTGCCGCAGCAACAGGAGGGAGAGACAGACACACAGGTTCCCTCTGCTTGGGTATCACTGCAATCCCTGTAATGGCTTTCAATGCACAGAGGGGTTTTGTGAGCCTGGAAAGCTCTTTACTGCAGCAGGGACCCTCTCCTAGTGAGTTTCCTTTTCCTTGCAAACCTGCCTGCTGCAATCAGTGGATTACAACCAGGTGTTGAAAGTTGCTCTGGGAGGTTCCACAGCAATCAAAGGCTCTTCAGGGTAACCCCAATGTCGCTCTGTTTCTGAAGCAAGTAAAGATTGTTACTGACCTGATCAAGATTAGTGAACTAAGAAAGTGAAATAAGTTCCTCCTTTCCCATCTGAACACACTATTGATGTTTTTGAGCCACGGCCTCTGTCCAGGATCTGTATGGGCTTCTGACTGCAGGGAGGGACCTTTCTCTCATCACACTGGTGTCTCTGGTTTTAGGGATGCAGGGAAGTGGGGAAGATGCCAACCTTTCACCAGATGGCCCTCTACAAATAATTTTTATTCTTCACAATATAGAATGTGCTTATTTAGGTCAATGTAAGGCTGGGGGAACTTTGGGAAAAGCAGACAAAAATATATGGGAGGAAAACTTCTAGAGTACCTTTCCCAAATACAGAGGATAAGTGTAGAGTTAAACGGTTTCAATAGGGATGAACACCCAAGGAGCACAGTGAGACAGTGATAGCAACAGTGCAAGTGAGAGATGCCCTGCAGTGTAAGGAAGCAGTGTCTAAAATTACTGCCCGGTGGCTTCAATTCTTCTTGTATGTCCAGCTGCATCTTCCCATTTCTGGTTGTGAGGCCCTCTTTTGCAATCGAATTTGTCTCAGAGACCACAACAAAAATTACACCTCACACTTTAGCTTGGGAGCTAGTGGTCTTGGAAACAAGCAGTGCCTTAAGGGATAATTTTGGATCTTCAAATATCATCAACAGGGCATCTGGAGTATACTGGCCAGTGAAAAAGTAGCTGTGGCACTGCATCAGTGCAAATCAGCCAAAGCGTAAAGGTACCCGTAGGCTTCATTTTTCACTGTACTATTTGTTCTGAGAGACAGTGTTGCAAAACTCGCACTGTTAAAAAGGGGTAGGCTGAAAAAACTCTGTTTTTTCACACTGACCTCTTTTGGCTCTTTCTACTTTCATCCAGCTGTGCTGCTTTCTGGGAAAGAACAACCTGAGACCCCACAAGGGAGTCTTCAACATGCCAATAGCTCTGCAAGCAGATAATTTAAAGAGCAGATCCAGGTGGGCAACTGAAACTGCTGGGCAAACAAGTTGAGTCTGTCTCATGCTGCTGACTTACTCTAGCAAAATACTTCCTCCAGGTTAGTTACAAGAGAAGACAATACTTTGTTGAATTATTCTTCGTGTCTCAAAAGATTAATTTTTGAGTTAACTGAATTTGGTGATTGTAACCACTTAATACAGTGGTTATTAATAACTGTTTGATTACGATTGACTCATAATTTCTCAAACTCAATTTATGTACAAAATTTCATTTAACTAATGGAATTCATTTAATTACAGAATATGAGGCATGTGTGTTATTCTAAAAAATCTAATCATTTGTAACAAAGATTGATAAAACTCACAAAACATCTCACTATAAACATTTTTCATTACTGTGTTTACAAGGTAACTAATAAATCATAACAATTCTTTAAAATTCGTTATTTTCTTGAAGTGTGCACAGTGTATTGTAAAGATATCTTGCTTATAAGCTTCTCACCCATAAGCTTCTCACCTATTCCAAAAGGGATCCATTTCTGTGCAAAATCAAACATATTCTTATTTTCTAAGGTGTAATTTGAGTCTCAATAGCTTTGACTCCCTTCAATGTTTATAAATATTAATTTGGTTTGGAGTATATTAATATTATTTTATATGTTTTAGGGTTGTAATAGACATAGTGGGTCTCTTCCTAGCCAATTCATGAAGTAGAACAGATGGCGGTAGTTTATTTAAGCAATTTTTACTGCCTGTTCTAGCCTTGTTTTGAATGTCCTTCACATTATTATTTTCTAATTTCATACTATTATTACTAATTATATGATGTTCACTTTATTTTATTCTTAGCAGATAATTCACCTTAGCACATGAGCTAATCACTTTTGTTACATGAATTGCAGAAGTTCTTTTTTAAGCTAGAGCCTTTAGGTGTTTCCTTGTACAGTAAATGAAGGTGTGATAGCAGCACGAATAAGCAGTAGCTATTTATGCTAGCTTTAATGTTGACAGCAGGAGTAGAGAATCCATGACTGACTACACTTAGCATGACCTGTACAAGCAGATTTGAGACTGGATTTCTCCATCTGCATTGAGGTCTCTGCTGTCACCATGTTGTTATTGTTCTTAAAGACAGTGATAACACACTATAATAAAGCACCCTTCTTGTTATAGAAGGGTGAGGCTAGCTCCAAAGTCAGGCAGTTATGATGGTTCTTGAAAATGCTCCTTTGGAAAATAACTTCCTAATATTATCATCGCTTACAAAGAACAGCGGAGAAGTCATCTTTAACCACAAGGGTGGCTGGGAAGGACCAAGTATTAGCTTTTACCCAGCAGACAATAATTGGGTAATTTAGTGTGATGGCTGAATATTTTTGTGTGAAAGAGAGAGACTTCATGTTAAACTAATTTTAGAGAACAAATATTCTGGTGCAGAGTGTTAAATCTTTTAGAGAGCCATTTTAAAATAAAATTTTGTTCTGACTCATCACTATGTTTCTTTGTAAATTGCCAGATTATTTTTTTTTTCCACATAGGTAAACGTCACTTTGTAGGTGTTTCCAATTTTTTCTAAGCAGCTCAGTATTTTGGTGTTCTTTCTATAGCAGTCAGTAGTTGAATCCTTTCTTTAAATGAACAATGAAACTCCACCTGAACTCTAGCTCTGAAGGAGGTCCTTCTATAAGTGGATGTTCTTCCCACCACTGCAGCAAGAATGTTTTAAATTCAATACCGCAAAGAATGTACGTATCACCTGGACTACAAAAATACATCAGGTGGGTATATATAGCATAAAATGGGGTTTATTGTGGATGGAAATCAGTAAATTTTCAAGAATGCAGGGTAGGCATTCCCAGCAATTGCTCCTAGTACAAATTTGCTTACTGAGTGGTACTAGCTCTCCTCTGCAACTAGGACAGAAAATATTCCAAGTGAGGAAATGAATTATTAGTGCTCTTCTGTATGAAACTGTGCAAATCCATGATGAACCCATCACAAGTTAAATTCTTTTCAACATTAGGAAAAAGTATATTTTTGGGGGGGTTATATAAAATATTACTTGTTTGGGATAAAATCTTAGCTTCTCTGGTCTTCCAGAAGATTGAGATAAATCAGCCATACTCCCAAAAAGTTTTATCTCCTAGTCTATGAAAATGGCAAGCTCTCTTTTTTGTTTCGCTAGGATTTCACATCACAGTAATTATAATATGTTTGCTAAGTGGAAGTAAAAAGCACATTCTTGTGTTGGTGTACATTATAACTGTTTTCTTTCCTCTTTCCTGACATGAGAGAAGCTGTGAGAGCTCATACACACCTACCGTTTTCTGCCCTCCCAGTGAAACACCCAGAGTGGATAAGGAAGAAGCCATTCAGTCCTTATAGACATTTGCCAGAATGTGGAAATTATTTAACTTGGGGCCAATGTATTTAAATCTGAACAAGTCTGAAAACCCTGTTTCCTTTCCCTCCCAAAGGCATCCAATAAGCAGAATTAGTTGAGCCAATTCTCACCCATTTAGAGAGCATGTCAGAAGGCTCCAGTGACAAGGATATCCAGTTATATACTTCCAGTGGGAACTTCAGACTTCGTCCTGGGCATCCTTGCTTCTCCTAGTGATCCTACTTTCTCACTTCTGCCTGACCAGAAGAGTAACGACACTGGAGGCAAGTGTGTAATACTTTTATAAAGAAATGGTCCCACCAGAGAAATCGCTGCAAGACTGCTTCCTGGCGTCTCAGAGAACCCTGCTCTTCTGCAGATACAACACAGAAACGCCAGTGCCGTCAGAGCACCTTCCCTTCTTCACATCCCTGCCAGTTCCTCCTCTCCCCCACCCTTGTGAAACTTCTGTCATGTGCCCAAGACATTCCCTCATGTTGTGATCCTCAAATGGTACCGCTCTTCCTGGTTTGTTTCGTGTTTTATGTTATTCTGCTATTTCTTCTCCACCTTTATTTTACTCCTTCCTGCTTTTGCTTCTTGATTTCACCAAATTGCATATTTTTGCTAACCCTGTCCTACTCCTGGTAGCACCATCCTATCCAATTTCTTCTTCCCAGAAACTTCTCACATCTTTATTTTCACCTTTATTTGTTTACAGTCAGCTACCCTGTGATGAGTGATATGTCCAAGGTGTACCTCGTGGAAAAATTCTCCAGCTGAATGCGTAAAATATAAGAGGGGTGGAGCAGCAAGTAATTCAAGAAATGAACCAGGCAGGATTGCTAACATAACAGCTTTGTTCTTGTTCTATACGTGCATATACAAAATTTAACATAATAATGCCAAATCATGCACTGCAAAGGTATTTAAGGGCATTTATTTACTTATTTATTTTTAAATAACTGACATTGTTTGGCATAGTCATGAGTGCCAGCTCGTACTAGCATACCATAAATCCTAACAGAGAGAATGTTCTGAAGAGAGGGAGAATTCAAGGTCCTGAATTTTTAAGTTGTTTTCACATGAAAATATCATATACACATACCTTTTAAACACAGTCATCTCCTAGTGTTTTATTGTAGATGCAGAATGTCTTTATTACAGTGTTGGTTAAAACATGGTGGCAGTTCCGGCCCTTTCTTTTGCTACTGTCCCAAACTCTTTTCACCAGTTTGTGATACTGTTTGTGCTTGATTTGGGCCTAAAGAATAAATGGGGTTTTTTGAAAGTTAAAGTGGAACAGCCATGTTGACGCAGGGATGTATTCCAGCCTGCTTCACCTGGGAACTGAGTTTACTTGAGAAGAATATTCAACCAAGGTTGTTTGCAGAGCTCATCAAAGGATGCCTCCCTCTTGTGATGGCGATGGCAATCCCTTCTCATGTCAGTTCGCATTAAGGCAACGGCAGTGTAATCTTTCCCTTACTGTGAGTGGCACAGATGATAGAAACTGTACTTTTTAATTAGGAAATATCATACATGCAGACATAAGTCTGGGCAGGAGCTCTTCACAGCCACTTTGTTTGTGCCGCTGCCCCTCATTTCCCATTCTGTTTGTGTCTATTCTCTTGTCTTGAGTTGGCCCTGATCTGAGGTACAGGGGGAGGAGAGGTTCTTTGTGGTGATAGGAATGAAAGTTTAGATTAAACCAAGCTTGAAGTTTAATGCAACTTTTCCATTAAAGAAAAGTGTAAGAACTCAATTTTATGCTGAATACAATAAAATACCTTGATTTTAAGAGCTTAGGAGAAAAACAAGGACATGAAAAGGTAGATTTGCAAAGAAAGTGTCTTTGTCCTTTTTTATGGTAACCTATTGATTAGGGCATGCATCCAGAGTGTGAGACATCTGGACACTAGCCCCTTCTCACATGAGGAAAAAGCATCTTAAGAGAAACTAAGAACCTGATACCATTGCACTGTCAAACTAGTCCCCAGGGCAAAGGGAGACTGATAGTCACACATCGTCACACAGAAGAATAAGTTGAGCCTGGGGCTCTTATATCTTGGCATGTCCTAAATGGCAGGTTACTAAGTAAAGGAGGAACATCTTTTCTGCCAGTATATTCTACCAAAGTTCACCAGCTCTCCTCTCTTTATTTACCCTTGTTTATTGCAAGGTAAAAGGTTGGGAGAATGCTTGACGAATGGGGCCTACATGTCTGAAAAATAATTAATGACGAATAATTAATGAAAAATAATATACACAGGTTTATAACATTGCCTCTGCCCTTGCTCAGCACTGCTGGGGAGGGATTTCAGGGGTATGTGGATATATTTTAACAAACATAACACTATTGTGATTCAAATTAGTATAGCGTGTTTCATGGAAAATGAAATCAGGAAATGAAATTGAAAAACTCAGCTAAATTTAAGCTAAATTACTCCTCTTTAAAAACAAACAGGCAAAAACAGCTAAAATAACTAAAGCTACTATGAATTAAGAATTTGGGAATGATAAGCATTCATCCTTCATTCTTTTCTCATATAAACATGTGTACATATACATATATGTATATATATTCATATGTATTTTATGGCATGTATTTATATGCTTTCAGCTATGTTTATTTTCCTTATCCTATTAAGTTTGTCACCAATATAAAACACTTTTAGTTAGAATGACTTTCTCTTCTATGCAGTATATCCTGTTCTATACCATCAAGCAGAATTGTTACTGAACAAATTAATGTACATATGTAGCCTTGAAAGCAAGCAGATGTGATCAGTCAGAGTGTATCCATAGTAATCCTTTTCCTACTTTCTACCTCCCCAGATTAAATTTAACCCCTTGGCCACAGTCAGTCAGGCACAGAGGGTTCAGGAATGAGTGGGAGCAAACTGCTCAGTGCCTAACTTGGGTCCCGAGACAGGATTGAGGTAGACTTAAATTAATTGTTTTTTAGGAAACCCAGCATGTAAATTCACTTTTTATGTATATGTCTGAGGTTAAAAATTAGAGATGCAAACCAAAATGTATATCATAGAATCATGGAATCATAGAATGGTTTGGGTTGGAAGGGACCTTAAAGATCACCTAGCTCCAAACACCCTGCTATGGGCAGGGACACCTTGCACTAGACCAGGTTGCTCAAAGCCCTGTCCAACCTGGTCTTCAACACTTCCAGGGATGGGGCATCCACAGCTCCTCAGGGCGACCTGTTTCAGTGTCTCACCACCCTCACAGTAAAGAATTTCTTCCTAAACTCTAATGTAAATCTACCCTCTTTCAGTTTAGAGCCATTCCCCCTTGCTTTATCACTACATGCCCTTGTAAAAAGTCCCTCTCTAGCTTTCTTGTAGGCCCTTTTCAGGTACTGGAAGGCTGCTGTAAGGTCTCACTGGAGCCTTCTCATCTCCAAGCTGAACAAGCCCAACTCTCTCAGCCTGTTTTCATAGGACAGGTTTTCCAGCCCTCTGATCATCTTCACGGCACTCCTCTGGACTCACTCTAACAGGTCCACGTCCTTCTTATGTTGGGGGACCCAGAGCCGAATGCAGTGCTGCAGGTAGGGTCTCACAAGAGCAAAAGGGGAAAATCATCTCCCTCGACCTGCTGGTCTCACTCCTTCTGATGCAGCCCAGTATACGGTTGGCTTTCTGGGCTGCGAGCACACATTGATGGGTTGTTTTTTGCTTCTCACCAATCAACACCCCCAAGTCCTCCTCTGGGCTGGTTTCAATCCATTCTCTGCCCAACCTGTATCTGTGCCTGTGATTGCCCTGACCCAGGTGTAGGATCTTGCACTTGGGCTTGCTGAACTTCATGAGGCTGGCATTGGCCCACCTCTCAAGAGTGTCAAGGTCCCTCTGGCTGGCAACCCTTCCCTCCAGTATGTCAACCTCACCACGCAGTTTGGTATCATCAGCAAACTTGCTGACGGTGCACTCAATCCATGTCACCAACAAAGATGTTGAACAGCACTAGTTCCAATACCGACCCCTGAGGAACACCACTCATCACTAATCTCCACTTGGACATTGAGCCATTGACCACATCTCTTGAGTGCAACCATCCAGCCAATTCCTTATCAACTGAGGGATCCATCCATAAAATCCATATCTCATCAATTTAGAGAAGAGGATGTCATGTGGAACAGTATGTATTTAAATTGTAGGATTGATCTGCAGTCCTTTATGGGACTTTACAACAAGGTATTCACAAATTGGCAGCCTATCCTATCTCTTCAAGGAGCAGACATTTAAAGAAAGCTCAGACAAACAGCAATGTAAGTGAAATTCTTCAGGAAGTAATGATTTACCTGCAGCAAAACAATATACATGGAGAGGTTTCCAGTATCTAAGTTCTGCATTTTGCCTGAACATGAGCCAAGAGAAAGGGGACTGGAAAGCATCTCAGAAATCGGAAACATGGAGGACAGGAGGTTACTCTTCCAGAAATATGTCCTTTAGTTGGAAGAAAAGCTCGGAGGAGTGAATCCCTCATGCTGGTTGAACTCCTAATTTATGAATCTGTATAAATTTGAATCCTGCAAATAGTTGTGTTCATGTCTGCTTGATTTTTAGCACAAGAAGCACAGCTGAAATCAGACTACAATCACACCTGGAGTTCAGATTACAGAACCTCTGCAGAGCGGGGCACACTTGCTCCCTGTGCCTTTTTACATGAGCCAGCATATAACAGTGGTGTCAAGGGGAAAGATGTGGGGCACTGGCAGCAGCAAAGGCCGCAAGTAATAAAAAGTGCTTTTCTAATTGGCTGCAATAATGTTTAAATTTTCTAATAAATAACATTCACACATGTCACAAATAAGCCCTAGGTGAATGTTCCAATACAGATATTTATTTGCTATACTGAACAGATTACATTTACAGAGTTATACTGCACAGCAGGGAAATCACTCTACATGGAGTGGCAAGGCAAGAGCCTTATAGCCATCCAGTCCCTTTTATAGCAAAGCACTTAGGCACATGAGTATTGATTTCAGTGCAGCAGCTTAAGCTTAATGTTATGGATGTGTATTGCTGAACTGGGTTGTGGAGTGATGCAGAAACCCAGCAACCTTTAGGAAAATATTTATAGGATTCAGGTGGGGTGCGATAAGCCCAAGTTCAAGTGAAAGAGGAAGACTGATTGCTGGCTTTCTTGTTCTTAATATTATCCCCTTATATTACAGGTATAACTGTCAGGGAGCTTATTTTTTAAATGTGTTAACAATTGCATTCTGCAGAAGCGTAAATGTGCTCTGTCAAGAGAAATATACTCGCAACAATTAATTCATTTTTTAATTAAGAGATTTTATACTATTTAGTACCTTAAGCTATGCAGCTGCTAGTGTTTACTGCATCTGTGTGTGTGTGTGTGTGTGTTTGGCCCTTACTTTTGTCAAAATGTTCTCCTCTGTGTATTTCTTTTTTTCCTGTTCTGTGCAGGGATGCATGAGGGAACAAGATGAAACCTGACTAATATTGTTTGGTAATATGGCTGCTTGCAGTTTATTTGTTCTCTGGTGGATTTGATTATAGCTGCTGAATTTTTACTCATTAGTTTAATGGTGGTTATTTTGCAGATTTCTTTTATCCTGTATTTTTTATTGAAACCTTATTCACAATACCACAGTGATTTGAATATGCTCTTCATGATGCAAAATTTGATTAGATACTAAGTAAGTAAGTGGTCCATTAAAATATTATTCAGATTGTTCAGGGAAATGTTTTGGTAAACATTTTCTTTGTAAGTCAACTTTTTGGTAAGGGAAATGAAAAAAGACAGATGAATGTTGCTGTTTATTTTGTCTCTCAGCATGCAAAGGGTGAGATAGTGTGCATCTGAATTACATACCCATTTGCAGTGAGGGAAAGGATCTTGCCATTAGAGGAATCATAGCATCCATTTATTATGCAGTTCAGGTCTAGACTGGCTATGCTGTAGTCCATCAAAAAGTATTTTAGGGGAAAGATGCTCATAATGTAGCAGGGAGCTCCACTGTTTGAATGATGATGATGATGCACTGCAGTTGCTGAAGCCACATAATACACATTGCTGGAAAATGTCCTGAAAAAGATTTGAGCTGGAAATAAAGATATACATTGTGTATATTTAAGTATGGCTCCATTCACTAGCAAGAGAGACTTTAATTATACATGGGTTTTCACAAACAAGTTAGTTCAGAGAGTGTTCAATTCACAAAGGTCTCTTTCTCTATACTCTGGGCTCTCTGTTCTAAGCAGTTTTGCAGCTATTGAAACAGCTGCACAATTTTTGATTTGGTCATGGATACTTTTAATGTGCACATAAAAAGAAGGGGAGAGGAAGGGAACATCTCTCTGCCAGCTCCATGCAGAAGAGCGAGCCAGCTTGGTATCTGAAGAATATTGAATGGTCTGTGCTGACCTCATGGAGCTGGAAATCAGATCTCCCTAAATCACACCCAGAGCTTTGATGGCAAGCAGTCTGCCACGTGGGGGCACATCCTTTGTCTGTGAAAGGGAGGGAGAGGGACTTGTTAAGCAGAAAGGTGAATAGGAAGAGAAAAGGTCAACTGTCAGAAGGAAAGAACACCATGTGAAGCAAAGGGACTAGAAGAAATGTCAGAAATACAAGGGAAGACAATTTCTCTCTCAAGACAGTGTACTGAAACCTTTTAGCCAGAGATCTGTGATCAGAGGAAGTCCCTCATCCCCCAGATCAACTATTTGTTTTAGTACCACGAGGCTTCTTTCTGCATTCAAGAGCTCCACGGTGCAAAGCATCAGCTGCCCTCTGCTGAGGTGTGACCATGAGGAAATATAGCCAAATTTTAGTCATAGTATTATGCAGACACAGGGCATGGAAACATTTTTATCTTAGAAGCATGTTAAAACCAATGCTACAGGTAATGGGAATATTGAAGTAGGAGGTAAAGCACCAAACTGGAAGACCAGGAACTATTATTCTTCAATGCTACCATTTGGCAGAGCAGTAGCCCTGTTGTGGGAGAAGTTCATCTGAGAGTTGAACTAGAAAAAAAGATGTCGTCTTAGGAGTGGCAATGGAAGAAGTGAGCCCTTCAGCATCACTAATGGGATTTTTCTTCTATGTTAAAGAACATCTTAGAGGTTCAGAAAGGAAGCCAAACCCAGTTAACATTCAGGGTGGTCTGGATTCAAAAGATAACTATGTCCAGGAAAAACAAAATGGTCTCAAGATACCTCTTAGCAAGACCGGCTTCTCAAAGAACTAACCTATTGGTTTTCTAGCAGTTCCAAAACCTGGTAGATTGTCCATCAGCAGAGTAAATGATACCTCATTTGTTATGAATTTACACCTTCAGGCTTACTTCCCATGTGAATTGTCTGTAGTGTCAGTGCTTGCATTACAGCTTTTCTCTTCTCTGGGGCAGCAATAGGAACTCCTACCTATGTCTATAACCACTTAACTCTTCAGCACTTGTAAAAATGTAGAACCTTACAAAATGAAGTTAAAATTGGGTAAAATATCTGAAATTATTATGGTGAAAATGGAAGATACATATGCATACATGTGTGACAATATATACATACACAGATGGTCACAGAGCGCTATCATGTGAGTTTCATATCCTTGGGAAATCAAATTACATCACTTCAGGCTGAAGAAAATAATTATGTTTGTCTTTTGTTGATGGGAAAGGTTGAGAGTTTGAGTTGTTTGAAGAGTACAAATATTGTAATAAATCAAGAATTTTGGAAACTAGATATTCTAATATTTTCAGGATTTTTTTGTCCCAAAGTATTTGCCAGACCACCACAGTATTGATAACTTTGTGGTTCTCAGTACGTTCTGAAACTTCAGTGGAAAAATTACACCTAAATGTGGAAAAACACACCCTAAACCTTCCACTAAAAAGAACAGAAGAGCCTGAATCATGGATGCAGGTTTCAAGTCAGTTTTTCCTCTCTCCCATGCCATGCTGTAGCAGTTGGAGTCTCTGGGGGATCAGGAAGCTTAAAAGAGTGCAACCATTGCATGACCTTTTTGTCTTCTTGGACAGGTAAGTATCAGAGAGAGAGAGAGAAGTGAAACCCAGAGATGGAGAGAGGAATAAATAGGAATAGGGAAGGGATTCTTCCAAATACAGAAACTGGCCAGATACACATGTGACACTTTATTTGTGTATATAAATAGTAAGAAAATTCAGGAAGGCGTAATACATGTGAAAAAATGCTGAGAACTGCAGGCAGTCTCTACAATGTATTCCAGCAAATGCAAGGGCAACACATACATGCTTATCAGTCACTCTGCCCTATTACAAACAAATCACTCTGTTGGTGCTCAGATTTGAGACAGCTTTGTTTGCAGATGGCTGGGATGCCTGCTATCATTTCCCAATGGCATTTAAATAGTCTTTTGTTTATAAAGTATCACAATATACACTGGACATCTATGGTAGATCACACTGAGATCTTGAGAGCTGATGTTTCTCCCTTTTGAGTGCAGGGGGATCTGGGGGGGGGGAGGTGTTCCAAAAATAGATTTTGTGGGGGTTTTTTGTTTTGTTTTGTTGGAGTTTTTTTGTAGTGGTTGGGGTTTTAGCAGTTGTCAACGAAAACACAGTGGTGCAATTCAGTGCTCCTTTCTGCTGCCTGTCTGCATTTTCTTTTAGAAACAATTTTCTCTTCTGCACCTTAACAGGTGCCTAAGATATGCAGCTGTGTTCCACTAGCAGGCCAGTACTCTTCTGGAGCTTATTTGAATCTTTTTCAAGGTGTAGCAGTAGTTCTTCTGCATTCATAAATCTCTTCCTGTCATTGCTTTCCTAATCCATAGACTCTCTCAGTATACTTTCTTTTCCACTTTGCATTCTGCAGGATGCAGATAGCAAGGCAGAGAAATATGACTTTCGTAATTCTTTCTGCTTTTTTACTAATATAGCTGAAAAGTCACTCTAAGAGTAGTCTTGTGACATAACATGAAATTACTAGAAGTCCTTTCCAACCCTAACTATCCTATTCTAACCCTAACTATTCTATGATCCTATGAAGTGTGTACTCAAGCAATACGAAATAACTACTATCCTATAACGTTTCCTAAACTACATCCTAAATATATCCTATATCCTACAATGTGTTTCCTAAAATATATCCTAAATATATCTTAAAGTATATCCTAAACTTTGTTTCAAAGAAAGAGATATAGCAATAGAGTAATAAATACAGTAATACAGTAATACATAATAGTAACAAACACAGTAACAAACATATTAATAACTATAGTAATGAACACAGTAATAAACACAGTAATACATAACAGTAACAAACACAGTAACGAACACAGTAATAGACATGTGGCCCAGCATAAGTGTTGTGCCCTCTGTCCTGCTCAGGTGATCTTCACGGCCCTGCGTAGATGGAGTTCAGAGGCCAGCTCCCCACTTGGGGAGATGTGCCAGCGGGTGGGCATTTGCTGGCGGAGCTGAGGAGTGAGCCCGCAAGGCCTCCTGCGAGGGCTGGGATGGGTCTGAGGGCGCTGCTCTGGCCCCGGGCCGAGCTGGTGGAACCTTCCGGCCAGAGCAGAAGGACACGGTGACGATGCCCTCGCGGCCACTGAGGTGGTGCTGGGGCCGCAGGGTGGAACTGGAAGCCCAGGCGGCAGAGCTCCTGGGGAATCCAAGCCTCGGGGAATCCAAGCAGTAAATGGGCACCTACAAGGGCACGGTCAGAAAGCGCTGATGAAGCCACGAGGGCAGGGGCGGGCGGGACTTGGCTCCTGGTTTTTTGCTGTAAAAGGGGTCATTCCTAGCACAGGAGAGAGGCACCTGACATCCATGTTCCCCTGAGGGCATGTGCATGCCTCCTGTCTAGGACCATCCTGTGCACCTCAGGAATGTTTCCTGTACTCAGAGCTTTGAAAGATGGAAAACAGGGTCTGCTACATACCCAGACACCTCATTCTTCTTCCCCTGCTTGGAGTGACTCAATTGCCCATCCCTGACAGCTCAGTTGCCAGCATTCTCTTCTTAATGACCGGTTGCCCATCGCTCCCCTCTTTGCAGGTTGCTCTTCTCTTCCTGGTGTCCTTTGAAGAGCCTGGCAGCCTTTCCATTCAATAGTATTGTTAGACAGGTGAAGCCATGATTACCTTGAGCCAGCAAAGCTAGGTAGTTTTACCTTCTCTCCCTGGAAGAGCTCTTCTGGTGTTTGCTTTCGGGAGCGACAGGAGGCACCTGCAATGGCAATGTGTAAGTTAGCAGTGGGCAAGGACCTCCCTGCCCAATTGCTACCCTGGCTCTGAAGGGCACATCCCGTGGATGGGTTTGCTCAGCTCAGCTGAGCCAGCTGTGGTGGGATCACCGCACAAAGCGGGATGGCCAACCTGCATCAGCCTTGCTTTGCACTTTGGCAGAGCTGCAGGCTGGGGGATGACCATGCTTGTCCCTGCGGCAGCAGCCCCACCTTCTGAGGGGGGAGGCTTTTGTTGACACACTGCTTGTGCACTTCACATACCTCTGCTGTTTCTGGTGCCATCTGTGGTGCTGGTGGCTCCTCATCGCCCTTGCTGGCCAGCCCAGCCACCTCCTCCCCAAGGAGTTCCTCGTGGTGGTTGATGAGGAACTCCATGAGCTGCGTCACCTGCACACAGCTAAACCGCTGGTTTCACCGAGGGGGCTGATAAGGGCTCAAACAGCCTTTCCCAGCCTGACCAGCACTTCTGTGCAGGAAGGTGCAGCCGTGGGGCTGCTCTTCTCGGTTGCTGCCCAACGGCTTTGCTGATGGGAGGAGGCAGCCAGGGCCCTCTGAGCAGCAAAGCTGGGGTGGGCTGGGGAGGCTGTATCCGGGCGGTGAACACAGCGTACCTTCCCTGTCTCCTGCACCAGGATGTCCAGGGGCAGCTCCTGCAGGGGGCTGAGGAGGTTTGGCCCCAGGCAGATGGCCATGTTCCCGGCTGTCATCTTGCTGGTGGCCACGTCCCCGCTGATGTGCAGGAGCAGGGATAGCAAGTGCAGGAGCAGGAGCAAATTGGCCTCGGGTAACTTGCTGGCCACCCTGAGGGAACAGGAGCACAACGTTAATGAAGTCGGTGTTGACAACACAGGTCTCCCAGGCTGGTCTCACCCAAGGCCACTGCCTGGTCTACAGCAGAGGGACTGCCTGCGCTGAGATACGGCCACCTGCCTTCCTCCCTGCCCTTCTCAAAGAGGCCCCTGTTGGAGCAAGCCCCAGGGCCTGTGGGAAGTGATCCCTGGAGAGAAATGCTTTTCTGTGCCCCTTTCCCCCCAAACATAAACCCCAGAGCAGCAGGAGGTGGCTTGCAGGAACCATGGCTACTTCAGGCAGGCCATTGCTTTGCAGGCGAGCCCCGGCCTGTGCCAGTCCCTGTGGAGCAGGCAGGCTGCTGCCACACTTACTCTCTCAGTGCTGCCAGCCTCTCCTGCCTCCTGGTCTTCTGCAGGGCGCTCATCCACTCCACGTACAGCTGGACTTCAAGGAGCTTGGAGGGGATCTTCCGCAGGAGGTCCTGCAGTGACAACGGCTCCACGTGAGGCTGTGGCCACTGGCCGCAGGAGCACAGGCAGCATCCCCGGCCCTCTGGCTCATGGGCAGGCAGCTGGGTTTCCGCTTGTGCTCCCGCAGGTGCCCATCAGCACCAAGAGAGCCGGGAGCTGCTGGGCTCCAGGTCAGCAGGGCTCACCTTGAAGATGACAGACAGCAGCAGCACAGGCTGGCTTTGGAGCTGGACCTCCACGCCGCTGTCGAGGGCCTCCCTGATCTCCCGGGAGGCGCGCTCGCTGGCTGCCCGATGGAAGATCCCCTCCGTGGATGGCCCGTGCTTGTTCAGCAGAGCCAGCAGGTCCTGAGTTCACAGAGGAGGAGAGTTGCTGAGCTGGAGACAGGCCCTGGGGCAGGTGCTGGGGATGGCCCCTCTCTGGAGTAGCCGGCGGGATGAGATGGGATGGGATGGGATGGCGGGATGGGATGGGAAGGGATGGAATGGGAAGGGATGGGATGGGGACTCCGTGGCCAGGCTGGCTTACCTGGATGGGCTGGGGCAGCATGCTGTCCTGGCTGCAGAGAGCTGCCAGAGGCTGGCCAAAGAGAGCCCCCTGGCCAGCAGAGCCCGACAGCCCCGGCGCCTCTGCTGCAGCCGAGGTCCTTGGCCACACAAATGGCCAGGGCAGCCTCCTCCTGCTCCTGCAGGTCCCACCTGCTGCCAAGGGAGACGGAGCAAAGAGCCGTGGAGGAGAAGCACCAGGAGAGCACTCCCAGACTCCCTCGGTGCTGTCCCCCCGCCACCCAGGGCACGGGAGAGGCATCATCATTTGGGAACGAGGGGCCCCAGGGCTCAGCTCTCTCCTGCTGCAGAGCGATGGGGATGGACGTGCCCTGCGGGAAGGGCAGCGGCAGCCCCATCGCAGCACGTGTGCCTGCCTGCAAGAGCAGGAGAGAAGGGCCATCCGGCCCCTGTCTTCTCCAAACTCACCATCCACGTGGCCACGTCCGCCTCGACTGCCGGAGGGGACGGGAGATGTCAGCTGCTTGGCACCAGCCTGCAAGAAATGTGCTGCGCTCACCAAGCAGCCTCGCAGCAGAACGGGCCCCCGGCGAGCTGCATCAGCCCCTGGCCATGTGTGAGAGGTGGGGATGGGTGAGATTGCACCGCAAGTGGCCCTGACCTGAGCCTGGCGCTGGAGCAGCTTCTCCAGGCTGCCGGCGTCCAGGGTTGTTGCCTTGGCAAGGGGAAAAGAGCAGAAGGTGAGGAGCGATGCAGCTGATGCTGGGCTGGGGCAGTCCCTGGGGGCAGAGCAGGGACAGGAGGGACACTCACAGCATTGCGGCCACTCAGCTCCTTGAGCACAAGCCTGACGGAGGGCAGCTGGGTGACGCGGGCTCCCTGCACTCCTTCTGGTGGCCTGTGCATGGGGAAGAGGCAGAGAAAGAGCTGAGTGAGACCCAAGCCAGCTCTTCCCTCTGCTGCCAGCCTGGGAAGCACTTCCACACTGCCTGGAACAGCTGGTGCCACTGGGCAGTGGAGCGGGAGCAGCGGCAGTGGTGAGGATGGGGCTGGGCAGGTGTTGGCTGGACACAGCTGGATGAAACAGCTTGGCCAGATGTGCCTGCTCAGCAGTGGGGACACCTCTGCCTGCAGCTGTGGGGGCACCTCTGCCCAGCTCAGCAGAGGTGTTCCCACGTCGTTCGGATGCCATGCGTGGAGCATCCCCCCATGATGGGAGGAAGGCTGCCCAGGCTGCAGTGCCAGGCAGGGCTTACCCAAGGAGGGCGCAGACCCACAGCTCCTTCACCGCCCGGGAACTACCAAAAGAGAGGAGAAACAGCCTGAGTGCCCGCTGTGCCCCAGCCTGCGGGCAGAGGCAGGTGTGGGGATGGCCACAGGGTCAGGACGATGCCCCGTGGGGCAGGACAGGGGTGCTGCCCACCCCTCTGGTGGGATGTAGCACCGAGACTCACCAGAAGGTGACAATGCAGGAGCCGCAGGGCCAGAGAAAGACAAGGGAGCTGCCGGTCTTCCCTTCCCCCTCCTTTTTCTGGGCAGCATCCCCTGCTGACCCCTTCCTGCCGCTCAGCACCTGGAGCAGGCCCAGGGCCAGGCAGAGCTGAGGGCGCGGGGTGCTGCCACGTCTGCAGAGAGGAGCGGCAGGGAGTGACCTGGAGGTGGCCGAGCCTGCTGGCTCCCCTCTAGCGTCTGCCTGCCATGGACATGGCCACAGGTGCATCCAGCACCAGGGTGCCGGGGGCCTGGGGCTGCTCCTTGGCTCTCCCTGCTCTAGTGCCCTGGTGCCAGGGCTAGGGCTTGGGAGGAAAGGCAGCTGGGCTCTGCGAGTCTTACTTGGTCTTGGCGATGACCATGCTGTCCCTGAAGAGGAGGAGGTCCCTCTTCTTCTTCTGGCCGTGGCCCTGGGCCACCCGCACGCGCTCCCGCAGCAGCGACTCGGGCGATGCCGGGTCGGGCTCACGTTGCTGCTCGGGGCCAGGGTCGTCCCTGCAGAGCAGACGGCGTCGGGCATGAGCAAGGCGGCTGCTGCGGGGTCCAGCTGCGCCGGCGCGTCCCCGAGCTGTGGGGGAACCCACCTGGACCCGCAGCAGCAGAGCCACTGGCCCATCCTGGCAGGGCCAGGAGAAGATGCACGAGGTATAAACTCGTGTGTAAAACACACAGAGCAGGAGTGCTTCTCTACAGGAGATTTGCACCCCTAGTGCTGCTGGCGCTGCTGAACACAGCACCGTCTCTGCAGGCACTGGGGCCATTGCTGGGCCAGCACCTTGATATACAACATCATGGTGACCTCACAACATGGGGAATGTGGGGGCCCAGGTGGGGCAGGGCCCTGTGGGGCTCTCCCCAGGATGCCCGTGTCCAGACCCGGCCCCTGGGACTGCTCCCTTTACAACTGCAGTGTCCATCAATGGAAAGTCACAGCTCCTGCAGCCGTGGTCTTGGGACTCACGGGACCAGGGAGCCCCAGGTCTACCATGCACATGGAAGACTGAGGCAAAGCAAAAGCATTAAATGCCTCTGTCTTTTCTTCATCCCCAGGTTTCACTGAGCATCTTCATCAGGTGTCACTCTGAGACTTTCTTTAGGCCTCCTCTTGCTATGAGCATACTTCAGAAAGCCTTTTGTTGTTGTCTGAGAGAACACTGTCCAGTTTCATCTCTAGTTGAGCTTTGGCCTTTCGTGATGTCTCTGTCCATGTGTGAGCCACAGCTCGGTAGTCTGCCTGGGAAGCCTGACCTTGCTCCTAGAGGGCACACAACTTCTGTTCCCACCCCAGTTCCAGGAGTTCCAAGCTGCTCTTCTGCCGCACTTGCTCGACTTCCATTGACACGATGGGCTTGCTGCTCCTTTTCCAAAGGTGGTTCTTGAAAAGTGACCAGCTCTCATGGACCCCTAAATCCTCAAAAGCACATTCCCAGGGGACACTGAAATAAGCTCGCTGTGTAGTTTCAAGTTTGCCCCTTTGATGTCCATTTGTGCTGAACTTCTTTCTCATGACACCCAAAATTTTGAGCTCAAGGTCTTTGAGATTACAGTGGCCAAAACAGCCTCCTACCACCACCTCTCCCACTAGTCCTTCTTGATTCACAAAGAGCAAGTCTAGGAGGGTACCTTTCCTAGTTGGCTCACAGAGTACTCGTGTAAAGAAATTACCTTCAATAAACACTATGCTATTCCCAGCTGAGGTGTGGGAAATTGAAATCTCCCCTAAGGACAAGGGCTACCTATCCAGAGGTTTCTCCTAATTGCCTTTAGAATAACTCGTCAGTGCTATTGTCCTGGCTGGGTGATTGCTAGTAGACACCCACAGGGACATCTTTTTTGTTTTCCACCCCCTTAATCCTTCATTTGATTGTGTTTGAAATTACTCATCAACTCAGAAGTTGTTAAGGGGGATAGATGTCCACCGAAATGGACAAAGCAAGTGTATGAGCCTTATTTCCTTAGGAGGCAAGGCTGACAAGAAATTACTACAATTAATGTCTGGCACTGTCTATATAAAACCTTTTGTCAAAGGAGGACAGAGTAGCCCAAGTGCACTGAATCCCTATAGACTGAGGAGGCGAGCGGTCACGCTTACTTTTGTGCCACTGGCCAGTCAGCCAAACAAATGGGTGGCCTACAATGCCTTAAAAATATTTCCATCCTCCAGATTTCTGCAGTGTTTTCAAGTGTAGCCTGAACACCTTTGAGCCTTGTTACAACAGCCATTCTTGTCTGCCTGTCTTAAACCTGTCAGCTGGTACCTCTGTTGGAGGGACTTTCCGTTATGAATATGGAGCTTTTAGGACTCATTCTGCCCTTCTGGCTGGCAAAAATGGATTAAATTGTGCAGGCTAGGTTTGACTCAGTTGGGTTATTATTATTATAATTATTATAATTATTATTATTATTGTTATAGAAAACCTTCACCATAGTTGTCAATGAAAAAATAGTGGAAATCTTTATTAAAAAAAGTACTAGCCTTTAGTTTTATGGCACTGAATGCTAATTTTGTTTTTCATGATAATGAGCTGCATGTGTTTTCCCCTTGCAGTGAACTGTGCTAGATGTAAGGCTCTGCTGCTAAACAAAGCTATCTTGTATGATTGCTGAAGCCTTAATACTGCCATTGCAAGCAGTCTGTTGGAAACATGCAACACAACTGCTGAGACAGTCATAACCACAGTCAAATTATAACATTTCTTCCCTATTCACTCTCCTCTGTGTTCAAACTGGAATAAAATTAAGCTCCATTTCTTGTTCTAAAAGCTTTTTTGCATATACTGTGGAGTACTTGATACATCCATTAACACTGCTGGCAACAGCGAGTCAGAGTTTTGAAGGGGATTTATTTCCTTGTGAGAAAAGAAGAGCTAGGAAAAATCCTTGCATGAAGTGGGAGCCGCCTCATGCAGTTTTGGGAAAATTTCTTGGTGTCACAAGAAATTCCAAGGTATTTTTCTCCCTAATCCAAATACTACATTCCCGCATTACTCCTATCTTGTAACACCACCCCACCCCCAAAAAGCTATAGTCCTTAACGTAATTTGTTTTGTTCTAGGTCTTACTTGATACCATCGGGATGAAATAAATATTTTTATTTTCCTTTCAAATCTCTCACTGACTAGCTGGTGGGAAATGACAGTTAGCAGTATATCCTGCTTAGGAATGTGGGTTATTATTTCATCATGCTTTTTAGTCCAACATTATATGAAAGGGAGGGAAGTTCACACAGGAGTGTATAGGAATGAGTCGGTGTGTCCTGTGGTGTCAGTATGCAGATGATGCCCAGCTTCATATAGCCTCTGACTTGGCTTCTGCAGTTGAAAAATTTCCTCAGACTGGAATTTAAGTAAGTGTGGACTCACTGAAGTTCGGCCAGAGAGGATGAGCATATCTAGACTGTGATCAAAAAGCAGATCCATCGATAAAGAGCACATGATCTATTATTTTCCTTTGTGATTTTGAGGTAAAGTCACAACCTTGGGTAGTTTACTGAGGAACAGGCTGTGATGTAAAAAAGCCAAACAAATGTAAAATACAGGGAGAGCCCTTTCCTCCAGTCCTCTCCCTGCACACACGTTCTTCAGGAGGGAGTGCAGTGCTGGTGTGATGGGAATGACCTTTTTTGGTTTCAGAGATTGCTGCTACCTCAGTTTTGGCTGTTTTTCTGGTTTTGGCTGTTTTTCTGGTTTTGGCTGAACTTTAGGGTCACACCCACACTTAATAAAGGGCCCTTTAGCAGAACATATTGTCATAGCTATGTGACCTCCATAGTAGCAGAACATACTGTCACAACTATGTGACTTCCATAGATGTGGATGTAGTCTGGTTTTGACTCAGATTTTCCAGATAGCTTAGTGACAATCTTTCTCCTCATATTACAGCAAAGTCTGTGATTGTTGGACACCTGAAGATATTTTTTTTTTTCTTTAAAAGGGCAGAGATTGTTCCAGGAATATGACTTTTTTTTTTTTCTTTCTTTTTTTCCTTTTAGAAAAGGATCCCAATTATGGATTTCCCTCCCTTTCCCCTCCCCCAAATCTGTAGTCTTGTACAAACACTCCCAATTTTCCTCACCTTGTAAAATTCATTTCCACATCTTCGTGTGGCTGACAGCTCAAGACACGAGTATTTCGGGAAGCTGCAAGGACCAGGAGGTCTCGCAATGACTCACAACTGCTACATGGCAATCCCTTCCTGCTGTGGTCCCTCTAGCTGTCAGAGCCAAGCCGGGTGGACAGCTGGGTCCCAGGCCCCAGGATGACCCACTGGACCTGACCACTGCTGCCCCCTCTGACTTGCTTCCTCCCCGGCCATGACCAAAGTGTCTCAGTAGTCCCTAAGCGAGCATAGCCCCGCTCCTGGAGCCTTGCCTGAATAAAGGGGAGGCATTTGTATTCTGGTAAGCTCTGTGCATGGCAACAGCCACAGATTGGCACTTTTTCTAGACTTCTGACCCACTTATTTCCAGGGTTTGTTTTCATGGTGTGTATGTTATCTACTGTCTTAGGGTACGTTTGGAACATGGGAAAGATTTAGCTGTTTACAGTAAGCTGCCTAATAGCTTATCTGCTGTGGCACTGGAGGGTGATAAAGGCAACTCAGCTAAAAATAGTTTTACAGTTCCTTAAATGTTGGGGTCTGAATAAACCAGGAAAAGTGCTGCATAAACTAAAATAAAACTGGGTAAAGGCACCTTTTCTTCGCTAGGCTTTATTAGTTTTGATAGAGCACCAGCATGGTTATCCACTTGGACTTGCTCATGTCATGTTAAAGGCTGGAGAGCACTCAGTTGCAGATGCCTGGGCCAAACAGTCATGTTTCTTTAGAAAATGTTAGAGGAAGAGCACATGTATACAAATGCTCCAGTTTTTGTGTTTATAAAATAAAAGTTTGGAGGTTGCTTGCAGAGTTGAAGATTGGATGTTTTTCAACACATCACCTCCTAGGGTTTGAGGACAGAAAGAAATGTCTAGATCATCTACTCTGCTATTCTACATAGCATCCACTGCAGGGCTTCCCTGAACAGAGCCTTTAAATCAGGCAGAGAAATCTGTTAGACTGTCATCTAGTCTCATGGATGATACTGCTGGTGAAAAAGAAGACATCTCAGTGCTCAATTAATTGTTCCTCTGCAAATGTCACCAGCTTTGGCTTTCACCCAGAAGGGTCTGTAATGTCTTCCTCACCGACACCATGAGGCTGGAGAGAGCGTTCTGTGGGAGAGTATGTATGGAGAGAGGCAGTTCATTAGATCTAAATCTGGGGATGAACTATCCTCTCTTTTTCTTCAGTTCCCTGCCACTTGTCCCTGTAACCAGTTTTGTGTTGGCACTGCTTATGTGGCCATGGGGTGAACCAATTCAGGGACCTGGTGCAGATGAAAACCTTAGGCAAATAGAAACCGGCAGGTTAGCTGTCAACCAGAGCAGCTCCCTGAACTGGCTCATAGCATAATGAAGTTACTGGTGCCAGGACAAATGGTCTGATACCTACACAGAGTGAGCTCTGTCCCTTCGGTCATCACATGACTCTTCTCTACATCCTCTGCAATTTATCAGCATCTTCTGAAGTGCTGATTTCAGGTACTGGTCATTCTAGTAAGGGAATGCACTAAAGCAAAGTAAAATTTCCCTGTCCTTATCCGTGTTTTTATGTTCATCTGTCCAAGGTTTGCATTGGCAGTCCTGGGGATTTAAGAGTCACTGGATTTTACGCTCAGTAAACCACCACTGTGAGGACCTGTCCTCCAAATGTCCCAGTTATCAGTCCAGATGCAAGGCGGTGCATAAGGTGTTTTCTTATTAAACGTACCACCGTTTAACTTCTAACAATTAAACAGCTTTAAAAAGCAAAGCAAAACTAAAACAAGATCTATTTTCTACACATCGGTGTTGGTGGACACTATTCCCGTGTCACATGAATGTTCAGTCTAGTTTCTTACTAGTTATTACATTGGATAGGGAGCTTTCATCTAGATAAATGGATGGCTGAGGATCGATGACAGGCTGGGAGTCTTCAAGTTCCCGAATTACCCAAGTTTTTAACCACTGTCTTCAAACACAGTTTGTTCATTTTTTTTCCTTGCTTTGGAGCTTCCCCAGGCTTCTGAGACTTTCTGCATTAGTAACTACACAGGGTCGTAAAGACACTAAAGGTAAATTGGCCAGACCTGATTAAAAGAAATACTTGTTGCTCATCTTTTTTGGATTAGGCTCAGAAGGGAAATAGTTCATTATTCTCCACAGACGTGCAGAGCAAAATATTTATACTTTTCCTGAATGAACAAGCCTCCAACTTCCATCTAGTAATAAATCAATACAATTTGTAACATTGTTCCTAATAAAATTAAATAATTTTATTCTTAATCATACTGACTGCTACTTTCTTTGTGCTCTTTTTCCTCACCTTATTGAATTTATACAATGCGATTAGTACAGAATTTGGAATTTATAGCTCAGCTCTTGATTCATACAAGTTGTGATAGCCTTCTCTTTCCCTATTAGAGTTTGTATCTATGACTTTTTAATAGGAGGTATCTGGATCCTGTCCTGGGATGTACTGGGTAACTGTAAGTCCTACTGCTCTCAATAAAAGGTGCTGTCACTGCAGGATGTACGTAACGATTTAGACAAAAACCGTGCTGTCTCTTTTTTTTACCTTCCAGACTTTACATTTATTTGCTGAAACTGTAACCCAGGATTTAGAAATATAGTATTTTTAAAGCTAACTTTCTTGATATGCAGTTAGTGGGAATTTATGCCATAATGTTACTTTGTGTTTTGACTGTTTAATCTTGCTCTATCTATTGTGGTGCACATCCAAAGAATAGCTAGAGGATATACCAAAGAAGCATGTAGCACTATTTCGACTCATCTAGAAGTTGCTTCTCCGTTATTTACGTTATTCCCAAACTCCATTTACAGAGTCACACAAGAACATTGCCAATGTGCATTTTGAAGTCCTACACACGTGGCACATGGCTCATTCCTTTGCTCTTACCTGGACTTGCACTCACTGGAATTGGCATTTGGTTTTTTTTGAGGCCCTGCTTCCAATACATTCCTCCTCTACGTATGAGTTGGTTTGGAAATGAGAGGGACAACAAGGAAACTCAGCTGTGCTAAAGGCATGGGGCCAGGAAAGAGTCATTAGTACAACTTCTTGGCTCCTAAGGGCTGTACCCTTTGCCTACCCACCCCACAAACTCATGGTGTGTGGAGGCTGATACTGCCTGGGTAAGAAATAAACACTTAGCATTACAAAGCATAGGTTGTAGTAGCTTTCTCTTACTTTGTGTTCATCAGGTTACTCCTCAAGAAAAGGCCCTATTGTAGGTTTAAACACGATTTTGGCTATAATTCCCTCACTATCATACATACAGTCATCCTCACCATTTTTCCTTTCATAGTCTTTTAAATAGCTCAGTGTTCTTCCCACATTTTCATTTACAGAATTGTTAGACAGGTGAAGCCATGATTACCTTGAGCCAGCAAAGCTAGGTAGTTTTACCTTCTCTCCCTGGAAGAGCTCTTCTGGTGTTTGCTTTCGGGAGCGACAGGAGGCACCTGCAATGACAATGTGTAAGTTAGCAGTGGGCAAGGACCTCCCTGCCCAATTGCTACCCTGGCTCTGAAGGGCACATCCCTTGGATGGGTTTGCTCAGCTCAGCTGAGCCAGCTGTGGTGGGATCACCGCACAAAGCGGGATGGCCAACCTGCATCAGCCTTGCTTTGCACTTTGGCAGAGCTGCAGGCTGGGGGATGACCATGCTTGTCCCTGCGGCAGCAGCCCCACCTTCTGAGGGGGGAGGCTTTTGTTGACACACTGCTTGTGCACTTCACATACCTCTGCTGTTTCTGGTGCCATCTGCGGTGCTGGTGGCTCGTCGTCCCCCTCGCTGGCCAGCCCAGCCACCTCCTCTCCAAGGAGTTCCTCGTGGTGGTCAGTGAGGAACTCCACGAGCTGCGTCACCTGCACACAGCAAACCACTGGTTTCACCGAGGGGGCTGATAACGGCTCAAACAGCCTTTCCCAGCCTGACCTGTGCTCACCCCTCTGGTGGGATGTAGCACCGAGACTCACCAGAAGGTGACAATGCAGGAGCCACAGGGCCAGAGGAAGACAAGGGAGCTGCCGGTCTTCCCTTCCTCCTCCTTCTTCTGGGCAGCATCCCCTGCTGACCCCTTCCTGCCGCTCAGCACCTGGAGCAGGCCCAGGGCCAGGCAGAGCTGAGGGCGCGGGGTGCTGCCACGTCTGCAGAGAGGAGCGGCAGGGAGTGACCTGGAGGTGGCCGAACCCGCTGGCTCCCCTCTAGCGCCCGCCTGCCATGGACACGGCCACAGGTGCATCCAGCACCAGGGTGCTGGGGGCCTGGGGCTGCTCCTTGGCTCTCCCTGCTCTGGTGCCCTGGTGCCAGGGCCAGGGCTTGGGAGGAAAGGCAGCTGGGCTCTGTGAGTCTTACTTGGTCTTGGCGATGACCACGCTGTCCCTGAAGAGGAGGAGGTCCCTCTTCTTCTTCTGGCCGTGGCCCTGGGCCACCCGCACGCGCTCCCGCAGCAGCGGCTCGGGCGATGCCGGGTCGGGCTCACGTTGCTGCTCGGGGCCGGGGTCGTCCCTGCAGAGCAGACGGCGTCGGGCATGAGCAAGGCGGCTGCTGCGGGGCCCGGCTGCGCCGGTGCGTCCCCGAGCTGTGGGGGAACCCACCTGGACCTGCAGCAGCAGAGCCACTGGCCCATCCTGGCAGGGCCAGGAGAAGACACACGAGATATAAACTCGTGTGTAAAACAGAGAGAGCGGGAGCGCTCCTCTACGGGAGATTTGCACCCCCAGTGCTGCTGGCGCTGCCGAACACAGCACCGTCTCTGCAGGCACTGGGGCCGTTGCTGGGCCAGCACCTTGATATAATGGAACACCATGGTGACCTCACAACATGGGGAATGTGGGGGCCCAGGTGGGGCAGGGCCCTGTGGGGCTCTCCCCAGGGTGCCCGTGTCTCTGTCATTACTGGGCAGCCCAGACATGGGCTAAAGTCAATGGTAGCTATGCTAGAATGAGAACAGGTTGAGTTGCCTGCTCATACTTTACCAATGGCTCAGACACAGCTAGGGGATCTCACTTCCTTTCTTCCATTTCCCTCTCCCTCACCACCTGGCAAAGTTCCTCACTGACAACACTGTATCCACAGTTTCTGGTATCTAGAGCTGCAGACCCCTGTTACACTGCCAAACTTGCTCATTACACTGAACTATCTGACAAAAGTGTCTTCTTCCTGTGAGCTATGGCTCAAGCCAGAGATGTTTCAAGAAAGGAGGTAGATGTAGGGTCAAATGACAAACTGCAGAGAACTCAATGTTTTTTTAGTTACAACTGGATCCCTTCATTAAGTGATTTTTTCAGGTGCATTTCCGGGGAAAAAAATCAAATCAAAATTGCTATTCTGCTTGTACAGAGTAGCAGTACACTTTACCATCTAAAATACTGGTTGTGTACCATTCTAATCCTGTACACTTTACCATCAAAATATTGGTTGTGTGCCAAAGACATATGTGCTCATGAGAGTCTAGAGGAGAGGGTTTCTAATGCAGGTTAGCACAAGACTCTTGCAGAGAAGCAACTGCTACACAAATTAGGTAGGTCCGTGCTGAGTCTACCTGGCTCATCCTACCTGAGTAACTTGGGATCCTATCACAAATCACACTCCCAGTGAGGTCAATAGCTGTTATATTTACTTCCAAAAAGAAATTTCAATGCTTCTGCTCTTTCAGAGCTCTCTGTTAACTCGTCTTCCAGAATTTCTTGTGAGAGATCAAGCTATTGTAGGAACATTGAAACCAAGGGGTTGATCTGGATACTAATCCAAAACAAAGGTCTTTGCATTAAAACTTATACTGAGTTATAGAAAAGGTCTTCAAGGGAAAAGAAAGCAGCATGAATCCATTTGCAAAGTTTCTATGCTACATAGCCAGTTTCTAACTACCTTTGATCTCAAAAGGTGGAGACATGGGAAACTTTATCTTAAATCAATGGGCCAATAGTTTTCTGTGGCATGCGTTGACGTGCAGCCATTTTTGGTTATGGGAAAGGTGAACGGGCTTTGCAAACTCTTACTAGTGGTGCTGTCTGTTTATCTACTTTAACATACTGCCACTTAGTGATAGGAGTTCAGTATGGCAAGAGAAGCTGAACTATGCTTCCGTGAAGGAGTAGACATCTGCCATAAATCAGTTCATTCATTTTCACTCTATTGTTGGAAAGACGGGGGGAAGGGGGGAGGAGGCGGGAAGTGGGGAGAGAAAGAGTTTGGTTTGGTTTCAACTGGATTTGGTTTGGTTTTTACACAAATAGTTTGGCAATAATCTTTTGTTTCCAGTCATTAGAGGTTATAAGGCTATTACTTATTGACATCAGCATGCCTCTTAGGTTAAAGCCTTTTACTTGTATATTTACACATTCTTTTCATCATTTCAGACGTGTGTCACTCATGCTTTGTCTATGACCCATCTTTGTATTTAACATTGATTTTGGACCTGACATGTAGCTTGTCTGAATCTTACTAAATCCTGTGAAAATTAGCCTCATAAATAGGGCAGAAGAACTGAGCTCCTAAATTTTGTCTGGATCGTATCTTGACTCCCAAGCTACATTCTTTGGATTTTACCATGTGTGGGTTTTCCAATAGCATAAATATCCCTTGTAGGAGGCACTGCAACTGATGTAAAATTTCCTGTTTGTTGTTATTATCCTGAGCATGAGATAAAATTACTTATATTTGTTTAGTCACAAAAAAAATTTAATATTCCCTGACAGTGGGTTGTATTTTCATTACAAGAAAAAAAAATACAAAAATACAATTAATAGACTCTTCCTGATCTTTCAATCCAGTTCAATATTACCAAGGGTGACTGGGTAGCACACATTGTCTCTATTGTGAGTTTGCCAAAATCCACATTAAAACTGTTTCTTTGGGAGGTTTGTCCCCATTTTTCATGTGGGAAAGCTTTCTTCTTGTCCCTGTACTCAATAGAAGAAACTATTGTAATCTCTTGCATACATTCGTTATGAGTGAAACTCACTTTATGACACAGATGAAGCTTAGCTCTTTTCTCCCCCCCGAAGTTACCATGAGACACTTCTAGAAGGCAGTCTTATCCTGTTTTGGTTCTTGCTTTGGTCTCTTGATTTCCTTTCTAAATGTGAGCTTAGACCCTGTCCTATTGTCTCTTGTGATAGAAAAATATTATCACTTAGTCAGAAGATTAATTTGGAAGGAGAGATTGTTACTACTACGAATTACCTTCATGTTGTCTCATTGGTGAATAAAATGAGATAGGTATCAAGTTTTTGGGCAAGTTCTGCTATCTCTTTGATTAGTTTTAGAAATGACAGTAGTTAAAAGACCTCTTCTCCTGGTGATTGCTTTGTACTTTCCCACCACTTGCACTAATAATTGCAAAAGCAAGTGGTGGATTGTGAGGTTTTAACCCATATTTTATGGGTCACAAATGGGCTCTAAAAACACTGCAGTCTTGCAATTTCATCTAGAGATAATTATTAGATAATGTCAGTAGTAAATTATTTGCTGCTCGTAAACTTCCTCATATTCACTACCCATAGGTAATAAACTACTCCACCATCTTAAAGAGAAAGTATGTTTGAAACTATTTGCTAGCACTTTTAAGTGTTGTACACACAATGAGGAAACCATTGCCCCAGCATGGCATACTCAAAGTAGACATATCATTACACATGCTGGACTAGAATCAGATACACGACTGTCAATCCAGACCAAGAGTCGTGGAGTTACTGACCTGCTTGGAGTTGTCTCTTCATCCCTGATGGATCTCAGCAGAGTTGCTCTGGGTTCGCACAAGTGTAAGAGAGACCAGAACCTGCCTTTTTTGCATCATGTCCCAAATGCACTTATGTCTCCTTCAAATACATGGGAAGTTTTTGGTTCAGAAAACCTGTTCCGGTTCAATTGTCTTGTTTCAGATGACTCCTAGCCAGTATGGGGAGAACTCTTTTAAGACCTTTCTGTCTTAAAGTAGAACTCAAAGGTAAAAGGCCATGAAACCATTTTGACAGCACGAACATAAAAGGTTTAAACTTCCCAGGATAGTATTGTAAAAATAGGAGGATTATCAACTTGCTTTTTTAGGAAAGCTAAAACTTTTAGAAAAGCTACTTGGTGATGGCTGGCATTATCCATTTTACTGCACAATAATCAGCCACATCATTGCCTATAACTTGCATGCAGAGTAGACGGTGCACTATATTTCTAATCAGATCCATGTTCTATTTGCTTGTCCATTCAAGAGACCTCAAAATCACATTTTCTGTTTTAAAATATAATGAATTCAGGCAACCCAGATTGTTTCCGCACTACCACAGACCTGGCTGTTGCTGTTGTGACCCTCCCACAGAGCAGTTCACCTAATGTCAGGTAATTTAAATGATAAATTTAACAGTTAATTAAATTAATCCAAAACACACTCTTTACCTCCAAGAAAGCAAGACTGGAAAGAAAACACATTAACAGCAATTTCATTATATAATGTATTGTGCTGAAAGCTCTGCATGAAGTTGGTTCTGCCACTGACAGAATCACTTAGAAGTAATCAGGTACCAGAGTAGCCTTGACTGAAGCGTTCAATATCTCTGTGAGTGAAGGTCTTCTGCAGAAGTCTTTACCATATCTTTTTTATTAATGGCATATGGGCTCCCTTTCAAGGCAAATTTTCTTCTGTATATACATCTACTGCATGATGCCTCACATGGTTTTGTATTAGGATCTGGAACCCCTCAAAAAATCCAAAAAATCCTTTACAAATTCTATAACATTGTGTAAAGCCTCAAAGGGAAAAAACCCACTTGCTTCAATTCCGACTACTGGTAGCGATGGCTATGTCACAGTAATAGAACTACACTCAGGCCTCAAAAGTGGACTTAGGGTGTTCCCCTCTATTGAAACCACCAAAAATAGATCCTTGCTCAGTGTGTTGGGAGTGCGCTTCCCATTACTGGAGTCCTGAAGAAAAGGAAATAAGCCCCAAATCCAGGGGAACTCTGTGTCAGTATTATCTTTTTGTTTGATTTGCCTCTTTTTCACAAGACTCAGTGCTCAAGCAGATGCCCCTTACTAAAACTGCTGCCGGCAGATGGAGGGGGCTTGTCAGAGCTGTGCCTGGAAGCTCACAAGGCAGGTTGGCACGGTATCTGTGTTAGCTAATGCCATCAGCATCTCTTTCATGAGTACTTAAGTCATCCCAAATTTTTTAAAAGACTTGTCATTGTTTTTCAAGTAGATAAAAGCTCCATTACATTTCAGGCTACTGATGCTGCCTTCCTCATGAGTTAGCTGATTTGTTAAACACCACTAGAAATTGATAAAGAATCAAACCGCTGCCTAATTTACAAAATAACAGTCAACTGACACCACATTAAAAGGCTGATCAGCCATCAAAATTATTGCAGTGTGTTTATTTTTTAGATCATTTTTAGTCTTTGAAATGTCAAATGCAGTGATCCATCTGAGCTGCAAATGTGGATGAACATACACAGGAGTGTCATCCGCTTGGAGAAGAGTTGAAAGCAATTGCATATAGAAGCATTACAGAACTTTTACTTGTTCTGCATAAAATTTATGAAGAACAATGTAACCAGCCATCCTCAGTTCTGCTACTTAATCAATTTAAATTTTGAGAGAGATACCCACCTTTTAGCTAACATGCCATTGAGGCATACAGGAAAGACAGGATCATTGTACCTGGCGCATCCTGCCCCTCTGATTGCTGAAGCTCATGAGCCTACAGCCCCTCATGACACATATCTGATGCCACTTGGGAGCTATATATGGTGTTACATTTTTTAAAAAAGAGCCTTAAGCAAATCTTGTCTAGCCATATTCAGGCTTCGCAGAAGAGTTGAGCTTCTGCAGCCAGACGTCTTTATAAATAGGGCATACAGGGCATACATACTCATCAATTTTGTGTACAGAATAGTTGTTAGGAAAATAATAGTAGAATCATAGAATCACAGAATGGTTTGGGTTGGAAGGTACCTTAAAGATCATCTAGTTCCAACCCCTCTGCCATGGGCAGGGACACCTTCCACTAGACCAGGTTGCTCAAAGCCTCGTTCAACCTGGCCTTGAACATTGCCAGGGACGGAGCAGCCACAGCTTTTTTGGGCAACTTGTTCCAGTGTCTCACCACTCTCATACTGAAGAATGAAAATAAATGAACTTTAGGACTATGCAGCCCAGCTTACAGATATTACAAGAAGTAACATGCATTACTTCTTGTGAATTGCAATTTCTTGAAAGGAATTCCTTTAAATACTCTGGTTGCTACTGGTTTTCTTGCAGAGGCTGATGCCATACAGTAGTAAACAGCTGAGCTCCTTGACCTCGAGTGCTGAACAGTGCACGGGAAGCTCACACCGAAGCTTCCTCACAGCTCAGTTTAAAGTCAGCCAACCATGTGACACAGTTCTATTGGAAACTAAGCTTCATTATTTCTGGTGCTCATGGTACCACTTGTTTTTAATTAAATTACTAAATGAGGGATTACATGCAGAGCCTGCACTGATACTGTAATTGCTTCCAGTGATGAAATTCAAATTTCAAGCCGTGAGCTTCTGTAATACAAATGGATCCTTTATCCAGTCAGAATGTAGAGCTGCAGTCAGTTAAAAATAAGGTAATAGCTTTATTCACAGCAAAAGGGCTGTTCTGACATTAGCATCGTGATTGTTCTGTGACCTTTTCAAATAAACATGCATTTAAACATGCAATCATGCCAATAGATGAGTTGTACAGACACCAGAGCTAAACTTGTATAATAACAACTGCTGCCAGTTTTCTTCAGTTACGGTCTGAGTATGTGAGACAGAAGTATCCGTTTTAACAGATTTGGAGTTTTCAAAGTTAGTAAGGAGTGGCATGAGCACATCTATTCTGACCCCTTTATTACTACTGACTGTAGAACTACTGCATCACGTATGGTAATCGATGGTTGAATTACAGCACAGCATTTAGAAAAGAGTTACAGGAAGAAGATTCATGCTGCTCTTTTAGTGTAAAACAGGCAGAGAAGCAGGTTATCCCAAAACTCCAGTCTCAAGGTAAAAATGCTTACGTGCAAGAGTGGAGCATGTATATGGACGTTCACACAACAGAGAACTGGCTGAGCATTGTTTTTAAGAAGACATCAAATCTTAATTCAAGTATATCGCATAACATTGAGTCATTGTCTAAATTACCATTGTTAAAATTTACCCACAGGGTCTGAAGAGCTTGCTTTTGATGTAGAATGTGTCAAGTCACTACTTCACCTTTTTTTTTACTAAACTAAGTACTGCTTACATCTCTCTGTATAGGGCATATTTTTCAGTTTTGTTTTTATTTTGGCAATAGATTACCATACCTATTATGGTGCAACCAAGCATTCACCAGCTGCTCGCTCAGTTACCCTGCAGTGGGATGGGAGAGAGAATTGGGAAAGCAAAAACTAGAGAAAACCATGGGTTGAAATAAAGACAGTTTAATGAGTGAAAGAAAAAACTCCCAAACAAAACAAGTGGTGTAAAGGCAAACATTCATTCATCTCCTCCCACAAGCAGACCAATGCCCAGCCAGTCTCTGAGCAACCTTGGAAAGACTACTACCCTAGTTTTATTGCCGAGCACAACATCCTGTAGTATATTGAATACTCTTTTCAGAGTCACTTGGGGTCAGCTGTCCTGGCTGTGTCCCCTCCCAGCCTCTTGCCCACCCTCCGCCTCCTCACTGGTGGGATTGGGCAGGGGGGACAGTGAGCAAGCTCTTTTCAGCAACAGCTAAAACACTGGCGTTACAAGCACTGTTTTGGTCGCAAATTTAATACACAGCACCAAATCGTTGACTGTCATGAAGAAAATTAACTGCCTCACTTAATGAAAGCAAGCAAGCTGGATCTGAGATTTGATTCTTATGGTTCACAGAGCGCTGATTCCCTGAACCATGTGTCTGTGGACTAAGGCTATATAGGTGGAAGTACCTGCAGTAATTATTCAGCTTAAATTGCAATGGATGATGCTAAAGAAGCACCTGTTCTAATGTTTCAGAATTATATTTATTTTGCAACACAGATTAAAAAAATTATGAAATGACACTGGTGTTAGAGGTACATGAAGTCAAGAAAACATCCATTCCATTTTGCAACTGTAAAAGAAAAACAGATGTAAATCACTTAACCACTTTTTTGACTGCAATCACATTTTAAGTTGCTGCTGCTCAAACAGACAATTTTGATCCTGATTCCTTTTCTTGGGACACCAGTTTTCCCTGCAAATCATGGCTCTATTTCTGCCTGCTTCTTCAAAAATGGCTGCTCAAATTAAGTATATAGCTCATCTGTGTTAAGTTATGTGATAAAAATCTCATCTCCACAGATATAAAGGTGGACAGATGAGCCATGGTAAGTGGGGTAACTCAAGTAAAACCCTGCCTGGTGACTTCCAGGCCCACCACAGAAGATACCAGCTCCAGGGGTGAAACCCATCACCATCATTTGAGGGGAGCAGTCCCTTTTGGACTGATGGGTGTCACTGCCTAGGGGCATGTGACATGTTATGGGATACAAGGTTCTGGGATTGTGCAGAACTTGCTATAGGATGTGCAGGGGAGGAACTAGCTGGTAAGTAGGTAAAGTGGCCCAGGAACCAGGGGGTATCTGAGACTAAGACCTGGAGAAGAACTGGCTACTGGAAGCACCAGGAGAGTCCTGTTCAACTGTTGGAGTGATCTTGGGGCTTGAAGGTTAACTAAGAGACCCTTGTGTGCACGTATGTGAGGCACTTGGAGACAAGAGGATCCAGGGACAATTTACTGGACAGGCTGTGTGTCCGAGCCCAGCTACTGGAAATCCGTGTTGCATCTATATCCAGATTTTTCCCGCAAACAGGCCTCCATCCTGACCAGCAAGAGAGAAGAACAGGATGAAGCCATGAGTCCTGTTTGTGTTCATGTGTGTCTGCCTGGGTTGATCTGCGTGGCCAGATGGGTATGTTTATTTCTATACACGCATTGTACACACACATTTGTGCATGTACCCACTGGGAATATATCCTCAGCCTTACAGCTGGTCGAAGCTGGGTGCCTGGAGCTATGGCAGCCTCATCTCCATGGGGCTGCTAGATTCAGCAACCCACATGAACCTGTACTGATGTTTCAACACGTTGTTTAACAAATACTGAAGGCCGGATTGCCTTTGATCTAAAGGTACTATACATGCAGAAGTGTAACAGCAGTGACCTTTGTTTTGTTCCTTCATTTTTAAGTATCCCTTTTTTTATTCCTTTACTAAGGCCTGCCTTTCTGCCACATCTATGTTTGTATTATAGTTTGAAAAGGTATCTGGCAACTTACTTCATTAGCACATAAGAACTTCTTGCTCTACGTTGGCAAAGTTCATCCAAGCTCAGAGGTACCTTCTGCCTTGGAGGTATATCACCTCTATGGTCTGTCTCTTTACAGCACAGCAGTAGCATTGTCCTGGCACTGCATGTGGAAGGAAAGCTGTTGAAATAAACTGTGTACAGCATATGCAGAGCCCGCTTATTTTGTTATTCGTATTATAACCTCAGCTCATTCTCATTTTATGTATTTTGATCCAGGTATAAAGCAGGTTTTATTATAGAATATGCTTTATTATTATTCTTCCACCTCACACCCCTAAAGGTTGCAGCAGCTTCCATTTCTACCATTTGACTATTTGCAGTGCTTCAAAATAACCATGGCGTGCCTGTCCTTTTTAGCATCTAATTACACTTTGTAAGGGCTTGATTACCAAAATGCATTAAACAATAATTAGATAAGGATATTTTACATCTAAACAATAAAGTTGAAAAGAACAATATAACTGGTAATTGGCCTTGACCAAGGTAAATAATGGCCTTTTTTTTTATTTACATTTGGTTGTCCCCGTAAACTGCCTACTGGGTTGTACAGGAGTAAGAGGCTAGCAAAAATCTGAATCCCCATCCATCAGTATTAATCTCACACTTTACTGAGGCCCCATCCATTTATCTTTCCGACACAAATTAGAAATTCAAGAGTTTTAACAAATGAGCCTGCAAATGTAAACTTATTAGGCCATATATTTTTACTGCACACTGTGCAGTGCCCTCCACAAAGCTGTCCCTTCAGAGAGTGTTTTCCTATTTTGTGTTATTGATGGCAGCTAACTAATCACATTTTTAATGTTGTCTTTGGGGAGGGCTGTTTGAGTGAATGTGCAAACTAAACTACCCAGAATAAATCTACCTTATTAAATGCTTGAAATTATGTGTCTTTTACGATAAAGAAACTCTCGAGCATTGTTACATTTGCTAACCTTCTTTTTGCAGAAATCAAAAGACCGGGATTAATTAAAATAATACATCAAAACAGGGGTTTGTACAGAACATGTCTGCGCGTGAGAGAAAGGCCAAGAAAAATTGGTTAATTGGTCTCTTCATCCCTGCTCTTTTTCCCTCCATTGAAATATCTTTAAAAAATACTTTTAAACTAACCTTTTTTAGCTAAATATTGTAATTATCTAACTCTTGGAGAATTCACTAGTGAATGGATCAAAATGCAAACCTCGAGACACAGCCCTCCTCCTGCACTTGCCACAAGAGTTTGTCAAAGCTTCCACATAGCAGGAAGACTCTCTGAACAAAGTGTTTGATTTACAAAATCAGGCTATTTTATTGATAACCAATTCCTGAAAGCTTCTGTTAAGTGACATATTTAGTTATCTATCTGCTTCTTTTATGGCATAGGTGTTCATATATGTTGTCAAATTTGTAGAATTTTTGACAAGACTGGGAAAAGAAGGGACTGATCTGAATGGCATAGGCTTTTCTACAAGATCATGTTTAAAAGCTTTTAATATGCACAGATAAACATCTTTGACCAATGACATCCATGCTGTTTTATCTCATCATTCCTGGCATTTAACAAAATGATGTAATTACTTCAAGGGTCTTTATTACTTTGATAAAAGGCAGGTTAAATCATTTTAACCAATGATCAGTAGAAATGCTAATTGCCCTTTTATTGCTCCCTTCCCAGCAGCAAATACAAACATGGGTGATACCTGGATTCTTATCTTCAGGCATATTATCTGTTTCAAAGATTTGAGCAGTGAAGATGGTTTGATTTGATCAGGACCTTTAGTACATTTCATTAGTGACTCCTATAGAAAAGGCAGAGAACATTTTCCAGTTTTCAGACAGGTAGGAAATGAAACTTGAGGATGAATGATTTTATGCTTTAAAAGAAAGGGAAATATTAATTTTAAATATACTTCCTCATATAGAGAAAGGGTGAGAGTTTTAGAAATCAAGGCAGTTCAGTTTGCTTTACACCTGTAACAGTCCAAGTGGCTAATTATGCCCTGATCACCATTTAAAATCAGTTTTCATTTGAAGCAGTCATTTATAGCAGTGTTTCCATGAAAATGGAAATCAAGCACCACAGTTCCTCATATCAGTCCGAAGAAGAAAGACCATTAGCACAGGGCAAGATTAAGCTTTATGAAAGGCACACAAGTTTTATTTTCTCTATTCTTGCTAAAATACTTGCAATGAACTAGTTAGTCACCATCGTTCTTTTCTTAATTAGACTTCAGATTCTACAGTACTTGGTAGTTAATAAATTATTTGGATTATTCTGTATCAACTGTATTTGTACATTGAAAAATATGTAACCATGGGTTTACAACAGTTTTGCAGCTGTTGTACCAAGCAATCTGCTTGTTAGATGCAGTCACATTTTTAGCAAATTACTTGAAATTTTCCTGAATTTTTTTCCTATTATTAATATGTACCAATGGAGGAACCTGTAAATGCCATTACAGTAGTAAAATTATCTAGCTGAATTTCAGAGCAATGAATATTCTGCCATTTCAATACAATATATATCCTATAAATAGCACTCTAATGGATATGAAATTACAAATACTGTTATGTTGTTGAAACCCTACGGCTTGTGCTATAGAGGAGGTCAGGCAAGATGATCATAATAGTCCCATTTGGCCTTACGATCTATGAATTTCCAAGAGTTATAGGTATAGTTTAAGTGCACCCTCAGCATGAGTTGCCTTATTATTTAGCAGAAAGGGGGAAAAAGTAACATTGTTCATGCTTATACTGTAATGCAGTAGGTCAACACACATTTTACCCACAGGGTAAATAAGTTTTCTTTTTTTATATAAAACGAACAGGCAATTTAGCATATGTCTTTCTTTGCATATACCTACAGACCATGGCGATGTGTATCTTTTCTGTGCGTGCTTATTCTTTTCATTTAACTATAGTCGAGAGCTAAGCTCATGGGAAGGGGGTCAGCTTTGTATAATAAAACACATAGGGAGAGATGGACCAGTTGTCTCTCTTACATGCTGATGAAGTTACTTGCAATCTAAAGCAAAACAAAAAGCAAATTAATGGAATTTTGTTTATTCTAACATCCAACCTAAGAGACTGAGCTGAGGAGAAACCTTTATTTACCCAAGCAGACCTGGGAAAATGAGAAAATCCCCATGAATTACAAAAAGGTACTTACAGAAGCACAGGAGACTGGTTTTAATCAAACATCAATAGATATCTAGTTGAAGGATAAATGGAAAGTGTACATTTTATTAGAGCTGAGGGAATATGGCAAAACATTTTCCATTAGCACTTGTTCAAAATTTTAGACACATTTCTTGCCCTTGCTCTGTTATGTTTCTTTGACTTGCCCAGCAAAACATTTTATGGATAAGGATATTGAAGGATGTAGAACTTGAAGAAATTTTGCAATGTAATTTCTGAAATTATAAATCAGTCATTTACATCAATAACCCAGTTTGGAGAACTGCATGTTCACATTTGCTTAGGAGACAGATCAGCTTAATGAAGAAAGTTTAGAATTTAATCGCCTTTTTAAAAAACTGCCTTTAAGTTCTGCTATCACAAGTATTCTGACTACAAAACTTACCCTGAGAGCCAATATTTTGATTTGTGGCTCTTGTAGTTGTTCCCTTCCATTCTCGTTTTCTTGCACTACTTCAGAATAAATCTAACAATACACGTAACTAAGTTTAGAGAGGTAAAGGAGGAAAAACAAGGGATAAGGATTTTTTTTGTAATGAATGAAAAAATTCCAGGATTAACAATAAAATTTCCATGTTGCAGTAAGCTAAATTAGAAAAGAAAACAATAAATTAATGCCCTTTTTTCTTGTTAAAATCTGAGAAAAGGCAGAGGACAGAATCTTACTCACAAGCATAATTCTTCCTAAGACTGATATGGTGCATGAGCCTAAATATTTAATTCAGTTCTACCAGCTTCAGTATCTGTATGAGATTTCTAGATCATATCATTGCATGCTAAGAAGAGATAAAAATTTATCAATAGATATTAATCCTGGTGTTGAAGAACAGGATAACTAATGGATTTTTATTGTTCTCTTTCTATGAAGAAAATGGATTTTGAAAATTGTACCTATTTTCTTGGGTAGATAAATCTTCTTCTGCCTCTTTGATCACACAGATATCTCAGGACATTTCAGCTGTCAGGATGTATTTTTACAAGTGGGAGAAGCTGGGAGGGAATATTAGATTCTTTATGGAACATCTTGTTGAAGGTTACTCAGAATAACCTAAAAGATGTAACAACATTCTGGAAATCTCCAGGCCATATTTTTGGTCTGGACCAAGAGCTGCTGCTTCATTGATTTTCAGAATCAAACCTGTTGGCAATGGCAGCATTAGCTTCAGTTTGTCAAGTACAGAATGAAGTTTTTTGTTAGCTAACTCATTTCTTGAATTGCTGTTGCTCCTCAGTTTGGTGCTGTGCGCCTGACATGCTAATGAATAGTATCTTCCAAACATGTCTGTATCTCTCTTTTCCAAATACTTTATTTTGTAAATATGATTTGTGTATTTAGTGCAATTCATTGGCAAACTCAAGAAAGAAGAGAGGAAAGAAGGTCAACTTTGGAAAACTGTTAATGAGGAAGGACATAAAATAGTATGATGTGAAGGAAGGATAAGAAAAAGGAAACTGATAGTATTCTAGTGATCACAAACAAGCAAAATGTAGTGAGCATAGAGTACAGCATGAGTTATTTCTCCAGCTGCATTTTTAATGAGAGTAGATTTCAGTCATAAAAATGAGGAAAAGAGCAAAATTTAATGGAGAAGGACAGTGATCTCCAATACACTGAGCTGTGAATGTTAATATCTTAAATTGCTGCAGTTAAATGCATCAGTCTTCATCAAAGCCCTTCAGCCTGTTTAGCCTAGTAAAATGAAGGCTGCAATGACATGGCTCATGAACATATCAAGGAAGTAAACATCACGAAGGCGGAACAGCTATTTAAAACAAAGGACAGCTCACCATAGTTAACCTGGAGGTAAGTCCGTTTAGGTGACAAATTATATCATTCTCAATAAACAAAAAAAATAATGCCTTTTTTGGTGTACAACCTACCCGGAGAAATGTATCAAAATGTCCTACAGTTTTAAGATACATCTTGATGAGTTTATGAAATGGCCTACCCCTGTTATCAGTGAACTCAACTTGACATGAAGGTCACTTCGGGGGTTTTTTCCCCTTCACCAACAGAATGAAATGAGATTATAAAAAGGATTTTAAGCAAAATGTTTACAGTTTGGTTTTGGTTTGGGTTTTTTGGGGTTTTTTTTAATTTTATTTTTTAAGTATATTTCAGTCATATCTGCTGACAAATTATTATATTAATTTGAAAACTTTTATTTTGTTATTTTAGAACTGCTAGAAAAATATTGTTTGTACACATCTAAATATCAGCTTTTCTCATCAAGTTTTTTATAGATGCTTTAAATGACCTTGGTAGATTTGTATCCACTATGCCTATGTTATCATCTACCTTCTTAAATGACAATATATGGGCATTCAGGGTACAATCAGTGCTGATACCAAAGGGGTGGATGATTTGGATAGGTAGATGTTTTTTAGGTTGGTTTTTTTTTTTGCATTTTTGTATAGATAATTGTTTGGCTGAACCTCGTCTCCCTTCACAAAAAACAACATGACATTCAACTGTTTTAATTGGTTAGCTTTTGCTATACATTAGAAGAAGCAACATGTAACTTATACAGATAAGAGAAGAAGATACGAAATAGAAGCATGACATCACTTGTAGGTACCTTTGGAAAACTAAATCAAACCCCAGAGTTTTAAAAAATTGTAATAATTTGAACAGTACTCCATCCATGAGCTTTCAGTGCCAGTTCAAAAATAGGTCTTAATTTCAAATGAATACAAGCACCTCTGTAATAGGCTGCCACAAAATACCTAGCAGTAAGAATGTATTTTATTTACTGTTCCTTTTTGAGAAGAAAATCTTAGTCTTCATTTTGAGATAATATATGTTTCTCCAATATAGATAATCAAAAGCAAAGACATTTTCAGGATTTACAGGAGGACAAGCTAAAATGGTGAAATGCAAAGGCATATACCAGTAATAGACTGCAAAATCAATTTAAGAAGTGCAACTGCAGTTGTCTTTCCCAGGTTTTTAATTATGTGTTTGTTTGCCATGGTGGCCTAATTTAGTCAAGCAGATGAGCCAACATTAAAAGCTGGTAGGAGAGGTAAGTAATCCCCAGGGTGGGCTGCTTGTGTAGAGAGTTTAAAAGCTACATGTACAGAAGCAGAAGCCAAGGCAAATTTGAGAAGGGGGTCCACATGATAAACAGTGAAAAGCCGGCAAATCAAATTTTTCACAATTAGTTGAACAACAACTGTGACAGGTTCAGCGCTTAGCATTTTCATTTGTGTGCTCAAATTTGGTTATCTGTCCTCTTTTATGCAAATGTGATGTGACAGGAGAAGCTGGGAGCACTCAAGCAGGCCGATCACTCACAACAGGAGCTAGGTCTGTACAACTGAGAGGCCTGGATTAAATGGACTGAGTGCTGATGGATAAATGACATAACCCAGGCTGAAAGCCTCAGGAAGTGATTTAGAACTTCCACAAGATGATGCCCGGAACATAAATTGTACTTTATCCTCAAATGTAAAAATAGAGGGGAGAAAAACATCAGCTTCTGCTAGTAAATAACCATGCTTATAATCTCACTAAATCCAACATGCTTGTTGCCTACTAAAATATAAAAGTTAGGAAAACTATGTCTAATAATTGTTTATGCACCACCATGTAACTATACAACTCACTGTGGTGTTTTTGTGCCTACATGGGAGACTTGGAAAGCTGATGAGGCAATTAAAGCATTCACTCTACTTCGACAGACAGGAGCATGGCTGGTGAAATACGTGTACAAACACAAAGTATTTTCACAATGTATGTGCAAGTAATCTGGGAACAAAAATTATCTGGTCAGACAATTCTATCCTGCTGCAGAAGATACAGTAATTAAAGTGATATATTGTGCTAGAAAGCGTACTTGCACATGAAGGGCTAAAAGATGAATTATTTGTGTATAGCTCCCCCTTTGTCAGTTTATAGGAAACTGCAATTCTATAGGTAGGCTTGCCAGAAAGGTATCACAGTTTGCCCCTTTGATTACACCATTAGTACTGAATTAATACTTAATACTTAGTGGATCGTTCAAGAGACCTCCAAACCTTGATAAGGTCCTCCTAATGATAGGAAAGTTTGAATATAATGGTCTATGTATATTTCAAGTTTAAGATTTTTATTAATTTCCTTTAATGACGTTTCTTCTAACTCTGTATCTCACAGACCATCATGTGTTTTGCACTTCTCATTAAATCCAATAGTTACTACGGTCTATAAATTTTTGATTGCTAATTGCCATTTCTTTGTACGTTACCTAAAGCACTAGGATTTTTTTTTTTTAAATACCCTTTCTTTTAGTTAGTGACACTTATCACTGGAGAGGATGGATTCCTTGCAGAATGGTGGTGTCAACTGTCATTGCTTTTCCAAACAACAGGTCTTCCTCAAGGCATCTTTGTCTACCAATGGAACTAGATGCCATTATCTGCTGCTGTTGGACAAAGCTTGGCATTCAAACATACTGCACAACTCAGACAACATCTGAATTACTAACCAAACATGCCCAGTATATGTCATGGGCATTGGAACTTCGTTGGTACTAATAAGTTGTTAGGCCTTAGCACCGCAGAGACTTGGATCAGCTATCCCAAGCCAGAGATCATTCCCAGCAGAGAATGTGGATGTGGGTGTCCTGATTTGAAGCCTAATAGCGTGTATGAGAGTTGTTCCATGCCAGTTGGCCTCAGCATCAGAGAACAGTCCCAGCCATGTTTAATTCACTAGTATTGATGTATTCTAAGAGGCTGAGTACCAACATTCAGACAGGGAACAAGACACTGAAATAATCTATGTCTCCAGTGAGTTCTGCTAAAAGCAAAAGCTACAAAGACATACTGAAATGTGATAGTGCCGCATAGGCAGCAGACTAAACCACAGCATGACTGCATGACATCAAGGCATTTGGAAGCCACCACAGCCCACCACCTTGTAAAATCCTCAGGCAAGGTGATACAGGCAGGAGCATTTGCTGTTGCAAGAACATAAATGTGCTTTTGTCACCATTCGATTGTTAGGGTAGAAGTGCAACTTTTAAGCAATCATTTGTCCTTTGTCTCATAAACATTTGGTGTCAAATTCAGAAGGGCCTGAGATACCCACATCATTTAAAATTTTGTTCAGTATCTTTGTAAACAAAACTACAGAATTGATGCTGAGGGTTCCTAACACGTTATTCCCATAACTGCTAAAAAATACTAAACAGAGTGGCTAGGGAAGACTACTCATTTTTTGTTTGGACATTCAGAAGGCGCAAATTGCTGAGTTCATGAAAAGGCAATGTGTATTTTCACAAGTAACAGTAGATATGGCATTTGGGTAACACTATAGATATTTGCATACGTGCTACTGTTCAGTTTTGAGAACTCTTTAAATTGACCAGTGGACCCATGCAGATAGAAGTAGAAAAATACTTTTCACTGTGATTTTTGGACTCCAACAAAGATTTAAGATTATAGTCTACCTTCATATTAGTATTTTCATTTCTAATGTTTTTGATTACCTGATTTTAGAAAGCAGTCATCAAAGCATACATGACCTCTCTCAGATAGGAGAGTACTTTGTATGGCTCCTAATACTTCAAATGTTCAGATCAGTTCCCAGTCTGCTCAGAGAAAGAAGGGCAAGACAGGACCGTTGATTCTTTGGAGAGCTGGAGAGAGAACTGAAAGGAGTTAGGTGCCAAAATGCTTCTAAAGGTTCAACTGACACATGCTCACCTTAAAGGAACTGTAAGAGTTTAGACCTGTAACTTCCAGCTTATTCTGCAGCCATGATGACCAAAGAGGATTCCTTACTCCTATATTACAACAATATCTCATCATCATTCAATTTCCCGTCTGAAATTAAGATCTGCCCATTAAGTTTCTCATGTAACTGCTTCCTAACTTGTTCACTCAGATAACAGGATTAAACGGTTTAAATAACAGGAAAGATCCATTACTACTTGACTTGTTTAAGCTAACCTATCTGACTTGGACAAACAGGTCTGAACACACAAACACTGTCTGACTGGAAAAGTAGTCTTTCAAAGTAGCAAATGACCAATGGCACAGCATACTCTATAAGGAGTCATAACAAGGAACGCTGAATTCTGCAATCCCTAACCCATCCAGAAGGAGTCACTAAGTGAGGTTTCTCTAAAGTGGTATCTTGGATGCTACTTTAAAGTTCCAGATGAAAGCCTCCATGAAAGCACAAGGCACAGAAACACTATTTCTTTGCCCCAGTCTGTGGATTTAGCATTATTTTGCACATCTTTTATTGAAAGTCTTTTCTGTTGTGCAACAAACTAGGCTACCCACAGGTGTGGCAGACAGTGAGTGGATTGCAGGAAAGGAAACATGGAGATAACCAATTGTCTGGTCAAGAACTCAAAACCTCAGCTTCCATCTGCCTTAGTATCTCCTTCCAGCAATTTAATATAGGTAGTTCATTTCACCAACACCCAGAAAACTTGAACAAAACCAGCCTTGACACTAACCTAATCAGAAGTCCTATTGTGCATGGTACATCCTATTCTTATTCCACTTTCTTTGCACCTGCTTGGTTATCTGACTGGCTAAGGTCCCTCAATGTCATCAGGATTGCCTATGTTCCCTTCCAGTGGTTTAGCTCATCTACACAGATCCATTAGTGGCAATAATCTCTTCCTGCTCCAGCCTCGCCTCAGGGCTGTTTTACCCAGCTGGCAAACCCGAGTTCTCCTAGGAAACGAAAGTGCAGGCACTGTGGCTCTGCTGTACAACAATGACTGGGGGAGGAAGCATCTCCTAAGTAGCCTGCTGCTGCTGCATTAGCACTGCATTGACACACAAGCCACACAGCCTTTGACACAGAGCTACTATACTAACAGTAAGCTAAAGGAAGATCCAAAAGGTCTGACAAAATTCTTCCAAGGCTTCTCACACCTTCTTTGGAGGTGATCCTTGATGCATCTGAGAGTGCCTTTTTCCACTACCTCCCATGAGAACCACTGAGGGATAGACCAAAAGGAGCCAGAGCTCCTACAACAAAGTCCGTGTTTATAAGGCTGTTAAAATGACCTTTTTACTGAAATGAGTATAGAGGGTCAGCTGAAATGCAGGGCCATGCAGCTTTCTATTTAGCAGGTCACTGCTGAACCACAAGAAGTCTTTTTTCTGAGGAGCCTGTGCTTATGTTCTCAACCGCTCTTCTAATCTGTCTGTGGAAGCACATCAGCTTCCACATCCTGCTCACTAAGTGCTTTGTTAAATGTTGTTGGAAGCTGAACACATGTAACTGAGAACAGCACAGTGGTGGTATTTCCAGTGGAACTAGCTCTACTGATCCCAGCTCCTCACTCCTGCCCCAACATCCCCTGCCACTGACATCTTTTCAGCCACCCAGTGAAGTAGATTAGGAAGGTAATTCCATTGGACTACTCTGTTTCTAGAACCATAGCCCAGCTCCTCAATTACTATATTATCACACACATGCCTGCTGTGTCAAGCATAAACGATGGGCAGAAGTAACCAGCCAGGGCAGTTTTTTAATGATGCCATGGAATGAGACTATTTATGAGAACATTTTGCACAACTCAGTCCTGGCCATCAAAGAGTTACTACTGCTTTATCTAGAAAATGAGTTCTTGCAAAACACTATAAAGTTTAGTAGTGGGCAGAAATTATTTCACAGAAAGATGCAAAAGCTAAAAGATAGCTCAGTATTTGTTAATTCAGGGTGACTCCAGAGAGCAATTCATAAGCTTCTTAAATTAATATTTTTAAGGCAGTCATAAAATGTGAACTTCAGTAACTGCTACAGCCAATCAAGCTGCCATCAATCCTGCTTTAGACTACTGAAACACTGGTAATTGACACTGGTAAGTCTAACAAAAGCTTATCTACAGATAGTACCATAGCATGATATACCGCCATCTTAAAAATGGCAGTGTAGTAAATGTTACTGTTTAATCTTTTTATTATTTCCGATTCCAGTTTCTAGAACTTATTCTCTATTTCTTCAGTGTTTTCTTGGCAAGCTGCCTTCAAAAAATTCAATATATAGTAAATTTGCAGAGAAGGGCCAGTACAAGAGCAAATACATTAGTATTATCAGTACAGTAAGCATTACAGTAAATGAGGATGGAAAAGAAATAGCACTTACTTTAAACTCACTTGAAAGGATGTTTAGAGATAGTGCAACACAGAAACAGAAGAAACTAACATATTTTAAATTATTTTTAATATTAAAGTTATCAAAACATAATTTAGTGAAGACATACAAATGATATTGTGGGAAGTTCACCAATCCAAAATTGCAAATACAGACAGCATTAACATGTTAAAAGTTAACAAGATCTAATGATGACTTACATTCCTTAATTTTTCCTTATATTTCAACAGGAAAAAAAAGTGCTCTTTTTCATTCTACTATACTGCCAATTATTGACTTAACATTTTAAAAGCAGACAAATTTCCCTCCACCTCCTGAAAGATGCTGAGTAAGTACTCCTGAATATAGCAGCAAAAGAAGTTTTCTATTCTCTCTGTAGAAAGATTAACCCATTTAAAAAGTGTTCCTGTAGGTAAGCAGTTATGGTTCTGTATCCAGGCCCATTCAACCATTGTAATAATGCATGGAAGCAAAGTTTTCAGGTATGAGCAGGTAATATTTCCCTTCATTTTAAGAATTTGCTTGAAAGACAGTCAAAATTTCAGTTACTCAGATAAAGAAAGTCCACCTTTGTGAACATCCGTACTGCACCATTCTATACTGCAGCAAATTTTTCTAAACCTTCTCACTTGCTGCTTACTGGGTATTTCTAATCTTGTGGTCACAATAAAATTGCAGTTCTATTTAAGTTTACACTTCTTCTGTTTTATACAGGACCTATGGACCTATACATGGCCTATGGAGGTGTTTTGAAAACAGCAGAGATGAGTTTAAGATTGTAGAGTTGTGCAAAGAAATAAACAAACAATATCCTACCACTCTTCCCTGGTTTTTAAAGTAAAATATTACCACAGAGAATGTAGATGGAAAAATATAATTAAAAATTGTATCAAAATACATACAAAGATTCTATGTCTTATTTGCTACCAAACTGGTAGAAGTAGCACACGGAGGATATATAATTTTAAACATTATATATTATAATATATATTATATATATTAAATACCTTTCTCAGAGCAGCAATAAGGTAAATGTTACTAATCTATCAGATCTGAATGCAAACCAATAATCGTGGCAAATAAAACCAAGTAAGTTTTTTCAACAGGAATCTCTCTTCTCACAATCACTTCTCACAAGGTTTCCATCTTTAAGTGAACTCAAAGATACCGACTTCTTGGAAGTTTTCCAGCCTTTCATGATGTCTGTCCACAGGTAATGCTATAGCTGCCATCTTGTAAGGAAAGAGAGGGCATAGAATAATCTCCACATAGCTGAATTTGAGAGTTAGGAGTACTGTAACAGAACTTGTCATGCCTCAGCACTTTCTGATATTGCACTAATGACTGAGAGGGAAAACAAAAGAACACAGAACAAGTCACATATGCATCCTGCATGTTGTTGGCCTAAATGTGATTTGTGTGCATGGACGTTACACATTCAGAACTGCACACAGTTCCAAGAGCAGAGAAGCATGGGCTACCAGTAGCTTCCTAATGCACTCAGGCAAGATAGTAACAGACAGTATATAGGACGTATGAGGATGAGCAAGTATTACATATCGTAGTTGAAAAATTGCTTTGTGTACTTACACTGCACCAGTTGGGGGAGCTACAGTAGTAATTATTTGATGTATTTAATGCGAGTCTACTATAAAGCAAAGATAACTGGCTATAGTGGTGAAATTTCTTCATATCGTGTTAAGCTGGCAATTTCTTTTATAGTTTGTATAAGAAATGTAATATCATCTGCCATTTCTGCCTCCCCCCATTCTCCAGCAGTAAGTTTTAGCTTTCAACTCACTGCATATGTGCCATTCTGGAGCACAAACACATGCTTAAAAGATTCATTCTTATGAAAAGCTTTGACAAACAGGATGGAGCTACCCAAAGTTTTCTATAACTTCAACTGTAATCTATCAAAAACTAATTCAACTCCCAGAGTAGAAAAGAAGATGGATATATGCCTCCTGCAAGACAGAAATGTTCTTCTGTTTTATTCAGATTTAAACACCTGGAGTCATGTTTTATCATTGGTACCTAAATCCAAAGAGAGGTACTTTGTTACAGTTCACAGAAATAGAATTCTTGCTGACATAGTAGAGATGTATACAGGTTTCTGCAAGAAATACAAATATTAGTATGAGAACTGAAACAGGAAAAATGTCACAGAAGTGTTGAAATGAGAGCAAATTACTTCCAGTTGTTGTGTTTCACTTGTGTAGCCATAGCGCCCTCTAGCAGCCGAAAGAGAAAACACGGGGTTTTATCCCAAATAAAAAAAAAATAAAATTACACGAAATCAGAACTGTCTTTTTTTTTTTTTTTTTTTTGAGCAGAGAAAGGACGGTTTGCAAATGTGAGGGAGAACATTTCTTCATGTTAAAACAAAGTACATTAATGGAAAGGGCACTCGCCTCAGCTTTTATGCAGCACAGTTCTGCAGAACTGGGAAGCTTTATAAAATGAGAGGTATTTTCTCATACCCTTAAGGCATTTCTGTGCTTCTGTAGATCTCCCCTACACTACACATGCATTAACAGCATGCACACGATTTTGGCAAAAGGATATAGATTTTTACATGCATAGATCAACATACATTTCTGTGAAATCTGTTTTCTCTGCAAGGATGAAACATTTTGGCTCACACATCTTTATTGCACAAAATTCTGCGCAAGATGAAGACTAAATTATGACCTTTAAAACCTAGGAAACTTTTCTCCTTTCCCTAGAGAGCAAATTATTGTACAGAGAGAAGAGTTAGTGTGCCTTAGAGCTGGGAAATATTCTGTCTAGCTGCAGATCATTAGGAAAACATTTGGAGAAGTTACTGTTTCTTTCTCCCTTTACATTTAAAAGAACACTAAGCCTAAGAAGCAGAAGTCATTCTTTAGCAACTGGGAAACGGTCATCTGCCCTGTTTGAGTTTTGAGGCCTGTAAATAACATTTGCAATTTGAAATAATCTCTATAGCTTGTCAGGATGAACTGTAAGTACCAGTTTGCTTCCCTATTCCCTTTTCCTTTTTAAAGAAAAGTATATGCTGGATAATATAAAAAGATCTGAACTTCTAAAGAAAAATTTTACCCATCAAATCGTTACCAAAAAGACTTATGTGAAACTGCAACAGAGTAAAACAGATAAAAGTAAAAATACAATTTTACCCTCTCTGCATCCAAAAGGTCAAAAAAAGCCTACTGCAGACATTTCTCAGAAAAACAAAATTTGAAGAGTACATGCTTCAATTTTTTTTCTCCCAGTTGCCAACAGGGAAACACTAAAATACAGTTCATCAAGTAGCACAGACAGATTTGCTGAATGTGGTATTTCAGTCTTTGTCAGAGAAAGGTGAGAAACTGAATTAGTCAGTTGTGCTAACAAAGCAGGAAGAATCTTGGAATTCAAGAATTCAAACTGTAATATCAAAATCATCATAAAATACCAGGGAGTCAGATGAGATGATTTTCAAAGACATCAACTGGTCTCAGGATTGCAAGCTTACTGCAAGAAGAAGAAGAAAAAAATTAAATTCAACTTCACTCACATGGACAAAGTACCATCATTCAGATAAGCTTTAGCATTAACACATATAGAAGGATTTTACAAATAATGATCCATTAGGGATAAAAAAAAAAAAAAAAAAAAAAACCCCAAACAAATTTCTTGTGCAGTATGTTCTTGGAAGCCTTCTCATTAGTGTTCCAATTAGATCTGAAGAAAATTTAAATAAAAGACCAAAACCACCAGTCTATTTTTGTTGCAAGTATTTTTGATGTCTACAGATTTAAAACATGGTTCAGAATAAAACATGTAAAGGCATATTAAAACAAAAATGAAAGTAATTATTTTATAAAACTACAGTATTTAGGCAACTGCGTGACAAGCACATCAGTGTGTTTATAAAGGTCTACATGAGTTCACAAAAACTAAGCACTCACTTTCACCAAGGATCAGTTTAGAGCTATATCAGCTCAACCGAAAAACATGGGGGTTTTTTATATCTTGAAAAATAGCTTCTACTTTGTCTGACTTAAAGAGGTTCAGATGAAAGCAATCAAGTGCTCTAACATCAGTACAACCAGTACAACAGCCCACTCAGAACAGCATGATGAACAATAAAAATTGTTCAGCTTTTCATACTTAATTACTTTGGTTTTCCTCAAATTCTCTTCTATTTGTTCCAGTTGTTCTAATCTTAATGTGTTGCTGGTAACAAGTTGCTAATTGTAACTTGTTAATTGGAATAAAAGGTAAACAATATTGGACTAAAACTGACTATATCTTCTCTAGTTGCAACATAAAAACCCCGATGTTGAATTACAGTAAATGAGGTGCTTCACTGGAGCTTCACCCCTTTATGTTACTTTGTGTATTGGTACAACAGTAGTATGTGACTGGTAGAAGGGAAAAAAAAGAAATTGCCCTGTCCCTCCCCATCTATTTTTGCTGAGACCTACTAGTTCACAGATTGGTTAAAAAAAATACAGGGAACATCCCAAATAACTTTAATCAAAACCAGATTATTGTGCATCTTTCTGTGCTCTTTTATGCTCATGATATAACTGACAATAATAAATTAACCATTCTAACTACAAACCCATCAAATAAATGTACTGTTATTAAAAGTTATCCAAGGGCTGACAAAAATACTAAGCTTAAGACAGTTTGGGGACCTCTTCAGACGGTCAACAACAAAATCAGGTATTTAAAATCAAGTACAATCATGCTAAGCTGTTCTCAGATACTGAAATCACCTGGATAATATTTTTTGACTCCTTTTCTAGTTGATGAATAGAGATTGTGTTCAGAGTGTGGTTTAGAACAGAAACCTATCTTAAGTGTCTGAAAGTTATACGACTATTTTGCAACAGGTGCTCTTTCTGTTTAAAAAATGGATCTGCTTAGACTTGGTTGTAAAGTAAGCCTTCTACCTTTGCATTTAACTAGTAAATACTGTATTTCTTGTATGGGTTTTCTGATTTGAAATAAGTGAGTTTTAAGCACAGAACGGTTTGGGTTGGAAGGGACCTTAAAGAACAATTAGTTCCAACTCCTCTGCCCTGGGCAGAGACACCTTCTATTAGGCCAGGTTGTTCAAAGCCCCATCCAACCTTGCCTTTAGGAAAAGAACGAATACAAATAGTACTGGCTGTAAGTAATGCTTCAAAAAGGTATTCTTGTTACTTTACTGTTTTGTAAACAGACTGTAATACAGTCTAAATTACTGACTTCCATGGCTTAAAAGTTTTTGTAGTTCAACCAAATATGGTATACTATAATACTGTCATTGAACTAGATGTCAGATCACATTATTCAAGGCCTTTAGCATCTAGCTGGAAAAGAAAATACCTTCTTACGGGTTTACCTTTCCCCCCTCCCCTAGAAATTTTCAACAGCTGTTTGGGGAAAACCAAGGTAACCCCATTGCTGGTGTTCCAGACTAGGAAAATCCATTTGCAGAACTGTTAAAAAAATACAATTTAGGTAATCACTGTGGCAGCATGCTTGGGAATACATTCAGAAGGATCAACTAAGTAAAGAAGGGAATGAAGTCAGCGGGATGTTTGGTTTGTTGATTCAAACAAGGAAGGATGCTGCTCCAGGTGACAACAGATTTCACCAAAGGCTATGCTAGTAAGGACCTGACTGAACTGAAATGACAAGAAGCTGGCTAAGGCAGTAGCAAAAAAATGGAGCAGAGCGCAGAGCTAGAGAAGGAATACAGGGACAGAGCAAGCTGAAAAGGAATCAAATCAAGAAAGTAATTTGATAATGACAGAAATATGTACAGAATCCACTTAGATTGCAACTGGGACTCCATTTCTGATGCTGAATGGCATACAATTACAGATTGGTTTCAACTGAAACAAATATTTGGGGTTGCTTTTAAAGCAAGAGTAAACCAACCCATTCTGACCCAGGTGGTTTTCCATAATTCAGTGCCACAAGGTAACAGCAGGGGACAAAATGCACCAGTAAAAACTCCCTGACACCTTTTATTGACAGAAGTTTGAGGGAAGAAGGCGGTAAAAACAATTTTAAAAGATTTCATCCCCTTACAGGTAGACCAGGGTGCAAACAGTTATTAATGAATGAATCTTGCATGGTTGCATTACCAGGCTGAATTCAAAACAAGCAGGCAAACTTGGAATACCAATTTTAAAATTATGTGATACAGCAATTTCAGATGATTCATAAGAAACATCCCTGTAAAGAACACACTAATAGTTGTCATTAGCTTGTGTTGATTGACTGCAGCAAAAAGGCAGGATTGAACACCGGACAAAGCACGCCAGCAGTCTGTAGGCAGCATGCACAGTCCTTTCCTGTGCTGTACCTGTTCTGTAAGACACACAAAAAACCTTCGACCTCCCCAGCTGTTAATCTGGCACCTTTCAGATGCACTGAATTATTAAAAAAGAAAAGTAAGAAAGCTTGTACTTAATTCAGTGAACTAGAACAGCTCATTCAGAGCACTGGATAAAAAGGTTCTTAAAATATTTTATTTTACCTGAAATTCAGTGTAAGAGGAAGTCAATTTCCCAAATACAATTCCTTATGGCAGGATCTAGAATGTACTGTAAACAAGCATGGCAGTCAACTGTGAAATTTCAATGTGAACTAAGACTATACAAAAACATAAATGCACATTTTTGCAACAAGATATGCACATACACAGGGACTTAGGGAAAAGGACACCGATGAAATGAAAATGAAATGAATGAAAAAATGAAAAACCGAAAATCCCTAAAACCAAATGAAAACAACAAAACCAAAACACAACAAAGAAAAACCCCACAAAAAAACCCAACAAACAAAAAACCTGACAAACAACCCAAACCAAACAACACACTCCCCCCTGATACACACACACACACCAGAAAGCCCCAAACGAGGATCCAGGTGTCAAAACTCCCTCAAATAACTGAAAAGCACAGAACAAAAATTCTACAGCTAGAGCAATTCTCTCTAGGATACTACTCCTACTTTCCTCCATTCCCATTTCGGCTTTAAAAAAAAAAAAAAAAAAAAAAAAAAAAAAAAAAAAGACATTATCTGAGACTTAAAAAAAAAAAAAGAGTGTATATATATATATACATACACTGTTAACTGAAGCACTATCCTCTGCATCTATTTGTTAAATTAAATAGTGGGTTTATGCTGTTCTCATTAATGAGTTAATAGGGAAAAGAACCCCTGCTCCCACCCCCAAAAACCAGAACAAAAATAAACCCCACCACTTTAATACTTACTAAATGGATTGTCTTTTGAAAACAGACCAGCAAAATACTGCTGAATGGGAACAAAATCCTGTCTTTCTAGTGAGAGGGAGCCTTTATTGCCAAGGACTGGGCAGTTCCCCTTCTTAAGGGAAGAATGTTCAGACCTCACAGAACACCCCATTAGAAAGGCCCAGTGAAGTATTTCTGAAAGTAATTCTGTGGAGTATAATAACAATTTTTTGTATGTACATTTTAAAATGGTGAATATACGCTATAGTGTGAACTTAGTATCTGCTGAGTGTTACTTTCAATATAGAAAAAAAGTAATCAGAGCAACACAGGAATAAAAAAGATGCATTAATTTGCATAATCAATTTTTTTTAGAATACCTTTCAAGTATTCCACTTCTCCTAATGAATTTTTCTAAAGTACATTTCAGTACTGCATATATTTCTGTGGGATCAAATTTTCTTCTACAGTTACACAGTGCAGGGATACAGAATAAATTCCTTATTGTTGGAATATTATTCTATTTAGTGTTTGACTCGAATCAAACAGTTTAAAATTCAGAAGACATCCAAAAGCTTTTATGCAGAGTACACCTGTGTGTTAATGTAAATGAAACACCATTATGTTGAGTTTTTTTTTTTTATATTCAATACTATTTTAAGGTAAGTGATAGTGATTAGAGCTCCTTTTGTGAATATGGGGGTGGGGGTTGCCATCTGGAATGGTCTCATTTCTTTTTTTCTTTTTTTTTTTTTTTCTTTTTTTTTTTCTTTTTTCTTTTTGAAGGACCATTGCCTCAGCTTTTTTGGTTATTGCTTTTTTTTTTTTTCTTTTTTTTTTCTTTTTTTTTTTTTTTTAAGACCATTCCATTTCTTTATTTTTTAACATCTTAAAGTCATAAGGACTTATATGCAAAGCAGTCATACACTTTATCATTAAAACCCATAGGTAAAATACGTACACAAATCCAACAAAAGGCTAGTACATAGTAAAGCCTAAGCATACTACTATGCAATATTATGAATACATAACTTTAGAGACTTCAGTTTAGTACTGTTATCTATTCATTTCTGAAAACATTCACAAAGATTTTAAATGCAAATTTTCATCCCGTATCTGGAATAGAACAAAAATTATCTATGTTATAACAAGTTCTGGTCATTTGTGTTCGACCAATTCGGTAAATTACAAAGAACCCAAAGAATTCTGTAACTTTCTGTAGAACTATGTAATAAAAACATTGCATATGTTCCTAGTATGATGTCTTTAGCAATCATTTACTGAAATGTAACTCAAACATCAATCTTTCCAAACGTATAACCGACCAGCTGCATTTTAGTCTATATCTGAATCCAACTTCATCACAAAACCCCTTTTAATACAAAGATGCAGAAGTACATTAGGTAATACTAATGCAACACAGGTGCAGCTCTAGCATAGTCATTGATTAGTTGAATCATCTTCTCCATGAACGAGATTCATTTTCCTCCTCCTCTTCATCATCATCTTGAAGCAGCGAGTCATCAACCAAAGATTCTTCCTGAAACTTCAAGAGAAAACAATACTCTGTTACATCAGAAAATGCTAAAGACCAAAAAGCAAAGTACAACTCTGTGACTCTCACAATTTAAAAAGGAACAAATATTTTTAATAGTAAAGCTTTCAAAAAAATACACTCTATGTGTACGTATTATATACATGTATTAATAAATGGCAAATTAAACATGTTTTTTCTTTTCAATGGTCTTCAAAATGACATATGCACCTCATGCTTAAACAGCTCTTTTTTGGCATGTCATTCATGCCCAAGCTGCAATGTTCCCATGGAACTTAAGATGCTATGCTGAAAAGTAATGTTAGTTTTTGCACGTTCACAGTAACTATGCCTCTTTTAATCCAAGATCTTGACCAACCTGTGCCACAGAAAAATAAAAGGCTGAATCTGAGACACTTTGATTATGACAGCTTACACAAGCTTAAAATCAATATAAAGCTTTAAAATATGGGGGCAGGGAGACAGGTATTTACAAAATTTAGACAAACAATATTACTGTATTTTCAATTCCTTTCAGTGACAACATAGTAACTTGATAGACTTCACAAAACCCTGAACATTTCAGGTCAAGAGTTACAGGCTTGAGAGAGGCAAAGTTGAAAAAACCCCAGAAAGAAACAGTGAATTGTATTGATTTTTATTTACATATAGACACAGGGGTATATAAATAAACTATCCCATCTCAGAGCTTTTTTGACACCGCACCTATCACAGCGATTTCTGCACTAGCTAAAGACATCCTAGCTAAAGTAAGGATGTCTTTGCTTAGAAAAATCTCCCAGCTGTTCAGTAAATTATAGCCTTGCTTATTCTTCTTGTCCCAGTGACTGTAGTTTTTTAGCTACAGAATTTCCAAACTCAACAGGAGGCATGAAGGTTGATTTGCGAAGCTAGGAAGCCTTCTGGAAATGTGAGCATCTAGGCTGAAGAAAGCCTAGAACTAAGCCTTCTCTCTTTCCAGCAGGCTCTTTTATAAGAGGCAGAACCCATCATTACTTTTGCCTATGGAAGGTGTATTTTAAAAAGCATCTCTGTTGACACCTGACCTGTCTGTCAGTGTATACTTGGGTACTGTAAACCAGACTCAACCACAGCTTCCTGAGGACTTAGCCTCTTCCCATGATGTCTAGATATCCAGCAGGCCAAAATACGAGAGTGCTGTCAAAAAGGAGGAGTCCTGGGCAGCACACAATGCCAAACTCTACGGTGCACAAGGCCGAGTGGTAGTAGGGATGTTAAAAATCCAAACTTAGAACAACTTCTATATCGGGGAACAACTATAGGGACTTGGATTCCCTGGCCTGGAGAGAAAGTAACAAAGGGAAAGTATAACAGGAGCCTATAATATAAAAAAATAAAAATATGGATTTTTATATATATATAAAAATAATATATTTATATATAAATATATATTTTTATATATATAAAGTGTCTCAGAGAAAGTAAAGAGAATGATTGTCTTGTTGATGCAAGAGCTTGAAAACATCAAAATTAAACATGTAGGTGGCAAGTCCAATATAAAGATACTTGTTCTGGATAGACATAGTTGAACCGAAGCATTCCTGTTGCAGGACACTCTAGAAGCTATTCTGATTTCAAAGAAACCAAACAAAATAATAAAACAAACACCTATCATGGACTTTCAACTACAGAGACACCACATCTCTGACTTAAAAGGTCCCTGAACTGCAAACCGATGATAATTAAAAGCTTCTGTCTACTTAGTGTTTTATACTCTTCCTAGGCATTGGTTGTTGACTCAGTAGAGCCAACTCTTTTGTTAGGCAGTCAGGTGTAGAACATAAAGCATCTAGGCAGATTAGGCGCTTTCATACTTAAGTGGCTACTCAGCAGGGAATTTCTAAAGCATCCAAGTCCAAAACACCTACTTCATATTTTCATAAACAGAGCAGGAGCCCCCTCTACTCTACTCTACTCTCATGAGACCTCACCTCACATGTACCAGAACTTGTGTACAGTTCTGGTGTCCTCAACATGAAAAGGACATGGAGCTGTTGGAGCAAGTCCAGAGGAGGGCCATGAGGATGATAAGGGGGCGGGAGCACCTCCTGTATGAAGACAGGCTGAGAAAGTTGGGGCTGTTCAGCCTGGAGAAGAGAAGCTGCGTGGAGACCTCATAGCAGCCTTCCAGTGTCTGAAGGGGGCCTTATAAGGATGCTGGGGAGGGACTCTAGCGATAGGACAAGGGGTAATGGCTTCAAACTTAAACAGGGGAAGTTTAGGTCAGGTATAAGGAAGAAGTTCTTCACTGTGAGGGTGGTGAGGCACTGGAATGGGTTGCCCAAGGACGTTGTGAATGCTCCACCCCTGGCAGTGTTCAAGGCCAGGCTGGATGGAGTCTTGGGTGACATGGTTTAGTGCGAGGTGTCCCGGTTGGAACTAGATGATGTTAAGGTCCTTTCCAACCCTAACTATTCTATGATTCTATGATTATTAATAATGTCACTCTGCTGAATGATCTAGTTCCCTTTTTGTTTTCCCCTGCCAAACATCAAGGTACTTAGTTTCACTCAAGTCTTAGGCCTGCTACCCCACTTTAGCACAGTATTCCTTAGCTGAACTAAAATGAAGGTTTAGACATGGAAAAATGAAGGAAACCTCTGTCATGTGTTTACAATATCTATTACAAAATGAAGTTAATAAGTAGCATCATGAATTGTAGGCATGCAGAAACTCAAGACATGAGTATGACTGAAATTCAGTCCACTGACTGTAAGAACCTACCCCACCCCCAATCCAGTCCTGCATAAATACCAAGTTTTAAGCAATAAAACTATGTAAAATTTCTTTCATGCAATTGGTTGAGCTTCAATGCATGTACAAAACTTCTTGAACTCATCCATCTGGGACCTGAGGATCATAACATTATACTTCAAATACTAACTTAAACATATGCTAGAAGAAATACAAAGCTCACAGTAGGAAACAATGGCATTAAAACGCAAAATTTCACAAGCGTTATTGAGTAGAAATCTCTCATGTAAAGAAATATGGTGAAGGTTAGGAGGACTAATTCAGTTTGAAAAATTTGAAATAAAATCCAATCTCACTGCAGGAAGAAAACAGGAGAGCTACATGTATTTGGCTTGTTTTGAGAATAGGAAAGGGTCAGGGTTAAATACATCAATCGCATTAAATGAAAAAAAAAAAAAATCTTTTAATGCTGGGCCAAGTAAGAATCAAACAACACTAACAAAAATATAAGCAAACTAACACTTTTCTATTGCACATTTGCTATTGCAAAGGTTTCAGCAAGCAAAAAAATACAAAAGCAATGATCAGCTGGGTTTGTAAGCCAAGATCAACTCCTACACATTTTCCACAAGAATAATTAGCTGAGGAATAACTGTACAAACAGTCCAGAGACAAATAAAACCAGTTAAAGAACAGAATCAGATCTCAAGAAAAGTGTTAGGAAAATAAACGGTCAGGATAAAAACCCATAAACCAACCAAACAATAAAAATAAATACTCTAATAATGAAATTATTTCTTACATAACATTACTACCCCTTTTTACTTCAATTTTGAAAATTTGGAAACTTTTAGATGAGTCCATCAATTTATGAATTACAGAAAACAGTCCCATGCAGTCTTTTCCCTGAGGGTTTTTTCCCCCATACCTGATGACTCCTGCTAAGGAGAATAACCATCAGCTAAAACAGATGTATCCCACTGCCACAAACACTTCCCAGCTGACAAGGCCTGAGGTCTTTGGAGAGTTTGTAAATCTGTCCTTTTAACTCTGCCAGAGCAGCTAGTGCATGTTGTTTGTTACTATTTTCATTCCCTTTCCCCTACTACCTATACCCCAGAGGCTTCCACCTACACTCAGTGTCTTCAGGTGGGGTTAAAAGATTAGTCTCTCCATTGTTCACCTACCAATGAATCTGTCCTTTCCTTCCTTTACGCAGCTGAAGTGTTTGCATATCCCTGTATGCCCTTCCTTCGTTATGCAAAATGGAGAACTCTCAGTGAAGTAGTTAGTTAATGAGACCTCTCAATAAGGCAGACTCCTTGCAGCAACACTATAGCAACAAGCTACATTATTTCATCTTAAAAAAGTAAATGAAAAAAAAAAAAAAGCAAGCTTACTTCTTCTTCATCAGGTTCAGCTTCTTCTGTTTCAATAGCTGACAAGCTAGCAACAGGCTTGTTCCATGCCAACTTTAGCTCTTGTCCTTTAAAACGAGATCCATGAATTGCAGCCTAAAACAAGTTTACACATTTTAGTTATATATTCTATATATATATCTCTATGTAGTCTTTCTCAAGGGAAAAAGTAACTTCAGCAATACTTAAATGCCAGAAATAAACCAATAGCCAGCTTTTTCAGAAGAAAATTCAAGCTGTAGTATGTTCATACTGAATTACTGTTAAAAGGTTAAAACAAAATAACTTCATTCACTACACATGGAATTCACACATCCTTTCAGGAAAATGATTAAAATATATTTAGAAGAAAATTAGCTTGGAAAGCCATAAACCATTTGGTGATGTGGGCAAAATACTGAACCAACACCTTCTGTTTTTTAGTGTTATCTTGATGGTTCTTCATCTTTCTAAGACGGACACAAAAATGTTAATGCATAACTTATTGGAAGATGTAAGACATCCCACAAACAAATGATTTAGTATATTAAAAAAACTCCAAACAAAACCAAAACAACTAAAAAAGCCCCTCTGTGATTACAATTTAATCTACTGGAAAATGTTCCACTTCCTGTAAAGCCACTGTAATTGAAATGTAAAAATTTTTAACTTATGGGATATTCATGCCTTTCTAAGTACCAGCTGCATTAAGTGGCTGCTTTGGAAATAGTATGTTCAAATTAAAGTAACATGAATGAGCATAAATCAGCGTTAGCAACATTCCGAAATAACCATCATGGTCACAAAAGATTTATAGTACAATCTGAAAGCACAGCATAATGTGAAATGTAGAAACAATTACATGTTCAATGACATCTGAACATGAATTGTGTGATATTAAAGTCCCCAGGTATAAATTTTAAATCTGTACATATAAATTTATGATAAATTTAGAAGATTCTATGCTTATTAAAATGCAGCTCAGGAGCTTTTTGTCCATGGTCTCATCACAATGTCACACAACTAGAATTTTTAAAAGTACTTATATGTGACACTCAGGTCCAGAAACAACTTGTAATCTTTGCGAGAAATTACTACTACATAAAAATGCAACATTTTACAATTGGGAATCCTCCTCTTCCTTCCAGGCTAGAACATATATATTCATAAAGCGTAGGCCTATTCTCATTTAAGAAGGTAAAATATTAACTGCATTTACTTCACAACTGGCCTCAACAGAGGTTTTAATGATTACCTTCCACAACTTCTCCAACTGCCAGTCTTAAAGTCTGCTTTAGTAGTAAACACAGAAATTCCAGAAGAAATACATTTAATATATAAGACTATCTTAAGGAAAACACAGATTTCACTATATTTGATCAAACCCAGTTTTCATAAAATTTTATTTAAAATTGAAGGTGCAATTAGACACAAAGTCATTTGAAAATTAAAAAGTTTTAATGCTAACTAGAATGTGGACACCTCAAACACTGATCATTCAAGAAAAGGAAAGGGAAAAAAAAAAAAAAAAAAGAAAATCCCATCACATCAAATCACATTTACACTATCACAGGTTTTCATAGAATCATAGAATAGTTAGGTTTGAAAAGGACCTTAAGATCATCAAGTTCCAACCCCCCTGCCATGGGCAGGGACACCTCACACAAAACCATGTCACCCAAGACTCCATCCAACCTGGCCTTGAACAGTGACAGGGTTGGAGAATTTTCAGGCAAAAATAAATCCAACTGATCAAAAAACTGAAACAAAATATATAGGCTCACTCTGCAGGATGCTAGTGAAATTTCAGGAAGACTGTGAGGGTACCAAGTCTCCAGGTGGGAAAAACTGGTAATTAAACCAAGACATCCTGCTATCAATTCTCAAGTGTTTCTCTTAATTTCTCTTACATCCTGTACTTGAGTTTCCTATAAACATCCTCATTTCCTAAGTATTTCAGTTATATGCCGTTCTGACAATTTGTTTAACCTCAAATTAAACTTCTGTGTCAGACTTCTTTTAAAATGTTTAAAAATAATTAGCAGTATTACATTTAATCAAATATAGAAGTATAACATAACTAGAAAGTAGGTGAATGTTGCAGAGTATTTTCAACAACGACTTTACTCACAGCTTCAGCTTCTGCTCTTGTTTTAAAAGTAATCACTGCATGGAGAGAAGAGTCATCTATCTGGCAATCTTCAATGTCACCATATTGCTTTTAATAAAGAAATGTAAAAAAAAAAAAGCTTAGTGAAATAGTTTTCCACCTCTAAAAATGCTGTCCTAAATCAAATGCCTTCAAAAATCATATAAATTTAGAAAAGTGTGCCTTTCATAGCTTTAACGCCAATCAGAGTACTTGTCTTTGCAAGGAATACTGTTACTTTTACTTGCACTTCTAGAACGCAAAAGTGCCGTAGTCTCTGGACTTCCACATTGTAAACATACAGGTATGAAGCAAAATTATAACAGAAAAAGAGGTTGTTCTGCTTCAGTACTTTTCTCTTGATCAGAAAGAAGGGATCTTGAATTCCATTAATCTGTTCTGAAACTCTTCCACAAAAATATTTATTAGACACAGGGACTGTAGCAAAAGTTTCAAAACTTAAATTGGTTTCAGCATCTTAAGAACCTGACCCATCTATTCCTGCAACGGCCTCTCTAGTACTGCTACCTTTCATGTGCCATCTCTGTAAGCAGCAATGCCAAATACATCTGTAGAGGTAGAGTGCATTGCTGATGTGCAGAGTTGTAGTATCATAATAGAAACAGAAAATACAGCTCAGTATTTCTATGGAATTTGGAGTAAGTTTAAAACAGCAAATGCATAACCTGCAAAATGAAATAATTTACATTTTTTTCTCAGTGTTATACTACTAACACTGTGAATAGAATTTTATTTGTTGATGCTACTCAGGGTTTTTTTGTTAATGTTTTTGTTCATTAGAAATAGTAAGTTTAATATGCAATAAAAACAAAGTATAAGAAAATACTAAGTTCTGAGCAAATTTATGACCATAAACTGACACCACAGAGCAAACTTTTAACAGTGGCAGATTTTTTGTCTTCATCTTTATAGTCTTTGCAGAGAAGTACATAATGAAATAAAAAATATGAAAGCTGACCAGCAGAATTTACTTTAGCAATATTCATAAAGCATATTAAATCACAATATAATGTTGTAGATTAAAAATAAGTTTTTTCTTATACTTATAGAAATTGGACTCAGAAACATCCTATGGTTGACCAAGTGATTATATTGCTTCATTTTAGAGTTATATGTTCTTAGCTTTACATGAAAAATTTGTGAAGTCATTGCTCTGCAGTTCAGTCCATCATACATCTCTATAGAAAGTACTCATAACCAAAACCCAATGGGAGGGGGGTGGCAGAGTGGCAGATGAAGATTCACACAAGTTATGCCACTAGATATTCTTAGCATTTATTTCACAAAATAAACAAGTTTCCTTTTATTATAACCTTTTTTAATGGAAAGGGTTTAGAAATGTATGTTGATTTCTCACTTTATTATTTTTGCAAGTAAAAATTTACTAAAAATTATGTATCCCAATTTACTACTGTTTAGACTAAAACTGGGGGGGGGGGGGGGGGGTAAGAAAAGGGAGGTGTAGAAAAAGCTCTGATTTCTTAAGCTTAGAGACATGAACAGACGGAAAACCTCTGGCTGCCCTGCCAAACGTAGTTGCCCAATTCTCATCCTGATTATTAAATTCAGAAAGCTAGGCAAAAGCACCAAAAACTTTCTGTGACAATTTTCATTAATCACTTGTTGAGGAACTTCAACAAAGATAAACTGACTTCACATATTTAAAGTTTGTCATGGAATCAGTCTTTTTTCTCACCAGTCTTTTTTCACTTCAGCTATTTTATTTACCTAAAAAATTTTAACAATTTTACATATATCCTGAACAAATTAATATTTTAAGTCATTATTTTGTATTCCAAATTTCCTTTCTTTTTAAGAAGAACAAGCCTTGCAAATGCTATGCAGTTACAGTTACAACTAGCTGAATCAATGGAGTAATTTCTCTGTTTCAAGTTTTTCAGATGCATCTTTTTTCCATGAACATCATGCTAAAGATTCATACCTAAACAGTATCTCCAGATTAACTGAATCAAGAGAAAACAAATCCTTCAACAGAAGGACATCATCGAAAGAACAGAAAAAGTGAAGTTGCCACATACCGCAAAATGAGGAAGAAGATCTTCTCTATCACTTTCTGTAAATGCAGAGATTTCTAATGCCCTAGGTCGATGATCCACAACTGCATGCACAGGAACTCCTCTGCCTCTACCCCGGCCTCGTATTCCTCTACCTCTGCTACGTGATGCACCCCGACCTCTTGCATGAACCCCTCTACCACGAACTGAAGAAAGAATCCCTCGTTTGGCAGCCTAAGATGTTTATACATAACATATTGATGTATTAAAATTCATAATCTAAATATTTAGACAAAATTACAAACATATAATCTTATGTTTCCTATAAACATCTCCAAACAAGACTCAAAAGGAGCAGCTTACAGGTCTTAAAATAACAAAAGGTGAACGTGTTAGTAACATCGAAAAGCCAAGATTGTTAATAATTAAACAATCAGAATGGAAAAAGGAAAAAAGAACCAGGTATTAAAAACAGGTATCAAAAGAGCCCTTATCTGTGAGGATAATTCCTCACAGAAGAAAGGAACTGCTGTACAATATTTGCAATTTCATTAGCAAATTCCTTTGATGTGGTGACTAACTACTCAATTTGTCTCTTTAACTTCATCTCTTAATTGTCTCTGAACATCTAGCCAGGACTTTTATTCTGACCAGAATTAATGCAGCGTAATAGCTTTTGGCCACAGAACTGTGAGGCAGGAAACAGAGGCTCTAAAAAGCACCTCCAAGGACAAAAAAATGTGACTCTACATACTTACTAATTTCCGCTCCCACCTGTGTATCCCTTCTAAAGAACTGGCATGCACTCTCCAAGAAAAGTCAAAAGGCCAATGACAGTATCTCTGACAGCCATTTGAAAAATAATTTGCATTATTGTAAGTTTCAAAAAAGAACTTTCAAGGATTTAATTTCATCATTTATAACAAGGAAAAAAATATTTTCAGCACAAATAGATCTGCTATAGGAGTAAGATGTTAAATGAAATCACTGTAACAATGTTTTTAATATATCCTACTGTGTTTACAACTGAAGCACTGATAACAGTACTTAAACGCATGCCAGCGATATTACTCTTAAGAAGCTCAAATTTGTTACGGCTTTATTCCTGAAATTATTCAGATAATTTTACAGTATTATGTAGTTCTGTAGTTCACTTTTTGTGTGTGCGCGCCTGTGCGTGTGTATGTCTGAAGAGAAACCTGCAGGTTCTGGTGTTTTTTAAAATTTTTTAAATGGTTAAATGAATAATCCAGAAAGTTAAAGATTATGCTAACTCAACAATCAAGCTGTATACCACTTGGCTTTTCTCACAGTAAAAGCAGGGTCACCTGGAACAGAACAGTAAGTTAGAAGGCACAGAAGCAACACAATTATTGTGGGAGTTAAAGTCACAAAGAGAATGTGTGAATAGAAATTTTTCTAAAGAATTTGTAAGAATACTGAATAATCAAACAAACACCAAGGGGGAAAAAACCCATATTCCTTGTGTAAATTATACAAGGGATACATCTTGTGCTGTTCTCTGAAACATACAGATGTGCCTTACTAATAACCCTGGTTTTCTCTATCTACTTTGATCGGTATTTGCTAAAGGTTTCAGAATATACTTTTTACTAGCATTTTCTAAAATATAAGATTTATAAATAAGCTTTCAAGACACTTACGAAATATTATCCACCATCAGTATATATATTAATAACATAAGCTTTTTTGTCATCTCCATTGAATTGGTTTGGCTTATTAACAACCCTATTTTCAATTACCAAAGCTGTGTTACAACTTCATTTTAAAGTAAGATTTTAATGCAACTTAGCCATAAGTATGTGCACTGTGTTCATATGTAGCTACACATAAGACATGACCAAACTTCATTAAGACAAAAGGGACTTAAGAGACACAGCAGCCTGCTTAACAGTAAAAACAGATAAGGTTATCATGCAATTAAGTAGATATTACACAATCAGATAAGCAAGACAGTGCAATATAACACAGAGCAGCACCCACAGCATTCAGAATTTCTCAACATAAGACATAGATATGGAACATATTGCACAGCCTTTGCAATTTTTTAAAAAGCAAATAGTTTAAGAAAATTATGTTTCTAAATATTGAACACTTCTTGAAACATTGTATTTGGTTTTGGTAAATCCTCCTTCTCCTGAAACCAATGCTGTAATATTATTACTTTTGGCACTTCAACTTTTTTGGTTAATCTTATTAAAAGGATGCTAGCACTTAATAATAAAAGATCAAGCAGTGTTTTTTAATTCCTTTATCTCAGACACAATACCACCTACAGGCAACGATTCAAAAACACTCCACACTCTCAAGGAAGTATTACTACCACAAATCTGTAAAAAATCATGTCATGTAATAGTTACAGAATTTAACTACATTAGCCGTCAAGCTTGAAGACAACACTATTTCTCTACCATCAGTGGAATTAGAAGCTAACATTTTAAAAAATATAAACTGCTAATTGCCTCCATCTACATACAACTTAATATTGCACTCTGGAAAAAACAGTTTATGATACAATAGGTGAGTTAATAAGCATACATGAAAATATTTGATTAAAAGTCAATTGCTACAAAAGAAGAGACAAACATACTTCCAGCTGTAGCTCTGTATATTTTCGTCTTAATTCAGTAACTTCCTCCCCAGCTTGCATCTTCTTGTATAAATCCAGTTCAGTATCTAGTAACTCTTTCTGCATCTAAGAAATTGTTATGGTAAATTATTAGTTCCACAGTTCACATTTGCTACTGAGGAAACAACATTCCGTTAAGACCCAGGAATCTACTGCTATGCCCCTATGAGCAGGCTATTTCAGAAATACACAGCAATTTAAAGGTTGGCCAGTGCTGGCCTTCAGGTAAGGTACAAGACTGCCACAGCACCTCTATCTGGAAAAGAGATTCCTAAAACTGTAAGGAAAGGGAATTTGAAAACTAGAAGGTATAGCTTCTGTAAGGTTTTAAACTTAACCAAGTTGTGACTTATTAATTCACACCACAGCTCTACCTTTGCAGGTATACTGCTTACTATGTTAGATTTCCACCTTCGAAAACAAACAAAGCCCAAGTTTAGGAGCCTTCTTGGTAAGATAAAACTTCAATGCGTAGTAGTATGTTTCTGAGCTTGGTGATGTCAAACCTTTTGGACTACCACACAAAGCCAAAGCCAATGGAATTTTTTCTAAACTAAACGAAATAGAAAAAATGCAAAATTACATGATAGTGATGATGAGATAAAAAGAGATTCCAGAAAAAAGAAAAAAGTAGTAAAATTATGAATATAAAATCTATAATCAGACTGGAGAATAAGCATCTAAGTTGATCACAGTTCCATAATGCAAAAGCACACATGGCAGTTCTGTTCAGACCACAGTAGAAAAAAAAAAAACACCCCAGTAACAAGACCTCTGTTAATAAAGGGTTGGTCTCTGATGCACCCGGAGTTACCTTCCAGCACAAAGTACCTTAAAAAAAAAAATCTATTAGAAAGTTCAAAAACATATATGAAACCAAAAGGTGTCTCTGATCCCAAATCTAGACATGTTCATTGCAACCACTGAGGTGCAGGTTCTGGTGCAGGTACAGGAAATGGCTTATGTAACCATGAATATTTTATTTGAAGTTCTGTTCCAAATAGAAAACTTTCTACAGCAGCCAAATGTTCCAGTGACATCACAAATGAAGGATAAAAATATAGATGATTGTGAAACAGTTTTACGTTTATACCCAGATTCAAAACCACAGCATGTAATGCATTCAAAGGCTGGTTTTCAAGAGATGAAGGTTTCACATCGTGATAACTGGAAACCAAGTATCACAACTGAATGATAAATGGGGGTTCTGGTTTGGTTTTTTTTCCCCCTGGAAGCTTTAAGAGAAAAAAAAGCTGGATTATTCAACTGACAAATTATTCAACCTGATCTCCTTTTAGCCCCATTCTATGATTACAGCAACCACAGAAAAAAAAAAACCATTACCTCCTGTATAACAGTTTTCAAAGTTTTCACAATTGGAAAGTGTGTTTCTCTCAAATCTCACTGTGCTGCAACACACCAATGACATGGCAACGTAAGGACTTCTGAAATTTAGTAATGACCAGCAAGCAGTTAGAACTCACAGACAGAGGGATCAGGCCCAGTCAGCATGGGTTGATGAAGGGCAGGTCCTGCCTGACCAACCTGATTTCCTTCTACAATAAGTGGCCCACCTGGAGCAGGAGGAACCTCCTGCATTTCAACAAAAGAAAATGCCATGTTCTGCACCTGAGGAGGAATAACCCCAGCCACCAGTATAGGATGGGGGCTGCCCAGATGAAGATGACCTGAGGGGTCCTGGTAGCAGGAAAGAAATTCAACATGAGCCAGCAATTTTCTCCTTGTGGCAAAAGTGGCCAACAGCCTCCTGGAGTGCATTAGGAAGAGCACCACCAGCAGGTCAAGGGAAGTGATCCTTCTCCTCTACTCTGCAGCAGTGAGGCCACATACGGGTGCTGTGTCCAGTTCCAGGCTCCCCAGCGCACGAGAGAGGTACTGGAGAGAGACCAGCAAAAGGCCACAAAGATGATTAAGGGACTGAAGCATTTACTGTATGAGCAGAGGCTGACAGAAGTGGGATTGTTTAACTTCAGGAAGAGAAGGTGGCAGGGGGGAATCTTATCTACGTATATAAATACTCAGTATGAATGAAAAAAGACTCAGTATGAATGAATCCAGGCTCTTCTCAGTGGCAACTAGTGATAGAACGAGACAATCCCCAGAGACCCTTTCTGATCTCAACCATTTTTAGCAATTTTGTGTTATCAAACGATTTTCTTGTCCACTTCAAGAATTTACTGGAACACTCGTAAAATAACTGTCATGGGTTAAAACGCTGCATTGAAGTTTTCTGGTCAAGAATTTTTACCAGGTTTTCAAGTTGCTTCTTCATTTCTACGGATCGGGATTCATTTCCTTGCATGTGACAAAATTGATATAAACTAAATTTTCTCCTGTTCAAATTTATGAAGCACTGTACACCGCCAGTAGAAAAGTATTCCTCAGAACCATGACGCTTTAACAATCAAATGCAGCTTTAAAAATATTGCCGATTTCTAAGACTTTTACAGTTCAAATTCACAGACTGGTAATTTCCTTCACACTTCTCAGAAATGTTTTCTCACCAGACAATATCCACTCTCTCTCAAAAACGAAACAAAAATTATCCTCTCACCCCCAAAAAGAGAGTTTAACCTTATTATAGCAGTGCCTGAATTTTGGGATTATTACCCTTAGTCCCCCCCCTAAAACACAGTAGAATATTCCACTGAAATTGTTTTAAGAGGTATAAACTGACCTCCACTAATAATAATCTATGCCCACTTTCAGGATAAAAATATGCTGCTTCAACTTTTACTGGATAGTGACGTAAGAAGCTACAGTGAGTACATACAGGTCATTTCAGTATTTCTTTTTCACATTTCTTTTAAAAACTGTACATCACTAATTTACACTGCACTCTTAATGCCTACATTTCTATGTAAAATAAAGCAGTAGAAATGCTGCTTCAAACTGAGACTTAATAATCCATTTAAATTAAATCTGGGCTATAATGTTACAACAGATTTTTAAAACAGAATCACAAACATTAGAAGACTGAGCATTCTGAAGATTTAAGAACTGAAAACAGCAAGAAAATACTTTTTTCGTTACTGGAAAACACACTATACAAGAATCTGCTCTTCTATGAGTATCATCTTCCTCACTTGATAAATCAAGAAAAGCCTGTGATATATTTAAAGAACATTAATCGATTTCTTAAAACATTATTTCTCAAAGTCTCGCTTAATTCTTTATCACCCTGTGACCTGCTTAGGAACATATACTTTATAAAGAGCAAAATACTGCATTTTGAAAAGGTAATACAACCTTAAAGCAGTTGGGAAACTGGTTATAGCCATATACTAACACAAATGATAGCAGAGAAGAGAAACTCCTCGTACAGGTACAACCCAGATATGGGTAGCTAGACAAAGGAAAACTGACCAGTGTAACCTTCAATCTAAAAAGCTTAATATATTGAAACATTTCAGTGACATGAAAAGCCCCTGGACATTATGTACCAGTACAGTAGTCAACCAGTTTCATGAAGCAGTTTGTTTTGTGTATGAAACCTGATCAGAAGATATCTGTGTTGCCTAATGACAACCCTTTTGCATAACCTACTTACATGATTTCTATTAAAAATGTAAAAAGCAACAGACGATACACAAAAGATTGGGTAAGGCAAAAGTAGTAAGATTTTTGTTTTGGTTTTTGATTTTCGAGGTGATGCAATACCTGTGTAACACTGGGTAAACATTTTAGAAAATGGCATAGTTTTAAAATTAACTATGTTAGGTTAAAAACAAGGTAAAATCAACCTCCCTTCAAAGATGACTTCAAAATTAAACCAGTATGGTTTTAAATACTGCTGATGTGGCTGCATATTTTTAATTCTGCTGACATAAGCATGTGAACTTGTCTTATTAAAAAGCTGACCAAAACTTGAGTACCTGAGTCTTAGTTTTCATGCTTTTTAAAGGAGTCCCTCCTCCTGGTGATACACCTTTTAATTCATCCTTTAACTTGGTAATGCTATTAGTCAAAATTTCCAGTGTTTTCATGATTTCTGCTTTGTCTTCTGACTTCATGACTTTATTCTTCTCCAGCTTTGAAATCAGCATCTGTTCAATTCAAAAAGATAAAACAAAATGTTTTTACTTAGCAACTACTATTACAGATCTGTTTTCCAGTATTCAGTATTGCATCACTTCTGTTGTGATATTCAAACTCAATATATAGGGCTTTTAACAGCTTGTAGTGAGTTAAAAACTTTGTCTGAATCTCTGATTAATTATTTGCTAATGAACATCTGGTATCTCCATTTCACTTGGACAGATTTGCTCAATAGACTTAAATAAATTCAACTTCTAAATTTCTACTCTTAAGCAAAGTGCAGTCATGCACACTTTACTACACCTGCTCAAGTAGAACAGTCAGGCTTTCATTTCTCCCAAAAAACGTATGCATGTTGCTCCCAATTTAGGCAATTTCAACTAAAATTGCTCCTAACTAACAAGACAAATTATCCTAAAATTCTAAACTTAAAACCATGTGGTAACACCATTCTAAGAGAATGCTTATTTTATAGGCCAGTTTTGCAGCTCATGCTTACAAATTCTGAAATACTTCCTAGTGAACTGAGATTTTACAACTGAATTGCTCACTTTCTTTAACGCTAACATTTTACCTTCTGTGTTTCAATGTGCTTTTCTAAGATTTCCTGCTTCTTTTTCCTCACATCTTGTTGAAGTCGTAATGCATCCTAGAAGCATAAAAAAAAAAAAAAAAATCATAGAAAGTTTCTGGATTTTGAAAAATAATGCCAGAAGAATAACATAGGGTACCTGACAACTCTACCATAGTAACTTACAATATGTTTTGAAAACAATGCATCACCAAATGAGCAATAGGTCTAATATCTTTCTTAGTCTGATCTGTGCTGGGAAGACTTCATTATTACTTACGTACAAAGTAAACACAGAAGTCCACTGAAAGCTGGAAGGAAATAATACACTAGTGCAAGAGGTACAACATACAGGAGTTTAAATGTGTAAGGTCAGTATCTTGAAAGCAATTGCAAATCAAGTCCATCAATTAAAACACATTCTCCAGTACAGCTCCAAGCAAAGAGAAAATACATCCTGTTTTCTCAAACTAATGCGTTACCCAATGAAAACCATCTCTCTTGCATCTGACTGCTATAACTTGGAAGTGACAAGTACTACCACCCCATCTGCTAAAAACAGAAACTTGACATTGCAATGGCAAATCAAAACTAATTGAAACTGATAAATTTGTGATATATTTCACTCGAAAGGAGAAGCAAGAGGAAATGCCACAGCTGCTGTGCTCAGCTCCTATTAATGCTGCTTGAGAAAGCAACTGCTTCTTGCCCTAAAGTACAGAACGTAGAGGTCTTAGCAGGATACTTGCAGAAAACAATTAAGAGCTTTGATATCAACATACTTAATGGGATAAAAAGAGGAGAGGCAGAAGATGATTTTGCACCTCTAGATTATCAATCAACTGGGGTCAGACTGGAAGCAGATTATTTTATACAAAGAGCATAAATGCACAACAGCCATAAAAAAGAAATAGTAAGGTTTCTGTATGTCTTCACAAATATTGACAAATTCTGCTGCATGAAATGTTAGTTTTGCAATCCAATGTGCAATCTTTTTTCTGAAGGGAAAAGGAAGATAGGACAAGGGGATGAATGCTAAGAAAAACTAGGGAGACAGGAGGAAAGATGACAGGGAATCCCACAAAATCATGTTTTTCCACAAGTACTAGTATATTTTAACAGAAATCTCTGAGGAGAGGAAGAAGCAGAAGAGCACATGAAAAAAGACCCAATCGCTTAGCTTGTCTTCAGTGTCTTCTTTCAAAAAAAAAAAAAAAAAACAACCCAAACCCCAAAACCAAATCACCAAAACCCTACAGCTGTTATGAGTCAATTTTATTACAAGGCTTTTGCCATTTCACAGGCATTTAGCACCTTAACTTAAAAGGTAAAGCTTCTATTTCTGAAAAACATGTTTCTTCTTCAGGGACAAATATGAAATGAAATCCCAAAATTAGAAGTAATTTCTTTAAAGTCTGAACCAATGCCACAATGGACATGCAGTTATAAACAGCTATTTCAAATTATATTAGACATCAGTTACACAAGTTTACCAACAGGCTAAAGCCTTTGTTTAATGGTTATACTGACTTCAATATGTCTGTTTGAATCCAACTTAGTATTGAACTCTTAATTTCCGGTTCGAAACCAGCAAGACAAATGTCCTATATTTAGTTTTTCTAAATTAGAAGAATAAATCTGAAAAAAGGGAGGTTTACTGGCCTTTTCTGAAAATTCTAAGCAAGCTAAATTACAAGTGAGTGAGCTATTCAAGGCCAAATGCATTTTTGTTGCATTTCCCCTCTAATAAAAAGAGAAAACCTAGTACTACACAAAAAGTAAAAATGGATGCAGTAGACTTATAGTTTGGAAACAACAAAATGCAGGGTTACACAGTTTTTAGTTCTCTCAAGTGAAGAAAATTAAGGTTGCAAGTACAAAACACACCGAGAATAAAGGCCAGTTCCAGAAGGGCTTAAGAGAGAAGAAAAGTGACTATACTATACTCCCTTCTCACTCACAATAGACAATTTGTGCCTCAACATGGAAATCCTGCTTGCAGGAAAAAGCATTTCACATTTTGAACTTGAGAGTTTTAAACCTGCTTACGCTGTCTGAACATACGCTGGAAAAACCTAGGAAAACCATGCCGAATTTTCTTGTCCTTTGAAAAGAAACCATCATAATGAATGTAATCTTGTAACTAGTTTCATCTATGCTCTTCAGATGAACATACATAGTGCACTATCTCTGGTGGTCACAAGTTCCCAATCTAGGTCCATTTTATAAAGAAGTATATTCAATTTACCTGTTTTTTCTTCTGTGCTTCATTAGAGTCTAGCACGGAAGTGGAAACAACAGGCAAAGATTTCTGTGCTGCCTTCAAAGCAGCAGGGTTGTACACAGTTTTTGTCAAGCCAGTAGAAGTGGATAAAACCTATAGGAGGAAATTATTTTATTTTTTTGCCAGTGAATTTCAGTTTCTTTTAAAAAAACATGAGTGCTTAAAAATACATAAGCATCTTTTCTTTTGTCTGTTTTGATGATATGGAATATAAAAATTTGGTGTAACAACTATATTTGGAATTGCTGAAGTTAAACATTTTTTAAAGAGGCAGCACCACATCAGGTATGTAAGGTTTATAAACATCAGATTAAAAATCCTTTCCACTGAGATGTCCTATGTACTTCCAAGTTTCAAATACATAACATTTTATGTATTTGAGCATAATTAAGGAAACAGAAGACTGAGATTTTCCAAAGAATAACTGAAGTCTTTCTTTTTTGAGTTCAAAATATAATTTTTCACGGCTGCATGAATTTTCCGAGCAAAAATTCAACATAATTTTAGAGACTAAGGTCCCAAGTAGATACAATAGTTCCTTTTCATATTCAGTTTATGCAAAGCAGAGCTTGCACAATCAACAAGAAGTAACTCAAGTACAGAGAAGTCTTCAACATCATACAGCAAAGGAAGAGAATACTATGTCTCTCTGGTCTCTTTCCTACATTTGTAACGAGGTATGAAATTTCTCCCCGACTTACTGAGAACACATTTGTCAGCTTTACAAGCTGTCTAGAGTACACTATGTACACCTCCACAATACCTGAAGATCTGGACTATTCTGTTTTCTTAGGATGTTCCTTAAGCACATTATGGCCATATTAGTATTAAAAAATCCATGGCTAAGTGCTAGAAATAATATAGGCATGATCTTGTCCACCTTGTTAGCAAATCACAGCAATTACGCAATTGGTATCATTTCCAGGAGTTTAAAAATACTTTATATATGTGTGCAAAATTAAAAGATACAGGCAGACTCTACTGGTCAACATGCACTCCATAAAATAAGACACGAGGCCCACCAACAGGAGGCGGAAAAAAAAAAAGGAAAAAAAGCACAAGAGAGACAGCCAAGAAACATTAGAAAGACAGAAAAGATCAAGAGATCAGAAGAATTTCCAACAAGAATGCTTCATATAAAAGGTTTTCACTTTGTTGTGCTATTTATACTATTTCTTCCCACAGTAAAGTTCTAGAGTATGCAGAGCAGAGAGAACAACAACAAAAATCGAAGCATGTTATAAGGTATTATAAAAGGTGATATAAAAGGCCCTAAGCAGGCCATTAAAAAGGAGATGAAAGAATTGTTTTTAAACTTATTAAAGCACATCAACATATGCACATCCAAATCATACAGTTCCTATTACAAAGAAGATTTAGGACAGGCTACATCACAAACAAACAGAAGACCAAGTAAAGACACAAATATTTTCCCCTGAACTGTTTTTATGGCAGAGTGAACCATGCTTCCTCATCTCTTATAATTAAGGAGAGATGCCACAGTAGATTACTTACATCAACTAATCTACAAGAGCAGGAAGCAACACATTAATGTCTTCTACATCTCTTACTACTATTCAAGAGAAGAAATAGTGTAAATTTTCAGAAGTTCATAAAACAGGTCAAACCAATCTTCAGAACCCTACTAAAAATGCCGAAGGAACTGCTGCTTCACAACCAGTCCAGAAAAGAGCCCAACATTTAATCAAAATCAGTCTGTACTGTAAGAGCAGAAAACCATTTTAGGATGAATTTACTATTTGTAGAAAAAAGTGTTTCGGGATAACTCTACTCTTGTAGAATAAGGGGGGAAAAAAAAAAAAAGTATTTCCACTCAAACTGAAGCAGACTCCTTTATTTCTAAAGTATATAGTTTGTATGTAAAATGTAGTTCAGAAATTCAGAATATACATATCTGCAACTAACTTAGGGCAACAAGAATGCAACTACTCAAACCAAGCACAAAATACAGGCAAGAAGCCAAGGCGAATGCATTTTTGTGGACTGCCCAGCTTGAAATGAGTCAAAGAAACATCCTCCAATATTACAACTCAACATTAAGCATCATTACTTTCGCATGCTAAGTACAGCAAAGTATCTTTGGGGCTAATTTTATTTGTTAGATTCCACTAAATGCATTATAAATGCCATACTGTAAGGGGGCACAGGGGACATGGGAAATGCAGTGGATGCTTCATTTATTTCAGATCAAGCCAATTCCCAATAGAAAAGATATATACCAAGGCAAAGGAATCTTGTTACTGGGTAAAACTTGCTGCCTTTCTACCAGAAGTCTTCACGAATGAATATTACAAACATTGGGGAAGCCTGTCCCCTGTGGTGCTAAACAGATCTGGAAACATGTATCACAAACTTTGCTGCTAAAGTAAACACATCAACAACTCTCTGTTCTGAAAATTGCAACCGCCAGCCAAAATACATAACCCATAACCACCTTTTCCACCTTACCTCTCCTTTGTCCTTTCTATACTGATTAATTTCCACTTTTATCTTTCCACAAGTACTGCAAATTTTAAGACCAAGTAAGGGTAAATGTTTACAGCATCGCCTTTGAAGGGGCACAAAAGCCCCAAAACATTTTTATAGAAAGGTTTTCTACAGCTTCATACGTAGTGTCAAAATTTATTTATTTTAAAAATTTATTTCTGTATTCTTCTAACAACTCAGGACCCTGGAACATATGTAATTATTTTCATGCCTGAATGAAACCTACTACAGTAAAACAAAACCCACAGAATAGCAGCTTCTGTCCTAACATGGATTTTTTTTTATTCTTATAATCATTTAGCCATTTGCTAAGCTGAGGTTTGGTATATAATACTTTATAAGACTAAAATAACTTCATTCATAGTTATGAAACAAAATTAATATTGACACCAAGGCTTTATAATAGAATTAATACTGAAATTAAATGTCAGAGGAAGAGAATGAGACATTCTCTTACCTTCTCAGTTGTTGGAGTAACTGGCTTTGACACAAAACCCAGTCTATCCTTCACAGATAATTTAGTCACATTCTAAGAAAGCAAAACAAAATTATAGTACATATAATTTATTAATATTTTACTGTTTACTACGTAATTTCAAATGTTACAAATTCAGAAAGCAGCATTCATCTAATAAAACAATAGACTTTTGAGCAAAAATACAAAAAAAATAATTAAAGCAGTTGATAAAACAAATTTTAGATATTTGATTCAACAATTAATATACATCTATAAGTAGACTGGGTAAGACAACGATAACCCCAAATTTGGAATTGAAGATCATACTACATATTTTTTTGCAAGAAGTCCATGACACACTAGTCAGCAGAGGATTTACACAGGCCTTTTTAGTACAATTCAAATCTTGTGTTTAACAATCTGCTATTTGCAGGCATCAGTTGCAGAAAGTTGTCATTTGAATATAAACTACAAATGTTCTCTGAAGCGTGGTGATCTTCCTTTTCAGATGTAAAACTAAAGCAGTGGTACAATGCTCATAAAGAAATACTTCTAAGATAATAAAAATTTAAAGGCTATTTCCAATGGGAGTAACATGCCAGATTCTATCATTATTCATATTAGTACTGTGGATACATTCTCCCTTTTATTAAGGGTGGCATACAAATACTGAAATTGTTTTAGATGCTGACCACCAGACTCTAATGGTTTTAGCTGTTTAATAGATACAATATTAAAAAAGGGTAGCTTTTAGTTCTTGATAGAAACCAACTTTATTTTGCAATATGAAAACTGCAATTTAACACAACGCAAATGAAACATTTTCAGTTTAAAAAAAACTAAGTAAAAAGCTACGATATTAAAAATTAAATACTATGCTTGGGTAAGAAAACCAAATATCATTGCATTGAAGAAAACTAATATCAAAACATCGCTTACTATCAAATTAGACGCATTTATCAGTAGTAAAAGTGTACTTGAACTGTATGAGTAACTGTAATGGATACATTCAGACACTACAGAACCCATTATAGAAAGAAAAATGTGCAACTCATTTTTTGACTATCATACATACCTGAGCGACTTCTGTGTTGGCACTCTGTGCTTCTGCAGGTTCAATATTACTTGCAGGTACCGGACCTAATCGCTCCTTGACAGACTGTTTCACTACCGGTAAACTAGGTTGCTGAACTAAGGGTTGTATTACCTGTAACACCACCCCACCCCCAAAAGAGCACATCATAGTATTAACAAGAAAAACCTGCTACACATGTAGTTCAATAAATACACAATGAAATTGCTGTAACGATATTTAGATTTACACTTCTTCCTTTCTCTCATTCAACAGCTTTTTCACCTGATGGCAAAAATAAACACTTCATGAGATTTAGGATGTTATACCGACTATTTGTGTAGTGCATACAGCAATAATATCTATTTTGCACTTGCAGTTCACAGAAGCAATCAAACAACTCTGGTCTATTTCTATTAATCATGTCTCCTTAGACCATCTTAATTTCCACCTCTTAGAAGTGAATAAAAGGTAATGAGCAGTCTTCCGACTCCTTTCACAAATCTTTCATCATCAACCATTTAGTTACGGAAAGGCAGAATACAAACATGTATCATAAAGACTCCTGCTTTTTACAGTGATTGTCACTTTTCATCTGCTATATGTTTAACTTGGACAGCTTAGAAAAAGAAAGATACGGAGACATGCACTCATGAGACTGAGGAAGAAGAAAACAGAGCAGCTGATCTTCGAACCTACAAGGGATATGCCCCAACAGGTAACACCTTGCCTTTTTTACTTTGACAAAAACATTAAACACTTAAGAACAATAAAAAATATGCTCCCAGCCAAGCTTCCTGTTATATTTATGACCCTCAGGATGTCACCTAATACATCCATCCACTCCAGGGCAAAACCAGCTATACCTAAGCCATTACTGACAGTATCTATCAATCTAGTTCTTAGAGATTTCCAATGAATAAGGTCCTATCACCTCTCCAGGCAAAAGTATTTCAGTATCCTTTAGCATTAGAAAATGTTTTTTGACATCTAACCTAAATTTCCTGCACTGCCTTTTAAGCCAAATATTTCTTGTTTTAGCTACCACAGATGGAGAGCATATTTCTGCTTCCTGGCAGAAGCCTTTTATTTGATGATTTACTACGGTTGACTCCCACCATCTTTACTTAGCATTTCCACTCCTTTCAGAATTCCCACAGTAAGAATTTTCTGAAGTAATCCTGCTGAGGAAACAGCAATGCTCAAGAAATTGTGGAGGACCAAATACTACTGAAGGGACAACTTAAAAGCCAACTGACTTTACACTGCAAAAAATTCAAAAGTCTGTCTTTAATGCCTGATGGAAAAAATCTGGCTGTAAACCATTATAAATACAGGTGAAATTAATTCAGCTGTAATTAATACACCAGAAATCTTGACAAAAATTCAAATACTTAGGGAATGTGAAGTACTGTAAGAGTTACCACAGTACTTGTAGATATAACATCAAGTACTACTTTCAATGTAAAGGGAAGTAAATATTAATGTTCCTGAAAGGCATATGAATTAAAAATACCCGTTTAATGACTCAACAATTCAATAATTGTTATATTTGGGGTAGAAGAACATGAAAGCACTGCACTTAAAAGCTGAATTTCCCATTTACATTGTTCTTGTCACTGTGCACCCTCTGTCACTTATTTAAAAATCCATGTTTTGCAAAACAACAAATATACAGATCAGGTATTTGTTTGAAAATACACAGTTAATACTTCAAGCTGTAATAGCATAATCAGCAAATAAGCTGATGGCAGTAACTGTTCAAGCTATCCTTCTCAAGTGAGATAGTGTTTGTACGAATACAAATGACATACTCCGCTGCCCTCTTCTGGCTGATGAGATGTAAGTCAGGCACTAGTAGCACTAGTTCAGCTCAAGAACCAAGGATATTTATAAATTTTATTCCAACCTCAAATTTGAAGGATGGTAACTGGGCAGGCAGTGAGATAGGTGTTGTTAAAACTGCATTTTGGTAGATAAAAAGCAGGGCATTTGTTATGAAAAGAGGAAAGCAAACTGTTAAAATGTCCTACAGCAGGACTGCTATGGAAAACTGGGTCTTTGATTCTGAATGATGATGACATACATCATCTAGAGAAAGGAATTCAAAACTTAGAACAGCAGTTGAAAGAAACCTCTAACAACTAATTTGTTCATTATATCAGTGTATATAAATAAGTGAAGGTTTCTTCTACAGTCTCCCTCACGTTTTTCTCAGTCTAGAATGTGGCATTCCACACTGACAACAAATCCAATAAAGGAGGATATGGGAGTATCTAGAAGGACCTGCTACACACCGGCAGCTAACTGACAAGACTCAGTAACCTACAAGACCTGGGAGAATCCAAGCTCCCTCTTACATCTGAGTAGAACCACTATTCCTGCTAACAAATCTGATTTGGCTTGCCACAAGTTATGAATCTAAGCTCCGCAACAGCAATTGCCGTTTCATATTCTTAAGAAGTTGCCAATGCTACTATGCACATCACAACTACCAACAGGTGCTCCACTGTGCAATTCACTCCAGAAGTTCAGTTCAGTTGGAAGGGACCTATAACAAACATCTAGTCCGACTGCCTGACCACTTCAGGGCTAACCAGAAATTAAAGCATGTTATCAAGCATATTATTCAAATACCTCTTTAAACACTGAGAGGCATGGGGCATCAGCCACCCCTCTACAAGGACTGTTCCAGAGTTTGACTACCCACTCGTAAAGAGACGTTTCCTAATGCCACCTCTGAACCTCCCCTGGCGCAGCTTTGAACCATTCCCACGCATCCTGCACTGGATGCCAGGGATATTAATACCTCCCTCTCCGCTTAAAAATGTAAAATGTCCCTGATCCATTCCCACAAAATTAATCTAACACAACTCTCCTCTTTCACTGTTGTCTGCATGTCCTCTCTGCATATACATGTATGTATATCTGTACATACATATAGGTACCTTTGTGTAAAACAAATTGTACTGCTTCTTCCTATAGCAGTATGCATGCTCAACAGGAAAGGAAAAGGGAAAAGACTGGAAAAAACAGCACCTTTTGGAAGAAAATGGAGATTATCTTCCAAGAACAGGTATATAAGTCTGTCTTATACTAGTTAAAGGAAAATAGATGTTATTCAGCAGACAACAGCATGAAATCTTGCTTCACATGAGATAGAGCGGAATTCTCTGTAAGTCACAGAAGGGCTTTCTTTAAATACCTTCAGTCTTATCAACTCCTGAACCTTATACCTGAGTTCAAAGAATCTACAATTAAAGAGTAAGTTTTGGAAAAGAATTACATGAAATATTATTTCTGAAGTACTTTGTTTCCTTTCTATAAATATTTTTTTAAATGTTTAAGAGACTGCATTTTACGTAACATTCTAGAGAGAATAGACTTAGATCCTCTACCTTCTGTGTGGTAGTCTGGATTTGCGGTGCACTGCCTTCTCGATGCCAATAAACTTTAATAAACCGATTATTTAATACTGCTTCTGTACTTGATATAGCTTTCTTTGCTTCCTCGTGTGTAGCAAACTGAATGAGGGCACCCTCTGGATCACCTTGATATGCAACCTAAGATATAGAACAGAAGAACAAAACTTACTGCATGTAGGATTTTCATTTGTGCCTCCATTATCCTAAAATCACTAGCCTTAAGGCTCAGAAGCTTACAAGTCAAACCCAGTACAGGTCACTAGATAAATACTTCCCATTCATGATTCTGTTTGAAAAGCCTGGTATAAAGAAGCAATCTTGAGATTAAGCTAATAAACTTTCAGAATAGCTATAAGAACAAACAAGCTTAAGTAAAATACCTAAACAGCCAAACAGTATTTCTAATTGAGAACACGAGTAGTTGTTTGAAAGACAAGAGGAAGCATCACTGAAGTAAATTGCTACAAAAAACCCAGGGGTCTAATATCAGAGCTAGACAAAGTAGCTTATTTTGGTTTTCCTCCTTTGAGAATTAACATATTATTTCAGATGCCTTCAAAGTACAAAATTATACCTTTCGGAAGAACATAGTTTCCACTATCTACCTGCATATCTATTTGTCTCTCAATACACATCCACACACAATTTTACTTGCCTTACTGGATCATACTGCCTGCTAATATGCTCATATTCTTGAGTAAACTATGGAAAGGCTTAAGAAATATTTAAGAGCAAATAAGAGATTTAAATTCCCTCAGTGTTCAGACAGGCACAGGAGGTTTCTTGTGTACTGTATCAGTACACACAAACATATTCTATTACACCTCTTCATTCAGCCTCTCAGTGCAAACAAGAAAGCCTACATAAAAACACAAGTTAGCATCTGAAACTTTTTGAGAATGAAGCATGATGACAGATCATTCTGAGCCCCTTAGAGTTGGTCTGAAACACCAACATTACACATACAGCAAGGCCCTAGTTCTTTGCATCTCTTTCCTATCTTTCTCAAATTGTTTGCTTATTCCCATGTGGGTCACTCAGATACAACATGAAGTAATTATAAGGAACAAACACTGCCACTACTATGGGACTAAAAAGCAATTATACCACAGGGACTGCCTTCTGGATGAGAAATACACGTTTTCTGTATTTACAATTTATCTCAAAAAACAAACAAACAAAAAAACCAAAACAAACAAAAAAAAAAAAAAAAAAAACAAAAAAACAAAAAAACCAAAACCACCAAAAAAAACGAGGGTTTATGATACCAGATCCAAACTTGAGAAAAAGGGTGAAGGAAAACACACTCCCAATCAGTTTTCAATGTTTTCAACAATATATCTTAAAAGTCTTATCTGTGAGGAAAACATTTGTTCAAAACCTGAAAGACTAGAACATTTCATTTCTGCTTCTTCAATGACAATTCCATGAAAAACAATGAGATCATGTTTAAGGAACAAGTTAGGAAAATAGTGAGAACAATTTCGGGGAACCAGGTAAAACACAACTGGCGTTCTCCTTTTATCAACTACCTCTATCATTAAGTTGAAGCCTACTGCCTTCTCTTTGTTGACTCTTACCTGCAAGTTGACCAAGTTTCCAAACTTGCTGAAGTGCTCATTAAGTTTGCTGATATTGTTAAGTTCTGGGGGAACTTTTCTCAATTCAAGTTTTGTATTTTCATTTCCAAACTGCACCTTCTTCTGGAAACCTGGACTATTTGTTCTGTTAAAACTTTGCCTGCAACAAATAAAAATCAAGCCAGAAATCCATAGCAAGCTAGAAAACACAATATTAAATTGTATATGCTTACATAAGAGCATGTGTGTATGAGACAGAGGTTAAAAAAAAAAAAAAATCAATAAATAAATGCAACTTTAGGGAAGTGTAGAAGAGTACACCATACAAGCCCAGGCACCTGCAGTTTTATCCATTGATACTCTCAGCATATCCCAGGCATAAATCTGTGAGATAATTCACAGTTATCTGCTTGCGTCAGTAAGTCCTGCTTTCCATACTGCTTCCCTCCAAAAACAATTTCTCAGCTATTCCATGGAATCTCCCCACTAACAGTTCAAATAACTATTACTTCGAGGCTCTCCTCAGTCCCAGTAATCTCTTAAAATCCCTTCCAACTTTTGTCATGCCATGTATATATGGACACTAAGCACTTCACCCTGTATTTTTGTCAGTAACATACCTGGCAACTCAAACCAAAACAGCAATGATATAATTCACATTTCAAAACTAAAACCAGTCATCTCTAACCATCACACTGCAGCTTCTCTGTTTCTTAGATAAGTCCAGTTTTCAGGGAGTAGATCTTGAGAGTAGATCCAAAGCAACTTCAGCTATCTCTATACTGCCTTTGAGAGAAGACAGTCAAAACCAGACCACTCTATAGTGTGATTTATTTTAGTACAATAAGCTTATTCAGTTTAACTTGCTCACAATTTATATAGACTTATGTATGTTTCACATTACAGCAAAGAGCTCCACGGAATTCCAACTATTAAGCCAACCTTGTGTTAATCATCACTCACTTGTCAAACCAAGTCTTCTTTGTAGGAACTCCAGCATCACCTGCACCAATTGTTCTTTTCCTGGATTCAGCATCTACCACTATTCTCATACTACTCTTATTAGGAGGTTTTTCTGTAAACAGATGAAAATATTTTACAATTTTTTTTATTTTCTATGTATTTGATTGCAAAAAGTGTTCTGCTCACATTGAATTTGCATTGAAAAACACAGTTGTTTATTTTGAAATTATTATAATCCTTTATAATCCTTACTGAAACTGCATAAAATCTTGGTCACAGACTTCTCTTAACTATCGACAGATGCTGGGACAGACCAAATAGCTAATAGCTTTCATTTCGTCACAATAACATCACACATAAGGAAAACAAGAAGTGTGACAGAAGGCACCTGCCTCAAGGTGACTGCACTCTGCTCTGATTCACAGTATCCCATAAAATACTCTGAGGCTCACACCATTTCTGATAACACCTCCATCTGATGGCATGCACAAAAAACCTCACGATAGAAAATGTACAGTACTCCAGAGCACTAATACCCAGGAGAAGATTTAGGGATGGGGTGGGAGAGGAGTGACTCTTACAGAAGAACGGGAATACTACTGAAGGACTCCTTGCTGAAAATACACTAACAGAAATATAGTAAGATTAAATCAAATACATACAAACGTAAATAAAATCACATTCAAACAAAAACGGTTTTATCCTTCTTCTCTTCTCATTTTGTGTGCTGGTGCTTCTCAGGGCCACAGGAACTATGAGGTTAAGATTACTCACGAATAACTGCCTGCTACCAAATAAAAATGACTCCTTCCTTTCTGCAGCAACAATCATCCTAAGATACTGAGAATCAGTAATATTTTTCTGTATAGAAGAGTACAAAGTGATCAGTTATTACAGCCAAGTGTAAACCGTGCAATACTCTAGAAAGAGGTTTCATTTTACGTGTAAAAATGCACACACAAAGCAACTATGATGAAAATTCCCTATTCAACTGAACTTCTCTTAATTCCAGAAGGTTTTAAAGAAATGCAGAGTTTTCCATTATCGTATTCTCTAAAAACTGCCTCAATCTCCATTAATAAAAGAAAACCAGCTAAACTGAATATAGCTTTGAGAGCATACCTCTGGGTGGTAGATCCATATCACCTGATGTGAGTCCTATCAAATTTGGTCTTTGGGCATGTACTCTATGTCTATACATAGGTCTTGAAGTATTTGTTATACTTGGAGCTTCTGGATTATAGCCATCTGTGTCATACGTTTCTGGTAACAAAGAAATTGTCTAATTAAAATAAATTGCAGTTAAACCCCCTAAGCTTTCAGATACAGTATTTCATTTAATTACAAGATACAATTACAATGGAAGAGTTATATAACAACTATCTTAAAAGAACCTGCCATGCCACGTTTTCTGCTTAAACACAGTGAAAATATTATTCCATTGTCCAGATTCACACTTTACATGCAGATTTTACTACTGTCCTGAACTATACTTTGAAAAAAACAGTTACTGTCACAGTCTAAATGATACAAACTTAATTGTCCCAAATTACACAGTTATAATCTCTAAACAGTACAATATAATATGAATCAATGTTATTCTATTTAGCAAACCTTGTGGGCAAAGCCTCAGTACTACACCTGCTGTAAAAAGAGAGGGTGGAGCAGGAGGCGGCTGGTGATGAATACCCGTTGTAACAACGGTAGGAACTGAGCTAGTTGCTGAGTTTGGGGGGGCATCCATGCCAGCAGGCTGCAATGGGGGAAGTGGAGGGGGTGGTCCTGTCAAAACCAAAGGAAAACATTGTATTCATTTAATTATCCACTACGCTTACATTACATTCAACACATAAGGAAATTGATCTGAAATGTTTGTAAGGCTATTTAAAAACAGGGTGTGAGAGGGTAGGAATAGGGACATGATGCCGTAGCATTCGTTCATATGAAATCATCCCTACCAGCCAATGACTCAGAACTTAGATTACAGAGAAAAGAATTTAATAACATTTCTCCAAACACCTTCTTGCTATAAGCGAAATGCTAACCTAGTGTTTACCTTCACCAACAGAAGAGCATTAAAGCTTTGTAAAACCCCTTCATAGAAACAAATTCTATTTTTTAACAGTGCATAACAAAAATATCTTACAACGACAATAACCAGCTTAACTGAAATTATTTTTCTGAACACCCAAGAAGAAACCTACAACTCCAGTGGAAAGTCAAAGGGACCTTCTTAAAACTGAGGGATTTTTTTGTTTGTTTAGTTTGATTTTTTTATTTTTTTTAAACAACAGGTAATGTGACACTTTCGAAGCTGAGGAGTCACATATGACCTGCAATTTAATCACTGGCAAAATCAGTTTTCGGAAAAAGATACAAAGTCACATATTTGGACTTTCCACACAGATCTAGAAATAGCATGTGAGGCAGAACTGATCACCCCAGCAACACATTACTCTCTGTACTAAGTGAAATAAATACATTCAGATCTTATCCTATCAACTGGAAACGAAAACAGTTTAAGAAACTTCCAAGCAATACCAAATATCAATCACTCTCAAATAATTTTACCAAGCGAGATGTCTAACTTGCTTTAAAAAAAAAAAAAAAAAAGAGAGAGAAAGAAATAATCACATAAAACTAAAGTCACAGTTTTTAAACCACACAAGAGAACTGAACACTAAACTGCTGTCTTATAAAGGTGAGCCAGGTACACAAGTCTTCATGTAATTTTTAGTGCTTGAGCCAAAGTACTTTCGAATACAAGAGTAAACAAGCTGAAGAATTTATCTTTTTTAGTTACTTTACAAGTTTAGTTTCAAAATCAACCACAAATTACAATTCCAGGTGTAAAGCTGATGTGGCAATGAAATCTCTATTACTACAAACAAAATGCCAAATCTGTTGTTTCCAGGATTTTCCCTTCTTCTCTAACAGCAGTCTGTTGTGGACTTCAATAAAACTCAAGGAATTGAGTTTTGCCAAGCCATGCTTTTGCTTAAGCACAATTAGAATATTATTCTATATTCAAGGTCCACATTTAACGTGCAAATTTTAAAACAATCAAGTTTGCAACAATTACTGGGGGGGGGGGTTACTGGGGGATACTAAAAGAGGGGGTTTAATCTTTTTAATTACCTGTTACAGGTGGAAGGCTAGGTGGTAGGGGGCCTGGTGGCGGTACTGGAGGTCTAAGGTTAACAGGAGGAGGACTCAGAATTGGTGGAGGGGGAGGAAGTCCAGGAGGAGGTGGTCCTTCGACTACAGGGGGTTGTGCTGGAAAAGGCAGAATGCCAGGAAGATTTACATCTTCTACCACTACTGGATCACTTCCATGATCAAAAGGGCACATGTCTCCTCGCATACAGAAACCCTTTTCTGAAAAAATCAAAAGCAAAAGGAATTGTTGTTAGTATTCAAAAGCTGTAGTTTGATTCAGAGTAGATATGAAACATTTTATGTGTAATGCAGCAGTTTGTACATTAAGAGCCAGCAGAAATTTATACTGGAAAATTAAATTGACTATTTGACTTTATTCTTAACAATCAGCACACAGAAAGACTGCAGCAACATTCCAGCAGAATAAATACAGAAGATAGATTTTTCCTTGAAGAATTAATTCTACACTGAATTGTAACAAATTGTGAAAGCAAAAAATGAAATCTAGATATCATCTCATTAACAAAAGCACAGTGCTTCTAAGTGCAATTACTGGGATTGAGAAGCCCTTATTAAAGTTAATATTACAGAATTCTGACATGGGAAAATTCACTCCAGTTCTTCTTCCTCTTTTGCAATTATTTCAGGAAGAATGAGCACATTTTGCTGTAGTTAAATGAGATTATGTAAAAGCGAATATTTGTTATTTACATATATATGTATTGTATATGAATATATATGCATACATGTGTAAATATGAAATACACATACTCAAAAATGAATATGAATTCATTTATTTTCTTTTACACTGAATTGGAGTAGGTCCAGAGGAGGGCCACAAAAATTATCAGAGAGATAGAACACCTCTCCTATGAGGAAAGGCTGAGAGAGTTGGGGTTGTTCACAGCCTGGAGAGAAGGCTGCAGGGAGACCTTATTGCGGCCTTTCAATACTTTAAAGGGGCTTGTAAGAAAGATGGGGAGAGACTTTTTAATAAAGAGCCTACAGCAACAGGACAAGGGGTTACAGTTATAACCTAAGAGTATAGAATCAAATTAGATATAAGGAAGAAATCTTTATGATGAGGATGGTGAGACACTGGAACAGGTTGCCCAGAGAAGTTGTGGATGCCCCATCCCTGGAAGTGTTCAAGGTCAGGTTGGATAGGGCTCTGAGCAAACCTGATCTAGTTGAAGATGTCCCTTGCAAGGACATTGTCCATCACTGCAGGGCAGATGGACTAGATGATCTTTAAATGTTCCTTCAATCCAAACCTATGATTCTACAATTACCTGTTTAGCACCAGCCCCCCCCCCGAAACAGAACGAAGAAAAACCACGCAATACAAGGCAAACAACCCACAAAAAGAAAAAACCTAATACAATTCAATGTAATATGGAGCGAAAGTTCAAAACATCTTCTGGTAAAATAGGAAGAAAGCTGAGTGTCCACTTCCTAAAACATGCTGTTGAAAAAAAGTCTGTATCACCTCATCTTCAGGAAGAGCTACCTAACATATAAATTAAAACATTAAGAACTAACAGAAGTTCTGCAGAGACTCAAGTAGAAAATGGAAAAGCGCACATAGGAAGAGCAGTCTGTTGGAACCACGTAGCCACTGAAGAGAGAGATGAGCTTATAAATTTAGAAGACACAAACAGACAGAAGAAAAGCAAACGGAAGAGGCATCTACTGAGAGATTTTAGTAAGAGTCAGAAATGTAGTGTGGCAAAAATCAAAAACAACAAAACAGTAAAAATTTGAGGACAACTACATCCCAGTTTTTCAACACATTACCATTTGCTTCATACTCAGAAACTGGAAACAATAAGCTGCTACAGAAGACAAAGTTAGAGGAACAAAGTCCCAGTGTCATGCCTGGAAATGTTATTTCAAAAGTTTATTAGCCTGCAAGTTTTGTTCCTTTCTAAAGAAAAAACCAAAACAAACAAACAAACAAACAAAAAGGGAAGGCAAAAAACCAACCAACCAACCAGAAAAAAAAAAAACAAAACCCAAACCAAAAAGCCAAACACAAAACTGTAGAGCTGGGAGACCATGATGACACAATGTTCTGCAGCTCAGCATGCGTTAGAAGAAAACTTCAAAAGAAAACTACACTTTCACAACTCTACCTGCTCCACAGTATTGCTGTGACATATACTGGCAAAGCCATTCTTCACAAGTACAACTCTGCCAACACTTGAGAGCTCAGCCTCTCATTTTCTTTACTTAAATAAACCCCAACTAATCAGAGTTTGAATGCAAACCTGGATCTTAAAGTCATCATTGCGGTATACAACAACAAAAAAAGCTCAGAAAAACACTTTAGTGGGAAATTTAAACTCTTCTCAGCTAACAGGTTGACTGGCTGAATTTAATGAAGACACTGCCAACTGCAGTAGCCTCTTGTGTGGATTTGGCACAAGACATGCAAAATGATAGCTTTAGACACAGATAAGCACAAAACCCCACACGATTTGAAGAAACTTCTACACAGAAAAAATGGATTAACACGAGCCTGGCAAGCTGTGGCTCTAGACCCTTCTAGTTAAAAATTATCTCTTGGATAGGATCGAAAAGTTAGGAAGTCAATAAGGTGCTCACCATGGTCAAAACTACCAAATACACTATTTGATGTGAACATGACATAAGACAGAAAACCTTGGTAAAATTGGATTTTTATTTTTTTTTTTAACTTTTTAATATATTATTTTTCATCAATGTAAAATAATTCTGGTAACTAAAAAGACTATATAAACCCTAATAAACAAAGCTGTCTAAAGGCTAAGTTAATAAAAAATGGGACAAAATCTGCATTCAACAGTTGTATAATAGAAACTAGTATTAGAGAAGATCAGAAAAAGAAAGGAATATTACCTCAATCTTTTCAGAAAGGGGCCAATCACAGCTGCAGGAAGCAATTAAAAAAAAAATACAGACTTACCATCATAATCTCGACAGCGCTTCTTTGGCAGCGGAGGTCTTCCATAGGAGTTGTGGTCCAGCTGCTCTTCATGGAACTCCGACCAGCTTTCAGTAGTGTTATTTCCATGATGAGCAGGAGCAATAACAGTAATGGTGCTGCTCAGCGTAGGGACAGGGTAGTGGCCAGATGAAATATTTGTCACAGAAGAAACTGGAGTATAATTGTTCTCTAACGGATCTGTTCTATCCATATCATATTTTGGCTTTCCCAAATCCCTTTCTGTAATACAACAAACAAGTTATATTGGATGATTCCTTCTGCACATTTTCACCACTAAGTCACTAACCTGCGTATCTTTATTCCAAATCAGTTCACTTCAAAATATACGAATGATAATTGAAACATTCTACAGGTTGCCCAGAGTGCCTGTAGAGTCTTCACCCTCAAGTTTTTAAAAATCCAACCAGACAGGATCCTGAGCAACCTGCTCCAGTTCATCTGCTTTGAGAAAGGGTGTTGGACTACATGACTTTCAGAGATATTTTCCAACCTCAACCATTCCATGATTTTACATTCCAAAGGTTTAATCAGAAAAATAATAATCTTAAAAGTACACAGTCAGCCACTGGGGTATTTCAACAACAGCTATATCCACAGTTAAGCAGAAACCCTATTCAACTTCAAGCAGAGTACATCTTCTATAGAGATGCATATATATCCTAAGAACTTCGGATGGAAAGTTACTCTGAATAAACGGAAGCTACGGGCAAGAAAAAGGTAGCCACCACTCGAAAAAATTATAAAAGTTACACATCTTTTGTGTTTCAAGATATGATTGTTATTGCATCTTCATGTTGTTTATCTTCATTCTATCTGCATTCAAATGCATGTACTTATCACATGCAAAGCTTTGCAACGACTGGACAAGTAATAATGCTTGACAGGTGTGGAACACTCCAGGTCAGACGCAGCAGCAACATGACCTTTTATTCTGAATACATGCAAACTATTCTCTTCATTTTCTAATATTACCATCAAATAAACAGTAAGTATCCAGATTAAGACACAAGAGTTCTGTCATGAGATAAGCTGGTAGACTCAAATAACCCCATATTAAAGGGACATTAATAAAAATGCTTAAAGATGGCAGGTAAGTGTGGGTAAAACAAGCTTTTCTTAATGCGTTTAGAAAAAGAAACAAAGCTTTCCCTGTAAGATATTGTCTGTAAGATATTACCATTGTAGTTCATGTAAAACAAAGCTTAAATTAACATTGAATCATATTGCAATCTTTCAGTTAAACTGCTGAATGTTATTTAACTTCGTTTGCAAGTTGTTTGGAAAACACCTGCTCACATATTTTCAGGAACTCCACGCACCTACTTTTAAGGCTGAGTTAGAAAGGCCCATTCCACACAAAGAAAACGAATATACAGGAGACTTAAACCAGACTATTTTTATATTTACATTGTCTTAAGACAGGACAAAGATATAAAAATACTCTCAGTATTCTTTTCCAACTTACAGTAACAACTACTGGGAGAAAAAGCATACTTTTCAGCTGAATAAACAGCTTTGCTTTTAAAGAAGTTTAATTTGAAAAACTACTGTACTGAAGTCCTACAGATGTGTGCACATGCAAATATTTACTGTAATAATTTCAGCCCCTCTCTATGTTGCCAAGGAGGGGACAAGACAAAAAGAACAGAGTTGTACTGTTCTGCTTGACAGTCCTTTGCTGGTAATTTCTGTCAGTTCTTTCTTTGTACATGGTTATTAATTTCTGTACCTTCCCAAACCAGATTCTGAGTTTCTCAAAACTGGATTTTTCTGCCTGTCTTCCAAACATTGCTTAAAAGTGGCCAACACAGTCAAAGGTATTAGAGAAGAATGGAGGAAAAGAGGTGAAAACAAGCACTGAAGATATAATCACATACGCCTTATTTCTACAGAAAACCAAGCTAAATTTGAACAAAGAATTTGGTACATCATGAACATAGTGTAGGCAACATTCACCGTGTCTTAGAGACCAACTGTTGGTACCTCTGCTTCGTGTTCTGCTCCGGCTTCTGCTCCGGTCTCGATCTCGGTCCCGCAATCTCTCTTTGCTCCAACTTCTACTTCGACTCCTGCTGTAGCTCCGACTCCTTCCTCTTCTTCTGTTATATCGATCCCTATAGGAATCTCTTCTGGGAGGATTTCGGTCATAATCCCTCTTCCGAGAACGTTCATCTTTTTTTCTTTCATCACGGCTCCTAAATATGTAATTTTGTAAATTAATTAGAAGAATTATGAAGCCATAATTTAAAACCTTAACCACCATTATAAACCTCGAGAAATGGTAATGGAAAATTAGAAAAAAACCCCTACAAATAGAACCTAACTATGGCCCTTCCTTTCTTCTCAGAAGACTTCTAAAATTCTTTCATTTGGTTTATGTATTTCACCATCCATAAATCCTGTTTCTGCCCGATAATGCACCTTCCTCAAGTTGGAAACACCAAAAAGGAAACAGTTACTGAAGGGAAGGCTTCCAAATAAAAAAATATCACAATTCAATCTCAGTATCTAGCACAGCAAGTGTTGCAATACAAACCACAAATCTAACATAAAAGTTAACCTTAAAATTCAAATGTGATAGTTGTGCACAACTCTGAGATGATTTACACTATCACTTATACACTAGCCACCTAACTACATACGCATAAAAGCGATAAAAGTCTTATTTTTAGCCTTATTAGGTAACCATACAGACAGATCATCATAAAAATCCATCTTATTACTGATGTAATACAATAGGCTAAAAAAATTTATTACCTGGTATCTCTGTAGCGAGAACTTGACTGAGGAGGGCTATGATTTAATCTTCTGGAGAACTTTTTCTCTCGCTCCTCCTCTTTAACTACCTGAATTTAAAGTATATACATTAGATTAAAACATGAGGACACTACAATGGAGACCTCTGCACAATCAAATAAACTCAAAATACCAAGCAAAGTCAGCCGTAACATTGAACTGAAACAACATTTTTGCATATAATGCAATTAGAGAACCTTCGTAACATACTAGATTTCTATTTCTAGGAATATTCAAACCACAGGTTGGGAGAAATGAAGCAGAATAAGCAACCCCTATTGTGCTGCACTGAAAATACACCTCTTTTGCTACAAATAGACAGAAATCCATACTAAGGTGCAGTGACAGATCTGGAAAGACGCGAATATTCAACAACTGACACGTAAGGTCTTTTCTTCATGAGCAGGTTAGCGGGTTCTGATCATATAATCATAGAATAGTTAGTGTTGGAAAGGACCTTAACATCATCTAGTTCCAACCCCCCTGCCGTGGGCAGGGATACCACACGCACTAAACCATGTCACCCAAGACTCTGTCCAAGCCGGCCTTCAACATCGCCAGGGAAGGAGCATTCACAACTTCCTTGGGCAACCCATTCCAGTGCTTCACCACCCTCACTGTAAAGAACTTCTTCCTTATATCTAATCTAAACTTCCCCTGTTTAAGTTTGAAGCCATTACCCCTTGTCCTATCACTACAGTCTCTAAGGAAGAGTCCCTCCCCAGCATCCTTATAGACCCCCTTCAGATACTGGAAGGCTGCTATGAGGTCTCCACACTGCCTTCTCTTCTCCAGGCTGAACAGCCCCAACTTTCTCAGCCTGTCTTCATATGGGAGGTGCTCCAGCCCCCTTATCATCCTCATGGCCCTCCCCTGGACTTGCTCCAACAGCTCCATGTCCTTTTCATGCTGAGGACACTAGAACTGTACACAATATTCCAAGTGAGGTCCCATGAGACTTTGATGCAGTCAAACGTAGGCTGCTGTCGAAAAGGACAAACCTACTCTTCTGGCTCAAAGAGCAACATAAACACTTGTGTCAGAGTAAGGAGGTTATCTGGATAAAGCAGCTGGAGGAATGAGGACTGCCATTTGGAATGGCAGCCTGGATTTATGCTGAATAAAAGGGCAGCATAACTACAATGGCAATTCTGAGCAAAAAACCTAATGTAGGTTGTACTGCAACTCCTGCACTACCCAACAGCTTTATTTACATTTGGCTAAGCAGAACCCCTTTGGTTTACCTTTGAAACACCCACTAACGTTTAGAAAAATTGTGCAGCAGTACTCAACATACTAGGCACAAATCTTTTGACATATTTTAATGCTGCAGGACAAGTTTTGGGACTATTCTTAATAAACAAACATGATGAAGTTGAGCCATGCAAGCAAACTACAGGAATGAGGAAAAAAAGACATACATCTAAATTAAAATCCATGCCTACCTCTTCTTTTTTTGTCTCTTTTTCCTGGTGCTGAAAAAATTCTACTTTCAGGCTTCCTGACGATGGCTGTTCTGGTGGAGGTAGATAGCTTTTTGTATTCACAGCATCAAACAGCTTTTCCACAAATATCTGAGTTTCTAAAAGTAAAGAGAGTGTACAAATAGCCATTATTCAAGACTCAGTTAACATTTGATTTAAAAATTAAGAAAATTATGTACTTAAAAAATTCAGCATTCACCAAAAAGTTAAAACAATGAAGAGTTTGGTTGTTGGGTTTTGGTTTTTTTTTAATACTCTGCTGCTAATTTTGTATTTTAAAAGGACATTCACAGAGTCAAGAAACATGTCAATAATAACGTTTCACAAAGTTTTTTAACATCTGAAAGATTTATGGAATATATACAGAGCTCAAACACTCCTAATTCTGGCAATAACTCTTCACATTTGTAATTTTCTTCCAGGAATACAAACAGACACAAAACATAGACCTAATACATACATATACACCTGTTTTTAAAAAATGTCATGAAAACTGAATTACATACTTCAAAGCAACAAAGCTAACAAAGACAGAAATGCATTATTCTACAGTAAAAGATTTTTGAATTAATTAAGACAGACTTTTTCACTCGAGCTTAATTGCTATGACAAAAGACCATACCTTTCTGAAGAAATACATCCAGCTGATCAACACACAATGCCTTCAGTTCCTTTTCACTTTTATCCTTCTTTACCAAAGCCAGAACATATTTAGCTAGGGCAGATGGATCTGCATCGCATCTGCAAATAGATTAAAATAGTAACTAAATTACAGAAGTTAACATCTGAAACTGATACAACCAATACATATAAAAGACCAAAACATTTCCTACCAAAGTAATTGAAAAACACTCAAGAGGTACTTCTTAAAACAGAGTACAGATATGTAAGATTGCCCAGTATCACCTTTCTTTTCCAGAGAAATAATTGCCTAGAATATATCCAAACAATATTGCACAGAGGACCTCACAGGAAGATAGAATGAACTATTCAGAATGAAACAGCGTCAGCTGCCTAAGTCTCCAAAACAAATGCAAAAAAATACTTCCGTAACTCTCCAATGATGAAATCAGTAATTCTGAGTGTAACACTGGGTGACTGCTAATGGGGAAAAGTCAGCCCTGCCTCATTACAAATGAATACACTTACACAGAAGTGATCTAGGCTATTAAAAAAAAAATTAAAAAAAAAAAAAAAAAAATCACTCTCTGACTCTTAAATATGATTTTAAAGAATCTTATTACTACCTACATATGAATACCATAAAAAGCAGATTAACTGAAAAATCCTGATTTTGAAATCCTAAAGAAAAAGGGTTCATATAATATTATCATGTGATCTCCATAACAGGTACAAAGACAATGAAGGGAAATTTAAGAGCTCATTATCCATTTTAGACATCTAAATTCAATCTACAAGTATGGAGCACTTCAGTATAGAAGCTGATGGTCTCATGCACACCAACAAAGAACTTAAAATGGCATAAGCTGTATATGCACGTTAAGTAGCACATTATTCAATATGCCTGATAAAATTTTATTATAATGTTTCATGAGCAGTAATCTACAATGAACTCCGTAGTGGTGTTACAGAGTAAAACCTGACAGAGCATGCAAGAATACTGCAGAAAACAATTTAATGCTTCATAATTCAAAGACAGTAACTAATGAAATGGTGAGACAGTGATTTATCAGGCAGAACAGCAGCGTTTTCTTAAACCATCTAATCCCATTATGTAGCATAAACCAAAGGAAGACCTCAAACCCCACAAAACCAGGCAGGATTTAACAAATACACACTGGTTGTGTGATACAGTTAGCTTGTTTGGGTGGTGATCAAAGTTAATAGTAGTGTTCTAACGAACTACACCAAGAGGGGAAAAATGGCACTGGGGCATCTAACTGCACATTCTGTCTAGCAAAAATAACTAAGAAAAAAGTAAAATTAAACTGTGGTTAGGAAGTTGCACTGAATATGAGCATCACACAAACACTGTTCCAGCACAGAAGTCCACTAGTTGCAATGCAGACTAAAATGACAGTTCCCAATCTCTTCCACATTAAAGCAAACGAAATTTCAATGCTGAAGCTTAATTAAAAATCTGAACGTAGTTCATTAAAACTACATGAATTTTAGACACTGGGCAGAAGAAACCAAATCCACCACCATATGATGCTGCCTAATTCCTCGCCCCAAAGACGCTATCTCCTGCACAGCAAGCAACATCCTTTATGCAAACATATCCACTAAGCAAAGGAAGCAGATCAGTCAGAATCCAACCTCAGATCTTCTGGACAGCCTGGGTCCAGCAGCGCTCTGAAGATAAACATCAGAGCTTCAGACTTAACTCAGCATCCTCTAGAGAGCAGGCAGTTTCAGAATTTCATGCTGTCAAAGCAACTTGAGCTGCTAGGGGTGATACCACAGCATTCTGTGGCATTCAGATTCTACATTCTGGAAGAACCTGCACACACTAAACTGACAAAACACGAATATATACTATTAATCAAAAAACAGATTGCAAACCAACTGAAAATTGTTCAGAAATGTTTTCCTTCAAATATCACATCTGATTTGCTCCCATTCAGATTTAACAATTCTTTATCCAGAAGAAAATACTGTTCAAGCAGCAAGAAATCTTGGAAGCAGGCACATAACCTCCTCTAGCAAGGGCGATAGGACTGCATGGTCTCTTTCACACTGCTAGCACCTGAGCACATCATCTGAAAGCCCGATACTGAACAGTGCAGCCCCCCAAAGGCCCTAAGGCCTCCTTTCATAACTTCTCAATGTTAGAATTTGCAAATTTTTCTTCTTATTTTTCCTTTTTTTATTTTTTTTTTTTTTTTACTGTTCCTTCATGCCACTTTAATGTCACTACAGGAGAGCTTCAGTCCTCTCCCAGTCTCAAGCTGAATTATGACTCAGAAAATTACTGTGCTATTTTCATATTATCTATCTACAGTCATAACAGGAAAACAATCTTTGGGGGAGAGGACAATTTTCACATGATAACACCAAATTCTTTTCTTCGCCTTTCTATTCTCCACAAAAATCAGATAGAACATTGCAAACTGGGGTTTTTTTATTTCCATTTCCACAAATATGGTTATCATCTGATAACAGTCACCTGACATTGTTCAAAATCTATTACAATTGACTTAAATGACAACACATACACTCAAAACGGAGGGGAGGAGAAAAAGCAAGAGTAGTTCTAGAAGGTAAAAACTCACTGCTGTTAGCTACTGCAACATACTTCAATATGTACTTTAATTCTCCAGCTCCTACAGTAGCAAATACATAACAACCTCATGTGCAGTTTAAAGTAATTCCTCTCTCATAAGCAGAGTAGAAAAATGAAAATTCTTGTCTGGAAAGCCACACTCCAAAAGGTGTAACAAAAATTAAACCACCAACCTCAAACCCAAACAAATTCAAAAAACTCTTTAAATACAGCAAGCAATGAGTGCTTTCACCCCTCCCCACCATGATGATTTTGGAAATCTTAGGAATACTGTCCACCCCACAATGATCTCAGAATTTGAATCCATCCACCCAACTCCAAGATACTCTGAAGAAAATATCCTCAATGAAAATAAGCATACTTTGAATTTGCAAAACACAATCATTTTCTTCTCTGGTAGTGTCCTAGCATTTATCACTCTGTATGCGAGACAACCACATACAAACAATGCAAAACAATCATACTGAACTCTAAGTATTACTCAATATGTAAGTGTAGAAATCCCCCTGTACACAACAGGAAGAACTTACATGCTTCCAAGTTAAAACTCTGTATTTATTTTGGCTATTGAACAAGTACTGTATTTGAGAAGTACTAATAGATGATATTAAATAATCAATAATGAATACCAATTCATTTTGTGGCAGAATGAGATGGAGAAAATGTTTTTGTATTTTGACAGTATGGTTTGATTTCTTTTCACTTTTTAAAATTAAACTGCAAATCTTTACACAAGCCAAAGGCTGACTTCCTTTTTTATGCACCGACTTGAAACAGAAGTCTCCTCTTCTATGTCTGTTGTTCAAAGCTTAAAAAAAAACAACCATAAAAAACTGATCTGTTTTCTCCACACTGTTGTGAAAACCACACTTGTTTCTGTAACTAGTATTTTAGATAGATGTAACAAGGTTATAGTCTGATCTTTTACTGCTTTTCAGACTTCGCTTTTTAAAAAAAAAAAAGATAATGCTAAAATTAGATTTCTGCAATGTGAAACAGTAGAAGAGAGGAATAACAGGTCTCATGAAGTAAACTGTACAGGACTATCAATACAGGAGGTCTGCCTGAAAATTTCTGTTCTTTACAGCTATTAAGAGTTCTGGATTATCATCATTAATGGTTTTGTCTGGGGGAGAGCTGCTTTTTTAAGAGCAATTCCTTTCTCTTTTTCAGCAAACTGAATTCCAAAATGTTGTCTATAAATTCTCCATCCTTTGATTTAGTAAAAATTCTGCTGGTTTGGATTATAGGGGCCTCGAGTTTTTCTGATAAACGAGACTTTATGTTCTCTAGATTGACTGTAGTTTCTTATAGAATAGCAATCTGTGTGTGTGAATAATATGCAATATGCTTGTTGTATCTTTGTTACGCATACATGGATTTTTCACCCATTTTGAGCATGCTTTATCAGTTTTTCTAAACCTCTCTCTTGTATTTTACACTCTTATAGTCAACCTGTTTTAAGTGATGTCTCTTTAAAATAAACAGGAAAGGCACCCATGCTGATGACAGCAAAATACACTGTGCAGCAGGATTTCCCATGCAGTATGTCTCACTATATTCTTGCAGATTGTAAGATTAATAGAGAAAGGTCCTTAACCAACAATTCAGAAAAATTAGAAAAATCAGAATATGACCTCCACATTTCACATCTGCATTTAAAATTAAAAATAAATTTCTATTTCAATTCTAATGTTCACTGAATTATATACATTTTCAATTGTCAAAGGTTTGAATCCTTAGCATAACTTCAATATGGTGTGGTACATGACAGATCTCAGCATAAATGGCATGTGTGTTATAAGTGTGACAGAAGTTTAGACATAACTCTATTCTTATGCTAAAATTTGGCTGCCGGAAAAACATTCACATGAATTGAAAGATGTAAAACAACATTTCACAACTTTGAGCCCCGTAACTACATCCTCCCAACTTTTTGTAGGCATTTGCTGCAACCAATAATAAGCATAAATAATCATAAATTTCTCCTCCTGCTTTCACTTTTGAGTTTTCTTTCACAAGCAACACAAACCTGTTGGCACAAGTAACCTGAACTCATTTCCACTGCAGCAAGTACATCCCAGTGCCAGTTACAATTAAACACCACAGCATGTATTCTTACACCCATTTTCTGAATATATGACCCTAACTAGTAATGCTAAATGGTATTACCTCTAGTACTGCTTTTTTGTAGCCTATACTCTTTCAGTCAGAGAACGTGCAGTGTTTACTGTTCTATATTAAATAAAAGAGATGGCTCTTGTAGCCCCACTTTAATAAACAACATTTAATATACAAGCATGGATGAAAAAATTCTCTTGCTAGAGCTCTGTATGTTCTTCAGAGAAGAATCCAGACACCTCCAACTGCTACCCACCACAGAGGAGTTTTAAGAAGGAAAGTAACAGTCAACCAAATATTTTGTTCAATTGTAGGAGCACGAATTCACAACTGCAACAAGCCTCATAGAAAAGTTCAAAATCCTTTCTTTCTGATCTCGTCCAGTTTTGAAGTTATTACATGAAATTACCATTTCAGATAAAGAAATTAAAGCAGAAGAGAAAAGCTGAAATTGCTAGAGTAAGCCTTAAATATATACTTGTTTTTTGTTCTTTTTTTTCCCCCGAAATAATGAATGTTTGAGAAGGGAAAAGTAATTTGGGTGAAGAGGACTCATTTCTCTGTACAGTCTTTTTATTTGAATACTTTGCAATTCATTAAATAATACTCAGTATATCCACTTCCAATACTCAGATTTACATATTTTTAAATATAAAGTACTAAATATCTTCTGAAAACTCACTTTGACTTTTATAATCACCATGCAATTACAGACATCAGCCTTAACTTACAAATGCAGTGGATGTGGAATACATATTGAAGTTCTTTTAAAATAAAAACAGAATGTTACTGGTATAGCTGTACATACAAAACCCTTATTAACAACAGAGCTTATACAGACTTAGAAAGACTTTGCCAAAACAGCTAAAAGAAATTAAAAAAGGCAGATAAGCTAAACAAACATAATACTTTTGCACATAAATATTACAGAACCCTTTCAAAAGATATTGAATACAAGCATATAGTAAATATCTTTCAAGCCGTAAGAGAGAATAAGCACAAACTTTGAATAGTGTATGCTGAGGAAACATTTTGTGAGGTTAGTGCCCAAGAATGTCCCTAAGCATCAGTAACAAAAATACATCTTCAAACGAAAACATGCTGTTTGAGTATTTTGAATGCAAAAAGTATCATGAGCAAAGGGAGATCTGAAAATCTGTTGGACCAAACACTCTGAGAACTTTGGCAACGCCTCCCCAACAGGGCCCTGAACTCTCCATCAAGAAAACACTGAATAAGGCCACTAGGACTCCTGTTCAAATACTCACACTGACAGCAAACACACCCCCACAAACCAACCAGATGAATTCTTAAATCAAGAGAAGGACGAAGAAGGAATTAAAAAATGGCAAGCAGACTCAAGAATGATAGTTTTGATGTTGATAACATACCTGAAAAACTCACACACATAAACAGCTTATTAACCTTGCCTATCCTACTCCAGTCTGACTTCCTGACAAAGTACAGAATGAGTAAAGATAGACATTCGATGTTTCCTACACATAAACAAGCTGAAGCCAATTAACTTGAGAAAAGGTCTGAAATATCTTTTTCCCTCTCAGAAAATCCCACACAGTGCTATGAAGTTCCTCATGCTGCAATTCTTCATTTCAGTCAGTTCTTAATAAGTGAAGTAGCCACTTAGAGTGACAGACTCACACTAAGAACTGGAGCCTTAAGAAAGTAATTATTTCTGGTTATTCTTTTAAAAGTAGTATCTACAGCATTTGGTGCAGACCTGGTACTATGCTGCTGTAGTCAATACTACAGAAATCGGTTTAACAAGAGGATAATCCTTTAATTTGCCAAAAGTATCACTGGCATGACGAGACAAACTGCTGCTTAAATTTTACAGTTATTTGACAACTACTCAACCATCACATTAAAAAAATCATTTTTGCAGTATAACCTAACTCACACATTTCTACGTGCCTTTTCTATGAAAGGGAGAAGAATCCGCTATTCCAAAGTCTACCATCTCATGAAAATATTTGGAAAACAGATGCAAATTCCCAAGAGGAGATATACATAAGCAGCAATAGGGTACATAACCTTTCACCATGTGGGGAGAGAAAGAGTAAAAAATTCTCATGCTGAAGCTGTCAAACTGTAATCTGACAGTTTTCACAAAATTAACATGGTTACTCACTTCAGGGAAAAAGTGGGCTTTGGGGAGGGAGAGGAGTGAGGACAGAAAAGAAACTTCCATACGGTTTCCTTGCAACAAAACCACTGCTTGTTCATTTCAGATACATTTGATTGCTTTTATTTAAAGCTCATGACAAGACCCTCAATCCAGACTTCATTTTGGACACAACCGTTGTGCACACACAACTTTTAAGATGCTAAAAGAAATCATGTGAGGGTTTTTTTCTTTCATTTTTTAAAACAAATGTACAGACCAAGAAGGTGCTGCAAGTCCTGAAACTAGCTGCTTAACAAATTTAAACTACCACAGTACACTGAAACCACAAAAGCATGCTTCAAGTCCTCCAGGCAGTGAACGATCTCTCTGTAAAGGAAGTAACATGTAGGTGCATGTTATTTGTCATACTCTGATCCTGAGAATTTACAACCTAAATTTCAGTCTAGTTTTCTTGCCTAAAGATTAGTATTTATACTCCTCTAGAACACTGCTCAGTTCTTGACAATTATTCAAGTGGACATGGTTATGTTTGCAGGCTGACAGAAATGCTTCGTATTTGCAGTGCTGAGTGGGTGCGGAAAAAAGCCTGCTGCTTATTGGGCAGAACAGCTTAGTCTAATTTAGGCAGTTGTACCATTCTGTTGTGTTGCTACTAAAAAAAAAATAAATGTATAAAAAGCTACAGTATTCAATAAGTAAAATGAATGACAGACTCACTCAGCAAGATCCAACTCCTGAGACACTACGGTATATGAGGACCACTGTTATAATGCTCACTTTCATTAACTCTTTAATAATACAGAAATACACTGAGCAATGCAACAGCCTCCAATGCTGTTACATAAGTTACTGATGTCATTACAATAGTTCTAAATTATCATGATACCCAGATCTGACATATTCATATAGCTGCAACCAGCAGCTTAAAATGCCACCTCTAGATTCAAGAGAGCTCTCATGAGGCAGAACAGCTGTCAGCTTGCTGGCTGGCTAACACATTCAGTGCAGAAAGCAAAAATCATCACAGCGTCTCTGCGATGATGTGCAATGCAGAAAAGGGGTTCCATTTTGCTGTTGATATTCAGTGCAAGAACAAGAGAGGTTTCTGGTAACAGGAATTATTTTCTTCTTTATGTTCTGCTTTCAATTATACCTTATAACACAAATATTTTAATTCGATCATAGTATTTTTACAGAGAAGCTTAGCGGTATCAGAAGTATCAGTTAAGGACCTCAATTTCCCAAATACAGCAGCTTCCCACTTGTTCTGTGAACAAAACATCAAGTTTCATAACAGACGCCTAAGCGTATCTTCACTAGTGTTAAGACAGTGACATATCAATAACATGTATTTCTGGCTTTATTTATCTTAGCTATAAATAGCTTAATATAAAGCGTTAACAGAGTAAATATAAAGAAGACAAACATCTATAGCTTTTGAACTTCTTGGGAAGTTTCATGGGAAATGAGAGTGAAAGCTCCTGGTGGGGTGATGAGTGCTATAGGTAGGACAGTGTGCCACATGCATTATGCAAAGGAATGCCGAAGTTTTTCATTTTATCTTACTTATACTCTTTCAGTATCCTGGCTTATTAGCATATTCCTTACATCATTATTAGATCTTTTTTTATTCACCACCTTTCTTAAGTAACTGTGTGAAGATAACTAACCAGTAACTTATTAATAATTAAGCAAAGATCCAAACAGCCAAAAACTATTATGAGATTTAACAAAGGTTGAAAAGCATGACAAATAAAAACAGAACAGTGAAGGCATAACTAAACACCAGAGCATACTGACTGTTTGCCAGAAAATATTCCAATAACAGATATACTCTAAATAGTCTTCATACAATTTGGATTTTACTCCCTCTGACATAAGTAGTTCGAGCATCATGATCACTTACAGGATTAACCAATGCAAAAAACCTTTCCATTTTAATTAGGTATGACTAAATAACTTATAAACATTGTTTTAGATATTTTTTCATCTTCAAGTCTGATTTAGTACATGAACCTTCATAAAAACGTAATTATAGCAAAGTGGAAAAAATTAGATATGGGAGCCTTAATCAAACTGTAAGCAAAATTCACTGGGCCAGCAGACGATCTTAATTAAAGTTAATTTACACAAAGTAATTAAAAAAAAAGAAAAATTTTCACTGCAAAGAATTAGGGCAAGGGGGAGAACATTACAATGCCTTACAAGGCAAAATGGTGAATTCAGCTTTAGTACAGAAAAGCTGATTTTTTAACAGGTTGAGATTCAAACAAATTCAAGAAAAAAAATGAAAAAGACAGCCCTACTTGGAGCTTTACCAAGCCAGATCCTGGTATTCCAGCAAGGATTATACAGTTTATGTAGGATCTGGAATGGAAGTGCAGAAAAGAAACCCATCGCAATAGATATGGCTCAGTGAGAACTTTGTTAGTGCAGAAATTAGAAGTGACAGACAAAGTTATATTCCAAGTTTAACATTATTTTCAAAAACTTCATGGGAGCCATGCCATGGACAAGAAAAAGTGTATAACACTAGAAACTAAGCATATTGCTGTCTGCAAGCAATGCAGAAGACTGTTGAGAAACGCCTTCTTCACAGAGCTGACTAGAGTTGAACATACAAAATAGCTCTAGTCAAATACAGAGCAGCCACCCCACAAAAATAATAATCTTGCCACTTTGTTTACACTGGTACTACATTCACATAGCTGTATCTATAGTGGGTTTGTGTGCATATTCACTCATTTTCTGTACACCAAACTGAGCAGCAGCTCAGTTAGGAGTTATTTCCAAAGCCACTAAAGCAGCAGATCTTTGGAGAACCGTAGAAAGTCACTAGAGATCTACCACCCTTCAAGCAGAGCTGGACTGTGTAAATGCTCCAGCATGGTAGCATTTGCAGTTTCTGCCTCACTGCAACAAGACTGAACTCAGATAAGGAGTGTGTGCATGGAGGATCACCAAGGCTTTGCCAAAGGCATTTGAGACGTCCAAAATAAACAAACCAAAAAACCCAACAACCAACCACAAACAAAAAATTCAAAAACTTAAGGCCTACATCATCCGCCTCCTCCAAACATTCTTGTCTATGAACAGTGTTTCCCAGGGCGCCATGGGAAAGCAATCCAACAGCCAAATAACTTTCAGTCCATACAATCACGTAACATGCTTCATTACACTGAAAAGTTAGCATTCCTGCTAATGCCTTGAAATAGTTTAATGATAAAACTTCATGATAAAATAGCAATATCCATAAAGGTTGTTTCATCTTCTAGTTCTAGAAGATGTTTCAGAAATGCATGTTTTATGGCCTTTGAAGCAAGCTGTGCATCCCAATTAAAAACTGTTAGCTAGCTGGAAACAGACAACTTAGAAAATAAAGTATATTCTAACTACTCAGCTCTAGATAACTAGCACATATAGACCTATATAAATGTGTATAAAATTTATTTGCATATTTTCTCAAATGCACTTCTCCCCTTAAAACTACTGAGACAACACCTACATAACGATCTAATACAGTGGTGTCTTCCTTAGTCTAGTTAGGAAATTCAGCTGCCTATCTTTCAGCTAAAGCTTTCTGAAAGAGCCACGAGATAAAAAACAGTTGGCACATTTTGTGTTTCATTACAAGGAAAAGACAAGTTAAAAACTATTTGCGGGCTATGGTAACACGTCCAGACAACCAGCACTTTGGGCTTTGTTGTACTAGCACTGCACTTACCAACTAGATCAACAGCACTTACTTCTTTAGAAGTAACTACACACTAAAATTTTCATACAGCCAAAAGCATGGCTGTAGGCACACACTTCAGATAACTGAGACCAGAAGCAGCTCCAAGACTATTTGACTGCTGGGAAATGACAATACCTCTCTACCAACTCTAACACTTACTGGAATAATGCAGTTACATAGGACACAGCACAAAACTGAATGTGAATTTAACAGTCCCTTCTGGCCTTTTTCCTCCCAAAGCTAAAAATTCAGAGAACTCATCCTCCAGGCCTGCAATTCCCTATGCCATTACATAGTTTTCCAGCACGAGAACGATACTTGAACTGCTCACACACAACATTTAACTTAACAGAAACATGGTGGTCCTTTTACTGCTAAAAGCAAAAAAAATCGCACTGATCACAAAAGCTGGAAATCACAATTTCACCCTTTACCTGCCCTCTATCACTAGCAGATATCACAGTTCAGCATGAAAACAAATAGAGAAACACGGAACAATCAGAGTTTGTTACCAGAACAAGAAGTTACTACTGCACACCACTAATGAATGGAACTTGAGGGAAAGACTGAGGAACCACACTGACCTCTAGGTAAATAGTATTTCGCAAACATTCGATACTTATACTGCAAGTAAGAAACTTATTATTCAGTGGTGAAAGTTAAACTTCAGCTCCTGATGCATAAACACTCATGAAAAAGCAGAACTGTATAAATTAATTTCAGATACAGATCTGCAAAATCCAAAAAGCCTATTGTATTTACTCAATAAAGGGATTTTGAAGTCAGTCGAAGCCCTCCTGTAAATGTCACAAACAGATTTCCCATTCCAGATTTCACAGAATTTAAACATGCTCCTTGTAAACTGTTTGAAGTTAACAGATCAATCTCCAGCTGCTAACCAACTGAAAGGTAAGTGTGTACAATTTATCATTTCAACCTACCAACATATATTTTGGAAATCACAAGGTTCTTCAAAGTTCAATATTGTCTGTTGCAAGCCTCCTGACCAGCGCATTCTAAAATACTGGTATCATACTGCTCATGACCTTTTACAGAATATCCATGCAAAAAAAGCATCCACAGACTATCAAGGAGCATCCAGAGGACTACCTGGATCTACTACCACCTAACACAGTACGTTCTGTTATTCTAATACTATCTTACCAATGTGTTCCTTTATTCTGCTCTTACTTTGACTCAAGAGTAACATTAATTCACCTCCCCCAAACTAAACCTTTACAAGATGCTGCTTTTTTTTTTTTTCCCCAAATAACAACAACATAATCCTACCACAGTCTTAAGGGTCAAACCTTTTACATAAAGGCACCCGGCGTAATTTCCTGCAGGCCTAATTCAAAGTCCACTGAAATTAAGTTCAAGACTCATCTATTTCACTGTGGTTTGGATTAGGTCCTATGGAAAAAAAAAACCAAAACCTACAACTAAAACACCACACCCACTCCCTCCCCAAAAAACCCACTGAAAAGTGTCCCAGCATTTTTTTTTCACTTTTTCAAGTTATTTCAGCATAAGTCAAACTATAAAAGTACATATATATACTTAACTAATAGCTATGGAAGCCATAAAGCAGCCTTCACACACACACACACCCCCCGTTTGATAGCATCAAAAACTGACACTGGCCAAACATCTCAGAAGTTAATACCAGAAGTAACTGAAAAGTTCTACTTCTATTGACTCAAATCAAGCTGCAACAATTTAACCCACACATATTAAAATGGGGTTTCAGAATGACAAGTGCATGCTTTGATCTAAAACATCCGTAGGCACCGTATCTCCAGAAGGCAAAACCTTTAAAACCAAGTTCGCATCTCAGTTCCACTAAACTATCATTCAGAGAAGAAAGATGTGGACTATTTGCAAAACAGCCCCAATTACTCACATGAATGTTATGCTTAGAGGCCAAGCAGGTACTCACAAATAGGCAAATTATTCTCTGGGGCTCCTACTGATGCAACTTTTATTCAGGGGGGAGGGAAACAAAAGAGCATCCAATATTCAAAACAACCGAGAAGGACGTGCAACGAGTCTACGGAAAATGCTACTGGGAAGATCTCAGGATCCTGTAAAACGTCCCATGGCACCTGAGCTCTCCCACAGAAGGTCACTGGACAGGGCGGCAGGCTGTGGTTATTCACCTGGCCTCTACGGAGGCTGAGAGCAGAGAACAGGGAGCTGCACACACAGACACATTATCTCCCGCTTGCTCTGGGCTACACAGGGAAAGATGAGTGCGGTCGCTAGGGGGGGAAGCTGCAGCCTCTGGAGAAAGACGGACCTACCTCCCGGCCGAGGACGGCACCGGGAAAGCGGGGCCACTACGTGGCCCCCCACCGAAGGCGGCCGGGTGAAAGGGGCGCTGGGCGGCCATCTCCCGGGATGACCCTCCAGGCTCTCCGGCACTACGTTCCCTTCCCCTGAGGATCCCCGTCTTTTCCAAGGGAAGGTTTATTTTGGAGGGGGCGGGAAAGAGAGGAAGGGTCGCAGCTACTCACATGGGCTCCAAGGTCTTGCTGAGCCACGATTTCAGCGCCTCGAAGTTTTCTATGATCATTTTAACCACCATCCAGAGCGGCCCGGGCCCCCCGCCTCGCCGGCAGCAGCAGCACCAACAACGGCGGCGGGGTCCGCGCCGCCCCGCCGCCCGGGACCCCGGCTCCCGCCGCGCCTGCCCTCACCCGCCGAGACCGCGTCCGCCTCCCGGTTCGGCAGAGGCCGCCAGGCAGGGGCCGGAGGCCCAGCACCACGAAGGGGGCGGAACCAGCCGAGCAGCGGCTGCTCCCTGAGGGCCCCGCTCTCGCCTCTCCTCAGCCGGGGAGCGCTTTCCGGCCTCTCCGCGGTTTCTCCCCCGCCTTCACGGCGAGCGGAGGGCAGCGCGGCCGACGAGCTGCGAGGCCCGAGCGCGGCTCCGGAGCGCACCGCGTCCCCCCCTCTCCCCTCAGCCGCAGAGCCGGACAGAGGGAGCGGGCAAGCAGGTAAGATGGCGGCACCCCGCTGTCGCGAGAACAGGGAGTCTCGCGAGGGTGGGAGGCGCGCGGGGCCTGCCGGGCGGGGCGGGGCGGGAGGGGCGCCGAGGCGCGGGCTGTGGCGGGGCTGGTAGTGGTCGCTGGTGCTGGGTCCCGGGGGGCTGTAATACGGGAACGCGCCGTAGGGAGGCAGGAAGGGAGGTACAGCCAGTGCGCTTTCCCCTGTGGCACGAACTTCTTCCATAAATAAAGGGACCCGATGGTCAGGGGTCTGGAGAATCTCTCTTAGGAGGAGAGATTGCGGGAGCTGGGTCTGTTTAGTCCAGAGAAGACAGAGGGGATCTCATTAATGCATACAAATACCTCAAAGGCGGGTGCCAGGAGGATGGTGCCAGACTCTTTTCAGTGGTGCCCAGCAACAGGACAAGGAACAGGGGCCATAAACTAAAATACAAGAAGTTTCACCTCAACATGAGGAAGAACTTCTTTACGTTGAGGGTGGCAGAGCACTGGCTGCCCAGGGAGGTTGAGGAGTTTCCCTCTCTGGAGACATTGAAAACCCGCCTGGACATGTTCCTGTGTAACAGGGGTTGGCAGGGGGTTGGACTAGATGATCTGCACAGGTCCCTTCCAACCCTAATGATTCTGTGGTTATGTGACAGAAAAAAAAATTAAAAATTAAAAAATTGTTTTTTTAAAAAAGGCTGGAGTGAAAAATTTCTCTGAAAACATGGACGTTGGCACTAAAGGCCTGTGCCTTCCCGAGGCTGACCCTGCATAGGGTGGGACACAGCACTGCTGTGGGCCAGTGGGTGCTGACGCCATCAGGCCCGTGAGGAGGACCTGACAGAGGAGCTGAGCCCATGTGCCTGCTCGGTCACCCCCAGAGGCAGCAGCAGTGGGGGCGCACAGACTGGCCCCCCAGAAACCAGTGCCCACTGGTGCGGGCCCTTCCATGGCAAGTTAGTGTACGCCACTGCTTTTGCCAGTAACCTGGACTAACCAGGTGCTGAAAGCAAATGTCCCTGGTGAATGTATCTCGGGCAGTTTGGTGGGCTTCTGAAAGACTGGCTTCTCACCTGAGCTCCGAGTGAGGAGCATATCCATTCTGCATAGTCAGTGAACAAAGGTGAATGTTTCAAGGGAATTGTTTGCTCTGCTTTTTTCCAGGCAGAGCGGTTGACTGTCGAGCTACCTGCCTGGTTTTCTCAGATAGAGGGGAATTTCAAGTAACTGACATACATGACATGGCAACCATGGTCTTGGCTGACCTGTCAATTCATAAGCATCCTACCTTTGTCATGTAGAGTCCAAATCACAACAGTGGGAGCCCTAGAGAGGAGCAGTGAAGGCAAGATGCGTTTGGATAGAAGGCAGGATGCCCGCCTGTTCTCCTGGCATGGGCGCTCCTTCGAGGTCTGACCCCAACTTCATCCTGCCCATGGAAACCCACCACGGACCACTAGTTCTGTTTGAAAAAGCTCAACATTGCTGCATCTGTAATGGAGCAAGGGTCATTGGCAATTATGACACTTATTTACAATCTTCCATGCCACCGAGAAGCAATTGACCTCAGGAAACAGTGCGCCAAGAAATCCAGTATCTGAGACAGCTAAATAAAAGCTGGAGGAGGCTAAGGCTGCCTGCTTGTGGCTGGATTACCATTCTTGAAAGTTTGTTGAAAACTGGAGAGTGTAGCAAGCCAACCAAATAAACTGCCAGCTTAGTATGTACTTCACTGAGGACTTCCCAATTACGAGACAGACTTTTTCTTTGTGGAGAGTGAACAGCACATCCAGTCAGTAGACAGAAAATCACCAGAGCCTGAAATTCTTTGCAGACTGTGCTGTAGACATCTAAAGAGTCTTTGGCTCACAGTCACGAGCTTGTAAGTTAACTCCCCCTGAATACGTAAAAAGAGTCACTAAGCTTGGGATTCTGATGGGTCTTTGAAGGGATAGGCACATAGAAATTAAGCATTGTGATAAGAATCTAAATTTGGTTTTGGATCTGGCCCTTAATCCCTTGCAAAAGCCAGTGTGTAGTGGAAATAACTCAGGCAAGCACTGTGTCAGTCCACTTCACTCTCATCTTTGTAACTACCTTTGATCCTTGAATATACAATTGCTAGCAAGAAAACACAGCCCCTAACGCTTCCCCACATAAAATGTATGGATATAATCATGGTAGCAACTTTTCTGTCTTTGACATTTTGTTTTCTAAACTGCTTTCCTACCATTCAGAAGCACAGCGCTGTAAGTAAATGAAATTTGTGATCAGCAAAAGGATTTCATGAATACATTTTATGCACTGGATAAGACTTGTCTGCATGGGGTAATTTTTGAACATTACTGTTTTGATAGAAGTATGCTTTTATCACACTTCTGTGGTGATATTCAGAGTAACTGTAATAAATAAAAAAATAAAAGGTGCTGACATTCCCAGTTCTGGAGTTTGCAGACTTGAAATTCTTAAGGCCTTATAAATATTTAGATGCCACATCTTCAGAAGTGACTGCAATGTTCTGTAGTATCTTTCAGGCAATTTTCATTTCATTTCACAGCAGGAATTAGAGGAGTACAAAGCAAAACTATTAGATATGAGAAAACCATTTCCATTGAAATACATAGTGGCTTCTATACATAAGGTGGTTTCTATTTATGGCACAACATTTTTAGGTTCTTAATAACAATTTAAAAAACACAAAATAAGGAATAGTCTTTAGTTAAATCAAACTTCAGTCACACGTGAGATCAGTACTTAAAAAAGTCTTTGAAGATCATGTTTCATGTAATGCAATATAAGAAAGAGTATGTGCAAAGGATCAAAGTAATTATTAACTTCTACAATGTCGTATTTGAGACAAGTTTCTATTTCTTCTGTAGCTGTTCAATGTAAAGTTAATGAACTGTCCAAGGGAAAAAACCCCACATATCCTAGATTTCATCCCTACCTGTACAATTAAAGCTCTGAGGATGAGAACAAGGGAAAAATGAATCTTTGAAAAGATTGAAAAGCAACACGAGAAGAATTGGAACATGCTCTCCTTAGGTTTCAACAATTCAACACCTTCATTTAAAAAATCAGTGCCTGTTGGTAAATGATGGTGATATTCTGTATCATGTATATGATCTATGGATACCAAACATTTAATAGGAACTAAATAATAAAATCACAAAAATGTGAGAATAAACATACATATTCTGTGGATTAATATAAAAAGTGCACTTTAACATCAGTAATCTTAAAATATAAATAATTCGTTAATAAAGTAATACAGATCTAATTACCTTATTTATTCATGCATCAGAATTACATATTCCTAATTGCAGTTTTGGCTTATAAAAACTTTGTTAAGTTCTTCAAAGTAGTATAGATATTTTCACATACAATAACTCCTGAGGTTCATAGGTTTTGTGTGTGCTTAGTTTGCAGTAGTCGTATCTAAGTCAATTTAGTGACCTTTGGTATCTAAAAATAATGAGTTGTATTTCTTCACATTTTTATTGTTTCACCTACTCACTTGAGAGCTGAATGTTGCCAGCCAGGACAGAAACATCAATCCTTCCTGAGATACCTGAGATTTTATTTCTGCTGACTCTTCTCCAAAGCTATTGGACTTGTGCTTATAAACAATCTTTGTCAATGTGTAAAGCTGCAATTTTTAAGTTTTAAAGATTCTTCTTTGAAAGCTGATATTTTCTTAAATGTCTATAGATAATTTTTAACTCAGATTCATCCCTTTAATTTTTTAATACAAAAAGCAGTTGTAGAAAATAACTTTTGGGCGCATCCATCTTTTTGCCAAACCTATCCTATCTTCATCCATCGGTGTTTATATCATACAAAAAAAGGTTAATTATTCCTTTTTGTGTGTGTGTGTTTGGTGGGTTGGTTTCGATTTCTTTGGGGTTTTTTTCTTTTTTTATTTTTTTGGTCAGTTGGGATTTTTTTGTTTGTTTTGCTTTGGGTTTTTTGTGGGGGGCTGCTTTGTTTAGGTTTGGTTTAAGTGAGTTTAATTTTTTTTTTTTAAGCTGCCAGACTGGTCTATGGCATTATGAAATTCTTCGGTATAATCTTCTACCGCTTCATCTTTTCATTTAGAAAAACGCAATTGCGTTTTCAATTGGATTTAAGCATTCATCTCTGACTGTAGGTTTTCTACTAGTGTTAAATTTGATTCTGGTTTTGCATAGAGGATATAGTCCACCAGCTCCAGACTTGGGGCTCCTAATGTCTCCCAGAAAAATCATTTAGGCATTACAGGCCACAGATATATTTCTGAGTGGGTGATCTGCAGATCAAGGGTTCAATGTCCTTGTGGTGTACTACAGCCCCTAGCATCAACACACAGGCTAAAACAGCAGGGCTGATGAAACTGGGTGTCATCAGGATGGCTTGATAGAACAAAAACATTTTTGTATGTTGTACAGATTTTTAGTTTGTACTTCCATTGTGTTTTGGAGTTTGCTGATTGTTGCTATTTAGATATGTATAAAGGTACATCTGTATATCTGTGAATGTGCTGCCTTTGCTTTGTGTGGAAGGGTTGAATGATACTCCTCCTGATACTCCTTGTCTACTTGATAGTGAGTTTCATCTCAGGAGGCATCAATATGAGTTTTGAGGATAATGTCACAGAATGGATCCAGGCCTGAAGACTCCCCCTTCCATCCTTGATAAGTAGCAAATATTTATCACTTCCTGAGCATCTGAAAGATGAGGCACTTCTGCCTTTCCCCGTAGATACACCTACTAGTGCTTTAATGGAGCATCAGGTCAGCTTCATATTACTCTTATTTGACTGTGCCTCAAAAAGATCAATATTTATATGAAAGCTTAGTCCTTTGCTTGTTGACTCCTGCATAGTGAATTGAATAAAACTGAGCCATTGCTGCTTAAAAACTGGAGCCTGTAAAAGCTCTCAGAGCAGATGATCTTTAAGATCTAAATGTCTTCCTCTAATCCTGAAACCACAAAAATTTAATCATGAAATAATCTGTAAACATTAGATGACTTTCTATGACCATAGCCTTTCTATACAACAGACGTAAGCTATGGGACTGCGTATCTCTTCTGCTTTCTATTGCTACAGGAAGATGAGTGATACAGCTGGAGAAAAAGGCTCTGTGTGGCCCTTCTTGAGCAAGGGGGTTGGACCAGATGACCTCCAGAGGTCCATTACAGCCTCAACCACCCCATAATTCCATAAAAGACTTTTGGCATAATGTCCCTAAGCCACAGGTGTTTGAAGTATTTGTAGCTGGTGCGTGTAGCATTTAGCTTGAGATTGCGAGTCGTAGAACTGAGCATTGCTTTTTTGAACTGACATAACACTTGTTTAACAGGTTTTCTTGAAAGCCAAGGTCAGAACAAGTTGTTACAGTCAAAAGTCAAATCTACAAACTCTGTGGGTTTTATTATTGTTTAAATATAGAGACATTACCATTAGTGGATATTTAACAACACACATCACACTTCTTAAGTCACACTATACTAAGTCTATATTGTGTTCTCTAAATGGCCTGTGTTTTAAAAAATAAAGTGGGTCAGTTTTGTAATACAAGATGCTTGTGTGGTGGAACCTCATTAGCTTGGACTAATGCGGGGTGAGATTGTTGTGTTCTTACTCATTAGCTTGTGCTAACACAGAGACAGGATTTCTCCACTTTGCCAGTGGCAGCAAAATCAAGCTTAGCCCCTGCCTGGGCCTATGGGAAGGATGACTGGGAAAGGGCCCAGGGTGTAATTAGTACCCCCTCTTCTTCCCAAAATGCAGTGGAGCAGGAAAGGAAAGACATAGCTCATAATTCTGCCCCTATGACACCAACTGGCAGATCTTCACCTTCCAGAAATCTTAGTGCAGTCAGCAAGTACCAACTGTGTCATTCTGGTCTGTGCAAGCAAACAATTACGGGGCAGAGCCACACCTGCATGTGGGGTAAGCGGCTGCCCACATTCCCCAATTGCCCTGGGCAAACCAGTGTGACGGAGGCAGCCACAAGGTCCCTGTGCCTTGCAGGAACACAGTGGCTCCGTGACCCTGGGCGAGGCTGGAAGCAGCTCTGATGCTGATGACGGTGCTGTGGTCTCAGCACTCGTGTCATGAAGCACATGCTCTGCGTGTGGGATTTACTGCTAGGGAAGAGAGGCTGGCTTCCTAGTAATTAAGTAGGTCCATCCCAAATGCGATTTCCAAACTCCCATCTGCTGTGCATCTTATACACCAGCTAATGTTCTGCCCCATTTTTGGCCATAAGCCTACAGTTTTGGGCCACATTGCACAGCATGTGGACTGTTGACTCCTGGAGCAGCAAATTTTGAGTTAGCTAGTGTATTTTGCTGTGAAAATCCTGTGCAGAAATAGTAGACACAGTATCCTTTCCATTTCAGATGTTAGTCATGCACAAACCATAGAAGGAAGCAAGCAGGATCTTGATTTTGCCCTTCCTGCTACCCCTTATGCGCAGCCGACCTTCCTGTTAAATTGAACAAGCGTAAAGAACATTTACTGTATTTCTGAGCCAGCGTTTGTGCCAAATACATCATGCCGGAGGTAAGGCATCCCTGAGCCACGGCATGTACTTCCTTTGCATCTGAGATGGCTCAGCTATCTAAGATCATATTTGAACTTGTAGTAAATGAAAAGAATAATCACAAGTGGCAGAATGAACTTTATCCATTTATCTTGAAATCACTAATTTAGTTTTAATTATAAATAGTCTTTTCAATTAAAACTGAGTGCCAGCCATTGTTAAAGACTGCTCTGACAAGCCACGTGACTAACCCAGAAAAGATGGCTTTGGCCTACAGATCTAAGAGCTCCATATTGAACATATTAGAAACACTACCAAAGAATTTTAAAGAATGCTTTCTGTCATATTTGATGTGAAAGTTGGGTTGTTTACACTATCTATTCTTCACAATAGACTACTGTATACAGAATCACATATGATGAAGCCTCAAAGTCTTGGTTGTATGATTTCTCCTGAGGGGATGAGGCTATCTAATTTTTATTTCTGTTACTGTTTGTTTTGGGAGAGTTTCTGGGTTTACAAATAGACAATTAAAAAGAACCTAATTTTAGCATTAAAAAGTTTATTTAAATCTTCCTTGTGAAAAATTTATTGGATAAACTTATTTTAAAATTTCCAGATTGCCCACCACAGAGATCAGGATTTCTATAACTGATTGGATTATGAAAAATTACTGCAGTATTACAAATATTGAAAAAGCTCTGTCCATCGTGCAAGGCATTTTTGTATTTTTCAACTGTCAGATCTTGGGGAACATGTCAGATCTTGGGGAAAAAAACTTCCAGGAAGTTTGCAAGCAAAATATTTTTTTAGCGATTTTAATTTCCATTTGAAGCAACTTTTAATTTTTCTCTGTAAGAAAGCGGAAACTGTACACTGATGTGCTTTCTGTTCTTTCTGGTGTGCACAGGCCTCATGTCCTGATGTCGGCATGGTTAGGATTTGCATTAGGTCAATGCTGCTTCAGAGCCAGAAGAGGGAGCACAGAGATTGTTCTTCCTGGTCATGCTGTAGAGGCAACATGGATTATTTCGCAGAAGAAAATAACTAAACCTATTTTTAAAGGCGGTATTGTAGAATACGTTTTTCCTTCTTAAAATATATATATATTTAATTAACAGAAAATCGAGAACTTAAAATTTTCATAAATTCTTATCAAGCAAATCTGTTTGTAATTTTATGAATGGCTGGTATAGTATTTTAACATTTTTAACACCTTTTACGGAGTATTTTGTCATTTTCTTTTGCAGCCACAGAGGAAAGTGAAACTTATCAAAATCCAAATATAGTAGAAAAGCTTGATTCACTTCAAGCTTCTTTAAGAAAGCTTCTTTAAGCATATTCTTATATTTGTAGTCTAACTTCAGATTGTATATTTAATCAGTAATTTTCAGAAATATTTGTGTTAAAAATAAAGATACAAAGGATACACAAATTCTCTCCAACTTTTCAACAGTAATTGTTAGAACTTCTCATATCTCACCTCTGTCACAAATCTTACTGAATTCAAAATGTAATAGAACATGGCAGCGCATATTCTGGCAGCTGGCACAGAAGTCACTGTCATTAAAGATGTGATGGAGACACAACATCCCAGAAGCACTGTGGGTTACAATAGACAAAGCACTGGTCCTGCCCTCGTTGCACAGCATCAGCTAATGCTATAGACTAAGGACATCAACTCCAGCAGTCTGTGGTTTTCTGTAGACTAACGAATCCAAACAGATTTGAGCAAACACTCAAATGATAGCCATACTGCATTAACATACAAGCATATGGATGAGATATGAAATGCTGGTCCTTTGTGCCTATCTTACTATGTTATAAACAATGTGTATATGTAGCTACACCACGCAGGCTGTGAGTTTTCACATTTGACCAGACAGGTATTCTGGAATGATGATACACCTATTAGGTGTTAACTATATTGCCATATCCCTCCTTAGCCTGACAGTGCTCCAAAGCCAATTGCTTCGAGCCCTATAAAAAATAAAACTAACAACAATAATAAAAATCGTAAAAGTTGAAGTCCTGAAGCGCCTCCAATGTAAAACTTGTACAGGCTTTAATGGAAGATAAGAACAAGCAACATGGAGGCAGCAAATGGTCTGTAATGCAGTTTACATAAACATAGAAAAGCCTGGTATTGCATTGGCAGTTTTGCTGCACAGATATATATGTAATGTAGAGATTCATGCTTTATTATAGAATGAGAATCTGTCACACGAAAGGTTGTTTATGTGAAAAAGTGAGATTCCTCATATTAAACTGTGTTAGTTGCTATGTACAAAGTATCAGAATAACCGGAGGAAGATTGCGTTTCACCTTCTAATATCTTCAGGAGTTTGTTACAGACAGCATGAAAGTTCTGAATGGAGACTCAGATAGCAGTGATACTCCATTGGTGCCTGACTTCATTCATGGGAAAGTAAGCCTTCCTTGCAGTCTGGCTGTCTTCCCTTCTCTCTTTCTTCCTCTTTTCTAAAATAATGAGCTATGTACCAAAAGAAGCAACACTGTCCTTAAGGAAAGCTGAAAATGTAGTTGATCAGGAATTTGAGATAATTGATCAGCTAATGATATACATGGTTCCCAACACGAGACATAATCCAGTGCTGTTTCCTCCTGCGTCATAGAATGGCGCTCATATCACCTGGCTTTCTCTACAAGAAAATTAATTATTCCCATCTAAGCCTGTTACCCAGAATCTCTCTATGATCTATGGTGAAAGTCAGCCACATTGAAGACAATCCAGCTTTCCTGTACTGCTACTCCAGGATAAGACAAAACATCCTTTGAAGGTACCAGTCTGTCTTCAGTACCTGTACAGAAAGAATTTGTATGGCTCTGTATTCAGGCTACATTTCAAATGGTTAGAGAAAAGAGATAGAAAACCATACTCTTGGCCCTTCTCCTACCAGATCACACAAATGAATACTACCACACAAGAGTGTTTATGGAAGCCATTCTTATGACAACATTTTCAATACATGTTCAAAAAAGTGAGTTTGCATTTTTTAAGTTGTCTCTAGCTGTCCCCTCAGCTGTCCCCTCTGAAGGGCTAGTCTGTCCACAGGTCCTGTGTCAGACCTGCTAGGCTCTAAGTGCTAGTTTCATTAGGGCATCTTAAATGGCATTAAGTTGCCTGTATCTAGGAAATGGAAACGAGGCCCTAGTTAATCCAGTCAGTTAAGGCTAAAGGTGTCCTAAAGATATCTACATTTAGGACAGCACAAATAACTTTTTACTCCACTACCTAGAATGGCATCTTTGCCAATTTTTACTATCGCTACCTGCAGTATAATTACCTAAAGTCAGAGGAGGTGAATCCCAGCCTGGGTATTTCGTTTTGGAGTGGGTGGTCTCAGCATCTCTGGCTAGGTCTTGAAGACAAGCCTTTACTACTCTCTTCCATGTCAAGGCTGACTGGTAGTGTTCCCAGTCTACACCTCCAGGATCCATCTGTCATGGTTAATGGGAAAGAGCAATGTTTTACTTGCAGAGTCTCTTGGAGTGGGCTATGGCTGTCCCTGATCAACTGCAGCTGAAGTGCTTTGGAACATCCAGGGAGAAATTTATGTTCTTGAAGAGATGATTACCAAAAAGTTGGGTGCTGTCAAATGATGTATGTCACCATGGAAGAAAAATAAAATGTTTTAAGCAGTCACTTGGGGTTGCATGGCAAAACCACATTTCTGTCACACATCAGGTGAGCATTTTCTCTTGTGAATCTGGAAGTTATGCAGACAAGCTTTACCATCCCTGGTGCAGAATAGCGAGAGAGCATCACTGCTCAGAAGGTCCCAACAGGCTGTTCAGGAGGGATAGGCAGGGCAGGAGAGGTGGAGGAGTTGCACTCTGTGCAAGGGAGAAGTTGGACTTTACAGCCCTTACTCTCATTTGAGATGCATTTGAGAGCCTGATGGTGAGGAGTTGGGGGATGGAAAACAAAGAAGACGTCCTTGTGGGTGTCTACTATCAATCACACAGGCAGTATTCTATAGGCAATAACGAGAAACCTCTGGATAGGTAGCCCTTGTCCTTCTGGGAGATTTCCATTTCCCACACCTCAGCTGGGAACACCATACTGTCACTGCTGGGACAAGTAAGGCTGTGAAATCCCTGAAGTTTGTTGAAGGTAGTTTGTTTCCACAAGTACTCAGTGAGCCAACTAGGAGAGGAACCCTCCTTGACTCATCTTTGTGAATCAAGAGGGACGCGTACGAGGTGTGATGGTAGGAGGCTGTCTTGGCCACTGTAATCTCAAAGACCTTGAGCTCAAAATTTTGGATGTCATGAGAGAGAAGATCAGCAGAGTTGCTACCCTGGATATCAAGAGAGCAAAATTGAAGCTGCAGAGGGACCTCTTAGCAGGGTCTCCTGGACATGAGCTTTTGAGGACTTAGGGAACCATGAGAGCTGCTCACTTTTCAAGAACCACCTTTGGAAAGACCAGGAGCAGCAATCCCATTGTGTCAATGGAAGTCAAGCAAGCGTGGCAGAACAGCTTGGAACTCCTCCTGGAACTGGGGTGGGAACAGAAGTTGTATGCCCTCTAGGAGCAAGGTCAGGCTTCCCAGGCAGACTACCGAGCTGTGGCTCACACATGGACAGAGACACCATGAAAGGCCAAAGATCAACTAGAGATGAAACTGGACAGTGTTCTGTCAGACGACAACAAAAGGCTTTCTGAAGTATGCTCATAGCAAGAGGAGGCCTAAAGAAAGTCTCAGACCAATACTTGATGAAGATGCTCAGTGAAACCTGGAGATGAAGAAAAGACAGAGGCATTTAATGCTTTTGCTTTGCCTCAATCTTCCATGTGCATGGTAGACCCGGGGCTCCATGGTCCCGTGAGTCCCAAGACCACAGCTGCAGGAGCTGTGACTTTCCATTGATGGACACTGCAGTTGTAAGGGAGCAGTCCCAGGGGCCAGGGCTGGACATGGGCATCCTGGGGATAGCCCCCACAGGGCCCTGCCCCACCTGGGCCCCCACATTCCCCACGTTGTGAGGTCACCATGATGTTGTATATCAAGGTGCTGGCCCAGCAATGGCCCCAGTGCCTGCAGAGACGGTGCTGTGTTTGGCAGCACCGGCGGCACTGGGGGTGCAAATCTCCTGTAGAGGAGCACTCCCGCTCTGTGTGTTTTACACACGAGTTTATATCTCGTGCATCTTCTCCCGGCCCTGCCAGGATGGGCCAGTGGCTCTGCTGCTGCGGGTCCAGGTGGGTTCCCCCACAGCTCGGGGACGCGCCGGCACAGCTGGGCCCCGCAGCAGCCGCCTTGCTCATGCCCGACGCCGTCTGCTCTGCAGGGACGACCCTGGCCCCGAGCAGCAACGTGAGCCCGACCCGGCATCGCCCGAGTCGCTGCTGCGGGCGCGCGTGCGGGTGGCCCAGGGCCACGGCCAGAAGAAGAAGAGGGACCTCCTCCTCTTCAGGGACAGCGTGGTCATCGCCAAGACCAAGTAAGACTCACAGAGCCCAGCTGCCTTTCCTCCCAAGCCCTGGCCCTGGCACCAGGGCACCAGAGCAGGGAGAGCCAAGGAGCAGCCCCAGGCCCCCGGCACCCTGGTGCTGGATGCACCCATGGCTGTGCCCGTGGCAGGCAGGCGCTAGAGGGGAGCCAGCGGGCTCGGCCACCTCCAGGTCACTCCCTGCTGCTCCTCTCTGCAGACGTGGCAGCACCCCGCGCCCACAGCTCTGCCTGGCCCTGGGCCTGCTCCGGCAGGAAGGGGTCAGCAGGGGATGCTGCCCAGAAGAAGGAGGAGGAAGGGAAGACCGGCAGCTCCCTTGTCTTTCTCTGGCCCTGCGGCTCCTGCATTGTCACCTTCTGGTGAGTCTCGGTGCTACATCCCACCAGAGGGGTGGGCAGCACCTCTGTCCTGCCCCACGGGGCATCGTCCTGACCCTGTGGCCATCCCCACACCTGCCTCTGCCCACAGGCTGGGGCACAGTGGGCACTCAGGCTGTTTCTCGTCTTTTGGCAGCTCCCGGGCGGTGAAGGAGCTATGGGTCAGCGCCCTCCTTGGGTAAGCTCTGCCTGGCACTGCAGCCTGGGCAGCCCGTGCTCCTGTCACAGGGGGATGCTCCAAGTGTGGCATCTGTTCCGGGGAAATCGAAGATTCCGGTGAGGAAATAATGGAACCCACAAAAATGAGTCTCTCCTTTACTTTATTACAATGGTTAGAGTAGGAAAGGAAAAAAAAAAATGCTTAAAATGGTTAAAGGGTGTTCAGGTTACTTATTAAGTTATATGCTTACCGACCCCATTAAGGACCCGATGATCAAGAGACCAGCTCTGAGATACATCGTAGCAGGAGATGTGGCAGGTACTATCTTGGCGGGCGTCCCCGCAGAGGCAACGTGGACCTCAGTGGTAATGAGATCTGCCTCCCCTCCTTCACGAGTCCTGGGCTTTTATTAGTTAAAAGGTGCTGACTCGTCTTGGCTCAGGGGGCCAGCCTGTGCCAAGAGGAGCGGCCTAGTAACCTATTTGGCACTAGTTTGAGTTTGCGTTCTAAAGCAAAGAGGGTCTTTTAGGGGTCGGCAACTTCCGGTTACTTCCTTCCCTTCCCTCCTCTTCATCGCTATCTTCATCCCAGTCCAGCATCTTCGTCTAAATGTCCTTGGCTGCCTTTTATGGGCAACAGTTGGCTATGGTAGCTGGTTACAACATCCCCTTCTGATGAAAATGATGAATTCAGCACAGCTCTCTGCTCCTTCTTAGTTACAAAGTTACAGTTACAAGGCAGAAAAGCTTGGGATGTACACTTTCAAGGAAAGAAAGACTCGGGATGGGCCATCATGGACCATTAACTATTGTGTCTCCGGATACATACCACCGCGTGGTCCGTGAGTGGACCATTTCCAAGTTAAATTAATCGCTTGTATTTGTAAAGGAAAAGAAAACCAAAAAAACTTAGCTAAGTGCAGTCTAAGGTAGTTTGTTTTAAGTGACCCTCGTGAACAGGGGGTTGCCAGAGGTCTTGTCCAGCTTGTTGCCACTCAGTGACTCGTATTAATCACAGGCAGCTTGGCCTACCCTTCCCTCTGAATGGTCCTCTTATAACAGAGGAGGCCATTCCTTACATCAAGGTCTGGTATGACATGTGTTTCCACTGCTCAACGCCTATTGGGTTGCAGCCAACAGCGGAGTTAAAGGTTCTTCTTAGTGGCAAACACAGAGGCCAATCCAGTCTTGCCCTTGACCATGGTAAGGGCATCTGGCCAGCTTTCAATTATAGAGTCATAGAATGGTTTGGGCTAGGAAGGACCCCAAGAGCATTCAGTTTCAACCCCCTTGTCATGGGTAGTATATTCCACATCAAACTATGCTGCTTCATTTACAACTTTCTTTGGCAATCCTATCGACAATGTAGAGTTTTATCTACCTCTTCTATTAACAAATTACTATTGTAACAAAGTATACACATTTTGCATTAGTAAACTAATTATTACAGGATGTAGTAGCGCGTTGTAGGCACTGATGGCAGTGAGGAATAAAGCCAAAAAACTGCTCACCAGTGGTGTTAGCTATGGTGTTTTCGGACACATGCCACTGCGTGGTCCGTGTTGGGACCATCACCGAGTCGTATTAACCTGCCTTCAAAAGGGGTCATTAGTTGTGATATCATTCATCGCATACAGGATAACAAAACGGGAATACAACACAAAATACAACTGAAGATAAGCAATAACAATAAGCCAAGTAACAATAGTTTTTGTAGCCACGGCCACCCCCATCGGAGGTTGCTAAAGAAATTCCAACTATTATCTACTTTCAATTGTTGAGTCAAGTTGTCTAGCTCAGCCAAATGTGCAGAGATAGATTTAGAGCGATCAGAAAAATTCATACAACATGTCCCCTCGAACTCCTGACATCCATGTCCATGTACTAGTAGCAAAAAATCAATAGCGGCCCGATTTTGTAGGGTTGCGTGTCGTATGGAATCAATGTCCGCTAATAATTCCTTTATGGCACTTGTAGTAGCATTGGTTTCTTTGGCTAACCAACATCCTAGTTTATGCAGAGAAGTTAAAGCCTGAGCAGCAGCTACACCAGGCACAAAGAAAGAGGCAAAGATGGTTTTCTCAGCGTTCCAAAAGGTGACTCTGCTATTACAGTTTTTCTGAAAAGTGTCAAGGCTGCGTCATTTTCTATGAGGCTGCCGCAGTATTTGTAGTGCGGATATGTTTGGCTGTAAGAGGGTGAGTCGGCCTAGGGTGCATGGACCTCCCCGTATGGCAGCGGGGAGTCCATACCAGGCTCTATCACCACATAACAAGAAGAGTCCATCAGGTAGAGTCATTGGTGTGTTAAATGAGGTTGTGGCGTTCACACTACTAATGTTACACCATAGTGTGTGGCTCAGATAAATGGGTTTTGTGGCATTGACAAGAGTTATACTGACATCGATTACGGTGGCACTTGCATAGTTAAACCAAGTACATACTGCTGATCCGGGTAAGGTGCCAAGTAGATTAAGCTCCTGTGGAGGCAACACATGTGTGTGGCCTACATGAGAGAGCCATAGGTTCCAGTTCTGCGTGCCATCCCAGCTCTTAAAGGTGTTCTGTAAGGTTGTGGGGAGGGTAGCACTTACCACTTTGTGGAGTTCCTTTTCTGTCAAAGGAACTCCCACGAAACACGTCGAAAATGGGTTTGATGGTGTTGCAGTACTCAAACAGAGAGTGTCGTGGTGGGTGATATTGGCAATGGTGATCCATATATTGGTTTGGGGTTGTATCATCGGCCACGGCCAGGCCAAAAGTCTGTAGGGAAGGAAACATAAAAGATGTTATACACCCCCCTCCCCCTCGCCCCTTCATTCTTATTCTCTTCTACGAAGGTGCTCAGCTGGGACTCTAAGCCATTGCTCAGATTCGGGACACATGATAGTGACTGCTTGAGAGTCATCCGCAGCTATTACTTCTGCTGGTATTGGGACATGTGTTCCAGGCTTCTGATACCAAACTCGACCTCCACCAAAGGATTTTCCTGTTGATTTTAGTTCTATTAGTCCAGTTACGTAATAAATATTGCACCGTGTTCCGGGGGGAATGACTTGTTGTTTTTCAGATTGATTCTTCAGCCCCAACATTATGGGTTTTTTATAATCTGCTTGTGAAGGATTTAACAACTGTATGTTTAATTTTTTCAAATCAGGATGTAAGACAATATGTCGCAGTAATACTTCTGTGCTGGGTTGTATATGCACTTGGACATCAGTTCTCAACCAGTATTCCTCCTTTGGGCCTAAAGTTAAAGGTTGTTTCCGGACTAAAACTATGCTTCCGTTTTCAGGAAAAAAAGTCCTTCCCTCCGGACACGGTGACGGAACCATGTGCTACCCGTGCTAGTGCATGGGTCTCGCCCTTTAACAATGTTAAAGGTGTTAGTGTAGGGGAGAGCATTCGATTATTGAGAATTCGTTGGGCTTCGCTTAAATGGTCTACCCACTTAGAGTAACTACCATTTCCCAGACGCTTTAATTGGGCCTTTAATAGGCCGTTCATTCGTTCCACTAAACCCGCTCCCTAAGGATGATGTGGTAAATGCCATGTCCAACTAATATTTCGTTCATTAGCCCATCGGGCTACCTGTGCATTTTTGAAATGTGTTCCATTATCGGACTGTATCTCTGTTGGAGTTCCATAATATAATTCAACAGTTTCTAAACATCTGATAGTGGCATGGCTGTTTGCATATCGAGTGGGAATTACCACTATAACACTAGAATAGGTATCTACGGCTACACACGCATACCGTTGTCTCCTATGCTCTGGTAAAGGACCAATAAAATCAATTTGCCATATTTCACCTCCCTTGGTCCCTCTTTTCAGCTTTCCCACTGGAGTCTGAAAGACTTTTGCATTTTTTAGGAGTTGACAAACTGAACAATTTCCAATCACCTGTTCAAGTACTGTTTGGGATAATATGATTCCACGAGCAAGCGCCCACACCCGTGTCACCTCTCGTCCTACATGACCAGCCTTTTCATGGGCCCATCGACTAAGACCCAATTGTTCCTCCTGATCCAGGGCAGCCGATCGGATTTTTGCCTGTTTGTCTGCTTCTTCATTCCATTTAGCAGTTTCTGTATCTTTCTACATGATAGTCTGGTTTGTACACTTCGTACAGGAGCATCTCCTAATCCCCATACAGTTGTTTTCATTCCCTTATGTTTAGTCGGGTTTCCGTGTAAAATAGTGACCTCCGCCCCAGTGTCCACCAATGCCCGTACCCGTTGTACATTGTTATCTGTCCACCAGATACAACATGTGACAAAGGGGCGTGGGTCATGTCGAGTTACACGGACTTGGGACTCTGAGGCTTGGCCACACCCCTATTCTGCCTTGGGGTGAAACTGCGCAACAACTTTGTCTACCTCCCGCCATGGGTATATCATCTTATCCAAGCCAGGGGGTGATCCTCCATTTCCTTCTTCCACAGAGCCTAACGCAGTCACACTACAAACCTTCCCCCCCTTTTCCTTGGCCATTCTCCTCAACACACTGATGGGTTGCCCATCGATATCTCTCTTGGGAACCCCCTCTTGTAACAATTGATGGAAAAGGCGGGTACGCTCTCCTGGATCCCCCTTTTCCTCCTGCCTAGTCTTGGGTACCTCATTTCTTGGTAGGTCGGAAGGTTTGTCCAGGCCTGGTAGTTCCCCCAACTGCCCTATCTTCTCAATCATATCACTTATGGTCATTCCTTGTGCTGTCATTACCACTGGGATCATATAGGGTTTCCAGGCTGCTGGGCAGCCTTCTAGCAACAAATTACGCACTGATGCTGTAAAAGGTTCTGCTAAGTATTTGCCAGGGTCCCCTCGCTGAACAGCCATTTTCATCCCTTCCCATTTCAGGAGGGTTTTTGCTTGGGCTAATGTTATCCACTGATTAGAAACAGGGGCCATGCACCATCAGAAGTGTATCTTTGATTTATTCCATAAGCTATGACTGTACTTAAGGGAACATTTGTGCCTGTTGGCAATGCTCTTAAGGCTTGCTGAACATATGGATCGTTAGAGATTCCACTGAATTTTGTAGCATGGATGCTACCTATCATGACACTATCGGCCCCTTCTTCCAGTAATCGTACTAACCACTGTTGTGGTCTCTCCCTGGTCGCTGACTAAATTTTGCTAACAAGTTTTTTACATCCCCTGGTGAGAAAAATCTTTCCATGGTATCTGCTCTTGCCCACCTCCCTGATACAGGGTCCATCGCCCCCTTCGCTTTACTACAGGGGCAGCTCGGGGTGACTCAATACCCTGTTCTTCCAATTCCCCCCCACTCTCGTCTAAATCCGAAGAGCTCCAGATATTACCATCCCAGTTTCAGGGTCCCAATCAGGCTGAGCATTATGCTCTAACCCGTGGACCCAGATCTGTTTTTTTCCTTAGGACACCTCTGTCGGCGTTGGGCAGCTCGTACTGCATACGATGCTGCCAATTTCTCTAATTTGTCCTGCCACCCTGCTCCCATCTGAGTGGCAGCTACTAGTGCCTGCTGTTGTACAATTCCTCTGGCTTTTTCAGCCTGCAATTCTTGTTCTAATCGTCCTACCTCTTCTGTTAATCTGGCTTTTTCAGCCTGCAATTCGTGTTCTAATTGGCCTATCTTGTCTGTCAATTCTTGTTCTAATTGTCCTATCTTTTCTGTTAACACTTGATTATGTCCCCAAATAAACTTGAAGGCACTAAGGAGGCTGCCCCCTATTCGCCCAGCATGTTGTAACCTCTCTTTATTTTTTTGTATTAGGTCCCTCTATAAACTGTCCCCAATATTTCCAAATAGTTCCAGTGGATTTTGCTCCTTCCATGACTCAGGACATCCTGGACATCCTGGTGCAGGAGACAGGGAAGGTACGCTGTGTTCACCGCCCGGGATACAGCCTGCCCAGCCCAGCCCAGCTTTGCTGCTCAGAGGGCCCTGGCTGCCTCCTCCCATTCAGCAAAGCCGTTGGGCAGCAACCGGGAAGAGCAGCCCCATGGCTGCACCTTCCTGCACAGAAGTGCAGGTCGGGCTGGGAAAGGCTGTTTGCGCCCATTACCAGACAGCTCGGTGAAACCAGTGGTTTGCTGTGTGCAGGTGACACAGCTCATGGAGTTTCTCATCAACCAACCACAAGGAACTCCTTGGGGAGGAGGTGGCTGGCTGGCCAGCGAGGGGATGAGGAGCCACCAGCACCACAGATGGCACCAGAAACAGCAGAGGTATGTGAAGTGCACAAGCAGCGTGACAACAAAAGCCTCCCCCCTCAGAAGGTGGGGCTGCTGCCGCAGGGCAAGCCATGGTCATCCCCCAGCTCTCTGCCAAAGTGCAAAGCAAGGCTGATTGCAGGTTGGCCATCCCCGCTTTGTGCGGTGATCCCACCACAGCTGGCTCAGCTGAGCTGAGCAAACCCATCCACGGGATGTGCCCTTCAGAGCCAGGTAGCAATTGGGCAGGGAGGTCCTTGCCCACTGCTAACTTACACATTGCCATTGCAGGTGCCTCCTGTCGCTCCCGAAAGCAAACACCAGAAGAGCTCTTCCAGGGAGAGAAGGGTAAAACTACCTAGCTTTGCTGGCTCAAGGTAATCATGGCTTCACCTGTCTAAACAATACTATTGAATGGAAAGGCTGCCAGGCTCTTCAAAGGACACCAGGAAGAGAAGAGCAACCTGTGAAGATGGGAGCGACGGGCAACCGGTCCATTAAGAAGAGAATGCTGGCAACTGAGCTGTCAGGGATGGCAATTGAGTCACTCCAAGCAGGGGAAGAAGAATGAGGTGCCTGGGTATGTAGCAGACCCTGTTTCCATCTTTCAAAGCTCTGAGTACAGGAAACATTCCTGAGGTGCACAGGATGGTCCTAGACAGGAGGCATGCACATGCCCTCAGGGGAACATGGATGTCAGGTGCCTCTCTCCTGTGCTAGCAGTGACCCCTTTTTACAGCAAAAAACCAAAAGCCAAGTCCCGCCTGCTCCTGCCCTCATGGCTTCATCAGCGCTTTTCTGACTGTGCCCTTGTAGGTGCCCATTTACTGCTTGGATTCCCTGGATGAGCTCTGTCGCCTGGGCTTCCAGTTCCACCCTGCGGCCCCAGCACCACCTTCGGCGATGGCGAGGGCAGCGTCACCGTGTCCTTTTCTGCTCTGGCCGGAAGGTTCCACCAGCTCGGCCTGGGGCCAGAGCAGCGCCCTCAGACCCATCCCAGCCCTCGCAGGAGGCCTTGTGGGCTCACTCCTCAGCTCCGCCAGCAAATGCCCACCCGCTGTGCACATCTCCCCAAGTGGGGAGCTGGCCTCTGAACTCCATCTACACAGGGCGTGAAGATCACCTGAGCGGGACAGAGGGCACAACACTTATGCTGGGCCACATGTCCTATTACTGTGTTCGTTACTGTTGTTTATTACTGTGTTCATTACTATGTTTATTAGTATGTTTGTTTGCTATTACATATTACTATTATATATTACTATTATTTATTACTGTGTGTATTACTGTGTTTATTACTGTATTTATTACTCTATTACTGTGTCTCTGAACAAACTTTAGGATATACTTTTGGATATATTTAGGATATATTTTAGGAAACACGTTATAGGAATATAGGATATATTTAGGGATGTAGGTTTAAGGAAACAGTTTTATAAGATAGTAGTTATTTCATATTGTTTGAGTACAACAGGATCATAGAATAGTTTAGGATAGGATAGTTAGGGTTGGAAAGGACTTCTAGTAATTTTCGTGTTAAGTCACAAGACTACTCTTAGAGTGACTTTTCAGCTATTAGTAAAAAGCAGAAAGAATTACAAAAGTCATATTTCTCTACCTTTGCCATCTGCATCCTGCAGAATGCCAAAATGGAAAAGAAAGTATACTGAGAGAGGTCTATGGATAGAAACAAATGAACAGAAAGTAGATTTATTGAATGCGAAGAAGAATGGTAGCTTATCACATATGTGACTGACACTTCTGAGTGGGTGTCAAGAAGGTGTGGATAATGCCAGCAAGCTGATACTGCCTTTTGGTTACAGAACAAACCACTACACCTTGAAACAAGATTCAAAAGATTCATTCTTTTGCAGAGAGATGCTGAACTCTCCTTATAAACAGCGGCTATCTAACTGCCATTGGGAAATGACAGCAGGCATCCCAGCCATCTGCAAACAAAGCTGTCTCAAATCTGATCACCAACAGAGTGATTTGTTGTAAATAGGGCCAGAGTGACTGACTAAGCGTGTATGTGTTGCCCCTTGCATTTGCTGGAATACAATTGTACAGACTGCCTGCAGTTCTCAGCATTTCTTCACATGTATTACGCCTTCCTGAATTTTCTTACCATTTCTATGCACAAATAAAGTGTCAAATGTGTATCTGGCCAGTTTCTGTATTTGGATGAGTCCCTTCCCCTTTTTATTCCTCTCTCCATCTCTGGGTTTCACTTCTCTCTCTCTGTCTTATACTTATCTGTCCAAGAAGACAAAAAGGTCATGCAATGGTTGCACTTGTAGAAGCCTTTTCTTTCTCCCAGGAACTTTCTTTTTTCTCCTAAGAAACCTGAGGAGACACTTGCATCCAAGAAAAGGTCTTGACAAGGAAAGAACTTGAGTATGTTACTGCTTCTTGTAATCTGAGAAACAAAAGCACTACTTTTGCCCAGTCTCTATCTCTTTTTCACCTGGAAAAGATAGAAAGAACTGATAAGTTACAGGGGAACAACCACTTCAAATCTACCTCATCTAAAAAGTAGCTGATGAATTAAAAATGTTCTCTATTTATATTCATATTTATGAATTAAAATGTTCTCTATTAGCTGGCAATTATAGGAAAGACTCCTCATCTTCCTCCTCAGGGAAGAGTAAAACCCCCAAAACATGCAGGATGTTGAGAACAAAGGGCTGAATGAAAACTGAAGTACCCATGCCCTTACTCCATTAAGGGGCAGCAAGAGAGGGCAGCTGAAGGGGATTTGAAACACGTTCCCTCATCCCTACTGGATGTTTTTACCTATTGGAGGAAACTGGAATGCACGATCTGGAGCACCCAAGTTGACCATGATGTCCTCTAGGTGCTCATTCTCAGCTACAAGGTGCTGGGATGACTGAATTACGCTGAGAACTGTGTGCCTTATGTATGCACTCATACTTACAAATGTGCAAATCTGATTTTATTTCTAGAAATAAGCACATACTTGGTAAACATGACTTGCTGCTCTATCTTCCATCTTGAAATCTGTATTTGCTCCCCACGTGCTGGGAGACGAGAGGTATCTGGGAAACGGATGCTCGCAGTATCAAAGCCAACATCAACAAAGACCCTAGGTACTGCTTATGCAAGTCCATTCTGCATTCTTATCCCGCCCCATCAATTCCAGTAACTCAGGAGACCTGTCTTGCCAATCATAATACGCTGTGCCTCCTACGAGAGGTCTTGTGCAGAGAGCAGCACGTGCGCCCCATGAGAATTTCAGGAAAAAGAAACTCAAATAAAATGGTGAGAAAGAGAATTTTAATAAAATAGGAATGAAGTAGATGCACCTCTGTATGCATTTGAATTTGCCTGGTCTCATACAGCCAATGTTAGCTGCTGGTTCTAGCTGTTCCACGTAAAAACCTCAAGATCATAGAATCACAGAATTATAGAATCATAGAATCATTAGAATAGTAAGGGTTGGAAAGGACCTTAAGATCATCTAGTTCCAACCCCCCTGCATGGACAGGGACACCTTGTCCTAAACCACGTGGTCCAAGGCTCTGTCAAGCTGGCCTTGAACACCGCCAGGGAAGGAGCATCCACAACCTCCCTGGGCAACCCATTCCAGTGCTTCACCACCCTCACTGTAAAGAACTTCTTCCTTATATCTAATCTAAACTTCCCCTGTTTAAGTTTTGAAGCCATTACCCCTTGTCCTACCATTACAGTCCTAAGGAAGAGTCCCTCCCAGCATCCATATAGGCCCCCTTCAGATACTGGAAGGCTGCTATGAGGTCCCACGCAGCCTTCTCTTCTCCAGCTGAACCAGCTCCCAATGCTCTCAGCCTGTCTTCATACGGGAGGTGCTCCAGCCCTCTTATCATCCTCGTGGCCCTCCTCTGGACTCGCTCCAACAGCTCCATGTCCTTTTTTATGTGAGGGCACCAGAACTGTACAGAGTACTCCAAGTGAGGTCTTCACAAGAGCAGAGTAGAGGGGCAGGATCACCTCCTTTGACCTGCTGGTCATTGCTTCTTTTGATGCAGCCCAGGATACGGTTGGCTTTCTGGGCCTGCAAGCGCACACTGCCGGCTCATGTTAAGCTTCTCATCAACCAACACCCCCAAGTCCTTCTCTGCAGGGCTTGCTCTGAATCTCTTCTCCGACCAACCTGTAGCAGTGCCTGGGATTGCCCCGACCCAGGTGTAGGACCTTACATCTTGGCTTTGGTTAAACTTCATAAGGTTGCATCAGCCCACCTCAAAGCGTGTCAAGGTCCCTCTGGATGGCATCCCTTCCCTCCAGCGTATCAACCGAACCACACAGCTCGGTGTCGTCGGCAACTTGCTGATGGGCGCACTCAATTCCACTGTCCATGTCGCCGACAAAGATGTTGAACAGGACCGGTCCCAGCACCGATCCCTGAGGACACCACTCGTTACAGGTTTCCAACTGGACATCGAGCCATTTACCACAACTCTTTACCTGCAGCCATTGAGCCCAGTTTTTTATCCACCGAGTGGTCCATCTATCAAATTGATGTCTCTTCCAATTTAGAGACAAGGATTTTGTGTGGGACAGTGTCGAACGCTTTGCACAAGTCCAGGTAGATGACGTCAAACTGCTCTGCCCCTGTCCATTCAGGTCGTGGCTCCATCATAGAAGGCCACCAAATTGGTCAGGCAGGATTTCCCCTTAGTGAAGCCATGCTGGCTGTCACCAAACACCTCGTTGTTTTTCATGTGCCTTAGCATGTTTTCCAGGAGAAACTGTTCCAAGATTTTTGCCAGGCACAGAGGTGATGCTGACTGGTCTGTAGTTCCCTGGGTCTTCCATCTTCCCCTTCTTGAAAATGGGGGTTATATTACCCTTCTTCCAGTCATCGGGAACTTCACCTGACTGCCAGGGTTTTCGAATATGATGGACAGTGCGTTTAGCAACTTCATTCGCCAGCTCCTTCAGGACCCGTGGATGGATTTCATCAGTCCCATGGACTTGTGCACGTTCAGGTTCTTAAGAATGTCTCGAAACCTGATCCTCTCCTACAGTGGGCCTAAGGTCTTCATTCTCACAGTCCTGCATTTGCTTTCCAAGACTTTCATGGTGTGGTCAGAGCATTTGCTGGTGAAGACTGAGGCAAAGAAGTCATTAAGAACCTCAGCCTTCTCCAAATCCATGGTAGCCAGTTCTCCCGATAGCTTCCGGAGAGGGCCCACATTGTCCCTATCTGTCTTTATTTGCTACTATCTTAGAATCCTTTCCTGTATCTTTTACATCCCTGCCAAACTTAATTCCTAGCTGGGCCTAGCTTTCCCAACCCGGGCCCTAGCTTCCGCGGGCAATGCTCTTATATTCTTCCCAGGCCGCCTGTCCTCGCTTCCACCTTCTATAAGCTTCTTTTTTCCCCTCTAAGTTTCCTCAGCAGCTCCTTGTCCATCCATGGAGGTCTCCTGGCCCTCCTGCTGCACTTTCTTCTAGTTGGGATGCAACACTCCTGGGCACGTTAGCAGGTGATCCTTGAATATCAACCACAGTCTTGGGCCCCCCTGCCCTCTAGGACGTATCCCATGGAACCTTACTAAGGAGGTTCCTGAAGAGGCCAGAGTCTGCTTTCTTGAAGTCCAGGGCAGTGAGCTTGCTGCATGCTCTTCTCACTGTCCTGAGGATCTCAAACTCAACCATTCTCGTGACCACTAGAGCCAAGGCTGCCCTGGAGCGTCAACATTTCAACCAGTCCCTCCCTGTTGGTGACACGAGGTTCTAAGCATGGCACCTCTCCTTGTCGGCTCCTCTATTGCTTGAAAGAGGAATTGTCTTCCACACAATCGAGGAACCTCCCTGGATTGCTTGTGCCGGGCCGGCCGTCCCTCCAACAGATGTCAGGATGGTTGAAGTCCCCATGAGGACAAGCGGGCCTGCGAGCGTGAGGCTGCCTCCTATCTGTCTGTTAGAGCGCTTCATCCACAGAGTCCTCTTGATCAGGCGGCCTGTAACAGATCCCACCGTAATGTCCCCCATTGCTGTTTCCCTTTGATCCTGACCCACAAACACTCTGTTACCTCATCACCCGTCCCCAGCACAGAGTTCCATCCTCTCTAGCCTATCACTGACATAGACAGCAACACTCCCTCCCCGTCTGCCTGGCCTGTCTTTTCTAAACAGCCTGTAACTTCCATTCCGACACTCCAGTCATAGGAGCCATCCCACCATGTTTCTGTGGATACCTAATGACATCATATTCCCGTAGCCCTTGCACACATCTCTAATTCCTCTTGCTGTGTTCCCCATACTACGGGCGTTTGTATAGAGGCACCTTAGCCGAGCTCCAAATGCAGCCAACTCAATGGCTGGGGCAGCTGGAACTCTCTACATCACTCAGCACTTATTACAGTGCTGGCAACTGACCAGGAGTGGTGGGATGGATCAATGCTCCTCTCCCCCAACACCATCTAGTTTTAAGCTTTCTCGACCAGCCTGGCAGCCTTCCTACCAAAACAGCTCTTCCCCTTCTTTGGTCACGCACCAGTCACCAGCCTCCAGTAGAATCTGGCCTCCCAAATGGGCCCCATTGTTCTAAATAGCCAAAACCCCTGACTAGGGCACCACCACTTCTAACCATTTATTAACCTGCCAAACGCGCCTAGCCTTTATAAGGTCTTCCCCTTTGTCCTGGAGAATCGATGAAAAACTATCTGAGCTCCAGAGCCCCTAACCACCTCTCCCAGGGCTCTGTAGTCCTTCTTAATGTTCTCCAGGCTACTACTATCTATATCTCTAGCAACCACACGGACCACCTAGAAAGGGGGTAATAGTCAGCAGGACTTACTAGAGCAGGCAGCCTCTCAGCAACATCCCTGATCCGAGCCCCTTCCAGGCAACACACTTCCCTCGAGACTGGATCAGGGGCCGGCAGATGGGTGCCTCTGTGCCTTTCAAAGTAGATTCCCCTATTACTATGACCCTCCGCTTCTTCCTGGAGGCACCAGTAGTGATCCTCTCTACTGGTGCATCAGCAGGATGCTCATTAGTGTGGTGGGTGGCTTCTCATTAGCCCCTGCAGAACTGCGAAACGGTTTCTGGGTGGGGACATCAGATTTAGGAGGAATCCCCTTGTCGTTAATTGTCCTCTTCCTCCTTTTTTGTTAGTTTTTCTCGTGACTAATTCCCTGCTTCCTGGGTTGCTGCCCTCTTCTTTCCTGTGTGAGCAATGCTGGGCGTTTGCGGGCCTGGAGCAAGCAGCCCAGCTCCTCTCAGCTTCCCTGGCATCTCTTAGCTCACCAAACAGCCTCCCGCAGCCAGCCACCTGCTGCAGGAGGACCTCCCCAGGGCGGCAAAGAACAAAGAGTGCAGCCCTGTCCATTGTGCACCCTCGCCTCAAGAGACCATCGAGGCACTCTCCCACACTCCGAGGTTCTGCGCCGCAGCCTCCCCTCTCATCGGCTCTGTCTGGGTGCCCTACGCTGGCCACCGCCGGGCAGAGCCTCCCAGAGCGGGCCCTGCTCCCTGAGGCGAGTGCTCACCACGCCCGCTCCGCCGCCCGCTCGCCCTGCCGCGCCGACTGCCGCGCCACGTCCCTTGTTTGCCCGCCCTGGTTCCGCCGGCCCCTGGTCGCTCCGCTTCCCTGGGATGGGTTTTTCCGCCCACTGGGGGCTGGTGCCGTCCACTCCTGGCGCCGGCCCCTGTGAGTCAGCTGCTCGCGTCAGCTGAGCTGCCGGCTCCTGGGCAAGTCCCGTCGAGGACTTGAGGCTCCCTCGGTGGCTCTTGCCGCTCCGAAACTGAGGCTCCTGGGCGCTGTGCTTCCCCCCGCTCCGGTGTTAAAGGCGTCCTCTTCGGAGATACCTCGGCAAATTTCTCCCATATTTGCTTACAGAAATTGTTTGCTTTTCAGATAATTACAAAGCTTACTAAAATCTTCCCACAATTGTTTCTATAACTGTAGTCCTTTGAACTGAAGATGCCCATTTGTTCATTCTCCATCAGATCTTCTTCAGGTCAGTGCTATATTTCCCAATATTCCTGTTGCGCTACTCCCATCTTCTTCAGAGAGTTACATATGCAGTGCTTTTATCACCAGCTCTTTGCTGGCCTCTTTCAGTATCAGACCTAAGGAGTACTGAAAAAGAGAAGACCCAAGAGAAATGTGACAGCAGTCTCCATGAAGAGTGTGAAGAGTGTGAACAGAGATTAACTGCTCATTTGACTCTTGAGAAAATAAATAAGGGGTATCAAATAAAGGTGGTGGGTGACAGGTAAAAACAAACACAAAACAGAAAAGGAAATACTTCTTCACACAATGTACAAGTCCTGGTCATGTGGCACTGAATATTAAAAATGTCACAGGAATTCAAAAAGCAAATGAACAAATTTACTGAAAAAAATCTTACCAGGACTGGTAGATACAAAGATGGTGCATACAATTTGTAAGCCGCAGGCTACTGGGAGTTGTGGAATGTGTCACTTATATGCTTGTCCTTGTTCTTTCCCTCCTTCTCTGTGCATCTACTATTGGCAGCTTTTGGAAGCAAGATTCTGAGGGAGTGGGACATTTTGTATGATCTAGAGGCCAAAGACAGATTTGGCCTCTCTTCTGCCTTATCATATTTTTCAGAGATTCTCTTTACAAAGACACATGATCTTTGAGGCACATCAGTTCTCAGTTGTTCTTTTCCAGCCTTTATCAAAACCCTGTTCATACCATTACAGTTGCCATGCTATCTGACAGCCTCCTTATCTGTGTCAAGTTCAAGCCATAACATACATGGTGTTAAAATCCATAAGCCTTATTATCTGACATCCCTATCTTCATTTGGATTCCCCAAACACTCTATTTTTATGAAGCAACTCAGCTATTTCTTTCCATTCTTTCTGTGGCCAAGGCTTGGAGTTGTGGCTTTTCTCACTGCCTTTCAGCGCTTTACAGCTTCACAGTCTACTTCCCTTATTAGTATTCTGACACCACTAAAAGTTAAGTGGCCACCAGCTGGTGTCATAATTTTTCAAAGCATCTTCTAAACTCATCATTTTGTGTACGTAAAGCATATCTATAAATTTGATGTATCTAAAATAGAAAAGAAGTCAGTCAACATGAGTAATGCAAGCTAAAGATTTTCCTTAAATATTAAATGGCTAAGAGGTAGAGGCTATTAGACCACCAATTACTGTCCATAGTTTTTAGTTTTCACTAATACTTGATTGGAACACAATCAGATTCCAGGAAGGTATATTATAGGGCCAAATTTTATTATCCAACAAATCTCAGGGGAAAAAAGGTATTTTCCAACTGAGCCAGATTAATGGCTATGAAAGAATCTGACAGCTCAAGTCCTGGCTGTTCTCAGTAATCTTGATCTCTGCTCTCTCTCCTCTAAAGTTTACCATTTATTTGGTTTATAAAATACCGTGTGGGAAGTAGTGTTTGTGATTTTCATGATAGTCTCAAGAGTAGAAACGTGGCAAGACCTGTGGAAGAGAGATTTCTATTTACTAGATCACTGCTAGAACTGGAAACCCAGGCAAGCATAAAAGTCCTTTGTCAGGATTCTATCTCTCCCTACACACCTTTCCCTTTTATGAACAGCTGCATAATTTAAAATCACTCATATTTGTCTGGGGCATTTTCTTGTAACAGCAGATAGCTAATGGAAATAATAGTTATGGATCTATACAGGATTTTGCTCATCTGCTTGGCCTTCTTGTCAGGTTGTCACTGTTTCATTTCTGATGATTTGTTTCTGTGATAACTGAAGCCAGTCCTGTCCATGTTTTAACCCTTTGAGAAACTTTGGTTGGTTTGGATTTTTTTTTTTTTTAAGTTATCTCAGATTAATTTTATCAATTAAAAAATGAACTGTTACTCTGAGCTCCTTCTCAGTTTCTTAAGAGGCTTCCTGAAATGGGTGGGGAGAATGAAGAGAATTAGACAGAAAAGATACCAAAAGGCTGTTTCAGTTGCCTCAACTTTCAGTTGCTACGTCAAAGGCCTGCAGGTATCTCAGATAGATGCTGCCTCAAGCAGCTGAGGTATCTCCTAGGCTTGGCTAGCCCTATAAGGATGTCTTGGGTATCCTCAGGCATTTCAGATGAACCTCACCTAAAGTCTCAAATGATGGAAAAGGCATGGGTTGGTTTCTTTGTTTTTAATCGAGCATTTCCAGTCGATTTGGTAAGTTGTGTAGTACAATTACAACGTGAAGGGAGCAAGGAAAGGAAATAATTGCAATAATCCAGTGTTACTTTCCCATGAACTGGAGCAAGTTTAATAGCTGCCATAAGTTAATACTGTCTTGCAACTGCTGGTTTGGGTTTTTTTAATCCAGTGTCTGTGTACTGACTCATGGGATACCTACCCTATTCCAGAAAATAATTATTAAAAAAAAGTTTTGAAGCAATACAGCAACTTGATGACACCTAAGAATTTATCTCAGAGGGATTTACCAGTCCTGGTTTTATAGCTGCTTCTTGTCTCTGCCCGTATCAAAACAGTTAGGGACATGCAAAGTATCTGGCCATTACAGTTCAAAGATGTTTATTTTAGCCTTGCTTATTTTAACATTAGGAAGTTCTACTATTGTGGTACTAACTGTTGTTGCAGAAGGCACTATCGCCTATTTCTAGGCTCATTTAAAAAGAAATTATAGTGATCACTGAATGGATTATTCACACTTGGCTGAAGTGACGACATGTTATTGTACCAAGATACAGGAAAATATAAAATTGTATTTGTTCTTTAGCTTTGGACACATTGGTATTTAAAAAAAATCAAATACTAATGCATACTTTGGCACAACATCTTTACCATTTGTGCCTCCCTCTGACAAAAAGTGATGTAAGAACTTTCATCCAGCCTCTGAGCAGACAATGATACTGCTTCAGGGGAATGCAGACTGTGTAGTAGCTCTTCTGTAGTAGCCAGGGAAAACATACTTCCCTTACAGTTAGCTGCTAAGTAACCTTGTTTTTATCGTCTTTCTTTTTTAAGTACCCAATTCTGCTATCATCGAGGTGAGTGAGAGCTTTTGCAGGAAATATGCTTTTGTTCCATAGAATTTACAGGAAGGAAACAGTCCTTCAGGAAAAAGTTCATTCCTGAGCCTTTATCAATTTGCTATAGCATGGTTCACAGCAACAGCAATTCCACTACATTTACCTGCAATTCAGAGATAACCTTAGACTATCGTTGCTGTCAACTACATGTGTGTTTAGCTGTCTTAAAATCAAGACAGCCAGTTAAGATCCTCCTATGGCCTAGAAATATACCTTTATATGCTTTCAAAACCCACCCAAAACTCCCACTTTATCTTTTTGCATCCATCACAACCCCCTTGACGAGATACCTGGTGCTGAGGTGCTGCACATCAGATGCCTCTTCTGTTTTGTTCTCGTAAATGGAAACTGGACAGTTTGTATTATTGTCTGTGTGTTCCTATGACAGAAAATTAGATTTCACCTTTGAAGTAAAAAGAAGAGAAAGTCATGGCAGATTTTACAGTCTAGAAGAGATACTGAGTCATGGAGAGATTATTCAAAGATCACGAGCAATAGCTACACTCACTTTTGCTTGTTTCATTTTGTGAAAACAGCAGAGAGCATCTGTGGTTCTGCATCTTCCCTTGGTTATCATGGACATAAATCATTCACAGATTTGGAGGCAGGAATCTTGAACTCTGCATGACATTCAATACAAAGTCAACATAGAGTGGTTTATTTTTCTGAAGAACCAAGTTTGAACACTTGCCTATGAATATCACAGCTATGGTGTACATGTACTGATATTTAAGACCTATTCTAGTTAGCAATGCCTGTTGGGATTGTGCTTGTGTCCTGAATATTGCCAGATTTCTGAAGACATGAAGAAAGAAGCCTAGCCACCACTAAGTACTTTTTTTACCTATTCATGCTGTTGGGAAGTAAGCCAGTCACTTATTATTGGGGCCACTGACAGGCTCTGACTCACTGCCATTTTTTTGCTAGTCATTCGCTTTTCAATAGAAAGTCCTTTTTTTCTTTCATATTGGTATAGGTATTTAATCTAACTCTTTCAGATTTAAGATCTCTTACAGCATTGCTGCAAGATAATGATCACATAATCCAATTTAATGGGGTTTACAAACACAGGCACTAAATGTAATTACTCACCTTTAGTGGTAACAGTAATAACAGTGAAATGAATTAGCAGCTCGATCTATTGGATATATTATTTTGCCAGATAGATTTGGACAAAAGTAGTGTAAGAGAGTGTGGTATCAAACTCTTTATCCTAAGAGATAGAGGATACCAGCACTGATTTCTTGAATACTGACTGATTCACTATTGCTCTCTCTGACATATGAATCACTACATTTTTCAGTAATAAGTGTCAGGTATAATGTTTAGAAATACAAGAGTAACAAGTTACAGCAAAGATCCATGTTAATTTTCCCCTTGTTAAACCTGAGCTGTGCATCAGTTATCTCCAGCCTGGTGATAAGTAGCCTCCTCAGAATTAGTAGAGGTCAATTCTGTGCATATCTCTACACTCCCAGTAAAAAATATCTCTTTCCTATTTAAGTGGTACCTTTGTTTCTCTGGTTCAGAACAAAAGCCTGAAAACCTGTCTTTTTTCCTCTCTTAGCTCTGTTCTTATGGGCATCTGGTTCAGATAGAGTTAAGGGTCTTTTAGTTCATTCAAACATCTGGTGCTATAAATATTCGTACCTTGGCAGGATTCCAAATATTTTGTGTCTATGCGCTTCTTTTTCTAAAAAATATATGAGGAGTTTATATGAGGGGGAGCTTTCCTCTATCTGATGCTTGCTCAGTTGTGACCATATCTCCAAAAACTGCTGAAGGAGGAAGAAAATGGAGGCTGTATAAAAGCAGTACACTCAGGCAGACAAAAAACCCCCAAACATTTAGACCAGCATCCTTTCTGACACTGATAAACAGCACATGACTATTCAACAGTGCTAGCATGATTATACATTGAGTTCTTCAAGGCTTCATTAAGCCTTGTCTGAAGTTAGCAGAGAAGCCCTTCTTACAGCCAAAAGAGACAACAGAGTAAATGTGGACTCCAGTTGAAACAGATTCTACATCCTTGCAGATATCCAGTTTTTGACTGGGCAAAGCCTGAGTAACCTGATCTAACTGGGCCTGCCCTGAGCAGAGAGTTGGACCAGCTGATCTGCGAGCCTACATGAGTCTGTGACTCTGGCTGTTGTATTTAGCATCCATGAATCCACCGCTAATCCCTTGGTAGGAGTAAAACCAATCCTTCTCATGCTTATCTGTCATCTTTTCAGTTATGCAATGAAAACATCAAAACACAGATTCAGGAGCTTTTTGAAGGCACACAGGGTACAGGCAGGTGCCTACATATGGGTTAGATGTCCAAGCTCCTGTTATAGTCAATGGAAATCAAATCAATAATTGATAGTTGCACCACATCTTAAGAAACTAGGTTGCCCACATTCTCCACAGACTTGCCACTAACCTGTTGCATTTAAATTACAGCTTAGGTCACTCCTGCCAATTTGGTGTGCTACAACTTGTGCAGTTTATGTGGGTCACACATGTTTTATGCAGAACTGGGAATTTACTGCTAGTCTAATTAAAAGTCTTGTCAGTCTAATGAAAGAATGATTATTAGTCTGGACACAATGATACTAACAATTACAATTCAAAGTATCCAAACATTATGGCTCCTGCCAATAATGATACGGAGAAAACCAAAATACTCAAACTTTATAGTAATCGTCCCTTTCTCTGGAATTATGCTCACCCTTTCACTATCACTCTGGTGACACACAGATCATGTCCTAAGGTTGATGGCTTCTGTGTCATGGCAAGGCATCCATGGAGAAAGCATGATGTTGGGGGGTTCTTCCTTCTCTTCTCTGGAAATATGATGTTGGTGTTGATGGTTTCTTCCTCCTTACTCTTGGGTCTGCTTAGTGTCATTATTGCCCACTTGCTAACGCAGTCTACTTGCTCCTTATTCATTGGTTCCCAATCCCATATTACATCCACATCTACTACATATGGTATGTTCTACATATATCAGATACCTGTTCTTTGCTCTTTTTGTTGCAGCTAAATTGTTTTACCCAGCTCTCAAGGTTGCATTCCATTGGCAGCCAGTAACAGACTAGTGCTGAGGTTTTTTACAACCCAGGGGCCTCTGTTATCCTGTGTCTGCACTTTCAAGCCTCCAGTTAACATCCTATGCTGTACATCTCTACACTGCATTTTTATTCTAGTGTGATAAACAGATCACTAGAAACAGAAAAATTACATGTTGTATCAACTACTTATAAAAATGCATGTTACAATAACTCTTACACCATTCAACTGTACAAAGCTAAGCAAAGGCTGAAACAAATCAGGTAACAGTCACGTGGTTATCAGACAACTGCTGTTACAGCTAAACAAACTAAACCCAACCTCCAGACTGGTCAAGTCAAGATGAATCCTTACTGTCCTAATGCCTGTGTTGTCATCTTAACACAGAGCCTGCAGCCTGCTCCTTGTAATGGTAGCAAAGTACGCACTAGGCTGTAAGGCTGAAGAGTCTGGAGAGCTATTTAGCTCACCATGTAACAGACTGAAGAGCTCAGTCATGCCTATAGTGTCCTGAATGTGTTCTGAATCATGACAACGCATCCTTGATCTTCGAGGAGAGTGAATTATGAACATTTTCTTTATCTAGTTCTGATAGTGCTAAGATCAAACGTTTCAAAAAGTCATCCTGAAAAGCACATACTTGGCAAAACTGTTTTGAAATGTAAATACCAATGTCTTACCTACACATGCTTTACCTCTGTAAGAACTCATACTTCAGAACAACTGCTACATTACACATTTGGAAAAGAGCTTTTCTATCACTCCTATCTCTGGTGTCCAAAGGAGCCCAAAAAATAACATGCTTCCTTCATGACTGGGACATTTGCCTCAGAGCAGAAACAGCTGAGACCAGCACATAATTCCAAGTGGATATTTGTGTGTTGAGCTGAACAACATTCTCTGCAGCTTGTCGACAACTGAGTTGCAGTCATACTCTTGTAGTACTTGCTGACTTGACACTATGTCACTATACCTGCTACCTGTAGATTCACTCTTACACAAGACCCAGATCTACATCTCCAGTTGTAGATATCAGAAAAAAAAATGTTGGTAAACACTATGGCTCCCATTTAGCTTGCAATTCTGGGCATTGCTTCTATTGACACTTGGTATAGTATATATCAAAGGCCAGGAAATTTGGTATAATACATCCCTGAGTCTGTCCTTCAAATGGAGCTGGGATATAGTCAAGGGAAACAGGACCTAAGAAAGCAAGCTTAGATCCGTACGTATAGGGAGCAGAGGACTACTTCTTAGTTCCAGTCAAACTCTTGAAATATTAGCCAATATGGTTTCTCACATCTGTTGGTTTCTAAGTTTCCAAAGGTTCTTGCAAATAATTTTTCACCTGTTTCTCTTCATCTAGTGCCTTGTTTTTAAGACTTAAGATCACCTGCAGATTTTACAGAGGCCTCCATTTTTATTTCCCACCATCTTGCTTTTTACTTCATCTGTCAATGCAAACAGCTTAATAGCAGTATTGTCAGCACATGATTCAGCACTTCTGGAAGCTCTCACAGCAGAGTATTCCAAATGACAAGGAAGTAACTTCACTTAATTCTTACTCAGTGTACTTATTAAACTATATACTTACGGCTGGAACATGCCATGGTCCTGATCCTCACTCACTCACTCTCCTTTCTGATATAGATTTTTTTCCTGTTATGACCACATGACAGAACTAGCACTGTGGTTCATGCCCACAAGGTTTTCACCTCCAAGAGCATACGGCTGGCATGTGAACACAGTTCCTTCCATAAGTAGAGGAGACTAGCCTCCTATGCCTAGAATTAAACTCTTGAATATCCTTTCCCTCTTTCATCCTTTCCCCCTTATCCTGGCACAAGCAAAATTAGCCCTTAATTGGCCTTCTCTTCGATTTTCTAGCCAGAAAAGGCTGATCAACTGACATATCATTAATAAAATAAAAAACATAAAAAAAATAAAATGAGTTCCAACACTGAGATGAATTACCTTCTGCGATTATATTCTGCACACCCTATGGGTCACCTGCCAGTTTCCTCATCTTGTGCACTTCCTTTTTATGTCCAAATTCATTTAGGAGCTCCTTGTAGGACTCCTGTTGCCTTTGATCTCTTACTTGTTGGGATGGACCTTTCTTCAGCTTGCAGGAGGTGACCTCTTGTTCATATTCAAAGATCACTTTCTGCCATTGCAGTCCTAGCTCAGCTCAGATGTTGACAGATACGTCCACTCAGATTCAGCAAATTAGGCACTGTTCCAGAAACCTACGTGCTTTTGAAAACAAAAGTATGGGAAAGACTTGAACAATTTTAGTTATTGTGACTACTTATTTAGTTATTGTGTGTTTGCGTATTACTAGTTCCTGAGGTGTGTCTGGATAAAATTTAGGCAGCTGCCTCTAGATGAAATAGTACAGTGAATTCTGACAGTGGGACATGTTGTTTGACTGTCAGCATGCTAAACCATTTTTCTCCATGTTTAACAAGTTGAGGTAAGCAGTCATATTCAGACAGCTTCAACAACCACCTAATCTCATGTGTCTAGCTAATAGGTAGAAACTATGCATGTCAGAAATTCTCTAGAAGTTGTCTCAAGGGCTTTGCAAGATACAGAATGCTTACTCAACAGGAAACTCGAGGCACAGGGCCTTAGACATAATTTAGGCTGACTTAGCAGTGCAGCTGGCTAGGTCTGGTTGACGATATGGTGGTTAATGGCACAGCAATGCTCTGATTTTGTTTATATTCTTACTTAAGTTCAAAGGAGACTAAGCTCGCATTACAAGGAACCACTGTAACAGCACGACACTGTGTGTTTTTTAATGCAGTTGTATTGCAAAGACAGAATAAAAGGGTGGTTCCTAATCCAAGAGGTTTATTATTTATGCAGAGCTTTATTTTATATAGAAGAAAATCAATTTGGGCATTAAGCCTGCTCAGGAGCTGTATATATGGGAAACATATATAATGATGAGCAGACTGAAAGTTATTTATATCAAAACCATTATCAGTACTCTGCAGGACAGTGTCACAGGACATCTAATTCGAATGATCAGCATCATTTTGATACTGAAAAGACAATTTTTATTTTATAGCTTTCTCAAATAGATTTTTATATTGTGTTATAAGCATTAGGAGAAATGCCAACACATTAAACTTACTGACCTAGCAGTAATTTACTGTGAATATATACTCAGCTTCCCCCTGTTCCTCTAGGACAGAGACCATGCATTACAGTTACTATTTTAAAGCAATTCTGGCACTACAAGAGCACGGAATTACTTCTGCATCTATTGCTTGGTCTTTCCTCTTCTAGTTGATTAAAAAAATGATTTTCAGGTGACATCCAGTCCTCAACTGTTTGGATTTTTTGTGTCAATTTAAAAACAAAGTCGCTTTCAGATTAATGGCTGAACAAATGTTTGAATAATCTTTCTCCTAAGGAATACACATTAATCTGTTTTCTGCTTAATCATATCTTATTGATAGTCTGAAAAAAAACAATTATTGCCACAATCAGAGTGGAAATGTCTTGTCCAAATAGGACTCTTAACATCAATGGATTTCTTCTTGCAGCATCCATCTGTATTGACTTTCCATCCACAAACCGTATTGCCAATGGTATTTTCTACCATTTCCTCCATTTATTTTGTTTTCCAAAAGATCTCAAGGGTTTGGGGATTTTTTTTGTTGTTGTTTGTTTTCTAACTGGAGGTATTTTCTCACAGATTTCCCACATTCCTTCACAGTTTGGTGTGTATTTACATCCTATATCTGCATTTCTGCTCTACTGTCATCAGTTTTATCGACTCTGCCTTACTCCTGCACATTCCGTTCTACCACATTTGTTAAATGGAAACTTCAAAGCCATATGGGGATTTTTTTGTTTGTTAAACACTGTGTATTTCCATAGCAGCACGTTGGTCATTGTCAAGACTATGTTTTTAATGTTAGATCTGTATCTGAAAAAAACACCGAAAAACTTTACCATGTAAGCTTTAAAAAATTGCAATTGCTTCTCGGTTTTGTTGTTTGTTGTTTTTTTCAGGCAGTGCCCAACGTTGGTGTTTGTTACATACGAGTATTCAAATTATTATGTTTTATTTCAAGGCATTTTCAAAAAATAAGTTATAAACTTACAGAGTTTAAAGAAAGGAGATAGTTTTAAAGAGAACAACTTCAAACTGGCACACACTCACGTGTTTACTCCCCGGATTCTTCTGCTTTGTACTGACTTCTCTCAAAGTCCACATGCCTCTCCAAAGAGGTAGGACTTAGCAGGTCTTTCCTACTTAGTGTCACACACTTCCCTGTCACCTGTGTGAAACACTGTCAACCTTTGCATCCATTCTTCACAGCAACATCTAGTCTGGGTCACATTATGTGGAAATACAAGTTTTTAAGAAAAATCTACTCTGAGAGACAAGCACATGCTGCCTCAGCATTTATTTATGGACTCTGTACCATTTCCTCTAGATTCACAGATTGCTCTGCAACACTGGCTAAGCACTTGTCTTCCAGTGGCGGCTCTCTATGCTCTTTTTTTCTGCAAAACCATCGAGCTACACTGAAAAAGCTGTGCTGTTGCTAATGTGAGCACTGGCTCCCTGAATTTGTCTGAAGTGTAGCTATGTCTGCCAGATAATGTTCCTTCACATCCATGGTCTCCTGCTTTACAGCAAAAGTTATTAGTGTAGGTTGTAAGGGAGACAACAGAGACACAGGGATCTGACCATGCTACTAGTTTAGACAAAGTGCAGCTATACACTGTGACGAGCTTGTCAGAATATACCTGAACTAGTTTCAAACTGCCTCTGTGACTAACAGGAAATAGCTGTGGCAGTACAGAGGTCCATGCAGACTACAAAATCCACCCTAGACCAAGGCAAATACTTGAGACGTTTCCCACCCTGAGCTCTGTGTTGCAGCAATGACATTTAAAGCTGGTTCAGGTATATCAGCATGGTATTTGGACATATCCAAGGACCAGATTTATAAGACTATACACATGTATATACACACTGAAGAGAGATATCTGTTGACAATGTAATTGAAAATCTGTATTCACCTACAAAATCTTAAAAGTAGCCCAGTATTGCTATTAATGATGCCTCTGGCATTGCCTATGTTGCCTAAAAAAAGGAGAGGAAAAGATGAAGCAAACCAAGACAACCTCTCGCTGTTTCTTTCTAAGAAGTTCAGTCCCAGTGGTTTCTTTAAGCAAACTTCCTGCTTAAAGTAGCTATCTAAACCCATACAAAGATCAGATATCTTGTGCAGTTTACATAACCAAGAACATGGAATTAAAGAGTTTATAAACAGAGTTTGAAAACAGTGAGGTAAACAAATACAGTCAGTAAATTCAGAGCCTGCTTTCAGGTCAGTCGATGAATAAATTAGGTACATTAATTACATTAAGATTTACATTCGGAAAAATCTGTTTATTTACCACTGAATTACCTGTACTCGAGGTTTGAAAACCAATGCTTAAGATGCAAAACAAAGCTATTCTGAAAAAACTCCTGAAATCTTTTCTTTCTTTAGTCTTTGAACAGAAATTAAATAGAAGCTTTTATTCTAAATGATTTACAAAGACAGCAGAATAGGGCAGTAAGCATAATATTTACTTAAAATAGTACAGAATTGTAGAATAACAGAAATACGCAGTATGGTTTTATGTGTGTTTATTATGATAAAATGAACCTAGTTCTGGAATCTAACTAAGTTCCATCAGAAACCTTAAAAAATTGAATCGGCTTATACAGGTGAAGAAGTGTAAAGTTCAATATAGTTCTTTCTGATTTGCTGGCCATTGTCTCAATAACGAATGAAAAACAAGTTTAAAATTGCTAACGGTCTTGTACTGGTTGCCTTTGTGCACTTATGTTCAGACTTGTCTGAGCTCAGATCACATCCTTCAAGTCAACTTTTCACAGATCTGAGCTGCAACAGCTATTACTACCAAGATTCTTTTCTTGGCTTGTTTTCATGGCAGAGCGAAGTTGAAACTGTTGGAAACTTGCTGACTAAGAGCAATTAAGCTTCTTCTTTCCTAAAACAAATCTGAAGCCATACTTTCTTTTAAATGCCATTTTGATACTATTTTGTTTACAGGCCATTTAGAACACCATTTATGTTTCCTTAAATACAGATATTTTACAATGAACAATTTACTGTGTGATTGCAGTGCTAACCATTACTGTCATTGTAGGCCTTTATGGTTTAAGAAGGTCAAAATGAAAAAGTAAACCTTAAAACTAGTATTGAATTGTTTTAGTCAACATGGCTTATTCTTTTAAAAAGTCCTAACAGTTCTGATATGCACATTTCTCATATTCAATATATATTTCGTACAAGTGAGTACAAGAGAGACATAGACATACTGGAGAGCATCCAGCAAAGGGTCACCAAGACAATGAAGGGACCGGAGCATCTTTCCTATGAGGAAAGTCTCTGAGACCTGCGACTCTTAGCTTGGAGAAGAGAAGGTTCGGGGGGATCTCATCAATGTATATAAACACATGAAGGGAGGGTGCAAAGAGGACGCAGCCAGGCTCTTCTCAGTGGTGCCCAGTGACAGAAGCAGAGGCAGTGGACACAACCTGAGACACAGGAGATTCCCTCTGAACATCAGGAAGAGTGTTTCTTTTTTACTGTGAGAATGACTGAGCACTGGCATAGGTTGCTCAGAGAGCTTCTCATGTCTCCATCCTTGGAAATAGTCAAAAGCCTGGGCACGGTCCTGAGCAACCAGCTCTGTGCTGCTTGAGCAGGGAAACTGGGCCAGAAGACATCAAGAAGTCACTTCCAACCTCAACCGTTTTGTGATTCAAAGGTGCCTTAGTGCTTGCCCATTAGTTTCCATTATAGATTAATATTATGCCATAGTCAAAACCTCTGGAACCAGACAGTTAAATTAAATTATAGAAATAGCACTATTTTGAAAATACAAACACCTGTCAGAAATTCATGACATCCTTTCTCAGCCTTCTACCATCACAATGACATAGCCTCCTACCCAGTTAAGAAAAAAGTACAATGTTCCAGAAAGAATAAGAACTGAAAGATGGACATACTTAAAAGCCTAAATTAGTCACATTGTTTGTTTGGAGGATGTGTCCTAAGTACACTTCCTGAAGATAACATTCCCGAAGAAAAAGAAGTTGGGTCTCTGTGTATCTCCTAAACTCTATCACCCATACAAAATCTGTCCCCAAGTAAGGAACTCCCTCCCCACACACACCTTTATTACCTGTACTGAATCTACCCCTGCCTCAACTGACTCTTTTCCCAAGCTCTATGGAATATTTTCTAGTTTCCCTATTAAAGATACTCTGGTTCTTGCCTACTGTCTTTTTTTCCATTAAAAATGATTTGCACAAGTTCAAAACTGCAAGTACACCTCAATAAATGCTTGCTCAATTGTATTCTAACATTTATAGACCGAAATACTATTTGGCAGCTATTAACTGCAGCCCAAGTTGGAGTTTCTAGGACAGTGTGTTCCACAGAGCTGAGGTACAAAAAAGCACTTGCAAAACCATGGAGGTCAGGTGACATCTTCGACCTTTGAGATCAACACTCCATTTCTGATTTGAACACCACTTTCCTGGGCTCAGATGTCACATGCAACACTTCAGGAATAGTTTACTTTGGGGAAGTTTGTTTCTAACAATATAGAAAATACTAGAAGTTAAACCTCTTATACGAATGGTCCAAATTCCATTTCCCATGAAATCTGGTCATATAATTAACACATTCTCTATTTGGTAACTGAAGCACAGTGCAGTACTCTGTACAAACTATTCTTAACCTCAATATGACCTCTGCTAATAACTGTTCCTTCTAAGCCAGAATAATTAAACACAGAAACTTTCATTATGTAGAGAAGTAAAGAGGAAAAAGGAGGAAATCCTGATAGGAAAATAATAATATTAATCCGCTTCTAACCTATATTTCTCTGCCAACTTTGATTCCTAACTGCTAGGGCTTTTGATGCAACAGAGTTCTTGTATGAGGAACATAATAAATACAAGGAACAATAGAGTAGGCCTGAACTTCCTAAACTTGTTTTGGTTGGGTAGTTTCAGTAACTGCTGCATTAGCCAGATACGGGCTGCAAGCACATGCAGAAAGCCTCGTGCTTCTGCCTCCTCCTCCCTCAGAATCCTGCATATCTTTACTCCCACCCTGTCTAGAAACAAAAGTGCAAGCTGGCTCCCCAGTTCTCTGCCCTCCTACTTGCACACACACTGGAACTTGACTCCACGACCTCGAGTACTCACCCAGCTTACTCGTAATGACTGCCTGCATGAAAACGCTTACCCTGCTGCACAGGTCAGCCTCCGTGCTGGCAAGCAGCCTGCATGAAGGTGATGATCCAGGCTGTGGGGTAGTTTTGTGTGCAAGACACTAGTGACAGCAAGAAGCTGCTTTCGTGAAAGCATTTACCTCGCAGATCAGTTATACTCCAAACATATGTATGTACAAACAGTAGGAACGGCAGCTACAGCTATTGCTAAATTGTTTCATACCACAGTTGCATGTCTGACAGTTTGGGGACCTGGGAATAAGTCAACCTCATGCAATGTGCCACTATAGGTGGTGTTTTTCACTGGTTTACCCCAGGTGGTCATAAACATATAAGCATTTATGGTCTTAAGGAGGAAATGGGAAGAAAGTCACACTTTCTTGTCATACAATGGTGATTTGTCTTCAAAGGAACAGAGAGCAAATGGGCTCATGACTCATAATTACTTTAGGTAGATACCCATTCATAAATCAATACTCCAGGTCCCCAGGATGTATTCTGTGGCATATCTTACTTCTTGCCCCAGGGACATAAATGTTTAAGCAAGGCATGGGTTCTGGGACGCAACAGCCTCACAGAATAGTACTGCATAGAGTGGTGAAAGGGCTGATGGGCAGACACCCAGTCGTGAGCTGGGCACCACGTTCACCTCCTGGGAAGAAGCCGAGGACAGCCGCCAGCACGGCCACCGGGCTCAGCGCTCACGGCTCAACACAGCACACTGCGCAGGCCCGCGGCAGGGCCAGGGCCTCTAGCAGCCTCCGGCCTACGGGATGGACAGGAGGCACCAAACCCCAGTGCCCTCAGCAGCGGCAGTGAAGATGGCGATGCCCAGCGGCGGGAGAGCGAATGGCACAGCGGCAGAGGAGGGAGCGCGGGATGCACGCAGGGGAGCAGCTGCTGCCGCACGCAACAACATCCTCCCGCCGCCCCCTGCGCGCATGCGAGCCCGGCAGCGTCGTGACGTCACACGCGCGGCGTGAATCCACTGCCAGCTCCCCTGTCGGGGCGGGGCCTGCGCCGGGTCCGCCCCGGGGCGGGCGGGGGACGGCCGCAGCGCGGCGGGGTGGGGCAGGGCCGGGGCGGCGGCGGCGGCTCCGCGGGAGCGGGCGGGGGAAGGGCTGAGGGACGCGACGCGGGGCCGGTGGGAGCAGCTGCGGCCGCGACGGTGCGTGTCCACGGGCGGCCAGGATGGATCACCACCAGCCCGCCAGCCGCTACCAAGTGGTGAGTGCGGCGTCCCCGGCGAGGCCCCGCTGGCCTCCGTCCGCTTCGTCGGGTCGGGTCGGGTTGGGGCGGGCGGCGCGGGAGGGGGTGATCGGGGTGTCCTTCCGCCACCCCCCAGTTCCCGGCTCCCAGGCGCGGGGCTTTGTCGGGGACCCCCTGGCGTTTTTTCAGCGCCGGCTCGGCCCGAGCGCGGCCCAGTCTCCTGCCTGGGCGGCGGCGGGGCGCTGACAGCCGGGCCTTGACCGTGTGGCGCGGCCCCGGTGGCCCTCCCCTCCTCACCCGGCCCTCCCCTCCCCACCCCACTCCTCCCTCCCCCCTCTTTCCCTCCTGAGGCGCCCGGCGTCTGAGGGGGCGTCAGGCCAGCCTCGGCCCCGCCGCCGCCGTGCACTAGAAACCGGCTTCGCCCGCCCCCGTCCCCTCCTTCCGGCTGCCCCTCGGCGGTTGGTCCCGGTCTGGGGGCGGCGGGTTTTCCCCCGCCGGTGTCGGGGGGGCGGCGGGCGACTGGCAGAGCGCCTCCCGAGCAGGGCAGCGGTTCGCGTTTGCCCTCCTGCGCAGCCGGGGAAGGGCAGGGTTCGCTTTGCCGGTGAGCCACTGCGTGCCTGCGAGCCGAGCGGCGGCTCTGCTCTGGGACCTGGTTACTCTTCATAGCTCATGGGTGCCTGGCGCAGGGGCAGCGTGCGATGCGTACGTGTGTGTTGTCATCTTTAAGCCGGTGTGTGTTTGTGTATACAAACACGTGTACACTGGTTTAGTTTACATTAGGTGGAGGGGACTGTGGAGTGCTGGAGACTGACCTTCAGTAACCCGCTGTGTGCGTGTATATGCACACGCACAGGCGACACACACGAGTCTTGCTGTAAAGAACAGTCCTCGCTGCTTTGCAGTCCATTGCGTTCAATTTCAATGTTCGTGCTTTCCTTCCTGAGTTCTGGTACAGTAATAATCATTTAGGATGCAATGTTTGTCCTGCCCGAATTGAGTGTACTGCTTGTTTCTAACAGCCATTAGTTTAACATTGGTTATTTTAATCTTACAGTCGTTAACTTAATGTCAGTTATACTGAAAATATGTAAGCTTTTCTGATTATTGGTCACAAAAAATTACTTGGGTGCAGTCAGACTCCTTAGAAGTTTCAATTTTATCCTTCAGTCCATTGTGCTTCATGGCTTTGGTGTGTGTGTAGGGGTATACTGTAGAAGTCTGAAATCTCTGCTGATGTCTGTAATTCAGATTTCTACTACAGTCTTCTTGCTAAATCCTGAATTTTTTATCTTACTGTTTGTGTTTTACAGCTTGAGTAGTGGAAACTGTCCACGGAAGTAATCACATTTACTTCTGTGTGTATATGGAACTAAATACTGGTTCTTAGATTGTTCTTTGGTTGTGATCTAAAAAAAAAAAAAAAAAAAAAAACCCAAAAAAAGGGAAGTAAACCCCTTGTAATGGCTTTGGAATATTTATTTTTATAGTCCTACAGTGTGGTAAATCTCTATGCTTTTGCATGATGGTACACTGGGACTGTTGTGTAGCTGACGAGCACCCTGCAGCTTCTCAGGCGTGATGTATGATTTGAGGATGCTAGTCAGTCTCCAAGTGCTTTGTGGGTCAGTGCTTTCCAGCACACTACTTTTCCTGCGCCATGCTACCATGACTTGGAATCAGCAGAAGTCCTAAAGTCACTCCTCCTTTGCAGTGGAGAACGATAAATGCTGGCAGAGCCTTTTCTTAAGAGCTTACAAACGCTGTCTTCCCTGAGGCCTGAAGTAGTCTGAGTATGTCTTAGAAGGCCTTAAGAGTATATGCTATTATACTTCAGACAGATAAAAGGGAAATTTTAATACCGTTACCCAAAGGAGTGGGTAAAAAACCATGGTAAGATGAAACAAAGAAATAATTTGCCTCTGTACTGTTTTTATGTTACATTTTATTTGGAACATCTAGCGATGGTGCTGGTGCCTAATTTTGGGTAAATGCTTTTTGATGTGGCCTTCTGAAAGGGCTTATCTTAATATTTGATGGTAGGAGTTGGCCTAGTCAGCTGCCTGTGTGTGTTAAACTTTGTGGTCAATTTCTGTCACTGAATTTTGTTACGGAAGTGTTGTTTAAAGCCTTCGTAATTACAGCACGTTAATTTCCATTGAATTTGTTGTAAATCACAATGAAAGTTCTGTCTTAGTCTCTGATTTACTCCAGAATTTAAAATACAACCTTACTGATTCTTATTCCATAGGAAAGAGCGTAGTGTTTTATCTTCTATTATAGCTGACTTGCAGGCATTGAGATTTTTGTGGTGTTATTGACTTAGTGTGTTGAGTCAGAGAATGGAAGGAGCAAGGCAATTGCAGATAGAGTTGATTAGCACCTGATTATTCAAGCGTGTGATATTAAGTGTTATGATGTATTTGCTTCCATAATAGCTGAGATAGGTAGTAAGCAATAGATTATTGCAGATTTTATGGTAGTGTCCTAATTTTGAAGGACAAAATATAGAAAAAAATAGGGCTTAATGTCGTTACTATTGGTATTGTGAACAGCCCACTCCCCTAGTGCTAAGCTTACAAAACCTGGGTGCTGCTATGCTCACTGTCTGTCTTTTTTGGGTTGTTTTCTCATGAATAATAACAAACAATTCCCCCCCCCCCCCCTTTCTCATTTTTGCCTTCTCACTGGTCTGTTTTGCTCTATTCAGTCCTCTTCTAAATGGAATTATGGGCAATAGTACATTATTATCAAAAGAATTACTGACTTGCATATCTGTTCCTGGCAGTGAAGTAGCACTTCAGTGGGGTTGAAGAGCCATCTCACTGCTGCCTCTTTTTATTTGTGGTTTCTTCAAGCAAGTTAAACTGAAAGACTTTTCAGAATGGCAGGCAATTTAGCTTTGAGCTTTAGCACAAGAAGCAAGTTTTATGGCTTCTTATGGAACAGAAAATGTCTGATCATAAGCTAACGCTCAGCCTCTATTGAGTTTTATCTCTGTCAGAAATAGCTCTAAAGCTTTGTTCTGCATCCTACTCTTCCTTGCGCGCCTGTGTTTTATTTAAAGAGCAGTTTAAAAATGTTGAAACCAGGCAACTGTTGGGAAGCTGGTACTTGGGACTGCAGCAAAGCGTTGTGAGCAGAGAGCAGGCGATACATCAGCATTAGGTAACTGCCTGCCGCGGGCATGTGTGATCTGTACTGCTTCCACCCCTCCTTTCTTGTCCTCTCTTCATAGGGCAAAAAGGCAGCTAATTGATGGGTAAGAATTTGTCATGCTTCCCTGCAGGAATATGACATCAGAAGTAAATTAGCCAACCTTAGTTCTCTTGCTTGACTTCCTTTTTTTTTTTTTCCCCCCTTAGTCACTTGCATGCTGCAGTCCTGTTGGTAAACGTGTCTTAAATTTTACATTCGTTCCAGGTGTAGTCAGTTCAGTTGTGTCATTTCCTTATTGTTTTTTTTTTTTCTTTTTCTTCCCCCATTCTGCCTGTTGTTGGGTAAGGGAACTGAGGCGTGAACTTCAGAAAAATTCACATAAAAATTCTTCAGTGCTCGTTCTCCTGATTCTTTTTAGCTTCTAGCTTTTTGTCATCTGACCTTCATTTGTGCATTACTATCTTGTCTGAAATGTCTGCTCGTAGTCCGCTTTGTTTGCAGAAAAAGTGTTTTGAATCATGCTTTGTGAATCTATACTGGAACAGAGAAAAAAATGCAGCCGTTTTCTGCAGTGCATAAAATTTGGTAAGCAACTAAGTATTAAAAGTCAAGATTGCCTTTTTTTTTTTTTCCCCCTTCTGTGAAATGTGATTTTCCAGTTAACTGAGTCATGAGGGAAGACTTCATGTGCATATGAGTGATTTAGACACAGAAATCGCATTGAATGATGCAGGATTTACATGCTGAACTGCTAAAGAATTATAATCAATTTGCTGCTCCCCCCAGTCTTTCCTGATTAAAGGTTTGGGTTATCAGTGTGGGGTCAAGCAGGCGTCAGTCTTTGGTTTATGGGGTGCTCAGAGCTAGGTAGGTAGGTGGTAGAATGGGTAGGTAGCAAACTGGGACATATGAAGCCAAAGGCAGCAGTCCGCACGGATGTCGGTTTAGCTGTCACTGAACTTGCCATGCCAGTGTAGCAGCTGGGTTTGGTGGGATTTGTAAGTAATGTGTGATGTGCAATCTTGTATGAATATAAGTTGTGTTGTTGGGGTTGAGAGATGAAAATTGGTACTGTAAACACTTTATTCCAGACAATTTGCCTGCATAATGCTGCATGTTGTGAATAGTTTTACAATTAAATAAGGCTTAATTTTCTGTATCTCTTAACTCCATTGTCATTTACTCTTTACTATCGCAGTGTTACCTGGTTAGAAACCTTCATCAAAGTCACGTTGTCTTCGTAGGTCTCAAACACACAAAAGTCAGCCTACACAAGAAATGTGCACAAAGAACAATCTCTTCCTCCTTCCTTTCTTTTCATGGGACTGACCTTAATAGTGATTGGCAAATAAAACCCCAAATACTGTCTATTGTACATCCTTGATATAAGACCCCTACAGAAAATATCTACCAGAATTTATATAGTATTTATTGTCTTTGGAGAACTTTTATGTAATTTGTGTTACTGAACAAATTGAGCTACCTTACATTAGGGAAATTCTGTTGCTTTCCACAGATGCGGCGGTGATGCTGTAACTGGAAGATAAAATCAGCATCTAGGGGACTGTGTTTATAATACTGAAAAATACTGAGTAAAGATGCATGAAGTGATAAATGTTACTGTTGCTTGCTTGTAACATTGCACTGATATTTCTAGTGATATGAAGCTCTTAATTGTTGAAGATAAAATTTCTTGGTGCACTGGCTTTTTGCATGTGAAACACCTAGCGTAGACCTTTATTACTTTAGAAGGGCAAATGAGGGTCTTCTGAAATGAGGTAAATGATGTTTTGAAACAACAGGCTTTCCTTGCAGCTTAATTAGTTTCTTTTATTTTAATGATAAACTTTTAAAATTTTGAATTTCTGTAACATTTTTATCTGTGACAAATTTGGCTATTAAACATAGTGTATTTTTTTCTTGACAGAGTAGTTTTACTATTTTTATAAATGCTTTTCCCAATTTTCTATGAAGAATCTTGCCACAAATGAGGAAGACAAGTTATAAATGTTGAGGTATGTTTACAGCTACAGTAATAATGAAGTTAATGCTTAAAAAGTAATGTATTTTACTTTTTTTTTCCACTTTTTAGTAAAGTTTCAAAGCACTTCCATGTTTTATATGAACAAAGAAATAATCCTCAAATTTCTTTTTATGTCTCTTCTAAGTCAAGGTGATCAGTTACTGTCCTGTCTATTCCAATCTGTTGTAAAAGGGTGGTTTAACTTTGTGTATTGCCATCACTGTCTTGGTTTTGGATCTGTTTTGGGGGACCATAGATATAACACCCAGCTCTGCAACTGATTGCCAGGAAGAAATGCTGGCTCACTAGTATAGGATGAGTAACAGCAGCTGCAGTAGCTTTCTGGTTCTTTATGTGGGCACAGGTTGTGGCATGTGGGCAGTTTCTTTTTGGTGTGGGCACAGAGGCACATGAGGTAGTTTGCACACAAATTGGTTATGTAGGGCACCAGTTTTACCGTACTGAACAAAATAAAATGAGTAGTGAAACTCAGCAAAATATACCTGTGTTGCTCCACTTGGGTTTTTCTCCAAAGGTCTTGGCACGCCAAAATTTAAGGTAAAGTCTTCGTGAAGGTAGTGCAGGAGGACAGGGGAGGAACAGGGCTGTCTTTTCTGGTGGCAGCAAGCTGTTGTTGTGGCTGAGCCTATCTTGTGAAACTAGGATTTTTAGGTTCTTAAAAAGACGCACAAAGCCAGAAGAAAGGTACCTCGTGTGCAGTGGCACTAACTCACGTGATGTAAAAGGACAGCTCCAGGCTGTGGCATGTATACATGCCACACCTAGTTAGTCTTCTAATTCTATTAAAAAGGGCAGAAGTTTAGTAACAGGAATAAAATACCTTCAAACAGCAGGGTTCTTAGCAGAAGTCATCTGTGATGTGGCCAAGCTAGATGTGCTTTTCATGCTACTTGAAAAAATGAGAAACTGTAAGCACTCAGCTTGTTCGTGTCTGAAAACTGTGGTAGGAATCACATTAAGATAATCTCAGAAATGAAGTCTGTGTTAATACAAAACGTTAGTAGCAGTCTTATCGATGGGGGAAAATAAGGAACTTTTGACAAAATGGCTAATTATAGGCTTATTTTGAAACTTTCTTCCCAGTGACAGTGTTGACAGAACAAGGAAGATGTGACAACTGATAATGTCATCTCACCTAACACTGTGAGACCGCAGTGGTCAATTTACAGTTGTAGATTTGAATGCTGTGTTGAGTTTCATAGCCTCAAACCTCCTTCTGGACTTCAGGTGCATCAGCTACTTTGGAAAGGGGAATGAACAAATGGATGTGTACCAGTACACCCACACTAGGTAAACCCTTTTCAAACGGAGAAGAAAAGTAATGAGAGATTTTGAGTAAGAAAAGAATGAAGAAATTGGCAAGTTGTTAGGTCAGAGAGGCACTGCCAACTCTTCCTACTGAAACTGAGCTATTGCACAGGCAAGGCTGTGGGCTTGAGCTGCCTCAGGCTTAGGTCTTCCACTTCCTGGACAAATACTGTCATAGCTAGCTGGTTTTAGTAAAATGGGCACCCTCTTGGCCAGCTGTGTTTTTAATGAAAATGATTAACTTCTGTTTTGTGCTGAAGTAATTTCAGACTTGCAGAGCCAGGGCTCACAGCACGTCAGGATGCGGATGCCTTGAGCTTTGAGTTTTACGGTGAAAGTGGAAAATACATTGCCATTTTAACATTTAACTGTTTATTCTGCTTAAGCATAATTTCCATTCTCACAGGCTAAGATTAGTTTAAAACTGATATAGTCTAATTTACTGCTCGATCACCCTGTATCCAAAACATGAGATACTGAGCCGCTCCCCAACCCCATGTCAGGCTGTGCCTCCTCCAACTGTGCTTGGGACAGAAGGATTTAGAAAACAAGCCTCCAAACTTCGGGTGGTAGACACAAAAAAATCTAGTTGATAACCTGTATATTACTTTATTTCTGTTTGTAGTCCCATTTTTTTTTTATTGAGTTACCGATCAAGGTGCTTGGCTGAGATTTGTCATCTTCCTTCTTGTAAAATGTGGCTTTCTAGTAAAAAAAATGAAGAAAAAAAATCTGTTCTGCCAACTATTGTATGGTAACTTAACATATTCACAGTTTGTCCATTTTAGCCTTGAATAATATTTTACCTTTAGATAGTAATTCTATTAATGTTGACTCATTGTAGGAGGGGTAAGAATCATGTCCTTGCTAAAGTTGTATATGCGAATTATTGAATGTGGTTTTTGCTTTTCCCTGATTAATCTGAAAGGATCATAGAATCCTAGAATAGTTTGGTTTGGAAGGGACCTTAAAGATTACCTGGTTCCAATCCCCAATGTTATGTTAGAGCAGCCTTGAGGAAATCTTACTGTCAAGAGGATGCTGACAGTATCAGTGATCTCCTTATTGCAGAAAATAAGATGGGTCTTTTTCTTTGTGTGTTGTTTGTTTGTGGGGTTGGGGGGGGGGAGGTTGTGGGTTTTTTTTGTTTTGTGTTTTTGTTGTTGGTTTTTTTTTTTTTTTGTAAAGTAGCACAAGCTCATGTTTAAGCATTGCTTTGGTAATGGTTAGTGTAGTTAACACTTGCCATCTTTGAGGAATGAGTGTTGCCTATGGTAAAACATGAGACAATTAGGATAAAGAGTCCTGGCTGATACTGAGACCAATTGTCCATTTTGATCACGGTACTTTGAATCAATTGTCATATTTTGTAGTTTAAGGGAAACAGTACTTAAGGTATTTTTAAGGAATGTACTGAAGCATTAAGGCTCTTAATTGAAACTCCAGAGTTGTGGTCATAAAAGTGACTTCTATCCAATGCATAGAATAAATGATTAGGAAAAAGACTTGCACAAGCCTAAAAACCTGTTCCAAATTCTAGAATGTGAATACATAATTTGAACAAATGAGCAGGTGGCTGAAGCTGTGCAGTGCTGGGCCTCAGCTGATGGTGAGTGGTGTGGCCCATGCTCCTTTCTCATGTAAGCCAGTTCCTGCTGCTACTTGTGTTTTTAAATACTCCCTATGGTTTAGAGGTAGCACTGGTTGGCCATCTTGTGCTCTCTTCCAAAGAGGTGACCTTCCTGCACTGCTGCTTTTTTTTGTTGTTTTGTTTTTTCTTTAGCTGCCATATATTCAACCTGCTGGAAAGCACCAAAAGTGTGCATCATCTGTCTAGCAACTGAGAGGGTCAGAGAGTTGCCATTTGGGCCACATATTTTGTAGGTTTGCTTTAAAATACTTAGTTGGCACTCTTTAACAGTAGGCTTGGAAAAACTTGATACTATCTGAGACATACACATGCATTCTTTAAAGAAAGGGCCCTTAATGTTCATTGCTGTTGTGTGAGTTATTTATCTTTGCTACTAAACTTTGTTAAAGCTGTGAGTCCCATAGTGGAAGGAAGAGAAAGAAGGCAAATCAAATGAGAATCTTTCCACCAGAGCCTGTTCTTCTACATGTGATATGCAGTAAGTGTGCTCAGCTGGTGGTGTGTATATGTGGGGGGGTTTTAAGCCTTTGAAATTTCTGTCTGTATTATATCTGTAAATTGAGAAGCTTGAGTACTCTGTCTCCAGCTACTAAGAAAATGAGTTATGCTGAGAAAGTCAGGCATGATTGACCTGCTAATAAGAGTGTATTTGCTCTTATTGATTAATAATATCCTCTGATTTATTTAACATTTCATTTTGGTCTCCTCTGTATTGTGAAGTAGGAAACAGTTCTGCTTGACTAGCTTTATTCACAGACACAAGCAATAAAGCTCTGTGTTGTCAACAAAATTGAGACGTTTGAAGTTTTTCTTGGAGTTTTCCTGCAGAATTTTCAAGGACATTTACTTACATCTGATACAGGAGGCATGAACTCGAGTCCTTTTTTTATCTGCTTCTCTCAAATCAGGGACTTGAGGTGAAACTGTATGCTGCTTCTGCAGTTCAGTTTCTATGATACTTCTCCAGGAAGAAACTCCTCTTTTTCTGTATCCCTCCCCTTGTAAAATGAATTTGCTATTTTTAGCATCCTCCTGCATTGTCTTTGTTAGGGAGCGTTGTGCGTGAGCCCTCCCACTGTACTTGGGCCTTTAAGTGAAACGTGCATAATGTATTTAGAGAAATACTCAGCTTTTCCAATCAACATTAAATTTTTCAGCCCAGATGAATGTAGATTGAAATGGAAGCTGGAACTAACTGTTGAATATTGAGTTGCTCTTGTCCATTTCCTAATTTTACAGGCTTTCCTATTCTCCTATTTTTAAAGTTTACATGTTTTGTATGTTCTGTGCAACTTTAGAGTGACTGGGATCTATGTTCTGTACTGATTCTATAAGTCTGCTGGTAAGTAAAGACATGACCTTTTGACATGCAGTTCTTGGAGCTGTCACTGGTGGTTAGCTGAAGCTGTTGGTTAGTGGCAGCTGCCAGCAAATCCTGATGAAACATTATCCATCATCGGGAAGATAGTGAGAATGGACAGGAAGCATCATAGTATGAAACCTGGGACCCGCTTGCATTTTGGGCGCTGTGTGCAGTTTTGGTCTCTTACAGGAGGAGTTTAGAGGAGCTACAGAAGGTAGCTTTAGAGAAGCAGACTTCTGAGAAGTCTGAATGTCTGAAATGTGTGGTGGGTGTTGGAAGTAATCATCATTTACAGAGTCACCAAGGCAATGGATAAAGCAGTTGTGGAGCTGTTATTCACCAAATTGTGCAATATTAAAACTGGAGAGTGCTTAGTGAAGTTTGGTTTAAGTAATGGAAAAGAAAGTACACAAGGAGAAGCTAACATGTTTGTTAATACGTAAGAACATTGAGGCAGATAGTACTAGCAGATTCAGGAACACAAGTTCAAGCACTTCAAATCTGTAACAGATGCAGATGGAGTCTGTAGAGATGTACACTTTGCCGGCCATAATATAACAGCTGTGAATATCAGGGGAGTTTGAGGAAAATAGATGGCAAATAAGTGACTAAGGCTCATGTGCTGTCCATGTATCTCCTGATGATTGTGTTGGAGATGGAACACTTCCATAGACTGACTGCTGGTCGGTTTTATTAACGGGTCTCTCGCTTCTAAGCAGAAAGCATTCAAGGAGGAGAGCCTAATTTTGTACTTTGTTTATGGAATTTACACAAGTTCCTCAACCTGTTCTCAAGTTACCATTTGACAAACGGAAGGCTACGAGGTATGTGGTAGTCTTTTCAGTAACTTCTGCATTCTAGAGTAGGTCAGAGTTGCAGTACCTCATTGTGCACAAGCTTTAGAGTAAGCTTTTACGAGATCTTTTTCTAGAAATATTATTTTATACTCATGCTTGAAGATTTGAAAAATGTTGGTCTTGGCCACAGTCTTGATTAGATTTATAGACATAGGGTTTTTTTGTTGACAAATTTCATGATTAATTCCTATAACAATATAATAGGAAAAACTATTGGAAACTGTGCCAGAGTTATAGTTTTACAGTAAATATGAAGAATTTCTTTGGATTATGCCAGAATTCCACAATTCAGCATTATTTCTGAATAATTCTTTAGTAATTTAAAAAAAAAAAAATTCCAATATGTTAAAGATCCCTAGTTGAAGAGGACTGACTGGAGTGATTTATGAAGTGCATGTAAAACACTGTCACTTGCTATGGGTCACTTCATTTATATATGAGGAGTCTCACTTAGGCAGAAGGGCTATTCTGTTACAACATGCAAGTTTGCCTCCAGAGGTTGTGGGTTTCCATGGTACCTAATCCTTATTTAGCAGACAGTCGGTATTTCTACACAGCTGTGGAATGACAGCAACGGATTTTTGTTCCGCTTTCCTGCTTCAAGTGCAGCTTTTACACCTTTGATCTTCTAACATACTGACTACTCTTGAAAACTTTCTGCAGAGATGCGTCAAGAAAAATATCCAACCCACTCCACTGTCATGAAGGGCTAATGCTAGATCTGGGTATGCGATAGCTGATGTTTGCCAAGTGATGGGATGGTGGGGAAAGAGATGATGTCGATCTGGTCTGTACAGTCAGGAATTCTCATCAAATTTGATCACGTAGTTTTAAATACATAAAAGCAAAAAGTAGCAGATAGTTGCTGGACTTCTGTGGTTTACTGGAATGTACTTAAATGCTTTATAAGGTTAATTACTTGGATCTTCAGTAGAGTATTTTTTAATGATGTTTCTCTGGAGTTTGTGGCTGTGGCCAGGACTGTTTCGGGAGAGAGTGCATTTGGTACTGAACTGCAGATAGTTGCCTTCCTACTAGCTGGTCTGCATGGACTTGTGGTAGGTTGGTTTTACAACAGACATCTGAAGAAAAAGGCAAGATGATATTGTAAACTACCTTATTGGTAGAGCGTAAGAACTGATAGGAGAAAGCTAGTAAGTTAAAATATAGTGCGGTTTGTGGTTTTCGCTGGGTTTTGTTTGTATACTTGTTTGGATTTCCCCCCCCCCCCTCAAGAATTCTTTTATTCTACAAAATTGTGAAATACTTCTTTCAAAGGCCATTGTGGAGAAGTGTTTTTACTGATAAACAAGAAAATTAAAACATTTATTTTGCAAAAGGATTTATTTATCTCTTCTGCTCTTATAAGTCTTATCTAAGTGTAATTTCAGATTATTGGTTTTAATTTTGATTGTTCAGTGCCTACTAGTGACCTAAATCAGGGGTGATTGATCTTAGCACTTAAATGGCATTTATGAGTTAATGGTATGGGTTTAAGGGATTTTCTAAAAAAAAAAAAATAAAAAGATGATAGTCCATAGCAGGAGTTGTGGAGACTATGAGGTCTCATTCAGAAGCAATAGGGAGGGGTAAACAGAGGTCAAAGCTGTCTTTAATATGAAGTATTTTTACATCAGGTTCAGAATTAAATTTTATTTCCAGATTTCCTCATGTTTTTTTCCCCTTGAAAATCCCAAGATTCCTCTTTTGCTATTTACAGATGAATAAACCTATTTTTAGACTGCTGAATCTGGACAAATGCAAAATGTGGTTACAAAACAAGCATTTAATACACAGCCTGTATTTGTTCAATTAATTTTTTTTCTTATGTAGGTAGAGAATTCTGCTTTCAAGTCTCGATCTCAAGCCTTGTTTGTAGGGAACAGTTTAGTACAGGTTTACAAATTGCTACCACTAGGCAGGTGTAAAAGGCCTTTGAATTTTTCAGCAAATGAAAATATCAGATGTGACACAGAGAGATGAGAAGCTTCCTGAAAGCTTAATGAAGGTGATGGCAGTTTTTTTTTTTAACCAACTGTTGGTTACATCTCTGGTACTTACTACAGTAGAATTTCTGTGGAATAAATACCCCTGTACCAGTATGGAAGATGTCATGAATCTACTGCAGAAATGTTGGAATGCTTTTTGTGCACTGCACTGAGATGAGTCCGTCTTCAGTCCCTCCAGCAGTATAAGCTGCAGTAAGTGGATATTTTTGGTTGACCTTTTGGCATAGTCTGAAAAACTGACTGTAGAAGACCAAAGTGGTAACACCTACAAAGTAAGAAGATGATGAACTTCCGTTGCTCAGAGCATTGCTTTTTGTGGAGGAGGTGTACCAACTGACTGATTTGCATATACGAAGGTTAAACTTGCATGATCTACTTAGTTATCTCCATACTTTTACTCAAGGCAGGATATTAAGTCCAACATTATGGAGTTTCTACGCATTGTATTTGTTTTAAAGTAGTTTGAAAGAATGCATAGACTGGTCGGCATGAGGTCAAAACTGGAGGAGCCAAGCTTCTTGAGAAAAGTAATATCATTGCAAAGGCTGGAAAGGAGGACACATTACAAGAGCTCGTAATATACTATTGCTGGTGAGAATGATGTGAAGTTCTGTGGTGCCCCAGGCAGGACTGTCACTACTAAAACTTATGCAAAAGCTTACCTAAAAGTCAGGCATCGTCAAGATGAGCTAGTAATAAAGGTATAAAGGAAAACAGAAAAAGAAAGCTGGCTAGTTGTTTGGGGTTTTTTCCCCTATGTGGCATTATCTTCTGCATAATTTTATGCTTCACTTAAATAAATAGCATAAATAGCATGAAAATAGTGTATGTTTGTAAAGAAAATCTTTTAAAATGCTTTCAATGCGCTGTTGAAGTTAATCATGTTGCAGTAATTTTATAATGTATTGATTTCTGTGAATCATGAAATGGGAAAAGAGCAGCTTTTGAAATGTGCATAAAATGAGGTAACACAAATAGTGCTGTTTGTGTTACACTGACTAGAGCATGTGCTGCCTTAATGTACTTTATATTGGAAAACATTGTTCTAGCCTTGTGTACGTTTGGTGCAGGTGACATAAGACATCTTATGTCATTTCCCCTGATTTTTTTTTATTGGCATATTTTAATAACTTGCCTTTGTTGCCACTCTTGAACAATCAGTCAGTTCATCACGAAGCAAATTCTGTTTGTGCAGGCGAACAAATGTCTGTAGGTTAGACAAAATTACTATCTGCAGGTAAATGAAAAATGTGAAGTAGAGAATGAGATCTTCCTCCCAGTTTAAGTTTTTATTTTGAAAAGCTGAAACAGTAGAAGCATCTGCATCAGTCCTCTCAGTAAAGGCTTCTGTACTAAGGCCTTTCCTGTGGTTCATGTTCTTTGTATGGTACTAGCTGTTTTCAGGCATTGCATCTGATTACTTTGGAAATAATTACACAAACAAAATAACAGACTTAAAATAAATTGCAGGAGGAGGTGCAGTACTTCTTTAAAGAAATGATTTATAATTTATTTCTTATATATAGATATGTATAAAATAAAGGTAGCTGTATTTTCCACAATATTTTGGTGCTGAAAGGCCTAACATTATTTTAACTTCTTCTGGAATGAAAGTGAATCATTGTTTTATGGAGCTTTTCCGTGGAAAGAAACTGAAGATAGTATACGGTAAAAATCATGTGAAGGAAACGAATGTGTCTTTCCTTTACTGTATGCTCTTTAGTAGTTACCATGTGAATTTGAGTCATTGGTGGCAGAGCGCCATCGCTTCTCGATTGAATTTTGAGTGTCCTAACATAGATATATCTTGAGAATATGAGCATCATGACTTTTGAGCCTGTAATGTGCTGTAGTTCGAGGGCTGTGAAAGCAGGGACTGAAATACTTGTATAAACAGTTTAAGTGTACTATGTCTAGCAACGAAGTGTTCCCTTTTTGTAATTGTAAAGCTCCATATAGTCAGCCAGATACCCTGAGTAGAGAGCAAGATGCGAAGGCAGAAGATGTCTTTGTGTCCTGCTGTTAAAATGTAAGGGTGGGTCAGGGGAAGGTACTAATTTACTAATTTGTTTCTAGTTTAATAGGTCGTGGCAGTTGTTGTAACCATAATCTGAGCAAAAGCAACTGTATTGCTTGCTACTGTGTAATGGTTCATTGCAGGGCTGGAAGGGGGCTGGGATGGTAAACTGCAAGTTCTCTTTAGTACTTGAATTTAAAAAGTGGCAAAATAGTCTTAGTATTGGAGGGGGGAAAAAATCTTAAGATACTATTTCTACATTTTTAATGTTAAATGCTGTTTCAGGTAACATTTATGTACATAGCATAAGTAATGCCTTGAAACAGACGTTCTCTGTTCCCTTTTGAGTGTTTTTAGCTTGGTTTCTATGGCAATGAAACCTATGCAGAGTGACAGGCTGCTTCTTCCCCTGTCTCCAAAAATAACTTCTAAATTTAACAGCCAGTATACGCCAAAATTAAATGGGAAGGGGGAGGCTCAAAGGTAGTTGGATTCCTACTGGTTTCAAGCAAACTGGTGACTGCTCAGAGGAGAATCAGTGCCCTGTGAAGACAAGGCAGAGTTGCTGTAAGACAAAAGGATATAACCACCGCTATCTACCTTACTGGCATAGGCACAATTTCCAGCTCTCTGGGCAAGTTCTGATGTGGTTGTGGGGTTTTGTTGTTTTTGTTTGGTTTTTACCCCAGTGGAGTCCCTCGAGAGGAGCTGAAGTTGCTGCCTTGAGGACTCATGGAACTGCCTGTATGTGTTATTCTGTCTGTAAACATTCAAGCTACTTAATCCATTTCTTGTGATTTTTGACGATGGGGTATTCTGTAAGGAGTCACATTTTTAAGTTGCTGCGTTAGTATAACTTGATGACTTTCAGAATTTACGAAAGGTCTGTATAGTAAAAGACAGAATAAATAGAAATTCTTGATCCCTAAATATGAGTCCTTTTACAAAATAAAGACCCTTTGAAAGACCCTTATGTACTGGAGGGCATAACGAGACTCTTGTATGGACCCCTTAGGATGGAATTTTTCTGTTTCCTAATTGCAATTGCTGTGACCATTGAATGACTTGTTAACTCAGTCTTCAAAGACAAGAAGCATGTACTTTCCTATCCTCATGTTACCTCCATCATTTGTAACTGTTCTGAAAGTACAGGTAATTTGGAGAAAGGCAACTTTCAAGAAAGCATGTAGAAGATGCAAAATTCATTTCCTCTGTAATGACAAAGTGGGTTTTGAGCAGAAATATGCTGTTTAACCAATGAGCTGCTGTGGATGTCTGTGTGGCTTCAGGATACTGACAGCACCTACTATGGGTTGGTAGGGAAAACATGTTCCAGTAATTGAAGTGGAGGGCAGAAGGAGAGGAAGAATGGAGTTAATAGACTGAAATCCATTAACTGGGCTTTACTTCCCCTAGTCGTAGACCAGGTCACTGTGGTGGGGTTGCCAAAACAACACAGCCATCCCAAATGAGGGTAGGTATACCAGTCTTTAGTGTACAAATATGGCAGCAATGTTCTGTTATTTGTATCTTTGCTACTCAGATGATGGTTTTATTTGAAAGTGGTTTGATTTTGGCGATATCCATTGCAATACTAGATACTTTCTTGTGAATGATTGTACTTAATTTAGAACCATAACATTGATAGCTCTAAGGTTGTTTTTCTGACCTTTTCAACCTTTTTAGTGTTTTGTATTCTCACTTGCTTTCTGTGTCCCTAAATATATTAGGTTATTTTGAAGTGTTTTTGTTTTCTTTGGCCTTAACTGGTCTAAATGGCTATACGTATTTCTCAGGTCACTGCTTCTTCTGGATTACTGATTAGCCATTACATTACCTGATTGCTTAGTACCCAAAACTCCTCAATAGCCCCTATCAGTTCCACTGAAGGTGACTTCTTAATAATATATGTGCGTGTGTGTATTGTGCTTGCGTGTATACATATGCTTACATAGGTGTGTGGATATATACGTAGTTTAGAGATAAACCCTTTAATCTTTAAACTATAGTTCTTTGAATACTATGCTTGGAGGGAGTCTTGAAAAAGATGAAAAATACTTCATCAAGTAGCTTTATCACTTAGTCTAATTCGACACCTTTAAAGAGGAGAGTGTGGTAGAAGCCCTATGAAAATTACACAAAGTTGTTCTATTGCTAACTTCTTTTGAAGCATTTTCTGTTTTCTTGCACTGTCTTTTTAATTTACCTGCCTACTGTTGAAGTGTCTTGTAGTTCTATGCTTGTAGTTCTTGCTGTTATCCTTAATTTTTCATCATTCGTTTTGCTTTAAAGGCTGTTGATAAAACTTCTCGTGGAGTCTTTTTTCTCCATTTATTCACTGCTTCCTTTGTCATGAGGTTGTGACTTTTCTTTGGGGTGCTGGAGGCTTAACGGCAGGCAACATCAATATAGATTTTATGAATGTATTTTAGAAAAAAATGCAGTGATGTTAAAATATTAAGATGATAGAAAGTATTTTATAGGCAGCATTTTTCCATATAGTAAACATTAAACCCCCCCAGATTTTTAAGTGAAATCACTGGTGAGCAGAAATCTAGTTCTGGGGTGGGGAGGGAGGTGGGGAAGGCAGTTAAAATAATCTTTAGCTGTTTGCTTAAAGGGATTTAACTGGACTACTTAAAGTAGTCACCTGCTGTTTTGTAAATGTTTGTTTTTTGAAGAGTAAGCTTCTCTCCTTTTGAAGATGTTTCTGCACATAGTGGGTTGTTATGGAAAGTATTCCCTGAATGTGTCTGAAATTTGTGTGTTTTTCTTGTAAGCTTCACAATGAGGATGACCCCCCAGAGCCTCCAGCAGCTGAGCAGCCTTCCACGTCTACTACAGAGACTGCGCAGACTCCCCAGACAGCAGCCTTATCTGAAGCAGATACTTCCCCGCCACCGTACTGTAGCATAGCTGTAGAAGCAGCTGCAACCTCAGGTATTTTTTTTACATAGCAGCTTGTCAGGGAGGAGTGTGTATGAATCAGCACTTGGTTCAAAGTGGTACGATGCTGCGGTATGGTTTTTGGTTGGGTGTTTTCTTTTTTCCCCTACATACACACAATTAGAGGAAAAAGCTCTGCTTTCCTGCACAGCCCTTTGTCTGGTTAGTTCAGAAGCAGCACACTACTAAATTATGGTGATTGTTCCAAATTAGTAGGCTAAATGGATGTTCATTAATTAGTGTAATAGGTTTTATTTAAGTCTGCCTGTAGTTCAGTTCCACATTTAATCTACGTCTTTGATTAGTGGTCCATTATTAGACCTCAGTAGCAATTACCGTCAAAACCCCAAGCCAACAAAGCACTGAATTGTCAAAACTCAAACTTCTTAAGTATGTGCTATCATTTGGTGAAACTATTGCCATGAAAAGATTCATTTTGCTTTAAAGGCTGTTGATAAAACTTCTTATGGAAAATGAGTAACAGGAGTCTTTCGCCGTTTATTCACTGCTTCCTTTGTCATGAGGTTGAGACTTTTCTTTGGGGTATTGGAGATTTAACAGCAGGCAACATCAAAGTCCCTGGTCAGGAAAATTGCTTGAATTTGCCTCTCCCATGTGCCAAATAAATATTTTAGAAGTAATCTCCAACCTAATTTTTTGCATGTGGATTAAAGAACCAATTTCCTATCCGTGTTCTTTGAGACAGTGTTTGCAAGTTTAATACATAGCTATGCAGAACTATCCGTACATATAATGTCTTTGTGTTGGTGTGCTGACAAATCTTTTACCAGGTGACCTCTGCTGACAGATCTTTACCACATAAGCAATCTTGTTAAAAACTACTGTTAGCTGTAGGAGGAAGCTCAAGCTGTATTTTAAATAGCTTTTATTTATTTTGTTAATAATTCTATATGATGATGTTCTACTATTTCAATATATAAGAATGAAGTCTGTGGTCCATTTTGGTAGAAGGAACGTTTCTAAAAGAGTGTGGTGAAATTGAAATCTTGGAAAAACTGAATTTCACAGAACTCGAGTTAGTAACAAGGCCATTTTTATACAGCATGATTATTACTGCACTTAAGTAACTAGTTGATGTTGATAATTAAAAGCTTTTTTTTTTTTTTTTTTTTTTTTTTTGGATATTCCTGTGCGTGTTTCTTGTATGATTTGGTAAAAAGCCTTAGGTTGGAATGCCTAGGGATATAACTCAGATAATATGATTTCTTTTTTTCCATAAATTTGTTGGCTCCTTGCAGCATCTAGGTTAAGGTTTCTGCCTTGAGTAGCAACTGAAAGCACTATTAAGCTGTTCACTATTTTATTTCATAAAGGTTTGGTTTTTTTTAAGCTTACAAGAACTTGAAATACAATCTAAATTTCAGCCTCTGTTGAAAAAAAATTTCTTAAAGCTCAGTAGTTATGTGCATATAAAATATAATATTCTTGACATTTTTCTGGCTTAAAAATGCATAACCTCTTTATTTTGAACAGAAACACACAATGAATTTTATCCTGTACCACCTCCATACAGCGTAGCTACCTCTCTTCCTACTTATGATGAAGCAGAGAAGGCCAAAGCTGCAGCAATGGCTGCTGCTGCAGCAGAAGTTGCCCAACGAGTAAGTGATAAAGTTCTGCTTTATTTCAATTTTGTGAAACATGTTAGGCTAATCTATTTCTAACAAATAACCTATTTATTAAAATAATGGCGGGCTAGTGATTTAACTATTTTGGATGCTTAAGTTTTATATAGATAGTGTAAAATAGTTATGAAAAGTGTATAGTTTCACTCCTTTCTGAGGCATAGCTGCTGTCTAAACAGCTTTAAAAGCCAAATTTTGCCCTGTTTTAATAGTTTGTCCAGTATTTTGTTATCTTTTATTTAAGTAGCCATTACTAATGTTACTTTGTAGACTTACTGCTCATATTTAGAGTGTCAGATGTTAAAACAAAACAAAAAAAACCCAAACCAAAAAAGCCCCGAATAATGTAGATCTTTTTAAAAGGATCCATGAAAGCATTAATACTGAACTTCAGAGAAATGCTCCAAGTACTTAAAAAAACCCACCACAAAAAACCCCTCACACTATGAATTATGCTGAACACTAAATTAAGTAATAGGTATATGTTCAGTGTTTATAGTTTTATAAGAATGAATATTATAAAGAATCCAGTCTTCAAAATAGAAAATTGGTATTGCAATTAGTGTCAAATGTTAGTTTTGTAAGCAAAGTTCTTCCCTTTTTTCTCCCAAGTTTTGGAATACGGAAATTCTGCTGTTTGGTAGTATTGCATATAATATACTATACCCAAATTAGGCACCCAGTGCTTTCACGAAAAATCTCCACCTTGAGATCAAATGTGATTGCATTTGAGATGCATTTAAAATCTTACTGATTGCAGTGTGCTTGTGACTGGGGAAAAAAATTCCGCTCACCCAGTGGGAGGCTGTTCCTTCCTTGGCTGCTGTGCAGTAATCACAGTGCACAGCACTCACTGTGAGGTATGCACAGCTAAAGTTAAATTGAATTGGTGTATCATCGCCAGTGAAGGCAAATCTGTTTACTAAATGCAGTAGGGTACCAGGGACATTTAAATGGTTACTTGCCAAGTTTCTGCTATGAGGTGATGATATCCAAATGTAACCTTTTAACTGCTTTAACAGGAGCATGGGTTCTATGTAGTCTGCCCTTGCTGCTTATCATATAAAAAAAACTTCTGCTGAAATGCTGGTCTGAATGGAACCCTTAATCTGAAATTATAAACCTTTAAACTTACTTGCAACATAGCAACCTAAACCTTAACTTGTAGGGTATCATTGCCAGTCCTGTGACGCTTCAGACAGGTCATGTGCAACTCCCTCGCAAGATTTTGCTGCTTTAAACTTTGTGCATCTAGAACCCTATGAGATTGAAGTTTCAGGCATACAAGCAGTCTTCCTTGACCTGAATTTCACAGGGAAAACCAAAACCAAGGACAATAACTCTGAACCTCTACAGTTTATGTGTAGTGGGAAGAGAAGTCTGGGTTTGGTTGGGCAAGGAGGTAACTGGCTCAAAGTGAATACAGAGATCAGAGAGAATGGGTGTAAGTCAAAACAAGAAAAGGCAAAGGTAAATGGAGAGCAGTGTTATGGAGGGAGTACATAGAGATTTAAATGGGAAACAGGAGGGAGAAGGATAAACTGGGACTGGTGGAGAAAGAAACCCAAGTGGGGACAAAATGGGTTACTGACTGGGAAGGGAGCTGAAACTGATGTGTGAGCAGAGAGGTTTAGGGAAGGAGAGGAATGCGGAGTTAAGAGGTAGGAGAATTGAATATGGTGACAAAGTGAGAAATAAACTTTTATATAGTCTGCTTTTCCAAAACATGGTAGAACTGGACATTCAAGTACTAGGTGCTGACACCACAAGGATTTCACTCACTTAAGAAAAATCAGTAGGAACACACCATCATTCCCCCAAAGCAGAGGCTGGCTAAGAAGTTACAGACTTATGGCAGTGCTAAGTTAGTATCAGAAGTCCAGTCAGCGTACCGAACAGCCGCATGCTGCTGACGGCTAAAGATCTCAAGTTTGATAGAATTTCTGCTCAGTTTGCTTCTGTGGTTTTTTTTTTTGGTAGTTGTTTTTTGTTTGTTATTAAGCACATGGATGCACACACATAAACTCTAGTAAAGCAGTAGTATTAAGGTTGCAAAGATGAGATTTGGGGAAAAAGAAATGCTGAAGTTGAATTCCAGTTTTATAGATGATATTAAAATTATGTGCCAACATAGTTTTAATTAATGCCATTTTGATTACCACATGATGCTGCCAGAAAATCTCTGCCTTATTTAATTCCTTTGATGGATTTACGCTAGGGTGGATTAAGGCTGTGTAGTAAGACTGTGTTCATCTGGCAGACGACTGGAAGAAAAAAAAGTCACATTATGGTTAGAGTGGTGGTTTGCCATCTTGAGCAGAAGGATTTTGATCCTTAGCTCTGAATACCCGTGGAGGAACAGTTAAGTGACTTAAACTTTGCACTACTGGTATGTAGTTAATTTTTTTCTCACTTTCATTGTCATGGAGATCACAAGCGGTGACAGCTGCAGACAGTATCTGACTTGTATGTTACACACGTTGCAAAACATAAAGGTTATAAGATACTTTTTTCAGTTTTTATTTTCAGCCTTATGAAATCAGTGCTCTTAAAGAATGTGAACTCTGCTGTGCTTACCTCTTCACTACAGTAATGTGAACAGTTGGAAAAAGTTAAATGTCCTTATGTTACCTTGAGTAATACGTGAAGCTGATAGTTGTTTCATGGTATAATCCAAAGTGTGCAGTAAAGAAGGCAAAAACCTCATTGAGCAAAAGAGAGGAAAATGATATAAAAAGGCAGGCATTTAATAAACAGCCTTAATATTTTTTTTTTCCCCTGAATCATGTAGGGATCTTGAGAATCATCAATGTGATCATGTTAAAGACTTCATCGTAGGCCCTGCGTTACAGATTGTATGAATAATCTAAAATTAACGTTTACTGAAACTTTTAGTACTTGTTTTTGTAGTTCTTTGTGTAGCTTGTCTTACAAGAATAGATTGTATATAATCATTTATTTCAAACGCTCCCAGATAGCTCAGTGTGTCACAGAAATCGTAGCAGCCCTATGTCATCAGTAGTGATAGCATTAGTTACCTTGGGTTTTGATGTTTTCCTTTCAAATTCTCAAAGTCAATTTTGAAAGGTCAATTAACATGGGCAAAAGTATTTGTAACAGTTAAATGACTTGTTTGTATGTTGCAATGAATGGCTTTTACTTAATGCTTTTCAGTTGCATTTGTCTTACGTTTTTCTGTTTTTACATGCTTAGCACGCCCAGTTTAGGGAGTCTAGGAGTCTGATGAAATATTCCTCAGTTGTCCAGAGGTATGGTATAGTTCTCTCTAGTTTAGACTTTAACTATGAATTTTCCTGCTGGCAAACAAATACTTCTGGGGTTCATTGTGCCTTTCCCCCCCACACCATTAACTCTATACTGTTTCATATGCTGAATGGGGTTTATTGTGTAATTTGACACTTTCCTCACAAGTTTTTCTCTCTAAGTCCACTCCATTGAGAAGAGTTACGTCAGTTTAGTTATCTGAGGGGTTCCTGAAAACTTGGGTTCTTTACTTGATTAAAGGTAGTTTTGTCTCACTGTACACCACACTAGGTTTCAATTTGAAAGAAGTTAAAAAGCATTTGGGGAAAAAAACAGTCCTCTTTTTTTTTTTTTTTTTTGGCCTTTTTTTTTTTTTTTAAGGATACAGAGAGCACTGTAGTTTCAGAGGAGTTAATAGGTTTGACTTCAGTAGATGCTGTGTATCATTTGATGTTCTTTTCCTTAGAGCAATTACTCTGTGTGACATGCTATTTACGTTGATAACGTATTTTCCTGTTTAGATCTGTCTCTGGTCATAGAAACAGCAAGTTTTCTGTTTATACAGATCTCAGCATATTTAGCAAATAAGAAATACTGTCCATGATCCTTAACCTGGCTAAATTTGTCAAAACTCAGTATGAGATACTGAAACAATATTATATATTCTATGGATTTGTGTGTTTTGTTAGATGACATTCTTCTCATTGAAAAGAAATATACATATAAATATATAATTATTCTCATTGATAAAAATGTCCTTAATAAAATTGTTACTGTGGAATTGTATTTAGTTCTGAGCATCAGCAGAGAGGACAGTCATTCTTCACCGTCTGTTTTCCTTGATGAATGGTGGCAAACAATTATATTTGGAAGAAAGACTGGGGCAGTTGGCACCAGCTGGATCAAATGAGAGCACTGTGAAAGACAGGCAATATTAGAGAGGCTTGAGCAGTGGCCAGTTAGTGTCTTCCGTCTACAGGACTGATCATAAAACCACATACTACTAAATGATACAGATAGAGGTTGAACGGGATTTAAGTGCAGGAAACAATTTATGATAATTTTTGTATGTCAATTTTTGGAGACAGTAAATAGAACTCAGTTTAATATAGTTTCCTTTAGACATGGGCTGTGATAAATTACAACGTGTTCACACTTATTACAATAGTGCCTACTTGCAAATGTCTGCTCTCATGTCCCTGGGGTGTATATTGACCTGTGTTTCTCACATGTGTAAGCCTTAAAGAAACCTGTGCATATAGAGAAACCTGCTAAACTTGTTACTGTAGTTAAGCAAAATTTTCTTTTTCTGAAGCAACATTTTGCATAGACCAAAATTCACTAATTAGTTTGGAAGTACCAGTATGAACAGTATAATAGCTGTTTAAAAAAGATCCAAAAATTATTTTAAATGGGGTTATGGTTTTTTACAGACGTTCTGAAGTTAAAATTCAGTATTTTTTTTTTGTTGTCCTGACTTGAAAAAGGAACGTTTATGACATGTATTGTAGAGATAAGCACATTCAAATGCAGCTCTTTGTTTAATGCATATTCAGCTCTCCCCTTTTCTTCCTCCCACCCCCCTACTCCCCCTACCCCCTGTCTTGTAGCTGCAGCAACGTTGAGCTAAATAAACTAATGCTTTCATAGTCACTTAAGAGACCATTTAGGGACGTCTGAAATTATGTAGAGTTGAACTATAGCCCCTTAAGACTGTTTTTCAACTAGCTTTTTGTGCTGTCCTTGGAATTGTCTGTGTTAATAGCAGTATTTTTAAAGTAAGTTATCCACTACAGAGTCTTGGCTAATTAATCTGAAATAAAAGCACAGCTGGAATTTCACAGCATGTTATGAAGGGTAGAGTTGGCTGCCTTGAGTTGGTACAGTTTGTTCTAGCATAATTCCTATACCCTGGTAAATTAGTTTGATGTATTGACAAAAGCGAATGTCTGTCACATGACAGAGCTTTACATCACTATGACTGTTTAATGCCCTTTTAGTTACATGAGCTTAATATACAAGGTGTCCCAGCCCATGTCAGGGGGATTGGAACTAGATGATATTAAACTCCTTTCCAACCCAAACCATCCTATGATTCTATGATAACATTTGAATAACGTGTGAAAATCAGAATTACATTTTTTCAGTAGTAATTGTTTGTGGTGGGTAAAATAACTAGATAAATCTCACTTGAACTGATTTTCCTTGATTTCATTTTTATTAATATGTCATTTCTTCTCTTAATTCTCATACATAATGATTTATTGGAGAAAAAATATAGCAGAAGACTGTTACTCAAGCTTTCCCCCCCCCCCATATTACTGCTGCTACTGACAGTATTACTTGACTTCTATCATCCTACATTGTTTTAATGTTCTTCATTTAAGTATAAAAATGGTGTGTTTCACTAATTTTACAGTTTTCATCACGCTCTCTTTAGTAGGTGCTGTCATGAAAACCTTTACGTTTGCCAGTCTACAGTTGCAGCAACCTTTTAGTTATGCATGTAACTGCATACCGAAGATCTGCCAAGTTCTGTTGAAAAATCAAGTACTGAGAAGCATAAACCCCTCATACTTTCAGTATTTTAAGATCTAGTATTTTGACACGATGGGAGAAATCTTTGGATCCTTTTGACTGACATCTTTGTTTACTTTTGTTTGAACTAAACTCAAAAAGTGCACAGTACTTTAGAAGGCTTTTTAAACGCTTTTCGTCTGTTCGCGCCCTCTAGTGTCCCTAGAGGTTTTCTTTTCTTTGCATATGTTTTTTTGTGGGTTATAGGATAGTTAAATTGGTTAGTGCAGTGCTGTTGCATCAGCAGTTTATTTTAAGATACTAACCTTATTCTAAAATTCTATTCTATATTTTGGGAAACATTAAAAGACTTTTCTGGCAGGAAAGAAATAGAACATACTCTGCAATGACTTCCAAAAAAAATTTAATACTTTGGCTGCATATAAAGATAGTTACAGTAAAAAGAGGTTTCTTTTGGTTTTGATTGTCAAAGTGCTCATCTGAAATAATTTCTAGCTTCATTTAAAAATGAATAGGCAATATGTACATATCTTCTGCAGAAACATTTACAGAAAATTTGGGCTCTGATAATATAAGCAACAAATAAGGCTTGTTTTATCAATACGAATTATTTTTTCTTTAAACTTCCTTGATGTGGATGTGTTACAGAAATGTCGATTTTCTTCTTCTAGCTTTAGAAGCATAATTAATACTTTAATCCTACAGATAGTTATTCTAAAATAAACTTTTCACTAAATTATCACTAACCTGTAAATCCAGGAAGAAGAGTATCCTCCACGGGATGATTTCAGTGATGCAGATCAGCTTAGAGTGGGCAATGATGGCATCTTCATGTTGGCATTTTTCAGTAAGTTATCTTGTATCCCAGACCTACCGAGGTATATCTTAATTGTACCTTTTTTTCTATGGAATATAAAAGATAGCTGTGATAAATTGCATTAATGTACCATAATGAATGGATTTTTTTTTACCTGTACACAGATACAAATGCTTCCTGTTGCAGATTTAGCAAGTATATTGCACTTTTTTTCAGTGGTATCTGCCACAGATAAGGGGACAAAGTAAAATCATATAAATGTTTTGAGGCATAGCAAGGCTGCATTGTTACCTATGGATTGGGGAGTTCTTGCATCTTCTAGTTGAACTATGAACTTGAATTAAAGGCTGGATCACAGAAGTCTGACAATTGATTTTTGAGTGGAAAAAAAATGAGAGATATGATGTGCCATATAAAGTTGCTGATGCTAGTGTAAAGAATTAAATAGCTGTGGGTGTATTTTTGGAACAAATCCAGCCATGCTCAGTTTCAGGTTAAACTAACCACTGTCATATGAAAATGTCTTTGGTAATGTCCTATTACAACCAGCACTACTTATAACACTTCTTCAGGTACTGTGTGTGCACTGTGAATGTTTTGTAAGTTATGTACTGTATTGAGCAAAGTTAGATTTAGCCACTGTAAGCAGCTTCTAGAAAGAAGCTGCTTCTGTTTTGCTAATTGTGTATTTCTTCATAATTTCTGAGGATATTTTCCCTTTCTGAAATAAATGTGTTTGGCAACCTGGATGGAAGCCAGGGATGGTGTCAGGGCTGCAGCTTTTAAATATTCATCAGAATGAAAGGTGATCGAGAGCCACTGAAATCTCCTTTATGTCTTTCAACATAGATCTCACCTTAGTTCTTTTTTCTTTGTCTTTCACAGCCTCTTTATTTAACTGTTACAGGTGCAGGTTGCAGAACTTTAACGGAAGGCTTTTTTCATGTTGGCCTATGATGTACTGGGACAATGGGTGTTTGCATCCTTGGACAAAAATACGTGTCTACCTCTCATAGCAAATATATAAATACATCTATAGGGTAACAAATGAGTTTTGTAGTTCGACCTCTTTCTGTAGTTGGACCATAGAAAAGGTATATATTCTTGGGTCAAAGGCAGGTATGGCTTCGTTTCTTTTTCCCTTTTTTCACCTTCCCTATATGCTACAACTTTTTGTGTTTAACCTATTTAGGTTCTGTATTGTCTAAACTTGTTCTTGCTTTTAAATTCTGGTTCAGGCTTTCATTAGCACTGCACTTGGAGGTCAAGCGGATTGTTGGCTCTGACATGTTTTAAGTCCATAAAATTACGTTTGTCCAAAACTATGTGCCCAAAATGTTGTGTCCACCTTCAAGAATGCAGACATTTACTTGGATAAACTGACAGCTTTCTCTTCAAATAGCTGTTTAGCTGAGACTGCACAGAGCACTGTTTTTATACATTTAACAAAAATACTTTGTAGATTGTATTTTTTTTTAAATTGATTATTTTGAAATTGTTACTGCAAACTTTGCTTGTCTATGAATGAAATGCACAAAATGAGTGCTTACACGTTGTAAGATACTTATGCAGGTGTATGCTTAACTGGGATCTGTTAGCTGTTGTGGTATGGAAATTGAGAAAGTTTACTTGTTTGTGTTCATAGTACGAGTTCACAAAAACCCAGAGCACATAGCTGTAGTATTAATTTTTAGTAGCTTTTCATAGGGGAACTTGAGAACTAACTAAAAAATGAGCTTAACTTCGTAAGGGTAGATCGTAAATAATGGGTGGTGTATTCCCATCACTCTAATAAGGAGATCTCCTCCTCTAATAAGGAGATAAAAGCCTCTGTTAAGTTGATGTATGTAGATTTAAGAGAGCAAGAATTAAAATGAAATTTACGTTATGGCTGTCTTTTGGGTTGCTTTTTCACGATGGCATATGCTTAAATGCTGCGAGTAGAAGGGGCACATCATAGATAGCTTAGAGTAAGCTCCCTTAGTTAAAGTGCAGGAGAACAGTGTCAGAAACTGTTGTCTGGTGAGAAGAGCATGGAACGAATGGCTTGTTCCAGATGTGCTCTCCCACCTCCTCCCGTGAGTGACTGTTATGTACAGCATTGGTAGAAAGATCTTGGGGGCAGGGCAGGCAGGGGCAGACTGCCTTTGTTTTAAATACAACACAGTGAAATTAGCCTTTTTTTTTTTTTTTTTTTTTTTTAAATTACATGTTATTCAGTTGAAGTATAATAAAATAAAACTTTTTGATCAGCTTTCCTGCATATTGCAGCCTGGTTTAGTGGGAGGTGTCCCTGCCTATGGCAGGGGTGTCAGAACTAGGTGATCTGTAAGGTCCCTTTTAACCTAAACTATACTATGATTCTATTGCAATCAACTAGTGATACGTAGTGGCATCTAGTGGTAGCTGCCCAAGTTGCATGAAATTGCTGTCCTGAGGCCATCTAGTGGTCACATTTGTTTGTTTGGGGGTTTGGTTTGGTTTAGAAGCTGTGTGCATGAGAGTTACAAACCTGTTTCCTATCTAAGTTATAAAGTACGGTTCTGTTTAGCATAACTAAATAGAATGAGACAATATAAAGAATAAAAAGTCCTTTGCTTGAACAAGTGGATTTTTTCCTTTAGCATTTGATTCAGAAACTTTAGAAAAAATTGGAAAACAACCTATTTTATTTCTTATATATGGTAAAATCACATATTTAGGAAATTGGTTGCTTGTGAAATCTGTGATTATGTTGGCGAGCAAAGAATATGCTCTGTAGTGATCAGGGCTGGTGCTAGTCCATTTCTGATTTTGAGGTAATGAATTTATTAGTGAATATGTTCATTAGTTATTATATTAGTGACTGTATTAATTTTGCGGTGAATGTGAAATGCAGCAAATATTACTATTGGACCACTTAATATGTTTTTATCTATTATGTATGTTAAACTCAGCTGTGCCTTATACAGCATAGTAGGCTCTTTCCAGAATGTCAAAGGAAGTTGTTAATAGGTGAGTTTCTCAGAATGACTTTTTGTTGTTGTTGTTGTTTTGATTGTTATGCACAACAAAAAAGAGGAAATTCTGTGCTTTGTCTTTTCATTTTGTAATTGTGATAAAGCAAGTAACTGTCATGACCCAAAGGGTTTGATTTTCGTGCTTAATCTGCCTGTAGCGGAAGTCTTTTGAATCACATCTGATTATCTCATCCTGGTTTGTTATGTGAAGGAGGTTCTTTTGTGTAGCGATAAAAGGCTGATATGGTTTTTCCTTATATTTAAGGAGAGCTTGAGAAATATCAATCAGCCTTTTCACCTGTGGGCCCCAGAAGGAGTTACGGAGCTCATCTGGATTCTCTGAAACCATGGAAAGGAGTTTTGGGTTGTCCCTACGACCTGGAAATAATGCATACTAGTTTGAACCTCATAGATAGGTTAATAAGGAGGAAGAAGTGGAGAAAAGTGTTTGATGATACAGCCAAAGTTTAAGTTATCATAGAGATCTGATTTGTTCTTTTTGAACATCTGAGCAATTTGTACACTGCATACAACTCGCATCAATAAATCTCATGATGTGGAAAAACATAAATGTACATACCATCCTAGATGCTGTATTAGAACAGATAATAGCCATACCAAAATTTCATAAATCAATGTTCATACAGTTTTCAAAGCTATTAGATGCTTAAAACAGTCAGTAAACTGCACACAAGCTAGGATATCTACTTAGGGGGTTTCAAGCGGGCACAAGTTGGAAGGCAGAGTTGTAGCACAAGCTCAGGGTGAGCACAGCCTCCGGTTATATGCTTCCTCAGGAGTGGTAAGCATGGTCTAAATTTCTGGTGGGTGGATTCCTCTGTGTGAGTTTAGGAAACCTGACTTCTGTATATCCACATCACGAATGTTTTGCACATTCCCCTTAGTCACGTAGGAGAAGCTGAGGGGAAGTAATTTGACTGAAATTGCCTGTGTTGGAAGGAGATGAAGGAACTGTTTAGGGCATGCTTGTTTCTCTTTGGTTATCACGGGAGCCTGGCTGACTTCTGAATATAATCACCTAACTTATTTCTTAATGTAGAAAAAAGTTGACTTGCATGGTTTCTCCATACGTATTGAATATAATACAAAATAATTGGAACAAGGAATCTTCTAGTTGGGCATTAAGAAGAATTTACCAACAAGGGTAATGGAGCAATAGAAATAAATTGCCTAGGGAAGTTTTTGAACATTCATCACTGAGTGGAAAAAAAAATAATTGTTGAAGTTGGTAGCAAATGCTTCTAGTGATTATCATCAAACTTAAGGTGAGCCCTTCAGGAAGGAAGCAAAAATATGTACCAGTTTAAAAACGGAGTAAATTCTTTGAAGGAGTGGAAAGAATCATTTCTAGTGGTGTGCAAAGATGTGTAAGTATTAATTTATTGCCGTATGCTTAGTAAACTTAGGCCAGGTAGGAAATATTAAGCTCTTTGGTGTTTGCTGTATATTAAAATAATAAGTCATTGGACAAACAAACTGGGAAATAAAGGGTGTAACTTGGCATGGTTGCTTCTTTTTTTTAAAAAAGTATATATAGTTGTCATTATAATCTTATGACAGGCTTGAGCCACTGTTAAAATTTGGAACCAACTTCAGTCTTCAGACTGGTTTTGTTGGCTTCTTTTCATGATGCTGAATATAAACTTAAGACAAGTGATTAATGTGTAGCTGTGGGAAGCTAAGTAAAACAAATCAGCAAATGAAGTGCAACAGCAATTGAGGAAAAAGCAGATTTCTTCTAGTATGCTTGTCATTATTGTTACATGTTCTGATATATTGCAATATGTATTACTCAAAACCTTGCACAAGATTGCTTAACTTGACAAACTAAAGTTTTTTTTGTTTACTGTAAATTGTGGGAGTATAATGAAAGGATGTGTCTATTGCTTTGCAATGGAATGAACACTGACAAAAAGCAAGCATGGATTAATTATTAATGACTGGGTACAGTTTTCTACATAATCTTTGCCTTGCCTCTGCAGTTACTTGAGAATGAAAAATGGCAATGGCTTGTTTGTTTAAAACCAAGTTGAATTATTTTACTCCAGCTTCTTTGAAATTGCTGATAGACAAAAGACTTCTGATTTCTAACTTTAATTTTTGATATGAAAAATCATGTGCTGACTGCTGCCCCTTAGAAGAGGGCTTTTGCTGTGGAAATAGCTGATGGATAGCCTCATTTTGCATATCAGATTTAGAACATCCTGTGCTTTGTATTTTGGCTGGGATTATTTTACTGCAAAATATAAGGAGAAACACAAGTACAGTGTAATTGTTGTGAGTGCTATATTGGATATCAAGAAGACTTTTTATTAAAAAAGGCCTTCAGCCCAACCCTCCTCTTCCTAAAAAGCAACTTCTTACTTGTTTTTATTGAGTTGTGTTGTTACAAGGAAATAACTCTAGTGATTATGTTCTCTTTATGTGAATTACGTTAATACAGACTTACTTTCTCCTCTTGCTGTCACTTCAGGAATGTATAAACTCAAAAATCTTATGTTTTTCCATACCACTTGTCTGTATGGTGTTAGAGTAGCAAAGAGAGATACCGAAATCATGATGCCAGTGCAGTCAGTGTGAGTTCCATCTAAATGTGTGAAATTTATGAAAGGAAAGAGGACAGTAGTCAAAAGTTGGGCTGAAGTATGAATCTAAATGCTAGCAATCTTTGGCATAGGAAATGATTGTTGTTGCAGAGTGGTTAGTCTTGCAGTAGGACTCCAGAAGATGAACACAGAACCCGGCTGCATGGAGAGGATGGGCAAACGGAAGTTAAGAATGCTCTTTTAATTTAAACATTAACGTGGTTGTAGCAGCTTGTTAGTCTTTCTGTCTCGCTTTTAGGTACGGCTTTCTTCTTTATGAGAGCGTGTATTAGTATCAGACCAGGAACATTGTCTGTATGAGAATGTTATGGGAAGCTGAAATGGTATGAAGGACGAGGTCATCTCTTTAACTCCTGAGCAGTGCCATTTATATTTCACAAAGTGAGTTGATGCATACAAATAGTAGATGTTGGTACTTCTAGAGAAGATAGTAGATACTTCCTCTTACTGGTCTCTCCCTTCACCATGCTATTTTAAACCTTAGCTTGATGAAGCAACTTATTGTGAACAGTGTTGGAACATGCCAGTACCTTTTCCTTCAACAGTTGGGCAAATAATTCAGTGTCAAACATCCATCTAAAACTTCTCCAGTGACTCTGGATTCTATTTTGAATGTTCCTTTAGAACAAGGTAGAAGAAGGATAAAATTGTAATTGCATTCAACTTTGATTTCCTCTCCTATATTTATGATTGGGAAATCTATTTTTATATCACAAATATTAATCGGTTCAAGTGCTGTAAAAATCCTTATTTTTTCATATATATAACTATTCTTAGTATTCTGGGAATTCCTTTAGTCTGCGTAGTCCAATAGAAACATGTCTATTTTCTGTATTTTTTAGCATACCTGTCTTTGGAGCCATAATCAAAGTCACCCTTCATAGCTTGGAATAGTGGGGAGAAAGGGGGAGAGCAGTAAGCTGTTATGCTGAGACAAGAACAGAGATGCAATGAAGAATGGCTTCTGAAATCTGTTGCTCTTAAAAGGATGGTGGATTTTGAGAGCTTGCTTGAAATAGGAAAATCCTGTGTTTAAAAAGAATTTATCAAATACATTACTTGTACTTTGGAAAGATAGGTAAATGTTAGGGTCACAGTGTCATTCTGTAGCTCTTACATGAGCAACCTTGTCTAGTGGAAGGTGCCCTTCCCGAGGCAGGGGGATTGCAACTAGATGATCATTAAGGTCCCTTACAACCCAAATCATTCTCTGATACTATGATATGCCACTTTTGATCAGCATTTATTCAAAGTTGTTTGCTGTGGGCTTTTGTTGTTGTTGAGTTGTTTTTTGGGAGGGTTGATTGTTGTTTTTTGTTAAGGTTAGTAACTAGGATAAAAGGCGGCTTTCTCGTTGCCACCATCTGGCTCTGTCTGAAGCAAGACATTTTCTCACTTCTACAAAATGACTGTGTTGATGTAAACTCTTCCAAAACCTTTCCTGGAACTTTAATTTCTTTACAGTTCATGGAATCCCATTGCAGTTTCACAGACAAATTTTGCATTGGTGGGCAAATCATTGCATCTTCATGCGGATTGCTGAAGGAATTATAACAAGGTTTTAAATTACAGAAAAAGAGGTGGTTTATAGATACTCCTCCTAAATTTACTTTTATTTAAGAAAGCTTCTGATCAATTTTCTGTTCCTAATGTTTTGCTGTAAGTGTTCAAACTTTTACTGAAAAGACACTCTTTTTTTTCTGTGGTGATTTAATGCCTGAATTTGATGTGGGTTTTGTTTTTTACCCATGAGTTTGGGGATTGAAAACATTCAGGATTTGTGTGCAGCGGTTTTGTTCCTCTGCCACCCTTCCATTTCTGCTTGCCTCTTTAGTGTTTTTTGTATTTACTATGGGCTTCCTTGATATTTTCAGTTTTCCACTGTCTTGTCCTCTCCAGAATTCTTGAATTGTCTTCTCCCAGCTCTTTTGTTTGGAGCGTGTGTGTGTGTGTGTGTGTGTGTGTGTGTGTGTGTGTGTGTGTGTGTTTCTTTTTAGTTGCCCTCTCTTACTTCCAAAGCTGGGACATCACTAAGCTGGGAATTCCCACACTTTGACCTAGTGCACACAAACTGAAGTCAATACACGTGATCTTGTTGATTGCAGAGTACATATGAAACTTTAACTTGTAAAACTACTGGGAGTTGTGTAAAAGTGTTAACTGAAGTAACTGTGGTAGTCATGCTAAATGTCCTTTTTGTTTCTTGGTTTCTTAAGCTTCTATGTAAAACTTCCAGGGCTTCTTATATCTTATGCTTGAATATAGATCTAAGAGAGAAGACAGTAACCAATGAACCATCAGCTTCTCAACTTACTTTCATTTCTGTACTATGTTTACAGAGCAAGAGTGGATACTTTTATTCTGTTCGATCCAAACTGGATAAAGCCGAATATGCAGCCTTGATACATGCACATATGTGTGCATATAACTATATTTTTGGTTATAAAAGTGTAGCAAGGTTCTTTTCTTTGTTTTAATCCAAGTCTTGTATGTTACAATTCTTTATTTACATTTACCCTTCATGTCTGTTGTCATCTGGTTAGATTTCTGTAGCGATGTAATATTTCCTTTTATGTTGGAATTTTCTCTTGTTTAAAGTAGTAGGTTCCAGCCTGTTTACCATTTGCTTTGTTATTAAGTGACTATACCATGGGGAATGTCTGGGTTCAAAGTCAATCTCTCAAAGCCTGAATTACAGGAAGGGAATTACTGACTGTGTAAGCATGTCCTTATTAGTTTAAAAGTAAAATTAATGTTACGTCTGTTTGCTTAGCTATACAGATTAACAGAAGCTACTGTTTCTTTTATTTTATAGTGGCATTTATTTTCAACTGGATTGGATTTTGTTTATCCTTCTGTATAACAAATACCATAGCTGGAAGGTATGGTGCAATCTGTGGATTTGGTCTCTCCCTGATCAAATGGATTCTCATTGTTCGGGTATGTTTCATGATTCACACTGTACAGACTCTGTTTGTAGAACCAAACCATAACAATTTATTCAAGGATGTATAATAAAAGCCAGTATATTCCAGTGCTTAACAGAGTGCCTAGAACTTTCCCAACTTCCACTTTAGTAGAAAATTTACTTGCTCTATATTCATATATGCTTACTAATGATGAAGTTGATCTATTTTTATCTGACATAGCATTTTAGGTTCGTGTTTCCACTAAAATAAAGTGCAGAATGACTCATTCTTTGCATAACTACTTAAGAGCCTACAGAAGAAGTGGAGCAAGTACCTAAAATGTCACTGTTATTTTGGTGTCCTGTATGAAAGATTTATAAATGGCTTATCTGGGGGAGGGAGCAGTTCAGAAAAAAATGTCTTCCTTATATCTGATTCTTTTATTCCTTGTAAGATACATTCGGAATCAAGTCAGAATTGTCTATTAAGTTAGTCACATTTTTACCATCTAAGATGCTCAATTTCTGATATTTTCACTGAAAGACTAGATGCTTTTCAGAAAGGTAGGTTAGCCAGATGGAAGTTACTTACCTTGATTAAATGGATGCTAGATGAAACACAGTGATTCTTTCTGAACTCGAAGTCTGTACGTCTGTGAGACACATCATTTAAAAACTTATCCTGTTTAATGAAGAAAGAGATCTAGAATCACTTTGCTATAGTGAAGATTATCACATTCCTGTGTTGTCTCCCTTTCTAGAGACAACAGCAGAAAGCTCATAAGGTGTATGTCAACAATTTTGTTTTAATGGTGGTACACAAGCACGCATGTGTGCACAAAATTGTTCTGTTTCTTTGTTTCAAGCTTCTCCAAAGGCTCGTGCTACCCTTTCTTACTCAGGACCAGTAGTACAAAACTTTTATAGTGTCTAAACAGCCCAAGTTCATACACGTTCTCTGTACCAGTTTTTACTTTGGGGTGTGGGGTAGAGTGGGGAGAGAGAAAAAGCACAGTTTTGCCCTTGGGGAGGTTTTGCAGCTGTGGCTGCTTCTGCCTGAACAAAGTGTGGGAGTAATGCACATGTGCCAGTGTTGGATTGCTGGTTTTAGTAAGTCTTCTTTCCAGTTAAATAAAATTGTAACTTTTAAAAAAAGCGTATTGGGATATATGTTTAGAAAATTAAAAATACTGGCTATCAAGTGAGATGGGATTAATAATGTTGTCAACTTCTTGAGAATTGAGTATTTGTTTAATATTTTAATGAAGGGTCAAAATGAAAATGCTTACTCTGCTGAATATAGAAATGCCATTATTTATATAGGGATAATGTAAGTACCAATTCTTCAGTTCAACTTAGGAATTCTGTTTCTTGCAACTTTTTTCTTGGATTGCCCATATAAATGAAAACATTACAAGATTAAACCTCTAAAGAATTCACATGATCTGGGAAAAACATGTGGATCTTGGTGCATAGTTACTTGAAATAAAAACCAGCTATTCATGGAGTTCTGTAAATGTCTTGGATTTTTATCTTGTTGCATATGTGGCCCAGTCTCTTCTCTCTCTCTCTCTCCTTTTCCTTTTCTTTTTTCTTTCAGTTGTTTTTTTTTTTTTTGGGGGGGTGGGGGGTGGGTGTATGTGGTTTTTTTTTGGGGGGGGAGGAGGGTTTGTTTCTGTTTGGGGTTTTTTTTTTTTTTGTTTTTTTTTAATTAAACTGAATTACATGCCTTAATTACTTGATTTCTTGGTTGATACTGCTGAAATGTCCCAGAAATAGCAAATGGGAAGCACTGTGGTGGGATGCAGTAAATATACTGAGTGATAGCAGGATAGGTAGCATATGAAAAGTGTGCAGAGCTATTAAATAGTTATTTTATTCCTTCTGTCAAGTTTTCACACATCTCCCCATTCCTACTTGTTGTGTGAGTTTTGGAGACATTTGATTAGCCTTTTTATCAGTGAAGCATGCAGTCTGGAGTCTGGTAAAGGCACAGATACCTGTCTCCAATACCATCACACCCTGCCCTCCAGCTGCCTCCCATGTCACAGGGAGGACAAAACTGTCTACCATGGTCACTAGCAGGAACAGTTGAAATGCCACTTCAAGGTTCATTTAGTTGCGTTCAGCTTACTGCTGGGACCCGAATGCTGGTTTGAAAATGAAAAGACTTTAATGAGTTGGGGGTCTTTATGGGGCTGGTATTCTTGGCAGCGATTAACAGTAGGGGGTATACAGAAGGTCAAAAGCTCTTCTTTTGAGGGGTCAGCAGAACATCCCTGTCTGATAAGATTAAACTAATGTGGCTTTTCGTGTTAATATCTAAAGCAGCAGGCTGCTGTAATGTGTTTGGGATGGCAGGCACTGGGGGTAAAAAGGAAAATCGATAAGTGGTGATTCATTATAGTAGAAAATGTCGGATTACTCTGGCCAGTAGTACAAAGTTTTTAATATATATATATACACACACGTGTATATTTTTTATATACACACATATTTTTTTAGAAGTTTTAAAATAACTTTGCCACAGACCAGCTGACACTGGAAGTGTTACTTGTATGTTAAATTACTGCAGAAATACCAGTTTTGCATTTTAGTTGAATGTATTACTTCTATTTAAATTTGCTTTTTCCTCTGTGCTTCCTATATTTGCATAATGCATTAAATATGTCTTAATCATCTCTCATACTGCAGCTAAGCTTTGTGTATGAATTTCAGTTTTCAGATTATTTTACTGGATATTTCAATGGACAGTACTGGCTTTGGTGGATATTTCTTGTACTTGGTAAGTGGCAGTTGAAAACATTTCTGGTTTGATGTAGAGGTACTTAAAGATGAATCATGTCATTGTAAGTGAGAGTTCTGTAATATGTTCAGCTATGTGGTTTTTCTGAAGCTGCTGATAGTTGTGTGTTACTTTTATTTCTGTAGTATTCACAAGGTTATTGATTACCATAGTGGTGTTATTGTGTGAACTGCAGAGTATTCAAATAACCATCAGCTCATAAAATTTTGTTCTACATATGTAATTATGAACATAGCTGAGACTTGTAGTTTGTGCTTTTTAAGCTGCTTCTACTGATTTGGGGGGTGCAGAACTGTATAATGAAACTTCAGCTTTATGTGGAGAACATATTGAAAAGTGAGTGATCTCTAATACTTGCATGTATAAACCTGAATGACAAGTATTAAATTTTAAGGAATGTGACTGATCCCAGGAAGGCAGTCTGCTGTCTTGTGCATAAGTCACAAAATGTCCTTTCTAGTCCTTTGAAATGCATACTGCATCAGTAGTTTTTCAGTCAGACAAGAGAATGGCTTCATGCTTTCTGATCACAGTGCTCCTATGATGTCAGCTTTCTTTTAAGAGGTCTGTCTGCCCATGTTCTTATATACATCAAAATCTGCTCTTCTGTCTGTTTTTAGTTAGGATATACCAAACCCCAACCACTGTACATTTTTTTTTTTACTGTGGATTTTATAATTTGAATATGGAATCTGGAATGATTCACTTTTGCAGAAGTGAATGCCACTATCCATTTGATTTTCTAGCTCTGAAGCATAGTTCAGTAGGTGGCACTCTTCCCTTTGAGTCAATTGGCTCAAATGGCTAACAGCAAATGTTAGAATGAAATGTTGAGTAAATTTAAAAACCAAACTAACAAAACCCTCTGAGATCCTGACTCTCTGTGACTCGCTGTTTATCTCACAAGAAATGCCTGCAACTATGTTTAAAACTTTATCTATCTACCTTTTAGTAAAGTTCAGGGGCATTCATCGGACTTCTTAATACTCAGCTTGCTTTACTGTTGTGCACAGTTTGACACATTACAGCATCAGTCCCTTGAATGCTTTCGTACTCTGAGGTGATTGTATTTAAGAAGGAAGTGAAATGACTCTTTTCAGGTACAAACATATCGAGATAAATCTTTAATTAAAACAAACTTTCTGGTGCCTGACATTGAGGTTTGGCACTTTTTTCACTTGAATGAAAATAGCATGTTCTTCCCCTAACATTTTCCCCCACTGTGTCTGTGGAAAAAACTGTGCATTTGTAGATCCTCTTTTTACTGTTTTTTGCAGCACTTGTTTGAAAGGTAGCTCTCTTAGATTTGGGAAAGCCCTAGTTTCAGTCTTAACTGTTTGAAGATTTTATTTTTTTTTCCTTTTTTTTTTAGTTTAGTTAAACTCTCAAATTTGTAATGTATCATGGAATAAAAGGCATGGCGAGGCACGCAGTATGCATCTAACAGTCAAGGTTCCCTTTGCTTATGAATGTTTTACATGAAAAAAAGCCAACAGTGTGTTTAAACTGATAAAGTGGATATAGCGAGATTGCTAGAACACCATAGAAGGATTTAACCCAACAGAGCACATGGAGGAGTATTATCGAGTCACGGGAGCACTGCCAACCAGATCTGTATATCATTGTTTTGGGTAACTTTCCCATTAGAGCACACAAAGTAGCATGTCCTGTGTGTTTTCAGAGGTGAATTAACTGAGTTGGATTCATTCCTTTTCATAGTCCTTTTGACATATTTGAGCCCACCTATTGCCATCCTCTCCTCTCTTCTGGTGTTCACCTATTCGTTTCTGCTCCCTTCCCTTCTGTCAGCGTCTAGAAAAATCTGCTTGTGCTTCATGGCAAAGTGAAGTGGTCTACTTCCAAGGAGCTGTCATGTACAGTGAACAAATTGGAGAGAAACAATTCTAACTTTAAAATTTAAATGTTAGCCAATGTTTCTTTCGAGGAACACAATGGAAAATGGGGTGGTGTTTTTTTTCCTTCACTAACCAGAGAAATATAAAATATGGGTTGAACTTGGACTGGTTTTCCAACATGTGTAATGCAGAAAATATGCTTTCAAGCACTGTAAGAGCTGCCTGCCCACCTTGTGCTGTTTCAGCTGCGTTTCAGTTAGACATGGGACTATCTCCGGTAACATCAGGGTAGCAGCTTTTGTAACAGACTTTTGATGCAGATCTTACTGCTTTCTTCTCCAGACAGAAGTCACCTTAATCACAGAAATGTGTTTGGGCTTAGGTCAAAGTTCCACTGGTTAGCAGACTGTTGTGTGTTTATTGGGGTTTGTTTGTTTATTTGTTTTGGTTTGGGGGGGTGGGTTGTTTGTTTGTTTTCATTTGCATGTCTGTTTTAATGAGGCTTTCATTTAAAAAAAGCAGAAAGAAGGTTAAAAAATAAAATCACAAACAAAAAGCATTTAGGGATGAAATGATTATAGGAAAAAGTCAGTATCTCAGCCAGGACAGCAGGAACAAAAAGTGCATCAGATAAGAAAATATCAGTGTAACCAAAGAGATTGATTATTAAGATGCAAGAGAAAAGGATAAAATCTTTTGCTAAATTTGGTAAACTTAAGTTTAGCTTTTCATTTGAACATTGGAATCTTAATACATATGTGTATGTATACATATAATTATATATGTGTTCATTAAATGAGAATTGCTCTATAGGCTTGTGTTTCCACTGGAAGAGGAATTAGTATTTCAACCTCCCAGTCTTTGAGAGGATTGTTTTCTCTCTCTTGGATTCTTCCTGATGCAACCAAAAATGAATTAATCTGAAGTTTACTTAGTGGAGGAAAATGGACCAGAGAGCTCTGTCCACTACTCAACAATGTGTTTTTCTAGGTTTGTTCGTGTGTCCAGTGAATCTCTGAATTGGTAAAATGATGGTGACGGCATCATGTTATCGAGTTCCATTGTTGCAGCTGTAACTTCTGTGTGACTATTCTGTGTTGTTCCTCTCATCAGAACTGAAATATTCTTTCAAATTAAGTTTTAAATATTTAAAAATAATTTGAGATGTGGAGTTGACCAAAGAAATGTAATCATTATGTGTTTAGTAATTTTCTTTGAATTTACTGTTGTTCTTCCTCCTCTTGGGCAGGTGCATTTTCCTGACTGGTTAAATCTCAAGCCATAATATACTCTTAATTTATTCTTGGCTTGTTGCTAGAGCAATCTGTACTGTCTGTTTTGGTTTTGTTTTTCTCTCACCCTTTTTTGACTTGCAAAACCTTTATCTTAAACATTTCTAAAGGTATGTTTTGTGGTTTGGGTATTCTTCTAACACACTTGAAAAGAATGTGCAGCATCTATTCTTTTTTCTCTCTTCTTATTCTTTTGAAGTATTTTCATGAGTCTTTTCAGCAGATGACACTTAAACCTAGAATGAATGTAAACTTTCTGAAAAGTTTTCCATAAGGCTATGTTCTTATGTCAGAAGATAAAAGCAGGAGACTTGCCTGTTGAGTTTGTGAATGATGCATAAAGACCTTGCTTTACTTTGTATAGTCTAGATTTTTAATAATGACTTAAATAAGAATAATATGGGATAGTGTATACTTAGATTGATATACTTCACTTTGTGGATTTTCTACATTTTCAGGACTCCTCCTGTTCTTTCGAGGCTTTGTTAATTATCTCAAAGTCAGAAATATGTCTGAAAGCATGGCAGCTGCTCACAGAACAAGATTTTTTTTCTTGTACTGAAGGTAAGCAATTTTTAGTGGTAATATTATCTTTCCCAGGAAAACAAAGAAGAATTAAACACTTAAATAATCAAACTTCTGTCACCTAACAGAAGTTGCATGGCTTTTGAACATCTGTCATGAATGTTATGTATGTTCTACGTGGACTTGGAAATATCTGAATTCTCTTGAAGTCATGGAATTTTTAAGGAAATAGAGCACCCTCGTTGCCTCCAGTCTGCCCTGGAGCTAATGTTCAGTAACAAAACTGAAGAGCAAACTTTTTCTTCCTAAGCAAGAAACAGTATCTACTGCCTGTCAGAATACTGTCCTTTGTCTTAACACTGGCTTTAATAGTCAACCTCTTGTTAGCAAGTTAGGAAGTGCTAATCTGCCTGCATGTTAAATCTGATTGACATGGTTCTGAATGTGCAAGCAAAGATGAGTTTTTACAGGACTGGATTAAGGCGGTCGTGTACAAGTATGATTACTGTGAATGCAACAGTGTGCTTTATATATCCTTCAGGTAGCTGACTAATCAGTCTGGCACATATCCACTCAATTTTTTTCTTTTTTTAATACTTTTTATCCTATAGCTGGACCTATTGGACTTCACTATGTCATTTAAACCAGGGTTCTCCATCTGTGTTCAACTTTATTTAAACTGCATGACAAAATAAATTTAAGCCTGGAAATTAGTATTGTAGCATTCACATTACTCTGCACTCTACTTAAAATGCTTAAATACTGTATTTTGACTTAACTGAGAAGCTATGTTTGCTGTAATAAAGCAGGTTTTCATAACTTTTCTCCAGTATTGCTCACAGGATTGATATGAAGTAACCAGCAAGACATTATTGAAGCCTGAAAAAAATTTGAAACACTATTTGGCTAGAAAAAAAAATATTTCGTTTCATATAAGACAGTGATACTTAAAAACAGCTGATGATAAATATCTATGCTATACTGTGTAGTTCTTGATAATGGAAGAATTCTCTTAATGTAACTGTAACGTAACATTTATTTCTAATGTGCTGTTTGGTCAAAATTATGCAATAAGTTAAATAACTGGGATTTATAATGCCTTTTAGTAACCAACCTAAATCGGCAACTACATGGCAGCATTTCCTTTTTACAGTAGTTACGTATTGCTCCTTTTCTTTGTAATGTGGTAACCTCTTTAGAATACCAAAATCTGTGGAGACTAGATGGAAAATATCTGTTAGCTTTCCATACAATAAAGCTTAAAAATGCTATCTCAAAAAAAAGTGTTAGGACTAATTGGTATTCAAAAACTGTAGCTTGAAGGGAATGAGGGTGTAGGATAATGTGGTGCGGAACTCTGCTCTCCTGCCGTTAAAATTCTGCTTTGGGACCAAGCACTGTCTAATTTAGCATTGTCTATCTGAAGTTAATGAGTTGCTCTGTCTGAATTCAGTGTCTTTGAATTTTTTCTTTACCTGTAAGAATCACTGAGATGTATGGGCTGATAAGGTCTGTGAAGTGTTTAGAGAGCTGGACACAAAAATATTACTTCTTTTAAGGTGTCTTTAAGTATTGAAACAAGAAGTTCAGATTAATTGCTATCACACTTAACATATCCTTGTTCTTGCATAGACAGGTAACTACAGTGACTGTTAGTTTTCATAAATAACAAATATTACCTTTACAGGTACAAAATATTCTCAGGTGTTCTTTTGAAATGATAATAAAAGAACAGTTAAGTTCTTGCTTTTTTTTTCTCTGCCATGAGGGGGAAAACAGGCTGCTGCTTTGCTGCTTCTAGGTTTAACATCAGTTAGCAATGCTTCTCCTAGTGAATCACCACAATGAACTGAAGTACAGCTCTTTCTTTATCTCCAGACTGCATCGAACAGACATTCCTTTCCTATACCAGTGTGAAACTTCCAGATGATCTGTAACCCTGCGAGTTAATAGGATAGAAGACTACTAAAACCAGAAGACAAATTAGTGAAGATACGGCTTCAAAAATGAATGACGGGATGGTTTATGCTCAAATACCAGTTCTGGTCATTCTAGTAAATATTTATGATTGCTGCCTTTTGTTTTGGCACATTTGTATATGTGCTTATTAAAAAGATAGTATTGAAGTAAGAACAAACCATCTGTTAGTATAGATTAGGTACAGTCAAACTCGGTTAATCTGTGCTTGTTGTATCTGAAAGATTTAAGTGGTAACTTGTTTCACAGCCTGTATGTACCACTGACTCGTTGATCTGAACTTTGAGTACAATGAAATGCATTAAATGATTCAGATTAACCCATTTAGACAGGGGGTTTTTTATATAATTTAGATTCATCTAATGATTGTGTAGAACACTTTCAAGTTTACTAAACCCCAGAATTCCTTGTTGTCACAAACTTGTATTTGCCAATATTTTATCGAATTCAAATCAATATACTGGTTTGCTTAAAATGATACTCCACTTTGAGTCCCCTGTAAATAACTGCTTAAATGACTGTTTGAATTGCTTCTTAGGAAATATGTCAAAATATATTTTGTAACAGCATATTCTCTAAATTTTGTTTAATCTTAGAGCTATATACATATTTTTTTGTTAATTGGCTATTAAGGGTAGAGTTACTATTAGATGTAATTTTGGAGGTAAAGGCATTGAGTTGTTTGTCTCATCCTAACTTTCCTCACATGCATTATTATTAACTGATTTGGGCTTGAGCCTGAAAGACATTATTCATATGCATGATCCCATTAAAATCTTGGAATTGTTTAGGTTGGAAAAGACCTTTAAGATCATCAAGTCCAACTGTTAACCTAGCACTGCTTTTTTTATGTTAGCAGGGCTGGACAGCCTTACATCTTTAGTCCTTGGTCATGCAGTTGGATCCCCATAGGTGCACCTTTGTTCCTGAAACAGAGTATAACACTGGTTCTGTTTAAGAAGTCTTGAGCTTAGTATAAATACAACACCCACCCTGAGGGCTTCTCAAAAGAAAAATCATATAGCTATCTTACAATGCTTGTTTAGAATAAATTGTTTGCCATTTCCTAAGAATAAACTAATTTAAATGTAAGGTAATTTTTGAAATAATCTACAAAGAGGTAGAAAAAAAAAAATCATCTTACTTTTAAAGCTCTGAAAGTAGAAAATGTGTTGCACCTGTCCTTAAAATTCATTTAAGGTTTACCATTAATTTCTTATAAATATCATCTCTTTAAGGGGTACTGTCTACTGTTCATGCATGTGTGCTTTCCTTTAAAGTTTGTGAAATTTAGGATTCTCCTCAAGTAGGAGAATACATCTCTCAGTCCTTTGGACAACTGGAATCTCAGTTGCAAAAATACGTTGGCTGTTGGTTGCACCTTTGAGGAAAAAAATACAAATACTTTCCTCCAGTTTTTCTTTTTATATTAGAACTTTGCCTTTTTATTACTAACTTTAAAAACAGTGAGGTTTATGTTGTTTTAAGCTAGTGCTGTATTCAGTTTTGTATCTATAATGAATGTTTAAAATATACATATGTAAACTGGTCACATTATTCATTTTCTTGATCTTTCAGAGATACTGATAGAGACTAAAACTTTAGGGGCACCTCCACTTCCCAGGTTTTTATGGAAAGAATAAAATTAAGCTTTATGTTCAATATCGGATTGGGATTTCCTTCTAAACTCATCTGTTTATTTCTGTGTTCTTTTGCATTCATTGCCCATACAAAAAGGAAGCGGATAATAAAATATTGCTTTGTTTTGCTAATTAAGACTTATACTTTTTGGGATTTTCATACTTCACATTGAAAAATGCACATTGCAATATTGGTGTCAACATGGAATTCTAGACAAATCACTTGGCAAAATAGGTACTAACCAATCCCCTCTTCTTCTTTTCATCTCATTTTATGCAACCAGCTGTAAGGACATTTATTTTAATAAGTTGATACAACTGTGTGAAGCACGCAGTATTGATTCATTTTCTGTGTTTGCTAATATCAACTAGTGCTATTTCCCAACTATATCAATTTTCCCAAATTAAGTAGCAGTCTTCTGATGAAATTGTTAGCTCCACTGCATTTTACAGAAAGCTTCATACAGGTACATGGTTTCATTGTGTGGTGGTGTTATTTTTCTGGACTACTGTGGAAAACTTCTCATTTGGACAGAAAGAATATGTAGGGTTAAAAACATATGCATCTTATCTAATCCTCTGTAGTTGATGCAGCAGTTTGGTAGCCTGAAATCTCATCAGCAGGAGGAAGGGAATTGGGACACTGTTTTCAAAAGACTGCAATCTGTTCCAGATGTGTCAAATGCTGCATATTTTCCTTGCTATTTCCTGTGAGCTTGGTTAGGAGCAGCTGGCTCTGTGGTTTAGAGACACCTGGCCAGCTTTGCTTTGTGTCTTAGTTGGGGGGGGTAGAGGGGAGAATGGGAAGCTCCAGTATAGCAATGAAGTTGACTGTAAACATATTTCTTATGAATGCAAATAAGGCTTTGAAGTTTGAGGCAAAAACAGTTGAAGGAAGGTGGGGAGAGAAACTGCCATATTATTCAAGCAACTGGTATGAACATAATTTCTTTAGTTTTGTCATCTATTGATGTGGACACCACAGGAAGATGGACATCTTGAATACGATTCAAGTAGCCTGTGACTCTGTTAATGCGTTTCAAAAGTGATCCACTGCTCACACTTCCAGCCCTCTTACGAAGTGGAGGTTGTGACCAAGCTCTCAGTTTGCTGCCTTACCCAGAGTACAGACACAGCCCTCATCCTGCAATACGTTTTAACCTGGTTTCAACACCTTACTCTTTCTGAGTTCGCTTCCCTCCCTTTGAATGATGACAGCAGGTGAGGAAAAGTGGCTTTATTAATGTGCTGTCATAACGTCAAAAAGCTTTTAATCTCTTTTCCGCTTTCTGAAAATGTTTTCCTATAGTACTGCACCTTAGTCTCTCCTGTGTGGTTGCTTGCATTGTCCACTTGAACAGGCAGCTCAGCTCAGGAAATTCCTTGACTTCTGAAGGGAGGGTGAATAATCTGTGGTATGGAAATAAATATATCTCAATAAGGAAAAAAATATTCCTCTAATTATGCTAAAATGTGATTAGCATATGTACACAGCTACCCAGAAACAGTAGAGCCCAGTGTATTGTTTGTCCTATGTGTGTGGTTCTCCACTATCCCAAGACCCTATTTTTTTTCTGATAATTCCCAGGATAGTTTTATCACCTGTCTCTTTACTTAGCATATCCTTTCCACTTCCATGTCCCTTTTCCTTTCTCTCTGCACTTGCTGTGCATCCCACAAGGACAGGCAGAAGGCTGCCCTACTGCATTTTGGATGCAGTTAATAAATAAACCACTTGGCAATTTCTAAGTTGCTTTTTCTCCTTCTCTGCAATGATGGTTTATATTTTCATACCTCCCTATTTTACAGGTAAGCCAACTTTTTAAAATCTATGATGACTTTCAGACAACTGAAAAATGCTTAAAATACACCTGCTGTAAGCATTTTGTGTGGAAGTGGAATTAAAACAGCAGTAGAATATGGTTTAGGTATATTTTCCTTAATCTCCTGGAGTGTCTGCATGAGCAACTTCAAGCATTTCTCTTGATATGTAATTGTTCTTAAAGTGTTGCAGACAGCATCAGCTATCCAGCTGTTCTTTTTCTGTGTGCAAAATGGAAAGGTATATATCAAAAAATCTTAAAATATTTTGGTTCTTTCATCCTGAGGGATGGTTACAGTTATCCCCACGTTTTTACATCTGTTTTTGTGGTCTTCACTCTTAATTTTTCTTGTGGTTAAAGAAACACTGTGTTTGGGGGGGTATCCTTAGTGTAATAGGAGAAGTTGTTCATTGATTCTTCATTATACATTGCTGCACAGATGCCCGTCCTTCTTAATTTTCTAGGTTGGTGTAGTCCCATGACTTCCAAATCCCTGGTTTCACATGGGCAGGCTGTTGCTATAAATTGTTTATTAGTAAAATAACTATAAAGCATGCTTCGCTTGGATGTGGTCATTCATTGAGGCTTGTAGTTCAATATAATTGCAGTAGCATTGCTGGTTGGTCCACTTCGCTGCTGCTGTAGGAGTTGGGGAGTGCTTGCTTCTGGAGCCTGAAGTCTCAGGTGTATTTTTTCCATTAGCGGTGCCTGGGTGTTTGGGCAAAGTCTGCACGTCTTGCTGGTTGAAGGGTTACTGGAATAAAGCCAGTGCTAATCATCACGTAATTGGCAGCATGAGCACCTGCGGGACCATTGCTTAGCTCTTCTTTGGTCTCTCACTGACTTTTAGTTAATGAATTAATTTGACAGTATCTCTTGCAACTTTCACAGAAAGTCTTTATATGGATTATCATCTTGGAGGAAGACGAGCAATTTTTGATACATTGGACTTACTTCTGTGCCTGTCGGAACAAGGATCTTTTGAAGCCAGCCCTATCAGTTCACTTCTCCATATACACAGACTAATGGAAATAAATTCTGCAGATTAAATTGATAAACCAAATACTACTATTTCTACCTGAAGTGTGAACCACATCCCACTTAAAAGCTGTTACTTCGAGAGTAGTCTGACACTATGGTTAAGCCAAACCAGGAATTTTTATTGTAAATAATAATCGGCAGCCAGTTGTAGTGTTACTGTACTTTGGATTTTCAAGTGTTTCTATTTTTTCCTGAGGAGTCAAAGTTTTGGGGTTTTGGTTGGTTGGTTTTTTTTGTAGGAAACTCACAACACTCATGCCAGTTCTGCTGGTGTTCTCACAATACTCATTCCAGTTCTGCTGGTGTTCGTCGTAACATGGACATGTGTTAAATGCAAGAAACACTGACAGCATAATCCTGTGGTTAAAAAAACTTAAAGTGTTATGCATTCAGGAGACTTAAATATTTCTGAATTCTGACTGAAAGCTGATGTGATGTGTTGGACTTGGCAGGTTACATATGGCTTGGCCAGATTCCTCTTTCATAAGGATGGTGAGTGTTGCTACACTGTGTGCCCTGGCTATGTCAGGAGTTCAAGACGAGATTGCTGTGTATTAAGCAGAGATTTGCTGTACTTTCACAGGGGAGGAGGATTGCTTGGACCTTTAACTCTCGGTTTGCAACAGCTAGCATAATAGATATTTCAGGTGAGATGACGGGAGCACATCTGAGTGCAGTGCTTACGCCTTTCCTCCTCAGTTGACCAGTCACTTTGTCCATCTATGTAATCTGTGAAAAGGGCCCTTAGGTTTCTTCTCTTCCTGAAGACAATTGGAATAGCAAACTCTCCTCCACTTGGACAGGGAGAAGGAGATCCCAGCTGGGTGTCCAGGAAGGTGCTTGGCCAGCAGCTGTTAGTTTAGCTGGCCCCATGGACATGCCTCTGGGTGTTTCCCTGCCTTGCCAGCAGAGGATGCAATCTGCAGCCGTGTCTTGGATTACACAATCTGCCTGGCACATTGCAGCCTTCTCAACTCCTGCAACACTGAGGTGTACATGAATGAAGAAATCGGTATTGTCAACTTTGTATTTTGTCACAAATCTCATGATGCTGGGTAGCTTTCTTACCATTTTGCTTAGTGTGGTAGCTGCATGAGGTTCAGCTTGCGGTGGAAAAAGGTATGTTCCCTCTCAGCACACATTTTAAAATCTCGTAGATGGACATGATGTATTAATGAACACTTGGTCCTGGTCTTGGGAGGACCCCTTTATAACTACATGGTACAAAGCAGTCACTAAGATTATCGACTAGCTTCTTAGGAATTACGATTTTGCTTGTAAAATTTGCACTTTTTAAGAGAAACTGCTGCTAACTAGAAATGTTACCTGTCTAGGAACAGCAACAGCTGTAGAAGGAACACAGCCCAGAACACCAATAGTTTTTACTAATGGTGTCTAATATAATACATACTTCAGTGAATGAAAAATTTCAAGTACTGTATTAAATTTTTCATGTTGGGGTGTTTTGGGTTGGGGTTTTTTTGACTTGCTTCTAACTTTGGTTTTTACATTTAATTTGTGTGGAGTTTTTTTCCTTTGAGGGATGTAGACAGCTAAAGGGTGAACATTGTAGTTCTCAAAGGCTGAGTCATTTAATTTGGTTGCTCTTAGAGGGTCATGCTTCTTTGAAGTGTGAACATGAAAATTACTTAGGGAGCTTTCAAAAGTAATAAATTATCAAGAGAAGCTGTGGCTGCCCCATCCCTGGAAGTGTTCAAGGCCAGGTTGCGGTTTTGAGCAACCTGCTCTAGTGGAAGGTATCCCTGCCCATAGCATGGGGGTGGGAACTAGATGATCTTTAAGGTCCCTTCAACCCAGAACATTCTATGATTCTATGAACTTAGTAATTCCTACATGTGCTGCCAGTAAATGTTCTCCAAAAACATTCACTTTTGTATGTTTGTTGCTATTTCCCCGTGGCTTTTGTACAGTCTTTCTCATCATTATGTTTGGGCTATATAAGTACTATATATAGAATTTGATCTCTGTGGTCGATGCCTATAAAGTGACTTACTGTATTTTATGTGCATACATATTTCTGTTATATCAAGAGAAAAGATGGGGTGTGTTGTTCAGGGTTTTTTGTTTGCTTGGGGTTTTTTTTAATCTAGGGAGATTTGGGTTTGTTTTGCTTCAGAAGTTTCTGCAGACCATTTACTACTTCTGCATGTCAGCCCTAAACTGTAAATTGCAGTGATAATGGTGATCTTTTAATCTTCATTTATTTAGGGTTTGTTTGTTTGTTTGTTTTTGAGGCCTGTGTTAATGCTTGTGCAGTGTTTAGCGCAGTCCTGCTCCCCATCTTTTTTAGAGCTTCTAATTATACATCATCTGTGTTACAAAAGGGATTAAACGGCTCGTTTATGTGATTTAATCCAGATCTGGGGCTTGTGAAATGCATAAAATGCAATCCAGTAGTATTTGTGCTCCTAATTAATACAGAATAGTTTTGCCCTTCAAATGAGAAATACCACACTGTTAACTCTCAGCTATCCAGAGGCAGCTTATATCTACATAATGAATCAGTGAATGCTATGGGCTGACACCTGCACTGGTCTTGTCTGGCTGCCAGCTCTGTGCTCATCAGTTTAGTCACAGCAACTATACTGCTATGAGCTTTGATTTAGATTTGAGTTTGGAAAAGCTAGCACAGGCACTCTTTGTCCCAGATCCTGATCTAGAAAGGCCTTTGCAGCTGAACTAACCACATGCAGAGCTGACTTTGGTTTCCTAGGCTGTGTCTCTAGTATCTGGATTACTGGGAAATATTGTGCAGAAATTTTAATATAGAGCCAGCTTGGGTCTGACATGGCTGGCTGCAACTTCTGTAAAACAAATTTTGTCAGGCTCAAACATGCACCTTTGGGCCAGTCTGAGCATCAGCAACATGCTCTTAAACACATCTGGAGTATCCATATTAACTAGATTTTTTTTTTTCATAATAGTAAGAAATGAGTAGCAGGCTGATGTATACAATATTTAAGTTCATTTACAAACCCAGTTTTAGCTGTATCGTTTGGCTGTACAACAGTTGAAGCTGAGTTCCCAATCTCAGGATTATTTCTATGTTTGGCATAAATGAAAATATCGTTCCCTGAGTATCCCAACTCCTATTTGTGTGCTGTAGCTTTCCTTTGGACCAGTAGTTTCCCTTATCATGGCAGATTCAGTCATTCAGGTTGGAGGGGACCGCAGGAGCTAATCTGGTGCAAGCTCCTGTGCAAAGCAGGGCCAGTGCTGAATTTGGAACACATTGCTTAAGACTTTGTCGGCTGGGTCTTGAAAACCCCAGAGCACAGCAGTTCCCCATGCTCCCTGGGCAGCTTGTCCCCGTGCTTCATTGTCCTCATTTGTCATCATCACTGACTGAGCTTTGATGAGGGATGTGCTCAGTGGCTCCTTCCACAGCACCCTGGAGCTCTGAGCTCTCAACAAGTGAATCCCGGCACGAGGAAGGATGTAACTCAAGTCTCTGGGTTACTGAGCAGCCCTGGAAACTGCTCAGCTGTCAAGTGACAAAGGGGAGAAAGTGTTTTGAGAGAAAGAGTGTCCAGGCTAATAAATTGCCCACATTTCAAGCACTGAAAAGGATGGTGGGCCTTCCACTATTTCCTGCCAGCTTGTTTAAGCATCTTAGCGCTCAGAGCGCTGGATGCTGTGAATTCTCTTAATCGTTCCTAAAATTGTCACTTACATGAGTCCTTTTCCTCCATATGTGGCACCTGGTGTTCTCCTGTGATTCCTATTTCAGACTAACTGCAGGCTTAAGTATCTGGATCTCTTTCAGCAGGACTCCTGTCATCTAATTTCATCTGCCTGAAAGTTTAGTTGTCTAGTCTAAGCTACTCATCAAGGATTACTCTATAGTCAGATCAAGAGATGCATCTGCAAATGATGCCTTTTTTCCACCCAAAGCCGTATGTCCAAAATGGAGTCGTCTGGATCAGCACTGAAGAACATTTGGACTGCACCTTAAAGTACCTTTTAAAATATATGCCCTGCAGGTTCTTAAGAAAACGATAGCTTTTGGTCACACTGGAGCTTGCTGAAGAGTTCCTCATTTATAGGAAAATTGCTTTTCTTTCTTTGAAGTTCAATTGAGCAATTTGTCCCAGCCTTCAGTGTTCTCTGCTCCTCGGGGACATCTGTCCTGTGGCTGAGGATACCACAACTTCCAGAGTTGCCAGTCCCCTGGGTTCCCTCAGGATCCTGCCTTGGATTTGGCAATAGACTTGAGTCTGTGGTGTTTCAAATGGAATGGTTTGGGCTTTGTGAAATCCTGTTTTCCTAAAGACTTTGTTTCATAAACAATAAGGATCAGTTGTTTGCTCCCTTCTCATCCAAGGACTGCACGGACATAATGAAGCAAGTATGCAGATGTCTTTTTTTTTCCACAAAATATGCCATTGAGCTGTGGGTCTCCTATCCCTAGTATTTTGACATTTGTCGTGATTAGAGCAACTACGTTCTTTACAAAAACCAGAGAAACCAATTTTCATGGCAAGAATCCCTTTTGATATGCTTGTGGGGGCTTCATGTTTTCACAATAGAGCTGGCTAGGTGTGTCAAGAGTGCTAATCAAGATCTGTCATGTTGCCACCTTGTTTAGCTAGTTTATGAACAGTATTTGTAGCTGTTAGTTAGGGATTAACTGCTATTTCAGTAATTTGGAGATTTTGAGAGGTCACCCAAGTGCTCTGAGACCTACAACCCCATTTGATTCTGGAATCCCACCCTCCAAAAGCAAGAGCTCCACCAGTTCTGTGTCTTAGCAGCTTGGCAAACCTGCTGCAGGAGTGCTGCTCAGCAGCTACACACCACTTTCTAGAATCAACTTAGAATCATAGAATGGTTAGGGTTGGAAAGGACCTTAAGATCATCCAGTTCCAGCCCCCGTAGACCAATGCCTTACCCTAGACCATAGACCGTGTTGCCCAAGGCTCTGTCCAACCTGGCCGCCTACACTGCCGGGGATGGAGCATTTACCACTTTTTGGGCAACCTGTTCCAGTGCCTCACCATGCTCACAGTAAAGAACTTCTTCCTTATGTCTAACCTGGACTTCCCCTGTTTAAGTTTAAACCCATTACCCCTTGTCCTATCACTACAGTTCCTAATGAAGAGTCCCTCTCTGGCATCCTTGTAGGCCCCCTTCAGATACTGGAAGGTTGCTATGAAGTCTCCGTGCAGCCTTCTCTTCTTCAGGCTGAACAGCCCCAACTTTCTCAGCCTGTCAAAATTCTGTTGACCTCTCAAAATCTCAAAATTACTCAAGTAGCAGTTAATCCCAAAACTTGCATTGTCACAAATTAAACCAATTTTCAGAGGCAGCCTGGGACTCTTAGTACACTGCTAAATAATCTCTGCTGCAGAAAGAGATCCTTGGCCTCCAGACCAATGGTGCAGAGTGGCTTCCATCCACGCTACTGCAATCCAGCAGACCTGCACCAGGCTGGCTGCATCCATACTGCATGTAAGTGGCCTTGGCTGTTGTTGGATCCTAGGACAGGATATTATTTTGCATTTATGTTTTAGTTCAAAGTACCTGAAATGTGACTTACGTTGCAGCTTTTCAGACTGGTGCTTTTCTAACATGATGCAGATGGTCTGCAATAGTGCTCAGTGGTTCCAAGGCTGCTGAGATAGTGTTTAGAGGACTGAGGCAGTAGCAGAGGAAAGAGAGTCAAACCTGTTGTAGTCTTAGCCATGCTGGCTTTTCTGGAATTTCTTGCCAGAACTGCATCCAAGTTCAGACATCCAGGAGACGGCTTAGCTAGAGCACTCCAAAATAGTGCCAGAGAATGACCTAACAGCTAGGCAGTGCAGAAGATCGGGGCTCCGGTGCTTACGTTCAGTCCTTCACTCCTTCACTGAGCAACGTGGGCATAACCTTAAAACCTATTTTCATGATGCCACAAATCATGATGCTGTATCACATAAAACCCTGGAAGAAGCCTCTCTACTGTTTAAGAGGTTGAGTAGATTCCCTTTCTCAGCTCTGACAAACTGATTCAATTGCTCCAAACTAAGCAGGATTTTCTTGTGAATTGGAAGGTTAAGCCTGAACGTTTTAGTCTGTTGTGTGAAATGAGTGATCTGAAACACTGCAATAAGATAAAGGACTCAAGGAGAATTTAATTGTGGCCACCAGGGAACAGGAGTGGCTACCACCACTTGAAAGTTCAAACCTGCCCTATACCCACCATGCAAACCACTATACATATTAAAATGCTGTGACTGCCTGACTTCCAGGCAGGTAGCAGAAAGTGCACGTTAATATTTCATTTTCTCCCTGTGCAGTGCAGGAGTGCCTCCCCGCTCCTGACTCTGCTCCGCATCCCATCTTCTGGTGGGCTGGTTTCCATACAAAGGAAGGGAGTTGCAGCGGGCTCTGAAAATATCCCTGTGTCCCAACAGCTATGAAAGGTGCGTTACCGAATACACTTGCCCTGCCTAGCCAGAGAGACCACATTTCAGATAGTTTCACAAGCTGTAAGGTCTCAAATCCCGCCAACGTTAGCACATAATCTTTGCTTTGCATTTGGAAGTGGTCCCCTTGCTTTGGAAGAAAGGGGGAGTTCAGAAGAGAGGCCTCTTTTTGTAGGACTGTGGTTTAGTCTGATTTTTTTTAAATCTCAAATAATGTTTTTGGTTAAAAGGAAAACACATTTAATATTGTAGTCAAGTTTTCCTCCTTTGGGTTTCCGTAAAGAGGCACAGAAAGGATTGCAGAGCTGTGGACACAAGGGTAAATGGTAACCAGTCATGCTCTGAGGGTCTGGATGGGTATCTGAAAGGTAATGCTTCACCTGGGCTTTGTGTTCAGGCCCCCTGGTTGTGCCCACCCAGAAGGCTCAATAAAAACCTTTTTTCTTCTTTTTTTTCTTCCCCCCCCCCCCTTTTTTTCTTCCCTTTTCCATTGTTCTATTGAGAGGAGGCTTCCTGAATTCAGCTGTATAGACTTTTAATGAGTGACCTATTTGCAAGACTCCTTTCCACACTGGCAAATAGCATAGATGAGAGGGAGTTCCTCATGCCCTCTGCACCACTGCTGCCCTCTCCTCCTTCTCCCCTCTCAATGGGACCCAACTGAGGCAGCAAGAGCTTGACCTGAACTCACTAGCCAAGAAATGCAATGGCTGGACACTGTGTTTCTGCACTTTGTTGTATCAACACCAAAAAAATAGGGACCTTGTGGTGAAACTGGCTGTGTGTCCTGTCTGCTCCGGCTGATGAGAGATTTCTCAGGCCTAAAGTAAACAGCTCTTCCTAAATGCTGAGGTGCGCACTGTTGTGTCATAGTGATAAAATAGCATTTGCAGCTTACAGCGTCCTTTCTGTCACTGCTTTTGAAAGGTGTAGTAAGTCCAAGCACCACAAAAGTGATGGGTTTGGATCTGGCATGTCATGCTTTACAAGGAGAGATCCCAGTGTCTGTCCGGATGGGGCATAACTGCACTCACTCCTGCTTCCTCCTCCTCCTCCGCCTGCCACTCCGAGGGTTGGGGTTTTTCTCCAAACACAGGAAAATCTGTGATTAATTTCTCCATATAAAGAAAAGACACTTTGTTGAAATAATATTTATGTCATGTTGATATTCTTTAGCCTTGATGTATTCCAGAAAAGTGGATTGAGAACTAGAACTGAAGGGAGAAAGCCCCAAACCTGGATCAAAATAATTAACAAAAGTGATTGAAAATGGTGAAGTTACAATGTGACATTACATGTTCTTTAAAACCCAGATGACTTCATACTATGCAAGAAAATATGGCAGAAGAAGCTCCTAATCAATAATCCAGTTCTTTATATGGTATTCCAGTAAATACTGAAAACCAGAATTATTGCTCAAAGTTATGCAGTCACGTATTTTTTGTGAAAATATTCCTGAGTTAACTTCTATAGACAACTCTGGATAGAATTTGTCCCATAGACAGTTAGCCAAGACTTTAGTAAACTTTAATTACTAAACTTTTGCTTTAATAGAAAGGAGTTCACAAGCTGTACTGATGACAGTTTAGTCCTCTGTCTCTGTCAGGCTTGAAAGATACTGGTACTGCTACAATGAAGATGAAATGTGTGCATTACACATGTTGTAAAGAGACAGAAGATATATTCTTCTATACATAGAAGAATAAACAAGCATCAATTAGCATCTCGTTTCACCTGAGTCACAAGTGGGTTTCATGTCTCGGACTTTGTTCCATCTTAGTGTTCACATACAGGCAGTGTGAGAGACCAGATGCACATGATTGCAAGCAGTGTCCATCTTTCATGTTTCCAGTGCCTAAAAGGTACCATAAAAAGAAGAACAAAACATTCACGTTTGTCTTGAAGTTCACTTGGAAAGTGAAAGAAAAATGCCCGTTTCAAGTCTGTAGCATTGCTTCCTGTTCCAGTGATTTCCAGTGAGCTGCCTTGTAGGCCCATTTGCAGCTCCAAAAAATATGGTTATTACAATTTGCTTCCCAATATTACACCCGCTATTTCTCTACAGTAACCAATAAAAGGTAAAAGAGCAATAACTGTTTGAACAAGCAGCCTTGAAATGCCAAATTTTGGTTGCAGCGCCGTTCAAGGTTTGTGTAAACATCTTCATCTGGAAACTTGAATTCAAACATCAGTTAATTCAGCGTGTTGGAAGAGATAGTTTATTTGTGTGCGTCTCAAAACCACATAGTTTGGCATGGGAAGGGAACAGCAGCAAACTGGTGGGTCAGGAGTGAGGTCAGCTAGCAAAATGGTGAAGGAAGCTTGCACAATACCTGCCTGCGCTTGGTTTCGCTCTAGCTGATGCTAATGTCCCTTGCCACCAGGAGCTCTGAAGTCACCCACGATTCAAACAACGTTAACAAACACATGGTTGTTGTAGACATTTGCATAACACTGTAAACATTAATCAATTTTATTAGTGGAATGTGCTTTATTACTGGAAACGGGAAAGGAGATTGATGGGAGATGGGGGATTCTCTTTGGAGTGGAGGGAAGAGGATCTCTTCTGTGCAGTGAGATTCATTCCTCTGGAAGGTCCCCACCAGGTGTTTTGGTGAAGTCCTGTGGAGGAATGTGCAGTAATAAAAAATGGAGATTCAGTGAACAAACCAGCAGGCAAGGATAGATTTATGTCCTTGGCAGCTCAGGCCAGTCTCCATATGTTGTTAACATTAGATGGCGAGAGAAATTAACTGTATCATATGCTATTGCACAGCCTGTATTTTGAGCCTCTCCTGTTTAAAAACAGCTTAAAACAAATGGAAAAGATAAAACGAGAATTTTCCTCCAGTGAGAACAGATGGCAAAGTTTTCAGGCACTGGAAGGCAGAGGGAGACTTTTCCATGGCCAGGAGGAGTTGGGACAAGGAGCACTGTGTCACCTCTTTCTGCCAACAACATGCTTTTTGTCGCAATAACTTACCTTTTGTAGCCAGCCACCCTCCCTTTGCTTTACTATGGTTCAAAGCTGAAAACATTATAGGTATAAAGTTTCTTGACAGATACTCCTGATGACACTTGTATTACGTTGCATTTTCGAGTTCCTTCTTCATCAAGACTTGGGGTCTGTAATGTGGTACCATCAAGCATCTTGGTCTTCTTCCTTTCTTATATACCAGGAAATGTGGGAGTTTATTATTGATTTTTGTGGCATCTAAGTTGCTCTCTGTCTGCCTAGCTGGCACCTCTGGCTCTTCCTGGGCTGTGGTGCCAGCAAGCGAAGGAGCTGTACCAGACATTGGCAGAACACAAAAGTACCCTGCTACTGGCATCCAGAGCCTCCAAATAAAGCAGGGAGGATGCTTTTAATACAATTAGCTCAGGAACTCTGTGGTTTGGCCCTATGCTTAATTAATTTATTAAAGATGTAGGCAGACTTGAGTTCCTTAAAAGCCTTTGTTGCAGTTATTTTCTTTTCAGAGGTGAGCTTTTATAATGCTCTGAAACAAAAAACCCAACCAACCAACCAAACAAACTCCACTTCCTGTTTTGTCCAAATATTTTGTCATTAGAGCACCTACCTGGGGATGCTTCCTCATTTCACCTGCAGGGGATTTTTTAATTTGAACCATGACAATTACCACCGAAAACCAGTGTCCCCAAGTAACAAGGTGTCTGAGGGCTATTTCTGCAATCTCTGATAATGACTTTTTCTTCCCCCAGAAAAATCTATTGGGTCGGTGAAATAACAACATCATTAATGAATTATTCACTGGCTTGCTTTACCTCCCAGTAGAGTGCCCTAACTGATAGGCCTTATAGTCATTTCCCTCTCTCTTTGTTCAATGTATGTTTAAGTAATTACTTTATACAAAGGGGTGGAATGGCTCCAGGAGGAGAGCTTGGCAGAGCAGGACTGCTTTGTTGGGGCGGGCAGGATCCTCTCCCAAGAGATGGATTTCACATCCCAGTAGGGAAAGACAGAGGTCTAACCAGTATCTCCCAAATCCTGTATATGGGCTGTTGAGTAAGAGCACTACTGCTTTCATTTTGCAAGTGATGATTAAGCACAGCCACTTAAACATTTTGTTTGCCCTGAAACAAGTTTAATGTCAATGAGGACCCCTCTCTTGAAGTCCCATTTTACTTTGGATAAAAACACCTTAATTTTTCCATTGGTTTACTTAAGGCTTAAGTAAAATGAAAAAAAAAAACCCAAATGGAAAAAACAATCCAAAGAATCTATAGCTAGCTGGGCCTTGCAGAGAAAAAGCAGAAAGCGAAATGCAGCTGCAGGTTGATCCCTGCAGGGCAAGGAGATAGCTTCTCATTTTCCATCTGCTGCAAGATGATAAATTTCATTTCATCTGGAAAACAGTCATGGCTGTAGGATCGCAGTTCAGCTCTGACCTTCCAGGCAGTTTGTAGTGTAGGGCTGTGGAGCCTGGGGCTTTGGTTGAGTTTGTAATCACTTTTGCACCGCCTTACACTCAGTAAACATTTTGAAGGCTGACTTGCAGCTCCAACTACTGAAAACTTCGTTTTTCAACATAATCCGAGATCCACAGCATGTTTTGCAGAAGGGTTGAACTGTGGGCTCTCATGAAGTATACAGCAGAGGCTACCATCACTCATGCCTGTATTTCTAATTGCAAATTACAAATTGCAAATGACAAACCTGATGGCAACCAAATCACTTTGTAGCCTCTGCAAATGAGAATAATGAAATACTAGGCCAGCCAAACACTGTGGCATGACTTCATATAAACTACATTGTCTGGGTGAAGCTAGGGTGGATTATCTAATGTCTCATCAAAATTTGTAAGGTGTATCCAACAATACAGAATCTAAATTTCTCAGCAACAAGTCATCAAATATTCAACAATTGGCCAGGAAGTTAATTGTTTACACTAAAACAGCTTTCTTTCAAGACTTTGGGTGTGGATGAAGCATAATATTTATTTAAAGATGAAGATAAAAATTTACCATGCACACATAATCTTGTATGTACATCTCTGATGTAAATGCCTTCTTATCCCTAATGCCTCTGACTGCTATAATTATGTATTGCACTATTTATACAGCCAGGAAGATACGAATTAAAAAGGAAATCCTGTACATCACCTATATTGGAACACACAAAAGCACCCAAAGCATTGGAGCCTTTGTTTTCACATGGACTTTGTGGGTTTTTAGCAAAAAAAATGGCTTCTAAGCACACGTATTTTCCTCTCACCATGTGGTTTCTAACAGTTATGGTATACGTTATGTCTAGAGAAGATCAATCAGCTTGTTTCCCCGGTCTTTGTAGTAACAGTATAGTAGAGAGTTGGAGGTTTGGCACTCTCTCCTCTGCCTTGTTTGACAGCAGGCATGGGCTCCATGCTGCAGTAGCTCAGGGAGCAGTTAATGGCGAAGCAATGGGTGCTGTGGGGAGACGCTTAGCAGGCTGGTCCCAACACGGTATATGGCTCCCTTACCAAGGGTTTCAAACTTGTTGACTGGGAAAACCCTACTTGTCAGGACAAGATCTTTTTACACACAGCAAGAACAATCTCCTATTGTCTCTGGGGATAGAACGGTGCCAATAAAAGATAAGAAACCCATGCCAACGCGGTGATACATAACTATGTTAACTGCTTCACCACTATATTTAACTATGAGGTAAAAGCCTCTGAGAGGTGGGTGGTTTTGGTCTCACACATCTGAATAAACAGAATATAGCAGTTTTTCAATTTTACGTTGAAAAAAGAAACCCAAATATTACATTCACAACTCCATAACTATGCAGCTATGAATATTACCTTTTTGTTTGTTTGTTTGTTCTTATGCCCTGGCTGAGTGTCTCTTTGGTGGGACAGGAGCAAAGGCTGAAGTGTCTCCCGCTGCCTTTGCAGCTTTGTGGGGCTGCTGTCACAAGTGAAGCACCAGAGCAACTCCCAGAAGGGACCCTGTATCCCAGAGAAGAGTGTGCTCAAGATAAGAAGCTCTGAAAACTTCCAGACTATCCAGGGAGGCACTTGGGGGACTGCAGGATCCTCAGGATTAGGTGCTGCTGGCCAGTATAGGCTTTCTGGATCCTTTGGCTACTTGGACATAGGGAACCACAAGGAGAATTTGGTGGTCTGAATCTTGCTCTGTGCTTTCACCTGATTTGCCCTACACAAGTTGATGACTGTGCTAACAGTTTTTAAACAAATCTGCTGCTTTTCCTTTGATCTGCCATTGCTCTTCCTGTCCTGCTCAAGCCCATTTTGTAAGTTAGCTGGAGGAATGACGCTATTTTTCATGCTCATAGTACAGGCATTGCCTTTAAACAGTCCTCAGGTGTTTGTTGAGGGCTGCTTTACCTTGAACCATTCCAGCTCTTCCTTCTCTTTTTATGCTGCCCTCCCCTGCTCCAACTTCCCTTCACTAAGCTCAAACAATATATCTCCTAAAGATCAGGTAGATAAGCAGTTTAAAGTATATGTTGCATGTGTGTATATGCATATGCATATACATGTGTGCATAGTGTATACTTACACACAGAGTATGTATTTATGTATTTATATATATATTTATATGTATATATATGCATATATAGAATATTGCAGAATAGCTCCAAATAGATGCTCTTGCATTACCACCAACCAACCTCTCTTTCAAAATGTCTTTTTTTTTTAAGTTTGGATGTGCTCATTGTGGAGGACTGGACCCATTATGGGGCTTGCCCTTTTCCATTGATTACATGGCACCAAAATGTAGAATTGAATGCAAGCCTAGGTTCATGCTGAGAAAACCCTGCTAACCTAAGGGAGAAGGAATTAGTCAGTTTTGGAATTTTAATTTGGTCCCAACTGTATTTCAGCTTTCTTTCAAAAATCTGAAAAGCATAACAATCAGGAAAACCATACTACATAGATCCAAGTCATTGAGTTAAAATGTTTGTTTGGAATAAATAAATGGAAGTGCAAACCACTGCAAACAATCTGGTTGCAGATTGTTGTCAAAATTATATACACACATGTATACATTTTCATTTCCTTCCTCTCTAAGATAAATTATCCCTTAAGCTTCTCCTGTGGAACACATGTGTTTCTGGAATTTCAGGAGACTAAAATGTGTGGAAATGCAACATGTGAAATCAGAATTACATCTGGTTATGTACTTTTTGACTCCAGCATGGCTCAGTCTCTTACTTCCCAACGGTGCTTAGATTAAGCCCTCCAAAATGAAAATTGATTCTCTTTGTGTCTTTGAATTTGCAGCCCTGAGGATTTAAAAGAAAAAAATAATAGTAAAAAAAAAAAGGCAAGAAAGAGAGACTTTTTCTGGTTTAGTCTGTTCCTGTGTTGCTCTACATCTTTTCTAATTGGTAAAATAGGCTGTTATGACAGAGGCAGCATCATAAATAATAAGCAGCAAGCTGTCCAACTAAAAGAGCTTCTTTCTCACGCTATTTCCTGCAGAGTCAGATTGTGTGGATGCCTCCAAATATCTAAACTTGGGCCAGTATTTGAACATCCCTATTACCTTTCTGAGCTTTAGTTCAGTTCTTTGATTTGTTCTCTCAAGCTCCTTAAAGCTCCTTCTCTGCCAGTTTGGATGATGTGTAGGAGTCTGTGATGAATACGCTCATTATCTAATACAAAGTGGCATAAAACACTCCTGCCATGAACTCCGCCACACAGCTATACCCTGCTGCAATTCTCTGATTCATGCTGTACGAGATTAATAGCATTTATGTTATTCATATATCTTGGTTGACCTTGATCTGTTAGAAACTCCCTCCTTTTTATCTCTGTCCCATACTGGGGAGGTTTTGTCCCACATTAACAATGGAACTTTTGTACTTCAAAGCACATTCCCCCCACGCCCAACATCCTGAGTTTTAATTTTCCTTACATATATAATATCTGTTCCCTTCTCTCTCCCTCTCGTATTCTTACCTATGTTTAATGACTGATACTATCTCAGGAGCTGCAAACTTTTATTTTATTTTTTTTTTAAATCATCTTAAGTAAACTCTTTGGAAGCTAACTCAGAAAAAGATTTCAATTCTATGGAAAAAAATAAAAATCATGCTCTAAGAACAAACAGTATTTGTAGCTTTTCTCTGTGGCATTTGTAAGACAAATATTGTCATTTCAGCTGGGACAATGCATAAGAAGACACGTGTAAAAAGATGATACAGGAGTTCAAATAGGGGAAAAAAGGGGCCACATAGTTATAGATTTAATTTTTCAGAAAGCTGCAGTTCTTGAGTTTCTCCTTGGGCAAATAACAACTGGGGCATGTTGCTGCCTTTTGTGTTACTCATGTTCTTGGACAGATAAATTACTCTCTATGGTCCCCCACTTCTGCTCCCCGCTGTAACACACTGCTCCCCACTCGTGTTGATGCGAGAGAGTCTTCATCTGTGAGAAAATTTGGGATGTGTAGGTAAAAGCATCCTGTTGGAAGTAGGTGTCCATGATCTAATGTTTTCAGCCGATGAGTCTGCCTTTGCTGGTTGCAGCCTCCCACTACTGGTGATGCACAGGGACGTTGAGGAGTGAGCAGGAGCTGGGGCTGGGACCTAGAGGGGTCATACCTTAGATATGAGAAGTCATCTTTCCTGGCACAACAGTGGTGCCTTGGGACAGTCTGCTGCCATGCTGGTGGGGAAGGAGCTCTGGATGGGCTCAGAAGCTCATCTTGGCAGTGTGGAGCATGACCTAACAAGGCTCTGGGCACAATGTGCCCAGAAGGACACAGAGGGACAAGAGCAGAGATGGGCAGAAGCTGCCCGGTGCAGCAGGGCAAGGAAGTGCAGAGGAGCACAGAAATGGATGCAGAGGGAAGGTGAGAGAAGGAAAAAGATGAAAGTGACGGAGAGTGACAAGCCTGAGTGTGAATCTAATGAAACTTTGCCCTACATACGGTGCAAAGGCAGATGCTGCCTGTAGTTCTGTGGCAAGCCTCACTCCTTGAGGAGTCATGGCTCTGCTGTGGACATCCTACGTCCTTACTCTCCTTCCTGGCCATCTTCCACCATCGTTGGAAGTGGGATCCAGCTTGGTCTGTGTCCCAGTCAGTTCCAGTTACTGTGGCACTGCCACGGGTAAGCTGGGAACTTCAGCTGCCGCCTCTCTCCCGTTTCTGTTCCTCAGCATATGCCAACACTGAGAGCTGTCAAAACAGGTATATGCCTGAGTCCAAAAATTGCGGCTGGCAAGGACCATGTGATTCTTAGGGTTGTAACAGTTCTCCAGTCTATTTATTTATTTACATCTCCCTCTGGCTTGTGATCGGTGGCTTCTTAATTTTATTTTTCCCATCAGCTTTCTGAAAGGTGGTATTAGAGATGCAACAGCTAAAAGTGCTGATCTGGAAATACGTATGAACCAAGAGCTATGGGGAAAGGCAATGCCTTTTGTTAGACACACTGATACCTCTGAAAAAAAATTGACAACTTCCAGATAGAGTGGCTCATCTTTAGGTCATGAAATCTTGTCTTTATTTTTTTCCCCCAGTGATATTGGTTAGGACTAATAAAAGATATGATGTCTCCTTCCAGATCCTTCCTTATGTGGCTAGACCGTCATCGCTCCAGCAGCGCTTATCGTTAAGTGTTTGTGGGCAGAGCTGTGCTGCTGGGAGCAGTTCCTCCCTCCGGCTCCCTTCCGCCCCAGCTGTCATCTCCTTGTCTCCCCGCTGCTGCCCGTGCAGCCCCTGCGCTGGGTGGCAGCAGCCCAAGGAGCAGGGGGACTGGTCCCTTATGCTGCAGGGGTCTGGTCCCTTATGCTGCAGCTCTGTGTGTAGGTGATTTGCCAAAAGGGAAATAAACCAATTGTGCTTAATGCAGAGTAAATACAGCAGATCCTACCAACCTTTCTTTGCAATGTATGGTGAGTTCTGCTTTTTTTTTTTTTTTCCCTCTGCAGTTTTACAGGATTTTTGCGTTACATGAATTACCATGGATCTGAGTTTTTAAAGCAGTCAGTGCTTTAAAACGCTTACGTTTTCCCTCGTGCTCCCGGTCTGAAGCACATCTATGTTATAATCCATTGAATTAGCTAAGGAAGAAAAAAGTAGAGACCAAGATAATTTTTTCTAATCTCTGCTTTAACCCTGCAAAGAAAAACCTGACACTTTCTGAAAGAATTCCTAAGTGATAACAACCTTATCGGTATTAGACCCATGGTGTAACTGTGCTGTGCCTGTGTTAAAGGAAAACTCTGTTGACTCTGGATTTGCAGCAGAGCATACACTACTTTCCTGGGATTAGAAGCCCATATACTTTGGCCTTGTGAAATTATTTTGCTTTCTCGGCATGTTCGAACTTCTTGAGGAAGTGAAGGACTTCCTCTGTGAAGGGCCGCGCTTACTTCATTTCTTTGTGCTCTGAGTACTGAGACAGCAAGTTCCTCGGGACATCTGTTCTTTGTTCACTTTGGATTTATTTATGACATGCATCTGCCTGCCTTTTCCTCTCTGCATTCAATGCTAAGAAGAAAAAAGAAAGAAAAAAAGAAAGTAACTCTTGGTTCTTCTACAAACCCATATCCCCTAATCTTTATTCAGGGATAGACTGACACTTTAAGGCACAGTTTCACAGTAAATTAAATTGCAGGGTGCAATGCCAGGAAGTGTATCTGAACGTCAGCAGGGAAAATATCCTATCCAACATCATCCTCCTGGGCTTTGAAGAAGCTCTGCTATTTTTTATTTGATTTTGAATTTGCACCAGTGCTACAGCACTCAGGTGCTGCTTGGAAAGTTGTTCAAAACCATTCCTTAACAGGACGGGGTGCCAACACACTTTGGGTAGGATTGGGCTGTATCGCTGCTGTCCTACAGCACCACATAAGACATTGACTGAAAAGTGGTAAAAGCCACCTTATCCTGTATCCTGAAAAGTCTGGACTTGAAAACCACAACTGTTTTTTTGTGAAGCAGACACATAAAAACACAGTTTGTGATCCTAGAGTTGGTTGCGAGAGTTAAGGTCTCTCTAGCTCCAAGTTAAACTCATCCTTTAAGGTTCCTCTGTGGTCAAGGGTGATGGATTCATCCCATTCAGGAGGAATGGTCTGAAATAGGAGATTCTTCTCTCTCTCCAAGGATTCTTCTCTCCCTTCATTCAGGGGTAACCCAAGCACTATGCTTAGCCTAGCTGACTACATGTTAGATAATTAAAATTTAGACGAGTTAAATCTCACCGTGAGCATACAAAGGTAGTTCCCAACTGAAAGTCAAGGTACCCAGAGAATGATCAGGTTAATACAGAGACACTTGCAACAGTTCCTCAAAGTGTCCCTGAGCACAAAGCCACACATGGGACTTCTGTGAAAGCTGGATGGTGCTTCTACCTTTAGTGCATGTGACAGTTTGTACTTACCAAAGCTGTTTGCTGATTCCCACCATTACATAAGAAGATGCAATGGAAGGGGGGAGAGTGATGATAACATTTAAATTTTACCTCCAAAAGGAAGAGAATTATCTGTTTTTCAGGTCCATAGTGACAAGAAACAACTAAGTGGAGTGGAGGAGATGCTAGAAAAGAACTTTTCTGATAAAAGGGTGACTAGATGCTAAACTAGACTAGGAGGCCATGGAAATTTATTACTAGCGGTTTATCAATAAGAGGTTAAACAAACTTTGTTTTAGCTTGTATAAAGAAACAAGATCAGTTGAGGAAAAATGGATCTGCTTCAAAGTTGCAGAAGGGATTTCCCAACACTGACCTCTGCAGCGAGCAAGAACTCAAAGTAGGAGGCTGTCTTACACAGCTTTGGGGAATGGCTGAACTGATGGCTGGATCTGGGGTGAAATTCTGCATCGTGCTAAGAATGTGTGAATACAAGGGTTGTAACAGAAGTCTGAACAGGTACTGTGTTACTTAACAAGGGCTGCTGAAAAGCCATTTGAGTTAGTTGCGTGCCACAAACCTGGAAAACAGTCAGCCAAGCCCTGTCTGATGTGAATTTACCAACTTGGTAAAACATCTTTTAGAATGAACTTAAAATAGCTAAATATTTGTAAGAATTTCCAGAGAAAAGCACTGAACAGAGGTAGCAGGAAGCGTAAGAATGCAGTGATGGTATAATGTTTGTCTTGCTGTGCATGTGTGTGTGCATCCCTGCCACTGCATCCGCTATAACTATCTGCAGTTGTTGCCTGCCTTGTTTGGGATCTGAACAGGGGCTGTATTTTTAGCTTGACTTCAAACACTGTCAGTGCTTGGCTCTCAGTTGCACAGGCTCTTGCCATTTCTAATATTCATTGTTTGGGACTGGAAAGCCTTATATAGCCTTGAGTTGGAAGATGATGTACTCAGCTTCTACAGTCACAGGAACTGACTGACTGATTTACACCCACTCACTGTTGAGGATTTAGGTAAAGCCTTCAAAAGCCTCTCAGTGTTGTTAAGTAGAAACTGAGAAACTTTTCTAACTTGTACCATATTTAGCAATTTCATATTTTACCTTGTTTCTTTTAGAAGTTCCTTTTAAAAGTGGATTCAACCCAGCGTTTTAAATGGGGCTGTTGTGGTAAGGGATGTGGCATTGTCTGGAAACATTGATTCTTCTCCATTTACTGTAGAGGGAGCCTAGAGGGCTAGCTTAGATTACACATTCATCTTTCAGACTGCTGACATTAGATTAGAGGAATTTGTGTCTTTGCCAGTAGTAAAATCAAACCACGAGGAGAGAAAGTGCCAGAAAACAGATCCACATAAGTTGGTACAGAATGGAAAAACTTAGCTGACTATTAGGAAATACTTACAAGATAGTGCGGCTTAGGCACTACTTCTAAAAGTGAAACACCTACTTTGAGGTTGCAAAGAAACACACACAGCTAATTACAGCTAGGGTTACATCTATGAAACTACTTCTGGGCTGGCTACTTAGTGCATCTGTTCTCATAAAGGCTAGCAGAAGATGGAAACCTGGGTTAAAGTATTGTCTGGCAATGTCAAAAATACGAGACCTTTCTTTCCTCTGTTGACTGCCACTTGTGAGAAATGGCTGCTTTAATAGCCAGTGTGCAAGAGAGGGCTCTTGGACCTGAATTCCACATGGAGGAATGGAGTGTTGTCCAATGCCTACTTTGTTTATAAAGATGTGGAAAGGTATGGCACAAAACCAGCTCCCAGACTGGCCTTTGCAGGCAGAGGAATATGTAGTCTGTGAATTTTCTGTCTTTAGATGTAAACTAGGTACCTGACATCATCAAAACTTAGGTTGTTGTGGGCATGCAGAGGAGAAAGGTATTTAGGTCCTGAGAAAGTTCATTATAGAAACCATGAGTTGATCACCTCCAAGGTGGCACGGCACCTAAAGAGAATTTGAAAATCCAAATTTGGCCTTAGACACAGAGAATAGCAGTGAGGCAATTCTGCAAGGGCTGTGGCCTAGTAGCTGCCCTGTGCAGCCACATGGAGCTTAGCCCAGGGTCACATTTGAGCCCTTAAAAGAGTTCATTTGAGCTACCTGCTACGAATTCCAGGCTGCAGAATCTAAAGGACTTCCGGTTCCCAAATAACAGGTCCCACCAGGTGAGTCTCTGCCAGCCTTGGGGAAGTGACTCACTTCATTGTGTTTTACTACCTGAGTAACGAGCATTTCTACCTATCCGGTAGTGCCAGTTGTGTGGGGACCTTGTCCTGTATGACTACCACAAATGGGACTTTCGCCATGGACGTGGTGGAAATGGACCACCCTTGTCTTGCAAGCATTTCTTTGCAAAGAAGCCAGGAGTAAAGCAGTGCTCACCTTTTGTAAAAACCATTAATTTGTAGACAGAGCGTGAATTGCATGTGTCCTAGGTATAGATGTTTTTTGGAACAAAAGTCTAATCAAGTGTTTTTCCTGAGAGAGTTATTTCATAAATCCTGATATGTTATATGATGCTACTGGTCCTATGTGTTTACTTTCAATTTACATTGTTAGCTCTGTTTATTGCTTTTTATTAAAGTTCATCAAGCAGGTTGTTTTTAAGTCCTGTTATGAGAAAGATGAACACCAACATGTGGAATAACCTAGATAAATAAACCTAAAGTAGTTGAAAGCTTCTATGCTCAGAAGTACCTTATTTGAATTTCTTGCGTGGGAGTATTTACTTGCAAAAGACAGGATATTGATGATCAAACATGCAATTAACTGAAAGGGTTCTGTGTTCTTTGTATTGAACAAAAGTATATTGCAGAAAGGCTCCAGCAGCTTATTTTTTTAACTCTTTTTTCACTCACTTCTTTAAACGAATGAATGCATATGTTGCAATACGCTTTTCCATAAGCTGACAGAATGTAGTCACACGTTTGTTAAACGAAGAAGATCAGCTTTCAATGACTTAAAATCTCATAGAACTGATGATATAAATTGCTTCATCTGCGCAAGCCGATCTGTCCATCTGTTATATTTTATACTGGTTCATTTCTATATTTTAGTCAGAGGGTCATTATGAACATCCTATCAGATCTCCTGTGTAAAACAGTCCATAGCTTAACTAGCACTTTTAAGTCAAGTCTATAGTGTGTGTTGAGCTAGACAATCTCTCAAAAGACATCTCATTCACTTATAAAGCCTAATGGCAGGCCATTTCTGCCTAATATTTACCATTCCATCATGTTTCAGAAATGCTTTTATGTTATCGTTGTCCCTCTGTGCCAGCCATTCTAGTGCACCTGTTTCTTTTTTTCTTTTTATTTTCTTTTTTCCTCCCAGCCCCCTCACAAGTGTCTGTATTCACAGCTTTTGTGTCTGCTTGTATTCTACTCTGCCATCTGACACCCGGTTTCTTTGCTGGGATATACCTCTAGAGTCCCAGTCTTTCACATTTCCTGTTCAGTTGTCATTTTTACCCTACCCTCCACTCCCAGACACAGAGTTACCTTTGTGCTCTTGACATGTCTAGCAGATGTCTTTATCTGACCTGAGTGCTCCCCAGCACCTGTTAGCTTTTTACCAATTCCTATTTTAAATAGCCCTTTCCAGTTCCACCAGTTTTCTTGTTAAGTAACTTGCCTCCACCACACGAAGTACTCCTTTACTTGTATCATCCTTTCCATCCTTATCCCCATCTTATACAGTATTTAGGAAGAGTAACCCTCCTTTTACATATCTTCTGCAAAAACACAGTTTTCCCTGCCAACTGCTGCAAAGTGCAGCCATGAAGAGCGGTTCAGGATAGGATTTGTGCGGCAATTTGAGCCCTAGTGACTGTGTAGGCATACTTGTGTAAGAGATGCATTCTGTACAATGTACTTCTTGCAGGGATAAACTCCATTAGTACTACACTATTAAAGTTTGGACATGACCTAATATTGTAAGGTCCAACAGGTAGGTAGAACTGAAATGGTTCCAGAGAGGATTTAATAACCTGGAAGTCCAAAATTTAAACCATGTCCTTGATAACAAAAGTGTTACTCCCATGATCTTTTAACTCCTCCCCTGTATGTGTGATACAAGATTGTGACCATTAGCAGGCAAATATGGATCCATGGCGAGATACCCCTCAGTCTTGTGATGCACAGAACTACCTCTGATAACCAAGATCTGAGGTCAGAAGATGCTGGATCACAATTGCTGCACCCAAGAGGAGCAATTCGGATAACATATGAAACTAGAATATGACCAGTTGTTGATTTTCCCCAGCCTTTCTAAAGCCTATATGAGAATTACCCAACTTTGTGCACCTCCTAGGAACAGCCAACCAAAATTCTGACCAAAATGGAATTGCCTTCTCTTACAACTGCTCTCCCCCTTCCCAGTGTCGTTGCCTGCTGCTTTTTGCCCATTTTGACCCCCAAGTGAACATCTCCAAACCACTCTGTCTCACACTGCAGATTTTAGTAATGGGGCAATTCAAGCTGGCCCCACATAAAACTTCCCCAGATTCGGTTGTTTTGCTTTTCTTTTGCTTAACTGAACTGCAACCCTTGCACGCTTGGGTCACATCAACGAGGCACGCTTCTCTGCTTGGGAGCTGGTGGTGTAAGTGACAGCTTAGCACATGGAGCAAACTATTTGCTCTGATTAAAAGAGACGAAAACTTTGCTCTTTGAACCGTGTGGTGTGAGCATCTTTTCTAAGAAATGTTTTTTCTTAAGGAGGAAAAGGGTACGTCATCAGCAAACCCATCAACAAATTCTCCCTGTGTGGAAAATGTGATTTCTGCTAAAATCCAGCAGGTGTATTTGAATTTAACAGAAGATGTCAAGGTTCTCTTTTTAAAACGTGTCTCTCAGTAGTCAGTACTGCCAAAGTACAAAAAGGTGTAAGATTTAGTGTGGTGGTATCCAGATGTTTCTGGGCTTTTCCCTTTTTCCTTTCTTTCATTCACAGACTGCCTTGCCTTGTCCCTGAGCTGTCCCATTAGGCAGTGGTTATACTTGGCTGTTAATCTTTGGTAATACATTGTGTGAATGATTTTTTTTTTTTTTTGGTTGGTTGGTTTATGTAGGGGCTATGAATGTTTAATAGAGTGCAAAAGCACATGGGTGTAGGAAAGCACTCAGAGCGGTTGCTTAATTCGTCACTGCACTGTGGCCATTTTAACTGTCTGCGTGGCTACCTCTCCTCAGGATGGGCAGCCTACGGCACATCTGTCCAGGACCTGCAACTGCATTAACCTCGGGATTATGACATCAAGAATGGCATTTGTACAATTAAAAATGTTATCTCACAGGGCAGCCCCTGTTGCCCTCGGCCACCTTTGGGTAAATTGCGTTGTAGGAAAGGTTAAAAAAAGCTGCTGGAACTAATCCTTTTGATGAAACCTTTAACAAGTATGTCAATCTCCTCTGATCTTGGCCCTGGCAGAGTATAGTTGTAGTTAATGTCCTCGGCTCTAACTCACCATCTAAGACCCTCTTTCCTGCCGCATGTTTTCTTCATCAGTTTGTATTTCTGCCAGTCAGTGTCACAAAGCACTTCCTGCTTCATCCCTGCCTGACGGGGTTAAGCCACGCTGATGATCTGCAGTTGTGTGCAGCTTCATTTTTCATAGATTCTTTCTGATAACCATAACATGAACTCTGGAGTATGTGTTAGGAACTGAAAACAGGCCAAGTGTTTTGTATTAGAGCCTGTATTCCCACATTCACCAATTCTCCAAGGGTTGAAAATGCATCAGTGACATGTATGAGAAAAAAAAGGCTGGGACTAAAATCAATTTTCTCCCCTCTTGCCTACATGAAACAAAATTAAAAGCACAATGAGCCTTATTCTTTTTTCATTTACTGCTGAAATTCCTCCGCTGTCTGTGAAGCAACTCTTGTTACACCACTGTAACTGGAAGGAGAATCAACCCTGGTGTCTGCTGCAGATGTTTATACCTTAAAAACCAGGAGCACGCACAGCTCCTCTATCTACTCATTATTTAAAAAGCCAGTAAACATTTTATCTTTATGGGTGAATGTAGACCCCGGAGAACTGCATTAACCAAAACTTGTAACTGGCTCTAAATGAACAATTTGATACTCCCTTATACATGACAGGCTTTCAATATTGTAGTACATATTGTGACCCTAAGCTGTCAGTTTAATGCCTGTGTTAACACAGATCAAAGGATAACTGAAACAAAACATAAAAATATAGCAACAAATAACCTAGTGTGCTTTCTTATCTCCAGCGAGAATTTTATATTAGGCTGGTTTATTTGCTTGGTGTTGCAGAGTCTTCTTTACTTCCGTTGAAAAAAAATCTAGGGTGAAAAGCCACAATAATCCTTCAGATAAAAAGGAAAGAGTTATTTATGCCTGTGCTATTAATAGATGTCTCTTCTTAGAAACCAGCCATTTGTGGTTTTTTTTGTAGCATCAACTTTTCTCCTTGAGATCTCACAGCTTTTTTCACCCCCCCCCCTTTTTTTTTTTTTTTACTGTGATGCAGACCCATGTTAACAATTCTGCCTTCCTGGCTGTCAAAGAGATTTCCTGTGGTCTGTTTTTGGCTGCGCGCTTAGCCAGTTGCCATGTATATCAGGCACTTGTTTAAAAAGTAAACAGCTACAGTCATCATGGACTAAAAAATTAACCCATGACATGCAGGCTTTTACACTTTCTTAGCATGTACCCAAGAGCCACCTGAAGACTCACTGAGAGATGGACAGCCAAGGAGTTGAATGCGTTTGGGGGTGGTTGTTGCCATGAGAAAGGCAAGCCAAGTGTCATCGCCTGAATGCTAAACAGGGGTAACCATGGATTTCCTCATGTGGTTTGGTCCTTTCGTGCTGCTCAGAGAAAGGGATGGAGGAAACACTGCAGGGGTCTTTCTAGCCGGGTACAGAAGGGGACAGTCCCTCCCTCCCTGCCAGCACCAGGCTGTGCAGGTCCCACATGCACCCTTAAGATACGTTAGTTTCATTTTTTCGAAGAACAGATCAGCTATAGATATTTTTCTTAGCATCATTTGAAGAATAGTTGTGGTTTCACAAGTAATTTTTCACAGTAACGTAAGGAAAAGGATCAGTTACTCTAATCTGGTCAGGATGCAGGGGTATGTAGAAACATTCACTAAAAGTAGGTGCCTTTATGCTTAAGAACATAATTACCTTTTTAGTTTTCCCCTCTGCTGCAGTTTTTAAGCAAGATGCCTACTCCTGTTTTAAACATCAGATCACTGTCTGGCTGTTTTGTAGTTCCTAAGTATTAAAAATGTTTTTTGAGGCTTGCCAAGAATGCCATATGAGCGAGTAATGCCATTTGACTTACTGAAGAGCTCTAATGCAACATTAATTCAATGTAACAAACCTCTCAGAGAGCACTAATAGGGCTTCCTTTAAAAGCTGATGAGATACCACATTACAATGTCACAACCATAAAGATTTGCAATGCATTCAGTTTAGGCTGGCTACTTAAATTTAGGCAGTATAGAGATTAATCTGCATAATTATTTGCTTTAAGAGTGAATCAGAGTATGTATTTCCTGCATTAGCCTGTACTTTTAAAGTAAGTGTTTCTGGACATAAATGCCTCTGGTTGCAGTAGCAATGTATGTTAACACATCTTCCACAAACCTCTTATACTTTCTGATACAGAAAACAAAGTATTGATAAATTGTGTTAAGGTCCACAGGTTTTCATCAGCCTCGGAAGACCAAACCTACACAGACTGACATACCGTGGCATGGTACAGAGTAATTTGGAATAGGTCTCATTTGATCTGACTTTAGCTTCAAACGGCTAGTCTCCAGGTGCATGTGCTTCTAGGGGATTATACAGCTCAACTTTAAGTTGAAGGTCTAAGATAGTGGAAAAGGTTCTCATTTGAAGAAGTTTTTTTCTCTCCATCTAAACATGTAACATTAGATGAGAGAGATCTTCATTTTTTTTCTGTCTAGAAATATTGTAAGAAACAGAAGAGTCAATGAGCTCAGAAAAAAAAAAAAAAAGAAAGGCTTTTCTGGGACTAAACTTCTCAAATACACTGAAGAGTTTCAGAATAGCCCATAGACATCTCAAATATGGTTTAGGTAGCCGTAGGGACCCATGTTTGGAAGAATAAGCCATTTGCTGTAGTGCTAGGACACGAGGTAATGGGTTCAAACTTAAACAGGGGAGATTTAGGTTAGATATAAGGAAGAAATTCTTCTCTATGAGGATGGTTAGGCAGTGGAACAGGTTACCCAAGGAAGTTACGAATGTTCCATCCCTGGCAGTGTTCAAGGCCAGGTTGGACAAAGCCTTGGGCAACGTGGTCTGGTGGAAGGTGTCCCTGTCCATGGCAGGAGAGATGATCTTAAGGTTCTTTCCAACCCAAACTATTCTATGAGTCTATGATTGATTTGCACCTGCTGGGGTAGATCTGTGTCATGAAAGGATGGACAGACAGGAAGTGAATTCATGCACTGACTCGTCTTGGCAGCTCCCTGCTGCTCTTTCAGCAACTCTTTTCTTTAGCATTTGTTAGCCTTCCTCTTCTTATATCAGCACAGTTGTAAGCTTTTAGATTCTACATTCACTGAAGTGTACAAGGGAGGCAATCTTTCCCAAAAAATTCCAGCCTGAGAAGTAGAAAACCCAGGTGCTAGGGAAACTCAGTGATTTTTACCATGTCTTCAGAAAATGTCCTTGTGTGGTACTCTGGAGAAAGGCCAGGGAGGTGGGAGAGCTTAGAGTCTTCTCTTGAAGTTTGTCCATGTCTACATGAAGACAACAGGAGTCCTGAAATCCAGGGGATGTCAGGGAGGAAGGGAGGTGGTGATTGTGTGGTGACCAGGAGACCAGGCAGGGGATTGAGAAGATGGGAGTTTAGGTATGTGCTTGGAGAGCAGTTCCCCTTTTCCATTCCCTGTCCAATGCAGAAAGCACATGCAACCCAACCTCTATTAAAACTGAGGGGCCATCCAGAAAATAGGATTTCAATGATTCTCAGTCCAAAGAAAGAGCAGAAAATGAAACTAGGATTTGGAGTTAATGCTGTTCTCAGAGCAACAGGAATGCCTGATTCCAGGGGGGCTTGTGAAAGCACTTCATGTTTAGGGGCCCTTTATGGGATGTGACATGAAATCACTTTCTAAGCTGAAACTGTGTACTTCCAGTGCTGATGAAGATGCCATTGCAAGTCACTCGTTTCACATATTAAGTGGATCAATTATTTTGGCTCTCTGACCTTCCAGTTCCAGGAATGCCCTGGGCTTTTTTGTTCCCAAGCTGTATTTCTTTTAGCACAGACCATGAACTGAATTCATTTCTCTAAGGAACATGAATAAAGTTTGTTTTTCCTAAATTCCTGGCAAACAAGTTGATGAAATCCATATGGATCACAAAGACTGAATGCTTGAGTACAATGTTCCTCATGTGAGCAAACACTTGTCTTCTAAAATAGACGACTTTTAGCTGTGGGGATTATATATATACATATTTGAGATCCGTTCTGTGAGCCATCAGCTAGATTTCAAAAGCATAAGACAGGAAGCTGACTGCTTCTGGAGGTGTTTTCCTTCCTCGTGTTAAACATACGTGCTTTTCAGAGAAGGATTGTTAATTTTAATGTGTTTCATATCTGATAATTAAAGAAAAAATGTTAAAAAGTGTTTTGAAGCTTTCCTTTTAAACCCTAATCCTTCTCAGCCTGAACAGCTGTGAGTTTTAAACTTATTCTTACCATTGTCAAAATCCCTTCAACACACACACACACATGTACACACACATATACCCCCTGTGTCTCCTACTTTGGCCAAGCTGCAGATGATCAAACCTACTGGGATATTGAATCGATCTCTTTTTTATATGTCCTGCACATGTCCATGCCCCAGCATGTCTCCAGCCCACACCTTCCTGGCACAAGACTACCTGAGACATGCTCGAGTGCAGGCTAGCATGGGAAAGTATCTTGGGGACCCACTGAAAGGTTGCAGCGAAGGTGCTTTCTCACACCTCCCAGGCTGTTGAAAGGTAAGCTATGCCCTTCCCTCCTTTTGGAAAAGCAAGGGGGTGACCTGCTTAGCTAATTAAAACTGCTTGTTATTTGTGAAATGAGTAGCAGTGAAATGAATTATCAATCAGCAGAGCTCACCTGTATATACGTAAAACCTATACAGTGCTTACTTATTCCCGTCTGTCAATGAAACATAGCAACTTCAGGTAACATCAGGTGCTAGACCCAATGCCCGCGTCACCCAGTGGGGGACCGGGGCCCTCTTTGGCATCCCCCAAACCCTGCCTGGGGGCTTCCACACCAGCAAGGTGCTTCTTTTAGGGCAGGAGCAAAACTGCATGTTTAGTCCTATTCTCTACTGCCTTATCTCCTCACCTCCTCAAATGATAGAAGTGGCGACAGTCTTAAAGCTCCATGGGAAGTGCATGTGATTGATTGAGAGATCTGAGAGCTAAAAGCATTGGTGGGAGAGTGATGCAGGATGGCTCAATTTGAGAGGCTAGGAGGGTGAGGATCATAGAATCATAGAATGGGCAGGGACACCTCATATTAGACCAGGTTACTCAAGGCCCTGTCCAGCCTGGCCTTGAGCACTGCCAGGGATGGGGCATTCACAACTCTGCAAAATAGAATCATAGAATCAGCTGGGTTGGAAAAGACCTTTAAGATCATCAAGTCCAACTGTTACCCCAGGACTGCAAATTCCACCACTAAACCATGTCACTAAGGGCCTCATCTACATGGTTAAATAAAGAGTAATCTTTTTAGTGTACAGCCCCAGAAACCTTTAAAATGGCTTGAGAGAAGAATAAAAGAAATTAGCAAAATACATGGTTAGAACCAAACCAATTTGTGCTGATGTTTTATTTCCTAAATGTTTATTTTGTAAGTAGAGTGAACAGTGTGTAGTAAAAAAAATTAAATAATTGAGAAAAGTTTTCCTTGGCAAAAAGAAAGCATTTTAAAAGCAGCAGAAGATGAAATGTCAAGGCAGCTGTTGGACTGCAGTCGCTATGGTAATCATAACACAACACTTTGGTTAGTTAGGCACATGGCAGAGACTCTGGGTAAGAGTCCGGGGTTGCTGGTGGTGAAGGGCAGGTTATTGCTTTGTGAGGAAGTCTGAAAAACTCAACACAGATAAGGTTCTGTCGCTTTTAAAGGACAATGTATGCTGAGCTTTCTGCTAAAATGTGTTTGTACACGCATCCTGGCATCTTTTAAAATAAGCCCATCTTAAAATTAGTAACAGTTGAGAGATTTTTGCTAAGATAATGCTTGCAGGACAGGATGATTCCTTTAATGCGGAGTCTGCACATTCTGTGTCTTTCATGTACTTGTATTCACACTACCTTGTGGAACCAGGAAGTCTTCTATTCCTTTTTTCTCTTGTGGGGACAAGAAACTGGAAAGGTCATGGTGTGGATTCATGAGAAAATGCAGGTGTTTGGACACCTAATGTAGGCACATCCAAACTACCTGTGTAGTGAGTTAGGCTCACCCATGTCTCCATTTGTGCAGTTATGACAGCGGCATAAAATGAACATGTTGAAGGCAATGCAGATCTTCCTTTCCTTTTCCTCCTGCTCTCCTCCACTTTCCACAAATCAGATCTGAGCCTTAAATACTGTGCTATTGGATAGAAGTGGACAGTCCTTCCAATCTGTCTTTCAAAGGAAGGAAAGAGGGTTGTTCAGTTTTGAAGACCTGGCTTCCCAACATCAGTAGTGTGTTGAGACCTAGGGAAAGCTCCTGGTGGAGGTGAGCAAGGATATGTCTGCGTGGAGTTCGCATCAACATGTCCTCTGCTACTGAGCTGCTGCTGAGCTGCAAACAAGGATGTTTCAACTCTCTATTTGTGGTTTCTTTTCACACCTTTTGTCAGTTGTGTTTATTTTGACTAGAAACTCGCCCATGATGTGGAGGTTGGGGGGGGGGGAACTGCCTTCTCTGGCATGTGTACACAGCACAGTATGCCTCTGAGGCTATTTGGATGCTGTAAGTACACATCGCCAGTGCAAACAGTACAAATAATGTTACATATTCTTTCAATGTGTTGAAATACATGAATTACCCAGGATGACACATTACCTGTTTATCCTTTGGTCTTTCTAAAAAAAGATAAATCAATATCAGCCAGGGTTTGGTGGTTTTTTTCACATGGGAACCTTGAACAGGAATGACAGTCCTAAATCTGTAGCAGGCTTCCCTAGGTCAGATTTTCTTACCTCCTTCAGAGCTCCTGCTGGTTTTGTGTGGTGCTGCTCTGCACTCTCAGAAGCCACGGATGTTAAAATCAATCCCTTCTCCATTCTGTTTGTCAACTAGAAATCTTCTCTCACCTGTATGAATTCAAGGGTTAATCCCTTCTTTCAGCTGGCACTCACTTTCCTGGGTAGCAGCCGGATTCCTCCACCATTCCCTGCAGCCAGAGCAGCCTGAACACCCTCATCCCAGTGAGCCCCGAGCCTAGTGCAGCCCCCCACTTGTGTGCAAACATCACTGGTTGGACTGCATAGGTCAACTTGCAGGACAGAGACCTCAGCACAGAGCCTGAAAAATCATTTCAGTCCCAAAAGTGCTGGAGTAATACAGTAGTGTAAAGTAATACCTAAACAAACCCAGAAAACCTAGAGGGGAAGAGAATTTAGTCCTGTAATTGCCCTAAGCTTTGCTAATTGTGAGACCACCAGCTGTGATAAAGGAAATTGATTTCATCAGTTGTCAGTCATCTTCCTATTATTAATGATGAGAAGTTCAAGTCTCCTCCAGACAAGGCAAAGTCCTGCTCTGCTCTGCTCCTCTCTGTCATGCTGAAAGCTCTGGCTATAGCAAATCCCTGTGTGTTATATGAGGAGCTTTCTCTCTCCTTGGTTGTTTCTCTTGCTGGGATCATGCTGAGATGAGTCCTTGTCCTGACAACATCACTTGGAAGTTTCTTGTCAAGCTTGTTCCTTCATCCCTTTGCTTATTAACTAATATGTCTGACTTCTAGGGCAGAATTTGTCTGTGCTGTGGCTAAACTGGTTTCTGTTAGCTATGTTACCCTAAGAGGGTATTGCTCAATATAATGGGTAGTACAGAGACGCAGGACAATGCAGACTGCTTCTAAGGGGAAAAAAAAGGCATGCTTCTTTCAATTTTGTATGAAATTGAATTAAAATTAGCCATATTGTTAGTTAGGGTTGTTTTTATTTTTGTTTGATGATACAGCAGGGAATGTTCCTTGCCACCTCTCCTTAACTCCAGTGCAAAACTAAGTGTTAAAAAAGCTGTTGAAAGATGGAATTTTATCAGAAGGGAACTTGAAATTTTGCTGGCTGTGTATCCATCAATTATTGCTTGTTAGCATTTCACTTCCAGATAGATGTGTATTGACAAGCCTTGGTACTGCTCTTGGAAAAATGAGGGAGCTCTTAAAAATAATCAAAAAAGAATGAAAAAGAAAACCAGAACAGACATGTCCTTCTTCCTCTTCATTCTAAGCAAATGGTTCTGGCAACATTATTCCAGCAGTGCTGATTGGATCTGTACAGAGGAAAAAGCTGTTTAAACTGTCAGCACTGAACTTTATTTTCAGGTGAAATGGATCATTTTAAAATGTATTGAAGGAACATTGTGGAAAGAAATGTTTTGGGGTCAGATGAGAGGTTTTTCTCAAATGTTGGCTTCTGGCTTGCTTCTTTCTGTCAGCTGTATTCAGACTCGTCCATCTAATGTTTGGACACCAGAAGCAGGCCACATGAACCCCACCCCTACAGTCTGACAGAAGAACTGGTACTGCAGTACATAAGTGCTGCATTTAATCAATGTTGTTAGATGCATAAAGAATGGGGTCATGCATCTTTAGTACCTCAAGCAAAAACACTGTGGACTCTGGCATGGGAGAATGACAAGAGTGGAATGAAAGTATAAAGCGGGGCCTTGGGATCCACGCTGACTGTAGTACTACTAGTTGATTTTGAACATTAGTTAAGACTTGTGAATGATGACCTGTGGAATTCACTACTTTGTGAAAAACTTGTCTTCTAATCACAAAGGCCCAGTGTCTTGGAGAATCTAAAAATCTTTTAAAATCCTGTTTGCATCATGGCTTTTTGAGTAAAAATGTAAATTTTGTGAAAAATTATATGAAGGAAATAGATGGTATGCTCCAGAATGGAACATATGGATGGTAAGCCGAATGGGGAACTAGTGAGCTGGGGTAGAAGAGATGAAGGTTAGTAGGTGGAAAGGAAGTATTGCAGAAGGATAGTAAGAGTGGAAGACAGCAGAGAGGAGAAGAGGAATGGGAGGAATCGGGAGGCAGATGGCTGGGTACAAAACCTCACTGGAACCCAGCCTTGAACAAGAGCTGGTCCTGCAAAAATCACCTACACCCTCAATGTGCAAAGGAGGTTGCACACAGGCTTGAGCCTTGTGTTTGCTGCAGCAGCAGCAGCAAACATGTTCTTCAAAGGTACCCACCAAAGAAACCCGAAAGGAAACTGGGAATTGAGTTCTGCCTTTTATCATGTGCAGAAAGGTTCTCCGGAAAGCACATGTAATGAGTGCTGCCCGGTTCCAGGAAGAGTGTTCTGGCAAGAAGGAGAACACTGCTTGTTGTACTTTCTCATCACTCTGTGACTTTGATACGTTTTATTATTTTAAACACTTGTGTTATTTAAAACCTCTTATAATTACGCAGTTTTCTAGAGGCATGCTTATAGCTTTTGCCGAACAGTCTTGGGTAGATCCTGAAGCAATTATTTAGTAAATCCTGTGAAATACTATATTGTAGAAGCACTCTATGGGTTACTTACAGCACAATAACTGTGGGAATGTACATAACTTGCTAGCTTACTGCCTCTTTATACATGCAGCAGGAAATGGCAGTTCCAAAAGGACAATACAAGGGGCAGTAGTGCAGGACCTGTCAGATCCGTCTTGCTCCACAGTCACTACCTGAGCATTGTTCTCAACCTGAGGTAATGCCTAGTACTACTGAAGTCCAGCTGGGATACAGTGGTCAGGGAACAGAAACGTCAGTTGTTAGCATTGATGAATGACTCTTTGAATTGAATTAATATTCATTAGCTTTTTAGATACAATTGAAACAGTTATAGATTGAGTTAGATGTGCTAAAAAGCAATAAACCAAAAATTAAAAGCCATTTCCAGACTTTTTTGTTTTCATTTCCACTTTGGGATATGTGGCATAATTTCTTCTCTCTAGAAACCTCTTGTGGAACATCTCTCTGCACTGTGTATTTTACAGGGTTTTTTTTTTTTTGTTCTGTTGTGAAAACTTGAAGTGGCGCGAAACAAGTACAGCATGTGAGTGTAGGCAGCTTGCTGTGCCTCTGCCTCTCCAGACATGCCACCCCTTACAGGCAAGCACCCTGGTGTCCAATTGAAGAACGTCTGCGGGGGAAAGCAGATATTTTTAGAAGCACCCTCCAGCAGCAAACTGTTCATTGCCAGTTTACCTCTATGTTTAAACAATAATCAAGCACTTCCACTCTCAGTTGGTGATTCACAGTAATTTTGTCCTATACAGGCTCTAGATTAGGTGAAGGCAGCTGCACATACTTGATCAGACTCTCACATCAGTTGAATTCTGACAGGCTGGCACTGTCCTGCTTTAGCACTATCCTTCATGCATACAAATATTCTGGCATGAGGGTTTTCTAAACTACATGGCTGAGGCTGACCAGCATGGGAACCCTGCTACTGGAGAGAATAAGTGCCCTGCCTATGAGGTTCAGGCTATTTTGTTTCCCATTCAAGTCGCGCTGGAAACGCAATATATCCAGTTAATCTTCAACAGGCGATCTCAGACGTTATAGATGCACTTATACCTTGTGATGAATTACTTCAGTGTTTGGCAAATATTAAATAACATTCTTTTGTTGACATGGAAGTGTGACCTGTAGGCTGCAGCTGGTCCCAGTGTTCGATGCTGTTTGCGTCCTGCCGTCTGGCTCTTCCTCCCTCTGTTCTCTCGCTATTGAGGCGCAGCTGGTTTACGTCCATCACAATCAATGGAAGGACATTTCCGAGGTGGTAATTGCTGAGAGGATCTGGTGCCGATGGCTTCTGGAGCTGCCAATCTGAGGAGCAGCTTTTGGCTCCTGCTGTGTACAGTATGTCTGCACTTTGACCATTTATCTCACTTTACATACTTGAACTGAAAGAAAGGTTTGTGCAAGCACTTGCTGCTCATTCCCTGGCATGTCTTTCTCTCCCTTGTCTCCTCCCTCCCTCTCTTGCATGTTATCAGCTATTGCAACAGCACTAAAATGTGTCAAATAAGGTGAATGCTATTGTCTAGTTCTGAAGTAATGCTTCACAAGGGCTCCATTCAAAATGTGACTTTGAAATAATCACTGGCTCACAATTATGGGAAAAGATATATAATTATACTGGCTACATTCTAACTGAGTGCTGAAGGTCCTAATTGTCAAACTTTGGTCTTTCAATGCAGCTGCAGAAAATTTATTTAGGCATTTTCATAGGTGATTCTAAGCTCGAAAGTTGGTCAATACTCTTTAGAAGATAGAGAAGGTGGAAAAACAATGAAATCAGTCTGCTGCTGTAAGTGATTGAATCGCTTCATTTTAAGATATCAGCTGATAAAAACTGAGTGGGATCCAGCTGGTGAAACCCTGCTTATGTTGGGACTTAGGTTCCTAAAAGCCACTCAATTTTCAGTCTTGCTTAATCCTGGAGGCATCTAAATTCACTAAGCCACTAAACCTCACTACCTAGTTGAAAGCTCCTTTGGTTCCTGGTTTTATTCACCTGCAAATTCTCAGATTGCTCTTGCTAGGAAATGGGTGTCTGTCTCTCTGTCTGTCTGTCTGTCACCAAAAGCAGTTTGGGACTCAAGCTGAGGAGGACAGGCACTCAAATACTTCCCAAGCCCCTTGGAAAAGAAAATTAAAAATGAGATTTCATCAAACCAATGCTTACTTTCATTTGACAGAATGACACTGCCCATGTGTTGCTGATTAGTCGAGTGTCTAGCATGCTGACAGAAGAAAGGAGATGCTGGGTGATTAGCACACTGACAGAAAACTGACAACAGAACAGAAATGATATTTAGCATCTTTATTTCATCCAAAGAGTTGTGGAGCCCTTAGAGCTCTTAATGGAGCCTAGCTGGACAGCTTACTGCAGTGCACACTCCCTTTATGTTAGGTTATCAGTGGATAAAGAAGAAAAACAGCCTTGGGAGCTGGGATCAGAACAGCAGGTTTCTATCCTTTCCGCTTCAATTTCTCAATTTTTTACCAAGCTGCACAGACACTGTATTGAAGAAAGCTCCTAAAATAGAAATGTTACCCTTTTGCCTTGCTTTGCCTTGCCATGCCTTGCCTTCCCTTCCCTTCCTTTCTCTTCTCTTCCTTTCCTTCTCCTCTTTCTCAGTCCCATTCTTTCCCTTTGTTTCATGCGTTTTGATTTTAGCCAGTTGCTACTCTCCATCACAAATTTCATGGCCCTGCTCTCTCCTCTGCTCTTCAGTTCATGTATATTTGTACAGCGAGGAATGCTGTCTTCCTACTTTGGCATCTTCTTTGTTTAGCTCACCTGTTAGTCAAGACTGTTCACATCCGTTTGCTTCTCAGGCTCCATGGAGACTGCATATAAATCCAAAGAGAGGTGACAAAGACATCATAAAAAGGTGTGTTTGCTTCAAGACAGATATTGAGAAATATCTGATATGTAGCCACCAGGTAAGTGGAAGTAAACATCCTCCTGGCTCTACGGGATAAAGAAAGTTCACAATAATCTCTCTTATTTCTTATCTCATGCCTTCAGTGAAGTGTTGCCAGATGGCAAGAACTGTAGCCAACACCCCCTCTCCTCCATTCTATTTTATTCCTCACCATTTTCATCACTGGCATTTCATATCTGATCTGTACTAGGTGTAGGATGGATAACATCACTCTTTACTTTGCAGAAGACTGCACCTATGGTGATCTGCAGAAGCCTTGGTCTATGTATGCCAGACTCCTCTGTCTGGCTGTGTTATGGTACACATATAAATATTGTCACTTGGTATTTGGAGGAAGGAAAAAGAGGGTGTCAGTCTCTTCCCCTCTTTTACACTCCATGCCTGGGTGTGCACAACTCAGCTTTGCAAGGATGAACCTCAGAAGGAAGGAGGTCAGCTCATGGCTGTGTCTGGTTCTGCTGTGGAAATCCATTCCTGATTCAGTTTCTTGCACATGGACAAAAAGAAAACATTTTGGAATGACTTCCTGACTCAAAACTGCTCAATTACTGAAATGTGGCAGAATAATATGAAAGCTTATTGGTGATTAATTCAAAAACTAACAGAAATACTTCCATGGAGCAATCAATTTCCAATTATTATTCAATTATAGATGTTAAAAATCTCTCCTAAAGCATATTCTTAAGATGAAATATTTTCAAAACAAGAGGAGAAAATGTGTTCAAAGAGCTTCCATGCTGACTTGTAAGCAGTGTCCGGCAGCTTTTTATGGCAGCAGGTGGTCACAAATAGAGAATGACAGAGCAAGTCAAGCACAGTACCAATGATAGCCAAACTGGTATTCAATAAGGCACGTAAATAACTGATAAAAATGCTTGCCTTTTAAAAATTTAATGGAAATGTGCTTTATTCCTGTTTTCAATAGGACAGAGCAGACTTCAATTCAAAGACCTTCAATATGATCTGGGACAGCTTTGTTCCACAATTTTGTTGAATTATTATAGAAAATTTCTATTTTCCTAAAGTTTTATAGCAGCAGGTGCTTAAGCGGAGAAAACATCACAGAGAGAACACTTACAGGATTTCCTACTGAGTAGGACTCACCTAAGGGAGTAGAAATGTTTGCCTTTATTTGCAAGATATGAAAATTTTTAATATAAATATGAATATAAATTAAAAGCAAACAGACAAACAAAACATTCTAGGATTCATTCACGAGAAAGGTGAATAGACTTTTAAAAAAGAGACAGATATCATTCAAGGTTTAAATACTGCTAAACTGCAATACAGTTCTACAGAATTTACTGTGGCCAACACAGTTCTCAAAAGAATCATTGTGCTTATCCTAAACAACAAAAAAAAATTTACAAAGAAGAGTATGGTATGTTTGTCTGTTGGTTAAAAGAATAAACCCCTTAAATGACAACACATTTGCAAAACTGCAGTAACAGCAAAGGAACTGTAGGAATTGATCTTTCCATTTGCACCGAACAACAGTAGATGGATCAGCCTATTTGAGCTCCTTGTGGGGGGAAAAAAAAAAAGGTAAAAAAAAAAAAAGGCAGCTTATTCATAAATTTGTGCATTTCAGTTTTATTTCCAGGGGTAAACAGTGGAATTCTATATCAAACAGCAATGTCCATTGCATTGCAGCCTTGAGGCCTAAACCCAGACATTTGAATGTTGCGTGAGCATTGGGATGTAGATATGAGTGATGTGAATGAACACGCAGACAAACTAGAGAATAGACTCTGCCAGTCATCACGCTGGGCTGAATAACACTAAGATATTCAAAATGACACCTTCAGAATGGATTCAAAAACCTATACCAGGTAATGAGGACAAAAGGGAAATAGTCACGGATGAATGCATGAATGCAGGAGTCAAGTTTGTCAAATTCAGTTTACAGTCACAACATTCTTTGGCAATGACTTTATGTGTTAAGGAAACTGCATGCACTGCACAGTTTGGGCATCGAGAAATACTATACACACACACATATAATATCAAAGGGCAAAAAATTGCAAGAGCAGAAGGTAAAAAAACCCCAAAACTGTACTGCATGGTACCAAAGGTCTTTTTATCCCCGTTTTCTCTCTCGTGTGAACAGATGAATATAATTGCTACATTGGCCCCTCTCACTGTTTCTGATGCTGTTGTATCTGGGCTGAGGATGAGGAGGGCTAAGGTCCTTCAGAACTCCATTAACTCCTCTTCCACCCCTTGCCACATGTCGCCCAATTCTTGAGGGCTGTGTAAACCTACAGCTTCCCACTCCCCTGGAAACACTGGGGCATAGATCAGCCACATGCCACTGATTTTCCCACCACATCTTTAGGCATAATTTTGGGGCAACCCCTGTCATCTGATACAGGGAGGGTGGCTGTGCTCCTGCCACTGGACACAGATGGCGGTCCATCGAATCCTCCAGTTCCCATCACCCCATCATCTTGTTCAGAAGTTAAGTATGCAGTAAATGAGTTTCTTGGAGAGTTATCAAGATTTTCTTGACACAGACTTCTCAGAGAAAGTTGGGTAACCAAATGCAGGGAAAAAAAGTATTATGTTCTCTTCAACTTCCGTTTTTCTCAAGTCAAGAAATACACCTTCACTTTTAGACAAACGGGACTAAATTATAAGGTTATTGGTCAAGTTCCGTAAGTTTCTGCAAAAAGTTTTTATGTTTTGTTTGACCTGTTCGTGCATTTGCAGCTACATCCCAAGTACAAAGAGGCTGTTTCCCTTGTAGCCCTTTCGTAGAAGAAACTTTGAGTGTTGCTGAAGGTGGTTTCTGAGCCTGTACTAAGAATAGTTTGTCTTACATACGTAAGTTTCAGCATTAATCTTATTAGTGTTTTATCAAGCTTCTTTATTATCCAGTGTCAATAATGTTTCTTGCAAAAAATTTTATTTTAAAATACAGTGTATACTATATACTTCACTCTTCCTTATCATAACACTTTATATTCCTCCTATACTGCATGGCAATTTTTCTTATTTAATATATGCCAGAAAAAGCTGAAAAAGTACTTTCTAGCCTACCAAAGCAGTATTTTGAACCCCTACCCCAACTTTAAGTGCTTTGACTCACATCTCTGAAGTGTGAGCAGAGAAATAGAAAACGCTATGTGGGAGGTACATTTGGTTTGCAAAATTCTTTAAAACTCAACCAGCGAGAAAAGGCTGATTCTCCAATTACTGTGTTCACCAAGTACTCTTGCACTGCACCAGGTTTTGATGCACTGTCTGAAAATGAATTAAATTGAGAAAGACAAACCCACATTTGAAATGTTTTTACTGTTTAATAGAAAGAACCGGAACTGAGCCTCTAGAATTCCCCGTTCAAAATATTTAGTGTTCACATAAGGCTATATTCTGATCTTATTATTCATACCAAGCAGTGAAATCTCTGACTGTTCCCTTTACATTTTTTTCATTTTGGTTAATAAGTTTCCTGATCAGAGGTATGAGAAACAAGATTTTTACATTAAAAACATATTACAGATGTTTAAGGGTTTTTTTACTTTCCTTTTTCATTTTCTTTCACTGTTTTTCATTTTCTTTATTTTTAACCCACAAAATTAGACTTACAAAAGTAATCCTCACAACCAGAAGGTATTATTTCTTACAGTCGGACAACTTTGCTGGAAGGAGAACATCATGTTTCATAAACTAAATATTTCATTTTTATGCCCTGAAATACAGCATCTCACCTGCTTGGCTAAAATAAATAATTAACACCATGAGTTCATAAATAACTTGAATAACATTCTTTCTGAAAGTATTTTTTTATATAGTCCAGTCAGGCTGAATTCAAAACATTCTTCTAGCTCTAAAAATATACATACTCATGGTTTCTCCTGTTACAGATTGGTTATTACACTTGATACTAATGTCTACACACTAGCAGCTCCAACGCGGAATTTTCTAAGAAAGAAACACATTCGTTTATCTTTGGCTCAGATTTAAACACAATAACACTGGTTAATAACTGCCTAGTTGTGCTTGCTCTCTAAAATACATAGAGCATTTTCTGTCCTATGCTATGATAACTGAAAAAATAAATAGTAGTAACACTGATTAACTCTGATGGTGACTAGATGGGGCTAGAGTGTGCAATTTAATGAACTCTTCATGAATATGCTTCTTTACATTTTTGAGACTTAAATCCATTTTCTTCTTTGCTCCTAAGGACTGTTTCATTCAACCCTTTTGCATACTTATTTCCAGAAAAATTCCTTCAGAATTATGAAAGCCGTAATTTCCATAATTTCATTTTTAAAAGAAAAATCAAACAAAAATAAGCGTGAAAGTTTATCTTGAGATTTTGTTCCCAGCCTCTTTGAAATAGCAGTCATTTTCTGCTCGCAAATAGCGTGGATGAATACAGTTAGGGCCACCTTTCTACTTAAAAGTGATTTCAACATGCTCAGTGTAACATCTTCACATTGAGAGTCCTTGTCTAGCAAAATAGCAGGTATTACCTAGTATTTTCATTAAGTTATTTCTGGTTTTCTTCTAAGAGCACTGAAAAATCTGTGATCTGAAAACAAAAGAAAAATAAACATGCTTGTGGATCTTTGGTCACAGGGGGAAGCCTGGGAATTTCCAATTCAGCTCCCATTAAAGAAATTCAGTAAATATGAAAGCTTTAAGTGAGTGTTTAGTCAAAGGATAGACCATGTTTGAATGGTAGTGTACTGCCATATCAAGAAAATTCAGGGTCACTCCTGAGTGAAAATGGTTTGCAAGCTCTTCTACTGGCATTGGAAATGATTAATCTACTGTGTTATAAATGTGTTTCCTAATCCCTGTTCCCTCAGTTGTTATACCAAGTGAAACATAGAGGTAACAATAACTAGCAATTATCAGTGAGAGTTCAACAAACCTATGAACAATGTTGGTTCCCATTCCACATCCCTTCTGGAACAAGAGGCAGCTTGCGGTGTGTCTGATTTTGGACTTTACACACATTCGTTAGTTGGATTGGAAGGACAAACCAAATAGCCAGGGTAACAGATGATCTTCATCATCCTTTATTGCAAAATCCGGATGGAAGATGAGTGGATAAATGGAGTAAAAAAGAAGACTTATAGACTGTCTTGCTCATGGACTCGAGTTCTGAATGAGGAGGGATTAACGAACATTTCTGTAGCACGCATCTCATTGTCTAACATGGCTTTATCCTCATATCACCCTCCTGGTAGAAAGAAAAGTAGCAACCATGATCATGAAGAATGTTACCTCTCCCATAGGCAAGTTCTGCAACGAAAATCTACCCGGGAAGTGATGAAACTACTGTGAGATCCAGCAGGTCCCGTGCCATGACCAAGAAAAATTCTGGCTAACATCCATCTGCCATTTAGATGTGCCTTGATGTGCCGTGTGGTATAGCATGGTTTTCCTATCAGTCCTAGTCTTTTCTAGGCAGTTGTAATTTCATTAGTTCAAGTTACGTCATGTCTGAGGGCACAGTTGTCTGAACTTGGAGCTGCTGCCTTTAAGTACCTTACTGCACAATTACCTCAGTGACATTGATATCCCTCCTTCCTGGGGTATGGAGAAAGGCTATTTGTAAATTGGGTTCACTTACACTGCTAGGAAAAAAAAAAGGCTGCCTCTTCTTCATCAATATATCAATGTGTATTTTTATCACATTGATAAGATCTACGCCCCCTTCCCAAGCTTTCTCTTCTCCAGGCTGAACAGTAGCAGCTCTCTCAGATATGAAAGATAGTTCTAGCCCTTATTTGATTTCATGGCCCTTTGTTGGACTACTTCAGGCATGTCCATATCTCGTACTGAGGAGCCCAGAACTGGACACAGTTCTGCAGACCCAACCTTACCAGTGCTGAGTAGAGAGGAAGGATCACCTCCCTCGAACTTCTGGCAATGTCCTTCTAATGCAGCCCAGGAGTCTGCCTCCTTTGCTGCAAGAATGCGTTGCTGGCTGATGGTCAGTTTGGACCCTGAAGTCATGAGATGAGTTGACCCTGGCTGGATGCCAGATGCCCACCAAAGCTGCTCTATCAGCTAGACAAGGGACAGGAAGTATAACAAAGTGCTTGTGGGTTGAGATAAGGACAGGGAGAGATCACTCACCAATTACTGTCACAGGCAAAAACTTGGCTTTGACTTGGGAAAGTGAATTTAACTTATTACTAATCAAATCAGAGTAGGATTAGGATAAAATACAAACCAAAATCTTAAAACACCTTCTCCCACCCCTTCCATTCTTCTCAGACTTAACTTTACCTCCTCCCTGTCAGTGGCACAGGGGGACAGGGAATGGGTCCATGTATCAACAGCTAAAGCCATGTACATTTTTATAACGTAAGACCATAAACAAAATTATTTGCCTTTTTAAGTGCTTAGGTTTTGGTTAAGACATGTACAAACACCTGATTTGCTCTTTTTCCTGTCCTGCTGCCTGAGAACTGTGCTAATCACAGTCTGTGAAGGCCCCTGTGGATAAGTAAGGATTGAGGCTCCTGCACTAAATATTGTTACTTTTCAATGATCTTTTCATTGTATCTCTTTCCCAGCTTTGCACTGTAATGGCTACACTCCTGTGTCTGTTCTTTTTCTGTTCAGTCAAGCAGGCCATGGTGGTCCTCACCTTACTGCAGTCCATCTTATTTCCCCAAAGTGTTGCTCTTATTTGATGGAATTTCTATATTTTGTTTATTACAAACTTTTAATTTTGTTTAACAGAATTTCTCTGTCTCCTTCCAAACCTGCTCAGATTCACTGGTTATAGTCCTCAATTATCTTTCCTTACGGTAAACATGCTATTTACATAGACCTTAATAGTCTCCTTACCATCAAAACATTTACTCTATTTTCATTGAAATACACTTGTTACCAAATACAAGCCAGATGGTGGCTTATTTTTCCAAAAGATAACATTTAATATAGACAAATATGCTGTTATGTCTCCAAGTGTAGAAAAATATTTGATCTCAATGATATCTCTCAAAAAATTTACTTTGCAGAGAATACGTTATCTTTTCGTACATTTATTTGTCATTCTGTATCTATGCAAGTGAATATGTTTATCTTTTCTCCCTATAGTGGTTGTTTTTTGTCTCCTTCACTTACTGTCTGATTTGTAGAGAAATTAATCTTCCTCTGATTTTGCATAAAGGGAACTTCACAATGGCTAGTCTAAAAACTCAGGTTGGGATTTTACTCCGTTTTTAACACTGAACAGGTGGGAGCTTACTCATAGCTTAATGAATGATGTTGCTTTCCAAAGGTTTTATTCACATCCACTATATAAATTCCCCTTATGGGTATAAATCCAACTTTGAAAGATGCCTGAATTTTATCTGGTTTATTTCTTCAGCTTGGAGTCTTCTTGCAGTGTTAGTGGTGTTGTCTCTGACTTTATATAACCCTGTGCATCTCTCCGGCTTAAAATTAATGATATTCCACTTGCTTTCATGATCTACTGATGTTCTGCTGTGACATAAGCAAATACCCCACTTAAGAAAGGTCATTTAAGGTAGTGCTTGTGTTGCCATCTTCTTTGTCTAAGCAATGAATGTCCTGCTGGCATTTGGACAGTTTTGCAAAATAATGCGCTCTGTTGCAATCCCAGATTTTCTCTTTAAGTGCCAGGATTTTCTAGGCTCATTGGTCAGCATGTGTTAAGCACGCTGTGTTTTAGGGACATAGGCAAACTCAAGGGGCTCTGAAGTAACTCAGTGACATATGACAAGTGGACATGGTGTTCTCCAGAGTGGCTAAAGCTGCACAGCGTGGATATATGCTATTTGCAACATTTTGTGCCATGTGGCAGTAGGCATAGGCACCACTCTCTGACAACAATGTATTTAACGGTGTTGTTTGTTTATCTACCATATTAGCTGATGAAGGGCTGGCAGCTTTCAGGTTCAGCTCCCCAGCAATCCACTTCATAGCCTATCAGCAAGGCAAGCAAAAGGACAGGAACAAAAAGTCAGCTTTTGGATGGAAACTTTCAGAATCAGCACATTATGAAACTCACGTGTGCTTCTTCACTGTTTTGTCAGCCTCATATAATTTCTGAGAAATATTTCGCTTCTGATAAGTCTCCTGTCTCCATCCAGAAAGTTCCATTGAAACATTTCTAACAAGTCATATGCATGGCTATAATTTCAGAGGTCTACACATAAAAAAGGATTTTTTAAAGCCAGGGTTTGTTAGAAACTTAGAGTCAAAGTCCATTTCTATCTCACGGAGATGGCAAAAGACCGTTGACATGAAAGATTAAACCAGAGAAACTGAAAAGAAGATGAACAATCACACAATATTACTTATCATGTTAAACTGTGGCATGAGTTTGTCAGCCTACCAGAGGACTGCCTATGGATATTTTTACGTATTTATAATTAAACTTTCATTTTGAAGTGATGTTTTATTTTTCAGTTAAAGTGGTGACCTAAACTTAATAAACACCAAGAAAAATATAAAAAAAGATAAAAAGGTAAAAAAGTGGATGGCAAGTTGTCTAAACTATGAAATAAATATTGTTTTTCCTTGGGAACGTAAGTATTCTATATTGGTTCAAAAATCTTCTTTCAAAAGCTTGGTTGGTTATTTTGCAAAAATGTCTGAATTTGATTATTTGGTTCTTTCAGAACTATTCTTACTTTCTCATTCTCTGTTACTTTTTGTTATTTTACTGCACAAAAATATGAATATTCATGCAGTTCTTTTCTGAGATGACTGTTATTTGTCTATGTATGTTGCAGTCCTAACCAGAAAAAGCTGAGATTGCCTCTTTCACTAGGAAAATACTAGTACTACAAAAAAATAGTAAGAAGCCCTTTAAAGAAAAAAAAAAAATCCAAAACAAAATGTGAAGCCATTCAGACAAAAGGGAAAGTTATTGAGACAAATTAAAAAAAAAAAAAAAAATCCAGCAATTATGACCACTTCTCTTACTTGATACTAGATTTTCTTAAGGATACCTTCCTTTTCAGTACAATTCATATTGTATATGAATATGAATATGATAACTCCCTCCTTTGCATACCAAAATTGTTAACGAAGGATCTACTGTTAAATTCTAATTCCAGATGTCAAAGCCTTTGTTGCTTCTCTTTCCAACCTGAACAAAGTTTTCTACACCTAAAGGCTTATCTAATTCTTCTACCCACATCCGTTGATCAACGAAATATTACGTCTGCCTGCAAATATTGTCCTACCTGTATTTTTGCTGTTATTATTTCAGCAAGATACTACTTTTGAGAGATATACTCTAGACAGTATTTTGGAGATCCTCTTTCTCCACTGTCTATAGGGGAATTCAGGGGACACTAATCTCTTCCTAAATTTAGGCACTTCATTAAGTAATTCGAGACTAATCTGTGCAAGATATCTACTTAAATCTTGTTTCTCGCTGCCTTACCAGGTAACCAACTATTCAAGCAACTCTAAAGATGTCTATGTCATGTGGTCAATACAGCAAAATCCACACCATCAAAGTCAGAACATAGCATTGATTTCACTTCAGTTTTTAGACGTGTAGCTTTTAGATTGCTGAATATCCTTCCGCAGAAAGAATTCTGAATGCTGAACTTTATCTAGGGGCTCCTTGTCACCAGAGACACTAATGGGAGGATGCCTCAGCCTCTGGGGACCTGCTGTCTCACACCATTGTGTTGCAGCTTCCAGGCGCACATTGCATCCAAAAGAGGGTGAAACCAGTGAATGCTGTCCTGTGTAATTTGTCATAGTCACTAAAAAAACTCTTTCTTGTGATATTCTGTGCAGACTCTCTTGAAGCATGTAAAAACCCCACTGCTGCTCCATGCCCTGAAATTTCTTCCGTGGCAGTGCTGGAAAACTATTTGTGCAATCTTTCAGGGGCTCTGTGAGGTTCTGCTTTCTCTCATACTGGTGCCCGTCTGGGTGCTGAGCGAAGTCAAAGGAAACTGTAAAAGGAAAGGCTGCAGGACTTAACAGGAAAGGTAAGACAATGGCACAGATAAGAGCTTCAGGTTCTCAGCTTCAAAGGAGTTCAGATAACAATGGCTAGGCCATCAAGGGATGGGAAGCATTTGCCTGTCTGGGTCCATCTTTTCTGGAATCAAAAGACATGGAAAAACCTCAAAGACCCTTGAAAAGGGAGGGGACTCAGGAGAGTCCCCAGATTGTGCCAGTGAAAAAACGCTGGTGGGCTCCCATCTCCCAAATTAAAGGAGGGAGTAGGCCACTTCTTTTGACACAGAAATTGGGAATAAAACAGGCATTCCTTTTGATAGTGAGGAGAAAACTTGGTAGATAATACATGTGGGTAACATAATTTGAAAAATTATTTTCACATTACTGCATTCCTTCTGGCAAAAAAACAAATGTTTTGCTTTCCATTACAAATGTTTTCCTTATTACTGTAGGAGATATTCAGGCTTTGGGAACACAGCTCTTTAAATGGCCCAGACTAGTTATATCTGTCTCTTATTCATAGCTAAGAGGATGATAATATGTCAGAAAATGTATCTTAGATACTTCTCTAAGAATGGGCTCAATGAAGCCCATCATTTTTGAGGGTGCATTTAGAAATATTTGGTAGTTTCTTACACCATGCATAGTAGTAAGAAGATCAGGTAGACCACATTCTGACAGAATATTTGTTTTTCCCTTGGGAGACTCCTCCCCTGAACACAAATATTGTGGTCATCAGAGCCACTTGCCCAGCATGCAGAGCATTTACTGCTTTCCCATAGATGTCTGCAGCCCATGTGCTAGCTGACTGCACTGGAACTATTGATCATGAAAGCATATGAGCAAGAACAAAATTTTTCATATTGTCAGGAAGCTCTGTTTGGGCTTGTGGTAGCTATTACAGGAACATGTCACAGGTGTTGTGGTTTTCAAGCATTCAGGATTTGCTGATTGACTTTTTAGCAGTTGTTCACAATCATAATATATCACCTTTCCTTCTCCAGCTCTTGTTTTAGCGCATCTCTGTAAAGTATTTCAGTCGGAGTTAGTAAACTTCGACTAATTCTGTAGTCAGTGGGAAGAAACAGGTATCTTCAAAACATACTCATCATACATCTGTTGATGGATGAGACAACATAACTTCAGGAGCTGTGTATGTCTTTACATTGACAATAGAGGGGGAGTTGGTTTACTGACTGAATTTTCTTATGCTTTATTACTTATCAATATGTTAATTGAAATATCTCAAATATATATGTGATATTAGAGACCTGCAAACCATGATCCACAAGAACTTTTCTAATCATTGTTTATTTTTAATCTTAAGAAGAAAATACTGAAACCATATGTTTTCATCCTGAATAATTAAATAGTAGCTGCAAAGAGGAAAATGACATATTCTTTCAATAGTCAATTGGGTTGGGAAAATAATAGCTGCCTAACATTGCTGCAGGGTGTATTTAGGTTGTATCTGAAGAAAAACAATTATAGTTATCAATTAAATAAGCAGCCAATGGAGACTATGGGATCTCTGTCCATGTAGGTTTTTGAAAACTGGATAGACAAACATCTGTGAGGAGTAGTGAGCATTTGTCATGCATGATCTACCCCACTGCAAGAAGCAGATGATCTTATCAGCCTCCCTGTATCCCTGTTTTCTAAGGCTATATCTATACTGATAAATTAAATTTGCCTAGGATAATTTTTTGATGTGGTCCCAGCTAGTATAGAGCAATGCGTATCTCTAGTATTAGGCTGCCTTGGCCACTTGAAACAAGGTGGCCAACTCCACCCTGCTTAGGATGGACACTGGCCTGTGCCAGCTGGCAAATCATGCCCAGAAATTTTTTAGGAAGCTCTAATTTATGTCAGCCAAAGATGTGTGGAGACCCTTCTAGTATTTTAACAGTGCAGACAATCAAGACAAATTGTTTGGGAACATTCTCTGGCCCAGTTCAATTTACTAATAAAGCTATAACCTATAATTCTGTGGTCAGGTCTGTCCACGCTCTCATCAGAACTTTCTCAAACTAAGAAATTAAATAAAGCTCAATGTTCTCCACTCCTGAAAACCATCAGGGTTTTACTGCTTGTACTAGCTAGTGAAGATTCTCTGTAGCTCTCATATTTAGACTTCTATCCTTTTTTTCTCAGTAGAGGGCATCCTTAGTACGGTCACTTCAGTAGTGTGTATCCATAGAGCAAAGAGTGGGAGCAAACTTCATGTTGCCTCCAAAGTAGACTAAACTGAGTAAACATTTGGAACATGTGCATATTTATGAGAAACACTAGGCCTGGTGGAACAATTTGGGCCAGTATTCACTTGAACAGGCTTTCTCCTCTTCACCATAATAGGCAAAAAAGTGGAAATAAGCACTAGAAGACTAGAAAACACTTGCGAAAATTTCTTGCCTAACCTTTTTTTTGAGTAGAAAGTAAAAAAGGCCAGTATGAGCATAGAGTTAAAATAGCATATTAAAGTTCTTGTCAGAAGAAGGAGGGGAGATTTCTCCACTTACTTTAATTAAAGTTCTCCACAAGCTCTTTTTTTCCCCTTAGGTTTGGGAGCTTGGCAGGCTTTATGTTTTTTAAAAAAATCCAGCTTGCTCACTAGGCAAATTTTCCCATGCTTTCAAAGCTGTACTGTTTAGGCAATCAAATGTTAATCCGACCACAGTCTAGCTTTTGCTTTCTTCCCAACAGCTTGATATCTATTGCCATTAATGTTATACCCTTAGATGTAGGGTAGACAGTGATGTCGCTGTCCAGCACGTAAGTGGTAACTAACTGCAGCATAAATAATGAATTGATAACATTCATGTGTTCCTCACCCTCAGAGCATGTGCATGGGTAAGCCAGCTGCAAATGATTTATTCGATGTACCAAAGCTATACTAAATCAAGCCAAACAATATTGCCTTATTTTTATTTTTATTTTTTTTTTACATAAGTGCAAAGTATTTCCCACGAAGCTCGTAACTTCTATCTATGAGCTTATAATCTTATAAAATGTTTTGCTTTATAACACTCTGCCAGTGGTAAGCATCAAAAAAAATCGAAGTCAGTCTCTAGGGGACTGTGTTAACTTAATAACTGGGAGGGTGAGCATGCAACTGAAATGCAGAAGGTGCATCTAAGAAAAGAAAGCATAAAAGTGAAAGTCTAAATAGTTAAGAGATCTCAGCCTTTGAAAAGAGGTTTTTCACTGCGTCTGTTCTGCAAGGAGTTGCCACTGTGAATATTTTGAAAGCAGACTGATGTAAAACTTGAATTACAGCCCTTAAATCTACCTGATATGTATTGCTTTCATTGGTGGCTTTTACTAGTACATTTAATATTCATCTAGGATTCTGCTTATATCTGGCAATAAGGAAAGAAATACAGAGGAAGTTTTCCCATTTTTCATTTCATTGTTTCATCTTTTTCTAACATCGTTATAAAGGAGATTTGTAATGAAAATTATAAGAAGTGTAACTTTTTTTATTAGAAGCTAAATTTGAATGACTATAATTTTGCTATGATTGTTTTTGATGATAAACTGGAAACAGCATACAGTGATCACTACCACATGTATTTAGACTTGCATTGGCTAGACTTGTATTCTCCCAGGGAAACTGGGTACTTCAAATGGATTTCATTTTTTCAAATTTATATCTCACTGAGAAATTTCCAACTTAGTTTCCAATCTATTTATTCACAAGAATTCTTAGGGTTTCCACTAACTGTTGCAGATGTTCTTTGCTAGCCTGGGTTCCGCAATCTTGGAACAAGCTCTCGGGAGAGAAAAGGCCTATTTTACGGGATCAGGCTGTTTATTCACACTGAAGTCAAAAGGACTAGCTGTATCATGTTGCAAACAACAGTAAATTATCTGAACAGATAGATTCTTTTTCATTACGAGGGTAAATGAGCACGTACACACACACGCACACACAGATAGACACACAGGCACATGCATATGTAGGCATGAACTGTTTGTGAGTAAATCTGAGAAAGAAAATGAGGGAGGGATGAGGTTAGAAAAAGTTAATGAGAGAAAAATAACCCCTTGGGCTTAACTCTAGCCCTGTCAAAGGGTAATAAAGGGGTTTTGTTTGTTTTGGTTTGTCTTGTTTTTCCCCCCAATGAAAACAGATGACTGAGGCCTGATCCTGTTCTCAGCAAAATTATTGTAAAACCTAGAGTTGGAACTTGAGCAAAAAGGGGTGCCTGTTGCTGCTTGCCCAGAGAGAGGAGCTTGAAGGTTTAGGGCCTACACCAGTAGTGTGACATTAATGTCAGAAAGTTTGGGCTTCTTTATTTATGAAAAAGTGTCCATGTCTCTTTAGGTGCAGAAGTTAGATGGATGTAGTGGTAACAAAGGACCCTGTTTTTCAGAGATTCTTGAGAGCTGCCAGATAAAATTTGGGTTTCATGAAAGGCTGAGAGAGTGCAGACGCTCATAAATAATGATGCTGTCCTCCTTCCTTCAACAGCACTGCAGTGGGGCTTTTCTGGCAGCAGGCACTGTGTTAATGCTTTTAATATGAGTTTTATTTTTTAATGAAACAGTCTTGCATTTTTTTAAAGAGATTTTTGTCTTTAATGGAAAACCAAAAGTTATTTTTGTTAAAACAATATAGCCAGCTCTTCTTCCTCATCCAGAATGTGGAATTTCTACCTTAAAAATTAATAATAAACTGCATAAACCACATATCCATGAACCTCCTTGTCTCCCAGAGCTGTGTCTCTGCATGTTAGTTGTACCCTAGGTTGCACCTTACTTGGTGAGAGTGGGAGCAGAGGGGGGGTCATGGTTTGTCGCTTGTTTTATTTACAGCAGAGGTTATCCTCTATCATGCTCGCTCTGTCCCAGTGGTCAACAGAAAGCTGGAAATGAAGAAAGTTGATAGAAAGGTTTCTTCTCTAATCCTTCCCCCCAGCCTAGAAATAATCCAAATATTTCTTCTTATAAATATGAAGGCTTAATCTCATTTAAGATAATGTAAAAATTGCGCATCTGTGTCAGGCTGCAAAACTAACTGTTATATGGTAATATTTTGTGCCCCAGAAAACAGATGTTTGCATTGGCCTAGTCAATGAGTCAGATGGCTCAAAACAGCTCAGCGTAAATTAAAGTCAGGGAAAACCCCTTTTCAGGTTTTTTCTTTGCTTCTTGTCTGTAAGAAGAAAAACTATTCCACTGACCTTTCTAAAAACACATAAAAAAATTGCAAGCACGAGGACACCTCACCAAAAAAAAAAAATCACAAACCCTAAGCAAGCACATAATATTTAGCTGAAATCACCCTTCTATTTGAAGCAAAAAAACCACCAAACGAAGCAACAACAATAGCAAGCCTTCCGTCACTTGAGAGTGCTGGCATCCTCCATGCCTTTTGGTTTTGTTTCAGATGGATATCCACCTTCCAGCCATTCAGCCCCAGAAGCTCCTTGGAACAGGTGGTCTCTAAGCTCCAGAGGGAACCAGCAGGCTGAAAGGAAAGGCTCCCAATTGCCTCCTACCATAGCCCGAGAAAATACTTCATTATTTGTGTTTCTTTATTGAAATACAGTCTCTTTTATAGCTGAGGCAATACAGACAGCTGTTCCATTTATTTCAAATACTCCCTGTTTCTGGGGTAATCATTTAGAACTGGTAGCTGAACCTCTGAGCAGAGTCTGCTTGACTTCTTAAATAGGGGTGAAAACCCAGAGTCTGGAGACTGACAGGAACTTTTCTGGGTAGTTCTGGTTAATTAATTTAAATTTTCTTATTATTCTTCTCTTTATCTTGCAGCCAGACAGTCTTCCCACAGGAACTAAGTTGAAATAAGAAAACAATTTGTAAAAGCCTGCCTGAAAACTAAATCTTACTGTGCAATGTAATCTCTCCTTGGGAGAGGAGTTTGTTTTTCCCTTGATCAGGCTATATTGCTGGCAGTTTGGTGACTCCAGAATCTGTGAGTCACATCTTGATCTGTAAAGAAGCTGGGGCACGTGCATCAGAGTGTATTGCACTTGCCTTTCCCGTTGCTACTGTCGGCAAGTGTTGCCAATTTCATTAGCATGGCTAACGGTTCTAATTTACTTCTGGTTTATATTGGCTTCAGTGAAAGCAAATACAGTAACCCTTCACTTTAGGTGGCACCAGTAGAACTAGATTTGTTATGCCACAGCACAGCCAAAAGAAATACAGTTATTTCTGCAAAACAGACTTATTCACATGATATATTCTTGTTAGTGCTATACTGTCATAGCTGTCTGCATACTTAACAGGCTTGGACACAAAGGAGAGAACTGGACACAATCTGGAGAAGGATTGTAAAAGCAGCAGGGAAAAGTGGAACAAAATAAGCAAATTACTGGAAATAACAGAGAAAACCAACAATTGACACTTACTGAAATGCAAAATTGAGATGAGAGAAGAACATTGGTAACATAAGAGAAGAAATTGAATGTGGTCAAATTCAGGTCCTCTACATTAAAAAAAATCCCAACAATAAACAGAGAGTGGTAAACACTATGAATAGATGCATTCTGGCCACTCCAGGTGTGTATGGACCCTGCTCTCTGCAAACTGCCAAAGCTGGCTCTTGGCAGCTATAAAAACTATAGTTTGGTCCCTTGTTTTCCTTGTCACTCGAATGTCTGGGACTTTTGTTCCTATTAAATCTAGGTAGTAATTATGTTTAAACAAAAAATACTTATAATGTATACATACTAATGTATTAATGTAGGTTATTTTGTCAGAACCAGGAACAGAACATACCAGATGAATCTTTTACAACATTGAGCACACCTCTGTGATGTTAGTCCATAAAAGGGGGAGAGCAAAGGACTGAGTGTAAGACACTTCACACTTTGGAGAAATGTTGAGAACAGCTGGCACTTGCCAATCTTGCAAGACACCACAAATATTATAATCTTGGTTTGTGAGATGGGGGCTATGGGGAAGGCTAAAGCATTTAAAGATTGATAAATTAGCATATATGTTTTAAAAATTTGTCTGAAATAAACCCAAATTACAGCCTACACTGAATTTGTATATCTGCAGTGCACACTGAAGAAGTGTTAAAGGGAAATTATGTTCTTCATTCATTGGCAAACTGGCAGAAGAAGAGATTAATCACTATCATTTTCTTCAGTAATTTCAAGGGGTGTGGAGAAGGCTCTCAGAACAATTCAAATATCTGAATTGCAGAGCACCAAGTGAAAGGAGACAATTGCAGCTGATTTCTGTGAACTATATTGCCCAAAGGCAAAATATATATTCTTTTTGAGGAATGCATATTCCAGATATCTGCTGCTGGCATTTTGTCATTTACTTCATCGGATGCTGTGCTTCCTGTTTTGGATCATATCCTGAGCACATGTGGTAACTAACTTTTATCAAATCTGACAGCAGACCACTGTTTGATAGACTAGTTTCTGAAAAAATTGTGGAACAATTTTGGGCTTAAACACAAGGAAGTTCAAACCCAGCTGGCCGCCCTCCAGTGGGCTCTATGCAAAACTACTCTGGTTGAAGATTATTGAGAACATTCTCTTAGAAATAATCTCTAAATCAATTTTGAGACATTACAAGTCCATAGCTTGTCTCACTTTAGGGAAATTGTCTGGAAAGTTTAATTTCTTGAAGGCAAGTAAAGATGACTTTTCCAGAAAACAGAGGAAGCCTGATTGTGACATCTCCATAAGTGTTTAGGTCACAGCTGCCAATTTTAGAGCCAAGAAATACTCTATGAAAGAGGGGTGACAAAACCTGTCTTTGGAAACTCTGGGTTCAGTGTCTGGCTGGGAGAGTATGAATCCTAAGAAGACAAGACTATTTCTACACAATTTCCAGTCATCAGAGGAAACCCCTGTGGAACTTAAAGAGAATATTCACCTTTCAATCAGCTCATCAATTTCTAAAGCAAAGATGTAATCCTGTGTTGAATTTTATTGGATGACTTACAGACTTTTAGAAAGGATCTAGTTTCTACAGAACATTTCTCTACGTCTTTATTGGCTTCATCTCTATTATATTAGGTTAGATATAAGGAAGAAGTTCTTTACTGTGATGGTGGTGAGGCACTGGAATGGGTTGCCCAAAGAAGCTGTGAATGCTCCATCCCTGGCGGTGTCCAAGGCCAGGTTGGATGGAGTCTTAGGCGACATGGTTTAGTGCGAGGTGTCTCCGCCCATGGCCGGGGGGTTGGAACTAGATGATCTTAAGGTCCTTTCCAACCCTAACTATTCTATGATTCTGCGATTCTATATTCTATGGGATTTTCCACATGGATGAGGGAAAGCCCTTTATTACCTGAAACAAGGGAAACCCATCCATATAAAAGCCATGGAGTGAAGGTATGTGTATATGGCTCAGTTCAGTGTCATGCAGAGATACTGGAAGCCACCCTGGATATTCTTGCTGGCTTATGGGAAGCATTACAGGTGTATTAACACAGAACTCCACCCAGGCTCATATCGTTTGCTTCTCAGCTGAGTTTATTATCCTGTAGAAAGTGTTGTACTGATGCAAAGAGTATTTTGGTGGTTGCGCAGTAACCTATTTAGATTCCACTTGGCCTTTTTGGGGCATCGCATCCTGTTCAGCAGACTTTCCAAAAGTGGCTGGAAGGAAGAAAACACTTGTGTGAGAGATGACTCACCCAATGTAGGTTGAATTCACTGCATCCCTGTGGAAGGTGTCAACCAGTGGGAATGCCAAGTGCAATTATTTACTGTTGATCCTGATTTTAGAAATTATCTTCCAAGAAATAGGCAGACTAATGTACAGTGAGGAGGAGGAAAGTGTTTCTAGTGTGGTGGAATAGGTTAGCCACAGGCCTAGTGATCTGACCCAAGGCACTTGAGCTGAAGTTTTCAAATGCCTCTGCCTTCCCACGTGTGCACTTTAACACAGTAAAAACCAAGTTCTTCCAAAGCACACATGAATTTGACCCCAGACTATGTCTGAGATTTTAAAATAAAGGTTTAGAGCTTCTTAGAATGTACATAGAATGAATGCTATGTACCATAACTCACACCATTTTGTGGCGATTTTTACTATTCTGAGGGCAGTGTCCCTGTATCATGCAGCTTATGATTTCCATCAATAATAAAAGATTTTTCATTTTATTTTAGCGAGTGGATGGCTGTTTTATCTGTGCAATGAAAACTGCAATTTCAATTTAAATATTTACCTCCTTCACAACAGCCAGGAATTTCGGTCACCACATGTGTTTGCATTCCTTTACATTATCCTAACACACACACAATTGTTAAACTAGACTTTGACAATGAAATTAGTGTCATGAATAAAAAAAATAGGAGCTTTAGCCTCTAGGTGCACCTGTTTACAGCAACTAGGCAGGCTCAGTCAGAGTGTGAGTGTGTGTCAGTCTGCTGTTGCAGCTGTTCCATTACCACAAAAACCATGGTATTTATTAAGTTTTAAGCCTTTCTGAACTCCATAACTCTGGTCTACAGAGGGAGGCTGTAATGCTATGTCTGGACTGTGATAATAGTTCAGATAAAGATCCAGCATGTCACTCCTAATGACAGCGTTAAGTCTATTGGAAGGAACTATATCAAACTATATGCAGTAAAGCAGACAGCAAATATGAACCATGAAGAATTAATGATTAACTACTCACTGCATGCTTCACTTGGAACAGCACTGCCATTGAAGGAGTCTGAAAACTCTGTGGAAGAAATTAACTCACAAACTGGAATTACACAACAAAGTGAAAATCACAAATGCACTGCTTAAAATTTAGGTGCGTGTTTTTCACTGTAAGAAAGAAGGTTATTTATTTCCTTTGCAGATAAATGTCAGGTCTTGTTCATGTCCCCAGTCTTGCAGGTGATTCTATACAGATGAGACACCCCTGTACCTTCAAAAGACTCCCCATACACACTGAATTTAATGGCAGTCCCAAGCATGTGCACATGGATTCAGCTAAGGCGTAGGAGTCCCAGTTATGACAAACCACCAAACTCTTAGACGTTGTATTACGTCTTCATTATTCTTTAAAGACTGCTTGTGGTTTTTCTTTTTCTTAGAGAAAGTTGTGTGGGATTACACTCATTAATCTTTGTGCATTCTGTAATTTCAGCAACCCATAACATTTGAAAGCTGACTTTGGAGGTGCCGCCTTGTAAATTACTTCAACGTTAACATCCACATCATTGAGACAACTGGCTGGAAACCCTAGAGAACCCAATGCCATGGCTACTGACAGGCTGCGAAGATGACATCTGTTTCCCTCCATTCCTGGCAGCGAGGAATTGCTGCCTTGCAACTCTCTCCTACTTTTGTGCAAGGTACAACTCTTGGCTCCTGCTGCCCTGGGAATTCAGTGGGAGGTGAAAATAGTGGGCAGGAGCACCCGCCTCTCCCAGAGCTGAAATCGTCCTGCCAGCTGGGCTGTTGTGTGTCACCACTGTTCATGTCAACAACTTGAGAGCCAGCCTGCTCTGCTGCACTGCGGGATAGTGGGGCACTGGGTCTGCCTGACCTGGGAGGTTCCAGACCTGCACATGCCCAGGGATTTCAGCTGCAGCTGAAATCCTGACCTGCCTCTCCACCCTGAGCACCAGGGATGCACAAGTAAGGGGCTATGGTGTATGAAGGTCTTTCTGTAATCAATGGAGGAAAGCAGACAACCCCAAAGGTCATTTCAGCCTGCCTCAGATTTAAATCATCTAACTGTAGAAGACTGCGTTGACAGTGTGAAATGATGACGCTCAACCCTTAAGGCTTGCTGGAAGTGCATGGTTGTTTACCTAAGTCAAGTGCCAAGTACAGAAATTATGTTTATGCCAATACAGTTCTATTTATGGCACTTCTATTTATCTCGCAATTGTGAATGGGCCTAATGAAAATGAGGATGAGCTCCAGCATATTGAGGAAAGTAGGTTATGATGTTCTCTTCCTTAAACTACAGAAAATTTTCAGTGTTAAACAAGAAGTACTTAATGGTTTGGGTCAGTATTTTGGCCCAGTGTGGTGCAACTCTTGATTGCTCCACCTCCTGGCACTGTATCCCATCACTTTATAACCAGCACAGTGCACGCTAATGCTATTTATATTCTTGCAATGTTTTCTGCTGCTAGATCAGTGGAAATTTGAAGGAATCTGAGTTAGTTCTGTCTTATGACAGGTAGGAACAGCTTAACCTCCTGTGGTGGGCTGACCTTGGTCGGCTGCCAGATGTCCACCCAGTTGGTCTCTCACTCCTTCTCAACAGGACAGGAGGGAGAAAGTAAGATGGAAAGCTCATGGGCTGAGATTATGACAGGGAGATCACTCACCAAGTGAGTGTTCACTGTTACAGGCAAAATGTAAGTTTAGTCACATGAGAACTCTCTTGCCTATTTTATTCAACCAAAAGTCAGGTCTCTAGTTTGCAGTTACTGATGAGGGTCCCTCTATGGTCAGTAGAAAGAGACTGGCACTCTCAGATGCACATTCAGTATGTCCTAAACTATGGATGGATGGGTGGGCTAGACATCCCTTCAGCAGGCTTGTCCCTCTCCACTGGCTATGGAGGTAGACAAGACATTATTTCCCTCTTTCTCTTTCCTGGTCTGCTGGGTGTCTACTCTAAAACAAGATGGTTCTCTGCCAGAGAAGAAACAGCCTTTCCTACTCGACAAGCTGATTTTAGTGCTCTGTGGATCAAACAGCTTCTAGAGTTTCACTGTCATGGCAGTCCAGCATCTTGTTATGAAGATATCACAGCCCAGTATCACAGCAGGACTTTATGAAGTTTCGTGCAAGTTTTGAAGTCTTTGGGTCTTGGATATGTTCATGGGTTCATGTGTGTGTGTTCGTGTGTGTATGTGCGTACACTGCTGAAGAGAAGAGGCTAGGGAGTAGGTTTGAGTGCAAGACATGTGGTCATCCAACCTGGTCATCAGATAGATAGCTTTCTGGCTCTGTTTTGGACCACTCCACTCCAAGACAAATCTTCTCAGGAGGGCCCAAGCCAATTGGTGCCAAATGACTTTTGATTTAGCTGCAGAGACACATCTATTACCTATGCTATAGCAATATTAGATTACCGTGTGTTGAATGGGCCCGAGGTACAAATAAAGTATTGGGTTTCAAGGAAGAAGTCAGGAAGTGTTTTTAAAAATAAGGATGTGGGATGATGACTTTATGAGAGAAGTCCAATTTCTTAAACAAAGGCATATGGAGCCATTTGAGATGCCCTGAGGTACCAAACGTGTCCACTCAGTGCTGGGAAACACAGCACAGAGCCTATAGGGGATTTGCTTCTGGTGTGGAAGCCAGGCACCCACCGGACTATCCTGTGATTGCCTACAGGCACAATAGGGCTGTAGGCTCAGGCAACTGTATCATACACTTACTCATTAATCACAGGTTTACATATTTTCTTTAAGGAATGGATTTCAGAATCTGTTTCTTCTTTTCTTCTTTTTCTATACAGCTCTTTAGGGAATGATGATATCCCTACTGAAAACAACTAGCATTTTATGTTGTGAGTAGACATTAGTTTCAGTATTATTTAGCCTAGTGACAACTCTGCTGATGAATGTGAGAATGGCAAAACCAGACCAAAAATGAGAAAGGGGAACTGTTCCTAATACTCACCATTAATTAGATGATTTTATTTTTTTTAATTTGGAAAGGAATTCCTTCTTCCTTTTTTTTTTTTTTTTAAGGATTTGGAATTAGCTAAACCTTTCTTCAACCTGCTTTTTAAATTAATCATTGCTTTGTATTCTCCAGTTTTATAAATAAAAAAATCAAAACTCCTCCATACGCTACAAAACCACATTTTCTTTTAATTTAGTGGCTGCTTTCCAAAGCAGGAAGTTAAGAAAATAAAGCAACTTTATAGCCAGAGTAAGATAAATAGTACTGTCCTAAGAGACAACACTATTTATATTCCCTTTGTATTTGTGTTTCCTATTCTGTCCTCACCCCCATTCCACTGGCTGTAATTAAAATCATAGCTTCTGAAGTAATTTTACATTTCCTTTCCAGTGATAATGCTGTTTTGCCTCCTACAGAAATTATAATGGTGTTATTGCTAGTGTAGGCAAGCTATAAAAGACAGCTAACACTTTAATATGTGCAATTTAAACCTGCTCTTTGTAGCTGGGTCATTACCATGAAATAGGTGATGGTTTCAGAAATGTCTTATCATGACTGAGGTCTTTATGTTGTATGTGTTCTAACAATTAGAGTGCTGTGTAAAAATGCCCATCTTTCTGAATGTGGGTCCTCTCCTCATAAAAAAGGGAGGTTTTGGCTGGATGGAGTCACATAGCATTTACATTGGCTTTTTGTTGAATATGTATAGAGAAATATATGCTTAGGGTGCTTGTTTATCTTCTGGAGCTCTTCATAGGCATGTATGCCTTTTCACTGAGAGTAGAGGGAAATGTATCATTTATCAGGACTATATTTCTCCCTTATGGTGTTACACGTCACATGTAGACACATATCCCCTAGATCTGAGTTCTTAAACTAGCCACCTTAGACCTGGACATAGGCTATTATATAAAAGGGGTGCTATCATTGTCATCTTCATCAGCTTAGCAAAGAAAAACCTGGAAAAAATCCTGGCTCATGGACTCCAAGTAGCTGGGATCAGATAAGGGACAAAGAGAGGAAACATTTCAGGGACACCCTTGTCCATCGTGGCTGTGTCTAAGCAGCAAAATGCATTTGTTCCAGCTGATGCAAAATATCCATGTCACTGTAGCCAAGGCTGTAGGAAGCAGTGGTGTTAGGGAAGAAGCTGTGGACAGGCTGGTGCGCTGGTGGGAGTGATCCCTGAGTTGTGTCTCCCTGAGATGGCTCACAAGCCTGGTGTCACAGAGACCAGTTGCTTCATTTCAAAAGAAAGCCAGGGAGCTAATTAGTGTTTATGAATTAGCTCAGAGACATTAGATAATCAATCAGACATGTATTGGGGGGTTCCAAGATATCTGTCAGTGTAAGAATAACTATTATTTCCTAAATTATTTCCCTGTCTGAATAATGTGCTGCCTGTGGTGGAGTCCTCCTGAGACACCTGTCCTGCACTGACTAACTAGATTAGGCCTAGCAGAGAGTCTGGGTTTAACTGTAGGTGCATTTTAGACACCGTAGTCCTTTAATGAATCTAATTATGAGGGCATTCATAACATGATGCATTGTAGGAATGGGGTAAAACCGATTAATACAAAATGCACTTATAAAAAACAGTGACAGGATTATCCTGCTATCATAAACTCATATCTTTGGGGAGTTCAGAGTCACTGTAAGGAAATGTGAAAAACAATCTGAAGCAATGCAGTATTAATTGGCAAGGCTTTTTCAGAATGAATAAATGTTCTTTCATACAAATCCAGACAGTGCCAGGCACAGTGGAGGTTGATCCCTACATAGAAACTACAGGCAATATAGGAAAACTGCACAGTCTGAGGCTGCTTTGACACACTCCTTTGAAGGTGAAATAGAGGTGGCAAAGTTAAATTGCTCAGAATACTGGAGCTCCAGTGAGAACAAGCACTGCCCAGTGTTGAACGACATAAAGAAATGCTGATATAAAACAGTGAAACATACCTTTATCCATCCCTCCTCTGAAACCAGTTACTGGTTTGAGTAATGCTCAGTCATACCTAGGACTTTTCCAAACCAGTGATGTGCGTAAGAGCTGTCTGGCAGATGTGGAATAACCCAAGACAAATGCAGGACATGCTGGACAGGCTGCACGTGCAGCACAAGGGGCAGTGCTTGGGCTGCCTGTTTGCTGATGCTCCCAGGAGGTGTTAGGTGAAGGTGGGAGGCACCTCGTAGGAGGCAGGACCGAGCTGTCATATGGCTGGTGACCCCAGATACAAAGCTTTTGACCTGTGTCAGGGCTACCAGACATCCAGAAGTCACAAAGCAAAACTGGGAATGTATCAAAATATGCTTAGAGGGAGCTTCTCAGCAGAAAGGGGAGGGGGGCGACATCGGGAAAAATTTGAAAAAGCTCACTACGTGCTAGAGTGCCTACAGACAGTGACATGAAACAGATCTCAACTCTTCTCGGTGTTTTTTGAGGCAAGAACAGTTCTTTTTTAAACATCGTTAGTTTTTGTGAACTTATAAATGTTAAAATGTGATCAAAGTAACAGTTTGTTCATTAATAATATGCTCTAGAACTGAGCAGTTATTCCTAATTGAGAAATGGGTAGTACTCAGCCTGGCTTTCTGATTGGCTTTAGGGAGCTTGAATACATGGCCTTATTTCACTGCAAAGCCCTGGCAGACTTTGCACATTAAAACTCTAAACTGTCTAAGTAGGTGTGAAACTAATTTTGTGTTTATTTTTTAAAAACCACCTATGATCATTTAGGCCCATCCACTTCAATCTGGGAGGCCCTTACCTAGCTGCAGGTGGGCCCTAGGAGACAATAAAGCCCACCTCAGAGAGGATAATTTCTTGAATATCATAACCTGAATATTTATAGCTTCTGGAATCTTTGTACCTAGTTATCCATGTTTCCAGCCACAACTTTTCTTAATAAGAAGGGCTTTGAAAAACTTGCTAAATCTGGACATAAAAGGAAACAGAAGTTTCCCTAGTGCAGTGGAATTTTTTAAAAGTCACATAGTAACTTTATTGATGAAACAAGGAAGAAAGCACTTTTCCACCAGACTTTGCAGAGCTTATTTACAAAACACAAGATTTTTTCATTAATATGTAGTCAGGGCAAAGTCATGACAGGGTTTCCTGCAGAGTGAGGACGCTTATGTGGCTAGCCATTTCATCAGTGGGTTATCTTATTCCTTTGCTTGTGGTGTTTTAATATGTTTATGAGAGACAAACCTTGGGGGGAAAAAAGTACTTTCAAAGAGAGATGAAAGCTCTCAGAGACATTTTGGCATTTTAAAGTTTTATTTAACGTGAAAATGCATGCCACACCCTATTTACAAAATGAAAAAATGTTTGCAAATCACCTGTGCATCTGTAATTCATATCTTGACTGACTGCTTTGCAGTTCACTTAGTCACTGACAGAGACAAGCTCCAAGCCATCAAAACTGGTCAGTGAAGTCCAGAGAGCATGGAAATCATGCTGGCTGGCTGGGGTTCCCCCTCAGATTCAGACATCTGATTTACTGTATCTAAACAAAAGTGTCTGCAGTAAACTAGAGAGCTAAGCCTCTTTTCCTGTCAGTGGAGAAGTGAAGAGCTAGGGCAGGATTTAGTTAGCTAAGTGTGGGCATCTGGTGCAATGAGATATGCCCAAATGTCTCCCATCAGGTTTCTTCTGGTGCCTCAGAGATGTTCAGGTCACCTGTAGGTATGTCCCATGCCTATCATGCCTATCTATCAGCCCCATGTGGGTGACCTGGGTACCCCAGGCTATCTCAAGTGACACAAATAGGTTAGGAAGCAGAAATGCACTTTTAACTGTTTGAATCCAGAACTGTACCCTCGTCTCAGTGTACTGCAGTGTGCACACAGTATGTGATCACAGTTCTACAGTGAACTCTTCTCTGTATTATTTTTGAGTGCTGCTGTTCAATTATTTTTGAGAGGTCAGACCCCTGGCTTTGCTGTCTTTCCCACCACGTATGTAATGGTTGCATGTAGCTCTGGGAAATCAGAAACTATGGCTTTAGTAACAGTGTCTAGAGTAGATATTCTGAGAGAGCATATAAATGCTTAACATGTAGTTAGATTAATGCAGAAGCATAAACATGCACATACACATGACATATCTACTGTATTGAAGGATGATAACTCATTTTACTCTTAGTAATTTATTTCTCAGACTCCGAAGACTTGAAGATGAAGGGACAGCCAAGATTTAGCTGCTAAGCAGTAGTATGTCCCCTCTTGGCTTAAATGACAGTAGAACTATAGGTAAGAGTGCAGATAAAAATCACTGCCACTAAATAAATTTTCAGAAACTGAGCCAGATTTTCAAAGATCCTTCAGCCAACAACTTCATTATCCTCTGCAGGGTTGATAGGATGAAAAGTGCTTTTGCAAACCTTCTTTCTCAGAGGTACAAAAAGATCCTACCACTGCCAAATGGGATGACTTTAGCTGCTGAATGAGGTTTCAAATTTAGTGCTAGCAAGTTATAAATCATTTAGGGAAGCTGTAATGTCTTACTGTGAATGATGGGAGTTAGGAAGGGTAGCAGTTCTGTGGAAGTGTTATTACTATGTATGCTTAATACACTACTACCTTGTTTATATTTATACTACTATGTATGCTTGTGTTATTACTACATTTATAAGTGTAGGGACTAAAAGCTAAAGCATCATTTCCCACTATTGTCCTTCTAAATCAGGAGCAACGACTGTAAATTTGTAAAAAGAGTGAGTCAGCAATGCCATTCTCTCCCCTGTGAGCAAACAACTGCTCTGGAGACTATCTACCATCAGTTTGACAGCTTTTACCATAAGGTATTAAAAACCAAGAAACTGCTCTTTCCAACCATGAGGACTTCTCTCATGGAAGGCAAATCTTACAAATAACAGACTGTGAGCCAGATCCTGCTGCCTTTGTATCCAGAAGGAGGAGGCTTTCATTATTTAATTAAGTGGTCCAAGTCCTTTTTTTCCACAGTGTTGGAAAAATAAAATAAAAAGACTGATTCATTATAACAACAAGCTGAACACCAGATGTTTTATGAATATATGGCTTCCCCAGCCCACGCCCATGTGCATGTAAGAGAAAAAGAAAAACAAAGGACTGTTTATAATTGTCAGAATATTAAAACCTTTGCTTACTCAATGTGCTTTCTTTGCTGGCCTGTTCATGCAGCCAAAAAATTCATTTATGACATAGACCATTCATTGCTTGAGTTTTGCTTTCCAAACTTGGTAGAAGTATTTCATGGCCATAGTCAGATGTCTTTCTTTATGTAAATTTTGATAATTTGGAGGCTATCTTTAAACCAGTTCCTGAAACCACAGGCCATAATAACTCACTTGGTTTCATGCGCTCTGCTCAGTCCCATCAAGACAAATTGCTGGGTTCAATGTCCTTTGCCAAAAGAGAGGAACATTCCCTTCTCCTGTTACATAACACTTGAGCGGGAGAGACAGGAACCAAAGCTTGCTGACTACCAGGTATTCTGCAGCTTTGGGGCTTTCTGCTGCACTTTAGAGTATCTTATGGAAATCCAAATACTGTTCTCCTACACATTTGTGAATGCAGCCATTACAAGTGCATCAGCCTTTCCCTGGAAGAAAGGCCGTGGACCAAAGCTTTCCTGCTGTACCCATACAAACACTTCTGTTTGTTTTTAAAGGATTTTTTGTTTCAGTATTGCAAGAGTTGATCCAAGAACATATTAAAAAAAGAGTAAAAATAAGTCCATCATACCATTTTATAGTTTCTATAAAAATCTAAAGTTGTTTTTCCGGAGTTGTCAAACACCAAAAACCTTCTTGGGATTCATTACTATCTTTAACTCCTTGGATGACAAGATACCTAAAAGTGATTTTTTTTAATGGCATTACTGGTTTTGTTGGTTTATTGTTTCACATCATTTGGCAGTGTTCCAAAACACACTTCAGCCTTCACAGGTTGGTTTGAGTCTGGTGCAGACACACTTTAAAGACAGACAATGAAACCAGAAAGTACGCACTAGTGGGAAACAATAACCTCTCTGCACAAGGCTACTGTTAGCTTGAATTAAGATCCTGAACTGCTTGAATCCATGCTTTGCATGTGCTACACTTCACTACACTTCGATGTAACTGAAATAAGAAATGACATGACCGCCTTGTTTAAACTGTGAGATGGCTAAAAACGTGTCACATAAAATCCCCTGCTTTTCTGTTTCAACTGTTCCTCAGCTGTTTTTATAATCTCTATATTTAAATTGAGATAACTCCCTTAGTATTTTCCCTAGCTTATATGTATACACATACGTGCGTGAGCTTAGCTTGGTTTCTGAGAGGAATGAGGCTTAGGCCATCATGTCGTGAAGAGTATATCCATATGTCTTGCTCATTCCTCCTCTGCAAGAACTTTTGAACTAGTTGCTATGTGACAACCAAAACTAACAATCAAGAGCTCCCAGAAACCCTGACTCCTACACATTTTGTGGAAACTAATGGCTGCAGAGGTGAGAGAGACCCAAATAAGGGCTGCTACTGAGGGAAGAGCCAGTACAATCCAGCTCTGTAACGTCTGAAGGGATTGCAGGTGACCAGTGTGAACACAGTGCTGGCTGCAGGACAGCACATGTTGCTGCTTTCCTGACCAAAGAGGTGAGGGACATGGGAGGTATCACAGGGGATTGTGGAGGGACACATGGAGTGAGAGCGCATGTGGCCACAAAGCTAGTTCCTCCCACAGAACTATTTGTATGTATATCTGTACGTATCTAGCATGATTAAAAAATCTGAATAGGTTTTATACGTACTACAGAGGACAGTGAGAATTGATCTCTCCTGGTATCAATTTGATAATGGCCAGATGAGGATCTTGGGGTTTCCTTATGTAGTATTCAGCCAAAGAAGAAGAAAAAAGGAAAAGAGAGGTTTCAGATCACAGATGAGTTATTTCTGGGACTTACATACTTTGTTAGTCTACTTGACTTCCTAGACCAGACTCCAAGTCTTCCTTTTAATGGATAGATCACAGTATTTTTCTGGTGCAGATATTCTGTCACCACACTTATCCTCAGTAAGACCATCAAATAGACCATAAATTTCCTCTCCAATCTATAAGCGGAAACGTCTGATAATATGTAAATATTTATCACTTTTCCACTTAAAATAGAAGCACCAGAATTGTCTTTTATAAACAAGATTTTAGAATCCCTGATACTAAAATGCTAAAAAAGTACACCAGCTTATGCTGTAGTGTAGAGAAAATACAGTGTATTTTTAGCACTTTCAATAACGGGTTTGATTTCTTGCTGAAATTTCATTTCCATTCAAGAACAGGTCACTGGAAGACTACCAGAACCAAACTTAGCACATTGAATTTTAGTGTAAGGCTTGTAAGAATCCTGATTATCCCTAGTAATAAGTGGAAATTAATCTCCTCTAGTTTTTCTTCAGTGTTTTCTCCCCTACCACGCAGTCATGGATTGAAAAAAAAATCCTTGTGAACTAAGGTGTGGATTAATTTTGAGCATCTGATGGCAGTGCACATCGTCTTTCTACAAAGATTGGTATTATACAAATTAAAAATATTTATAATGCTCTGTAATATTATCACTGAAAATGAGATTCAAAGGTTTCAGCAGCTGACATATGCTAGGTGGTTAGCACAGGCCCAATTCTTCAGTAACCTCTCTGCCAGAAGTTACCATCTTCTAGGTTCTTGTTTGATCACTTATTTAACTGTGCTTCAACCCAAACCTTTGCAAATATCTTGCTTAAAACAGCAAAAAAAGAAACCAACAATTTTTGTTGGTGGTGACAGTAGTAAGAAAATGCTTTAGACTGGGAGCATAGTTTCCCTACAGGCTCTATATATCTTTCTTTGAAGAAAGTGAGGCACCTGCAAAATGCAGTTGAATATTTTGATGGTTAGGTCACCCTTTCTGTCCAGGAAAGGACCATTAGCAGCTGTGTCTGCATCACTGGCACCTCTGTGGGTCTGCACAGTCCCTGGGAGCAGAGATGCTGCAACCAGCCCCAGGAGACCCGTGTGACAATGCTTCTCCAGGCAGCTTCAGAAGCAGGACAGGAGGCTCAGCATGTCATAGTACATCCCACTCCCAGGTAACACTGATTAGATGGGCCTCCTCAATGAATTACCACTGAGGAGAAAAGAGTGTAAAGGGTTAGGTCTTCGGAGATTTCGGAGTAGAGCTGATGTGCATTCAGATACTTCTGATTTCAATGGGAGCTGTTCATGAAGCTGCTTCTAAAATCTCCACAAAACCATTACTCTTTGCTCAAAATCCTCAAACCTCCTCAGGTATCAAGCACTTAGTACTTAAGAGAGTCTGTGCCTCATTTTCCCTTGTGTAAAGAAAAGTCTTAGAGTTCTGCTGTGCGTTGTGGGAGTTAAGGTATTTTTGCAGTGGAGCTCCCATGGCTGTAGTGAGCAAGTGGTCTGAATGTGCATTACAGCCTGTGTTTTCTGCTTGCACGCTGCAATCTTAGATCAGAAGATCTCCTTTACAAAGGGTTACATTTCCAGATTTTATACCTGATTTCGTCTGAAATAAATCACTGAAATATACCAAAATTCCTAAGGATTTCAATTTGTCTATGTAAAATGCTGCTCTCAGTAACTAAATGTGGATTTAGAGAGCCTGCAACATCTCAAAAACTGGAACTGCTCAACTGACCATGATCTAAAAATATTCTATGCAGCATTTCAGTTACTTGTATCAAGACTGAGGAGCGGACAATGTAACTCTGAATAGCTGAGATTTTTTTTTTTTTTTAAGTGAAGAACGGAAAATACACGAAATATCAGACAGTTTGGCAGTTAAAGCAGACAGAAGACAGAAAGAAGAATCGTGATATAATAAATATATGAGGGGAAGAAATAATTCTTTCTGTACTTTTTCCACACACAGGAACACTTAGATACAACTTCCTTTATTTAAATTCACCTATGTCAAATGCATGAGGAACCTGATAATAACATTAATATTAACAAAAGCAGGAATTTGATAGCCTAAAATATGCACACTGTGATCTTAGATTTACTTTACACAAACCAGATAGTATCAACCAAAGATAATCCCTGTCACAGAACAGAGACAGTGTTTCTCATTCAAATACAAAACTCTGCTATATATAGCCGCCTTTATTATAAACTTTATTCTTCAGAGATTAAATTATTTAGTTCCTTATGAGGTTTAATAGTGTAGTCCAAGCCAAAAGCACCTTTCAAAGCTGATAATTTTCATTAGGATGAATTTCACTATTCTCAACTTCTAACTTGGTAATGAGACAATTATTTTGATTCCATTCATTAGAGGAGAAGAAGAGAGAAAAACAGCAAAGAAGTTACAGCACAACCTTTTTGGGAGCTCGTCCTGTGACACTTTGTTTTTGAGAGACACAGTGTAGAGTGGCCACATCCTCTTCCATGCAAAAGCCCATGGAGGTGCTCACTTTTTGCGCAGTGAACGAGAGCTCAGGGCAACCGAGAGACATGAGTGAAATTGCATGCGCAGTGCCTGAATGAAGGAAATTTCCATCACTCCTGTGAAAGCTGGGCTGCCAATCAGTCAAAGTGGAAAAATATCCTAGGGATCAGAGGGGGAATAGTTTACTCCCCTTTAGATCCAAATGATATTGATAAGTGTATCAGATGGTGGTAAACGAGGGGAACATGCATTCAAATCACTTTGCATCTAGCTTATCAGGTCTGGGTTCTGGGTTAGGACTTTCCACTAGGGATTAGAATTCTAGTAGCTAAATAATAGGGTCCTTGAGAGAGGCCTTATTTTTCTGTCCTACTGAAATCAGTGCACTTGAAATAAATATGGATTGGGTGAAGAAAAAAACTAGAGGTTTATAGTGGGAAAGGTCATGCTTTGACTCCAGTCCTGGTGTCTCCCATTTGTCATGCAAAGCACAACAGCTTTCTACAGAAAAGCTCATGCTTTTGCTAGGCTTGTTACGTCCTCTGGAGTAGGGAAGATTTGAAAGTTGGCTTCCTGTATTGGATAATATTATCTTAACCAGTAGGACATATGCCTCCTCTGAGATGTGAATTGTTCCAGATCTCCTTCATAAATGCAGCCCTTCTTTACCAGGGTTTTTTGGTTGTTGGTGTTTTGGTTTGGTTTTTTTTTTTTGGTGGTTGTTGTTGTTGTTGTGGTTGCTGTTGGGTTTTTTCCCCCCAGAAATACTTAGATGAGCCAATTTGTAATTTTTAAATATTCTCCTCTTTTTCTGTGCCAACCCAAGTTTGCCAAATCTGATTCACATCGAAGAACTTCTTCCAGTTCAAATTGCTTCCCCCCAGAAAACAATTTATTTATTGAAAATAACTCAGTTGGCCATCCTATGGTACAGCATTCCTGGCTATGTTATAGGAGAGCAACATGTTCTCCTCGGTGCCTGGGCTCTTTGTTCAGTGCATTTTCTGAGGCAAGCTTGGCAGATGAATTCCATGTTAGCCAAAGAGTGTGATTAGAGGGCCAAACACAGAGGAATATTAATTTTCCATCTACATAAGCCCCTGAAATGAGATGTGTGAGCAAGCTGGAATTTTCTAACTGTGGCAGAACTGTGAAGGGAGAGATTCAGCCAGGCAGCAGCATAAGCTGCCAAGTGTTCAGACAGGAGTAAGAGAGGAATCTCTGGCTGCTAGTGCTAATCATCCTAGAGCTACAGTTTGCTGATGGCACTGCCAATCGTTCTTACTTTTTTAATGCACTGCTCTCCCATATGCCTTTATTTATTTATCTATTTATTTACCTCTTTATTTATTTTCTGTAGGATTTAAATCATTAGAAATTACTTCTGAGTAATTGGAGTATGGATTTTCCTGTTTAAACATTTCAATGTCAAGCCCCATACAGGTGCTATGGCCCGATGTTACTGCATTACTTTAGTTGACGTTTACCTATTGCTAAATAACAACATTTTTTACGAGGGAATTTGTTCAAGGATGGGAAATGTGGAAAATGTCACATGCCAACAGAATGAATGAGTGATAAAAATGGTGTAACAAGTGTCTTTATAGAGGCTTTTTCCTCCTGCATTTTAAAGCAATGCAGAATGTTCCCACAATTTTGCTTAAAACAAAACAAAGGCCCCTGTTTCTTTTCAGCTTGAAACCACCTGATCCTCATCTAAACCTGGAAGGCTGACATTCTCTTTGTTCTCTGCTTCAATCAATTAAGTGTACGTGCACAGCTTTTTTGAATCTGCTTACTGCTTACTTATGACACCAGAAGGATGTTCCAAACTGGTGGTCACTGAATTATTTTACTTAAATCAAAACATTCTGTGGAAATCTAAATTTAAGCATCTTTTCTTTCCCCAAGACTGATAATAAGCAGACTCATAAACGAAAGAAGTACAGTGTCTCTTTCCAGTACAGTGTAAAGACAGAACCACATCATATATTTAGGCTAGCTGGTAGAGCCCAAATTCAGTCCTCTACTGCATTCTTTGGGATCATATTGAACTCAATGAGAACCACCTGCAGACAGAATTTGACCCCAAAATGAAAGCCTGGCCACAGATTTGATTTGAATTACTTGACTTAGAAGTGAGGTAGGGATTTTTGTATTTTTTTTTTTTTTTTGGCAGTATTTTTGGAATAGTTGTAATAGTAATAGTAAAGAAGGGACATTTCTCTATGGAAGAAAATATTTAGAAATACTTTTGGAAAATAGTGATGACCTGCTATGCTGTTCCACCTTTTAAAATGTGCCATTTTACTGAGGTATATCAGAGCCATTATGTTTGAGATAGCAGAGCTTTTTGGTGCCAGATGACTTACAAATTCACCTGAGCAGCAGTTTACAAATGGTTTGAATCTCATTAAGAAACAGAAGACTGTCTGGTCTGCTTTGGTTTAAGCAAACCTGTGTACCCACCACACACTGTAGATAAATTCTTGAGCTGGATGACAGGGATGGGGAGAAGAATGAAGCCTCTGTAATGCAAGGGGAAATGGCAACCTGCTACACCACTTTTAGACACACATAGTCTATGAAGTAGAATGGGGTCCACTCAAGGGTACTGAGGGAGCTAATGAAAATGCTCACTGAGCCACTTTCAATCATTTATGAGCAGTCTTGGCTGACTGCGGAGGTCCCAGTTGGATGGAGGTTGCCAAATGTGATGCCCATCTACAAGAAGGGCATCTACAGAAAAAGGATCTGGGGAACTCCAGCCCTGTCAGTCTGACCTCAGAGCTGGGGAGAGTTATGGAACAAATCATCTTGGGTGCCATCACATGACACATACAGGACAACCAGGGTATCAGGCCCAGTCAGCATGGGTTTATGAAAGGCAGGTCTTTCTTGACTAACCTGATGTCCTATTGACCTACTTAGTGGATGAGGGAAAGGCTGTGCGTATTGTCTACCTGTACTTTAGGAAGCCTTTTACACTGTTTCCCACACATTCTCCTGGAGAAACTGTCTCTTCATGGCTTGGATGCGTGTACCAAATGCTTGGTAAAAGACTGCCTAGATGGCAGGGCCCAAAAAGCAGTGGTGAATGGAGCTAAATCCAATTGATGGCTGGTCACAAGTGGCATTACCCAGGGCTCAGTATTGGGCCCAGATTTAGATTGGATATTTGGAAAATTTTTTCACTGAAAAAGTTGTCAAGTACTGGAGCAGGCTGCCCACGGAAGTGGTTGAGCCCCATCCCTGGAGGTATTTAAAAGATGTGTAGATGTGGCACTTAGGGTCATGGTTTAGTGGGGGATTTGGCAGTACTAGGTTGGACTCAATGATCATTTTCCAACCTAAATGATTCTATAGTTCTATGATTCTTACTTGATTTTAATGTCTTGTTAAATTACAAAACATGCAGGTTAAGGAATTTTTTTTCTACTTTGTTTACAAGCAAATGACAATCCTTTAGTAGTCATAGTCTCCAAAAAAAGAAAAAGAATATTTCTCACTGGCTTAAGCCTAATGTCCTTCTATTTGCTCTTCTGAAGCTAAGAGGATGTCTGGAAAATTTGGTCTAATATTTCTTGAGTTTTCCTTAATTTTCTTAGTTAATCATGGTAATAATGAAAAATAAACATTCCGTTATTTAATGTACACCTGACTATGTGCCTGTCAGCAAAGCAGCATGACTTCTGAGGTCAGAATATCTCCGGTTCATGTTCCTTCTAAATAATAGTCCAGTGGTGGCAGCAACATCTAGTTGTTAGAAGCTAAAAGAAGTACCCTTGAAATATTTCAAATACTCTCATGTACTTGAAAGTGAAACACTCATTTAATAAAAGTGTAATCTTGAACAGTGGAAAGTGTGAGTGATTAAAACAAGTACGCTAGTCTTTTGAAATATAGTTTTCTCTCCTTCTCTTTCTTTATCCCCTTTGTAACCAGAAAAAAAACATGAGTAAATTGTACAGGCAGCTCAGAGATGTGTACTTAAAATTGAGTGATTGGATGCCAATGGTATTTTCAAGGACAGGGGAGACATTGACTTAAACCAAGGACTGAAACCACTAGAACATGTTCTTAGGCATATTCTCACTCCCCTTCTTGTTGCTCCTTCAATTCCTCTTCTTCACTAAAAAAGTGTTTGATTAAATAGAAGAGCTCTCTTGCACTTTGAACAGTTACCCATCTAGGGCCAGATCAGATATCTTTTCTTAGAATGAGTAATACCCTCCTCCACAAGAGTCCTTAAGACTGCAACAGTACTAATAGCAGTGTGCAGCTTTCTTTCAAAGTAACAGTATTCTGGCCATTAAAACACATACCTGCTATAAGGTCATCTGTAAAAGATGTTGCCATTATTGCAAGTGTACAATTATAAAAGGTAGTTTGGACATCAAAAGTAGTGTCACTACAATAAAAAAGCTATAGCATGAGCTGAACAAGCTTTCCCAGGACCCTGAATGCAGGTGTGAATAATCAGACTACACAGAAGCATGCATTCCAGAATGGTACTGGTACTAAAGGGAGCTCACTTTGGTACATTCCATAAGCAGGGAAACTTGTCCAACCTTCAGTTTCAGTATGGTTTAGCCACATACATCCATTTTTTTTCCTCATGCAGATGCTGGACTAGAAGTTGCAGTGTAGACTGACCTCAAAGCATGTATCTTGGCTACATCTGAGGCAACTTGCTCTAAACATCTTGTGAGTGAAGGTTACAGGCTCCCAAAGCATTACCTGTGTTTGACTATCAATAAAAGGGTAGTTTTGCATTTCCAGGTTTGCAGCAATGCTATGATCTGATACAGAAGGTACTGGAACAAGTTTTGAGCAGCAGAGTGACAGCACCCAGAGGACATCCACTCTGTAAGGAATCTGGTTTCCTGGGCTCAGGGCCAGCATAGAGATGATTTAGGTGTCCAGTCATGGCACTCAATGCAGCTACTTCTCCTTTGCTTGGGAGCTGTTTTTAAGCTCTAGCTCTCACCCTTGGTCTCTGCCTGAGCTATACTGGAGCTGTGCTTGCACCTGGTCTTGTATCTCCCCTGTTCGGACCTTGACCCTGATCCACTGCTTGGCCTTACACCTGGTTCACCACTACGGATTTGCAGGGCGATTAACAGGCTCTCAGTTGATACTGATCACTGTTCCTGGACCTGCTCTGCCCTGCGCTGGTGTTGTGAGGCTGTGTCCTTTATCAGGCAGGCATTGCTGTGACCCGCAGCTCCCAGGCTGTATTACCTCTCGGTGCAGCCTGTTCTTGCTGCTCCCTGGCTCACAGCATGGGGTTCATCACACCCAGCTGTGGGCTTCAGCAGTACTTACATCATGTCTGATCTTTGTATCTGAAGTTTGTATTGCCTTTCAGACAAAAAGAGAAAAACAAATGCTTGTGGTCCATCTGACCTATCTTATGTGGTTATTTTAGATGAAATCAGCTTTTCCCTGGAAGGACCTGATTATTGATTGAAAAATGAGTCTAGAAAAAGTCCATCAAACATAAGCATGCACATTATAGTTTTTAAAATTTGGACAGATGAGTCCCAGCTATAGTGTCTGTACCTGCCTCTGACCAGCTGTTGGTCAGATTATTTGTTTCCTATATTCTACTCTAAATGTTTAGGTTATTATACGTTCTTCACTGACGCAAAAGTTGTTTCTTACTGTCTGGCTTTGTGGACCACAATACAGCATAATACCCTACAACCTGGGTATTTGAATGCTACTATAATACAAATAATATTAATTAATTTCAGCATTATATCAAGTAAAAATATACAAGCTCTCTGTGGCTAAAATTATACTGAAGTCAAAACCTAATCTCAGAAGAGCAATACATCTTAGTAAAAATCTGAACTAGCACCTCTCCCCCATTTGAGATATTGAAGCACTTTGTGCATTCCTATCAAATTTGTCAAATCTATTTCCAGGTGGTTTGGGTTGGGCTCAAACCGCGACAATAGGGAATAGCTTGCTTAGTTAACCAAAGAATCTGTGATTCAACCACTGCTAGCAATAGCTATTAGCATCCTTTTTAATCTCTGTAAACTGTATATTCAAATTCCATAGCCTCCTCTGGGTTCAGCTAAACCAATTACTCTCCTAAGAGAAGACAAGATTAACAGAATCACCACTGTGTCATCTCTGAGTTGACAATGTTCTCTACAGCAGATGATCTAATTTCTAAATCTAAAGGTGGTATTGTCTATGTACATTTGTCAACACATCATCTCATTTGTGTTTATTGCATTTGGTGACCTGATGGTTGCGTGCTTGAGATATTCATTAAAAGAGTAGTTCAGAATTTTTAAAAGTAGATTTGAAAGGTTAATTCATAGCAAGAACCATCCTAATTTTGGCAATTTCTGAGATTGTCACAGCTCCCATATATCTGAGATATGGGCAGCTTGTTTTCCTTGACCATCCTTACCTATTGAGGTGTGTTTGATTTTAAGCCCTTGTCCTGGGAGCTCATAGTTTTATATTCCAAACAGTCTTTTCTTTGTTTTCATTCTTCTGGAATGTAAGAATGGATCCTAAAAGCCCCTTTTGGCTACAAATGTGTCCAAAACTCAGCAAAACTGGGGGCCTGTGATGGTTTCTTTGCTTGCTAGTCATAATCAGCATGCAGGTATAATTTTGATTTTTGAAAGTTCTGTTCATGAATTAATGAGTTAATCTAAATTAGCAGAGAAAATAATGGGCAGAATTGCCTGCTTCTTGTTAGCCTGAGGGCTGGGAATATGTGAATGCTCTCAAATCTTCATCTCCCACATGGCATCCCATTGCTTTGCCCACTTGAGTCAAAGGGCAAGAAGCAAGTACTCCTTTGATGTACTACCTTAAACAAGAGATAAGGAATAGTAAACTTAACTGAAGCCTAACTGATGGCAAACAATTCTGTCTTCTCATGCACAATAAGCAATTGCTGAAACTGTCTTTCAACCTGTATAATGTAATCATGACAGCAATCAACCAAGCCCAGTCTCTTTTTTGCTCTTCCTATGTTATTCTTTTACTTCAGCAGATCTTCCCTATAAAGCTGAGTGATAAGACCTTTCAATTGCATCCATATTTCAGAAGAAACAGTGCACAAGATAATGACAGGTTTTGTCACCATAGCAGTGGCTGTAAACAGTTCCCAAGCTTCCTGTTCCTGAATGATATTGCAGTGGCTTCCTGCAATTACACAATATATTGTCATGCAGATTAGCTACGGGTCACTGCATGGGGATAGGAAACTTCAGAGGTTTCTGTTGAACCTGTCAGGTTGGCAGATCTAACGTAATGTTGAGATCCCCTCCAGCATTCCTCTCCATAATCCACGCATCTTATTGCAGGCTTTCTCTGAGACGGGGGTGTAAAACAAGTTGTACTGTTCCTCTGACGAAATGCCCCAAATGCCTGTTTTAAGAACAGGCATGCAGAGGCTGTGATTCCTTGATGGAAGATGACTGCAGGCCTGCAGGAAAGCAAGCTGAAGGAAACTCTAGCGATACAGAAAAGTCTCTTTGGGGAAGACAGGAGAGTTTGAGATCCTTATGGGCTTGGTCTGTCTTCCTCTGAAAAAGGGAAGTTACAAACATGCATGTACAGCTACTGTTCTGGGAATGAATGGAGAAAGACAGGGAATGTGTGGCTTTCTTATTTAGGTGCCAATGACAAATCTGGGGAAGAGATGTGTTTTTTCATGCTCAAGAACTGGCATTTAACAGTGGTCTTGTTATGTATCTAAAGTGAGAGGAAATATCCAAGAAGCCAAAGAGCTGAGGAGGAGACATCAGAAAAAATCTGTAAAGTTAAGTTTAGCAAGGGTAAGCTGAGAAAAGGGTGAGGGCTAACATAAATAAGGATGGAAGCAGTCACAGTCTGCCAGTCTGCCTATCTGTGATTTAGAAAGTCTCACACATCCAAAATAAAGAACAATGTATTTGGACTACAAACCACATGCTGATACTATAATATAAGCCATGTAGACTCAGAAGTCCAAATGCAGACTGTATTTAACATGGAAAAAGCCATGATTTAGAGATTTTATGAAAAAACTAAGCTTAAGAATTAAGCCTAGGCTTAGGAACAGACATGTCATGAGCCCTATCAGGAAGCACAGTGGTGTACTATGATAAGATTAGACAGTGCTTTACAGATCTAGAAAAACTGCTTGGCGTCACTCACCCCTGCCCCTCACTGTGATGCTTTCGTATATATATAATCATATTGTGTAGCAAATGATTCCAAGGGACGTTAGCCATCTTTTGAGATGTTCTTTTTGGAGGACCTTAAAAATATTTTCTCCTTTTTAATGGGATCATCTCTAAGAAGAGTTTACACTTTCCCTACCTTTGCAATAGGCAAAATAATTGTCTATGACAATATCAGCAACTATCTCTGTTAATCTTTTCCCTGCTTTTCAGCGATACTGTGAGTTACAGGTTTGACAATATTGTGAATGTCTTCTTGAAGCCATATGGAGAATCTAAAAAAACTACTAGAAAGGCATAAAAAAAAAAAAAAAAAAAAAAAAAGCGGGTCTGAGAATACTTTGATTTCTCTTCCAACTCCTTTCACTTAAATCTGCTGAAGGCAGGAGTTCTTGTCCAGGAACTCCAGGAAGCGCACTGCTCCCAGGTCTGTGGTGCTACTACAGTGGAAGAAAGAAGTATATACTTATATTCCTGCCTTGTTTTAAGCACTCAGTAAAGTCACTGATACGAAAATCCTTTTTTTCTCCTTTAAGCAAGTAAACCTACAGAAATTGTTTTTAAAAAATGATCTCCACTATCACTGAACAGCTGTCTGTCCCTCCTTTCTGTGTCCCCACTGCTGCAATTATCTTCTTGAAGCCATATAGGGAGGAGCACAGGCCAGACATCCGCTGAATTGACTCATTTATTAATCATTCATTATCTTTTGTAAGAATGAACAAATTTACTGGCTTGTGTCTGAACAAGAGTTTTCTGAGCAGATTCTATCAGTCAGCATTTTCCGAGGCTGAAAAGAGCCTGAAGATGAGAAAAGAACTGTCTTTCTCCATTAACAGTTCTTCCCCCATAGTTTGCTGCTTACTCTGAGTAGCTGGAGTAGCCAAGATGCGGTTTGTGCCCTGGCACAAGATTCGTGCATGCAGAACATCTTAACTTCTGTCATGGTGGAGGACTGTGTTCTAACAAGCTGGTTGAAGCTTATGCTTCAGCTTGTCATGGTATGTTTATTTAAAGGCTTAACAGCTTGCCATGGTTACACTTGATGTTATTATTGATAGGAAATGTTTTGTTTTGATTCTCTTTCCTGACATAGGGTCCTTTCTGCATCATGGCCATCCCCAGACATTTAAATGCAACTTCTTCTGGTCTCTTTCCACATGTTTTGCAGTCACGCCTGTGTGACCAGGTAGACAGCACGGGGATCATACAGCTAAAATCAAAGCCAAAATGATCACAGCCTGCCTCAGAGTAGGGCTGGCCAGATTTGAAATCTTCTATTGGGAGGAATTTTTCACATATAAAAATATCCTTTAAGCCTCAGTACCTCTCTCTCTTCCCCCCACCAGAGTCAATCTTCGGTGGAAAATCTTTTTGGGAAGCATTACAGAGAATTCAGGTTTCATCTGCCATTTCAGTTACAATAATGTACTATATGACTGTTTTAAAATAAACATTTTAGAGCAAATATAAATCAACTGCCTAGATTTCTGGGAAGAGAAAACCCACCTCCAACCTTTATATTTCACTGGAATTAAATTTTAAAATGGAATAATATGCCTGAATCAAAATCTGTTGAAGTGAATGGCATGACTCCTCTTGACCCTAATGGCTTCTGGGTCAAGGCCTGTGTGACTTAGTTTACCCCAAAAAGGGCCATTTAGTAGGTAGTTGATTGGTGTAACTGAAGTCTGAAAACAAGTACAGTAGCTGCAGTGGGCTGATGAATATAGCTAAACTGCTGTTCTCTAAACAGCCAAATAGCTAAATATCACTTAAGTGGCTTGGCTTAAATTACCTTGGAACAAGTTACTGTGAAAGGGAAATGAAAGCATATAAATGAGTCTGAGACACTTGTATTCATTTGCGGAGAAGTGAGGGAAACAATTAAGATAAACCAGAAAATGGCAGGCGTGTTGAGCCATATGGCCCTTTCCTGTTTCTAACACTTCTTTTGTTTAACTTTTCCAAAGCAATTTTGTCACTATTATTACTGTGGTTGTTTCAGTTTTAAACATGTTTTCCTAGCATTCAATCTTTCCCCCAGCTGCCCCCTCCTAAAAAAAAAAAAAAAAAAAAAAAAAAAAAGGGAAAAGAAAAAAAAAAGAAAAAAAAAAGAAAAAAGAGAGAGAAGAAAAGACTAAAAGTCTCAACCTAATTAAAAATAAATGTTGGAAAAGTCTTTAAGATGCTCTTTGGCTCACATTGCCTCTAAAACTTCGCACTGCATGCTAGTTTCTCTTGTTTTTGCTTTCTGTCTGTTTTGCCCAGCTGTTGGGCTATGTTCTGCTATAGTAAAACAGATGCAGACTACAGATCACACGGACTGCTCCAGTTGAATGAAAGCAGCTTTGGTCATTAATCCTGTCTGTAGGCTCTTTGGCTTTTTTTTTTTTTTTTTTTTTAAAACAAGTTGTCTTCCCCCCCCCCCCCCTTTTTTTTTTTTCATTCTAGCTTTTAATCGTGGTTTATAAAAAATTAAGAAATGGGTCTAAGAGAAGTGTGAGAGACAGAGATCCAGCAGGCTACTGGGAGCTTTGAAGCATAAAAAAATAAAGGAAAAAAGAAGCTTTTATTGTCAGGAAATGGCAAATACCTAGCTCAGTTTAACAATTCTGTCTGGCTGCTAGATAGGGAAGTAATGCCTTTGGCAGTACATAAACTCTTGTTTTCTTGCCCTTTGTCTTCTGGTGTAAAAAACACTGTTGAAAAAATCACCGTTGAAAAAATCACCTGTCCATTGCAAAGTTAAACTACTGGCTTTAACACAGTTGCATGGGAACTTCGGTTTATTAATGAATACATACATACTCGCTTTGATTTGAATGCTTTCAGAGCGCTGAAAAGATTCAAAAGGCATCGCTTCCTGCACCAGCGGCGTGCCTTTATACATCTCAGTGGTTCACCCCTACCCAGCTGCTATATCTCATTAACAAGCGTTTGGCCATCGCAGGAAACTTCGCAGTGTTGACACTTGAAAGGCCCAGGCAGGCGCTGGCAGGCTATCAGCTATGGCAACAGGAAACTGCCCCAAGACAACACTGAGAAAACAGCAGCTGCAAAAGCCAAAAGCAAAAGGACGGAGAGAGCTAGGTGTTTCCAGGCTGCGCTGTTTTCCATATGGGCTGTTTGTGCAGCAGAGCCGTGCCAAGGGAGGGGAGGAGAAGAAAATAGAGAAAAGAAAGGTCTAATAAGGAGGTTGATATAAGCTCGGTACACGCTAGGGCATTAAATACTTTTTTGTTACATTTTAATGGCTTCCTAAAGTCTATTTTCATGCAAATAAAAGCCTGCCTGTCTAACGAGTTCACAAAAGCCCCGCCTGGGGCCCGTCCATGAGTCAGGCTCCCTGAGCCATCTCTGGTCTGGGGTGGCTGCACCCTGCCACACTTCCTGAAGGGACACGCTGCCCCGTCCCCTTCCTTGCAGCGTGTCCCCTCTGCGGAAATGCTGGACACTTAAATCCCATGACTTGGTGTCGTTATACCCTGTGTAGCTGCAACTACAGCCCCAAACAAGCTCTGTTTCCTAAGTGCCGCTGGAGTGGTGAGGACCAAGCCCGTTAGCCAAAATGAAAGCTTCACCATGCCAAGAACACCCGCTCTGCCTTGCCCCAGGCAGAGCATGTTTGTCACCGACTTTACATCAGACAGAGAGCTACTGAGCTCAGAGGGGGAGGAATCCTATAGAAGCCAGTGGATATAGAAGGGGTGGATGCTTTTATCACTGTACGTTGGGATAGATGAAGCTCGTTGGCAATTGATGACACAGGGAAGAAGCAGTAAAGTGAATGGTGAAATGTGGAACACTGAAACTAGGATTCTCACTTAAAAATATTGTATTGCTATTTTACATATATTACATATTTTGTATGTAAAGGAAAAGTAAATCCTGGATGCAGTTTATCCTACCTATTACTCAGTGCCTCCCCTGGTGCTCCTGAGGATAGCCTGCAAACAGGCACCAGGTTAACTGGCACAGATCAACTAAAACTCGTTCTGCAAACATCTGCAGCAAATCTTCAAGTAACAACAGTCAGATTCATACAACACTAACGAAAGCAGCAGCAACAGAAAGCAAACTGACATGAGCTCAAGACTCATCACCACTTTAACATTTTCAATTGTCTGGAAAAAACCTCTCAAATAGTTTTAAGTTTTTAATAAGCATCAGTCATTATTTTTCCAGTGGTTCAAATGTAGTGCTAACCATTGCCATGTTTCTTCCTTCTGCTCCTTCGGGGGTTTTGCAGCTGTTTTGCAGGTTTTGCAGGAGAGGCTTGAAGGCGGATGTTTAGATAATCCAAGTTTGTATTTTACACTTACAGGTAGAAGTTGTATACTCTATCACGGTTATAGAAAATGGAAACTATTTTCTCAAACCTCATGCATGTCAAGCTCTGTGGTTTATACTAAAAGTGGATTTTATGGCCTGTTGTGTACACTTGGTGTTTCCTATGCCAAGGAACCACAAGACAGAAACCCTGCAACCCATGAAGTTCTCCTGCCTAAGACCTCAGCGTAGCACCATCACCAATGGTTTCCAGCACAGCAGCACACACTTCCAGCTCTCTAGCATGTGGTTCAGCTACAGGGTGACTCAGGTGGTGATTCAGTAGGTGGCAAGCTTCCCTCTGTCAATATTGAACTTATGCCCCACTACCCAGGTATGCAGGACTGTTTAAAGGACTATCCTTCTGGCGGGATAGAAGAGTAATGCAGTGACCGATTATGGTTGTTCAAGATCCCATGGCAGTTAAGTTTGACACGAGTGGAAATATTACCTCCTGGGTGCAGGCCAGGTTTCAGTTTGGAGAAATACATTCTGCTTACGTTTTCCTTTCCCATCCTTACACTGGTTTGTAATTTAGATCTTGACGGCTTCTTTCCATGTAACACAATGCTGCTCATTCTAGTGTAGGAGGTGATTTCTCTGGAGCCAAGGATCAGGGGATGGTGCTGGTATCCTGAGTCAAACAGAGAGAAAGCATAGCAGGACTGATGTTACTCCCCGTCATTAAAAGGGTTCACTCATCCTTTGTCCAAAAGTACAGCAACCTAGCTATGTTTGAGATTGGTCCTGGATTCTCACATGATATCTGTTGGCAAAATAGCATGCATGTGATAGGGTAGAGCAAATGCAAGTTTACCATGCTGCTTATTACTGCAATACAGGCCACTTGGAAGCACCAGTTGATTCTAAAAACTCTGTTTTGCCAAACAGAGTTGTATGCTGCAAGAGTCGCATAAAGCCTGTTCTCCTGGCTTTATCTGCCAGTTCGCACTGGTTCCATTTTATGTAACTAAACCATATTATTATTTTGTATTTCTGGTACAATAGTAAGTGTTGATCCTGATATTCCTAAAAACCTTCTGTACTTCAGATGCTTCCTAGCTGAGACGTGGTGCTCCTGGCAACTGAAATGAGGAATGCTTGCTCTGTGGCTGGCACATCCCTGTAACAGAGCAGTTAACTACCACACTTCCATGCCAGAAGTACGTGGGTGTGCTTGCTTCAATGTGCAACTCTCTCTCTTTTGTTCATTTGTGCAGCTTCATAGTGGTTCACTTTCCCCTTCCTGATCAGATACTTTCATGTTTTGGTATTAGTTATCTGTCTTTGCACAGGCACAGCCTCTGCTCTCTTCTCTTGCTTGACGAAGGATTGCAGGATTCCCCCTGTGACTTGTAAAACCATATTTAGAATATATAGAGGTGTTTCATGATTTACTTGTCATTTGTGTCACCAAGTTAGGGAATTACTGGTCTGATGAAACAGCAAAGAGAGAATTTGGAAATGTAGAGTTATTTCCCCTGGGTGCTACATGAAGACGATAAAGTATATATTGATATCAGAGTTGGTTCTTCACTGTCATGAAAAACAATTTCCTAGCAAAACAGGCTTACAGAAATAAAAAAGTATTTTTTGAGTCTATACTAAGAAGTACTTATTATTGATTTTGAGAAGCAGCAGAACATATGACACAATATAGCCTTGCTCTGGAAATGTAGAAAAAACTGTGTATCAGTCCTGGTACACAAAACCAGTGCTCTAGCTGTCTCATCATCAGACAGCACTTTTAAAATCTTATATGCATGAAGACAGATGTGTGAGAAGTAATTACCACATGATAATATTGTGTAGCTGTGATAAACTATGGCTATGTCAGAAAAAAAACCCACTGTAAAATACAATGCAAGTCAGTTTTCTCTGTTACTTGATGAGTTCAATGTCACTCATTCTATGAAAGCTTATATCTCTCAGATAATACAAAACATTATGCATGCTGTTAAGAATAAATCTATTATTTTAATGTGATGTCCTGCAAGTATTCATGCTAGTGTATCTTTTTTTTCCTCATCAAACCTGAAAAAAAGTACATCTGAGCTTGATGTTTCAAATGAAAGTGTACGTTATTTTTCTATATTATAATTTTGATCCTCATACTAAAAAAGGAATATTATGGAATTCCTTTTTTTTTTTTTTAATTTATTTTATTTGGGGAGGGCAGGAGAGGCTTAGAATTTTTAGTTGTAAATTCCGCCACTTCCATATTACAAAATTTTCAGGAACATTGAGTAACTAGAACAAAACTGTGTGCCCTTCAAATAAAAGAATAATTTCTGAGATGAGATTTCAAATGTGAAGTTTTTCTTCAAGGCAATTTTTTTCTTTCTTTCTTAAACCTAGGGTAAGATGAAACTATACAGTAATGTTAACATTTCCTTAATTACAAGAATACTACTGGCTATTTTTTTAAGGAAATCCTTGTCTTACAAATGTCTTTTAAAGGAAGTAAGTTTTGAGGTAGTAACTTGGCCACATAGATTGTTTAGGAGTCTTTGGGATTTGTTTCTTCATGTGAGCATCTAATATTTTTTCTGGAAGACAGAACAGCTAGGTCCCGATCCACAAAGCACACAAACATTTACACAATTTCCGGTTCATAAAAAGTGCCATGAAAAATAATTCAGTATAGGCATATTTATTTGAAAGATTTCTTGGTGTTCTGCTTCAAGAAACGATGGTTGACTTGAAATGGAGAGAAGTGCCATAAAATGGGTTTCTTCAGCTTGATCAGGTTCAGTGAAGATCGTAAAGGACTGTAAAAGCCTGGATTCATTCAGTCTCGTGCCTTTGCAAAGACATCCTGTGAATGTTTTGTATCATTGCTGTCAGATGTGATTTTCTCTGCTGCTGCAGATGTGCACAACAGATTTACTGTTACAAGTAATACACAGTAAATTCCTGATATGGAGGCATTTAGGGCCACTGCCAGATGTCTCATTTTAATAATACGTTTGTATATCCTAGTTTTAGAGGTACAATTAAACTGTGAACAATAAAGATAAAATCTGTGGAGGACAGGTATTACCACTTTATTGTTGTAGTCAATCTACTGTGCTCAATAAAATGAATGAATTCATTTTGGTTTTGTGTTGTTACAACAGGATTACTATCATCTAGGTCTCATTCAACAAATAGTGGATAGGGAAATGTCTTTATTACAGCTGTCTGCATGGGAAGAAGGTCGCCTGTTGTTCCATCTCTTCTCTGACAGTCTGGATGCATAATTATCTCTGTCAAGCTCCAGGATGCATTAGGCAAATGCAGTCTCATTTCCATCCTCAGCAAATTAGTGATGTTGAGAGATCTGCTGGCTGGCCACCACCAGCCTGCTAACTGTACAATTGCCTGGGAAACATTACCTGACTTTGTGAAGGGCTTATCTGTTTGCTACAGGTACAGGGAAATGGTGCAGGGAGGTTTTAATACTTACCGTCTTTCTAGCTTTCCCTTGGACAGGGTTTAGCTGGTACAAATAACAAGGGCTACTTCCACAACTAAGGGTGCCCAGGAGTTGCTCAGAATAAAAGCCTCATCCCAAAGAGAAAGAGAGTGAGAATGGAAGCGTAAAATCATACCTTTACTTAAAATTAGTGGGTTTGTGAGACACTCTTAAAAGTTCCTAGTGTTTACTGTAACATTAGACAAGTCAAGACCTGACCTTTCCAGAAATTCTATGTTGTTTGAACTGAATGAGAAATTCTGATATTGGTGGTTGCTGCTCTGTGTTTACCCCGATGGTGATCTCCAAGATATACTGGATTTTATGTTTAGGTGTTAATATTAAGAGATGGATGGATTATAATAGTCAGAACAGAGGAGAAATAAATGGGTTACTAAGGGCAGTCTTCCCTAAAAACTTGTTGGTATAATGCTCCTTTCTGGCCTTAGATAACCCAGTCTTACCTCACCTAAAGATGTCATAATTTCTTCCAACTCCTGAAATGTTAACTCCTGAAACTTTCAGGTTAAGGCTGAAAACCACAGCATGCTTCTAGATAGTGTGTATTCCAGAAGGACACTCAGTTTTGATTTAAAGGCCTTGAGACATGAAGGACCCAGCACTCCCCTGGGTAGTTTGTACCAATGGTAAAGAAAAGAGAAAAGTCTGTCTTGAAGTCTGAAATGGATTGTCTTTGACTCTCAGCCTTCACTTCTCGCAATGCCTAAATGAGCAGTTGCATGCAGCTGATGGGCCCAAACTGCCCTTGTTCTGGCTTACAGGAATCTGGAAAATAGTTAACAAAGTGTGGCTGTAGGCCCTCCAGACTGTCGTTTCCAATGATGGCAGATGTCTGAAATTGCAAATAGAATGTGACACAGCCTCCGTTCTCATTTCCCATTTTCCCGGCCTTTCTTTGGCTGGCTCTGTGGCTGGGTTGTTCCTTTTTGGGTTGTGTCCTCTTTCTCTGGCTCACCCAGGCCATGCTCCCACTGAAGACTAAGTCAGCTGAGTGATGTGCCCTCTAGTCATGTACCCAAGTAACTCTTGGTTGCACATTAGGTTCAGAAGTGGCTGTGTTCCACCCTCATTTTAGGCAGAAAACATGTGCAGAGGTTGTCCTGGGTTCAGCTGTACAGTTATTTTTCTTCCTAGTAGCTGGTGCAGTGCTGTGTTTCAGCTTTAGTCGGAGAACAATGTTGATAACAAACCAATGTTTTAGTTGTTGCTCAGTAGCACTTACCCTGATCAAGGACTTTTAAGTCTCTCATGCTCTGTCAGTGAGGAGGCACATGGGAAACTGGGACAAAGCAGAGACAGGACACCTGACACAAACTAGCCAAAGGGGTATTCCATACCACAGCACATCATGCCCAGTATATAAACTGGGGAGAGTTAGCTGAAAGGGATTGATCTCTGGTTGGGTTGGGCTGGGTATTGGTCAGTGGGTGGTGAGCAATTGTATTGTGCATCACTTGTGTTTTCTGAGCTTCCATTTCTTCTCTTGTTGTTTCTTCTTATTATTATTAGCATTCTTTCTATTATCACACATTTTACTTTATCTTAGTTATTAAACTGTTCTTATCTCAACCCGTGGGGTCTACATTATTTCGATTCTCCTCCCCATCCCACCTGGGGGGCAAGGAGAGAGGCAAGCAAATGGCTGCATGGTGCTGAGTTACCAGCTAGGTCTAAACCATGACAGAAGTGAGGAATGAGCCCTGGCATCTTCCAATAACACCACTGAAGCAGGGTGCTGGGAAATCAGGGTGGTGGCCTGCATCTGCCTTCACTTAAACACGTCCCTTGTGATAGCAGAAGAGACAGGAAAGGGATATAAACTCCATACTTTTAAAATAATTGTTTCTGAGGCTGACAGTTGGAGAATCCCTCTCTTTTCAGAGCCATAGTAACATCATTTAGTATACATTATAGCTTCCCACCATAGGGTCTCCCTAAACCCTGGTCTGAAGCGAGCATGCTTGATTACAATCAATCTGGAGCACACACTTTAGTAAATTTAATTTACAAGTGTCCCTCTTCAAACTACCCCTCCTTTCCTAGTAAAAATGAGACAGCATGCAGACAGAGAGTTTTAAGAATTATTCCCTGGGCCCTGTTACAGAAACCAATTCATAGATACTCATGTGTTAACCACATGTGTGTCACTTTGCCAGTAAGTACTTAGAAGCTAATGGTGATGGTGTAATGAAAATAACTGAAACCATGGAAGGCCACTTAAAAACATGCAGACTTTTTGAAAAACAATTAATCAATTAACAAGCGACTGGGCTATCAACATGGAATATCAGAATAAGAAGAAAAGCTCTTAACAGTCCTGCCGAACCATTATTAGCAATTCTTTGCTTTCTTCAGCACATCCTCCTCTCCTCCCCCCCTCACCCCCTTATACTTCCTTGCAAAGAGTAGAAGCCGAGTGCCAAATTGCTTCCCTGATTTCAGAGGTCCTGAAAGTCTCCCTGGCATAAATCAATCTGTTCTGGAGACATCTTGCTTCGGCTGGGTCTGGCAGATTAACAATGAAAGGGGAAGAGACAACGGTACAGTCAAACAGCCCTCCAAAAAGCACATTAGTTGAGAGCTAATAGCTGATTAGTAAAATCTTCCCATCATTTAAAGATGAATTTTCCTTAGTGATGAAAGCCAGGTCTCCTAGACCTGAAGTCAATGTCTGGTCTTCTAGGTCAGTTCCAGGGAACGCTTACATTGCAATTAGCATGGGGCTTGGGTAGGCATATGTGCAAGTTAGTTTTTAATGTCAGAACTTGGAGAAGATTCAGCGGTGTAGCTGAAAAAAACCAAAAAGCACACTCAAACTGAATTGTGTGCTGCTATTAGGGTCTAGACAAGCTAACGAACCACATAAGGCCTGGAGTGAGTTTGTAGAAGATATTCAATATTACTTTTGGATTGAAAAGCAAGTAGTGTCATCTTCTTCAGTGGTGAAGAGTACATTGATGTTTTATCTTGGTTTTCCTCTGTAAGACAAAAAAAGAGTCAGTGTGGAATTTGCAGCATGCAAACTATGATTTTCTCAAGTCCTGAGAGTCTTATTTGTGCAATTAGTTACTGGTAACTATTGCATCCAACCTGCTTTAAATTCTGTCAAGTGGCTCTGTGAGATGTTTTTCTTCTTGATCTGCTGATACAAAATTTCAACTTTTTTTAATTTTAATTCTGGAATATAAGGCTCTATGATCGTGAAAGAAGTTGCAATTAGATGAGTGTTCAGGGTCAAATGTATATATTTTAAAGAATATTTATAAATAATGACTTTCCATTTTTAATCCCATTTTACTATCAGATTGTTAATTCTTTATAAGATGCAAAAATAGGTGTTATTACGGAAAAACCTTCCTGTTCAAGAGCTCACATTCGAAAAATATTTGGAGTTTCTTTTTTTAAACAGCTATGACTTTGTGGCCTTGATTAATTTTTGTTGTTGTTTCAATAGTATGCAATATAGATTATAAATTATGTATTTTACTTCTATGGTAATTTTTTATTGAAGATTTTTTAATACATGTGTTTGTATATCTGGTTTTATATATATATGTATAAAAGAAAATAGAGCTATAGAAGAAACACAAACACTCCTTTTCCCAGAAGAACCTACACCACTGCCTGCCAGAAATCAAGTTCCATAGAAAGTCATTACCTTACAACATTAATGTTCTTAAGTTTTGTGATACATGTATTTTTACTTTTTTCCAAAAGATTTCATTGTGAGAGTAAGGTGATTAAGGAGGAACCTCAGCTTTCGTTAGAAATCTCAACATTGTCTCCTATCTGACAGCTTGTAAAAACGTATCAGCTAAATCTGTTTGACTTTTGTAGTCACCTGAACCTCAAGAGGCACACTGCAGAAACTGAAACAGCATCTTCTTGGTGTTTGGGTAACTGCATGTCCTCCCTTATTTCTGAGGCATCCTCTGACTGTATGACTACCCCGATAAACAAATGAGAGGCCACGATCTCCTCAATCACTGGTTGCTTGATTTTCCATATTTCTTAGCTACTATTTCATTCCCCAACTCCATTTCAGATTGCCTCAACTAGCTGCCACAGTGACAAAACTCAGAGGTGGCTAAGGAGGGTTCATTTCAGAGGACATGACTGTACTAATATGGCCTCAATCTGTCCTAAACAATCATCTGACAACATCCAACTCTCAAACACCCATACAGGCCTTCATGGCACCAGCTAAGGAATGCAATAAATAACTTTGGTCCTCCCTGGCAGCTGTGACACAGTCCCTATGCTATTTTAGACACTTTTAACTGGAACAACACATACAATGAGTAATAAGAGTATTTCAGGGACTGAAGACGGCCCTGTACAAACTGCTATATAGTGTGGGCATGGTCAGTCTGTTGTAGGTGTCACTAGCCCTGGGATTCCAAGGCTGCCTGGCCTTGGGATCAGTGCCAGTCTCTAAACAGTATGATAGACTTTGGAAAATGAGGCTTTTGTGTGTGTATATGCAAATCTAATTAGTACATTATTTTTCATTATGCCAATTTTCCCCAGCAGCCAAGCCAGATCATCATTTACCAGGTCACTAATGATTTGCCTGATAATCAGATCTAAATTGATTTTAACTGTTTGTTTTAAATCCCTAGGGATTAGAATACCTGGATGTTTTAATGCTACTGGGGAACCACTGAAAATCCCACCGACTAAGTAATGCTTGGTATGTTTGTTCAGTTAATCCTAACAGCTCAAGCTTGTTCCAATTAATTTTATACCCAGACAACTGCCTGAACTTTTTAGTGTATTTTAACAATTTGTGTATAGATCTTTACAAATCACTTCAAAATAGAGCAGCCTGAACTCTACTTTACAGGACACAAAAGTTTTAAAGCTTATGGAATATTTCTCTGCACACTGGCAGATAGAGCAACAAATATTTATTCCTGGGCTTAGGTGCAATGCACAAGGGGTTCTACTGGAACTGGTGTATTATATTTGTAACTGGATTGGCTGGGTGTCAAGACCTTGGTTTCCTCAGTTAGGGCAGTCCCAACAACCGTTCTTGCTAGGAGACCTAAAATCAGGAAGGAAAAACTTACCTATAGGCCCATTTTTCCTCCAAGTCCAGCCTGCAGAATGCAGAAATGGCAACGCAAAAGTATTTTAACACAGACCACCTTGTTCTCTAGGACCAGCTCAGAGTAGGCATAGTCTCACAACAGAAAGAGAGGCAACCCAGCTTCCCCATTTATGGGGCCATCTGGAGTCTCTTTTGGTCCTCTCAGATTAAACACACCTGGAGGCCCTTGCTAGGCTAATGGCCTTTAGCAGGTTACTAAAACAAAGGCAGGAGACTTACATATAGGCAATGTTCTAGCTTGTCCTTTAGTAACAAGGTCTCCTGTAGCACCAACACATTTCTTCAGAAGCCCAGTTAACAACTTGGGGGCTCCTAGTTTGTTTTTCATCCATTTCAGGTAATTCTATTATGTATGAGGTAAAATTAGGGAAAAGTAAGCCTAAATCTCTAAGCGATCACTCTCAAATATTCTGCCATGCTCTCCTTCAAGTTTACATGCCTGGGACATCCTTTTCATCTGCCACCCATGGGCCATGTGCCTCAACACACAGGTGTTCACCATCTCTATTACTGTATACCCAGGTGCCCTTTATGGCTTGATTCTTGCAGGCACGGTTTCCTAACTCAGGTTTCCCACCTTGAGGCTGTGGGAGCCTACAAAATCAGCAGGTGTTTAGCTAGTGTAGCTGTATCCTGCACATTTAGAGGAAGTAAAGTATGACTGTGGCTGAATGATGGGAGGTGAGGGTGTTCCCTCTGCAGTTTACAGTCCACTCTGTGATATTAAACTGTCGCTCCACACTTCTCACACCTCTGGTTTTACTCCATCAGAAAACATGGGTAGTCCTAACAGCCCATGGTTATGATGGAGTTGTTTGCTCTTGGCAAGGCTGTGAGCTGCTCAATTGCCCATCTTCCAACAAAGCTCCTCTATAACCTGGGCCCTCTCTGCTGCTGTCAGGAGCTGCTGTATGTTCTGGAAATGAAGAAATGTAGTCATCCACAGGACAGATGGTGGGGATAGCACCATCTTCACTGCTACCAGCCCTCATTCTGGGGCAAGATCACCCTTTTGTGTCATTGCAAATTCACAAATAAACCTTTTACTGGGAAAACATATTTAGATCCTTTAAGCCAAGAGCTCATGCTACAACAGCTTGTCAGACCCGTAAGACAAAGAGTTTCTTTAGGAAAGACTGAGGTTTTATTCAATGTCAAGCATATCCAAGACCTGATGTGTTTCTCCTGCAAAGGAACAGCTGTCTTCTCTCTGCACAGTTTGCTCTGCCCCTGCAGGTCTAGAGGGCCAGAAATGGGCTCAGAAACACCCTGTTCACCAGTGCCCGTGGTACCACCAACGGTGGTACAAGCTCCTCCTACACTGCATCTAGGCAATTCACCTATTCAAACAGGTGTATTGGGCATGGGTGACTTCACTGAATGGCTGGTGGCCTGCTGTCTGATGGTGAAGGATGGGCTGCCTGAAGAACTAGGGGTTTGGCAACCAAGAGGAGGCTGGGAGGAACTTGCTGGAAGGAACTATTGGACTGAACACTGTCATATTCTTGTGAAAGAGGGGGAAGCACATCATATCAGAGCCACTACATTGGAGGGAGATAATATGCCTAGCAGTATGGGTCTCTGGGGACATGCGCAATGCCAGTGGCCTGCAGAAACGTATCAGCACCTAAAGGGGCTTGTAAGTCATTTCAAGCCAGATTGGAAAAGTCTGCTGGAGGGTGTTGGGAAAGATGAGTGCACCTGAGGTATCATTTGCATTCAGAGCGCCTTGAAAAATTGTTTTGAAAACTGTGTAAACAGGGAGTTCAGCACTCACGCTGGGAGCTAATTCCCGAGACAATTTGTGCAAGCACTCCCCAGAGTAAGGAAAGGGCCCATGGTCTCAGAAATACAGGCATATTATAGATGCTGAGAGTAAAGGAAAATATAGCAGTGACCAAAGTGACCGGCTGTAAGAAGTTAGCACAGAGTGCCAGTCTGAAGTATCCCTGATAGATATTTCTCTCATGCCTTTTCTACCCCCAGAGCAAGAAAATAAGACAGTGGTTTTTGTTGACAGCTGCAAGACAAAGAAAAGGCTGGGGAAAAACTTACTCCGAGCCCTCCTCACTGTCTTCACAGAGGGAGGACTGGAGCGGGGGGGAGCTCGCAGCAGAGGCGAGGTTGGTGGTTTGGAGAGCGATGGCAGCGCCTGGGGGGGAGACAACAGGAAGCAAGAACCGACGGTCTCCCTGCCTGGCGCAAACACATACAGACTTAACCTACAGCTGAACTTTTGCCCTTGAGTCACCAGTGCCATTAGGACGCAGGTCAAAAGGTTGCAGGGTGACAGAAAATGGAACTTTATTGAATGAAAGAGAAAATGAAAAAATTCCTTTGTTTGCTTAACTCTGTGTGGTTTGTGTAGGCACTGTGATCCCATAATGGAGTCCAGAGTGAAAAAGTAACTTGATTCATCACATGCAAAGAAAAAAAAGGGGGGGGGGGGGGATGTTCACTAAGGGAATAACTAAAAAAACAGTGAAAGAATAAAACCCCCAAATCCCTAAAACATTAGAATAAATGTGACTTTAATCAATAAAGGCCTTTTATATAAACGAGGCAGAGAAAGAATTTTCATTCTTTAGGAACAAGTCTATATTAAGAACACCAGTGTATATATCAGTGTATATTAAGGATACCAGTGAGGCATATTAAAAGAATATTCTTCCTGTCTGAGTCAGGAAAAACGTGCATGTATATGAGCATCTGGCTTAAAAATATGTATAATCCATCTGCATTTATATGCAAATGAAAAACCCAGATATTTAAAATCAGTCTGAGGAGAGAAAACACCTCTGGATAGGTAAAGAGAAAAAGGGTACAACTGGTAATGCTCTGATCAAAATTGGAGATTCCAAATGAGTTCAGTTAAATGTAACCTGAAATCTCAGCACATTTGTTGTGCTTAGTATACATTGGGTTTTTTTCATTTCTTGACAGAATGTCATCCATCAGTAAAGGTATGATTGGTTAAAATGAAATATTTTAAAATATCAGATTTTTAGTAGACTGGCATATTCTGAGTCAGCCCAAAGAAAGCTATAAAGGCTAATGTGCTAATTCTGAGCTGTGTCACTAGTGAGATAGAAATCAGTGGATCTAGAGCGCAAATCTAACAAAGTCCAAAGCTATGCCAGGTAGTAATTTTCAGAATATATAGGTAGTACTTGAGGGCAGGAAGCTGAAATGCTACTTGGTATGAACAGGGCATTAGAAGCTGGTTTCCAGCTGAGGCTCCTACATCTCTCTTACTCTTTCCCCTTCCTCTGCAGTGTCTCTTTCTCTTTCCCTCCTCTTTTCATCAGCCAGCCCACGACCTGTGTGGCTGTAACAATTACATCTATGTGCTCAGTGTGCCTCACAGCCTCTTCTTTTTGATCACTTTGAACAACTAAACCATCTGGCCTGCCACTTAGCTCCAGAGGGTGATGTGCTCTACAGATCATGTCTCCAAGGGTCTTCATTTGCAGAATATGCCTATGTATTGCTAATTCTTTTTGTGTTGTGTCAAAAGCACAGGCCTTCTTTTTCTCATCCTTACAGCTAAAACTCTTATCCAGACTTATTTTGCATGTTGCAGTCATGTATCTCAGTTACTGCAATATCCTGTACTTTTGTTGCTGACAAATCATGCTCCCTTCATATCTATTTGGACTGCTGCTGTCAAGACTGTTATCCCCATCTGTTTCCTTGAGTTTGTCAGAACTCTATTTGTCTCCTTGCACTGTCTTCTCCTTCTCCACTGTAACAAATGCACTACTTTTCCCTATTCCCACTTAAATGACACTGTATGCAGTACTAAAAGGCCAACTGTTACCTCCATTTGGACTGTGACACCAGTTTCCATCATCTCCTTTTCAGTTTTCAGACATGCGTTTCGAATTTTTCGTCTTTCTCTCCACCCAGGTGGAGAGAAAGATGAAATCCCTATAAATGCATGTAAACCCGCTTTGTTTTCTGACCTCAAGAAGTCTATTTGATTGACCAGTGGGTGCTATTACATGGTTTCCTTCAGCTCTCCCATCACGTTGTCTGATTCCATCTAGTGCAAGCACTCAGACCCCTGAAATCTTCCCTTTTTTTCCTCATTAGTACAATGCCTAAAGCAATGGGGTCCTCATTCTTGACTAAGGTTTCCAGTTTCCTTGGATAATACAAATAGTAATTATTAGTAATAACATTCTCAGTCACACAAAGCTAAATCAAGAGTAGCTCCACTAAGTATAAATAACCCACATTTATATAGGTATAATGGAGAACAAAATTTTCTCCTTTTTTTAGTTTTTCTGTTCACCTACAGAGACTATGTAATTACCATATATCTCCCCTTACACACCACAAGTCTGTAGAAAATGTGGTTTTAAGAAAAATAGAAAAAGCAAAATGTATAATAAAACATATTTCACGTGCAATATTTTGAATTAACTTTGAGGCAGTGAATTAAATGCCTATGAAATTCCTTAAAATGCTATTTAAAAATAAACTTGTTTCTACATGAATTCTTGAAGGCACTTTAAGTTTCTTTTCTCATTCTTTCTGGTTTTTCACAGCATAGTTAGACACATCGTAGTTTACTGACTTGTGACTTGTCTCTTTGAAACAATGAAAGCTGCTTTTAAGGTCATGGAAAGAATCTGAAAGAAGGAGTTTAGATTTTGTAAAGCAAACTTGCTTCTGGTCTAAGACACTTTATGCCAAGTTTCAGTGAACTTTTACAGCCAAGTTATACACTTCCTCTGACATTTTTTTAATGCTACCAGACAATTTGGCTGCATGGTATTGCTATCAAAATGCTAAAAGAAAAACTCAACAACTCATTATGCTGAGGAACTAATGGCACTAGACAGTTGTTATGATTTCTAGTGTTGTTTCTGTTCATCAGGTATTAACATGTTTGGAAAAAGGGAAGAAAGGGCGGTAATAAAGGCTAGAATTTTTTTGTGGGTGGATAAATGATTAGATTTCAGCACACTGCCAGAGACAGAAAGTAATTTGTGGAAGGCATTGTTCAAAGCAGAGATATTTTGGGAGTAGAAGTATTGTGCATTGTGTACTGTATGCCAACCTTTTGGGAGGTCATGTCAGAGTGGCAGGAGAAATTTAGAAAAAAAACCCCAACGACAAACCCCACTGTATTTCATCATCTTCACCTACTCACCAGGAATCTGGTGCCTGGAAAATATGAATCTAGCAATTAAATTTGCTTTTCTCAACAGTAATATCTGCTAGACAATATAGATGCATCCTTATAAACGAAGGCAGTATATTCTGTAAGCCGATCAAGGGTTTCTGTAGCTATTAGAGAAGGGAATGTAAAAAATCTTGAAGACTTAAGGTGGAAGTCTTCTGTAATCAACATCTTTTGTATGGCCAAAGCATCTGTGGATGCACCTTTTAATCGAGAGATTTGGAGGAAGTAGCAGACTAGGTGATTCATTTAGACCAAACATTAGGTATAAGACTTGTAGATGGTTGAAGTTAAAGAGATGAATCTCACTCACAGAAACTACCTACACTTGTTGTTTTGGCCCTGCTTGTTGCAGGTGTAAAGAACCAACCTCTGATCACTGTTGGCAGCAGCACAGCTGCAGTCATGATGTTGAATGCAGCAAAATGCATTAATACAAAAACAGAAAGATGACCCCATTTAATATAAAAAAAATCCACTGTGAAAAAATATGGATCATTTGAAAAAAATCAAATACTCTCCGTAAAACCCAACAAAAATAGGTTAATTACTTTTCAGATGTCTGCAAGTGCCATGTGCAATCAGTCCATAGATTCTCTGTGAAAACTGCCAGCTTGTTGTGGTAGCGCTACTGCTGGGAAACAACTAAGATGCTCCCTCATTTAGCACAGACCACAGAACAGCTGCCGGATATGAATGCCTTTCAGTCACTGTCGATCAGGGATCGATTCAAATTAGTGACCTAGAAATAAAAGGATGCATATTGAAGAATAGATTTCCTGTACCGTTTTCTCTTCAATAATGAGAAATGTAACTGTCTGCCACATTTAACTTTCAGCTATCAAATGTAGAAGAAATAGATGACCTCAAAGCATGAAAATATGAAAAAAATCTCTAAAATTTAGGACATTTTTCCTGTTAAGTGCTTTTATATTTTGTTTGTGTTTGACAGCTTCCTCACTGAGGTTGGTAGTTAAGTGTTTACAATATTAGGCAAATGTAGGAAACTGATTATTTTGTTTTCCACATTTCCTCATAAAAACTTGCTTTATAAATGGTTTCTCAATCCTAAACTACTTATATTACATGAAAACCCTCAGGGAGGGTGTGTTTTCAAATGCTAGGCTAGAGCTCTCAGGATTTGGATTCCAGTCCTTGGCTTTGCAAGGACTACTTCCATGGCCTTGGCAAGCCACTTATATTTTCTCCATCTCAGATTCCCATTTACAAATGGGGAAACATAATGTTTCCCTGTCCTGAGAATATTTTGAAACTAAAATCACAGGTAACAGAAAGACACTCTTCTACACATATAAAAATGATCAATTTGACAATCTTATTGGGCTCTTTTGACTAGCTAATGTTTCCTTTGAAGGCTGAGTTGGGAACACAAGGCTGAAATGCAAGATTTATGGACATCATTTTCACGCTTATGGTCCTTAGAGATAAAAACAAACAACGCTCCCCTCTCCCCAACCACTGCAGAAAATGGGTCAATCGAAAATTATCACAGTGACAGGTTTTTCCTTTCATTAGGATTACAAAACACCCAGCGTTAGTAAGAATTGTAGAGATTTTTCTGACAGAATTAATTATTCTGAATGATTAGTTTGTTATGTTCCTTGCAGGCACTGAGTTTGGAAAGAGGAAGTGCTTTGTCTTTCAATTAAAAATATCCAAACAGCTCTGTGGAGTCATGATTTGAGAAACCAAAACAAGTCTTTAACCATAGATAAATGAAGGTTGGCTGATTGCAGTTTGTAGAAAGCCAGAGGAAGCCCTCTGCTCTGACCCCAAGCCCTCTGGCATCACAGCTGGTGCACGAGCACAAAGACAACTTGGATGTAGTTGCTGCAGTGGCCACTTTAAACAGGCTAGATTGTAAATTTGTCCATTTATGAGTGTCCTGTGGAGGTTCCCACCAACTCAGAAGACAAAGCAAGAGTTGAAGTGAACAAAGCATATCCATAAAAGCTCCTTTGATTGCCACTATTAATAAAATGGAGGCCATAAACAAATTTACTGTTTTCTATTTCTTAAGTGGGGGAGCAGGAAAGCAGGGGATGCCTCACTTGAAGTGAAGGAGGTGTGTGTGCTACACAGGGTGAGTGCAGAAGGTATATATGGTCTATGAAAAATAAATCTGGCTGCCAGAAATGTTTTTCTTTACACTTAATACTGGGCTGTGGACATGAATTTCATTCTACCTGAAATTTCAGATTGCCTTGACAGAAACTTGCAAATTTACATTTGCAACACATGTAAAACAGATACACTGGGATTTCTGGAGTGGTTTTGTTTTTTCTTGATATGAATTCAGAAAGGGAAGAATTTGAATTTGAAATTGTCCTGGCACATATCAGCATACTGCAGTGCACTTCAGGGTCCACCTTGAACTTGCATTTTTGTCATTTTCATTCACCCTTTCTAGCCATAAGGACAGCATGCTTATTTTTGATACCAACACCTATTATGAAGCATTAGATATGGTCCAAAAATCACAGCAGTTTTATACAAGTGACTCAGGTTTCGGGAATTATTGACAGAGAAAGCTACAGTTCTTTCAAAGTGCCAGGCCTGGTGGTTGCTTCCCATCTGGTGCACAAAGAAACCGGTTCACAGAACTGTTTGACTTCTAGGCCATAGATGTCCATGCATTTTCCAGGACTCCCTTCTCTGGTTTCCTACTTGTGCTAAGGAGTTCTGTAAAGCACAGCAGAGGCTGGTAAAGTGGGAAATGAAGCTTGGGTGGAGGTGATAATGCAGCAACCTCTTCAGCTGTCTTGGCAGAAACAGTTTTTGTCTGACTGTGTGGCAGTCATACCTGTTCTGCTGTAGTTCACCTTGTAGTGCAGGTACCCATCTGGAAAACTTCACTGCTTCCCAAAGTTGCTATTGTGAAGTTAAATGCATTGATTTCTGAGTGGGCAATGAAGACCCACAGTAAAAAACTGTGGATATTCCCAATGGGTCTGCAAGTCAAGCAGGTGGTAAGAAGTATCTCTGTGGCCCAGCAGTGGGAACTCCTGTAACGGGAGAGACCCTTAGCCTGGGATTAGTCCTTGGCAATGTGACCCACTGAGTTGCACAGCAAATGCCAAAGTCACAGGGTATTAGAACATGAAGATACTACTTGTGCTGTAGTTTTCTGCGTTGCACTTGGATCCTTTTTCAGATAATTGGTTTTTAGGACTTAGAAGAAACTTTATACTGAAGAAAACTGGATAAGTAGCATGGCACTTAATCTGCTCCCCAGGGGACCAAGCAACAAACGTAGCCAAAAGGTCCATGTGGATTTTCTATTTTTTTTGGTTCCTTAACGTTAATTAGTGCCAGGTAAGTTCTGGGTAGAAACCGGACACCTAACTTAGCTGGAATTCATGGTCTGGAAACCACTAAGAAAAGCCAGTTCCCGTGTTTTACATCTCAAGCCTAACACCACGTGGTCACACTCTGTCATGTAGTAATGCTGACAGCAGTGCAGGAAATAGCTTGGAGAAATGCCCTCATTCTGTTTCATTTGGAGTTCATTTGTTCTGAAACTTCCAGTGACAAAATTATGGTGCAGTTTTAGTAGGAGTATGTGTCTAAACTCATACTCATGTTTTTTCTGCAAATCTGCGTTAGAAGATCTCATTTTTCTCCTCCCACACATGCACTCTCTGCCAACTGCACAAACAATGACCTGTATTCATCCACACTGTAACTCTGTTGACATCATCAGCCTACAACAGAGATAAATTTGGTCCAGTGAGGCAAAGTGCTGTGAAATGGTTTGATTTTTCTCTTTTACCCAAGGAAAAGCATCTGGAAACATATCATACTTTCATGCTGACACACAGGAAAGTCTTCATCATTATCAGGTGGTTGATTTTCCTGCAGATTCGTGAGAGGGTTTTTTTAAATAGATGCTTAAATGCAAATGCAGTGCATGATGTTTTATTTTTTTATTGCAATACAAATCCATGAGTATGTTGTCATTCTGCTTATAAGCAACTTTTTAGAATTATCAGCATGAACTTTTTTTTCCCCAATAAAATGTTAGGTGTTTCATGCCTTCCTTCTCTTTTTAAGAACATTTGACTTCCCTTCCATGAGATCCATGATCCAAAGATGGAGTATTCAAAAGTGCCTAAGTGTTTCTGGAGACTAAAATGCATTTTCAAAAGTAGCTTGAGTAATGACATTGGTAGGCTTTAGGAACATCATAGAGTCAGAAAGAACTCAAGAGCCATGTCACTCAGTACAATAATGTCTTTAAGCTAGTAATGAGAGTGGTGCATACAACCTTAAGTTATTTTTCCAAGTTGCCTGGTCTATAGGAAGCAACAGTGCCAAAGACTAGGATATGCAGCACTTGGCATGCTGAGCAGAGGTACAACCTGAAAGCCGTGAAAAAGACATATCTGAGAGTTAACTACATCCATGAGATAGGTGCCTTTGAAATGAAGATCTAGAGCCAGAAGGTGCCTTTGGATGCACATGGCTGGATTGCTGTTTTCCTTTAAAAGTCAAATTTGTAAGTGCAGTGTCCTTTACTTGAAGGAATGTGAACTTCCATTTCTGTACAGTACAGTGGAACTGGAGAAAGAGAGGTTTCCTAAGAGGGGATTTTATTTTTTAATCTCAAATTTATAACAGAAAAGATAATTTCAAAATGCTGTTCACAGACTAGAAAGCTCTTATTCTAGTTAATATAAGCAATAAAGTGTGTTGTTAATAGAATTAGTGATTAAGATGCTCACAATGAAATATGAATGACTAACCCCTCATACTGGCAATTTTTTTTTTTTTTTCCAGAACTCCTCAAAATACGAAATGCTGTTTTAAAATGTGTTGCAAGACCATCATTTCAGATTCACCTGTAAAGTACTTATTACAAGTGAGACTTAGAAATTACTGTATCTGGGGGTTTTGAGTTTTCTTTGGCTTTGGTATAATCAAATTCAGATTATCTTCCTGAAAAATTGCTATAATAATATTTAGACACTTGCAAAGGACTTAATTAGTTAATTGATATTTATATAGTAATCAAAGATCCTTGTCTGTGAGATATGCTAATTTTAGTACAAGAATTTAATTGAAAATTGAGTTTAGAAAGTAACACAAAGGTTTAAATTCCATACTGTATTTAAATGTAATTTATTTAAATTCTTTTGTATTCTTTAATACAAGAGTGAAAACTAAATTAGTAGTACTCCACACCAACCCTCAAAAAAAAAAAAAAAAAAAAAAAATCAGGGAATCAAAGCCATGAAAACAAGAGTACGGGAGCAGGAAAATTTTGTAGTAAATAATCATTTGATGTTTGGAAGGAACCATATCTTTCTTCTTTGCCCTGTGAAGCTGATTTTCATCTTGATGCCTGGTTTACACGTTCCACAAATAACCCCATGCAGAGGACAGTTCTGCATGCTGGCAATTCAACCACTGGTGCCAATCCTTCAAAAATTGACTCCTTGTAGCACCTAGAAAACTGGATAGAAGTGAGAACAATTGTCTGGTTCAGAGTGAAGCTTTAGTCTGTTTTGGGACCCTTGCTCCCAACCCAGATAACTTTTTGCTGCTATCACTTTAGCTATCACTGCATGCTCGAGGGCAGAGAGTCCTGTGGTAAAACACCGGTATAATTGACTGTGAGGTTCATTTGTGGCAATGCTGCCCACAGTGCTGACTAGCCAGTCTAGGGAGTAAATGTAATATAACTAGAATCCATCACCTCCATGAGCCAGCATGGTACATTACACAAGGTCTGAAACTAAACATCTCATATTGTAAATTAGAAATGGAAACGGGAATGTTTACCTGTTAGGATGTCCTTCCTTTTATTGGGAAGAAGTTCTTTCCTCTGAGGCTGGTGAAGTACTGGAACAGGTTGCCCATAGAAGCTGTGAATGCCCCATCCCTGGAGTGTTCAAGACCAGGCTAGACGGGGCTTTGAGTGACCTGGTCTAGTGAAAAGTGTCCCTGCCCATGGCAGCGGGGTTGGAACTAGGTGATCTTTAAGGTCCCTTCCAACCCAAACCATTCTATGATTCTATGATTTTATGATTCTGATTCTATGATCTTCAGGTTTCATACAGGATGAGGAAAATCTACCAGAAAAAGCAATCAAACCTTAGGACATTAAGGGAGATCCCTTTTCTCCATATCTGCTGCAGAAGAAGTTGAGAAAAAGTCCACTGTGCCCAGGCGAATAGAAAACAGTGCCTGGCTGAATATGTGTAATCATAGAATCATAGGATCATAGAATAGTTAGGGTTGGAAAGGACCTTAAGATCATCTAGTTCCAACCCCCCTGCCATGGACAAGAACACCTCGCACTAAACGATGCCGCCCAAGGCTCTGTCCAACCTGGCCTTGAACACCGCCAGGGATGGAGCATTCACAACTTCCCTGGGCAACCCATTCCAGTGCCTCACCACCCTCACTGTAAAGAACTTCTTCCTTATATCCAATCTAAACTTCCCCTGTTTAAGTTTGAACCCATTACCTCTTGTCCTACCACTACAGTCCCTAAGGAAGAGTCCCTCCCCAGCATCCTTATAGGCCCCCTTCAGATACCGGAAGGCTGCTATGAGGTCTAATCCATCACTATATCAGGCTGGGCCAGGCTAGCATATGTGAGAGCACCACAGCTCAGCTCAGAGTGAGGCAGTGATAGCAGATCACTGCAGTAATTGAGTTGCTGAGGAGTCGCGCACAGACTACCACAGGCCATTTTCACAATTTCTAAATCAGAAGGAAACATTTATTTCACGGAATCACCTGGAATCACAGCAGGTTTGAGGATGTTTTGAGACACTCCAGATGTGTCTCACCAGTGCTGAGCAGAGGGGAAGAATCACATCCCTGCCTTAGAGCTGGCAATGCTCTAATGCAGTCCAGGAGGCTCTTTGCCTTCTTTGCTGCAAGGACACGTTGCTGGCTTATGGTTGAGTGTGGTGTCCACCAGGACTTCCAGGTCTTTTTCTGGAGAGCTACTATCTTCCTGCTTGGCTCCCCATTTGCACTGATGCATGGCGCTGTTCCTACCCAGGACCAGGACATTGCACTTCCCTTTCTGAAACTTCATGAGGTTCTTGTCAGCTCATTCCTCCAGTCTGTTGAAGTCGCTCTGGGCACATCCATCTGGTCTATCACCCACTTCTGATTTTGAATTGCCCGCGAACTTGCTGAGGGAGAAGTTTGTCCCATTATCCCAATCATTAAGGACTTTCAAAGTTTTCAGCACAGTAAATGTCTCTAAAATTAGTAGATACCTGCTCAGTTGTGAAGATGATATGTGTATTACCATACCGAATATCTCAAAAGGAACTGGTAGATTCATACTAGTAATTGTGTGACAATGACAGTGATTTTTTCTTCTCTATGTGGATTATAAAAGTTTGGATGGCCTTTGCTTGAATTGTGTGGTATAAGCAATTAATGGATTAAGTTCTGACACCACACAAGTCATATGCTTTTTTTTTCCTCGTGGCAATGAAGCAGTCTCAAGTAAGTTGTTGGTATCCCTCTACACAGAATCAAAGTGACATGTGATATGCAACACTACGGATGTCTAGAATATACTGGGAAAAACTAAATTATGTCCCTTGTTGACAAATTCAGCCTTAAAATGTACTTTATTCACGCTCAAAATCTGTTTAGAGACCAAGGAGTTCAGGGTAGCTGCCCAAAATCTGTGCTGTTTTTCCTCACAAAATGGATAACTCTCCAATGCCTCATGCCCTTTGAGATTAACTGTCAGAACCCTATATTTAATGGTTTGAAACCACAGTAAACTTTTCAGATGCATAAAAAGTCCACGTAGCTGCCCGGCATGCTTTCTACGGACTAATTCTTCAGGACTGGGCATGTAAACAAGAATGCCAGAAGACAACAGGGAGGAACACCTGGTGCTCTCCATGGCTAGATGCCATCTCTGGCAGACAGGAAATTTCAGCACAGGAAGAGAGGAGCATGCTCTGACACTCGTGGAAATTCAGCTGGTTGCAGATGACGTCTTTTGAAACTGGTCAAACACTGTGGAAAAGACAAACTTCTAACCTGAGTAATAATCAGCCTCCTCAATAATCTTTCTGTTGCACTTTATGGCTGGAAGGAAATTAAGGTGTTTTTACTTCCAGTTCTTTGAATGCCATCTCAAAGAGATGCTGAGTGATGCAATATACAAATCCCATTGCTACAGAGTGAATGAATACTTGAAAGCTAAATCTGCCCATCAATACCTGAGAGAAATGTCAGACTTGGAAGGAAAGCTCCAAAGGGAAAAAAATTACCCACATGCTGACAGATCAGGCTTTCATTTCCCATCTGCAGGTGAGAAAGGAGATGAAGGTGATAACTTCTTGAAAGACAGTTGTATATTGATCCTCTTCCTGAGGGAAGGAAGATGTGATGTGTGATACCTTCTTAGCTTCCCTTTGTGCTTCTTATGTACTGGGAGTGGTAAGCAAGGTTTCCACATGAGCTGAGATGTAGCCCTTGAAAACCTGTGGCTCCCTGTGGCAAATACCTGTGTATATACATTGTGTGACCCACCAATCCACCACTGCAACTAATCTCAGAATCATCAGGACTTTAATATTTTCCTTTTTTTTTTTTTCTTGAGAGCGAAGTGTGATTTCTCCTAATCAAACAGGTCAACAGCACTCAATCATATAAATCAGATCCTTACTGCCAAACCAAGATTTCCTGCAGGTTTTGCCTTTCACCTAATCGCTAAAAAGAGCCTCCCTACTCCTTTCACTTTCTCTCTCAGCCTGGGCTGTCCTCTGTGTCACCCAAGCATGGATCACCTCTTTCAGTCTTACAGGCCCATCCAAGCCCATGCTGCCGGCTGCTGTGTTACAATCTCATGTATTCATAGTGCGTCTCAAGAGCTTCTCTTCTGCTCGAGGGTCTACTCAGTATGCTGTTTTCTGAACCCCAGGAAGAAGTGTTGGTGTTACACTGGACTTTTCTGGAACACATACTTCATAACTAGCAGCCTGATTTTAAGCCTCCTCCTCCTTTATGTTAACCCATACACCTCTTGGTTTATTCCTCAAACCATGCCAAGAACCTGCACCTCAGCTGCATGGCTTAGACATCGACACATGACTGCCCTGTCACCAAATCAGGAAGTTTGTCAAGCATATAAGTGAATTACATTTTCCCCAGCCTTGATGATGTAAAAATTTTTTCATCTTATGTTCCCTAGCTCAAAATTTGCTCATATAAGTTCTTCATTAAAACTACATTATCATGATTCAGAAAGGAAATATTTATTTAAAAGATATTTCTGATAGTGTTCTTAACCTGGAATAGTCCAAAAACGTTAGAATGAAATTGTTAATTAGAGTCTAATTTACTAACACAAATAGTCCCATTGATTTCAATAGAATTACATGAATTAGTGAAATGAGCAAGTTTTCCCTGAGGTAAACCTTTAAATTAAAAGTTGATGGAAACCTTGATATGTGGAACTGTTGACTGAATTGAAATATGCAGCTATGATTCTGGACTCGTTTTTCACTTTAAGACTTGGTGTGCTTGCCTAAGTATATTTTACCCAACAGAGAAGAAAGGAGTGTCATATTAAACAAATGAAATGTCAGCATATTTCTATGTTTCTCTTCTTTGCTCTTCACTTGAAATAACTGATTGTTTTAATGTGTTGGATTAAAAAAAAGAAATTGAAATGATTGTAGAAAGTTAGGTCAAAATGTTTTGGTGTAGTCTTTTGAATTAGGTAAAGTTAGATCCTTATCTGCTTCATGTTATTTATTGTTTGACATATTTGATTTGTAGCACCTAAAAGCCTGGATCAAGATGGCAAGCCCACTGTGCTATACATGCCGAATCCTGCTTTCAGTGGATCAGCAAAGAGATTTCATGGCCTATAACGACATCTATTACATGCACAAATGTGAAGAGGTACATTCCACAAGCATATGTGTATGCGTACACAGGTGGGTGTGAGTGTACGCGGACACAGTTGCTCACGCACATGTGCACTTTGCCCTCACTTGGAGAGTCTGATGTGCAATGAGAGAATTTTAATCCCATTTATTGACCTTTCTGAAAAGTGAAGGGAAAAGGGGAGGGGGAAGCATACACACCTGTAGGTTATTTCCTTCAAAGAGATGACTTTAAGATACTGGAGATGAGATGGAAGAAGTATAATGCCCATTGCCAGAAGGTTTGTTCACAAGGCATACAATACATTGCATCAGAAGCCAACAGGGAACTGTTGCCACTGGAATGAAGAACAGTATTGCCAGGGGGTCACAGAGCAGCGAGTGCGATTGATTAGAGGTATAAGTCTTAAAATGGCATCAGGGAAAATGTTCAGTGACCAAATCAATCTGCTAAATGACCTTTCCTTCAAATGCGTATAACATTATTCTTTTAAAGCTGAATTTGCATTCAGGTGCTTTAGCTTAGCTGGTTTTGAAGGCACTGAAAGCTTAGAGACTGTCTGTGGGAAGATAACTTAGGATAAAGAGTTAATGAGAGCATTTATTTAGCATGAAAAATACCTGCCTGATATTTGAAAGTGGAACTACAAGGGAATCCAGAAATAAGGTTCAGGAAGCATAACTTAGCTAATGTTTATTGGTGATAGGTAGCTGATTACCATTTAAAGGGAATTCCTAGTCCACTGATGTCAGTGGTAGCTTTTCACACGTTTGGCTGGGTCTTTGGTGAACACCATCCCCAGTCTCTAGAGATCATTTAAACAACGTGATTGGATACCATTTAAGGCAGTAGACTCCTAAGTAATTACATTGTCTATGGCAGGCCACATTTATGCCTGTTTAAATATGACAGACTCTGTATTTCTTTTACAAAATTCAGTGAGAGTTTTGGTATGTAAAAGTTAAGACTGGGATATTTTAACCATGTTAAAGATGGGTGTCTCTTTGGCCCTACTTTCGTCTAGTTTTATTTTGCTCAGAAGAGAAAAAGATACATGTTGGTGTAAGCTCAGATTTAACCCATTCACGTATTCTTGTCACATATTTCCGTGTACCGTCATTCAGTCCTGACGGAAAAAAAAAAAAACCCAAAAAAAAGCCAAACAGAAAAACCCAAACCAAAACAACAAACCTCTTTTTCGTAATGAATTCTTTTTCAACAACAGAAATTCTTTCTCCTTCAAATTCTGTTTATGCCATACTGTGCCCTGATGCTTACTGATGTGGAGAAATTCACTGCTCTTTTATGATCTAAAGCAGATCTGAATCTAACATTCCAAACATGAAAGCTGCACGATCAGCAGCATGGAGTTCCTGGCAGAAATCTCTGTTCTCAATACCCTCTGTCAGGAGAAATGTTTTCAGCTACAAGACCAATTCATGCTCTTCACAACTGAGTAGTGAAAGTGCCTACTCCCAGGTAAACTGCAGTATTCTGCAGATGTGATTACACTGTTGTAAGTAGCAGGAGACTTTCATTGGTCATGTTGGTATCTTATATTTGCTCTATAAAAGTTTCAAGCATGAAGATAAGTTACAGTTTGAGCTTCAAATATTTCTTGATGGACTACTATGCATAAATGTCCTTATTTTCTCATGTTTTCTGTTAAAATTTGCTCTGCTAAAAGCTATTCATTCAGACTGAGTGAAAAAGTAGTATTTGGTATTAAACTTATAATACAATGTTACATCATTGGTTTTGACATATTTCATGATTTCAAGATCTTTTTGCAAGACAGCTTTTCATTTCTTTTAAGTCTGACAGCTGAACATATTCTTTGTTATTACAAAGCACTGATGCTCATGTCTAAGAAAGATACCAATGTGATGGGAAATGTCAGAAAAGATTTCCATCCCCACACAAGGGTGTATAAAGGTTATGCTACCAGAATCTGCTGTACTTACATGTAAAAATAGTCCTTGTCCAAATATCTTGAATTCCCACATTTGCCTCTTTTTTATCATAAGAATTCTTACACTAGAATAACAGCTAGACCCATCTTTGAATAGTATTTATTTGTTGAAAACTCAATAGTGCTGATAATGATGGATTTCCCTTAGTCTGAGTACACATATGCAAGAGGAATTCTGTTGTTCTCACATCCTGTTTTGGCCAGTGTTTTGGTATCCTACAGCTGGCACCTGAGAAACATGGGAAGTACCCAGTATAAGAAACTATCAGCATTGCACTGCCTTTAGCAACTATCCACAGACACTAGTCTCATATACAGCTCTGCAATCAAAACCACATCTCCTATTTCAGCTATGATATACAGCATTGAATGTTCCAGTTGCTGTGGCCAGGAGAGAAAAATGTGCTCAAAGCTTTCTTTTTTTTTTTTTTAAGGGTAACACACTTCAACAATCAAAGGGTGAAACCAGCCAAAAAGTCACACAGAACTGTATTTAAAATCATTGCTTTGGAAGTACAGGGAGTGTGTGTGTGGGGGTTATGTGTGGGAGAAATCCCCTTAACTAAATGCATTAGAAAAATGGAATGAATGTAAAATTCAACAGTTTAATTGGATCCTGAGGAATTATCTTGGAACCTGCAAACTGGCTTCCAAGCCCTGCTAACCAACTTACCTTCATCAAATGCTTAAAGGCTTTCCTCACATTGTCAAAAGCATTTTAAGCAAGCACAGCACTCAACTACATACCATGACAAATTTTGCCTGTAGGCTGTTAAAATGGCTCTAAACTAGTGAGGCGTGCTCTTAATATATGTATATATATATACTTTGTACATATTTCATCCCAAGCTGTTTCCCTCCTCCTTAGCTGCTTTCTTTTTGCCCTTTTTTTTTTTCAGTTTTAGCCTTTATATCTTTAGAGTGTAGCAGGGTTATTAATTAATGAACTTGTGTATTTTCTGTCTTTAACCGCTGAAGAGTGAGGAACTGTCAATCAGCAGAGACCCTCCTGAATTAGGTGAATGCTGACATTTGGCAAGTGTCATCACAGTTGCCTGCCCATGCCCTTGTAATGCTCTAAGCCAGTGACCCTTCCCTCTTTGTCACACATTTCAGGTAGCGCTCAGAGCTCATTGTGTGCAACTGAGGTCAACCGCCAACCAACCAAGTGCTCTGTCCTGCTCACACAAAGCTTTCCCTGAAGGCAAGAGAAAAGAATAATAAAAGGGGGAAATGGCCTGCTGAGCAAAGACTCTGAGTCTTTTATAACAGGAGGTCGTTTTTGATTATAGGAAGGAACCTTCAGTGGCCATGGAAACCAAAATGCCACACAAAAGCCAGAGGGTGCTTGGGAGGTAAACAAGATAGATGAAAGGTGATGGTGCTTTTAATCTCCGCAATCAATGTGCTTAGGTGGGTGACTTTAATTTAATCCATGTCTGATTAACTCTCTCCCTTTGTTTACACCATTATAGGAGTTTTTCTCCTGCAAAATTTTTAAACAAATGTTAAAAAATTCCAGGAGAGGGCTGGTCGCTGCAGTGTTTTCATCCTATTCACCCCCCTGATGTAATCATGGATGTTCTCATTATCCACATAAATGCCTAATCCTTCTTACTCCTGCTAAGCTTATCCTCAGTGCTATATTTTTGAATGAGAGAGTGAAAGTTCTTATACAAATACAAATTCTTGTGACTTTCTTTTTCGGACACCTAGCAGGATGAAATAACTGGAAACAATGGTGCTCAGTAAGGAAATCTTTTCCATCAAGAAGCCTTTGAGCAGTTTGGTGAAAACTGGTTTTGATTTGGTTGAGTTATGAGCCCTTGAAAACTGCACATCATGCACGCTTAGATGTTTTTAAATAATAGCAGTGGTTTTAATGACAGCTGAATGTTCGGAAGGAAGTTGTGCCGTGCGTGTGTGCATGGCTAATTTACCTACTTACTGAAAAATATACTCCGGGGTAGTGCTCTGAATGAACCCTGCCACATTCAGTTTAGATTGGCTTGCACGACTGAAAATTCTCTCCAACAGCTGCACAAAGTTTTCCACAATAATGAGCATTTTATGGATGAGATTTCCAAAAGCTAGTCCCCATTTAGGAGAGCAGATCTCATTCAGACAAGAAAGGGAATGGAATAAAAAAAAAAGGCCCAGAGGAATTTGTGTTCCTGCATCCCTTGAGGTTAAGGGGTACATTCAATAAACACAGGCATTTAAGCACTTATCTCAGTCTCAGTGTTATTATAGTATGAGCTTTAAAACCTCTCTGAATCTTGACCTGGCTCCTGAATGAAAATAAAATGCATGCTCCTTCAGTTAGTCTGAAGAAAGAGAAAGATGCTTCAAAAAAGGAATTGCCTAAGCTCACTGAGTTCAAGTTATCTCAGCCCTTTCCAGAGCTGAGATGTCTTTGTCATGGCAGCCAACAGCTGCCTCTATCCAGCCAAAACCTACATCCTTTTCTGAGAGTGAGGCTGTCTGCCTCAATTCTTTGAAAAAGAAAAGCAGAGTGTAGTGTTTCCTTCTAAAATACAGGCAGAAGGGGCACTGTAACTGTGCTGGCCACTCTCTATGCGATAACCCGGGAGGAAGAGTGCTTGCCCAGGGAGCAGGAGAGCTGAGTACCATGCCTTCCTCAATGCCAGGATGCTCAAACCTGGTCCCCTGCTGCCCAGTCAAACAGGTTGAGCCTGGGGAAGAGGATGTTGCTGGACATGGGCTGCTCCTGAGAAACAAACATGATGATTGGGGGCCCAGAAAGAAAAAAATTGCGTGTGAGCTCCAAACTTTGTAACCCTGGCAGAAAGAAAATGTCCCTCTGAGAAGATATTACTTAAGCTTAGCAGGGAGTGATGAGCCTGGATGCTAGGCCAGAGTAGTTCTTTGCTTGAACTGCAGTAAAACTGCAAATACTTCAGGAGCTTCAAGGTAAAATAAGAAATTATAAAAGAAAGACAAATCCCAAGCTTAGCTTTCTGAGGTACAATTTCAGTCTAATCAAACAAGTCTCTCTAAATCCTGTTTTTTTATCTTGCCCTAGTTCCATAAAAAGCCACAGGTGTCACAATGCCTGATTTTTAATTGACCTGCTGTTACTCGCTTGAGAGGAATGTGAGATGCAGAGTTAAGATCCTAATTATGGACTTTCCAGTAGTTATATGTGGGAATATCTTCCACTAAGCTGGAAGATGGCATAGACATAGACAGACATCAGAGAGAGCTCCTCAGCCTAAGTCTTTTAAATAGGACAAAAACCATTTTGCTTTTCATTGAATCCGTGGCTATTTGTTATTGAAAAGACTGGATACAAGAACCCTACTTGTGCCTAAGCTAGAGGCATTCCCTCTCTCTGAGTCAACTTGCATTTAAATAACTTATATAAAATGGAGCAGCACAAGCAGGAAGTGAAAGGGGCTGGCATAAGTATCTTTCAGTAACTTTCACCCTGACAGTAGATGATACTAAACTTCAGATACTAAACCTAGTATCTGTGTATCTGTGTGATATGATCTTGGTCATGGATAAGGGACACAACATGTGACTGCATGGAAGGGATAAGGCTTTTTACTGGCCTGAAGAGAATTTCAACAGTACCAAGACTGTGAATAATGTTATTGAAGATGAGGAACTGAAGAGAAAGATTATTAAGCACTATATTGGATTTTGTTTGTGTTCCTACCAGGACTTTTGCGCCATTCACCACTGTTTCTGACTCTTTCCACCTGTCTCCTTCGACTGCTTTAATAACGTTTGGCAGATGCAAAGCAATTTTTACCTATTATTTTGGGGTGAATCTTCCAACATTTAAGTTGCCAACTTTTCTGGTATATTTTAAAATAATTTATTTAAAAAACAAAACAAAACAAAACAAAACAAAACAAAACAAAACAGAACACTTCCACACTCAATAGCTTGAACACATTGGAATAAATACACTATTTAGTACAGTGGATAAACCTGGGATTCTGGAAAAGGAAAACATTGTTTCTTTCTTCACCGTGTGGTTTGATTGTGACAGGCACGGCGTCTGAATCCAGACGAATTGCTAGGGCCCTGTGAAGTTACAAGTGTCCATGACTGCTGCACAGTAACAGAAATGTTATGTGGCCAATTTAGGCAACTCAGTGATCGCCATGAAATATTTTGACGTTTTCCTTAGACTTAATGTGGATACTTAGCCAAACCTGTTTAGCTGACCAATTGAGCTTTATCATACTACTTTCCTCTTCTCCCAGCTCAAAATGTAAATACTCTTGTATTTATGCTAGTGCAACACCACCTACTAGGAGGCAAGGGTAAGAAAGCTAGCTCTTTTAAAAATTAATGAGCCTTGGAAGGAAATGAAGCTGAGAGAGTATGAAAGCATATGAATTTCTCCTATACAGAAGAACCAACATTCATTAAACTGTAACTTTACACTGTTCAAAGCTCCAGTCCACTTCAGCAGTAGGTTAGTATGAGTCAGGACTATAGAGTTCAGGGTACGTGTTTTTCTCCTGCCTGGAAAAATATATTACTGCATCTGTGGGTAACAAGATTAGCAAAGACATTTGCTTTGTCACAGCGACATGTACCTACCTGCACATTAGATGCAATAAAACTGGGTCTTGCAATAGTCTGAGAAAATAGGGATTTATATCCAGCACTGGATTTGGGGGCCTTCACAATGGTAGCAGTTGTAAGCATAATCTTATTTTTAGACTGTCAGATGATGGGAATTGCATTAACTGAGCATGCTAAGAATGACAGCCTAGAGTTTTTGGTACTGGTACGCATTAGAACTTAGAAGAGGTGAAAATAAATGTTCTTACAAATAATTCTGTTAAGCAAGATATCTTTTAATCATTCCTTTTTCAATCTTTTTACTTAAAAGGATTTGAAATTTACCACTTCATAGCTCTCTTTTAGATGTAAAGTGATGGAAAACTATTGGAAACCAATAGATATATTATTCATGGATATTTGTTTCCCAGATATGATCATAACTCATATTTTGTACAGGAGGGTGTTACTTATTCTGTCTCATCCACCAAGAAATAGTCTCAAAGAACTCACGCTGCGGGTTAGAATGCTAAACAAGAGCATATTGACTTGGATTCCTCTTGTTCTGTACATTTCAGACTTTTTCTCATGTTCAGTCTTCTATTGAAGGACATTTCTATACAAAAATATTTCTATCAATATATCTGTATTAAATGAAAGTTCATTGTTATTGTTAACTATATTCATAGTTATATAGGTATAAATGTTGTTCCCAATGCCATCTTGGAATAAGCTGTATGCGTGCAACGCATCATACAGAAATGACTGTACCTACGCTAATGAACCATTTTACCTGAATTGCCAAATGTAAATAAAGAAATACAACCTTACAACTCCTTTGAAAATTGCTGTCAGATATGATGGATTGTATTTCCTGGCTCTGTGGTTGGTAAATGTATATTTACTTGTCATTTGATAATCAGCTATATATTTCATGCTTATTGCACCATCAGTCACTAAGGGATGATCAAATAATTTCCACGAACACACAGATCCACCATTAGAAATGGAGATCTTTGAGGAAACCCACTTGCTTTGTCTTTGAAATACCAGCTATACAAAGGGTGATTTATTAAAAATAAGAAAGACTAAGTCTGTATTCTTTCCAACCAACCGCTGTTGACATTTTTAAACAACCTTAATAAGTAAGTAGAGTTGTGCTGATGGAATTCGGTATCTGAAACAGTTCGCCTTCTCTGAAGAGTATACAGGATGTGTAGTCTCAAAATTAGGGTAATGTTCAGGTGCTAGTCACAAGAGGGAGCTCAGGGCTTCATAGCTGTAATAGAAATAGATCTGGACTCAGAAGCAAAATTTGAATGGTTTGTAAAAAGATATAGAATTTATAAATCAATAGCAATTTTCAGTGCTTGAACTATATTAATTCATCTTGGACTTGTCCTAGAACATCAGCCTTTGACATCAAAGAATGGAGAGTATTTCCCACTCAGCTAGTATATAGCTCAGTTTTTCTGTCTTTCATCTTCCCAGTTCCTCATATTTCTATTTCTTTGTCAAAAGTAAGGTTAAAATGGAATGGAAGCTGACAGTTCATCACAGCAGTTTAAGGCAAAAAAATATTGTTATGCTATAACTGGTCTTAGAAGTGGACCAGAACCAAACTTTCAATCATGAAATCATGATATTTGAAATTATATGATAAATAAAATGCAGAAAACTGGATATGGTAATTTTCAAAACATTTTTGTTGCACACCTTAGAGATCCTGGTTTGATAACTGCACACTGTAGATAAACTACAGAGCATCACAGCCATGAGCATCGTATCGGTATGTACCCAAATGGTCAGCTATGCCAACAGTCAGGGGATCAGAGAGTGGACAGGCTGTTATTTTTTGAATTAACACATTTGCCTGGAATATTTTGGTTTCAAAAAAATGGCATTTTTGAACTGAGGAACTATCAACTGATTAAATTGTGGTCAGGTGAACTTGAAAACAAGGGTATTAAAGCTAGGAATCATGACAACTAACATGAAATTTTCAAGAAATCCACACTTATTTCAATCTTTGGACGTGCATACTACTTCAGTTGTGTTAAGTCTGTCCCATAAGTTATATCCTGGGAAAAAGTATGATTTGGGCATTTCAGTGTTTGTTGTTCCAGATTAAACTAGGCTGATATTTTAACAATGGTTCTTTTCTTATTTGCCTCACCCACCCCTGGTGTTGCCTGGGTGATGTAGTTGTTCAGATGTTGTGGGCTTCTTTGAGTGTTTACTTATCAGTAGTGCAAAGCCCATGGAATGGATTGGCTTGCTGAACTGGGTTTACAACTGTTTTTTTCCCCAGAAAAGTGGAAAGTAACTGAAATGGTCATATATTTCTTCCTTCCTCCTCCAGATTCCCTTATCTTCACATGTCTCTTAACCTACACTATCTTTGACATTCTATCTATCTCTTTTTCACGCTCTACATTCCCTGGCATGTTTCCCACTTGCTCTTGCAAAGCCTACATTATCCTCATCTTCTCTTGTCCATCTGTTTTGAAAAAGTTCGGCGAAATGGCTAATTTAAAAAATAAAGTCTTTACATATCTCACCAGAAAAAGATTTGTGATGGTTGCAGATTAGAAGCTGAAGCCAATAGCCTTTGGAACACCTTTCCTAGGAAGTTCTGGATCCTGTGACAGCCAATGTGCTGAAATCAAGTTTAGGTCCAAAAGGTACACTTTCGGCCTGTAGTCATGGACTTGATGTCAAAAATACCTGTTGAAATTCTATACTCTGTGTTATGCAGTTGTGCAAAATAAATAAGCCTATGGCCTTATAAAGGTTTGATCTTTTGATTTAAAAGGGCCGCATTGTCCTACCATTTTTGGTAAGCACAAAGTCAAGTATGTTACTAAGGCAATTTATAAAGGGAAAAACAAAGCATGACATATAACAGCATATTTCTTACAATCTCCATTTTAAATAAATCAGTTTATAAATTAATATTGTTTGTAATATTAAGGAAGTGGTTTTCCAAATTTAAAAAGAGAACACTGTAATTTTGGATAGCATAAGCTTGTGTTTGTAAGTGGTCGGATCCTTGCATTAAGGAAAAAACCAGCCCCTGTTATGAATACAAGCAATAATTCTATGATAGACATACATAGATTGCGATACAGGGTTTACATTTCCATGTATATGTAATAGATCATAGTATTATAGAAAAGTTCAGTCTGGAAGGGACCTTAAGGATCACCCAGTTCTAAACCCCAGTTCCAAACCCCAGTTCCAACCCCCTGCCATGGACAAGGACACTTTCTACTAGACTAGGTTTCTCAAAGCCTCATCCAACCTGGCCTTGAACACAATGTATGCGGAAAAGAAGATGCGATTAAAATTTTCCACTGAAATTGTCTTTGGCAGAAGACAGGATTCTAAGCAGCCTACTTTTTTTTTTTTTTTAATCTGAAGTACCTTTTATCCATTAAAATTTTTCTTCAAAACTTTTTGGACAGAATATTTAAATGTCTAGCTTTAGGACTATTTTTGCCCTCATTTCCCAAAGAAGCAAGGTGTATGTCATTACACTGTCTGCATAAACTTCCATATTTCTGTCTATTGTCAGCCCTCCTTAAACTGTAAAAATGTGTTGGCCACTTTTTTATAGTAGTCTCATGAATTTAATCAACATTAACAAACTGCCTGGAAAAGAAAGACCCTCTTAGGTTCCCATTCAAGGAGAATGTATTGAGGGATCTTCTCTTGTCTTTCCTGTATGGATGTTCAGAGGTCAAGATGCAACTGCTATCCGACCAAGTAGTATTTGTGTAAATAACCAGGAAATTAACACATAGAATCATAGAAACACTTAGGCTGGAAAAGACACATGATTCAGCCATAACAAATAATGCCCCTTTCTTTCCAGCAGATCAGAAAGTGGAGGAATTGCGGTGGGAAATAGGGGTACTCCAGTGTATGGAACAGAAGGCACAAATCTGTAGGACACCAAGTTTCATTAGTTGCTCTTCTCAATAACAAAGGCAATTCACATGACAAAGGAGGGAACTTGTCATATGGCCATGAAGTAACTTCAAAAGATGCAGGGTGGCTTACCCTGAGAGAAAAATAGGAAAATCCTGCTTTTAACAATCTAGATGCTCCTGCAATCAAAACAACAAAGCAAGCTATAAATTGGCACAGGACATTTTGAGTTAATTCCAGCAGTGCTTACGGGCAATATCTTGGCAGACAGGACCTGATGGCTGTGAGACTCCTCAGTCACACTCTTCACCTAGAAACATCCCATCCCCAAAGGCTGCTAGCTGTATCCCACTGCTCTTCTCTGAGGGAAACTTGAGGAGGCACAGATGGTCCAGCTCTAGAGCTGTAAAGGCACTAAGATCAAAGTCAAGACTTCATTTCCCTCCATCACAGCAGGTTTTAAAACAACAACAACAACAAAACCCTCCTAAACTGTCTATAGCTCAGGAAGTAATCTCAGCCCAAATTGGCAAGAACTCAGATAACTTCAAATTGGAAAATGTGTAATTAATTTGCTCAATGCAAGGTGACATGCCTGAGAGAATGGTCTGTATTTCAAATCAGACAAAGTTGATTAAAAATTGTGGTCTCTACTAAGAAGGAAATAGTCATCCTGAATCTATGATTTAGAGCATGATTTTATTGTAGTCTCCCTCAAGTGTGCAATGCCTAATTGAAAATGAAGCAAATCTAATTAATTAATATTGGCCTCCTGCTATTGTGCATCTGCACCACACTTCTTGAATGACAATCCTAAACATTGGAAAAATATAGAAAACTCTCTATAATCAAGGATCTTATAAACAACAGAATGAAAAAAACCCCCAACTCCCCGAACCGTATCCTATTGCTAAGAATAATCCAACGGCATTTTAACTGCCCCGCTGAACAGACAGGCTTTACATTGCACTCTGGATTTTGCCAAACTGGGGCTCTGGCTGAGGGCCAAAGGAAGCAGGTTTCAGCGGCGTGGGCCCTCTACTGAGAACACCCTACTGCCGGTCCCCCCGTGCCGGGGCACCGCACGTTCATCTTATGTGTAGTGCTCCTGTGTTTCACAACTGCTATGTCTGATATTTTCTTTATGACTTCAGCTTATTTGCAGATTTGGCTGCAAAATGTATTTTCACACAGTACTCAATACAAAGTCTAAAACTGAAGCTCAGAAATACAGTCTATCAAATTTAACTGAAGATTAACCAGATTTACCTGAAGATTCCTAGAGATTGAATTATCTGAATTAGCTTGATTTCTAGGAATAATTAGTGTGGAGAGCCAGAGGAATCTATTCCTGTGCAGTTTTAAGAATTTCTGGCATGTATGATGACACCAGAAAATATTATACCTATTCCCTATACAACCTTAGCTGTTAGGTGAGATTGCTTCATGGATACCTGACTGAAACACAGAGACAAGTAACATTAAGTCACTAGTACACTAGTATACTAGTTAAGTCACAGATAGTCACCACTACTTTTGTACTCTATGTCACAGACTGCTGTTCAAACCTGTCTAACTTCTCACTGCAATTTCTTTTTAGAAAGCTACCAATGGCCAATATAATTTTTATATGGAAGATTAGGCCCAAAGGATAAAGTGTTTTGGGGGTTTTGTGGGGGATTGGGAGAATTGGCTCATGTAAGGAGCAGAGTCAAAAGCGCATAATCTACAAGTAGGATGTCTGTGGTCTTTGCAAAGCTATGGTTTGGTAGATGGAAGAAGGGATATCTGTTAGATGGCCATAGATTTTATTTTCTTTCCTTTTCAGGTTTCCATGTGTTTTGTATTGTAATCTAAAGATTAAGTTCCAGTCTTTGCAAACACAAAATAAAGGTCAGCCTCCTGACAAATAACATTGCTTCAGATGCCTATCTTCTCAACTGCTGATCAAACCCTTTCCAATTTGTGCATAAATTTCCATTATGAAAAAATAATTTCTTTTTCTTTCTTTTTTTTTTTCTTTCCATAAATACAAAATACCTATTTCAACAGATCTTTCACTGTTTCAAAAGGCTGAATAATATTCTCCTCTCTCCGTGCTATTAGGCTTTAGGGCTTAAAAAGAAAAACTATATTTGTATTTTGCTACAAAAAACTATGTCAGTGATCTGACCTCAATCAATGAACTCTTAAGAGAACAGCATAGATGCTAAAGATGACTAAGAAGAGATGGCTGGAGAAGCAGACGTATTATTTTACTGTACACCTCACACCGACACTTGACTGATTAGTACAAAACATCCAACTCTTTCCAGCAGCTGGAAAAAGGATTGACTTTTATCTCATCATTAACATTCCCATCAAGTGATGAACTATAAAAGTTCTGCCTGCAAACCCAAATTGAAAAAAGGTCAGACAAAATCAATATTTTTTCATGCAGTAGAACCTTAAAAAACTGTCCAACTGGATATCTTCAGTTCTGCTGTTAATATCTGGAGTGAGTTCAATGGACAACACTGTGATTTGCCAAAGTACTTAAGCACATGCTTGATTTTAATATCTGAATAATCCCATTTGTCTGCAACAGAATTTAAGCAGGCATGCCAAACTAAAGATGGAATTGGAGCCAGAGAACTGTCCTTCCACACCCCTCAATCAGCACCTCTAAGAGTTCAGCTACCTCAATGAAGGTGGCTCAGCTATTTTGAATGAATTTAGGTTTAGCAAACCTTTACCTGGAGGAGAGGATATAAATGCAGGAAAAAAAAAATAGCAAGACCATATGATGGAGAATCTGTTATTATGGGAACTAAGCAGAAAAAAAATGTTGTAGATAACATATTTATGAGCTTTCAGGTATATTTCTGGCTGCAGCTCTCTCAAGACTATTATAATGATTAGAAACTACTATGAAATTAATATTTCCTACGGTATTTCCCATTGAAGATCTGATAATAATTTTGTATTTGACCAAGTATATAGAAACGTCTAACTGCATGCAAAATGAACAGTCTGAAGACAAAATAGTTATCTGAACATACAATGGTATCTGAAAGAAATTCTACTGGATTCTTGTTTCACATGTAGAGCACAAAAACCAGGTCTCAATATAGTCGCAACAGAGCCTGAATGCCTCATTTTTCTAGTTGCACCCATTCTCCCAGCATAAGGACCAAGTTAAAAATTATTAATATCCCTGTTGCCATGAAAAGCTATACATTGTTTGTATACACATATGCATTTTTATAGTTGACCACTTGAAGTATTCAAATATGGACTTCCATGTTTGGTTTGTATGGATAAAATGCTGCAATAATGGAAAATAGCAGTAAAGTAACTGCGGATGTAACAACAACCTCAGTTTTACAACTGACGTATTTTCATGCAAGGTATTTTACATGCAAAATGAAGGAACACTTTAAATAAGCTTAAAGATGGCTTTAGAGGCCTAATTTACTCAAAAATGCTATGGGACAATTACACAAGAGAACAACTAGTTTTCCTCTGATGTTTTAAATTCTGAAGTTTTTCAATTTCGTAATGACAATTGTTGGTGAGTCTGTCCTCAAGATTTGCTTGTCACAAAGAGTTTTCCTCTTGCCTTCACAAGGGTAGAAAAAAACCTCATCACTCCGGGCTCATCATACTAAAGGGTTTTGCTGGAAACTCATCACATGTGGTCAATGTGGGCTGGCGAGTGCCGGATTTTGTTATCAAACTCTATCCACTAAGCTTACCACCAAAGCTGAATCTGCCAGAGACCACTTTCTCTGATGGCACTACTGACAGAGCCTTTGTCAAATGTGGAATGGGCAAATAACTTTAAATGAAAGAAGAAATTACTTAAACAACTGTGCAAAGCTCAAAGTGTGTTTCCAATGAATCAGTACTTTGGTTTTTAAAAAAAGCGGACATAACCTTTCTTGACCAGTTTTTGTTCTGTAGTCATTGTTAAAATTCTTGGTTTGATCCAGGCCAGTAAGTAGAAACAGAAAATGCTACAGAACTACCTTTCCTTGTGGAGTTTTTGACCAGAAAAAAAAAAAAAAAAAAAAAGTTGTTGGATAAATCTCCAATCTTTCAAAAAAAAAATCTTTTTGCAACTTTTACCACCAAGTTCTACAAATTCAAGATTAAGCCATTTTAATCCTAACTTTCCACCCTGAAAATGTAATTGGTGGTTACCTTTTATGTCAGAAATCTGATGTGACTCCAGACTGGATTTAGACATGGATACAAGTTTCCTTAATGGTTTAAGACATAGAAATATTGCCAGAATTGTGCTATTATGGGAAGCTCGGTTTCATGTAAATAGTCCGAAAAATATTTGTACTTTATATTGATAGTGTCCTGATACATCTGGGTTCAAGGGCTGGAACTTTTGTTCATTAGTCACTGAACCAAAAGGAGGTAATGTTTTTGTCAGTTTTGTTTTGTCACATGGTAAAGAAATAAAGGAAGTTCTAATTACAGCAGATAGCTTTGAATCCTGATCTGATTTAGTTTAAATTAAATATAAAAGCAAACACAGGCTAGACAGCAGTGATGAGTCTGTATTTCGAAAAGGCAGGCCTGGAAAACTTTATGAAAACTATTCCTTGAGATTTAAGAGAAAGGAGTTAGATGTGAGGTCTCAGCAGTGAGAACAGGACTTCGACTGAATACAAAATAAATGCGACACGGAAAGCAAAGTGTTTTGTGTCATCCAGAAGGGAAGACATTGGCATTACAGTTAATAAATTATGTTAAATGAGGTAAATTAAGGAATATATGTAGCAATCAAGATTATTGCAGGCAAAATACAGGCAAAACTCAACACATCCAACACAGGTGTTCAGATCATTTCCATCTCGTGTTGCAAAAATAACTAATCTATGCATTTGCAAGATCTTGTAAGACTTCTGATGCTTTATCAAGTTTGATGCCTTAATTCATCAGGTGGTACAGCAGTTTAGTGAACTTAAAGAACATAATGTCACAGAATCATAGAATTGTTTAGGTTGGAAAAGACTGTTAAAATCATCAAGTCCAACAATTAACCTAACATTGCCAAGTCCACCACTAAACCATGTCCCTAAGTGCCACATCTACACATCTCTTAAGTACCTTCAGGGGTGGAGACTCAACCACTTCTCTGGGCAGTTTCTTCAAATGCTTAACAATCCTTCTGGTGAAGAAATTTTTCCTAATATCCAGTCTAAACCTTCTCTGGTGCAACTTGAGTCCGTTTCCTCTTGTCCTATCAGTTGTTACTCGGGAGAAGAGACCAGCCACCTCCTTGCTCCATCCACCTTTCAGGTAGTTGCAGAGAGCAATAAGGTCCCCTCTGAGCCTCCTTTTCTCCAGGCTAAAAAACCCCAGTTCCCTCAGCCACCTCTCATAAGACTTATTCTCCAAATCCCTCACCATCTTCATTGCCCTTCTTTGGACACAGTCCAGCAATTCAGTATCTCTCTTGTAGTGAGGGGGCCAGAACTGAACACAGTGTGCGAGGTGCAGCCTCAACAGTGCTGAGTACAGGGGGACAATCACTTCCTTAGTCCTTCTGGCCAGACTGTTCCTGATATAAGCCAGGATGCCCCTGGCCTTCTTGGCCACCTGGGCACACTGCCGGATCATATTCAGCTGACTGCCAATCAGCACGCCTTTTCCACCAGCAGCTTTCCAATTGTAGCATTGCATGGGGTTATTGTAACCCAAGTGCAGGACGCAGCACTTTGCCTTGTTAAGACTCATAAAAATGGCCTTGCCCACTGATCCAGCCTGTCTAGATCCCTCTGCAGAGCCTTCCTACCCTCCAGCAGATCAACACTCCCACCCAACTTGGTGTCATCTGCAAACTTACTGAGGGTGCACTTGATCCCCACATCCAGATCATTGGCAAAGATATTAAATAGAACTGGCCCCAATACTGAGCCGTGGGCACACCACTTGTGACAGGCTGCCAACTGGATTTAACTCCATTCACTTACAACTGCCTCTAGGCCACCACGCTGCAAGGAATGATGAAGCCAATTTAAAGTCCCCAGACTTGAGAAAGAGAAGAAGAATAGGAAGGAGGAGATGATTACACAGACTTCTGGTGAGAATAGTTGGACTGCTGATAGTCCCGGACTGAGGAGAGTTCTGATCTTTTGCTCTGACTTTGTGTTTTGTTCAATAATATCTTAATGAATACTGAATACACAGTTCATGGTGCAGTTAGAGAGAACCTAAAATATCTTTTTCCTCCTAAAGGACTGTGCTCATCACTAAACAAGAGAATCAGCTTTCTTCTTGCTTATATTCCCAATAGCCCCATTTTGCTCTGCACAGTGGAAGACCTTCGGCTCAAGGCTCTGCGGTAGTAAAGGTAATTTCTGAGGAGGCGGGAGCTATTTGACTGTTTTCTGAAAGTGGGGGAAAAGGTCTTACACAGCTGGTTCTCTAACTACTAAGCAACTGTGCAAAAGCCTGAGCACAACTCATTCCTCTGCCCATGTGTTTAATGCATAAAAAGGGGAACTTTATTCTTACCTCCTAGTATGGAAGATTTCAAGCTGTGAAACCCAGTTGCAAGTAGGTTTTTACCCCAGTTGTGAAAAGATACTTTTATGCATGTGGGAGAGACAAGATTTCAAACTTGCTTCATCCCTAAATATTGCTATTACCTGTGTTGAAACATCCTTTCTCCTACTTTAAGTACAGGCATCTCTCCACTTCAGAGTTCAATGCAGGCAAGTGCTTAACTCAGAACTATTAATGCCATTCTCAGTCTGCACACTGAACTTTTGGTGCTGTTATGCTTAGCTGGGCATTGTCTATAGCGCTTTGGAAGGTGTTTAAAAAAGCCCCAAACCCCAAAAATACTCCATCATTTTATGCCTGCCACGCTGTGACAAGCTGCCTTTCTTACTTTTGTACTGGTCTTTCAGACAGCTGAGAATGGAAATAACCCATTAGATCCTACTGCACCTTAGTCCTCTCAGATTGTTCTTTCCAGAAAGCAATTGAGCCTTTTCCAGAGGTAGGACTGCCAGGAGCAGCCCAGTCTGAGTGATCTCTTTCTCAGTTCTTTTGAAACTGTCAGCAATATTCCTGGCTTTTAGAGGACATTAAGGATTTGATCCCTTAATTTTAAGCACACTTAAGTGGTTCTGTGAGGGAAAGTCCAAACCACCAACTAGTTTTGAACATATAGATTTTGTCCTATAGTTATAAGCTTAACTGAAAAAGTGTATTATGGCACTCCTGTGAGAAAAATATACAAGAGGAAATGAATTCAACTTATATGGTTGGTGCAAAGTTGATATGGAGTTTATGTAGTGAGAAAATGGTTTTGGTTTTTTTTCCTGTTCTGTTTTATTTGTTTGTTTCTTTGTTTCTTGCTTTGCTATTATACTACCAGTCATAACATTTTTGCCTCATTCATTAGTGATCCTTCATTCCAGAAGTCATATGAACGGAAAAACACAACTTAAGTTTTATAGAACGTCTTAAAGGAACGTATTTACTAGCAGGTGTATGTTTGACACTTTTTAAAACCAAGAAAAAGCAACTTATCTAGTTTTGTATCTCTGGAAAGAGAAGGTAATCCCTTCACAGGTCACACTTGAATGTACAGATTTGTACATGTACAGGTACAGGTTGTTTACTGTCGGTTTTGTTTCTTTTTCTTCTATTTGAATTCTATGGATTTTAACAGATTTACAGATATGAAGTTGAAATAATGCGGTGCTAAATGCTGCATTAAAAAGAAAAAGTACCTCTAGTGCTGTATTGATCCAAATAAATCTGCAGTTACATTCTCCTATGCTTTGCCAGACACTTTGTTTTTGTCTGTCTTTAATTTTCAAGCTTTTGGGGAAAGAAACGTCACTATTGCTTCTTGTAAGTTTACATGAACTACACTCTTCAGTGCAAGATAGATAATGCATAAAATCTATTCATGCTGTTTGAAAAATTTTGAGGAGATTTGCAATAAGAGAGCTGACATGCAGACTTACTAGTTTGATCAGTTAAAGGATAGATTCCCAACAACCAAATCAGGCTGATTCCCAGCAGTCACCAGTCACTGAATGCATTGTGATTTTTGCATTATCAGTTGTAAATTGATTTAGTGACATCTCCTGAGCCTTAATCTCTTTCCTAATTGCTTGTGATGTATTTTTCAGGAAAGAAGGCAGCTTTGGAAAGATTTGAGTTGCTTTGCTAAAATCTCTGTTTTCTCAGCTAGTGGCATAGACTGGGAATCCAGGGATACTGGTCTTTTTTGTAATTTCCAGACAGATTTAATTATTAGTAATTACATAGCAAAACAAACAAAAAGACTTCTGTGCCTTGCTTTTTGTCATGTTTCTGTCCCAAAACAAAATAGAAGTATATTCTTTTGAGAGAAAGAGTAAGGCTGAAAAGGAATGTATTCTACTTCCACGCAGTAAAATTCGTTTCATTGGAAGATCTCATGGAGAAAAACATCTGATCTGTGGTGTACATCTACATTTGAACTAGTCACCTGAGTCTTCTGTAACAGTGGGGGGGGGGGGGGGGGGGAATGATTCATCTCATCCTAATGCAGGCAGTTAAATTACGTGAAATAAATTGTTCTTTAAGAGTATTTACTCTTTGTCTGTGAAAGCAAATTCGTGTGATTAGCTCACTGATGACACGAACAGCTAGGTTAGGTGAATCATTCCTTGAGGTTTTTTTCTCTACTGGTAAACTAAGCAAAGCCAGGGAATGTTCCTGGGCACTGGAATTCAGTCATCTATAATATTCAATTATTTAAACAGCCCATGTTGTGGTTTTGGTCTATTCCGCTTAGGACTCCACCAAACAACTCTTTGGCATGGTTTTGGAGCGCCCACAAGCCAGCAGCCGTTCCTACAGGCAATGTGAATATAGCCACCAGTCTTTGAAGGTAACAGAATTTAAAAATACTATGCAGTCTGCTTATTGACAGCTGGTCTCAGTGCCATAAATCTGTTCAAATGATGCTTAGTTTTCTACTATGGATGTATCCTGAATATCTAAATTTGAGAGTAATGGTAGGGAATAGTAAACCTTCATAATAAAATGTCGTGCATTTTCTTCAATATGTTGGCTATGGCGTCTTAGCTTATCTATTAATGGCAAATCTGTACACAAATGAAACCAGGATAAGAAGTCTTTCCACCATATACAATATGAATCACAGTAAAACATGTTCCTGCATAATGTGATACATATTGGTAAAACGTAATGTGGCTAAAGTATCTGTGACTGCTCTAATTACTTCAGTACAGCTTATGCCTGAGGGTCCTGATATAAGGAAAATTATAATAACAACCAAACCATTTTTTTGATGCAGTCAGTTTGCTATATCCTATCTGCCTTTTTTTCATGTCTAAATATTAAAACAGAAAAGTTCATGAGCTTCATGGGATATATTTAAATTAAACAGCTACTGTAAAGTCATTCCTCTACTATGAAAATACGTTTGCCTTTGTACAGTTTAATGACAGTTTATTATTCCCATTGCAGCAAAACAGTATTTTAGGTTAGAGGTAGGTTTTTCCAATGTAATCAAGAATTTCATATGTGATATGGAATTATCTGCTTGGAATCTAGACACATATGTAAACCTTTCATAGACACCAGCACGGAGTAACTACACAGGTTTCCTCTCTATTCTCAGCTTTTATTTGTGAGCTATTACCAGCTATGTGAATATAGCACTGAATATCGTTTGAAAAACAGAAGGTCTAAGAGTTGATCCAGATTCTGGGGTGAATTATTACATGACAATGACATCTGCAAACAGTATACTTTAATGTGAAACATACATAAAGTAAATAAATTATTCCGTTTAAATAGATTAAATTCTTTATATCGAATAGATACTGTGCTCTCTGACTCATGCAAAAAAATACAAAGTCAATGAGAAATGAGAACAGACTGTTTGCAATTTTCTGTGATCATGAGAAACTGCTGAGCCAGTTGGTAATTTCAACCCACTTGCTTATTACTCAATCAATGCTACTGTAAAATAAATAATAAACAAGCTTTGCTCTGCCTGTTGCTTAATTAGCTATAACAAAACTTTCTGAAGTGCAGTACCTCAACAATTGAAGGTATCATGGTTGTAGGCAGGGTTCTGCCAACAACAACCGAACCTTGCCAAGACTGCTCCTCAGCAAGGCGAGGCTTCTCTAAGTTATATGAACCATTTCCTGCAGAGGGGTTGGACTTTTGCCTGCAACACAATTTTTAAAGTTATTTATTTATCATATTCTGGATATCTACTCTTAACAATACCGTCTTGGGGTTGTTTCTGGAAAAACTCAGATAAGTGGATATGGGTTCCATGTAGTAAGAGTTTTACTTCAGGACCTCGTATTTCAGTAAATTCCTACAGTTAGTTATACTGTATAGTATAAACCAGATTCCACTGATTTTCCACAAGCACCTGAGATGAAGGAAAAGTTTTCCATTACATCCTTCATGGACTTGCTGCTGAACAATGGTTTGGATTACGCAAGTGAAAGAGTCAGGTGCAGAAATATTGATACCCTTGGATCAGTGGTCAACTGAGAAGAGGTGGACAGAGAGCAGGTGGGATATGGTGGAACGGGAAGGAAGGAGTGAACATAGCCTTTCCTTCTTTGCTGACTGGCTAGAGATTCGAGCTAGTGCTGACAAGGAAGTAGTTTAATGCTGTTGTAAGCCTGCAGTAAATCAGTAGCATTTGAGTGCAAATGGGAAACAGGAAGGAAATTGTGCCACAGCATCTTAGAAATGCTCTGCCTCCCAAGACTTATCTTGGGTAAGTGCTGCTGAAGATGCCATTCTTTGCTCTGGAGAGGAGCTAAGTTAAAACTTGGTTCTTGCTGAGTGCTTGCAAGCCTGAGGTAGGCAGGAGGTACAGGAAGACCTAACAAAGATGTGCATGTGTGCCCATGGTTTTAATGAAGGCTTTTCTGAAAGGAGAGTTCTGAAACTGTGGTGCTGTGTGTAACATACATCTAGTAAATTTGTACAGATAACCTCCCAACTTGGACTCTCAAGGTCCTCCTTGGCGCAAAGTATTTCCTTTGACAGTCATGCTATTCTAAACAGACATCTGCCTTGCAACAAAAGCAACACTAACTGTAATACAAACTTGGCTCAGAAATGCTCCCTATTTTCTTAGATTAAACTCCTTTCTCCAGCTGCATTTTAGGGTCTGATCAACTTTATAGTTGGCTCTCATGATTCCTAAGGGTAATGAAAACTTGTGGAGAGCACTAAGTTTATGCATCAATAAAAAAAAGCAGAAATCCTCTTGAACAAGAGGTTCAGTTACTGTGGCATGCAGAGTGACATCCCTGAGGACATTTGGATGAAAATTATGGACTCTTTCTTAAGAAAGAGGCAGGATAGGAAATGCTGGTGAGAAAATTTGCAAAAAAGGTATGAAAAACCAGTGTGGGACCTCTTCAGACAAACACTGACTGTCTGTAATTGTTTGCAGAACCTCCTAGGTATATTTTCCAAGCATTTTAGATTTTAATAGCATTTGTTCTTCATTTGGTTAGGCCTGTTTACTCACTTACTAGAGTCTCATAGTTACATGGTAGAAGACATGTCCAAGAAACCTACCATGCACTTTGTAAGCCAGCAGCATTGCCCATGACTTTCAAAATAACCGTCTAAATGCCATTCATTTTCAGTTAGCAAGCTCCGTTGGTGTTGTGGGATGATAGAAATAGGGATGGGATATGCTTTAATCAGCTTTCTTTTATAGCTAATGACCTCTGAGGAGACTGCCACTCATGAAGGCTGTCGTTTGGCTAGATAATTCACTGGAAGAAAAGTAGATCCAAATACAAAGGTTCTTTTAGGCTAAATAGGAGTCAGCTTGCATCCAAAAGCAGTATAGCCAATACAAGGCTTAATATACCTTCATTCCCTATACCCAGCCCCAGCTGCTGCTGCACTTTATGCCCATACTGGCCTTGCAGGTGAGTCTGTGGGAAGAGCAGCTTGGGGAGTGGGGTGTGTTCACTCATGGACATACGGGTGTTGTGCTGAGGGGAAAATGCCAGGCTGGAAATGAGTGGTAGGGAGAGGCTGGGAGAGAGTAATGTTTGTGAAAGAAACAGTTGTGAAGTTATGCCTTTATTTTTAAGGATCTACAGTTCTTTATTCCTTTGGAAAGGTGAGTGCAAACTGGGTGCCAAATGGAAACCTGAACTGGTAGTATTTAGTGCCCATCTTGCAAGTCTTTTGGATAATTTTAAATGAGCATGTATGCAAGCAAGGCAATGGATAAGCAGGCTCCTCATGTAGGTAAGTATGTATATTCTACTTTAGAAGTCAAGAGAACAAATTGTGTGATGTGGTTGCTTTGAAGGTGTTTTATTTTGCTTTTTAGCTGGTTCTCTAAAAAAATGGGGGAAGTACCAAGCCTTCGTAAATGGAGGATGAAGACATACAGTTCTTGTTTTGGGATGCTTTTCCTTGGTGGAAGGGACAGAAAGAAAGGATTTCAGAGAGATGCAAAAAAGAATGAGCAGATGAAAACCATATTAATTTCTGGTTAAACTTTCAGTAAAGATTTTTTATTATAAGAAGGAATCATTATTTAAATTTCCAGGTGTAATATTGTAATATGAGCTTTCTGTTGTTTACCCAAGAAGAAAATTAGTTTATGGGTTTATTTCTAGAAGTTTAGCATTGGAGACAGTAAATTCATTTTAATTTTTAAATAACATTTTGGCATGTTGCCATGTTACCAGTGGCTGTTGAATTTGCTATTCATGGTTTCCTTTACTGTGATTCTGGATATATAGCATATGAACTTTTTAACATTACTTGTTCACTACATTTTTTAGTCCCCAAAACATGAGTAATACCAGCACGTCCAGTAAATCAAATCAGCATTAGCAAGTCTGGGTGGTTGTTTGTTTCTTTTAATGCTTCCCAACAGACACACGCTTTTGAAAAGAACACCAGCCTGGGTTGTTTGTACCTTCAAAGGAACTATGTGAGTAAGCCTGGGCAGCATGTAACAAAAGCTTTATTTCAAAAACACAGCAGCAGGAAGTGAAGAATCAGGATCCCACCTTCATGCAAAAGAATGCCTCTTAGCCTGGGAATTAAGAATGCTGTTAGTAGGATGAGTCTCAATTCCTGAACTGGTCTACCAAAATGGTCCTCCTCTGTATTTGGGACCCAGGCCAGACCCCAGCCTGATGTGCCCTGTTTTGTTGCTCTGGAGTTTCTGAACAAGTTTGGCACTTTCTCTGCCAGCAATTAACAAGAGCTGTGGCCTAAATCTTGAGTATGATTACCATAAGCAGCTACTACAGCAAATATTTCATTAATGTGACTGTCTCCTTTTCAGTCTAGGTCCCACAAATTTTATTTCACATCTTAAAATAATAACTTCATGTCGTTCACTGCAACTTTCAACCAGTGATCTCAAAGCAAATGGCAGGCTTCAGAAATTGCATGCCAATTCCTGTGGTCCTTTGACTTGCATCCCTTCAGTGAAATCTTGTAATGAATTCAGTCAGGTTTTCCTTGGAAAAGGGATGAGTAGGAGTTGGGTCCATTGGAGTCAGGGTTGCTACAACCGAAGCTAAAAGTGAATGGCCTTTGAAGAAAGGGCAAGGGCTGTATGCACAGCGGCAGGGATGAGAGGGGGAAGCAGGAGCTTTATAAACATCTCTCAGGTATGGCACAACAGCTGACGGCTCAGCATGGAGAACAGGATTCCTGTCTTAAGTGGAGGGGGACTTCTGTCTGTCTACAGAGGTGGCACCTGGGATCCCCCCTGGCCAAAAGCGGTCAGTAATTTGATTGACAACTGGCTGGAACTCTGTCCTCACAACAGGCTGCCATTTTCTGACCACATTGTATGTGGAATGACTGTTCTTCACTTGGTACTAATGTTTTCCTATGGTATGTTAGACTTAGTACAAATTCTCTAAATCCCAAGCAGACAGGAACTGAGGTAATTATGTATTGTAAAAATAGTACTGCTTAAAAGCATTTAGTATTATTAGACTGCATTTCCCAGAAGAAGAAACAGTGCTTCAAATGTAAGATCACTTTATGTTTTTAGCCTTTTAAATCCATCTTCTTGTTACATATTTCTTGATTATTTTTTTTAACCTCTGTTTCTACAGTGGAGCTGAACTGTCTGCTGTGGATATTTCTGTTAATGTTAGTACAAATATTTCCTGGTCAAGACAGTCAGTACTTATCCAATTGCATATCTTTAACCAGCTTACTAAAAATGAAGCTTGCTTTAAAAAGATGTAAAAAAGGATATTTCTATGTGTAGGGGTATGTGAGTGATAACATAGCTCTTTCCCCAAGCCCTGGTAATTCACATGCAGAAACATCATAAACCTATCTCAGTGTAGGAGGCTCCATGAACATAGCATGAATTTGTCAAATTTCAGTTTGTCTGGTATACTTGGTGCCAGTTCAAAATCTTCTAGAGACTGAAAAAAGAATCCTAAAAACAACACCTCCCAGATATATAAATTACACACCACAGAGTGCAGTGATAAGCATTTCATGAGGATACAAGAGGAGATTTGCTTTCTTCTTTGGCTGGGTTTCACTTCCTACAGGATTTTCCCTGTATTAAACCTGTCTGCTTTGTCTAAAATGGGCTCTACATCAGTATTGTCACCTGCAGACTGGTGTCTCCTCATAGGACTGACTCCACCGGAAAGAAACAATAAATTGCAATAAAACTTTTATCTACGTGCTTGGTCAAATACAATTTGTTGGGACTTTGAAAATCTACATCTGTTCTGTATACAATTTGTATTGCCATTTGTTGCACAGATGTGTAACAAGATAAATACCTGTCCAGGCTTACATGTGATTCAGAAATGCATATGTTAATCATGCTGGTGGAAGGAGATGAAGGAAAAGACAATAAATCAGCCTACAAATCGTTTCACTTGGAAAGGTCTAACAGAACAGGGCTATTTTTATCCTAGGATGCTTTTAATTTGAATCAAAAATGCTTTACCACATGTTCTGCCAGCAGTTCAAAAGGATTGGTAACAAACATTTAATCTTTTTTATTCTGGGATTGGCACTAAGCCCTCATCAAAAAGCGTATGCAGTCAAACAGCTTATCTCCGCTGAGCTGTTTCCCTTAATGTGTTCCTAATTATAATCCTATATATTGCTCACTGTGGCCGATCGAACAATATGGGAGTAATTTCTTTACAGGCCTCACTGTTCTTTGAACTGTGAGTACAGAGGGCTAGAACGGAACCAGATCAATGGGATTTGAGTGCAGGGAAATCCAGCCAGATGCAATCTCTGGAGAATGCATTACCAGCTGTTCTCCAGAAAGGGACTGGAGCAGACAGCTGGTAACTGTGCAGTTGCTCTCATACAGCCCCATGGATCTGTGCCGCAAGGTGTAGTCTTTCTTATCTTTATTGCATTCTGTACCTCTGGGGAGGGACTCATCCAAATTCCACACAAAGGGTGTTTTTTAACAAAAACAATTGGAGTAATAGCCTGCCCACCCCCTCCTCTTAAGATTTCATTAGACTATTAAAAAGCTTCTGAAGGAATATTTGAATCAAACTTGGGCAAAATTTCCATAAGCTGAAAATTGGAATATAAAGCTGAGAGGAAGTGAAAGTATTTGTGCTATGGTTTTAGCCATGTTTGTTTGTGGAGGGTTTTGGAATACGCAAGCCTGAAGAGTTAATCCTTTTTTTCTTAAAGTGCCTGTAGCCTATGGAATTGCAGCCCTCTCTTCCTCTTTTTCCCTATGTGAATGTTGGTTCACAAAGAACAAGTCTAGGTGTAACATGACAAATACCAAGTAAATAAAAATGGTTATAAATGAAGTTATATTTATGCCCAAAAAATTGTTTGTGTTTGCCAGCTTCCACTTAGTTCTGATGCAAAAATAGATAGCAAGGAGAAAAAAGAAGCCAACTAAGGATTTGGAATTCCTGTTCTTTCAGTGAAGTTTCCCCTTGAGGGCCATGTTCATTCATTCCTTATCAGTGTATTCACTTCCTTTAATGTGATGTTTTCCCATTACCCACATACACCTTATGGAGAGAGGGCCAGAGAAAAACAGAATATAGTGCTTAATCTTTAAATCAAAGAAGATGAGAGGCAAACTGCTCAGACTAGCCGTGCATAATTTACAAACTAGGTAGTGTGTGACTATAGATCAGCTTTAGGGGAAAAGGGTGGCATTGTATGAAGTATTTCTAGTGACCCTCCAATTCCTCCGGAAGGAGTTTGGGCAGGTACTGCCTGCCACAATAGCCCCAAGCCTGGAAACTGGGAAATGGTATGTTTCATATGTATATGTTGCTGGTGTTAGAGAGACTGAAAGGCAAATTAACTCATTTTTACCACCTCCACAAGATCCAAATACAAAAAAAAATTTTTTAACCTCTCTTGCACGTTGGCAGGTTAATTTACCAAAGCTGCATAAGGTCTGAGGAAATTTTATTGGAGAAACAGCTGCCAGAGCTTCTGGAGCACCAGCTGTGCATTGTGAAATCGGGCCAAGCACCCACTAGCATCAATGGCAGCACCCAGGAGGATGGAAATGGATATGGGTCCCTGCAGAAAGTCCTTCTGATTCCACTGGGAAGACATTTCGTGATTGTGGCAGGCTTTGGACCTCGTCCTGCCTGTGTAATATCTTCACACCCACTGACACACAGTGAATTGTTTGAGACTGTTCTGAGCTTCTGGCCTGAAGGTCTCATAAAAGCCATTTATTCTGTACCTGCGTCTAACTGCCTTTGCCAAAAAATGCTGAGAGCTTCAAAGTACCCCACTCTCACTGTTTTAAAAGCTTGGTGTCTGTTAATTCAAGGTGTGGAATACTATCAATCACTTGAAAACCAGCATTACTTTACACACCATTGCACATACCAATAATCAATCAAATAATTAAACTTACTGAGGACGTTTGGTCTGTGAGGCAATCTAGGCTCACTGAGACTCCCCAAGGAAAAAGGACCATTGCTTTCAGAAGGTGACACTGGTTTTGGTTTTTGCTTTCATGTCTCATGCCTCTAATCCCTCAACTTTTGAAATCATTACCTGAGAGATACCATAGTTTTCCCCCTTCGGACAGGTGGAAAACATGTTATTGTTTGCCTATGGTTCATATCTTTCTGCGGTGCAAGCTTCTTAAGATTGCAAGACATCTCACTGGTCACTACTTTTGTTCATTTTTTTTTTCATCCCAATCACAGCACTACTGTTACAAAGTGTGTTCAGATACCAAATAATATTTTATGATATAGGATATTTGTCTTTTGCCATAATTGCCTTTTGTGTGCTGTCAAGCCACCAGTGACCTTGTTTCAATTTCGGATACACTGCACACTTTCAAATAAAAAGATGGATAAACAATTTCTTGCTGAATGTTGATCCCATCACTTCTATTGTGTCCTCTAGAAAGTGAGCCTGTGGCTGTAATATTGTTCTGCAAATCATCTATTTGCAACTGAAAGAGAATTTCCTGTGGAGTGGGTATTTCTGGGGTGTTTTTTAGCCTTGAGAACAACTTTATGGGCAGTTTTAGTTACTAGTATCTTCACATAAACAAAAGTATAAAACTTTTTATATCACTGACCAAGGCCAAAGACCTCTCTATTTGAGCAGACAAATAATTGTTCATTGCTAGAATCTGTGATGAATAAAACACTGGTTGCCAGTTTCAGGTGTGCTGTTATATGAAGATCAAGCCAATAACCTGATTGTAGGATTTTCTAAGAACTTAGTGTTGATTTTCATGTCGTTATATTTCAGGATCAGGGACTCTTTGCCTTAGTTTCCCATGTCTATTGAATAGCAGCCAGTTTCAGCTGTTAAGACTAACTGTGTTTACGTAAATCTTTATTTCAAAGAATTTTGTATCATAAATCTTTATTTCAAAGAATTTTGTATCAGTTTTACATATATTGAGACATACCTGCCATTGATGGCCTCAACTTTGATGTGACCTACCCAAACGTTTTCCCATGTTACTGTCTCACCCACATGTATCATTGTTTTCGCAAGGAAGTTACATTTCTACTTGTTTAGATTTATCCCAGCTGCTCCATCTTTTCTCAAAGCTTCTGGTTACGCTGTATAACTTTTTCTTCCCATAGTTAAACATCATCTTTATAGTCTTTTGTATCCTCCATACCAACAAAAAATGTAACATTTTGCAGTCAAACTCCCTCAGGGTCTGGAAACAACCCAAATGGTAGTCTGCAGAAACAATATTTCTCAAAGGGACTGTTGAGTGTGAACAAATATCTTCTGTTTTTTAGGGCACCCTGTTGAAAGCTTTTTGGCATTATTCGTGTTCCCCAATATATCTTCCCTCTTAGGTAAAGGAAAATTGTCCCATTTTATATATCTAGTTCTTCATATCCAAAGATAGGCAGAGATTTGTCTCTTTTTTATTCTAAAGGTCTAGCAAATGTATACACTCCAGTGGTTCTTTTTTGTTGCATGAGTCTCAGAGCGATAAACAACATAGTCTGCCTAGGGTAAGTGGATCTTTCCTCTGTGTACAAGTTGCTGAATTTTTGGCTCTTTCAGTTCCATTCCCAGTTCTGCTGAGACTTTTCCTATTCTTACTCCCCTCTCTTACAGTGGTCTGAAACCTCTCACTGAAGTGCCAAACAATGTCCACCTTCAGTAAATTTCGTTCTCAACTTAGAGCTTTTGCCACCCAACAAACTTCAACTGTTTTGTGAATAATGATTTCTAGATTCTTCATATGGATTTTTCTGCAAACACACACACCCCACCTCCCTCCCCCACCCCCCCATTTCCAGATTCCTGTGACCTGTTTTCTATCAGGGATTTCTATCTCTTAATATTGCAAGCTTTTTAGCCTCAGTTCAGTCAGAAATTGCTATGTCGGTTTAGCCCTCCTCCTGCATCATCTCTTAGACAGGATTCATGTTTCTGTGAATATTAGATTTCCTATTACCTTTTCAAGGCCAGCTTTAGCTGTCTGAAAACTGTTAAAATCACCAACTACTTCAGAACCAGCTGATGTAGAAATAGGCTGTTTTCTGAATCTCATTGTCTTGACTGTCACTCATACCTCAAAGACACAGGAAGAATGGCCTGTTTCAACTTGATCCGGCTAAATCCCAATTTTCCAGAGAGCTACAGGTCTGGCAGTTCCTGACTGCTCCACTATTCCAACATTCACGTGGTGCATTATCTTAATTTCTTATTGCTTTAACATATGATAACCATATGGTAATGAGTGACCAGATTTACAAAGGATGTAGCATTTACCTCAAGCCCAAACATAAAAATTTCCATTTATGGCTTACATGGCTTTTAATTACATAATTTTACATGTAGGCAGTTATGTCATGTTTAGCTACAAACCCTTTTGTTACATGTTACCATTGAAAAATGTACAACATGAGCACTGAGTGGATTGAATGCACAAATCAGGGATCCCTAGTAGAGAGAGACTAATTTTTGATTAAAGACTCAATAAAGTTTAAAATGTATAATGAACATGGCTAGCAAGGATAAGAAGTCACAGCTTCCCTTATAGAGGACTATTCTAATCACAGAAAAACACAATAACAAGATGTCTCTTTATCTTTGCTTTGACCTATAAACATTGAATTCTTCTTTCAACAATGACATAGATTTGCCAGGAAGAATGTATTGTGGCCTTATCCTGGCTTACTGTAGCCTTTGCTGCAGTGGCTAAGACTGTCATTTGGGAAATAAAAAGCAGAAGTTTTGAATCCCCTCAGGTAGAATTTTATTCCTGTTTTCTCATTTCCTAGATAAATGTTTAAACTGTTGGTGACTGCCTCCTCCTTCTGCTGTTTTCATATTTGTTAGGTGATTTCATGTCATACTGCAGACTTTGTTTTTCTCCTCACACATTTCCTAATGAGGTGGCTTGAAAGCAAGAAGACCATTCTTTTAGATTAGGTTCAGCTCAGGATTAGGCTGGATTCATCCCACCAAACCTAAGAATTTAACTGTGGAGGCTAGTTTGCCCTAAACTCCATTTATATTCAATAAATCTCCCCATAGAGAGAGAAAGTAGAATGACAAGGCTCCTATTTAAGGTATGTCTCAGCTAAGTGGTTGAAGGTAGGTGGGTAAATCCAGGCCTTAGGGATGTCCTCTTAGACCTTTAAGACTCTAGTTTGATACTGAATTTACGCACTTACTTAAATACACTTCTATTTAGAAAAGTACATAAGCACATGCTTGCAGTTAGGCAGCTAAAATTTAGGCATAGAATCCTGCAATAAATCATCTTTTTCATGACTAGTGACTGTGACATATTTTTAAGAGAAATGATTCCTGCACTTCTATTTTTCTGAAGTGATTTAAAACCTCCCTGTGGTAATAAGATGTTTTCTACTAAGCTAAACCTTATTAACTTTCTCAGATTTCAATGTTGTATTTCCACCCTGTCTTTCTGGTTCAGAAAATTCCTGACGTTTACAATTCCATTCACTTTAGTTTGGAAAGCTGACGTTATATATTGTATTCAGATTACTGGTTATATTTGAAGAGATAATCCGGCTGCACTTGAAAAGATAAATTATAACAGGGTGATTTTAAGAATTGCAGCAATATGAAAAACTGTTCCACTTTCTGTTTTTCAACATTGGGAAACCCAGCATATCAATGGGAGAATATTAAGTATTCGATCTTCTTTGAGCTTTCAGTGGAACTGCTCAGTCATCTTATTAGTTAACACCTAGTAAAATCTATGTTCTTTGGCTAACGAAAGTCTAACGGTCACATTTGGAATTCTCTGAAACAGCTGATCTGATTTTTCAAAGCATAAAATATGTACAAGATACAATAACTGCAGAGATTACAGTATGTTTGTAAAACTTAACCTGAAGTAGGATCCACCTATTCCCCAAATCTAGAGATTGTTTATGCACCAACTAAGCCAAAAGAAAAACTCCACTTTGGGTACTAGGAAAAGCAGATGAGGTCACTGGGCAGTCTTAGTCCTCTTGACTCTGAAGACTCTGAATTTCAACCTCCCTTGCACTCATAACAGGGAGCTTGCAGAAAGACGAAACTCTTTGGTTTATTTCCCCATTCCTCTAGGCTAGAAACTTGAGGAGGCTCTCCCCTCTCCAGGGCTGTAGCTGCACTTTCTTTTTGAGGCGCGCTCTTTGTTTCCCAGGGTCCCTTGTACTTACCTTCCCCTGTGCTAAAAATGCAGCTTCTCTTCTCCACTCACTCCACAGTAAGCCTCCTTCCACCCTGTATTAGCATCTCTGTAAAGAACTTCTCAAGGCCCTTTTTCCAAGCTAGCTTCGGCATTTTGTTTGCAAAAAGAGACCAAAGTATTTCCCTAAAGAGGAAAATATTTAAGTGAGTGTCTACTTTGGTGATATGATCACTATTTGGATTATGGTAGAAACCAAAGCTAGATACCTATCTGATAGGCAACTCTTGATCACAAAATAATTTTATACTAGGACAACTACATTTTAATCTGTATTTTATCTAGAGATGGTCCACTGAAGTTGTCATGTTCATCTTGATGAAAATATAACTAAATAAGATCAAAATGAAACAGCTGAGGCAGAGGGTTTTGTAACTGGCGCCAAAACAAATCTACGGGACCAGATTTTTTCCACCTAGATTGTTTCAGTCTAAACAGACTGAAAAGTTTTCCCCCTAGTAAGAGAGAAGCCATTAAATAAGCAATTTTAATAGCTCAGTCACCCCCAATTTATTTGGTGTCCCTTTGAGATTATCGAGTGAAACAAAAATAGTACCTACAGAAAGTAATGAATACAGAACATACTTTCACACTTTCCAGACTTTTTCTCCACACTGCTCAGCCTTATTTCCTTATTTTTAATGATAAATAAATTAACATTAATTTTCAGTATTCACAGCATACCATATACATCAGATTAAAAAAAAAGAAAAAAGTTCAGTAAATTCTTTTTAATGGAATAGAACATGTGCTGCCCCTTCTGTGAACTCAGCACTCATTCAGGAAATTGATTTGTCAAGATGTAAAATAAAAATGCATCATTTCATCACATTTTTAGAAAATGTGGGTCCAATCTTATAAGATGCAGAGAAGTCTCAGCTCCCTTAAAGCTTTTCAATGGAAGCACTTAGCACCTCACAGTAACAGGCTGATTTTACATGTCATTTTAATGCTCTCTTTAATAGTTCATTCTGGAACTAGCAATACTGAGCGTTGCAGTGCCTAATGCCCTTGTTGGACCTGGCTCCAAGCCAGCTTTATGCTTTGCAGTTTATTTGTACCCAACAATCTCACCTTAAAAAATATTCGTTTTCCCCAGGATGCAGGTGTTGATATAACTGTATTGTAGGTAAGATTCCTGGATCAGGTTGTAAATCAGTGCATGGTGCTGACTGGGGAACAGAATCCAGGCCTTGGGGTGGATCTGAACAGTTGCTCCCCTCTGCAGTGATCCTGTGCAGTCTAAGAGTGGTCCAAGAAAAGCAGCTTGTACAGGCACTATAACTTCTGGAAAACCTTGCTAATATTGATTTTCATACAAGAGGGGTAGATATATCAGGCATGACTCTCAACACCTTACACAAGTTTTTACCAGTGCAACTGGACTTCATTGAAACTCTGCTGGCATAAAACTGATACTACACAACAGGTAACATGGCTCATTGCTACCACTACTCTTCTTATGCAATATGAGAAACAATTATTATCTCTGCTATTTTTACCGTATGGTCAGTCATAGAATCATAGAATAGTTAGTCATGACAGAATCATTCATGCACCCCTGATCCATCTGGTACTATAACCTCCAAGGACACAGGGTGTACCATCCCATTATTATTCTCCAATATTAATAATCAATCGTCTCTGAAAATGTGTCATAGAGTTATTATCTTTTTATCTGATCATATCTTTCATATGTATTTGATATTTTGCACCTTAAACTTCCACCTTTCTCCTGTTGATGTCTCTCCAATGACTTCTATCATTTTTTTCTGCTGAAAAGTAAAAGCTCTTGAGTTTATAATTTTCTTTTGCAGTATTAAGACTAAAACCCTTCTATTTTTAAATCTTTATCACCTTCATCCTCACCTGTTTGTACATATTTCTCACCTGCCGGATGCTGGAGTCCTACCCACTATTTCATTTATTCATTCATCAATGCATTATTATTCTGAAATTAATTTGTTAGCAAATGTCTGCAAGCCAGCAATTGCACACAATATCATCAAAGTGTGAGAAATGACCAAATATACTGAATGTGGCACTGGAAGAATCCCTATGAGTTTCAGAACAAAGTCCTACATGATCCATTTCTCTGGTCATTGTTCAAGTAGGATAAGAGATCTTGGAATGATGAGGAAAGTAATATTTTGGAAGTGCCTACCAGATCCTGAAGTTGGTAACTGGCAGCTGCTGTTCCTTCTAGCTGCAGATCCTGACCAGCCCTCTGGCTTCCTGGTACAAACACACTTGCCACAAGGTCAAGAAAACTCCACTTCCAGAAACCCTGAGGTACTGAGAATGATTTTTTGAGCGTTCTTACACAGTGTTTTTCATCAAAACTTTCTTTATCTGAAAAATGCTAACTTATTCAAGGCATAACCAAGCAAACAAAGTACCACTTTATTTGATGGATTAGTAAACAGGAATAGTGATCTTTTTCTGTAGGATGTGATCTATTTCGTGTGTGATTCAGTACAATGAGGACGTGAAAATTAAGTGAATAACTTCAGGAAAATCCTGTGATCTTCACTCTGGTTTGACAGAAGCTAGCTAGCTCTTGACTGTTCAAGGGAAATTATCTGAGTAGAGTCTGAGTAAAACCTGAGTAAGGTCCTCAGGACTTGGTCTACAGTATCTCAGAATTTCCTTTCTATTATTAGCCCAATGATTTCAGGAAAAATAACAAGCAGGGACAGGGTGTGTTCTGTGGGATAGTCACGTAATTTAGAGATCAAAGACTGTTTGGAATTTTTGAAGATGGGTTTTCCGTGCCTGTGTAGTGCAGATTCAGAACTTCGGAGTGATCTTTTTGTAAGTTGCCAGTTACCCAGATGCACATGTAAGACAAACCAGATTGATCCTTGAAAATATGAGATGGCTTTTTATCTTTATTCATAGTTCTCCATAACAGGTAATCTGTCTGTTAAAATGATATTGAGAAGTTTAAAAGGCAAACCGGGAATGGAAAGGGTCTGGCATAGGGTGCAAAAGTAGAACTATATGAATATTTCAGAGGCATCTATAACTTGTACATACATAACACCTCAACTATCAGTCTATGAGGAATGCACAGCAAGAATAGAATTGACAGGTAATGTTTTATTTCAGAGTAGGTAGTGGTTGGTATAGTACATTCAGTACATGGGATGGTGATGTCTGTGGTGTGACTTACACTGTTAGAACAAGGCTGTGGTGTGGCATTTGGCCAGTGGTTGAAGTGAAAACTGAAAAGCGACAACAGTATCCTGCCAAAATCTGGTATTGTCCCACAGGATTTTCATTTTATTCCAAAGGTCATAACACACCGTATTCAGCCAGATCTCCTTCAAGAAATTCCCACTCAGGAAAAAACACTTCTTGACAGAATAAGTGATATGCTGATTTTTTTTTTTTTTTAAATGAATTTTCTTTGTACAGAAATAGGCTCATAAACTTATGTCTGTGTGCAGGAAGGTAAAATCTTCTGAAAAATGTGGCACAGTAAATGGATAAATCTTATAGCTCAACAATTTGTGTTAATGTTTTACATAGGAAGAAATCCTCTGTGACATGTATCTGATAATAGAATCATTTCATATAAGGGTGCTTACTGTATGAGGGCTCTACTGTTTGCAGCACCATACAATGGAGTATATTAGCAGCACAGCACCAGTTTAATACCAGGCATTGAGAGCTGAGCCCTGCTTTTAGTTATTGCATCAGCAGGAGTTAAAGAAGCCTTGTTCTAAAAGTAAAGGCCAGAGAGGCAGGGTTGAGAACTAGCAAATACTGAAGAGTGAGGCTTTTTGCATAAGTTGGACCAGATTCCCTTTCCATTGCTTTTTTTACACACCAACTTGCGTTTCTTATTTAGAAAAACACTCTTCACAAACCGCTAGTTTTGAAAATAAGATCTATTTTTCCATCTGTCTAGGGTCTTTCACTTCATTACCTAAGTGCCTCCATCACCCTAAGTACCTAATACCTCTCATTATCTTAGTGAGTCATTTAGGGGTTGGCTATTTAATATCATTAATTCATTATGAATAAATATTAGGGCTAAAATCTACATTTGCTCTCAAAGATAGAAAGCTTTTTTAATTTCTGAAGTCTAGGTTATTTAACAGCGTATGAAACCACTGAAAAGATTTTATAAAAAAAACCTGACAGTGAAATAAACAGCAGCTTCCCAATGAGATGCAATATTTTGCCCATCAATAAACAATAACTACCATTTATTCTTAAACCAACAGGTGCTGCTGAGCAGGTAGGCTAATTTAGTTCTGAGGTGGACTTCCTTCCTCATTGAACTTTCCAGCTCTATAAGGGAAAATTTGCCCTCAAATGTGAAGAAGTATACAGTCATATTTCCTCCTAAAGAAGGCACTTGTGCTGGAACAACAGGCAGGTTGGACATATCGAAGCAAGGTGGAATGTGTTTCTTTTTCAATGTCCAGCCAGTTTTGCTGGCCATGCAAAATGGGACAAACTGGTGGTCTCACTTTCCCACACTGTTATTTTGATGGCTACCACCTAATGCCAGGCTATGACAAGGGAGCTCTTGCCACTGGAATTTCTTTTGTAGGATCACGACGACACCATTTACCTTCCCTAAGACTAGAGTACCTATGTCTACACTGCCTTGGGACTCTTCTGATTAGAAGTGTATGCCAATAATTTAAACTTCCGCACTTTTTATTTGTTTACAGCCCATATTTACAACATTTCTGAATGTGTCTTCTATAAGACATCCTAGGTGGACACTTCTGCCTGTTCTACCTTGTGGGATGACCCAAGCTCAAGGATGTGTCTGCAGTATGTATCGTCAGGGCATAACCACAACCAGGGTTGTTCAGCAAAGTCATTCACACTCAATCTGGTGATGCCTTATGGGAATGTCAGATGACCAGGGTCAGGTCAGAAAGCCACGTAAGTGCCTTACTAGAAGGGCCTCATGTTAAATATTGCAACGAATGGTGGGAAATGCAGGCAGAGAAAATTTGCAATGGCTCATGCTGTGTCCAGGCCCTCACTAGGGCTCATACTTTTTGCAAATATGATGTAGTCCCTTTATCTTCCTTTTTTTCCAGTATTGAATCTCCTTCCAGTCTGAACTAGGTCTGAAACCACTGAAAATGTTGCTTTAAATTTGAGAGTCTGGGTGAAGAAAAAGCCATTTGCAGTCATTCTGAGAACAGGTATCTAGATTGAACAGAAATTTAGAAGGTAGAGAAATCTGTGTGTCTGTGTCTTGTCTTCCTATATGCCTTACCTCTTGCTCAGAACAGTACCTAAAAGGGGAAAAAAAAAAGTCATTCCCATTGGCCATGAGAAACACTGCAGAGCTCAGACAGTGTTGTACTGTATGGGAGCACAAGGCATGCTGCGTTCTAGCCTGAGCTCTCCTGATTCCCTTCTGACTGTGTAAATACCAGTCTTTCAGACAGGTCTGGTGCCTACTCTGTTCTTCCTACCGAATCTGAGCTCCTCTCTTAATCAGGCAGGAGCTGAGAACTTCAGAAAACAATTCTCAAAAAATATCTACTTTGTGTCTCTAACAGGCAACCTTTCAGGAATGCTTCTGATATGAACATTGATAGAATCTGCCCCCTCCTTTCTCTTCTCCCAGCAGCTGGTTGCTCTTTTTTGCTATACAAAGACCATTTCTTATAACTGTGTTTCTGCCTTTACTTACCTTGTTTCTTTCTCTTTTTTTTTCCTTCTTCCCCCTGTCCCCCTTTTCCATTATTTCTATTGCCTCTTTTTGGCCTTATTTCCTTCAAATTTTTGACCATCAGTATGTCTGTCTGTCTTTGACCTCCTCATCCCCCACTCACAATATTTCTTGTAATCAATAAAGCATTGTCTTAAAAATATAAAGTTCATTCAAGCTTTGGAATGATCAATAGATGATTAAGGGTCAAACACTCCAGATGGTCTAATCTCTTCCTCTCCTCTCACTGCCTCCACCCATGGAAAAGCTGTTAAGTGAGCTCTTTAGCATTTGCTGTGGCATGCCACCTGGCCCCTCCACATCATGTATCTTCTGTCTGGCTCATCAGCACACACAGCACATGGGTCTGTGGATCTATCAGCTGGGAAGAAAGAAGACAGCAAAAGAAAAGGGATACTGGGAAATTTGGATATATTAGCAATAGGCATGACCTCAGATGGGTTGCAGTGTGAAAGCAGTAACGGGTGGAAGAGAGGCAGACAGGCATCCCAGCCAGTTCAGCTGCTCAGGGACAACTGGCTTTATGTGCTAAAAAGGATTTAAGGGGTTCCTTGTCTGTTATTCAGGGATTAGTTTAGCACACTGTCACTCACATTGTCATTTCTCAGCTTTGATCTCAATTTTGATGCATGTCTGTACCACTTGTGATGACTCTCACTTGATTTCTAGCCCCACTATGTGGAAGGACCAGGCTTTATTTTACCTATCGTACTTACCACATTTGCAGGAAGGATAAATACTCATAGGTCAGGAAAGAACTTGGATTCAAGGACTGAAATAAAAAAGCTGTGAAAGTGCCCTCCAAACCTAGTTTAAATTCATGTCCACAGTTTTTTCTTTCAAGTTTAGTAATGTAATGGTTTTCAAATCTGTAACACTACAGCTGTACAAGTCGACAGAGAGTTTGGCAATGCATTTTGGTTATTATGTAGGGAATAGAAATGCCAAACATAAGTGCAGTGAACCTCTGTGTATATTATTTAACAAAAACATTTTTTTATATCAACGTTGGGGTTTTCTGGTATAAAGGGTAAAATTGCTGATGTATGTTTCCAGGAAAATCCTCTCGTTTTGCCTTTTAGGCAAAGAACTCTTTTGGACTATTTCTTTAAATCCTTTTGTTTCATGTAGATGCAAAGATTTGAAAGGAATAAAACCAAACATAGACTCAGCATTTTGAGAATGCATGAAATACTCCTTTTGTCACTTAATTTCCCTAGAGTATTCATACATAGTTACTTACTTACGCTTTTGTCAGAAATCTCTAGAGAGTTAGGAAGCTGGTTATCTTATGATCAGGAGCATGAACCAAAGTATTTCTCCCAGTAAATGACATCTGAAGTCTTTACTGGAAAATTAGCTCCTCTTAGGTACTACAGAACGCTGCAGCCTTGCAGTGCCTGTGTTATCGAAAATAATTCCTATATCAAACATGCGGTAATCCCAATGAGGGTGTGATGTGCAAAAGTGGTCTGGGAAGACGGCATGTTTTTTTCTGCTCACTGTGCCTAACAATGCTGAAATGTTTTTTCCCTGTCCATTTAGTATAACAATGTGCCATTCTGTACCTCATAAGCACTTAATTTATTCCAACTCTTTGGCCTGACCTGTAATCCCCCCTCTCCTTACCCATCTGACCCATCTGTGTTTCATTTCCCACTCATCAGCATCCAAAGAGCTAGGCCCAGGCCCTGTTTGGAGCCATTAGACAGAGATTGGCACTGTTCCCTCTTCCTGCACCACATCCTCCGTTGAAAAAAATGACCATCAGATCAGAGAACAGAGCCTGCTTTGTCCCCAGCAACTAAGATCTGGAAGCACTTTCAATCATTTGCACTCTATACCCACTCAAACGCATTAATGTGATCAACATTGGGCCTGTTGTGGGCATTTTTTCCAGCAAATAGCTTGCTAACATTCCAGGCATGTACTTCCCTGAAAACAAGACCGAGACAGGGCCCTGAATATTCAATTGGAAAATCACCAAGAGCAAGAGCTTAGCTTGGCACGGCTGGTGTTGATTCTTAATAAGTGACTTCCTAAAGCTGAGGCATGGGGCTTACAGCTTCAATGACTTGTTTGAAAAATATTTTGTAGGTGCCTCATACCACTTTATTTCCTGTGGTATGCGTCATATTGTGAGCTATTCTGAGCCAGGCTGTTTAAGCACACTAACATTTTTTTCCAAGATTGCGGTGTTTAACTAAAAATGTGCTTATACAAGATGAGCTCATAGCCATTAGTGCTGATGTAGTTTTAACTACTTGGATACCAATAGCCTAAGGCCTAAAACCTGCTGAAAAGGGGGGAAACCTAAGCAAAAACCATCCTTCACAGTCTTTTAAGGCTTTTCGAAGACAATGCAACAGGAGAAGTATTTTAAAGGTCGGATTTTCTTCCTATAGGATTTTTGCTATACTAAATATATTTAGTATATATGAAATAAATATATTTCATAATCATCACAAAGGTTCACTATTGAAAAAATTACCAATATGAACAGCTGAAGAGATTTCTGACATCCAGAAAATTAATTAATGTTTCTGCCTGCGCTACATCTACTGCATCCAGCAAAAGCAGCTTATATGTACTTCTCTAGTGCAGCTGGACAGACTAGGTGCATCCTAATGTTTTATTCATTTGAACAGGCCTTTTACTGACATGGCTACCATGACAAGGCAAGCTTGACTGTGCTGAAGGGGGTCAGCAAGATTTTTGTCAAGGCACTCCATTGTGGAGGAGGGTGCCTGGCAGTCACAGCGCTTTTGTTCAGCAACGTGGTCTAGCATGATTCCCCTATTCTCCAAGCTGAGAGAAGATGGCAGCATTTTGCATGAGGCATTTGAAATGTCAAGGGATTGGATTTTTGGAGGCTTACCTTGGTGCTCAGTGAGGAATATGGACAAGTCTGTAAGGTACCTTACAGAAGCCCAAGCATGTTGTTTCAAGGCCCATTTTAGAGAAACTGCACCTGCCTGGATCATGTCAGATTGGGCTAGGTATAAAGGTCTAAAAAAAACTAAAAGGAAGGGGCTGGATATCTGTATGGAATGTTTAGACTGTTGATTCAAAAGCCAAAAGCTGCATCCTGAACTTGATTTACATCTAGAAATTTGATGTAGAAGAAATAAAATGGAAATAAACACAGGAGAGAAAATTGAAATAATTTATAGTTTCCAAAAATATGCTATGTATGGAGCAAGGGGAATAAGAAAGGCAATGCCTTGCAAATGATAGATACCATGATAATTTTTTTAACCTGAACTGTTTAGGAGTCAGGGATTCAACTGCAGAATAGCTTATATAAAAGTGCATTTGCATGTACACAAATTAATTTCATCCAGACTCCTTTATCTGTATTTCAGTGAAAAATAACTGAGACAGGATTTACAGCTGAAAATGACAGGAATGTTTTACCATTTGTATTAAAAAATCTATTTAAAAATTTTGTTGGTAAGATTGGTTTTGTTATAAATGCATACATATGAATTGAATTCGGACCCTTTCCTGAAAGGGAATTTAGTAGTTTATTCCTGGAGTACCTAAAAATATCTGCTTGTCCTGTGGATTCCATGGTAATTTGTGGCACTGTGTTAAAGTGGTAGTACTTTTTGACAGCATTTAAGTGTGTTTGTAATTGCACATCTGAGTCTTAACTATGTAGATACCTTACAGGAGACACAAATACAGATTCTGTCAGAAATTAGAGTATATCAGTGATTACGCTAATTTCCACCCCCCAGTTTTTATAAAGAACTTCTCTTAGAAGTGGATTAGGATCTCAGTGGAGTATAGTTTCAGCTGTAGCTACCCACAAGCTCCCTGCAAAGCAAATTCCAAAGCTTCAAATCCCTTTTATAATATACTATGGTTGTTACAAATTGTTTCGTATTATACAAAATAAGCTTCCCTGTTTAACTGATGGGAAGAGAACACATGTAGTAGAATGTCATAATAACAAACTCTGTGATCAATCACAGCATTTCAGAGCAAATCTAGTAATGCTAGTGATGTCTGCTGCAGCGGTGCTGAAGTTCCGCCCTCATGATGTTTGAGCTGATTTGAGCTTTCCCCTTATTTGGCCCCATAACAGAGCTTTAATGTTTAACATGGGCATAAATTCACTGTAGCCCTCAAGTGAAGACTATATTTGAGAACTGAATAGAATGCTTGAATTTACTCTCCAGATTTTTCTTCCATGATCAAGTAAAGTTCCATGTAACTTTCCTTCCCAGTGTAGTGCACACAAAATCTCAGGAAACAGCAGGGCTTAATTAGGACCCTGGTTTATAGTTCCACCTGAAAAAATACATTTTAAAAATCATATATGTTTGGCTGTGCAGATTTTTTAGTCAATAAATTCTGGCTAATTAATCACATTAACGGCACTCCTTAAAAGTTGAAACAAAATCACAAAACAAACCAAATACCCCATAAATACCATGTATAAAGAACCATTCACCAATGCATAAACTACATGTCTAAAAACATTTACAAATCTTTATTCTTTATTTTTTCCTTTTCTTTCTCTTCTTCTTTTTCTTCTTACTTTTATTTTTCTTCTTCCTTTTATTTTTCTTCTTCCTTTTTCTTCTTCTTCTTCTTCTTTATTACAGGCACAATGTCAAAGCAACAGCTGCTATTGGAGTTAAGAGTTCAGTAGATAATGCCAAACACTTTTTTTTTTTTTTTTTTGAGGAAAATATATGGTATTTGGTTAGATACTGTAACACTTTTCCCCTTCTATCTTCACTTTAGATGCCTGTTTTAGAATTTTAAACACAAGTGGCTGCAGTCACCCTCCCCCAGACAAAAAGTAAAATGTAAAAAGAAGTTCCATTGGGTCATTGTTTTGTCCTAGTATGCTGAAAGCAGTAATCCTTAGTGCAAACAGTGGCCTGGATGATGCATTATGATCTGTGACTGTCTGATGTAGAGTTGATGACACAAAGGCAGGATTATATTGAGCCTAATTTATACTGTAAAAAATAAACAAACAAACAGGAACAGTCTGGGTTTGCTGGATTATCACTTATGACACTTATGACAGAGCTACTTTTTTAAAAACATCAGTGGAAGACCACAAAAACTTAACATTACAGCAGCTTATGAACTGGCAGACTCCTAAATCAAGGAATATGTATTTTTTGTCAGACTGTTTTGGATGAAACATGAGTGACAGTAAATACGACTTGTTCCTTCCCTTAGTAAGGAGCACATAATTCTTACGGTAAAAGGATTCTCCCATTTCTTTTGGTTTCAGTGAAAAGGCTGTTTCTTCTTTGTACACAGATGGTGTTCTTGGAGAAAGACCTCAAAAGCTACCGGTCTCGTGATAGGTTGTTTGTGCACATAGAGCATATTCTACTATTATATACAAGGAAATTCACTGCCATTTTCATTGTTATATGTAGAGGATTTATCTTGCTTTTGTAATATCTGAGCCTGGCATATGAAAATTTGCATTTTTCAAATGGTAAAATTCAGAAAATGATCAGTCTAATTACTATTGAAACTGAATGAGAAGTAGGTTATTTTGGATGTTTTTACTATTCTGAGTTATGGTCCATTTTTCACATTTATTGCTAGATCATTTTAGCTTTTTAGCATATCTATTCCTCTTCAGTTTCTGCTCAGGGTTTCTGTAGTCTTTCTTAGCTTTATCACTTTTCTGATTACAGTCTGGCCATGAGATGTTCTCAGCAAGGGGTCCTTCTGTGCGCTCATGCAATTATACTTTTTTTTTTCAGCCTATGCATATAAGACATATAAGACATGTCTTAAGCATACAAAGGCATTACGCAGACAATTCATTTCCCTTTATGTTTATGATTATTGTTTAATGTTTGTTATTGTTTACATTTATGAATATTAACTCGCTTGAGTACTCATTTCAGTAGGGCAGGCAAGAAACTACTTCAACTTTTGCTGGTCAGAATGTGCCAGTTAGTTAGAAAATCAAGACAAACCAGAATTGTTTGAATTTCACTGACTTTAATAATGCTGCTGCGTATTGTGTTCCCCACAGGCAGAGAGCTTTTCCAAAGAAAATGGGTGTTGACTGTGACCATTTGGCCTTGCGGCAGCCTGGTGGTCCTGATGTGAATAAATGTGGCTCTGCTGCCGGTGCAGAAAGGGTAACAGTGCATGGAGCGCTGAGCAGAATGGTCTGAGTACAGCTGTGGATATTTACTGCACGTCCTGGAAGCAACGCTGAACTGAGCAAATTCTGAATCATGTCTGGATCTGTGGCATCATCTGTCAACATGTTTCAGTTTGCCTGTGATATGGCACTTAAATACAGTTGGTAGTAGTTGCTGTCAGTCCCAGCTTGAATACAGTCAGGCCAAGGGCTTCCTTCTCCTGAGAAAGGCCAAGCACAGCCACCCTAGTGGTCCTCAAAATCCCACATTTTGCTCCATTTGACGACTTCTAGAGGCAGGCACAACACTCTAGGCACACCACACATTCCATCCTTGCTATGGTCCTACACCACTTCTACCAGTCCTCTGCCATGTACTGCCTGCATTGTATTTTGAAAAGAATTAATAGAAGTGGTGACATTCTTTTGTATAAGAAAAACTGAGCAGACCTTACCATTCCTGAAGGAAACAAGCAACTTGGTCTAGTGGAAGATGTCCCTGCCCATGGCAGCAGGGTTGGAACTGGATGACCTTTAAGGTCCTTTCCAACCCAAACTATTCTATGATTCTATGATTCTAAGATTATATGGAGTTTGCTTTTTTTATTTTGTTGTCAGATTTTCCATCTCAGTGTCCGCTTTCATGACACCACCTCTTCTGTTATTCAATTCATTGAAGCGGGCTAATTATTTCATTTCATACAAATGGATGTCTGTGATTATTTTAATAATAGTAGTGAGTAATTTGTTGTCTAACAATGACATTAAAATAATAGTATATGAACTTACCTTAAATCAATGTCTTATTTTCTGTTACCAAATATTATTATTTTTTTTCTATCTTAAAGTCGTGTTATAGTTGGAGTTGTCTTTGATTTGGCAGCACTAATCAGGTTGTTAAAATATTGAGTGTTGTGGACTGATTTGGTGTGACTCTGCTGGGAAATATGATCTGTGGCCAATTTTTTTGTAAAGTTTAGGGAAACTGAATGACATTGGTGACATGTCACAACCTATCATAATGCAAAGCCAAAAGGAATTATCAAAGATTATGCAAACCTGAAATTGTTTCTCAGAAATGAAATGCAATATATTTGTCCTGGAATAGAAATCATACTTGTATGTACCCCAAATTTTAAGATATTTTGCTGGCCTACACATCCTAGAGTTTTGCTAACAATTATGGTCTTGAAAAAAATTTTCCTGAAATATGAAAGAAGGTTCTTTCTGGTTCTCCAGTTCTGTGTTTTTCTTTCACAGGTGACTTCCTTTCACAGTGACAAAACTACTAGTCAAGAGAACTTGCAGGTGAGAAGCCATAGGCTATTGGCAGCTGTAGAAGATTTCAATTTTTTTTTTTTGTTCTTAAATCATGACTGTGTTGTTATGCAAATACAACAGAAATGTGAAATTATCAGAAAAATACTCATACTTACAAGGGTTAAAATATTAAATATATTTAGTTTCTGCTGAAGTTAATAGAGTAGCACTTAAGGAAATTTTGCATTAAAACAATAACTACATGTCTCATTCCAAACTGAAATAATTTTATCTGATCTACATAGCTAAGACAGCCAACACCATGAGGAAAAGACATATTATACGCATTAGTCAGATGCAGATAGGATAATACAGAGACATTAATAAGCTCAAGAACTCATACTAAACCAGTGCAAATTCTAAAAACAGCACTGAGAAGATGAGAAACCGGACTGGATCTTGAATTTGACTGTTATATTTGAAGACAGCAGGCACTTTGACATACTGGTCCCCTTGCAGTCTGCAGTCCTCCCTTGTCCCACATCAGAAGATGCTGGATACCTAGCCTCCTTTTCTCTTCTGCTGACTCTGTGCTCTCAGTCAGCATCCTCAATTCCATCCTCAAATCCTTTTCAAAATATCATATTATCCTTCATGTGGCCATAAACACTTGTACAAATAAGCATATTAATCTTTCTCTTTTTCCATCTCTCCCTCCAACTCTTGTGGTTCTGTGTAGCTAAATTGTCACTTTGTAGACTAATGGGTATGTCCTGATGGCTTGCAGTGGTGTTGGTCCTCAGCCTCTTCCCACATTGTTCCTATACAAGGGAGGATAAGGCACCCTAATAGATTTAATGGGGCCTACTATCATAACACTCATGTTTACAGGTTAGATAGATACATAACCCTTACACAGTATGACTGGGAAAGTATGCACAACCTGCATCCTGGAACAAAGCCGCCAAAAGGAGATGATCCAAGAGTTTCTAGTAAAAACCATGTAAATAAGCACTCTGAATAGAAGGAGATATGGTACTGCATATAGAGATTACACCTTCCAGGTGGTAGTCCGTATCCTATAGATTAGTGGGGTTAAAAAAACCAAAACAAAACAAAAGAACCAAAACAAAAAAACTCCAAAAGAAACAATAACAAAACAATACTCCCCCCTGCCTTTGCATCATTATCAGGGGAAAAGAGCTGTGATGGACTCTGAGGCCTACCCAATATCTCCTGCTTTGTTTCATTCCACATGCAGGTCTTGTGTGTGACTCCATGTTGTCTGATGCCTAGTTTGACTTCATATTAACAAATAGATCTGCTTTGTGCTTCAAAAGCACTATATAAATGTATTCCCCTAAAATACAGGTACAGTAACTTCCATTTTCTTCACACTCTGTGTGGTTTCAGAACAAAAGAGAAAACAAGAAAAAGGAAAAAAATGTTCACTTCTAGAGCCTCCCTTCAAAAAGATACCGAAAGCCTCTGCAGATTTTCACATATCCACTATTTGGATGTAATTCAATAAATTACCTTAATAAATAGCATAATAATACTCTAAATAATAGTAGGCCACATGACCTCCCATGATCTCTTCCAGTTCTGGGATACTATAATTTTGCAATAATTTGAAAAAAAAGATATGGATAGATCTGACTAACGCATTGCAGTTTAATCATATTAATGAAGTGAAAGCAGAACATGTTTCAGACTCATCTTTCATTTTGACAGTTGCAAAGAACAAGTAACTAACTTCATACAAACAAATAATGAGAGGGTAAATCTAATGTAAGAGGCTATCCATTAGTAAGCTCATACATTAATTATTTTTCAGGGAGACTCTAATGTTAATATTAATGAAAATTAATAGAGTTAGTAAATAACAGCAACAGATTATAAGTTTAATAACTACATGAGATTAATTCAGTTGATAAAAGTTTATTGTAAAAGCAGAGATCAAGCTGGACATTACGTAATGTAAAAAAGACAGGCATTTCCAAATTTTTAATACATATTTTGAGTTTAACAACGGTATTCTGAGGCAGTAAAATATCTTTGCCATACAAAGACAGTTTCCAGGGAAAGCCTAAAGTTCCTTGGGGTTAGATGTCATTTCTTTAATAGCAAAAGGCACCCCATTCCTGTCTTAATACATAATTTTAATTTGGAATTATAGCTAGATTCTCAAAGCAGAATTTTTAAAAATATTGTTGTTCTTCAGGCATGTATATGAAGGACTTCCTTTCTTAGAGGAAATAACCAGAGAAAAGAATATATGATACGATGTATTGATCCTTGAGACTAATCAGGGATATTTCCTTGCTAAAGAAACTGCCCAAGTGATCATTTGCGCACTACATGGCAAAGCCCATAGATGGTTTTATATGAATATATAATTTAAATTAAGTGAATGACTGGATAAATACTACATGTCAGTGAAATATAAGTAGACATATAACCAGAAAATTGAAATATAATGTTTTCAGCTTTAGCTGTGTAATTAGGTATATTGTGTAATTAAAAAGTGAGCATTAGGTTTATTTTTACAAGACCTTTAAAATTTTGTGACAAAAGGGGGTTTATGCAATTAGGAATTTTGAAACAAATAAAAGTAGAAAAAATAAACAGATGAAATGAGTTTCAGTTCTTTATTTTGAATAGTATCTTTCAAGAGGAATAATTAGGGAATTATGTTATGTTGATATATGTGATATTTATAAAATCCTTATAAGCAGTATCAATTACAGTTCAATCTATAATATTATCATTTGTATATTAAAGCTGAGATCTGAACACCTGGTTGAAAGTTGGTAACTGAGACACCTGGATTCTTTCCATAATTGCGCTCCCTTCAAACTTTTAATAACAATAAAAAAAAATTATTGATACTCCTTTTGCTCCAGTTTATCTACTCATTTTTAGGATAAATCACACCACTGAGATTTTTTTTTTTTGTTTGTTTTTAAAAGCAATAGGCGATTACAGTTCCTAATTACCTTAATACAGACAGTCTGGAGAAGAGAATGCTTCAGGGAGCTCTTATAGCAGCATACCGGTACCTAAAGGGGACCTACAAGAAATCTGGAAAGGGACTTTTTCTGAGGGCAGGTAGTGATAGGACAAGGAGGAATAGCTTTAGACTGAAAAAGGGTAGATTTAGATTAGATATAGGGAAGAAGTCATTTAGTGTGCAGATGGAACAGGTTGTCCTGAGAAGCTGTGGCTGCTCCATCCCTGGCAGTGTTCAAGGCCAGGTTGGACAGGGCTTTGAGCAACCTGGTCTAGTGAAAGTGTCCCTGCCCATGGCAGGGGGGTTGGAACTAGGTGATCTTTAAGGTCCCTTCCTGTACAAATCACTCTATGATTTTTTATCAATTTTTCAGCTGATAAGATGTACTCCTGTCTACAAGCTTGATGAGTTAATTTAGACTCCTATAAAACACTTTGAATAAATTTATTAACTTATTTCTACTTATATAAATAACCACATAAAAAATAAAAAAACTTGTCATATGGCAATTTTCATAGCAGAGCCTGTTTGCTCCCAGAGTTGTGGCAGTCCGCCTCTTGCCAAGCACCCAAAGACATTCACCTGAACAATGCTCAGGGATGCAACATAAAAAGTAGCCCACTTTTTCAGACATATGCAGATATTTGGGGACTAAAGGCTTGCAAAAGAGAGGTTTAAACTGTAAAATAAGGTACTATAAAAATCACATTCAAGCTAATTAAAAAAAAAAAAAAAATCTTTGGATCACCATTTCAGGTATTATGTTTTTATGACATGGTCTGCAGCTGTGCATGGAAGGAAAAGATTTGGGTAGATTTAGGTTGAGACACGGCCAGATTCTGACAGGTGTAAACCGGCATAACTTTGTGGAAGATTGGCTCAGAATGAGTCTCTGGCTCAGGCTATGTATAATTGAATGTACAGACATCGTGACTATTTGATTTAACCTCGGTTAATGCATCTGAGCCTGCAGTGTTGCTTAGGGGAACAAAATAAGTGGCTTTGGATTTAACCATTAGCTTTTTGCTTTCTGATTACTCCATTATGTTTGAGCATTGTCTGGGGGGTTTTTTTTGTTTGTTTTTTGTTTTTTTTTCTCCCCAGAAGCCTCAAACCATGAATTGGGAATGACATTTCACTGAGAAAAAGAGTATAGATAAATAAAAAGCAGACGGATATATTAACTTTCTGTACTTTTCTTTGATAAAAAGACGTTAAAATCCTGGGAGATAATGTGATAATTATCCATTATCTGTTCAGAAAGATCTAGAATATAAGTCATTGCATAGATGTGATGTAGTGGCACAGTATTATACTGACAGAACCAGTACAACTTCTTTGTAGCAGAGGTGCAAGGATGAGTTCTGACTTGCTTTCTTGTAACCTTGGGAAAATATTCTCAGGACAAGAAAGGGCTCTGCTGATACAGAGTCAAAAAAACTAAGGCGTTCTCCTGCATAGGAAATACTTTGCTTTTTGGAAGATTCTGCTCTTTTTTATTTTGTTGCTTTAGAAAATTTATGAAGGAAAATGGTGGTATGGCCCAGATTTTTTTGGCCAAACAGGTTGTCAATATTTGATTAAAACTTTCTCTCTAATGAATATTAGGCAAGACATTCTCACTTTGTATATGTTTTAGATTTTTTTAGCTAATATTAAACTTTATTTAAATATACCTGAGTTCCACAAAGGACACGTTCTAAAGAAGACTTCTTTTAGTCTTCCATTTCTGGGGAGGAAGGAGAAGAAAAAAGAGAAAGAAATGTATTTTTCAGAACCTTTTTTATGTTTAAGATTGTCAGGTAAAATATAAGTGTTTTCCTTCATGTGCTTTGCTTTAGTTTTGGGGGAAAAAAGGAAAAACCAAACAAAAACCAAACTCCTGTTTGTAAAATATAAAAATGGTATTTTGTAGAATGTGAACAATTGGCCTTGGACAGGCTCAAGAGGAGCAGAATTACAGAAGAATTAAAAGCAGAAAAGAAAAATTAATCTTTTACTTTTCATAAATAGAAGCTTATGTTTCATTCGTATTACACATGAACTAACAACTTCCATATTTTCTTTCTGAAAAGTAGAGGGATCATGGGTAAAGCTGGTTGAAATTTTGTAGTTGTTTTTCCTGAGAAAAATGACTCCTTAATCTAATATTTTGATGACAGTTTGTGTTCCTCCTAACAAATAGGAAATTTGAAATCTGTTTTCAATGCCAAATTTCTTGTGCTTTCCTCTTTTACTGATGAATTTTAAAAAAAGAAAAACCCACAAATAATTGGTTGTCTTTTTTTTTAATTCACTAAACAGTGGTGTAATCACAGACACGTTCTCCAGGAAATAGGGGAACATATGCTGAGTTATAATTGAGAAAAGTGGTGATAAAATTCGCACAAATAATCAGCTCTTCACACCGCAAACTAACAATGGGAAATAGCAAGTGAGTAAGTTCTTATTACATCAAAGGTGAAACAGGGATGTTTATAATTTCTCAAAACAAAGTGTGTCCTTCTCTCATCTCCCTACAATCAACAGAGACTGTAAAAACATGTTTTACTCTAAAATTTTCTTTGGGATAATCTTGGGAACATTAACAAACTGGACATAAACCAGAGCAATACTATGTGGCAAGAAAATAACAGAGGTACTTGACTTAGGTCAACTTACAGTTCTATCTCTTCTCTTTTAATAGAAGACCAACCACATGTAATCATGAAGGAAGATAAATTACTTCCTGCCTACTTTTTTTGCTGGAGTAGCTAGATGAATTTACTCTAGGAATTCAGTAAAAGAATGACCAACATTTTTCCATCTCTTCACACAAAATAATATATTAAAGGCAAAACACTCCCTTTTCTGCAGCAGTAGTTGGGAGATTTTTGACACAGCTAGGAAATTGTGAGCTGAGTTTCTCCTGGAACATTTGCTATGGTTACTTTCTGATAGCAAGCAGATATTACATTGCCAAACAGGTAAGTCTGTGCAAAGGGATTAAAATGATGTGTGTTTCATTGGTTGTTAAACTCTTGTTAGCCTTACAAGCTGAAATCACAGCAGAAATACTTTTAAAGTAAAATTGTTTGCAACCCAGATCTGTATGCTGTGTGGATGAAGGATAGGAGCAATGAACAAAATCCTGCACTTTGCAGGCCAGGTTCTAGCCATAATTTTCTGGTTGCATTGGCTAAGTTGTGGGTACTGGAACTTCGATACTGAGTTTTCTTTAATTAAATGTCTCATTCATATATTCGTGGCATCTAATGACCAGTGGGGAAGAACCAGGTCTCTTATTTGAAGCCACTGTCAATGGTTCTGTCACTGCAGTTACAGTGCCAGCTACTGCTTTCTCAGAGTAGGTGTCCAAAAATAAAATCAATAAAAAAGTTCTGGAAGGCAAGTATGACCTCATACTTCAGGGCAATAGTTAACGTCTAACTATGGGATATTAAAATAAAACTTTCCCAGAGCAAAGAATATACTGTAACTGACTATTCTGAATTTTTTTGCTTCTACCACGGAAGCAGCTGGCACCAAACACTGTTGATGATGGAGAGCTGGTATGCATGGCTTCTTCTCCAATGGAGGAAATTTTTGTCTTACAGAGGGAAAAAATGTATAGGCATTTATGTCTAGAAAGGCTTAATCTTTACCTAGACATGAATATTCCAGATTTTGTTGGGGTTCATGAGAGCACTGCACTTAAACAGCTTTTTAGTGGTTGGCCCAGATTGACCTGACCTGTGGCAGCTGATGAACATATATCCTTAGAGTAGAGATGGTCTACAGAGATTGTTACTCAGTCTGCAATAGCAAATACCATCAACTATGAAATCCTACATAGAAATATCATTAGATAGATCAGTACTTACAGTCATGGGTCATTCTTGTGTAAATGTTTGCAATGAGCTGTTGAAAGCGGTCTCTCTTTTGTGTAGAGAATTCAGCCAATGTGCTGGACAACTGGCTGAGCATTTCTTGCAAGAGACTTGGACTTGCAAGGAGACAAACTGATGTTTGTTGGTTAGGAGACTGAACTGAAGAGAAAAGCTGTATTTGTCTGTAATTGAAATGGTGTAACATCTAATTGTTTCAAGAGTCTGGAGCCCAAGAAATATTCTGGTCCAGCTTTGCTAGAATGGAGAAATGGATGGGAAATCATTCGGAAGCAATGTCCAGGTTTTGTTCTCTTGTGCATTTGCCAATACACAACCCTTGCCAAAAACAAAACAAAAAAAAAAAAACACAACCCAACAAAAAACCCCCAGGTTGACATAATTTGTCTCTAGATTTCATTACTAACTGGTTTTCATAGAATTACATTATATCACCTCAGGTTATGTCTCTTCCTGGCTGAGTGTATGTCCTCAATAATCTAAGCTACATACAGAGGTGAGATCCAGGTGCACATCAGCAAAAAATATATACATATCATACATAGACACATGTGCATGCGCATACACAGACAGATATATATGCAGTATATATACACCACATATATACCCCACGACTCTTACATATGTATGTGAGCTTCGGTACATAGCAAATCCAAAAGCATGCTTCCAGTGAAAGCAAAGGCACACCCCAAGAAAGTGGCAATCATGACAGCTGGAGGAAAAAAAGACCAAAAATGTGCTGTGATAGGTAACAAAAGAGGAAGTCTACACGTACCATTAAAAACTGCTTATAGAGGTACACATGAAGGCATTTGGAAGGGACTAGGTTTTTCTATATGTATGACATCAAATCTCTGATGCATCCTGGTCTGTTACTGAGTTATAAGTAGAGCTTAAAAAATTGTTTTCAATTTTTAAAGCACTTCATGACATTGTACTTGGCTCAAATGTTGTGCCATGTACCCAGACAGCGGATCAGAGCCAACTCTCAGAGTGGGGCAGTTATCTGAAGGAGAGGGGCCTGCCAGGAAGGTTGTCTCAGCAAGGAGCCTTGAATAAAGAGATTAACTCCCATACTCTTAACCTAAAAAATCAGAGTGATTTCCTGCCCCTCTTTGATCTACGCTTCCAGAATTGCTTCCAGAATTTCTTTCAGTTCATGGTTGGGAAGAAGAAAGCAGATAGTAGTGCGTCCTTTGAAGATCCCTTCCAACCCATACTATTCTATGATTTTATGAGTCTATGATTTCTCAGTGGTGTAGCATTAATTAAAACTCACTGCCAACAGTATTGGTCCATTTATTCTCCAGATTAATTTAAATTTTCATTTTATTTTGTACATATTTTCTGACAATGAAAGCCCATCAGGTATGCCCTCATATTTTATTTTAGGCACATAAAATGACCAAGTTTAGGAAGTTCATATAAGAAAATAATTTTGTGCTCTGCATGTAGTGTGGCACTTCTTCTATATGCTTTCAAGTCCAAAAACACATTGTACCTGACTAGCCACTACCTATTTTTTGTGTAGTCAAAAATACCTGATCAATATATTTGTAAAATGCCTTCATTGTAATTTTCCACTACTTTTTTATTTGTGTAAAGATAAATGACTATGGTATAGAAATCAATAAAGATTGATGTATCTTCTCTACTGATCTGAGCACCTGACATGAGCATGTTTTACATTAAAGACCATTAGTGAAAGATTTTTTGGCTTTTCTTTTATCATCACATAAATACCATTTTACATCAGTCATTTTGAAATTACCGCCTATACAGTATTTTTCTCACACAGTCTGCAAACAGAAAGGGGTACAAGAAAGACAACAGTCGCATGTTTGCAAGTTTAAATTGGACATTTGTCATCTTAGCTCTGAGCACAAAGGGAAGCCCTCCAGTCTATTTCTGCTGGCAGCAATGAGAATTTCAACATTGGTTTGGAAAAAAAACCCCAAACATTTTAAAACTAGGATGAGCGAGAAAACATACGAGTTTGGAAAAGAAGCTGGAATGAAAAAAAAGGTAGTTCACATAGATAAGTCAAGTCTGTAATAGGAAGAGACAGACTAGTATCATCTAGCTCACCTTGTTCAAGTCCAGTAACATTTCACAAAGCTTCCTGAATAACTAATACTGAAACAAGAACATTTTCTTGAAGCGACTTCAATATTACAGAACACCTAGGAGGTCTGTAAACTTGTTAAAATATTAAGACAGAGCTGTTAAAAGAGCAGTTCTTAAATCAGCTTCCAGGTGGAATATGAAAAAAAAAGCTCCTACGAGTTCAAAGTAACACCGTTGCATTGAAAGCTGATGTTGCTCAGCTCATTTAGAAAATACTATAAACTGCTTTACTATGGGAATTTGATAAAGGAATCTTTCATTAATAGGAAAGATTGGACTGTGCACTGCAAGTAAAGTGATGTTTACATAATTTTGAAAGCTCTTTCAAAGATTCAGTATCCTTCTACTGTGGCTTACTCTAAGCACCATATAAAACTTGCCATTTTTAGTAAAATGAAAATGTCAGAATTAAGTAATTACATTGTGGGAAATATGCTTGCACTTTCAGCAGATACACAATTAAATTCCGGAGGCTTTTTGTTTTAAATAAAAGCTTTTGCACTAAAACACAACCCCAAGGGTTAGTTGTCAGCATGTATCAAATTTAGTCTGAGACCAAATTCTGTGAGGTTTATAAAGCATCACATTTTAGGGAGGCTAAAGACTTTGTTTAATTGCAAACAAAACTCCTCATGTTCATTTATGCCTGAGTAATTTCATATTAGGATACAATGTGAATAGTACTCAATTTCAAGGTTCAACTGTTCTCCTGTTTACAGCTTTTAGGTAATTTAATTTTTCTCCAGAATGTTAAAAGAAATGATTTTTACCTTTGTAACAACTCAATCAAGCATAGGTTGCGTAGATTTCCTTATAATTTCTTCCATTATTTAATTAGTTTCTGTTATTTTCTTTGCAGAAACACTGTTGAATTTACTCCCACTGTCCCACAACTAGAATGACAGGTGAGACACGTGGGCTTTGGTGCACCACTTGAGTTTTGTACTGAGCCCTTTACTTCAGAGGTTTCGGTTGTCAGTTACACCTTTCATGTTAGTTTTGAGGTTAGTTTGGGGCTAAGTCAGCCCTTCAAGAACTACACAAAGGGAAATACAGATTTCTGAAGACCCTGTTGTCCTATGAGACTTTGTCAGAGATCCTGAAGAGCAACATGCATAATGAAGACTGTGGGCTTGTCGGTGAGTTGTGGTCACCGTTGCCCAGCCAACCAGCACAGCCCAGGTGACACAACTGGAAATAATAACAATACGTACTCCATGCTGTAGAAATGCAGAGGGATGCATTTTATATCAGATATGGCTGAAATTAAACATTTTAATTTAGATATGTGTGGAATGTATAAGTGTTTCCAGGTTGGCTTGATACTTAGGATGTTGTAGAGGTGTCTTGTTTATTTTAAACAAATGAAAATTTAGAGTTTATAAGATAAAAATATATGAATTTCTAATGGAATGGAAAATACTATTTTTATTCAGCTGTGGTAACTACCTCTGGATTGGCAACAATGAAAGGGAACTTCGGAAGTAGAAAAAAAATGTCTGAGAGAGAAAGGAGAAAGGAAAGTTCAGGGAAAGTGAAAGATGAAGGGAGTATATATCCCTGTGTGTAAACATTAATAAGCCTTAAATTTAAGTTCCATTAAGGGAGATTTAAGATTCACTATGACAATTTTTCATGGATCTTTTAAGAGAGCATCCTTTGTGCAGCATCACATATCACAGTAATGAATAAATAAATAAACAACATACATCACCAATTGATTTAAAACCACATTTATGCCCAGTTTATCCTCTTTCTAGTGCCACAGTTAAATTGATCTAATATCTGGGAATTTTTCTATATATAGGATTATACACAGAGTAACCTTGTTCACTTGTGTTGAGTGGAAAAGAATTACAAAATATTTTTGTAACTTGAATGAGTAGACATCTAGGGTTTCTTGCTTTTAAGCTTTTGTACTGTTTAACAAAATCAAGAGAACAAAATTTGTCTTGAAATTTTGATATACACCTCACAGTAGAAGAGCTGCAGCTCATAAAGAAATCCTGACTGAAAGATTTATCTTCTGGAAGAAATCCATGTGGATAAAGTGGATAGATAAGAGAGGATGGAATAACATACAGTAGAAATAGGTTCTTATGCTTTTTGTAAAAGACATTCTTTTGTTCATTGTGTAAAATATTCTAATAGAAAGGTTCAGTGTACATATTAACTGATGAGATTTAGGAGCACCAGATATGAAGCCCACACACATTACCTCTGATTGGCTCAGAAATCAAGTTTAATGGAGTATAACAAAATAATAATACAATGCTTTCTTTCTGGGTCATCTGAGGAACACCTGGATAGCACTCAGTAGGCAATGTGTGCAGAAAAATAACAGGCTTGCCTCTGTGGGCTGTTGTCCCAGTAGGTAACACATTGGGAAGTAGGTTTGTTGTATAAGAAAACCAGGATTGGGTCCCATTGCTATTTTTTAATCCTTGCAGCAAAGTTTGTTTACTATATTAGATATAGAGCAGGTTCGCTTTTGGGCTAGGAAAACCTTTTTAGCTCCATACAGTGAAAATTCTGTGAAACTTGAACAGTTAATATCTAATAAACCCTCTTCTTTCTTCCTACAAATCTTGCTCACAGTGATGAAAATATTTCTTCTGTTAAACCCTGGTGTGGGCTTGATTTAGAAAAAATGCTTAGGATTGCACTGGAAACTGTTGCTTTCAGACTAACACCTAATGTCATGGCTGACTTTAAACACATGCTTATTATATTCATTGTTTTCACAAGGAGAAACACACATTACAAACTAACATCTGCTTAAGCACTGTCCTGCAGAGAGATACTTTCCAGAAGTGGAGCAATGATAATCACAATTACATTAAGCTGAACACGACTATCTTATCCACACACAAATTCCTTTATTACTTTATCCCTCTGATTGCCAATAGTCCTAAAAAGTATTGCTGCTTTTTATCAGTTTGACCTGTATTTCACACATATATAAATCTTACCATAGCAATATTGATAATCTCTTTTACAGTCCCTGACAGGGTTCACTTGTGAAAGTTGGAATAAACAGAAATTTGGTTAGTACGGGAAGGTTAAGAAGTGTTTACATGGTCTGCAGTTGTGGTCATCTGTATGCAGCCAAAGGGGAACCTCTAATTTTCTAGTTTATGTATGTAATTGAATTTTTAACTAGTGCACATTGAAAGTCTCTTATTTTTTTTTTTTTTTTTTTCTGAGAGAAATAAACTCTAATTATAATCTATGAAGGCTGCAACATTTAAATAAGTAAATAGTGGTCTATTCTTGACATTCCCTCTTCTGGGAAGAAAAACAAGAAACCAAACAAATGAACCAAACCAAACACTCCACCCCAACCTCCAACACTGTCCCCTCCCCCAACAATGTAGGAAAGACTTGAAAGTTTTACAAAGAAATCACTTCCTATAATGAAAATAGCCTTGCTTTTTAGTCAAGGAGTTTGGGTCTAGTAGGCATACTAATGATTTTAAAAGACAACCAGATGCATGCTTTGTTTTACACTATTTTTTTCTCATTTCAGTAATTGTAACATATGTTCTTTTCATAGGAGCAGTTAATGATTAACAAGCATCTGAGAAACTGAAAAACAATAGGCAGTCCTGGCTTGGAATATTGCCATAGAAAAGAAGTGACCCAGGTACATTGCCTTCTCTTAAACCACACTTCACTGATGAGTCTCATCTAATACAAAGGAGAAAGAAAAGCTACTTGTGGTAACTTCTATAAAATATTAAGATCTCTCCAGATACTCACAAAGACATGAGCTGTGCTTCAAGGACTCTGCAAACCAAAGTCAACCACAGATAAAGAAAAATGCTAGAAGGAGAGAACAAGGTCTGGGGATTTATTCTGTCTTGCTCAGCATAATGTATAATAAAACGCACTAGAGCAAGCAACTTCAATAGGAAATGACATTTTACATCTAATGTTAAAAATGAAGCAACAATTCCCAACCATTTTCCTTCTAAGCAAACATAGCTACTGCAATGTGAATTAAAGGATAAGTGGCATTTTTCCAGGTCTTCTGCATTTTCACAGAGTACTTCATTGTGAACTGATTTTACAGTACCCAGATCTAGCATCCCCTAAACTGTGTGCAGGAGGTGTCCTTCGTTGCAAAGAGCCCTTACAGGCCTCGCAGGGTCTTCTTTATTGACCTCTCAGGCCTCTGTTTTGTAGACAGGCTGTTTTGGGATGCTTTTTGTTGCAGCAGTAAGGCGCAGAAAAATCTCCACAGGCTTCAGTGTGATTTAGAGGTTGGGATGGGAAATAACACCAGATATTCAAACCCAGTCTAGTTCAATGTGAACTTTTCTAGCTGGCAAACCTCAGTCAACCTGACTTGGAAAGGCATGATGTAGACATGCTGCTTCCGATCTCTCTGTGTCCTTCAATTCCTAGGTATGCCCCATCCCCAGCTTCCCCACTGACATTAGTGAATAAAAACACTGGGCTCTTGTTTTGGGTCAGAGGAGTCTGGACACATGGAGGAAGAAAGCAAGCTTTCAAATAACTTCTCTCTTTACATGCTGTTGCAAATCTTCATAGCAAGGCTGGATTCACAGAAGCAGAAGGTTTCTTCCCAATGACCTGAGAATAACTCCATCAGGGGTGAAAGCATTTGTCAAGTATATAGAACCATGCATTGGCTCTAGTACAAATGGTGTAGGGAACAGAGGAGCATAGTCAGAGTGGGCTACCAGACACATAACCACCAGGATCTAACTTACAGTAAATAAACTGATAAAAGAAAGTGATTTGAATCATAGAGTCTGAAATATCACAGTATTCAATTTCAATACCCTCAAACATAGGTGTATTATGTTCTTGCAAATGTGGTGAATACATTTGGGTGCTTATCTCTATACGCACTGGTATGATGTCTTCTGCAATTCACATGGGGATTGATCTAAAGTCCACTAAAAACAAAAGAAGTCTTTGCATTGTTTTCATTGATCTATAAATCAGATCACCAAAGGATAATAGTGAGGTGAGTTTTAAAATTCCTTAACTGTGTCTCATTTTGGATAATCATTTAAAACAAAAATGTTTCTCCCAGTTTCATCAAAGTTTGTCTTCGTGTGATTTCTAGAAATTGTTCTGAGGTCCTGGAAGAAATGATATGATCTAGGATTCAGTTCATTTTCATTCTGCCTGGACTGACCGGTATCAAAGATTCTGTCGTTATCTTTCCTTTTACAACATTTCTGTTCACAGGTTATCAAGCATGCAATTCAAATTATCCTGGGCTCACCGGCAAAATTCTCAGGTATTTGATAAGCCTGACCCTGTGGGAATATCTGTGAAGTCTTTTGAATAATTTACTGAAATCGGTTCCTGAAAAAAGCAGGACCATTTTCATCCTCAGGCTAATTTGCCTGCTATTACAGATGAGAAGGTTTCTGCCACTTATTGATCAGGAAACAAAGGAACTAGGGTAAGTAATTGGCTAAAAAAGGAGTAGAAATAAATAAGTAATTATTAAAATATAGGAATGGAAAATGTCATGCTTTGATCTAAAGAACTGATATAATTATCAGATGATCTTTAAATGGAAATTAGATTGAAAATAATCAGGAAGAAACTGGAATTGTGGCTTAGGTTCTCAGAGATACTTAAGCATCTAAGTCACCTCTTCTGTAGTTTTTACCTATATATATGCCTAAGATGTCTATTTTTGACTCTGACATGCAGGTAGAGTAGGGTAATTATCTCCCCAAAGCCCAGAGCTCTACCTCAAGCAAAAGTCTTCCTGATTCAGAGGCAGCCTTCTCACAAAAAAAAAGTAAGTTTAATTAATTTCAACTATTCCCAATCCCTCTAAAATGCTCAGAAACTAAAGCAATTTGGGCTCATTGCATGCTTCCTATAAATGTTCTTCTGGTGAGGTATCTGATGAGAGCACCCTCAGCTGTGGAATGCTGAGGACCAAGTCTGTGCTACACCACAAGGCTCTGATGTGGCTTCCACCTCATGACCCATGTACCACTCTAGACACTGGACAGTTGTCCAAGGTTGGGTTAAATATCCCATACTGTATAGATTCCAAACTACACATTAACACGTTTCTTTCTTTCTTCTTCATTTCATCCTACTTATCTGGGATTGGGCTACTTATCACATGTCCAACTACCATTCTAGTGTTGGAGGGGATCCTGGAAATAAATAAGGTCCAAGAACCTGGCAGCAGGACCCTTGAGATTTATCTATTGAAATGTCTACAGGCTTTTAAGGAGCTTATCTGTGTGCATCTGTTACTTGAGATAAACATTTGGAAAAAACTTCCAGGATTTCTCTCTTCCAAAGTTTCTCAGATATGAAACTATTCAACCATAAGGAAGAGAAGCATTGAGAATTTACAGAGCTCATAGCTGCTGTGTTTGCTGCAGAAAACTAAGACAAACGAGATATACAGTCTGAAAAAGACTGGATAAAACACTATTTGTTTTAATAGTACATTAATAGAAATTAGTAATATATTTAATGGTATTAACATACAGAAATGAGATCATGAAAGTCCTTGTTAGTTTTTCACTTGGGTTAGTAGGGTAAAATCCAACAGGAAGTCATTTGGTACTTTCCAGAGCAAAAGCTGAATAAAAATGAGTAAAACCTGCAAACCAACATCTACCAAATGTAAACAAAGGACTATAAATTACAACTGGAGGTCACTGTGACTGAAGCTGGAAGAAATCCATTTAATACAGGAAGACTTTATTTGTGCATCAAGATGTAAAAGAACACACAGCTGGAGACCACAAAGAAGTTGCATCTGTGCATATACCACACTGTATAATTTGCAGATCTGTGGAAGCCATCATCATGACTATCCTGTTTTGTCTGACATTGACTACTGCCAGAGGCAGGATGCTAAGGAGAGTTTGGTTCCCTACGATGTGGTTTCATATCTAATGTCTGTTGGGAATAGTTTTTCACTGGGAGAAGCAGAAAAGCCTGTAAAACATAAGAAGAGCTACTGGTGAGAAAGTGACTCTATATGTGCCTGAAGCATATTTTTATTCCCTATCTTCTTAGCCAAAGTGTTACGTGATTTAGCATTAATAATGTAATTATTCTGTAATAAACAGGTCTAATGAACATGATAAATTCAATAGTAAAGCTAGAAGGGAGGGGTGGGGAATACTGAGACTCTGCTTCTTTTTAAAGCTACATCTTAGAATTTAACATCAAAAGCCATTGATGGCTTTACATTGAGCAATATCGGTGAACACCATTGTGAAACCAGTTAGCTACAGGAACGGTTTAATTCATGACACTATTATATTTCGAGATATTTTTTTGATTGAGTGTTTGCTTATTTTCTAAAGGAAAAAAATCTGGTTTTAAATGAAAACATATTACCAATTTGTCATTGAGGGAACTGGCAATTTGGAAGTGTAAAAAATAAAAGGAACATCAATGCTATGTTTTATCCATGCAGCAGGCAAAAGGAAGCTGTGTCAAAGGGCTAACTGTCAAACTCACCTAATACATGATCTGACTGAAAGCAAAAGAGATTGTCTCTTTAAGATTGTGCTGCTTCTCGTGACTGTGATTACTGCTGAGACTTCAGAATTATTGTATGTTATACATCAAACATGTCACTTTTTCCACTGTTTTGTTGGAATTTCTCTGATTTCCAGAGTCTATTATAAAATAAGCTGCATTCAACCTCGCTGCGTACCTGTTGTTGATCTTTGTATCCTGAGGGAGATTAGGAAAAAAAAAAAAAAAAAAAAGACGGAAAAAAAGCTGCTACTTCAGCTTTGAAGTGGCCGGGCTGCAAGGGGAAGTAGTTAATTCCCCATGGGTAGGCACAAACATTCCTTCACTTGTGACATGTGTAAAGGTTGCTGTTCAGAGCAGACTCCTTTCAGGACCCATTTCTTCTGGGCACTTACATTTCTAAACCTCTCAAGAGGGCCATACTTGTGAAAAAGAGAGTGGGAGCTCTGGTGTTCTGGTCTAAGATTACACCACCATTTTTGTGAACAAACTTTGGATCAATCCAGAGTTGGAAGTGAACATGAAAAGTGTCAGTAACTCTTTTATAAGTCTTTTTGTGGTGCATCTGATTGACCTGCATTACGATGTACAATAGCATGAAAGAGTGTTAGTAATCAGTGCTAATGAATACATGCACCTACCTGATTCATATACTGGGCATTACTCCTCACTAATGCTTTTGTTTTGCATTCATTAAAATTCCCATCATGACACAAAATGCTGAACATTTACTATGTAAAAAAACAAAAGCAAACAAAAAAAATGAGACACATTTATTGCAAATTTCAGTCAAATAAGGAAATCACATAGCACAGGCACATTGTTCCAATCCTACTCTACTTTAGTTCATTAATTAATGTTTGTAGAAAAGATATTTACAGTGAGACCTCAGAGAGAGCTTGCGGCATAATCCTTCTCTGTCCTCCCCTCTTCTCCTTAGAGGGCTAAAAAATGACATTTGCTTGGTGAATTTTGATTGAATTATTATTAAAGTGGTTTCAATAACTATGAGATCCTAGAAAAGATCTGTGCCTCTAAGTATGTATCTATGTTACAAAAAGCTGGTATTTTATTTTTTGCCACAATATTTAGCTTAAAAAACTTGCCTGGGTATAAAAAACACCAGAAAATTTTATTCCATAACAATCGAATTGTCTGTCTATCTGAGATGTTTCTAATACAAACCATCATATCTATATGCCACAGTTATTTTTATGTTTTGTAAAAACAAATGTTAATTTAAACATTACATTATGCTCTTTTAAACAAGAAAATATGTAACAGAATCCATTCCTTACTACATGAAAGTACATAACGAAGCATTTACAGTTAGATCCTTTGCAGACTGCAAGAGAAGAAATACACAGAAGAGTTTTAAAAGCCATTTTAGTCCTGCCTCTTAAACACAAGGTTTTGAGGATATATTATGAAAGCCTTATTTGTGCTGGTGATGATTCCATGTAAATTCTTATAGGTCACTATATGGTGTATTCTAGTGGTACCACACATTTACTGAGAAGGAAAGGAGAAAGAGGGTCCATTTTAGAAAGGCACTTACCATGGTATAACAAAAAGGACTGGGACCTGTACAGTCACAAAGCAGGCTGAAAAAACTAAGTTTTTCTGCCCCTCTCTATTTTAATACACCACCTACTGCTAAGGAGATGTGGTTTATGTGATTATTTATGTGAATATGGAGGAATGGAGGAAGCTGGATTATAGAGAGAAGTGGATGGCCAGCTATACTCAAGAAAGTGATTGTAGGAACTTGGACTTTCAACTTCAGGTGTGTCTTTCCAACCTGTGCTATCATTAGACCTGTTTTCTGAGGTGAAGTCTATCAGCCAGAGCCCTCCAGGGCTTTAGGTAAAGAAATTATTAGTTTGAGGATTAGTCTGAAGATTTCTCATGGGCTTAAGTCTAGAAGTCGTGCTGCTCACAGCTCCCAAGATAGCAGCTACTGTAGGGGTGTAACAAAGCAGATATACATTTGCTAGAGAAGACACAAATATTATAAAGATAGAGTCTTAAGGCATGAAGAAATATTCTCATGAGCATGGGCTCCAAAATTTGGCTTAATGTTCCTTCAGGAAACTGCACATTAGTCCATGAGGTAAATGTGTTTTCCCTTGTGAATTTCAGATCTGAACTGCAATCATTCTACTCTACCTATAGAAAGTTCCACAGTTTAATGAAAACCAGCATGTTCTTCATACAGGTAATACTAGAATCTCCTCAATGACTTGTCTCTATGCAGATTCCTAGGGTTTTTTTAAGACTTTCTCTGTAATCAATTTATCTGCCCTCTGATACTAACAATTTGTGCAACTCCTGCAGCCAAGTAAGACATCCTGATTGATCCATCAAGACACCCATTTCAATCTATTTAGCTGTGTAATGTTATTCAGTACCTCAGCTGTGCTTTTATGCTCCTGTCACAGTGATATGAAAATCTGTCATCCACCATAATACTTCAGATCCCCCATTTCATAGGTGGGGAAAGTGAAACACAGAAAATGAAGTTGCCCAGTTTTCCTACTATTGAATGTAACCTAATTTCAGATAAACACCTAGCAATGTATTTTATTGTATAATTTTTCTAGAAGTACAAATATTGGATTCTGTATGTTCCAGTTGAAGTGTAGATGCAGTATTACTGTCGGACCAAGGCTGCCCTTCAGCCTCTGCCATCATTCTATACAATGGGGTTTGTTTGATGCTGTTAAAGAAGGAAAACAAACAGAAACCCCAAACCAAGAGACCCCAAACAAACAAACAAACAAAAAAGTTTCCTGAAGAAGAGCAAAAATAGACTGCAGTTGATGCCCACTAATTGCTCTTGTTGAAAGCTTGGCTTTTTAAAGTTAGTTACCATTTAAAAAATAGCTTTGCTGAAAGGAAACCACATTCCGTGTGATGATAGGTAAGCCCAGATTTAGGCATTCTACATTTTGAACCTAACCCAAATTATCTGCTTCTCATCCTTATTCATTTCATAATATGACTCAACTCATTAAATATTTCAGACTCAAATAAGGTCCAAGAGAAAGTGTTTCCATCCTGCCAAGGCATCCTGAGATGGAGTTCTATTATCCATTGCACTCTGAACAGGGACTTCCTCCTACCCAATTCTGCGTAATAACTCGGAAGTCAGACCTTGGTATTCCTTCTGAATGACTAGGCTGAGCTTGTCATTCAGAATGAATCACTTGTGCAGTAGGTACATTGAGGAAAGGGCAAATTGTGCTGTAATTGATTCTCATTTTGTAGCTGGAGTGTATGTTTTCCACTCACTTCGTTTGCTTTATCAGCATCAATTTAGCCTTCCAGCAAATCACACCCTTGTCAAAATTACTGCAAGAAGAAGAGGCTGAGCAAGTATGGCCACTCATTTCCCCCAGGGCAAATTGCCTCATATCAACTTTCAGAGGATGCTCTCGTAAAGAAAACTAGAAACCTTATCATTTTTTATTCTTTACTGAGAAGGTCACCGTACCTGCTGTGTAATGGCAATCACCCCAAGCTCTGTAGTTTCTAGCCTCCTCCGAGCAACATTTTCACAGACCTTCTCTAGAACTCTTCCACTTGCCTCTCCTGGATTCCTTCTGCTTCCAGATGGAAGATCAGTAGCTCTTGAGAGCATAACATGAAAAAACAGTAGCCCAAGAGATTCCATTTCAAAATGAATTGGGCCAAACTGAACTAGCTCAGAGCTGGCTGACATTCTTTCTGAATGCAATTTGCACTGTAGATGCTGAACTGACTTCTTTGGAAGATACCTTTGAAGGCTGCATTACATATTCTTTTATTCCACCCTTTCTCAATTGCAAAGGCCATGGAGTCAGGATTTGGGCCAAAAGCTACACTGGTAAAATTCTCTGTAGGTACTGTATCCAGTAACAAAGAATTATAACGAATGGGGTTTGGACAGAAATAAATCACCATTGTCAAAGACCAGACACCTTATCCCCTATGAAAAATCTGATAGTGTGTGTTTCACACATATAATAGCTTTAAAAAAAAGAAAAAAAAAAAAGAAAAATTATGGCCTCTATGTTTACAAGAAGACTCAGAGCAATTGGAAGCCAGTTCAAGCATCTATATTTTTTAACAGGTTTAAATGTCTAGAAGCTGTTAGAGAGAAAAGAAAAAAAAACCAAAAAAAACCCCAGCTCATATTTAAATGCCCACATATATATTTAAGGCCAGAAACTAAAAGGTGTTTATGAATGGTGACGCTGAACATAGTGATGCCTACAAGTTTCATGCACAGAACTGAGAGCCCTGAACTAAGAACCCAAGAACTGAGAATTGTGACCAGCAATGAGTTAGGTCCTAGGAGTGGGACATAGACTAATCATCACATGAAATGGTGAGGCACCTTTTCCTGTGAGTAGGAACTGGTAAAGGGGCATGTCTGAAACTGTAGAAGGAAACTTTACTTTGAGGAGTGATGGATTTCACACTGGCCAAAAACGAAAGTTCTGTGAGAGAAAATTCAGAGCATATAAATTCGGATTTACAGGTAATTAGCTCACTTTTTATTTTGAACATATAGGTGAAGAAGGTAAAAACCTATCTGTTAGATATTTGTGTATATGCTCCACTGACTTTATCAGAACTCAAGCAAGCATCCGGCTTCAAAAAAGGTTATTTCATCTCTTCCTCATTAGAGCTAGATGTCTAAAATTTAAGTAAGCCGGCATCTTATTCTGTCACATTAGATGCTGGACTTAAATACTTCTTATTTTCTAATTCACACATTGAGCACACATAGTGAAAACAAAATAGCAGAAGGCAAAGGTATCTGTATGCAGTTGGTGTACGTGGGTCAAAAAAAAAAAAAAGAAAGAAACTAGATAATTCTAGATCCATGGAAAAGGTTTCCAGACAGGTCCCTGTACCTGGAATCTAGTAAGATAGACTGAAGATTGAGCACTGAAACAGCAGGTTTTGACAGTCGTGCCCTGGGATGCCCAGAGGCCAGCTTTTTTCCAGCTCTTTTTCCAGTCACCTTTTGCAGAGTGACAACAGGGAAGTGTTTTCACAGCTTAGTTTCTCTCCTGAAATCTCTCCTGCAGAGGCGATTATAATGTTACCTTTATCTGCTCTGCCTGTTTAGAGCAGAGTCTAATGCTTGTGAACCAAGGTACAGAGCTGAACATGCTATGGCCCAAGTCCTGTAAAGAAAATTGGTTATTTCCAGCAAAACCTTGGCAATGGAGTAGCAGGCATTTCTTCATTCAGAGTTTAATTCTGCAAGGCAGGTGAGGATCATTCTCACCTGTGCCTGCTACCAAGAACTGGAAACGAGTGTGTGCAGTGCTTTGGGGTAGTACCTGATAACTTTCAAGTTACATCTTGTATCCTGTCATGAGACTTTTCAGGGTGAATGGGATTTTAGTTATCAAACTCAAAGTGCTGACATGTCCATATTAAGAATATGCAGTAACAGGTGTCAGTAGAGCTTCTCTGTTCTTTATGCTGAAGCCTGTTGAAGCTGGAGGCTGCTATATACCACCAAAATGTCAGCAAGGCTACACAGAAAACTTCCCTTGACTGCAGTGCCTCTTATTCATGGGAATCTTTCCAGGGTAAGCAAGGAAACATTTTTCTACTTTATCTTAGTTTGCTCAAGGAACTTAAATCATCCAGGCTTGAGTCACATGCCATTTGCAGAGTCCCTGACTACTGCAGAGCAAATTCTAAGAAATCCTTTATTCAGAGTGTCCTCCAGTTCGGCAAGGCCCTGGAATTTGGGTGACCACAGGAAGCAGTTGAGAGGTTTTCCAGCCTGACCGTATCAGCCGTCTCACCACAAGAACTTCCTATTTTGGCTGAGTCCCTTCAATCAATTTGCGGCTGCTCTGTATGATCAATAGCAGGGAGTTTAAGGACGGCTTGTTTGTTTTATGTTTGTGAAGTGGTTTTTGTTCCCTGGTTTCTCTTTCTTACAGCAGAGCTACTCCTGTTTGCTCTAAGGCTTTAAATCATTGCTAAATTTTACAAAGAGAAACAGAGGTTAAAGACATATAAAAAATTTTATACTAAGTCTCTTGAAAAGTTAACAGTAAAATAACCAACATGAAACAGAACAGAGAAAGACTTATGACATAAATGAGACAGTAAGTATAAGACAGAAGATTACTTTATAAATAAACAGCACCTAAATAATAACACAACATATAATATCCAAAATACATATATTACAAATATTTATAAATTCTGCTGAACCAGAAATGTAAATGCAACTGCAAAACTTACAATAAAGACTTACTATAAGTATGATATCAAAATATGGACACATAAAAATAATAAACTACAAAGTACTTTTTGCTTTCATGCATCCCTTGAAAAGTTTCATTATCATAGGGAGAAAACAACAGTGAAAGTACAAAGCAGTTAGTGTCTCATGAAAACAAGCTAGGAAAAACTACCTCAGTAACTGAAAGAGATTTGCATTCACGATTTTCTAGAGGTGTGGGTAAATGAATCATTTCAGTTACTGGAAAATAATATTTGCATTAGATAGCTTAACATTTGAATAGGGCAAAAGCAGTGCATCTTATCTGTATCAGATCACTGCATCCTATCTCAAAAACAACTATCAATTTGCTGTTTTTCTTTCACAGAGAAACTCTTCATTTTCAAGTGGGAGTACAGTAGAACAAATGTTTAATTGTTTTGCACAGTCCATGATCTTTTAATCTCAAACACGGCACAGACACATAACACTGCTTAGTGGGGGAAAACAGAGATTTGCTTGATTGAAATAAATGTTTGATCCCTAACAGGACATGTAGTCTACCTGGAATACAGTGGCTATCTTGTTCAAGAGTTATGCACATTAGTATTAGGTAATTTAGTTGATTTGCAAGATTTCTGAGGTAGCAACTTCTTATCGTTAGCTGCTTTTTAGGAAATCTAGTACTAAAAAGGCTTAATTACAAATCTGATGAAAAATACTATTTATTTAGGTTTTTTTACATTGGAATAGGCCAATAAACCATGACAACTAATATCTGCCCTCCAGCACAGAGGAAGGATATTAACATGGAGGACCAATGGTGGTTTAGTTCTTTTAATATACCTGCCCACATATACAGTATTGGAAATGAAAATATATTCCTTCCTTCCTTGGTGATTGGTTTCCAAAACATAAAATGATGATTACGATCCATGAAAGTATATTTGTTCAGAGTGTGTTCTGCTGCTTAATAAGTTTGAACCAAAGCTCATTCTATGAGACAAAACTAATTCCTAATAAGGCCCAGAGGCGGATCTATAGCTAAGGCTAAGGAAATCCTAATATACTGCTTGATATGAAAACACAGACTTCCCAGATCTAAGAAGAGTGAACAGAAGAATCAGCCCTCAAAATTAGCTTCCTGATTTCACATTCACAAGGGGTATGGGCCTGTATGACAACCACGTGAGAGAATATCATAAAACCTACTATAACATAGTTCGTAAGAATTACTTTGAAAAATATAATTTTCATCGTAAAAGCAACAGTGATAAACAGCGAATACTTCTTCAGTGATTAAGCTTCCAAAGTAGCTCAATCCTCTTCCACTACTATACTTTGTGCAAAGATCAGTTCTGACACTTCAGATAGACACAAAAAAATGAAAGATGCAGTGGTAAGAGAGTTTGCAAAAGGTGTTACGGTGTCTAAAAAGCACCTTAATTTTTATTTTTTTTTTTGCCCATTAAACTCTCAGATCTGCTAATACGTCTTTGCTCAGTGTCGGTTGCATAAAGAAGCTTTGAAAGATATGTGTGAATAGCTCCATGAGAATACTTCCAAAAAGGAGATCCTCCTTGTACAACAAAATGATACATTAAGAGGTCTTTTCTTGTTCTAGTCCTCTCATAATGCTGCCAAAACTGGTGGAACAAGAGCTGTGTTCTGTTATTCCCAGGACACACCTTGCTAGACAGCTTACCGCTCTCTCACGTAGCTCTCACTGTCCCCTTTTGATCCAGGCCAGCCTCACAGCACAGCTCTTTTGTCTCCCCTACTGTTCTCCAACAAAATTAAACTGATTTGCAGGTTTCAGGCCAAACCATTTTGAAGCTTTGGCAAGTGAAAAGAGAGAAAACAGAAAAAACTTTCATGTGAGATCACTTCAGTTTGAACCTTCACATTGACAGAAATGCTTTGCTTCAGTTGCCTCGAACTGACTGGATAATTTTTATTCTGGCATGTGATCACACCTGTGGCATTTCAGAAGGATTTGCTTAGGTTTGATGGTGTTACCACAGGTCATAATCTGGGTTATAAAAAGAGGCTGGAAGAGAATTAAAACTATGGAGTGGCTATTCTGTTTCCCACACATAAATATGGAGACAAGTTATTCTCCAAAAACAGCTTCGCTTCTGAAAGCAAAGTTTGTCATCAAGAAAATAGCTGATGAAAAATGCAGTATTACTGTCTGAGTCACTGGCATTTGCCATATTTCCTTAGTGCAGTTCATTATGAGAAACACGAAGTTAGAGTCATAGCTACAGCTGAACGTGGTAGTGGGAGATAAACTCAAAGATTTCTGCCATGAGAAAAGGAAAAGAAACTCTGGATACTCCACTAGCATAACATGCATTGTTGGTTTGCTAACCTCTAGCCTAGGAAAATATGTGGAAAATATGAAACCATAACAAGGAAAGTATTAGTCTTACATTAGACCTCAAAAAATTCAGTTGGGAGTGACATTTTTAAATGATACTGGAGAAATTTATCGCACTATAGAAATGGGTCCTGGATTGGTGTTTTCTCCATGGTGAAGTTACAAATTTTATTCTTCAAATATTTACATCTGTCTGCTGATAAATTTTATTAAAGTTCACAATTTTTCTTACCATGGCTCCCTGAAATAAGGTCATTGTGTCTTACTTGTTTAACACACCCTCCCTCCTGCATATGTACATGTAAATATTCTTAAAAAACCCAACAAACAAACATCAAAACCCAAGAAGCACTCACATGGGGAATACTTGTCTCTTTCTTGCAGCTTTGCATAGCAGTAAGGAAGCAAGGCTTTCCCTACAGTTTAATCACACCTTTCTTTTCTCACTTATGTTTCAAGACTTCCACATGCTGCCAACTGTGTTTCCAGCTAAAATCAGACATATAGAATCCTCTTGTCCTCTCGACAGACCATAAGCCTCTTCCAGAATGTTTCTGGTTTTATGGCTGCATTCCTTTATTTTAATGTCAAGGCTAAGTGGACCACAGCCAAGAAACAAAATTATCCCAAAGTCCCTGTGTTGCCGCCAGATCATCTAAGCCAATGACTGAAATACAAATAAAATTAATTTTCCTTCTCTCCGTGGAACTGCAGTGAACATGGCGAGCAGCTGTTGTGATCTGGTTTATGGGCTATCATTCCCACCTCACCTAGCTCTTACTGGTGCATTTTCAAAGTGAAATAGTAGACGTTCTTTCCGCCTGTTTAAAGGAAGTTGTATGGTCCAGATTTTACATAATAATATTCTTTCTTTATAGAGTGTCATGATTATTCAAGGTTCTTTTCAAAACAAGTACAAGGTAAGGTGATTGGATTCTGTCTATGATTATAGTGGTGTAAATCTGGGATAGTTCTACTGATTTCACAGGGAGAAGGCTGGGTATGAGCCGGTATAACAAAACAAAATACAGACTAAAATACACTCACTATTCACATTTCAAAATGTGAATATTATCAAAGATACTTTGCCACATAGTAGGGTACCCAGATTAATCTACAGAGAATGTAACAGTGATGCCACTGAGTGAGACCAAAGACCTGTGTCACACACACCATTACATCCCTCACTCTGGCCAAAAGGATCCTCTTTTGTCCAGGAGGAGAGCGTCAGTTTCCTGTCAGGAGGCTTGAGTACACCTAAACTCAACCCTACATGCAAACTTCCTCCAGATCCTACCTGTTTGCATTTCATGGGCCTTTTTTTAAGAGCATTGAGATTGTTTTGCCAACACACTGTTATAGTGTGACAAATGAGGGAAGAATATATTTTTAGGTTTTCAAATTGTGTCTGATTTACAGTCTTGTTCTTTCCTGGAGAAGAGTTAATAGAAAGATAAAAAATTCTAACCACAGTTCTACTCTCTAGTAATGATATATGGATATCTGGAGATAGCGTTTCCTCAAGAGTTGTTCTTTATGATAAACAAGCTCTGAATCACCCTCGATGCTGAAGGAGTCATGTAGTAAATGTACGCTGCCAAGACAAAAATTACTTTTTGCTTGTCCCGTACCAGTTTTTTCTATTGATGATTTCATGGGTTTCCACAGAGAAGCATTTGGTTACATAAAGTAGAAACTATTTTCTGAGAAAAGTGTTAAAATGAAAATGTATTTAGATAATGAAACATAAATTTTGGCCTGGACATTAAGTGATTTTGTATCTGCATATGCGTTATATTACATGTTTGTTATGCATGTTCTCTGCTATATGAAAATCAGTCACTACGCCAGTTTAGAAACTATACATTTTAGATCTATAAATATAGATCAATATATATATATAGACTGAGATCTACCTTTAGTTAAGCACATGGATCTGTATTATGGAAGGGAAGTTAATGGGTATATTAATGTATGCTCATATTTCAAGGAATGATTTCAGTTTCTGATTTCTCTTTAAATAAGGATCCAGACCTATTTTTATCTTAGTTAATATCTTATTTAGTCCAATATACATCACACAGTTCTGTTAAAATACAATTATATTTTGTATTCTAGGTCTTGGATTGTTCATTTACGTTTTGAGGCCACTTCCAAATTAAGAATGTACGCACTTAAGGAGAGACACACAAAATATGTTCTGTTTTGTATGTTGTCATGCACAATACTGGGCGAAGAGACACACAAGATGAATGTAAAGCTTCTCTATTGTACCTTTGCAATTCTGTTAAATAATATCTGCATAATAATTCAAGTGAATAGTCATAAACTGAAAATCTTGTCCCACGTTATCCTCTAACCTTGAGGGTCTTTGTCACTTTGTTTGTTCTAACTGAAAAAATAGAAAAGTTACTAGTAATTTTCATCAGCACTGAATTTCATACATTTCTGTTTTTTCATCTGAGTAGTTTTGAAATACTTTTTTATCAAGATACATGCTGAAGGCCACTCTCCTTTTTGTGGAAGAATCTACTTTTGCATGTCTGTGAACACAGGTAATTCATTATGTATTTTGGAGCTGCAAGTCTCAGTTTTGTTCAGGTAGTCAGGCACCTCTGAATTCTACTTGTTAATGTTAATGCCCTTTTTAATGAGAAAGGATCCAAGTAGTCAATTGAGACTTCTAACATGCTTATATTTAAAGAACTCTGTGAAGCTGTTTTCAAACTGTAAGGACCTCACCCTGCTACAATATCTGTAGGAACTTTGCAAGACCTCTAGAAGGAGCTTCTGTCCATTGACAATGAAATTGCTTCCCTCCACGCACTGTATGAGGATCATAGTCAAACTGTTGTCCTTTACTAGCTTAAACAATACCAGGAAATGTTCCCAGGCTCTGAAACTCATTTATCCTGTTAAATAGTTGAAATCTGGGTTATGCCAAGAAAAGTCTCCGAGACAATCCCTGCCTATTGTTTGGTTGTTAGTACAGAGTAAAACCCCTCCATTGAGCAGTCTACATACATACAGCCCTTATGGTTCTGGCAGGTGAAGAGTTTGGCTCTGAACCAGAGTGTCATTAATTCTGTGTCCATTTCCCCAAGAAAGTAAGTTCACTTCTTCTGTCCTGTTCCTAGTAGCTGTGATAATATCTGCTGGCTTTTTGCATGTTTTGAGACTTTCTTCTCAGTACTGAATAGATTTCTTAAGCCATGGTTTTATAATGAAGTGAAGCCATATTCTATAATCAATACACAGTTCAAATAATTCCTGGTAAGAGCAGCAAGAGTTTGTCCAACAATATCAAATGTTTCCCTGCTGAAAACCTACATTTTCTGTTAGTAAGAACCATATACTACGAATTCCAGCAACATAGGGGGTTAAACATAGTCTTTATTCCACCTGGAGTGAAAGTATATTTGTAGTTGTCATTTCAGTGACTGGAGTGATGTGTTGCCTCAATGAAGTATATGGCATTTTAATAGATTTGGGAGAGTACAAAAGGTTACAGTTTTGCAGCACTAGATGCAGCAAGTAATTCAGCAAGGTAGTTAGTATAACTCGACAGGTTAGTGAGCCTGTGTGGAACTCTGCTACACTTAGTGAAGCTATTTTAAGTTCTCTAGGAAGTTAATCCTGCTCCAACAACTTTACTAAAGACAGTAAAAACATTTTTGCCAGGAAAGGGTATCAGCATTTTAATCTACTTTGTGCTGATAAAGAGAGGGAGAGGGGAGGGGCTCATTTTAATGGAATAAGATGGAAGTGAAAGAAAAACCTCTTTGTCTTGAGAAATATTGCACCTGCATTAAGTTCACTGCTGATTCCTTGGTTGAAATTTGATTTTTTACCTCTCCTCCCTCCCTTCATTATTTTCAGCACTGAAGAATGTGAGGCATGTAAGCCATCCTTGTTGTCACTGACAAATTTCTTTTTTCAACTGTGAAAAAGAATGGACCTTCCTCACCTAAGTTACCATCAACAAGTAATCTCAGCAATGCACCTGTACCATGTAACACTATATTATACTTTCCAGGGCTTCATATTTGCATCACAGACTTAAGAGATCCATTTCCTGTTTATATTCTGATTAGTAAGGTCTTCAAGGAATGTATTGTGGTTTCCAAGCAATGAATCAGTGGAGAAATAAATATTTATTATTTGATATGTATGTAGTTTTCAGGAAAGGGGAAGGTGCAATTTCCATGGTACTCCCCTTCCCCAAATGAACTTGTAGCTCCTGCAACACATTGCGTAGAAATTAGTTTTTCTTGGATGTACTTTTCTTATTAATTTTACACTTTAATACTCAAGATTCATGTGGGGTAAGGTCAGCTCAAATACAGCTCTGAGGCCTTCACAGATATTTTGGTGTCCGTGGAAAACTAGAAAAATAGAAGATCCAACTAGACTGGTCTGATAGACCTAAAAGTTATTAAAACTTGTGTAGGCAGGTAAGTACATGAAATGAAGTAGAAAGCCTTTATAAAGGCTGTGTGATTGTGAAGACTCCGTAGATTACACAGCCTTGCAATAAATAATTATGTACTCTAACTTTTCCTAATTTTTTTCAGATCTGTTGGGCAGGTCTTCACTGTGCAATCCCTGGGCTGGCAACAGCCTGGGAAGGTTTATCTTCCAATACCACCCTCTGCTGATGTACTGACCTGATACTAAAAGAACCCTAGCAATGTGAGTGCGGCTAGTTTGTTTCCAAATTGGATCTAGTCCAGTCAATCATGAGTGGGAAAATCTGCGTATCTTGCTTCAAAGAATAGTTATCAATATTTCCATCTCAAGCTTGCAGAATATATTAAACAGGATTACCCAAAACCCTATCCTGAGCCTGGCTCTATTTATTTTATGCAATAACAACTTAAATTATGGAATAGAGTTTATGTTGGTGGTATTCACAGATGACAGAAAGGCCACAGAGGCTGCATACATTGAAGAGTCTATGATTATAATTTGAAGTAAATTAGTGAAAATTGATAGATCATTCTAATTTAGCAAGATGGAAATTTGAAAAGACCAGTGCCATATGTATGAAGCAGAAAATAAATTCTTGGGTTTGGGAAGCAAAAAACCACAAAATACTGCCTTGGGAGGTTATACCAGTAAAATGACATCAAACAGGGTCCTTAAATTAAGATGAAAAACAAGTTCATTATGGACCAAAAATTTTATGTACTTTGCGTAAAACACTGGAAATAATTCCAGTTCTACTGCACTATAATGTATTCAGCTGGGATTCCTGTGCCTTTCAGCCTCGCTCCTGAAGGAAATGTATGGCTGGTGTGAAAAGAGATGAGAAGACAACAGTCCAGAGGACAGCAATGTGAAAGATGAGGGAAATTGAGAAAAAATTCCATACACATAATGAAAGACTCTATGACTCTTTAACATAGGAAAGACAAGTACAAAAAGGAACCTTGCCTCAGTATGCTATAAGATTGCAGTGATCAGTTCAGCAAATCTAACGTGTAATGACAGGGCAAAATCCTGCTCACTGCTAATGAGATGTGAACTGCATATTCAAAAACTGACATGTGGTACTACAGAAATGGAAACACTTAGGGTTTTTAGTATCTCTAAAACTAAGTTGGAGGAGAATGTTTTACAGATAGAGTGTGTTTGGTCCTGCAGTAATATAGGATTATATGAGGCTGCTTTCTTAAACCTGTTTTCTCAATTTTAATGCCATTATAGAATCATAGAATCAACTAGGTTGGAACAAACCTTTGAGATCATCAAGTTGAACCTTTACTCCAAGACTGTCAAATCTACCACTAAACCATATATCACTAAGGGCCTCATTGACACATTTTTTGAACACTTCCAGGGATGGTGATTCTACCACTTCCCTGAGCAGCCTGTTCCAATGCCTGAGCACCCTCTCGGTGAAGAAATTTTTCCTAATATCCAATCTAAACCTTCCTTGGTGCAGTTTGAGGCTGTTTGCCCCTGTCTTAAATTATGCACATTGTATAAATCTAATATTTTATTCCCCATAAATCTATTACAATTGCTATTACTTGTGGTAATGTCTTTTCATTTTTTATTTTTAAGATCCTGCATCTACTCTCCCTTATATCGACCAATCAGCTATTGATATCTAATATTTCCTTTTTTTGTATATTGAAAAAAGAATATCTCTGGCACCTCCCAGTTTTCAAGACCTCTTTGAAAACATCACTGCAGTTCTAAAGAGATCATCTTCCAGATGTTTTAAACATCTAAGGTGTGAATTTTACAGTCCTATGACTTAAAGTGTCTAACTTTAGAGACTGCTATTCAACAACCTCAAGTAATGGAAAGAATTTCACAGTTGTCCTTAGTGACAGGAACACATGACCTGTCTTTTCCTTCCGAGCCCTCAGGTTGGTTTTTTTTTATTTTCATTTTTTTGGGTTGTGGGGTTTTTTTTTTTATTGTTGTGTTTTGGTTTTTTTGTCTCCCGCCTCCCCTTTTTTACTTTTAATTCTGCTTTCTCTATATGTCAGAAGGTGGGGGGGGATTTTTTTATATCAAACTGAAAACTGAATGTTAATCAATCAGAAGGAAAAAGAAATTATCATCTTTGGTACAACTTTCCTGTCAGTCAAACATGGAACTTAAATGAGGTATAGTGAGCATGACCATTCTGAAAATACAACCGTCACAAAATGAAGTTAACACAATTCCTCTAACTGGATCTGTAAGATTTTCCAGAAGTACCAATAGCCTTCAACAATGTCCTGTTGTTAACCAGCTATTAATATTCAGTATATTCCTTCTATCTATCTTGATTGTTTTCTTCACAGATATTGTAAACTAGAATGCTTTGTAGACCTCCAAAGTTGTAACAAACAGGAAAAGGCAGATATATGCACATATGTATATCTGTATAACTTTTTGCAGTTTGTTTTAAAGTCAATTGATACAGCCTAACAGCAGGCTTATTCTAGAATCCCTAAGCATCATATATTCTATGATGTTCTTCGTTCCTTAGTATGTTATTTGATCCTGGTTTATTTTGTAATCTCCAAAATTTCCCTTCCTACTGTATATAGGCTTGTCATTATGTTCACATCAATGTCACTCTAATTGTTTTTCTTTCTGGGTGAAGAAACTAGTAGGTGAAATTTCCCAGCTGAGATCAAACCCAATCAACACTCATTAGCAGATCCCACGTGTTTAGTAAGCAGTCAGATTAAAGTGAAAGAAAAGGACCTGTTTTTAAAAACGAGGCACTCAGGTTTTTTCTGAAATGTAAATGAAAGAAGAATTAGTGTCCATAGTGAGTATCTTCGAAAGCTGGCTGCTAGTCTGAAGAGCTAACGAGTCTTAGAAGTCTTCTCTGAAGAGAAGATGAGTCTTAAGACTTGTCTGAATCTTAACTAGTAGCAAAGACGTGTTCAGCACAGGGCTACACAGTAATTATTTCTTTAATCCTAGGAAATTAATAAAGCTTGATGGATTATGAGATTCTGTCCCAACGGATGTAGACCAGTTGATGACATTGTTGACACTTTAAAGACCTTTATTAAGGCCAGGGTCACCAAACCTGCATCATTTGTTACTGCATTATGTCTCTGTGCATGCTGTTCCAAAAGGCACAAACATGAAATACTTTCCATGCTCCTGGTTGCAGATAACAAAGATGAAGAAATATTTCCTATTACTTCCCCTTGATCATTATTCCTTTCTCAGTTCTTCTCTTTCATGGAATTTGAAAGAAGTCCAGGAAATTGTGTAAATGCCCTTCAGTGTAGCCACTGAACTCAAGAAATGCAGAACCCAATCTGACCTCAGAGCTGTCCCTGCTTTGAGCAGGTCAGACTAGTGCACTCCTGAAGTCTCCTGCGACCTGAATTTTCCCGTGATCCTCTGAGTTTAAAAACTCTACCAGCAATTAAAGACTCCAAGAAGAGCTGAGGATGCTTAGCATATTACAGAACTACATCTTGAGCATGCAAAATCTTTGTTTTCTTGCTATATCTGTCTTTTTTTTTTGATTTTCTATAAAAATCAATACGAATCAGAGAAATATGCAATTCAAATACACAAACAATCACCGTATAAATCTGAAACTGCCTGGTTAAACACCACTGGAATCAGTCCATCCTTCATAGAAATCACCACAATGCAGCTTCCCTTCACTTCAGTTATTTGACATTTTATCAAAAATAATAGGTTAAGTGCAAGACATACTATGTGGTTGACCTTAATGTAATGATGTGAAATTGTCTATACTCTTTAATTTGAGCAGCAGTTATGATTTTCCTTCTTTGAATAGCATCTTGTGGTATGTTCCTAGATGAGAGGCCTCAAACAACTGGAATAATATTGTTACATTTTCCATAGTTCATTTCACCTGTGGCTATATCAAACTTCACATAACTAGAATGCATGAGGAAATAACCAGTTCTGCTAAAGAGGTTTGACTCAAACATGTTTGACTTAAGCTGTTTGAGTCACTTAGTATTGTCCAGTACAAATGACTAAGCAATAGAATTTGATACTAAAATTTGGAAACAAACAAAGAAACAAATAAATAGTTCAGATACAGGCTTAGACCACTAATTTCTGTCCGCTAACACTATCTAAAATCCCCACTAATCTTTGTGAATAGTATTTGACATTTGTTTCTAAATTCTCATTTATACATTCATTACAGATGAACCGTAATGGTACTAAATTTTCCACCTCATCTTCTCTCTTTTTGAGGGGTATTTGTTATTTTTGCAGCCTAAGTGTACTTAGACGGCCTACTGGGTTTATCTGACTTGTTAGGACAATTGATCCTTTCCCTCTATGTAACAATCCCTTTCGCTTCTGCCCTAGACCTTGTGGAGGACAGCAAGAATAGTAATAAGTTTTCATGGAGTTCTGTCTGCTCTTCCCAACTGGAGTGGTAAATTCTGTTTAGGAGCCTGCTAAACCAGAGATCCCCTTCAGATCTCATTGTTGTAGACCCCTGTTTGTGAAGGAGAATTCCCATGTTATGTTATGTCCTGTCACCTTACGTGGCTGGTCATCCAGGGGTATGAGAAGAACAGAGACTGCTCAGGACCAGACCTGGAGGAAAATCTCTCTCCTAAATGAATTAATCTGAACTGAGACATGTTTAAGTAGGCAGTGCAGAAAGTTAAAGCAAAAAGTCTATGATGTATAATGAAGTAGTAGTGCAGCCTCTACATTAGGCCTCTGTCTGTTTTAAGATGTGGATACTCCACATCCGTGTGCGTTGCATGAGGTTCTCCAGTGAGAGTATACGCCTTTTGGAAAACCTTGAGTATCTTTCTGCCTATAATGCTACATACAGACATTAAAAGCACTGTCCCTCCTGTCCACTTTCCTTCTGGAACCACAATTGCTGGGTGCCTGGCTGTGCATTGGTATCTGTTCAAGAGAAAAGGTGGACATGATTTTCTCTGGCCTACTCAAGAAGAAGGTGTCCTTCTCTCTCACATGTCATCTTTTTGCTGAAGAATGGAGGGAAATACCTTTGTAAATTCAATGAGATAGTCAGGATTATGTGAAAGAGAGAAAAGTCTCTCTGAAAGAGAGAAAGTCAGTGAGGATCATATGTGATATGTTTCAGAAGACAAACCTTATGTACTTTGACAGTCCTAACTGTTACACTGATTAAGTATTATCTACCCAGTGCTAAGATCTGCGAATATGGCAAGATGAAGAATTTTGAAAACAATTCAGGATGAGAACTGTACCAATAAACACATTTTTCTGTTTGTTTACAGCTATTTTTATTGAAAATAAAAAATAAATAAAAAACAACAAACCACAATTGAATAGATGAATGATGTTCTTAAAGATGATTAAACATTTCATGTTTTTAACATGAGAAAGTCAGTAAGATATACACACAAATTATGTGTTCACAATTCATCATCCTGTTTCTAAACATATGCTTTCTGCCAAAAGAATTTTTGCCAGAAATTAATTTAACATTATTTGATATCTTCTCTGGTTTTGCTTCTGTCTTTTTAGGTCAAGAGAATATTTTGATACAGCATATTGCAGAAAAATAATTTTCTAAACCCTGCATTTCTGTGTATCACTTATAAATGATACATTTTTACTAGCTGAGAATAATCTAACAATGCTGAGGTTACATTCTAGTATGTCCTTAGAAGACTAGTTTTCAAGCATGATGCAAATATATTAAAATTAATGAAAAATATACTGAGCATGTGCAAAATATAGTTTAAAAAGCTTCATGACTTTATTCAATCCAAACCAGTGCTCTTTGATCTAAATGTCAGCTTTCTCTAGTTAGTATTCTTCGTTCCAAAAAATTGAGAGTTTGAGTATTGGGAGCCTATACGAAACTTTATGATTACAGGTAGAAATCTCTGCATTGCAGAATTATAGGTAGAAATTTCTGCACTGCAGAAATAGACATTAGAAAGAAAATTGTTGCACGAATTTATCTTAGAACTTCTTGACCAAACCATTAGTATAATATTTGGGGCAGGGGGAAACCAGATAAAACAGAAAACCAAAACCCCAAAATGTACCCTTTAGATTTTGCTTCGATACTGCTCCAGTATCATGTTTTCTATATGCTCCAGTAAGTTTCATCTGCACAGGGAAGCCTAGAAGATATTATTTAATTTCTGTGCTGTCCGGCAAGATGTCAAGCAGTCTTCAGGAGTGTCTGCTTTTCAGAGATTGTCTATGGTTAGTTCTTTTGCTTGCTTCTGCTGACAAATCAAATATTTTTTTACTATCACTTGAAAATGGGTTACATTCAATGCCAAGTCACTGAAACACTAAAGTAGAAGCATTTCTGTTACGTTTAAGATTTAAGAGAAGTTTTCTTATGTGGGTGCATTTTCTGATGTTAATGTTATTCACAGACATTAGAAAAAAAAAATTAGTTTTATGATAATGAATTGACATTTCCAAACTCTTAGATCATTTGGTAAATTGATGCTAGGCTATGGTGATCTGAAATGGCAATGACAGAGTACGCTAAATTGGGGTTTACATCTTTTCTGCTTCATCTTTCATGTTATAAATAGACTAAGCCTGTAGACATAGGTTATCCCACATAGCATTTGTCTCTGCTCCAAAGGCCGGAGTTCAATAAGGCAAGCTGAAGTATTAGGTTTCCAATTTGAACTCATTCAGAAGTTGCAATTTGAGTTGGTTCCAAACCACAACTGAATCACAGATTTCTTCCAAGTCGCTACCATCTTGGAAACATCATGATACGTTGGTGATAATGAAAAGTATGTAAAATACATGGACTGCAGATTAAGTACATGATTACACATACAAGAATCCTAGGGTGCATCCTGTCCTCATTTTTAACATTTACTGTTTGGTTATTGCTTGCTTTCCTTTTTTATTCAGAGTGGTTTTATTTTTGCAATTAACAGTTTACTGCTTAAAAACCTTCTGAGAAAGCAATGTGTAGTTTTCCTGTGTGCCACCAAGTAGAAAAATACCAATATCAAGTCTTTCATATCCTGAAGTTCTAACATGGATACTCAGAAGGTTTCTCAAATCTGCTTAAGATTAGGCCTAAAAATAAATTGGAGTAAAAAGAATGTTTTTATGTGCTCAGATATTAGGACCAGCTTGAGCTGCAGATCATCTTGGCAGCCATTGCTCGACCTCCCTGGTGTCTAAGGAATTACAAACTCCTTTCCAAATCCTTTCGGAAATTGCCAGTTTGATAGAATAACATTGAAGGAAACCACTGAAATTTAACATATTTGCTGTTTCATGTTCTGCCAAAACAATGACAGGACACCACATTATGTCATACTTTGAAAAAAAGCACAGACAATGGATTCAAATGCTGCATTTTGTTATATAAACGATATCTTATATTTTTGAAAATGTAGAGTAGGAAGAACGTCTACAGTTCCCTATATCATTTCTTTGTGACTAGTTTCATAGAATATAAGATGAACATTTTGTTTCAAGGAATAAATCCTTCTGTTTCTTTACAGAAAAAAAAATGTTATCAGGTCACTGAAAGGGATGTTATTTATGTTTTGTGTTACTCATAATATATAGAAAATGCACTGAGAGAGGTGATTATAGAAAAAAATATCATTCTACTCCAAAAGATTTTAAATTTAGGTAAGATAGTGCAGAATAGTTCAAATTTTTAAATTACTACATTTGTTTTACAAAGTAAATTATAAATTCTTGTCTGCTTGCTTAATTTTAATTGTAACTTTGATTAGAGTGCGAATTTAATAATCTACAAATAATTTTTTATTTTAAAAAAGTAAATATCTGAAACTGGTGCAAATAATAGCCTGCTTCTTCTACTTGAAGTTACACTGAAATAAAACGAAGAAGCTGAAAGACTTCAATAGCAGGTTCTATAGGAGCTAAAATCAAGTGAGCCAGAGACAGATAGTTCAATTATATCTTTATAGATATAAACTAAGTATACTTTACACGTAAATATATCTTGATGGGAAATCTTAGTAGAGAATTTTTTTTTCTTTTCCTATTCCTTGGCTTTTTAGAGAGTAGTTGGCAAAGAAAAACTTAACTCATCATGGATCTGGAAAGGTTATGGGAAAGGGTGTAACATGTTTTGAAAGCCACTGAGCCTTGCTCTAAAATATACTGAGACCATCTGTATTAATTCCTCAGAAACAAGGAATATATAGCCCATGTATTCTGATATTAACATATGTAATTCAAGTTGTGCTTCCATGAAGTTGTTTTGGCAATTATTGATCCTAAATCTAGCAGTTGAAGGAAGATTAGGTAATTCTTGTGCTGTTCTATGGCAGTAAAGAGACTCTGATATCCTCCAACAGAAGTTGGAACTTCCCTTCTGGTCCTGCATCCTTTTTTTAGGATATTGAGCACTCAGAGCTATAACAGATTTTGTTCCTAGACAAGAATGCTCAATTCTGGAGTTTGAACATCTCACTGAACATCTTTCCACTAATAACTGCGTATTCAAGAAAAGCAAAATACTTCCTGAATATATATTTGTATTGCCAAAATTTTCTGTGAAAAGTATCAAATATCTTGTTTCAAAAACACCTTTTTTTTTAATTTGCTTTAATTATGAGTCAACCACATTCTTATCTAGAGCAGCATAAATTAGAGTGCTTTGGCTATTAGACAACTTTGCTGTTAATAATGATAACATTATTGAAAATAAATGTTTTCAAAGAAAATTTACATTTATAATTTTTCATTCAGTGTAGCATAATTCTTTTTTAAAAAGATTAAACTTTATTTCTGATGGAAACATCCAGCATCCATCAGGACCCATCAACACAGCTTTATTTTTCCTTTGTCTGATAGCTGCTGAACAGAAATTATAGTTTTAGGGGAGTGTTGGACTGTTCGGAAGCACTCCCATCTTCTGCAGTTTTCAGTTCCTTGTAACCTTGATACATAAAAATAATTTAACACAAGAAAATAAATTTTTTTAGCTCTTAGAAAGGCTTTTCAATATTATGTGTAGTGGTTGATATATTTTTTAAATGTTGGCTCATCTGTGTTATTAAATATGTTTGAGACACACTAAAAATGAATAGAAGGATTGGTCTATTTTTCTTCCACAACAGATAAGAGGCCCTTGTTTCCCTTTTCAAAATTGAAATGGCAGCTGTTTTGGCAGCTGCATAGCCATGTAAACAAGATACCATTTTCAAGTTTCCACATATTTATCATATTACAAGAGCTGGGAGACTGAATCAATAAAACAAAAAACTCTAAGCAGAGATTGAGTGGGTTAGACTACCAACAAGGAGATGTGTTGTAACCCTAGTTCAAAAAAGTCCAGGGCAATGAGGAATTAAAATGTTAAAATAAAAGCACAGTTTCCTTCCTTAGCAGATTGATATTTACATATAATATAATAAAGATGCAATTAACTGAGTGCACAAATAGATTAAGATACAGATAATTCATATTTTTGGTTTTTTTTTTTTTAAATAAAGCAACAGTAAAAATATCTATGAAGCAAAATAACTCATATAAAATGCACTCTGTTTCAGTGCTCATAACAAATAAAATGCAAAACAGACTAATAGCTATCTGTATTTTGTTTGTACAAGCTGAGTCATTTATTCTGTTTCTTCTTGTAGTCATAGAACACTGATATAAGGAGAAATGAAAATATTCAGCTGGAAGTATAGAGAGTAGAATATAAACTAGTTGTACCAGAATAGATATGAACATATCTTCGGATTGCATTTTGGAGTACTTTGTATTTATTTTTAAGACCGATACATATGAACATGACCAGGTATGATGTAGATTTTGAACAGAGACACCCATAAATTCTGATAAAGTCAAATGCAAATTATACATTTGAAACAGATGAATGTTGCAACTCAGTAAAGTGATTAAGCACTTGTTTTGCTTTAAGCATGTGAGCAGCCTCGCTGACTCTAATAGAGCTCACTTTTGCTCTTATCTCAGTTACAGCATTCAGGCACCCAATGTTTTCCATACTTTTTTTTCTTTCTGGATAGGTAACTGTGTCTTGTCTTTCTACCGTATTATGTAGCTTTGTATTCTCCATATGGTATCTATTTTGTAGAAAACTATTCCTTAGATACTCTTTAGAGATTCCAAGTTTTGCTTAATGCCTCTGTCTTTTCAAGTTATTAAAAAGCTGACTGTAGAGGGCTTTCAGAAAGTGATATAACCTGTAAAAATGGATCACTTGGAGTTTAGTCTAGAGTCTAATGGTTTTGATATTTTCGGGATAAAACCAGTTGGGAAACATTCAGACCACATGAAGACTGCCTTGTTTTGGATTTGATAGAAATACAGTCTTCTGTAATCTAAGACAGACACACAGAAATCTTATTCCAAGCATACCCTATCTTATATGTACTCAGACTTGATGTAATGGACCACAAAGTTACCTGACTCTAGGTGTACACATACAGAGAAAGGTGTGCTCATTTAACTCCTTGATGCACTTGGAAAATCTGGTCATTATGTCCCTTTTGAAATTGGGAATATAATCTTTATAGCAGGACAAACCTAATACTTTGGTTCCAAGGGGCTGGAGAGTAATTGTTTGGGTTTGTTTTATTTTAACTAATGAAGTGTAGATTAAGATATGTAGCTGCATACCAGACTCAGTTTTTCCGATAGCGTTCTATCCTAGGGAAGGAAGACAGAAATGTTTTATGGTCACATAAAAAAGAAAATGTGGCAGTTGTCTGAGGCCGCCCAGATGCATGTTTAATTTCCAAGACCTGTTCTAAAGGGTCCAGGAATATGGAGCAAAGAGTAATGCTATGTGGGATGAGTAAAAGCGTTTAACTCAGTGATGATGCGGCTGTCTCAGATACTTAGATACGTGGCATAATGTGTGTGTGTGTGTGTGTATGTGTGTGCATGTATGTGCATAGCGCTTAAAATCACATAGCATTACGTGCACACACATATATGTCTATATACATCTATGAGCTTTTGAAATATTTTAGTTGGGCGTGTGGCAAGAAAACTTTAAACAACCCCAACGAACCTATCTTGGCTAAAGCACCGAACTTCTAAGGCCAGGCCTGACTGGTAAGTTAGTTAGCATCAAATGATGGTTTCTTGTGCAAGGACTGGACCACAGCATGTTTAATGTTCATTGGCAGCTTTCCCTCCCTTAAGGCAATAATAAAATACCTTCTTTAACATTCAAACAAATAAAATTAATCAAGAGATTCGTGCAAAAGGGATGTGAATTGTGAAAAAAAAAAAAAATGTCTTACGGTCATGCCGGAATAAAGAAATATGGAATTCTTTTAAATGTAAGACAGAGAAATTGGAACAGGTGTCAGAGGCAAACAAGGTCCACATCCCACAGGTAGTGCTGAAAGGCTGTATGTGCCAATGCTGAGGTAAGCCACTGGTGACAGGATCCCTACATGGGTGGTCAGACAGATACCTATCAGCGCAAAGCTGAAATGTAGCCAGAACATCAATTTTGACTGCATCTAAACCAAGCTGCAGGTGTGCACCACAGTATGCCCTGAATCAGAAATCTGGTGGAAGCATGTGATGGCTCCCATCCAGAAAGCACTCCCAGGTAACCATCCTATAGAAAATAGATGAGAGGGAGAAAGCTTACTCTGGTTTGGAGGCAGGGCCCTTATCCAGACCCATCAGCTCTGAAGTGTTCCCAATTCTCCTCCTAGTTTAGATTGCAGCCTCTAAGATTTCAAGTACCCACTGTACTTCCTGTCTATCTGCCAATTTGTATAGTAATACTAATAATGCTCTTCATTATACCAATTTTCAGGGTGGAGTCTGCAGCTGCTAAAGCAAACAAATAAATGCTTTTGCATTTCTTGACTTCTACAAAAGAAGACTTTTGGCTTAAGACAGCAATTCAGTAAACTATTCAGGCACCAAATATGGCATTTAGGACCCTAAATTTTCAGAGAAACAACCTAATCCACTTTGCACTTGATATAGGCTAAGCACCCAAAAAGCTGGGCTGTCTATATGCTCTGCTATTATAAAGATATAAATGCTACCTAGGATCCAGACTGTATGACTTGAATGTCTGAAAAATCTAGTTTTCTGTGGCAAACAACCTCTATTTCCTGCACATGATTTGCTAAACTGATATGAGAAGGGCATCTAGACTTAGCCACCCCATCTTGAAGACTGATGAGTCCTGCATTTCCCCAGTCACCAGAGAGTGCTACGGTGAGACACGTGGTATCATTATCTTACCCAACATCTGAAATGCATCTTTCAGACAGAACAGGTCAAAAAATCAATGTTTTGATAGTAATCAGTAGATGTTATTTTATATATTCCTGCCTGGCTGGCTTAATTTTCTAATGAAACCACAATATCAAGCAGTCCCGCAAAGAAAACAAGAGCGTGGAAAGAGTTTCTAATTGTTGTAGCTCATTCCTGAAAAAAATTACTGTTAAAAATTAACCTTTTTTCCTTCTTTAACTTTTTCTGCTAAGATTGATAAGCTAAGACTGCAAAACTACCTTTTGAACCTGGATAAATTTTAAGTGGCTTAAAATTCGGGGAGAGGGATTTGTACCTGCTCGGCAGAAGTTTCAGATTTGTGATTAAACAGCTGCGACATCAGCAGCTAAAAGTAAGAATCATCATTTTTGTAGATTTAAGGCAGCTCTGATTTAAGCCTGTGACTGGTATCTGGTCTCCTCTTCCATGCGGTTCTCTCTCTGTCTGTCAATCAAGCCAGGAGTTTTCTGAGGACAGAGAGAAGCAGCTGCATATTCAATAGGAGCTCTGAGTAGCTCATCAGCACAGCTGTTCCCCTACATTTGTTTCCAAAGCAAAAAGTCTTTTGTGTTTATATTAGGTAAGGAAATGTACTATTTGTGCCTATGAGACTTTTCATTAAAACTTCTGAAAGGCAAAGAAGACAAAAATATGCTTAAGGAATGGAATTGTATAGGAGAAGAACTTGATAAAGAGCTAATACATGTCAATTACATTTGCTTTAGTAACAGCTTTTGATGGGAACTTAAAGTTAATTTACTAAGGAATAAAATGCATGTTAATATTACTGAAGATTTTAGTACTGTAGTGCTTGTAAAGTGCATCATGGCCTGGCTGTCAGTCAAACTACCTTGTATGGATCTCTTTTTCTTTTTCTTTTTCTTTTTCTTTTTCTTTTTCTTTTTCTGTTTCTGTTTCCTTTTTTTTTTTCTGTTTCTGTTTCTTTTTCTTTTCTTCCCTCTTTCCTTCCTTCCTTCCTCCCTTCACTCCCACCTTCCTTCTCTCTTCCACACTTCTTTTCTGCTTCTTTAGGAGGAGTAGTATAGAGTAACTACATTTAGAGAGATTATATTCATGTTTATAAAGTAAATTATAAACACAGGGAAGTCATGGTATGGTTCTCTTGAGTGCATGTGAGAATAGCATTTGACTTTAAAAAAGACAAAAAAATGTTGTGGGTGGTTTATTTTTTGGTTTTGTTGTTTTGGGGGTTTGTTTTGTTTTGGTGTTTTTTTTTTTTTTTTTTTTTTTTTTTGTTTTTTTCAAAATTCTGAGGCACCCTGCCCCTAAATTTCAGGGAGAACTGACTCCATTCATCTTCTTGAGGAGACCCCTGTTTTAAGAAGAGAGACACTAAAACGTATTTCTGCAGGAGACAGATTCAGTTGACACTGCAAGAGATCATTCTTTGATTACTAATTGTGCCAAAAAAAAAAAAAAGTTGTCTTGATTTTGTATTGCTTTCACTCACACAAATTCTGCATTGCATAATGAACCCATCTAAAGTGATTTGTGATCTGTGTTGTTTTCTATCAAGTTTTTGAAGCAGAAAGACTTGTGAACAAAAGCTGTACACCAAGAAAAAGTGATTACTTCTTAAAATAAAAATCACTGCTTTTGTAAAGATCAGCAGTTTGCTTTTTGTCTTTGTACATTTAGATCCAGTGGTTCGTAAAAAGACTGACCCAAACCCATTGAAATCAATGAATATTTCTGTTGACTTTCAAAGGCTTTGGATCAAACCCATTGTACACACTCATAGCTTCAAAGTAGGAGACCCATTAAAAAAAAAATGCAGTTTTTCATGTCTAACGCTACAGTCATTTGTGTTTTCATTATAACAATTACAGCAGAAGATCTTTGTGCCAGATGTTGGGTCACTCACAAGAAACATCTGTTACCAGCACGCAAAACCTGTCTGGATCAGGGCCATTAGGAAAAATAAACAAAAATACATTCTTTGTTTTTGTTACAAGAATTATTGTAATTCTCCCAAGAACATGATCTTTCCCCACAAGAGAAAGGTTTTGTGAGCCATAGGCACTAAAACCTGAAGACACGAGATCAGTGCCAGCAAGAGCTTTCCTGGAAACTTCTAGACTCGTTTGGATCTGGCCTGAACCAAAGCAGAGAATCAGCTTCTCTCTTTGCTGACGTAATAAATTTCTCTTTTCCCTGATGTCTAGGGTAAGAAACCAGCTTCGATAGAAGTCGTGCATGGGACAAGGGTGTACACAATTCTTTTTTATTCCTCTTTCTTCTCCCCACTCTTTTTTTTTTTTTTTTTTTTTTTTGTCTCCTCTTTGGTAAGCCATTTGGACTGAGCCCTGTTTCAAGTTGTTTAGATTGCTAAATGTTTACCACAGAGTTAGGTCAGGCTTTTAGGTAAAAGCTATGCATCAAGTCAATTTTCAAAGGCTAGTAGCCAAAGTTCACACAAGGTAGTCATGTAGTCATGTACACCAGGAGTGGATGGGAACCAGTCCCAGTGGATTTGTTGTTGGCAGAGCATATTTGTACTGGTTTGTGCTAGCGGAAGAGATGTGGCCTGGGACACAGACTGGAGGTCTTCTCTCTGAGAAGGCTCATGTGCTGAGCGGAAAACTTGGGGCCATGCCCAGCCATTCTTAGCAGCTGAGCTCACATCTGCAGAAGATTTCTGAGAGGAACTCCCAAAAGTATCCAGACTGACTGAGGGAGAAAGGCTAGTTTCCCTGCAAAGAAGCATAGTTATTGTGCTACTAAAATATCTTTAAAGATGAAGGAAGGTGGAAAGTTCAAAAATAATGGTGATTGCACAGAGACTGTGATTTCAACAAGTCCAGTGACTAAAATAAAATGCACTGGGGTCAGTGGTGGTGGAACATGGACAAGGGCTCCAGTAGGGTAAAGATTAGACCTATCCAAGGAAGAGGAGAGAAGGAAAGGCCTCATCAAGAATTTTTGTATAAAATGTTGGGGAGAGGAAAGGAATTTGGTGAAAGTGAAAATTTATCAAAATATATAGGGTTTTTTTCATTAATATATCAGTTGTTTCTGAGGAAAGTGTGGATTTGCAGATTAACAGTTACTCTCAAATCAAAGGTAAAATTTCTAATTATACAGTCAAAGAAATGCTAAAACTTCAGGAGAATCAATAGTTTAGTGACAACTCCTTCTTTTTTACCCTTATATTACCCAACATATTTTTGGTCATGACATTTTTCTCAGCTGTGTCCCCCCCCCCCCCCTTCCTGTTTTTAATAAGGACCTTGGGTTTTAACAAGGACCTTGGGCACAAAGAGAGAAAAACTGGCCTCGTGTACATGTTGCCTGTTATAGTCTTGGTGTCCTGTACACACAGGTAAGAGATGGAATTATTGATGAGAACTGCAGGAGAGAGGAAGTTTAGGGGAATATTAGCCCATTCCTCTTCATACATGCATTTGCCTGTGGAGCACATAGCACAAACTGCCCATGTGGGAGGCTGAAGATGTCAGGCCAGTATTTTTCGTGACCCATCTCAATATTATTCTCCACAAAGACCTCTGGGGTGATACTCTGAATTCCCTCAGTGAATTTTTCTTTTGCTGGCTGACACTGGCACAGTACAACTCTCCTGCCTGGAAGGTCCTGTTCATATAAGGGAACAAGATGTAGATGGTCACAAACCCCATCCTCCTGGAATGAAACAAAAACATGTCTCCCTGGGAACACCTGTTGCTGGGTTAAATGTCTGTTTACGCTTACCCTTAAAACAAGCTGAAACTCAAAGAAGGGTGGAGCTTGGACAGGAAAAGACAGCTGAGAAAGATCTGTCCTGCATAGGCAGAGGATTTTAATCTGCAAAAGAACAGAACTCAGACAACACTGCCTAGTGGAGCCTTGATGGGGCAGTAGGAAGCTGGGCCATTGAATATAACTTTTGTCTGATGTCTAGCCAAATGCTCAACAGGTGTAAATTCCTATAAATTGCTGGAGCTTTCCTTCTTTATTTCTTGTTGTGGGGCATACAGACAAGCCTCTATTAGGGCTTCGTATAGGAGGTTAGATTTTTTTGTATGAATGACCTGCCTCCTGTTTTCGACATCTTGTCACTGCTATTACAAACAAAATTGACTGATCTGAATTGCTTTCTTCAACTTCTTTTGGTCAGTTATTACCTCCTGCATGCTCATGCCATTCACTGTCCTCTCTTGCTCTCATCCCACCCACCCATAACCAAATACAAGATATATCTCCTGAAAGAGAAGCTGATTTTACGTCGGTTGATCAATGCGATGGTTTGACAGCTGCACGACCGAAAAAGTCCCTTGCTTCCTGGACTCATTCTGACAATTCTATGTAACCGCCTTGGAAGCAGAGGCAGATATGCTGACCGTAGCCAACACGTGTACCCTGATCGAGTACAAGCTGTCAGGATTTAGTCATTGTGATTTAGAAGCAGAATTATTGTTTACACTTTCAGAATGGTAGCTTTACTGTTTTAATTACACAGGTTTGCAGGGACATGTGCAAGACCCTCTGTCACTGGAGTGTGCTGTTTTGAAAGGATCACCTGCTGCTAATGGTGGAAATATTTAGTTTCTCGATCTCTGCCTAGCTCTGCTAGCCTATTTCTCTAATTTCTCCTGAGCATTAACTGTTCTGCCTTGAATGTGTTTTAAGATTTAAGAATTTCAAAAAAGTTGCTAGCTTTTCTCCACCATATGAAAGTTTCTTGGAATATCTTGACTGCCTGGGTTTATCTATTTCTAATACAGATTAACTGACTGAGCAGAAATTATAGTTTATTTATCCTTACCCATAGGGTGCATATTTTCCCTGAAGCAGTCCAGAGTTCAGTTAATGAGGGTAACTGAATATTGCACATTGGATGAAATGGATAGAGGTTAATTCTTACAGGACTTTGGACCTGTCTTTAAAAACTACAGGAACACAATATGTCTTGTATCCAACATAGGTAAAAGTAATGCAAAGAGCAAAACTTAAAGATAGAACATTTCACCATGATCATTTCTAGGGAAAAATTGATCTCAGAACTTTGCTTTTCCTTTTAAAAGTCTTTCAAAGCCTCTATATGGCATTGTACAGCCCAAGCAATGGTTTAGAGTTTACTGATGCCCTAGATTTTAAAGGTGGGGGTAGAAAGCAGAGGGGAAAAAAGAGTATAATTCATACTGTTGACAGCCTAAGTCAGATTTACATTGATCTTGATTGCAACCCGTCTAATACAGGAAAACTGCCATACTACAGGACACTGCTGCTCTTTAGATATTAGGACTGCAAAATCCGATTGCTCTACCAACAAGCTCCAGGGCAAATCTTTGCCCATATTTTATAACATATCATGCCTGGCTGTAACTGCAATCAGCTGACTGCAGAGAGTGTCGCAGTTTTTTGCAACTGACAGCTGAGGGCAAATGTTGTATGAATCTGTGGTCTACACAGCACACACCCAGCTGGATAACATGATATTGTAGGTTAGGGCTTCAAGAGAAGATAAAACTTCGTTTTCCTTACCTAATAACAATACTTATTCTGTCACCCGAAAAGCTGTTTCTGTTCAGCATTCACTTATTACTGTTGCCCACAGAGCACAGATAGAGAAAGAGGACAAAAACTACATAATTACACCTTTTCATTAGGCTTGCCTAGTTTCTTACAGATCTCATGAAAACAGAGGAAACCTTGAAGAATTTAAGAGAAAGGTTCACCCTGAATTTCGCTTTATTCAATGCAGTGGTCTGTGGTCTTGAAGTTTGACTAGAGGCTTGTTAACATGGACACAGTAATGGAAAGGAAGAAAGTAAAGATTTTATCAAGTCAATTTACAAAGGGATGCATAAGTGATTTCATGACAAGCAGTCAGTTTTGAAGGCATTTCAAACAGAAATTTCAAAACTAGACAAAAAAAGTTTAGTCAATGTTGGAGATCATTTTAGGCAAAACAAGTTTACTAAATGCTGCAGAAAATTCTGTTTCAGCATAAACAAGATAATACCTTTAAATAATGACCATAATGACCACAATGACCACATAATGATACAGAAAACAAGCTAGTACTGGTGGAAATGTGTAGATGCACTTTGGGAAATAGATGTTATTCACTGTATAAAGATCTTCAATAATTATTGAAATTAAGAGTGAAAAGCTGAAATGCCAAGTCCTTCAGGTAAGAGCTTGTCCCATAGAAATGGTGGTAACAAATACCGATGTTATATATACTACTTTTCTTTTTGATATTCCTCTTCCTGTTAAAAAGGACAGTGAAGCTACCACTGCAACACTTTGCTTAGTTCCAGATGCAACCCAAATGCACAAGTCCATTACACAGGCTTTCAGACTGTGAAATCATTATGATTTCCACTGAAGAAATGAAGGTTGGACATATTGTAGAATAGAGTTGTACACTAGGCCATGCCATGTTGTTGCCTGAAATGTTTATATGTCCTCTTATCCCAGGCATGTCTCTTCTGAATTCCCCAAGTTCAAGCCATGGATTATTTTGAGCATCTGATTAAACAGGCAGTGAAAAGTTGTGTCTCATCAGTGCAATGATATAGGTACATTGCTATGGCACACGGTAAACAGTGAAAAATATTAGGCAATGAATCATTTAAATTCTCTTCTAAAACCTAGTGTATGGAGAAAAGGGTTTGGACAGTTGAAATCTGGTTTATTGCATGATGAGCTCTGCAACCTAAGTCCTTAGATACAGGGCTATTTTACCACAGTGAAAAAACTGACTCCTCAAGACTCCAGCTCAATCAGGGTACAGAAATTAACTTTCAGACAGATGTCACAAGCAGCTGGACTACAAATTTAGTGTTGGGAAGCCAACAATTTGTTGCACTTCTTCTTTCAACTGAAAAACTACACCTCTCATTGCAAAGCTGCTGTGTCATGTTTTGATGATATATATCAGTGGTCTCAGGTGTTGTTAACACGAAGCAAACACCTGTTCCCTTTGGCCTGACCCAATACTCACTGAAGTTAGGAGAAAACCTCCCACTGATTTCAAGTCATTATCAGTAACCATAGGGGTTTTGCATTTTGAATAGCTGCATTTAATTGTTGCGTATTAATTATTACTGTTGTTACCCCATGTTAATGCCAAGAAAGAAATTTATGCATAGATCTTTTCAGTAGTCAGTCATTAAGCATCATAAATGTTTTTAAGGTGGCCAGCTAGGAAAAACACACCCATATTGCTGACTAAGTAGCATATTTTGGCAATGCTGGTCAGATAAATATTTTATTTAAAAGTATAACAGGTTTACTAGCAGCAAAAAGGTTGAAAGAGCCTTTACATTAATTGAGGTATTAAATATTGCAGAGGTGATGACTCATTACACCCTTTCTGGAACAAAATATGTATCAGGAAAACATATACTTTTGTTTTGAAAGCCTTGCACAAGCCTTGCTGGAATGTCAGGCCTCTTTTGATGAGATCACTTTCTGCATGCTTAGTATATAGAAGTACTAAGTGCAAGTTGAAGGAGCAGATATCAGTCCTATAGAGCATTTAGCCAGGGCATAGCTGGCAAAAAACAACTATTTAGTGTAGTCTGGTTAAACTTTGGTTTTTAATCTCAAGATGAGGAGTTCAGAAACAGCTCTGTAAAAGATTATAAAAGAAAACCACATCGAGTTCAGGGCTGCTGAAAAGTGCAGATAAACATGTTGGCCTGCAAAAAGCTGGTTACTCTTTAATTCTGTACAACAGCAGTGCCTAAAAATGATGTTCAAAGTCAAGAACTCCATTTGAGTTTATGACAGCTATGGGACTCCTTTTGGTTTGAGAATATGAAAAATGATGGAGTCCCATCCAGAAAGGGTGTTATTAGTAGAGGGGTTTTTTGACATCTGTAAAAACATAGAGAGAAAAGCTTAGAAAAAAGCTAATATCAACAGACAAAAATGTTTTTTTAACTACCTGTGTTAACATATTCACATAAATGTTGATGAACAAAACCAGCAAAATCTCCACCCACCAAAATCTTAAAAATCCCCAAATGTCTTGCCATGTACTGAAGACTCATTTTAATAAGAACTGTGATCCACATGATCTAACAACTCCTAATCGGCGTATGTAAGCATGGACAGAGTTTTATTATATGAGTTCAGAGGCTGATTCCATTGTACTTCACTGTCGCTAGCTTTGGTGATCTTGATCGTCTTTTGCACGTTATAGCAACTCTGTGATTAAGAGACTGGAATTATCTACTAAGCATTGCTCAAAGCATGACAGGATAAAAATGGAAAGATATGTCTCAGATCAGCACTGATGAATAGTTTATTAAAGTATGAACAACTCGCTGCTAATAAGAACACAGCCATGGTTTCTTTATGAATATTGACCAGCTAAATGAGTAATACTTTAAGTTTATACTTGGCAAGGTTTGTTCATTAGTCTACAAGCAACTTCTTTTTTGCATTCAATGTACAAGGTCTGATGAGTTAATAAAATGGGGGAAAATAAAAATAAAACAGGGCTGTTCAAGCAGTGAAAGGTAAATTATACTCTCATATCTTTTGAGACCAGATCTTTTAGTTGGTTGCTTGGACTCCATTCCCATTGACATCACTAGGCATAGCTAAAACATGTATTAAAACAAAACTTAACACTGGAAGTTTATTATAATATGCTGCATTGATGTATCAGAGGTGCTGGTAAAAGGCTAGAGACTGCATATTAAAATAGTTTTATTTAAATAATAGACAGGTCAGAAGCTGCAAATATGAATTATTATCACAGTGAAATATTATAGTTAATGTTAACTTGTTATTGAAATCTGCTGTGAGGTGTTTCATGCCTTATTATGTCTTTGAGACACTGCCATATTTCATCTTTTACCAAAACCAGTTCAAAATCCTAATCCCACTGAAATCTCTAGGAGATTTTGCACTAACTTAAGTGAAGTGGAGAATTTACTCAAGAGTTAAAGAGCTCATAGAGGATGTTATATGCCATTGTTTATTTGACTTGTGATGAAAACTCAATTCCAATTACTTTGTAGTCGTATTCTCCAAAAACCAATGACAGAGGAGGGATCCATTTTCCAGTCATATAATGGTAATAAGAAGTCTTTTTCATATAGTGCAGACCATGGTCTAAGGTCAATATAAATGGAAACCGGAGAAAAGAATGTATATCTATATCCTAGGATAGATATATTCCTCAGGATTAAAGAAAGCATCAAGACAAGACCATCAATGATAGCTCCCAAATAGAAAACATTAAGAGAAGCCTAAGCCTTCTGACGTTATGAGAAGTTGATTAAAAGACTCTTGAGTTTTAAAACTATACTTAATAACACTTAGCCTAGCAAATGAGAACAAGTAAGTCAGGAATTTGGTCAAAACCAAAGGGAAACAAATAAAAATCCTGCAAGACATTTCTTGTTTGTCTTCTCTGCTTATCTAGATGTTCATGAAGGTCACTACTGTTATTATATCTGAAGACATCTTAAGTATTTAAGAATAGATATAATAGTTTATCTTCTCTTTCCCACTTCATAACCAAAGCAGCATAAGGATTCCCCACATAGGATTTTTTTTCAGCTACAGCAGAAAAATGTAGTCAGATCAATATAGTAGTGGTGATCAGCGTCTTACAAATACTGTCCTTCTACAAGAGAGAAGGGAGATTCTTCTGTTATTTTAAGTCACTTTCAAAATGGCATACATTAAAATGGAAAAATACGTACTTCATCCTGAATACAGTATTGATATTTTTTAAACAATAACAGTTCCTATTCACAACTCACTCTTTGTGGTTAACTTTTGTGGGCAGTTTTTATAGCTTTTATATCTAAATCAAAAAAGCATCTAACTACTGTGAGACTGGAAATAGCTGCTCATGATATCTACAGTTCAATTTATTTTTTCCATGCGGAGGAGTCTTAGAAAAGAGCAAAACCATACATTGATTTTTGAGCACTGATTACTCAGATCAACAGTGAAGGTAGTTGCGATAAAGCATTCCTGGTTTTAAACGATGGATTCAGTTGTCCTTAAGATTAAAAGATTGTTGCGGTACACATCCCTACCATAGAATCATAGAATCATAGGATGGTTTGGTTTTAGAAGGAACCTTAAAGATCATCTAGTTCCAACCCCCCACCTTCCATTAGACCAGGTTGCTCAAAGCTCTGTCCAACCTGGCCTTGAACACTGCCAGGGATGAAGCAACCACAGTTTCTCTGGGCAACCTGTTCCAATGTCTCATCACCCTCACAGTGAAGAACTTCTTCCTAATGTCTAATCTAAATCTACCCTCTTCCATTTTAAAGCCATTGCCCATTGTCCCGTCTCTACCTGCCCTTGTATATGAGGGCTTAGAACATTTTAGAGTCTTACAACTTTTCTGAGCACAAAATTAGAGAATGGCAGGAGTATAGGTCACCAGAGCCTAATTTACATCTCTATGCCTTCATGGGAATTCTATTCTCTCTCATTTCAAATCACAGTTGTTGTTACACACACACACAAAAAAGAAAACCTTTTGGTTTTTATACAGTAAGATTTCATTAGCTAAGATTAATGACCTAAGTGACGAGAAAGTCAAATGCATTTTTGGAAAATTAAATTTCTATCTGATTTTCCTAAACTGTTCTCTGGGATCACTGATATAAGGAAAGCTGGGGATCTTTTTTTTTTTTATCTCCCCTTCCTTATCCACCTAAGTTTTATTTCTACCTATTTCTGATCATCTCAGATTTATAAAAGCTTCGCTCCCTTTTTTGGCTCTCCCACTTCTTAGTTGCATCACTGCTTTTCGTAATGAAGTTTCTGTAGTTGCTCTACTGTTTGAGAGATAAACATGCTCAAACTTTCCCATGAGCTGTACTGCTTCTTGGTCATCATTGATCTACCAATAAAAAACACCTCATCCTTTAAATACTGCACATAGAATTTTACTGAGCTGGTGTGGTAGCCGTGAAGGACAGTGTTTTGCAGTTATCCCTCATGCCACTAACAGCTTTCTTCCAGCTTTAGTATATGAATCATGGGGGTATTCTAGTAGTGACTCAGAAATCATCCCACTTCATTACATGATTCATTGATATTTAATGTTTTATCTATGCATGAAATTTTTTAATGAAAAAACTTGACTAGAGAAGCAGGAAAAAAATCCACCTTAAATCAGTTGAGAGAAATCTTGCATTTCTGATTTTAATTAAGTTTTTTTCAAATTATTCTTTTTTATAGGTTCTCAAACAGGAGCTGTATTAATATACCCAGAAATGATACACACAGTTTGCTGAAAACATTGTTATTAAGAGAATAGACATATGTGTGGTATACTATTAACGACATTCAAGCAGGGAGCTTTCAAATGGAAAAAAAAAAAAGCAGAAGACAGGCAACAAGGTGATAGTTGAGAAGTAGCTTCTGTAGGACACTATGTACCTTGAAGTTTTAGGTATTCTTTAATTAGAACAGGTAAATATTTCATTGTTGAAGAAAACTCCCTGATATTTATTGATTGACGGGAATATTGTACAACAGTGAATATATATTCTTTGGGCCAGATTCAGAAAAGATAGTTAGTTAGGTATAGGAAGAAGGATTTGGGCAGGATTGAGGCACTTCAGTCTAACAGGCAAATCCACAAGACTTACAAGAGGTTACTTACCCTTTGTTGAATACTTGGGGAAAGCCTGAAATTGCATAGGCCTGATGTTTTCCTAAATTGCATAGGTTTCCTCTAAATTATGTAATGACAGAGACTCCAGAGCTAGCTCTGACCTGATCTAATATATCCACAAAGAAGAATGAAGAATTGCCCAGAGATGCTAATTTTTGCCTCCATGCAGTATAACTGTGTTAGCATAGCTCTGAACCCTGAATAATAAGCCCTGTTTTTCAAAAGAGTGGGTTTAGGCTCAATTATGACTTGACAAAATCATACAATTTCCAGGTTGGATGAAGCACATCCAGCCATAGTATATTCTATGCTGCAAACAAGCAGAAATACCACTGTCATGCTTTATCTGAGTATTGGAGTTGGAAAAAGTGATGTGTACAACCAAAACAACAACAAAAGTAATTTTTGTTACTTTGAAAAAAAAAAATATGTTTTTGCCAATCTAGATGCAGACAAATACTTATTCCTTAGCTTAGGTACAGAGTATATTCTAAGAATTATGTAGTATGCTGCAATTATTTAAGTATTACCCCGCTGCTGTCATAAAAAAAATGTCTTCAAAATAATCTCATAGGCCCTTCCAACATATCTATTCTACTTGTGGGTTGCTCTGGCATCATCACTGATTGATAGACTTAATTTCATTATACAGGGAGCAGTGTCCCCTGAGAAAACCTTTTGAAGGTCAGCAAACTGAAGAAAATAATATTTTCCTTTCCATTCAATAAAGTAAAAGAAAAGTAAAGAAAAAATTTTCTTGGAAGTAAATGTGTAGATAAAAAAGGTAAACTTTTTATTCAGTTGTTACTCTGCAGCCTTGCCTTTTTCCTACAACAAGATGGACTACACACAGATCTGAAAAGATCACACAATTTGCTGTTTGCAGGTTTTGAAATGAGAGAGCATTATTACCTGAGTTTATCAGGATGGACAAAGAAAAACAGTGTACAGCTGTTCTAGAACTCTGTAAATCTTTGTATTTTTAAACATTAGAGTTCTCTGTACTCATACTAGAGATAATTTCCCAACTACTATTTAGCTTACAAAAATCTTAACCTGTTCCAAACCCAACAATTTGAAGGCATACAAATTCCTGGAAGTTATTATCTGTCTTTCCATAAAAAGTACGAAACAACAGCAGAAGTGAATCTAATAGTTTATGGAATTTCTCGCATATCAAACTGTTGTGAAAATTCACAGTTCAGTTTCACATAAAGGATGCAACATTCATAAAGGTTTCTTCTTTTCTGAAAAGAAGACACCCATATGGGCAGGCAGATGTGACACGGGACCAATGAGAAACCTGAGATGTTCATAAGGAGCACTTGAAGACTAGTCTGGAAGCTTTGGAGTAGAAAAAAAAAAAGGGCAATACATGCGTGCTTTGCTAATTGAATCCAAATCTCAGTTTCAGTGATGAGCAGAACACAAATTCCAAATGATTGTCTAGCTTAGAACAAGAAAAATAAGGAGACCAGTCAGGCTGCAAAATTGAAAATGTTTTTCTTCTCTGTGTTCAGGTCAAGGTCTATGAGGCCAGAGACTAACAGATTTGCTGTCTAAATGTGAAATGAGCTTTTTCGTTGCTATTTCTTTGTGTGGAAACTATTCATGAGTTTGCAAAAAAAACCTTGTTCACCTCTTTCTGTTCACAAAGGGAGAATTGCTGTAGTCTTTAGTAGTAGACTGTATTTCGGAAGTATAAAATTCATTAAAAGCAAAAGGGAAAACACAGTAATATGTTCAAAATCTATTTTAGATGATTGTGATGGATATTGATACAATTATATCTGTGAAAACATTATAATTTATATTCATATGTTTTCACAAAGAATTCCATAAATGTGATCACACTAAGAGCTGTGAGCACAAGAACAACAAAAAGTTAATAACCTAAGTTACCTGGATAGCCAAGGCTACTCAGATGAAATGTTCCAGACAAATACTGCCATGGTTCATGATACATTACTGTGATCCTACCTGAATAACCTTAAATGATTTCTTCATCATCCATAACTAAGCTGTCAGTTTGGCAATAATAAGGTGACAACACTAAGGTCAGTGTCCTTAAATATGAAAAGGACAAAGAAAGAGAGAAAAAATCACTTCCATTTAAACCATAACATCTTATGCTCTTATGCTGGTTATTTGCGGTTAATGAATATTTTAAATAATAGCAGAGACTAACTACATGAGTTTGGGCATTAACCTAGGATATTAATTTTGAGTTAAAATCTCAGAAGAGCTCAGACTAAATTCAGATTGCTTTTACTGCTAAATTAGTTCGAATTAATTGACTTGAATTGTGCACACTCTGAGCCTAAGCAGTGCAGACAAGCCCTTAATGGGTCCAGTTTTGCAACCCTTGCTCTCACATAAGCAATCCATATTCCTTTAAATAGTCTTAATTTGCTCTCTGGACCTCTATGTGTTAATAAAGTTCATAGAATCAGGACCCGTATGCTAACAATATGAGCATAGAAAAGTTAAACATTAGGAATATTGGAGTTGAGAGACATTACAGTGCCAAATGGGCAAAATTCTCAGAACAGAAATGTGACATCACTTTATCAAAAGTACTGCCAGGTCTAATTGCAGATCCATATTAGGAAGTTGCCTTAAAAGCATGTACTTAATAATAGGTGGTCATCCATGCAGACACATCTCAGCACTTTTATCTGGTTTTGTATAGTAAAACTGGTTTGTTTATGTAAACTCCAGCCTTACTTACACAACACTAGAATGGGACAGTTAGTCAGTATCACACATTATTTCTTTGACTGTTCAGAGTGAGCATGTTTCTTACATATTCTGAAGAAATGGCATTTATGGCAGTCAGAATAGGTAGTTCAACGGCATATATGTATCTCAGAACAATGGGGGGTTTCCACAAATTGTACTACAGTGCTGTGAAAGAAAAATATGATAATGTCTTTGTCAAATTAAGAGTAAAATATCTCCTATTTTGTGGAAATGTTCATAAGATACCCTATACATATGGGTTTTTCTAGATAGAGTTTATGAGCAGCCATATGTAAGTAAACGACTAAGTTCAGTGAAATGCACAGTAACTGTACAGAGTCAGCATTGAAAAATTAATTTTTGTCATACTTGTAACTTTGAAGGAACTGTAACATGGTAGAAGTATGGATCTAAATGAAATAGATCAAAATTTGATTTATATTTTCATTGATTTCAATGGGAATTGAGCATATTCAGTGTTTCCAGAACTGATTTCCAACTGTAGATACTGATAAATACCACATTTTCCTTGAGGTTTTTAACTGAATTCCAATTTCTGCACAAAGCATAGAGTTTCAGCCGCAGAGGCGCAACCCATCCCTCATTTTGGTCCTGCATTAGGCAAGCCGTTAGACACACTTTCACTTTAGGCTTTCCTGCAGTCAGTACAGCTATTAATGTTTCCTCATGTGTTTAAGTGCTCTCCTAATTGAAGGTCATACTAAGGTTGGTTGTTTTCCAAATTATCTTCAACAAGCACAAATCCACTGTTCTCACATTTTTTTTTACCAGCTACAAAGAAATGAAGAGCATCAGATTTCCTCTAAAGAAGGGGTTTCTAGATTTTTTTCTCCAGTTTCTCCTTCTCTTTATCCTGCTTTCCACTAACCAACCTCAAGTTACTGCCCTTTTCTTTTGCTCTGATCCTACCCACCAAATTCCTTTCAGCTTTCTCCTTGTGGCAACATCAACTCCTGAATAAAACAGAAGTTAATAAACCCAGGAGGTAGATTGGGTAGTGCTTATCCCATATCTTTAATGTTGGATTGCCTTGTTAGTGAGAAACCTGTCTTCATGGTTTAAAACCCTATTTCATCCTGTGCTCAGAGCCTCATCAATACGTGCTTTTCAACGCTCAGACTTGAGGCCTGAGACAAATTCTTCTCTCAGGCATGTTCATTATTAGTGGGCAGAACTGAACGTGACTCATTTATTTTCTCCTTCACACATATGAGACATGCTGAAATATCACTGTAAGCAAGCTATCAGAACAGTTTAGTCCATAATAATCCATTCAACTCAAAGGATGCAAATTCAGAAGAAAGACTGGGTTTATTTCATATGCTGTTGGTGTGCATGGGCTTAGTTTTCTTACAAGCAGAGAGCCTATGCAGCTTCCTATGGACCTGCAGGAGAAAACAGTCCCTGTTACAGCTTCCACCACAGTAAAAAGGACATCCACTTTTATTCAAGAAGAGATGGGATTAATGTGTTAGCTGTTCATTCCCAAACTGTTTCCTTAAGTGTGAGCACAAGGGTGTCTATCCCTTCCTCCACCTGAGCAAAAGAACAGATGACCAAGGGACTGACCTCACTTATATCAACTTCTTTTGTGCTGCTGAGCTGGAAACATTTTTCTTTTGTTTACATTTTGGACATGCAGCCAATATCATGTTTCACAGAAAAGTCAGTAAGATTTACGAAGGACAGTGCATAGCTAAAGCGTAAAAAATGCCATTCCGCCATATTAAGGAAATGTCACCTTTACTAATTAATGTATGTGTAGTTGAATTGGGAAGATGGCCTTGCAGTTCACTTGTTGCGACAGTGTTTGATTAGTATTTATTTCTTCTTAATAACAAGTATTTTTTCCAACCACTAATTTAACTACAATGATACGATCTGCCCAGCAATGTGAATCAGGAATTAGGTGAGTTGGAAAGCACTGGGAAGGGCTGCTGATCTAGAAATCTCAAGGTTACTGTTTTCAGAGTTACCAAGGTAAATGTAGCATAACTCTTCTGAGGTATCCTTTAATATACCAGTATCATAAAGGAAAGGGATCTGATCCTGCATATTCTTATGACAGGGTCTTCACTTTACTGGTCTTCTTTTTACACTTCCGGGTGTGATTTCTTGTACATATTATCAGTCTTGTTACAAAATACCTAATTACAATGGAGTGAAAGAAGCCTATTTAATTTGCAGGAGTTCAATTATTTTTATTTTGTTTTTTTAATAAAGTTGCACATGGAGCATTTGATTCTCCTTGAATTAGCAGATCATTATTCAATCCCATATCTCAAATTAAATTCACCTGATTCAGGCTGAAAAAAATTATTGGCTCATGTCTGCTTGGAACTGGGTTAAACTCTTGGGTTTTTTTCTGCAAATTGCATTGAATCTTTCAATGGTCATTGAGCAAATAAATAGTGAGCAGCAATGGAAGTGAATCAGATGTGTGCGTTTTTCTTAGGTTTTACTGTAAATATTTTCCACTTTCCTTCATGGGCCAACACCATCCAGGGTTTAAAATCACCAAGGTCAGTGAAGTTCTACCAAAGAATAAATTGGCTTGTTAATTTTAAAGAGTGATAAAGGAAACTCTGATTTAATTTTGAAACTCCAGCTCTCTCTTTAAAAAGAACACCACCACCACCAACAACAAAACCCACAACAAACACCCCCCCAAAAAAAACCCAAGCCAAACCAAAACAAAAAGAACATCAACAAAATATTTATTTTTTGTTGAATATTGTATAAGAATATTGAATAAGAATATTGAAGTGTTACCTAGTTAATAAACTGTATACTGGTGTGACATTGGACATGTTTGCTAGTGTAGTTTTAAAGAGTTGGAGAATGTATACGTATTACTGAAGGGGTTTTTGGCACTGTCACTTGATATCTGGACCACAACAAGCATTTCTTTTATTACTGACAAATAGAAAGCATGTGTTTGGCATTATTTATTGTTTTCTGTGGAGCACGTGTCAAGATCTGGAAGTGTGTATTTCACTAGACACGTACTAAGTTTAGTTGTTATAATAAAGTTGCTAATATCTGGCACAGTAACCAGTCAGCAGGATTTAATTTGACAGTTTAGGAGACTGACTTGACACGTCTGGAAGCTGAGGGGAGACACTCATCAGCACACTGAGAGAAATACTGTCACTTTCTTAATGATTCAGAGCACATTTTCCAAAGTAGTCGTGAATTCTGTTCCTTCTAGTTATGAGTAAAAAAGCAGAAACTGTCCATCAGTAACCTCACTTGGCTAAAGCTGTAAAAAATGTCGCTTGGCTAGAGCACCCAGAACTAGATATTTTGCATATAGTTCTTTGTGTGTGTATGCTGCTATTAAAGAGATTATCTTTTTTTAAGGATGCAATCAAAATTTGAAAGCTTAACATAGAGATTCCCCCTAAAATGATTATTACAGCATTTTCCCCTCTGATTCTGAAATTCTTAGAAGACCTAGTCAAATCCGAGCATTTCCATTCCATGAGAAAAATCACATAATTCAAAATTACTTTAACTTTGCATTGGAATGAAAGCAAATGACTTTGCAGCTTTGAAACAAATGTTTCCAACTTAATTATGTTTTGTTTTATTTTTCCTTATTAGCGTCACTTTTATATACGTAAATATGCGTATGAATAATAGAAAAACTGGCATTTTGAAATGTAAGGTCAAGATTATTATTCCTAACATTCAAAATATCATCTGGTGTTTAGCTGATATTTCAAGCAGGTAATTGTGCTTCTATAAAATATTTTTATTTTCTTCCACTAGAAATAGGATTTCACAGAAATTTAGACTTCTGGCAGAATTTCATTATGAAAATGAATATGAGCTATATTTTCAACGCTAAAGTAACTAGCAGATGATAAGTGTTACACACACAATGAAACCTGGACTTAAATGCTCCATTTGGGGATTTTTTCTTTGTCTTTTTGTTTCTTCATAATGTTCTCAAGAATTCAAAGTATTCAAAATACATAGACATGCAAATGGGAAATCCCATTAACTTGACAAAATAATAGTAGTGATTGAGATGATCAGAAGGCTCCTGTTCAGCCTCTGTTTTTTCATATACAAATGATAAACATTTCATGTAAGTCAAAGGACACAAATGAATTATGCAATCCTAGGCTGCATGTATACTACTAAACAAAACATGCCAGGGAACTAGTATCTGGCCTTGGGGCCAACTAGCCTAGCACAGCCTCTGTACAGCTGAACTGCTAGCTGGATGCAGCCAAAACTGCTCAAGGGGCACTGTAAGCAGCATGAATGATTGTAAACCAGTGTTCCAGTCTGTGCTCCAAATATGTATTGTTGATTAGCTGAGGTATAGCCTCAGTCACTCTTGAAAATTTGCATCTACTATTAAGGACATTGGTACACTGAGCCACACAGAGTCAGGTAGAATATTTGATAGTTTACACTAAAAACCAGCAATGGCACAAGGGCTAGAGCTGCATTAGTATCAAGTAACTAAAAGCAAGAGCAGTTTAATAGATAAACTGAAGTAATCATTCTTTCTTTAAAACAGTTCTTGATTTTTTTTCAATTTAAAGTGGCAGTCATCTTTCAATATACGAAGCAACATAGTTGTGGCTACTAACTTTCAAAAAATATATGAAGAATAAGTGCCTGTAACCTACACTTCACTAGGAAACAGTTTGGGGATATGAACAAACTATACTGTACTGTTGTGTAATGAGTAAGTAATGGGTAATGTTTTTCAAAATTGAATTAGAGAGCTATGTACCAAAAATTACCTATTTAGCTGCAACTGGTAGCCATGTGTTTTTGCAGCAGCAGAGCATTCTTATTCTTCCTAGAAGAGAAGTGAGTGACATAACTGAGGAGATCAGCAAAGTAACCCCAAACCTCTCTACTTACCTCCTGCTTCCAGTTACAGCATGTTTTGAGGCATGAAAAGGTTTTGCCCACTCATGGCAGATTTTGACCATGATGGCCATGACATGCGTCTCTATTTTGTCTGATCCTTAATTTTATCATTTTTTTGTCTTTCTAGGAAAAAGAAACAGATTAGAGGAAATACGACAGTGAAAAATTATCTGGTTAATTGTTCTTAGCAAAAAAAAAAAAGAAACCAACCCTTCTGGATGACTTATCTAGGCTCAAGTAGAATTAATGGACCCCAACACCCCTGCATGAGTGGACGGGCAGCATTTCTTCTGCCATGTTATTATTCAGGAGAAACCAATTCATACACAAATCCAGGGCTGAGAACATCTTAGGTCCTGCTTTGAGGCAAGCCAGAAAAGCCATCCCACATGTAAGCTGATGAACTCATGCTAGCAAGCATTCAGTAGGGATGATCTGAGGACATTACATATAGCCAGCACTATACGACACTATGGGGCAAGGTCCAAAGTGGGTCCAAGACTTGGTCTCCATTTTGTTAAGAGATGCGTTCCCTTCATCTCAGAATGAAGTATGTGGCTATTTGTTCACATCACATATGTAACTAGGTCTTGCATATAAATTTAGCTTCCAAGTAATAACTTTTATCTGTTACCGTTAATGATCATTGATTTCTTAGCAACATTTATTACAGTGAGCATCTGCCAGGATTCGTCAAAAGGAGGCAGAAAGAGCTCAAAATACTTGTGAACTCCAAACAGGAGACTTTTCCTGTAAATATTTGTAGTGTTATCAGTCACATTAACATTTTCCAGCCACTCTCACTCCTGGTGCCCCTGGTTTAAGGTGCTCAGTTATCTGAATTAGCAGGGCTTGCACAGGTGTGACCAAGGGCAATAATTAGCCCATTCATTCCACAGTCTGTGCTTCTTTGAGGATCCCTGGGGAACATATTACTGGCAACAGGTATTTGTGGCACTTAGTAGTTTCGTGTTCAAAGCTGAATACAATATCTTACTGTGTAAATCTCCTAGGATTAACACTTCGATTAAATCTGAGACTGGACATGCTTGCCTGGAAAGAATGGGGAAGAGTTTGCTTTGTGTCTGCCTGCACTTTAGAAGTCTAAGGGAGGCAAAGTGATTTTCCTAGGCTATTGGTTGGTCTGATAGGTACAAACTGTTAGCCCCTTTCCCAGCAACATGTGACTGGTTTCATCTGAAAACTAAAAACTCATAAAATGCAAGCACTGCACAAAATGCATTGAAATGTGGGCTAATATTTTATGTTTCGTTTCTGCTGCTCCAGATGGAGGGAGCTCTGCCTGAGAAAAGATGAATTTCACCCGCCACACACTGCCAAACTGGATATGTTGGCCAGAAATATTTTGGCAAGTGTGTTACTTATCACAACCCAGAAGGCATTATAACACAGTGAAATTGTGGCTGTTAAACACTGGAGTCCAACTCTGCAGAGCGACATTGTGAGGCCAACCTTCCAGTGTTTAAAAATTCCTGTCACACGTGGCCTTATCAGATGGCGTTATTTACATTCAGCTACAGGTGTCTTTACTCATACTGCATGACTAAGATGGGTGGAGATACCTGCAGAAAAGGACTTAACTTCATTCATTTCCAAGAGCCACAATATACAACTTTGGCTGGGCAAAGCAGTCTGAGATAGGGGTTCAGAAGCATCTAGCACTGGCTTAATTGCTCCTGCTGCAGCTGATAGGCTTTTTTAATGTTTTGAACTCTTGAAAATCCCATTGCATCTGTTTTCTGATGTTCAGCACCTAAATATGCTTGCTGTCTTCAGAGTTCTACTTCAGAAAGTCTCCAGATTAAAAATGTAGTTTCCAAGAGCATGAAAACTGAAGAAGCCTCCTTTCTTATGAATTTCTGTCTTTTTATTTGATTCTCACACCTTTGTAAGGTGCGAGTCCCCATACAACTGTAATCCTACCGCTTATTCATGGATGGACTCTCCTGTATCTAATAAAGATTGTGCTGTAGGATCTAACGTTTTCATGAAACTTAGTACAGTATCTTATCCCCGTCAATTTCTTCTAAAATGACAGGCAGAAGAGAGGGAAAGCATCCCTATCATAGACAGTGAAGGCAGCATGCCTAGAATTCTCTAGGAATCCAGACTAAGAAAATGCATGATTTTTGAGATAAAGCAGGGCTTTTTAATTGCATGTGGACCTAATGAGTGCTTGCAAATTCTACAGATGAGCCTTATGCAGCATTGAACACCTTCACTGAAGAATAGTAGGAGGGATGTCAAAGATGTGGTGTACAAATAATGTGACATCCTCTGTCCAACCAATGAGTCATTTTTCCTCCAGGTCCCATCCTGTAGACCTCCGTAGAACTGTGTTGCTCGTGTTTTCCATAGATGTCCCTGGCACCCATTTTTGTGAACCCTGAATGTTTCCTTTCATTGAAGCAGAACCATAGAAAATTTTAGAATAAGAGAATTTTCTGTAAGGGAGGGGGAGAAGTTAAAAAGGGAAAATAAATTGAAGCTTCAACTTAAGTTAAGCATTGCTTGTCCAATGAATTTTTTGCAATCAATTTCATATGCAGATCGTTGGTTTCGGAGCCCTTCCCGCTCCCTGTTTCAGCTCCCTGGGTGTACTCAGAGCTGGCATCTCACATTTCCTGTAATCAGCTTTGGTGAATCCTGCTCATGGTTTGCCCTGCCACTGCCAGTTTGTTTGCTGATTTTGTTTTTTCTGAAGTGCATGTGAGAGATTACTCATCAATATGACTAGTCAAGTGATTTAACAAGTGAAGTATCATCCAATGAACGCACAGTTGTGCTTCAGCCTGGCTAAGCCAGCTGTCAGGGACAGCAACAGCTGCTGATTCATGAAAGGAATGGAAATATTTCTTTGTTAAATCAGAACACATCCAGCAAAATCTATCTTAAATGAAAATGACTGACTATAGTTATGCATCAAATAATCCCAAGTGGAAGCCTAGGGGTGGGGAGGAGTTTTGCAATTGCAGAAATCTGTTTTAAATCAAAAGTTGTAAAGTAAGTGAGCATTGATTCTCTCTTTTAATTTTCCAAGGTTTATTCAATTTATTCAATTCACATTGAATAAATAGTGAATTTAACTGACCCAATAGTCAGGTTATTCTGTGGGTGAAAAAGTCCACAAACAGATCTCCACTGACTTCTGCATCTAACAGTTTTCATCTTAGTCTTCTGTATCTCTCATTTCTTGAGGTGTTGCTTTCCCCTTCTTTCTTAAAAGGATAATTATACATACCCTTAGATACACACATTTCCACAGCCCAAATTAGTCTACATGGGCATAGGATTCTGCCGAAAACTGTTTTTCCCAAATCTCTCTTCTTTGTCTTCAAACAGACCCCCAACTTTGCAAGCCCCAACATCAGCAACAAGCTTAATGTGCACCACTTACCTGCCATGTGAGAGCCACAGTAGCATCTCTATAATCCACACAGTAAAGGCTTCCAAAATGAGAATCACCAAAATTCTTGCGCCTTCTACAAATCCTTCTCATAATGCAACATATTTCTCCCATGGCAGTAATACTTTCGAAACTATAGAGATGAGACAAACCATCATGTCCCAGAATGAATTTGCTCAAGCATTCAGTAAAGGATGGGGACACTCAGACCCTGGGAGAAGAGCATCTTCCGCAAAACTCCATCACTAAAATCTTAGTCCTGAACTTCTGGTGAAAGTTAAGTCTGGACATAAAAATCATGGACTCTATGGATTATTTGTTTCATCGTACATACTGATTTCTCTCCTCCAACTAACCACTCCGAGGGTGATATTTCATGGATTTAAAGCATCTTTTCTTTGCACTATGGATACCACGTACATTTTTTTTCTCAGATAGCTGATTAATTAGAACTGTGGCATTTTTTTCTTTTTAATTCAGAGTATTCATTCCAAAAGTGTATGTAGCACTGTAATTTACTTCTTCCTGTTGGAACTGTAGGCTTGTCTGAAATTTTGCATTTCTTTTACAGCTCTTTCAGTTGGTTTTATAAAACATATTATTTACCACAATAGTATTTTCCTATTCCACATCAAAAATTTTCATGCTTACAAGTATAGTAATACTAAGTATGAATTCCTTTTTCATACAGGAAAATTAGAAAACAACTTAATAATACTTCATTCAGAACCGTTCACCCTTAGAAGTAATAATTACTGAGGTTCCACCTGAAAGTTTTATTTAAAAAAACGGAGGTTCCGGAGATCAGCAGTGATTTACAAATTCAGTTCAATTTGTTATGTTTATTCTATGTTGGAACACATTTAGCAAAATTTGAAGATCCTCATGTTTTCTGAAATTGTAAGGCTTTTCAAAGCTAACTTTATTTTGCAGTGGTTTTAAAGAGTAGAGCCAGTTGTTTTACTCTTTTAATTTTAATAACATTCTTTCTCACATATTTGCATTTTCCATAGACTGAGTGATGGCTCTCCAATGACTTCACCTAGAGAGATTCCTTCTACACATTAAAAAGAAGTCTTTTCCTGTTTGTGCGTATTTTATCTTCCCATAAAATATTTGATAGTGTCAGAAGTGTACCAGCATGTACAGTGAAGGATGCAGAAACCCCTGAAAGAAACCTCTGGGTTGCGAAGCATCATTTCTGCTTCCTGGAAGAGATACATTTCTTGCTGTTGACTGTAATTTCTAGAGGTGAGAGATGTTATGTCATGACAACACCATGAACAAATTGGGGGTCTTTCCCACAGTTAGATATAATTCTCTAGCAGGAGGTATGCTTGCCCTTGATATTTTTAGGTCTGTATTGTTTTTGCAAGGCTTTCCCCTTAGCACGTTAGTTAATCTGTCCTACAGATGTGTTGCCAAGTTTCTGTTTAAACAGAGAAGGAAGTGAATATGAGTTTACTCTCTGAAAAGTAAATGTGGGAAATAGCCTTCTGTAAGGGGAGTGATTGTCTAAGCTATCGGTGCTGAAATTCTTTCCGGTGACTGAAAATTGTGATCTGTCCTAAAGAGGACAGATTGTTGTTTAAATGTTGTTTAAACAAATAAATGTTGTTTAAAAAGAAAATTAATGTATTGATAACTATTTCTACTATCTCCTTAAAATATAGTTGTCTGTTTCAATGGTGTATTTACTGTTCCGTTGTCAAACTTCAGTTGGCAGACAGGCAAATAATATATCCCACAATAAATTAGTCCTGGAGTGGTAAACCTTTGTCATAATAAGCAGACTGTCTAGTTGCTCAGGGCAGTCTTTTACATCGGGTGTTAATAGAATAATTGCAATCCTAGCATTTGAAGAAAGTTAAAAATTTCCCTGTCTCTTTAAAGAGTCATCCAGGCTTACAAGCATTCTTCAGTGGGAGGAAACGTAGTATTTTTAATATATCAAAGGATAGGGATCTAGTACTATTTTTATAATGGGAACAAGATAAGCTCTAGACAATAATAAAAATTAGATATTGTATGTAACAGATAAGTAAGTCTCTTATTAAGAGCCAAGGAGGAAAGAATATTTCAGGGATTGCTCTGTGTTATTGAAGGGCAATTTCTCATTGACTTCTAAAGACATAAAGTCAAGATTTGAATAAAAAGAAAAACTCAAGTAATCTAATTATCTTTTTTTCCTATGTAATAGGAAGACTTAAGAGTCTCACAAACCAGCACAAAGTTTATAGCTTCCATGACTATGTCATGTGAGATGGTGGATAAATATACACATATATAACAAGAAGCCAAAAAATCAGCACTACTTATCTCTGAGGCAAACATCACTGCTTATTATGGATTTCATTTCAAGAAACAAAGACAGAGCCCATCTTGTGAAAGGTGAAAGCCTAGATAGACAACTTTCTCAGATTTGGGCTGATTTAGGCTACACAATAAAAAAATATGGTGACTGTCTCTGAAAAGATAGGATTTAAAAGAAGCATATGAAAAAATAAAAATTCCTCTCTTAGTTCTGACTTCACTCTTATGTTGTTGCCTTATTGTGCAAAGTATGCCTTCCCAGGTAACTACGGATGCTGCCTCCCTAAATACAGCCATGGCCCATACTTTTTCCTCAAACAGGACTCATGAATGCAGATGGCTGAATGCAGAAGAAAATAGTGAATTATTTCTTCCCAACAGAAAAAAAAACCAACAAATAAACGAACAACCCAAACCACACATACACACACAAAAAAAGAAGACAAACCAAACAAACCCAAACCAAACCAAAAAAAAAAAAAAAAAAAAAAAAAACAAAACCAACCAAACAAAAACCAAACAGGGAGCTGAAATTCTTCTGGGTTTGTTTTGTGATGTTTTGTAGGTTGATCTCTTCACTTGGAAACTGCTCCTAAGTGCATGCTTTGATCTACTCCAAGCTATCAGCATAGAAAGCAAGACATGTCATATCAGATCGCAGTTGGAATGATTACTTTTCCTGTTTCACCCATGACAATCAATGTTCCTACTTATAATGCAATTCCTTCATTAACACATAAGTAGCTGCTTCATACATTTTGTTCAATCATTTAACCTCCTCTATACCTATCCTTAACAGAAATATTCCCTGATAGATTAAAATGTGATTTTTTTTTCTTTTTCTTTTATAATAGACAGTGTTCACGACAGAGTGATTTATCAGACCAGAGAAAACCAGTACTAAATAGCCCCATGGCTATATTCATGTTATTTATTAACAAATACAGAAAATAACTGTCTGTAGTGTAGGGTATAGCTGTGATAGTGTTGAGGAAGTTTTACAAAACTAGATGCTGCACCCCTCCTCACATGACAGTAACCACGCATTACAATGCATGGCTCTAACAGAGGGCTACAGATTCCTGCCTTTTCCATTTCTCTTTTTTCCACTTCTTTTTCTCTTTTTCATTTCTCTTTCTTTTTTCCTTTTCCTTTCTTCTTCCCCTTTTCCTTCTCTTTTCCTTTCCCCTTCCCCATCCCATTTCCCCTTCCTCTTCCTCTTCCCCATTCCCTTCCCCTTCCTCATTCCCTTCAGCTTCCCCTTTCTGTACAATCAGTATAGGAGAAAGGGGAAAGACAATTGTTGAGTAAAGAGAGAGGAACATGAAATAGGTTTCTGAATTGGGAAGAAAATACACAGCCAGCAATTGAGAGAGTAATTTCTAGAAAAATTCCAAGAGAATTCAGCAGAAGGTAAAGTGAGCATGCATGGTTTTCTAGAGAGGTTTTATAGATGTATTTTTTTTTATTGCTGTGTCTTTAAATGCAACATCATCTGTGTCTTTTAAATGCAAAATTACTGTCTTCTTGATAATATCTTCTCTACCTTCAACTAACAAATACTAAGTGAAAGACTGTGACCTTCCCTGTGACATAAGTGTTTCAGGCATGAAGGGAAATGTAGTACTCAGGCCCACTTATTACCTGACCTAAATCAGGGTCTTTTTCCTGCAACCCAGTTGGTGGTGGGCACCAAAAGAAGAACAATTGTCTGCATCTCTCCATTCACCCTTAAAGTTTGAGTATCATATCTTAATTTTTGCTCTTCGTTCTTTCTTTCTTTCATATCATATTAATTTAACTTTCTAATCTACAACAGTCTCCTTTGTTCAATACTAATCATAAAGGCTTCACTTCTCGTTTTATTACATATCTAGAAACCATGAGATGCCTCAATTAGGAATACAGTTTGTCCCATAATCAATAGCAAGAGGAAGTCAGAAATATCACTATGGAGCCCTGAATTACCCTCTGGGAGGTCGCAGTCTTTCTCCAGTCATTACAAAGGGAATTGCAGATGACCCTACAGCATCAGACACTGAAAGACGGGCTGGAAAGAATGAGCTTTGGTGCCTTGCTGCCCACTGAAATCATAGGGAATGAAAGTTACATCATCTCTTTTTAGGGTGACCTGGTTTGTTTACAGGTATCCTCTTGTGAGGAGTGGCAACACAGTCTACCCACATTAATAAGGTCTCAAGAGCAGATAAATATGGTCCAGTTATTACACATAGTTATCAGCTGCTAGACAGGATTTTCTTCTTCTCATGTGTTTCAGAAAATAAAGTAACTGTTACAGCTGAAATCAGGACAGTTGCTATCTCATTCTTCTCTTTCATTTTTCATTTCCTATTACCTCTTTTTCAGACATTTTTTATTCCCCTACTTTTTCAATGCAATTTCAGTAGATCCAAGTCTTTTTACTTTGAATGCAGAGAGGGAAATTAAAGTTGCTACAGTGCCATAAACAATCTTTCCAAATTTTAGCCAGATTAAACTTTCGCTGTTTCTTGGCTTTTAGCAGAATTACAGGGACAGCCATCAGATCAAGAAAAAAAGTCCTTCTAGCTGACATTTATCATGCTGTTGATCTTCCAAAAGCATTAATACTAAAAAGCAGATCATTAGTATTGTATCCCTTAACATATATCATACCTCCATACAAAACAAAGTCTTTTTAAAACAGATTCAGTGACTCTAGGAAGAGAAAACAAAAGTCTCCATGGCATGAAATTAGAAGAGGACAAGGAGTAATCAAGAAATGGTTTGAAAATATTAAAATATTCTTAAGAATTAAAGAATCCATCCAGACATAGAGCAAACACTTCCTCCACTGTGCAACAAGGTGTTCAGGTACTGTGAAAGCTATCCTCATATCCAGAGTACTCTTTTTGTTAGCTCAGTGCCGGGTGTTTATTACCTTCTGCAAGACATGCTTAATAGCAGGCCAAAATGTGATAAACAAATGAAAAGAGTGTGAATCTAAGTGATGCTTTGGGAAAGATCAAAGACTGACAGGCAGACATCCTTTCTCACCAAAAAACCCTTAAAGCTTAACAAATTATTAGAAGATGACATTTTATCTGAGCATTCATTGCAGAGGAACTGTTTTATTTTGTCTGGTGTTTATGCTGGCTGCGTGAAGGAATTCCTTCATTACCACTGCAGAGTGGGTTCATACAGCATTTTTAACATTGTCAGATACTCTGTAAGCTAAAGTAGTCACCTGCTTACATGTAATTTAATTCTTTTACAAATACTCATAGATAAATATTTTAATTAGCAAAGTATTTATGTACATGTTGACTATTAAAATGTTTTTCAAAACTGTTTTTTGATAAACAGAAAACTCTCCTAAGCACACTCTGTAAGCTACTTAAATGGACAAAACCACCACAGCTTCCTAGGGATCTTTCCAAATATATGGCTACCTGGGTACCACAAGAGTGGTTAGAAAAATAAAGATAAGAATCTTTAATTTTTCTTTATAAACTTATAATTTATTTTCTTAGATTAAATATTTCTTTTCACTACACTGAAAAGACATGATTCTTAAGAGGAGACCAGTGACAAGTGATGTTCCACAATGGTTGGTATTGGAACTGGTGCAGTTTAACATTTTTGTCAGCATTATGGACAGTGGGATTGAGTGTACCCTCAGCAAGTTTGTTGGCAACACCAAGCTGCGTGATGCTCTTACCATGCTAGAGGGAATGGATGCCATTCAGAGGGACCTTGGCAGGCCTGAGAGGTGGGCCAGTGTGAACCTCATGAAGTTTAACAAGACCAAGGGCAATTCCAGGCTGGATGGAGAATGAGTTGAGAGCAGCCCCGAGGAGAAGGACTTGGGGGTGTTGGTTTATGAGAAGCTCAACATGAGCAAGCAGTGTGCGCTCGCCCAGAAAGCTGACAGTGTCCTGGGCTGCATCAAAAGGAAGGTGGGCAGCAGGTTTAGGAAGGTGATTCTGCCTTTCTGCTCTGCTCTTGTGAGTACCTGGAGTACTATGTTCAGCCCTAGAGCCCCCAATACAAGAGGGACGTGGATCTGTTGGAACAAGTCCAGAGAGCGGCCATGAAGACAAGAAGGCTGGAGTACCTCTCCTACGAAGACAGGCTGAGTGAGCTGGACTTGTTCAGCCTGGGGAAGAGAAGGCTCTAGGGACACCTTCTAGCCGCCTTCCAGCACCTGAAGAGAGCCTACAAGAAATCTGGAGAGGTACTTTTTACAAGGGCATGTAGTGATAGGACAAGGGGGAATGGCTCTAAACTGAAAGAGTATAGATTAGATATTAGAAGGAATTCTTTACTGTGAGGGTGGTGAGGCACTGGAAAAGGTTGCCCCTAGAAGCTGTGGCTGCCCCATCCCTGGCAGCACTCAAGGTCAGGTTGGATGAGGCTTGGAGCAACCTGGTCCAGTGGAAGGTGTCCCTGCCTGTGGCAGAGGGTTGGAACTGGATGAGCTTTAGGTCCCTTCCAACCTGAACCATTCTATGATTCTGTGAGTCTTCACTGTTCATATGAGTGACTCTGAGCTTCTCTGACCAGATAACTAACAATTTCATGGAAAAATATAGTTTTCTCAACATTAGTCACTTGTCAGGCCTGTGCAAATATTTTGGATCCACTTCAGTTTCTGAAATGGTGATACATATTTGAATTTGGGCATCTGAATCTGTTTAAGCAACCGTTATCATTAACAGAGATGTAGTCCATACAGTCAGCAGATTCCGAAGACTACTTTTTCTGGTTTTTGGGTTGGTTTATGTTTTGGTTTTGGTTGGGGGTTTTTTTGTATCAGTATCAATTTAATGTAATTTAACAACTCTATTTAAAAAGCCATGTTGACATTTCCAAGCAAACACTGCAGAAAAGGCAATCTACACAACAGCTATCTTCTGACAGTGGTCTGCCATTCCCACAGCAAACCATGCATCATCTTCATTTATTTATTTACAGGACTACATATATGTGGATTCAATTAAGGAAAATATGTAGGCTGAAGGGTTTTTTTACTTAGGAAATTCATTGTTTTGAGAAGTCTTTTAAGCATTCTGTCCATCTTTTCAACATCCTACTACATCTTTTTTGCCTTATGGAAATCCGTAACAAAGAGTAATTTTTCTGTATATCAAGGTCACTATGCATTTAAAATAACATTTTGAAAAAAAAATAGGAAAGAAGGAAATCTACAATTTTTGAGAAGTTGTAGCTGATTTCAATTATTTTTCTATAGTTATATTCTTCTGCAGCATTTTTTCTCCTTCCAATCACTTGCAAAATAAAAGTATTTTACAGCAAAATTTATTGAACTTAGCTGGCAAAACAAATCTTGTAGGCTTAAATGCTGCAGAGCTTTCTGGGACCAGAGTGCATATTTAGCAAAATTAGTGGTAGTTACATTGGTAGAAACATTTACATTACATGTTAGAGTAATTTCTTTTCCTTGAGAGAATGACTGTAGCATGTATTCTACAAGAACTTACTGGTGATTCTTTATACAGTTTGATGTTGACAATTTTGGCCACTTTTATACTTGTGCTGCAAGGATCTTGCTACCAGAATGTCAGCTCAAGTTTCTTAGCATGTTCAATAGCACTGTTCTGTAAAATCATTTATAACACAGACCATCTCTGTATATGCTGGCCAGAGATACATCCTGCCAGTGAGAACACTGTTTAAAAGAGTTCCTTTTAAAATGTTTCCACGACAAGAATAGATCAAGCTTTTTTTTCCCATTCTACTTACTCAGACTACAACTAGAATTATTTTTTTAAGGAAGTAATCTTGTTTTCAGAACGTTGTTCCCGCCTAGGTCAGAATATACCAGAATGAGACACTATTCTGCAGCACTGGATCATCATGTTCTGGGAGTAGAGATTAATTGGTTGTATTCTACCTGGTGTGTTGGGACATGTCCTTTTTAATGTTATTGTCAATGATGAGGAGGAATCGACACGATACAACTTCATTGAGCTTCCAGATGGTATGAAACTGGGGACATCAGTCAATATGCTGAAGGGCAGGGCTACCTTTTAGAGGGACCTAGCCACGCTGAGAGAATGGGCCAGCAGGAACCAGGCTTTTTACAGTGGTGTATGGTGGAAGGATGAGAGGCAATGGGCACAAACCGAAATAAACTGGATATGAGGAGAAACTGTGTATAAGCACAACAGCTGGAAAATGGAGCAGGTTCTCCAGAGAAGTTGTGTTGTCTTTGTTGTTGGAGGTTTTCAAGACCCAACTGGAAAAATGCACTGAACTACCTGGTCTGACCTCTGAGCTGCTCCTGTTTTGAGCAAGAGACAGGACTAGGGACCTCCTGAGGTCCTTTCCCACCTGTATTACCCTGTGATTACATCTCTTGTCTCTCCTATCTATTTCTTCTTTTATGATAGCATTTATGATAAAAATTCTTCCAAAGACATTTTATAGTATTGTTCTTCCGTCTCAATGGGGAAGGAGGCAGAAAAAAAAAGCAAACCAGAAAAACAGCTATAGAGAATGTATATAGTTCTAATAAATCAGTTTCAGACTGAAATAACCCCTTTCATTAGTAAAGTAGACCAAAATGCCAATTGTTAGGTATCACTGAGTCTTAAATCAGTTTCAGACTGAAATAACCCCTTTCATTAGTAAAGTAGACCAAAATGCCGATTATTAGCTATCACTGAGTCTTCATCATGTTAGCTTTTTTGGGATCTTTCACTTTAGTTGAATATCCTTGTGTATTAGTAGATAATTTAGCTTTCTCTCTGTTGTATATTAATAGTTTCAGACACATGTGATTTCATTTTGGCAAATTATCTTTCAACATTTGGAGTTAATGTCATACCTGTCTGATCAGCTGTTTCTCAAAATATCCAAACCATTTCATTCCCTGATGGTGGATAAAATGATTTTTCTTTTGAACTGGTAGACTTGTCTTTGCTCTCTCAATCCATCACTGTGTGCAAATTCCTCTGCTCATTTTCACGTATTACCAAACTAATTGGCCTCATTTACTGCATCCTCTCTGTTGCAGCTAAAACAAAATTAAGAGACTAAAAAAAAAAAAAACCCCCCCAAAAAAACCACCAAAAAAAACCACAGGGAAAAAAGGGTTCCATCTAATGTTTACACTTCATATAGTGCATTAACTTTACATTTTTCCAAGTGAGGTTTATTCTCCCACTAGTATTTAGATTTTCCTAATTACTGTCTTTCCAAGAAAAAATTCTGACTAGTAGTCTGTCACCTTCTAAAAGATCATATCTTAACCACTCTATTGCTTATTTCAGTAGAAAGCAACAGCTTTTGATACTTGTTTCATAAGCTGCCTCAGCTGCTGTCTCTATTTTTCAATTACACTATTGTGTCCAGGTGCAAAGCACAGGTAAAACAAACACGATGTCTGTGAACAGATACACAATCTGTTCTATGAAACAAAGGCTTCAGTCTTCCACCATCAGTTTGAATGCATATTCTCAAATTCTGCCTTTTTAATTTAGTTCTTCTTAGGAAAATCAAACTGAATAATGATCTTGTTTCCACACCCAAAGACAGAGAAAAGCCAATGAAGAAATTTCACTGTGATAAAAAGTAATAATTTGCTGCTATTTTTCTAGATCTAAGATGTGGACTGACATAAGATCAATTGATTTTTTATTAATTACCTCTGCTTTGTTGGCACCACAAATTTTTTGCAATGCTAAGTTTAGAACAGGGTTTTGGGGTTTTTTTGGGTGGTAAAATTGTTCAATTTATATGTATATCTTCATCTGTTAAAGTTGGTCAAAAGATTTAGAAGATGAACCCTAAAATGTGTTGGAGAAGGCTGAATTTCATCTGCAAAGGTGACTCCAGTGAGAAAAGTAAAAGGGAAGAAAACAAGGATGTGAACTGTAGCTAGTCAGTAAGGATACTAATCTAAGATGCAAAAGAGCCCTGTTACAGTTCCTGATTTTCTGGATTTTGAGTGAGCGAGCTGGAAAACATTACTCTGAGTTTGTCAGAGTCTGATTGGCATTAAGAGGTTCAAAAAGTTTTCTTCTTTGTGCCAAGATGGAACAAAAATAAGATTCTGGAACCATGCAAATGACTGTGGAAGAGAACTGTCATCCCAGGTCAGCTGTCCCTGATTAGGGCTGCTTCCTGACAGCTTGTAAAGGAGGGGTTTAGCCAATAGCTGGATCTTCCCCCTGGGCTGCCAAACATTTTCTCATGGAACAGGTTTTGCAGTGGACTGATGTGACCCACCGCTGTCAATTTAATATCAAATTCTAACTTCAAGTTGAAAAAAGTGACCCTACAACAGCAGTACGATCTAGTGTCATGTTGACATGATGCTAACACTCAAACATTTTTAGGAAAAAGGGGGAAGAAACTTCTTTGATTGGCAAATGTCTTGATCACTCTATGACTACAAGTTGCTACTGACAGAGAAAAAAGGGAAGAAACAAACAGTGTTTGGATCCATCAGCTGTTAATTGCGAGGTTCTAGGGATGTAAAAGGATGGCAAGTAAATCACATGGGTCAAGGTAGCCAAATAGCCTAGTTTCAAATAAGTGTAGGTTCATGCTATTCAGACTGGTATCAGAGAGTGCCTGCTGTGCAGAACTCTTTGTGACTACCAGAAAGTGTTTTTTTTACTGTCTGGATTTATAAATAGGAAGATCTAGCTACTAATTTCAAAACTAAATTTTGCTACATCTGAAAATCAACTACATTTCTATACATACTCTCTCAGTAACTATAAGACAATGACCTATTTCACAGACATTTCTAGACTGATCAATCAGACACTAAAGTGACTGGTACTGTACCGTTGCTAGTGGTATTTGCACAACTTACTAGAGTTACTGGAGATGCAAAGTACTCATAGGCATATCTGAGCTACATTTGTCAGTATGTGCTACATATTTGCTGCATTCACAATGCTCAGAGAATTTGAGATCTCAGCTTGGTTTTTTGTCTTTAATTCTTAATTCTGGATGTCCTTAGCGCATATTTGTAATATTAGGTAAATAACAGAAACATAATGCTATAGAGCCAGGGCAAACACGCTCATATTTTATGTGTTTTCTGTGTCCATGAATACAAATTTAGCTATTAAAAACACAACGTAACCCAGGGAAAACAGATCTGACTGAACGCTTTCTTGAAAGATACGATTTCAATCTGCATTGTCCCTTAAAAGGTTTAGACAATGAGCACATTTTTATTACACACCCATACCATTTATGAGAAACCTCTGCACTATATCTTTTGGCCTCATTCATTGTGCATAGTCAGCAACCTGTTTAAGAGGGTAATAAAAAGAGAGCATAAACAAAGTGCATGGTGCATGGCGATATAGAGTCCACTGTGTCAGCTTCTCGTGCAGTGCTGGGGAGTTTAGGCACTTCTGTGTGGGGTCCACCAGTCAGCATACTGAGTGTGCATCTATCTAGAACTAGGTAATATAAAACACAGAGCTCAGGGATACATCATCCCTTCACTCCTTAGTTAAGAGTGACACTGAAGTAGCTCTACCCACTTGGGATCCTGGGTCTGGAAACAGTTCGTGTAGGAAAATACTTCAAACTTCATTTTATTTAGGGTCTGACTGAATGATCTTGGTTCAATACTTCTCCCTACTAAAGGAATTCAGATCCTGTATTTTGCAGAAGATTCTGATGGTACTATTTGGTTGGAAGAGAGAGGAAGGAAAAGAAGACGAAAGGCTCACAGGATCTTATCACAGGATCTCTAATTAAAGCTCCATTCAAATTCATTTACAGACACCCATTCCAACCATTAAATTTTGGCTCACTAATTTGATGATGCATCTCAGTCATAAAATGCTACAAATCCTAAAACCCAAACTGGGTTGTTGTGTGTGTGTGTTACAGTGCAGGGCTTTGGAGTGGTACTAGCTTAGATCCTGAGAATAGTTCAATTTTACAGTACAGTTCTACCAGTGTCACTGTGCAACCTCAGTGGTATGTCCTGCTCTAATCATTACAGAGTCTGTGCAAAACTAACACAGCAGCTTTGCTTTGTGTCCAAAGGCAGCCTGTACAAGATCAGCACCTGCTGTGCAATGTAGATATGCTCTAAAATTCTCGGTAACAAGAAGGATTGCTCAAATTAAATACCTTTGCATTGAAGTGCCTTCTTCCGAGAAAAGTCTCTCAGCAACATATTAAAGACTGTAATCTCAAGTACAGATTCTCATGCAGTGGAATCATAGCAAAAATAAAATTATGAGAGAGGAAAAATTCATTGCTCATTTATAACAAAATTTCCTGTCAAATATGAGTAAATATATTCTAATAGGAAATTCTGTTTTATGGTAGGTCCTGGCATTCTTGCTGGCTTTGTAAACTTGACTTAGTCCTAGTTTTTCCAACATCTGGTGAGAATCTGAGGCCTCTACTGCATTCAACATTCTATAGCAAGCAAAAGTATAACAGCAGGTAGAATATGTATATATACATCTCAAAATCTCTGAAGTGAGTGATATTAATCTCTCCTTTAGTGCCCCAGTCAGCTCTCCTCTTTATCTTCCAGTTGCAATAGCTTGCAGGAAGGAGGAAACAATGAGTACTTTGCAAGTGGAGAAAGAAAAATTACTATGGGCACCTCATGTGAGCCCATTTTGCAAGTTTACTTCAGCTGGAAAATGAGGTCTCCCTATTGGGTTATTCTATCTCCTGGTTAGATGTTTCAGGGGTTTTTTTTATTTCAAACAAATAAACAGACAGACAGCATCAAAAGGAAAGAAATCCCAGTTGCCTGATACAAGATAGGGTTTTTGTGCATCTTGTTTTGTTTGGCAGAGAGAGTTTTAAATATTTAAGCAACTTTACACAACCATAAACCACTGTAATCTCAGGTCTACAAAATACATTTAGCGCTACAGTTTTCTGGAGCCAATTTGAGAACAAAGGTTTACCTTTCTTCAGTCTGTATCATTACCACTGGCAGCATCAGTCCTCTTCTCCTTTACAAGTGTAAATCTACAGCTTTGTTGAAATTAATGGCTCTCCCCAGCACATTGTTAACCTGCAGGGAGAATCAGATTCTGGATATCTAAAGTAATAAAACTTGCAAGGCAAAGGAGAGCTTAATTAGAACTCCAGAGTCCTCCTGCCTTCTAGAATGCAAATCGAATGATTCATTGGCACATGGTATGCCAGGTAAGGTTGGCTGTAAGAGGGCAGACAACAGCAATTCATGGTCAGCCTGGTAACCATCAACTTGGCCACATGCTAGTTCATATTATTTAAGGGGATTCAGATGTTACAGATCAGTTTTTTATTAGATATACAGAGATAAATGACGGGCAGTAAGAAGTGTATGTTTTCTTAATTACACTGTGAATTTCCTTTCTAATGGTATCCTGCCAGTAAATGCCATACAAAGCTGATGACATGTGATCCAAGATGAGGCACAGATGCACTTTTATAGAAGAGTGGTACATGTGTAACACTACGTATATAGAACACATGCATTTGATTTTGTAAATGCTGTACTGCCAGAGGCAATCACTATTTATTTTACCCTTAGAGAGTCAGAGAAGTTCTGTCTATGTTGGAGGATTATGGCATTTTCACTCCCAACAAAACTGTAATTAATGTGCTAGATCCTACATGCAAGTTTACAACCACTATTGTATAGGCATTCATACTACCACTGAGACAGCCTTTGCACTCAGCAAAGCTAACCACTGCATTCTCTACCATCCATAAATCTATATCTCTTCAGTGCAAGTCTAGACAGCAAATCTGGGCATAGAACTGGATTCATACAGTAGATTCCTCTCGTGTTCTCCCAACAGATAATTTCCTCTAAGGACATGAGTTAGTCTACTTCAAATTGTTCAAATGTTGTCCCAAAAGAAAACAGGAATATAAACAGGAATATGCTGAGAAATTCTATTTCCTTCCTTTTTGCTTCTTCTTGACAATAAACAAGAGGCATCAAAGGACCCCTCCTGACCAACATCAAAAGCCTAACTTTTTACTAAAGAGAACCCAGAATTAAAACAGTTTCCAATTGTGGTCAGTGAGAAAAACTCTTTTTAAAACATTTAATAAGTTTTCTCTACTTTTGAAAAACCAAACTTTTTACACTACAACAAAGGTTTTAATTCAGTGCTGCAGTAATCTTCATTCATCTTAAAAAGAAAAAATTAAAAAAATAAATAAAGTTATAGTAACCATAGCAAAGAAAAAGAAAGAGAAAACCCTTCACAGACCTGAGACTTTGGCCTCTGATCTCTGCTTTTTCCTGAATTCTTTTGCAGATAAGGCAGAGAATTATTTCTTGGCTAACAGCAGTCAAGAAGAAAACATAAATAAGTATCAGGTATAGAGTAAGTTAAGAATGTTTTCTATGTTAACCCGCATGTCAGCAAGAAGCGAGTGACAAAAAAAAAGAAAAATGGGAAGGGTGGGGTAGAATTGAGGAAAGACTGGTCTTTAACGACAAAGCACCAAACGACTCTGTGAATTAGATGTGAACCCTGCATATTTCAGTAAGTGCAGTGACTGTCCATTCTCCAGATAGTAAACCACCTGATAACTAGTGCCTGCAGGACTATTTTTAGCAGAAAAAATAAGACCATGACAGGAACCAAGCAGGAGGATTTTAGCCTAGGAATATTCTTTGCTTGCATTAATACAGGTGTGTTTGCTACGACATCAGACTCAAAAGAGATAAAAAAGTGTGTAAAGAGGGCTTGAGGAGGTATCCCCTATTTCCAGGCATCCATTAGTGGGACAATATGTTATTCGTGGCATTCCTGTCCAGGTTCCTAGACTCCCTAAGGACCCGTTAGCTCTCCACACCACCACTCATCTTTCACATGCTCCCAGGTGTATGATCTACAAGCCAACAGATCCACCAAAGAGGTAGGTGCAAGCAAGGGCTCAAATCCTGCTGTAGGGAGCTGTTGGATGGACAACCTCTGCTCTCACCCTGGCCCTCAAGAGGTCACTCCTAAACCCTAAAGGGTTAATAAACAAATAGTCTGCTAGCACTCTACACTACTAAAATCCTTGCAACACAAGGTGAGAAGCATGGAAACTTCCTGTCTTTCTCTGTCACTGTGGCAGGACCAGTTGTCCCTGGGGTACTGTGATGGACCCCTCAGGCTCTTGGAGGTGGGATGGTGGCTGGAGCCCACACCATCATCCTGTGCCAGGAACAGAGCAGTGCAAAATGCTTGTCTCTAAAACACAGGCTCAGACCCTTGGCAATGCTCCCCATCTTAAGCCATTGGGCCTGATAGGGGAGGGAGATGGGATTACAGGCAAAATAAACAAACAGGTGTTACAGTTGTATAACAGAAATGATAAGAGACTGAAATTGTTAAATCTGAAGTTGAGAGTGAGTGGAGCAGCAGACTCAGTCAGGCTGCAGGGAAAGCCAGCATGCTTGCATGGATCTGCAGAAGTCTCGTGTACCCGAACAAGCAATGGTTACCAGCCCCACCTGTAAGGTGTCTGGAAGGTCTCGGCCAGCAAGCTTGCTGAGAACAGAGGACAAGATAGCATGAAGCAAGGTAATGTGGGAAAAAATAAACCCACCTCTGCATCTTTTGTAAGACCTTGCTATGTTGCTGTGTGCAGCAGCAGTTCAGTGCTGCAGTAATAGACAGTCATTGAAGGAGAATAGCATTACAAACAAGTAGGACTGTTCATACAAAGAGTAGTGTCTTCTAGAGACAAATGAAACTTACCAGTATTTCCCAGCCAGATGTTTAAGGGGCATGTTGTGAGCTTTCGAGGCACCTCATTTGATATTAGAAATGACTGTATGTCATCTGGACTTCACCAGGTTTCTGGATGTGAAAGTCAACCCATGTGCTTCTAACTCTTCAACCCTTATGCAGGTAGCAGCTCTATGGCAAGGACGTTTCCTATGGTATAGCAGTGCTTTCACAGTCAGAATTGCTGTTACTAGTGTTGAAACAGAAACTGTTCTCTGCTGGTAAGCTTTGAACTCTCTGCACGTACTTCGGTGTGAACTGTGTTTCCTTTCAGACCTGCCAGAAAATTTTCAGAAATTGTATTTCCAGAAAATATACCTGACTTGGGAGGAGAGGATAGTAGAGAGTTTCGCTATGACATGAACTCTGAAGAAACTATATTCATAATGTATTGCAGCTACAGTGCCAAACTATTGTTGAATAGAGTAATGCTGCACTTGAAAACAAGGTAGCCTGTAGCTATGCAGCCTTGTGTATTTTCACCTAGTTGTGCAGACAAAGCCAGAAGTTTCCTTGTTTGCTAGCAGCTACCTGCTACTGCAACCTCAGCTCTTGTGCAACAACTGCAATACTGACATCTTCCTATAACACTGAAATCCCAGTTTTCATGAAACATTATGTTTTAAGTGATGGTTGCACAAAGGGGTGAAAAAAAAAGAACAAAAGATAGGTAAACTGAGGTGTAAATGCACAAAGTGATGCACCCACAATCCAACATCAAGCACACAGCAAAACTAGAAATAGAATAAATATTTGTGGAGTACTATTGTAGCACTCTGCTGGTTAGAAAGTTACTCTCCTTTGCAAACAGGCATGGTTACCCTGCAGCTGCCACTAGCTTTTAACTCCTCCTTCAGATAGGTCAGGAGGAGGAGTAACTTGGGTTGTGCCAAGACCTTAAATGGGAGACTGGTGTAAATGGCAGATAGCCAGCAGTGAGGAGACATCTGGGATAACACAAGGCGCTAAGGTGTGTTGTACGTAGTTATGAAACTATTCTACCTTTGTTTTCTGTGTAACATTATATTTTTAAGAACCATGCCTGCCTGAGGAGACAGTAGTTGTTTTGTTCTCTGAATTACTGTAGCCTCAGGGTGTCAAAGTCATTTAGCGCAGAGGGTTGAATTCCATGTTAAATTATGGTTCGTGGGTCACAGTATAAATATACTAGTTGCATACTTTCCAGCACAACAGTATCCCAGTGATGTCAGTGGAAGTTCACAGAGAGATTGGCATCATTCAGCTGAACAATTTGCTCCCTTTAAAGATCACAGCTGTTGAGCTCCATATTTCCCTCTTTCCGCCAACTCCTAATTCCAGTTCCTTGAGCGATGCACTTCTGTCTCTTCCCCACTGCTTGCTGAAAACAACCAGCAGTAGTGCAGAAATGTGTTTAGGGAGATTCGTCAGCCTGGGAGCATTTCAGGCTGCCGGTAGGCGTGGGTATGTATCTCCTATCAGCTATGCAGAGTCACGCTTGGAAGCTTTTCTTTGTAACCAGCAAGTATGAAAAATGGAAGCAAGATTTTATATCTTGTGTCCCTGGATATGGCCTACAGGCTATTTTTACATGTCCATAGCGCAGTGTGAACAGAAACAAACTCAGTAGCTGGATGTTTTTCTTCCTCTAGCGCTAGATCTATCTGAACCAAGGACACATACATGGAAAAAAAATATTTCCACAAGCACCAAAATCTGTTTCCTTGTAGATTTGTGCCCTATGGTGGCCTCACTTTGCTGCATAAGAAGATTCAGTCTTTGCCTACTCCTTTCTGACTGAAACCTTCCCAAGCCTCTCCCAAGTGGACCCTCTGGTGCAACGGATCATACTCAGCCTCAGCCTTTACCTCTCTGGTTACATATTTCCATAAAATTGTAACATAATTATTTTGAGTCCTTTCCCCCACTTTGAAGTCATTCAACATATGTAACGAAAGACAGTTGGTTTGTTTGGAAGAGAAATAGGAATGAGAGCAGAAAGGAAAGAAACAAGAAGAAGGATGTAAAACTCTGTGACATGACTAGTGGCTGTGCTACTCTTAAGACATTCTAAACATTAACATTAAGGTTGGCTGCTGCTCCCCAGCACAGAGCCTGAGTTGCCTTGCACATAAAAGAGTGCCTGACTTTCCACATGGGGATATGTACTTGCATAAATCACCATATACTCATGTCCTTAAATCTCAGCTTCAGCCCCGTTGTCTTGTCTGCTCATCCCATCCCCTCCTCTCTTTCCTCATGTGGGGTGTGGATGTGTGAGAAGATGTTGAGATTGGAACATCGATTTTTTTTTTTTTTTTTTTTAAATTTTTTTTTTTATTTTTTCTCTTCTCCTTCACAAATGTGCAGGAGATTGCTTTTAAAGGTATTAAATGGACACAGGTGGGACTGTAAACTTAAGTGCCTCCACATGGAACATCTGCTGCATGTTCTCCAGTTCCTGTTATCTTTATAGCAGAACTTGATCTTTTAACCCCTTCACAACTGCTCCCCTCAGTATTTGTGCAGAGAAGATGTGCAATGGCTTACCTTTGATGTTCGGAGAAGTCACAATGGATCTCTGTAATGTGGCTGGCATATGGTGTAGTGCTTTGAGCTGCAGCGTGCTTAGCAATTTGCACAGGTGGGTGGGGGAGGAAGACAAGTGTTGTCCAGGTGTTCCCAGTCTTGCTGCAGATAAGAGGATTCCAGACGTCCCGCAATACATCGAATATCCCCCTTCTCCCTCCTACTCCCCTCCCTCCTGCACTCCCCCTGCCCCAGGAAATGTCTGTCTTGCGCGAGGTGCATACTTGTGGGGATATTCCAAGCTAGCTAATAGAATTTTAGCCATTTGGGGTTTACAAGAAAGTATTTCTAAATGTTTATTCTGGACCCAAAACAAGTGATTTTTCCTTTCAGCTTCCAAATCCACACCTTCTTTTCTTCCTGCTTCTTCCAAGAATTCTGGCTTTCAAGTTTAGGTACAAAATAGAAACCTGCCCCATGTTAGCGTATATTTAACGTCTTCACTGCTGTCACTCATTCCTCCATGCATTTGTGCAACAGAGTTGTGTGGCATTTTCTTTTGAAGTCCTAATGAAGTCACAGTGGATCCTTGTGCTGGAGCTGCAAGCTGGCTGCCAGGTGGAGCATTCACATATCTTTTCCATGTGCTCAGTCTGAAAAGAACAGGAAAAATCAGCCGAAGGCACACAAAACATGTAGTTCCAAACTAATTTTAATGAAGAATGAGATTGAAAGCTGTAGACTCATAATGAAGTTTAACACCAGTTGCTGAGAGTACCTAAATCCTAAAACTGCTGATGCCATGTGCATGAGTTCATTCGCAGCTGGAGACAATATGACATAGAATAAGGAAGAGCTGTATTGGTGGAAATAATGACAGTTTCTTTTAAAGCTGGTAGTTATATGGTATGGGAGGCGACCCAACAAGGCAACCTTGGAGACAAGGCCCAGTGTCGAGCCATTGGAACAACCATAAGCAGACCTAATTCTCAGCTATCTGCATGTATGTTAAGTGCATGTAAAATATTACTATCCTTATTAGCAGCCTTACACCCAGTTGTGCAGTTGTTCATACTGAAGCTACTGGACAAGGAAGTGAACAATCAGGACCAAACAAAGATTCCCAAACAAACTGAGAAACACCTCAGTTGTCTTTGAAAACTCGTGTCACTTCCCCCCATTCTTCTCTTCCTTTGTCAGGAATTAGGATCGTGTGTTTCTCTGATACTGTGGTAAGCACATGTCTTGTATTGTAGTTTTTAGGAATGGAATTGCTTTCTAGGATAGGGATTGGAAAATTAATAAGTGCATGCAGGTCCCATAAAATGCCTCTTGGCCTATATGTTTGCGCTGTATGTGACTTGAACAAGAGCAGGTGAAACTCTTCCATAAAGCGGTAGTGGTTTTGGCATTTTAGCTACGCAAATTTTAATTGATCTGCCAATTTCCCTCACAATCCAATGGTGACCTTTTCCAACAGGGTGGTTTCAATAAAAGCTATGGAATAAAAATCCGTATGTTTGCGTTTTTAAGACAATTACTACTTTTATGAAAGGTGTTGGGACAAGACTAAGGTCTGATATTAGAATAGTCCACTCCATTCTATCTTCTCACAGCTCCTGAACTGGTGTTAGATCTTTTTAACCACATCCTGAGCATCTTGACATACTTTGCATTGGTGCTCGGGATGTGCAGGAGTCTTTCCCTGCATGCTCTGTTTGCTTTGGATTCATCCCACTTCTGTTCCAGGCTTCTTCCTTTTGTGTCATTTCCCTTATTTCTTTTGTCTTTCAGCTTAGCAAAACACAGTCTAACAACACCCCATCCCAGTTGTTTAAGAAAGTGCTGTTTCCTCTTAGAGAAAAATGAACAAGCGAACAACCAAATACCATTAAACCAAGAAGACTTATGCAAACCATCACGCCACTCAGTATGTATTCCACCGCTTCTCTCCAGCCCATTGTCCAACTTGTTTACTTAGATCACAGCTCTCTTTTGGATAATAAATCTCTTGCTATGCCTGTACTTACCCGGAAAAGCCTGTTGTGGTACTCTTCAGGTCCACAAAACATTCACGCCTGGTGTTTCTTAAGGAGTCCTAGTTTTCACTTGGAGCATATGCTTGGGCTGGGGTCCACTGGGGAGCAAGGACACAGCCAACCCCTGATCCCAGGGTAGGGACTTGGAAACGTTCCTGGGCTCTGCAGCCTAGATGTCTCCTCTTCTCCTCTTTGTGCCCAGAACAATGGCATTTTTCTTCACTGTTCTCACTTGGCCCCTTGGCAATCTTGTCATTTAAAGAAATAATTCTCTAAGAACATATGCCTGGCTATCTTTTGCAGTATAAGCACTTTTCCGGAACCCTTGGATTTTTAACAGCGAAGTCTGTGCTTTTGGCTTGGTACTAGAAAAAAAAAAAAAAAGAATCATTACTTAAACAACTGCCATTTCTGGGGTAATTAATGGGACAGTGTTTCCAGAAATGTATTTAAAACATGAAGAAATGACCGTGGCTGTCATGAGGGACAGAATGCCCAGGGAGAGTTAATTCAGCATAATTTTGAGTGATATTCCTGTAATGAAACAAGTCTTAGTGGGAAGTAAAGAAGTATTCTCCTTACTGTAAACCCTGTGCGAGGCAGTGAAGCCTCCTGTATTTTGTGGTAAATGCCTTAGGTCAAAACAGGCTTAGTATGAACAGGGAGGCATAATTTCTGTTCTTCTCCTGTCCTGAATCCTGGCAGTTTTAGCTGTAACAAAAATTCTAAGCCAACCCATACTTTTTGGATTACTTTAAAACCCATCGCAGCACTTTTCTTAAAGCATTTTATGTTGAATAGGAATAGCTCCATGAAGGGACTCTGATATGGGCTGAAACTAAATCAGTTTCAAGGAAATGCAGCTGGAAGCACACTAATCTAAAAGCTTCCCAGGCAAAGCAGCACAGGCATCTATTCTGTGGGGTGTCTCCGCCCCTAGCTAAAGTGCACCAGGGCTTTCTGAGATCCATTAACCCTTGCACTGCGGTGTTGCTTCACCAGCAATATTCAGAGAAGGAAAACAAGAAAGCATATTTTCTTTCAATACCACCTTTGTATAACATGCAGTTTTCAGCTAGTCAGTGGGTACAGGATGGAGGGGTTTATTTCGGCTTCCCCTGACTTTATGCATTGAATTGTAATACCAATTCAATTCCCGGGATGCAAACTGGGGTTGTTTCTGTCATAGGCCGTTCCTCTCATCCCAGAGATGAGATAGTTCATATTACGTTTTATAACACCTCTCATTCCCACCTGCTCTGCATGTAGGGTGCTTGTTTGTGCAAGTCTGCAGCTGAAGCTCACGTGTGTCGGGTCAAGCTGTGACTGAAATTTTAAGAAGTATTTTAGCTGTTTACTGAAGGATTAGAAAAACTGTAACTGACACAGTGTAAGTTTTAACTGGGAGCAAAGCCAGGTAATGGTGTAGGGATTGGGAGAAGGGGAAATGCCAGCAAGTCTAGAGAGTAGTTCATCCTTCCCTTTACATAGAAACTCTTTTTTCAAAAAACAAGGGAGGCAAAGGAGGTGATCTGTGTATATAAGTCTGGGCCTAACCAGGTTATGGAGTGGCAGGGATTTGTTTTGCTTTTCCCATGTTTTTGTCACATCTGATTTCTATACCCAAATTTTTCACTCTCTCTTTTTACCACCTTCAAAACATTTACAACTTACACAGCTATCAAGTCTACTGCTCTTCATGGACTGTTTCAGAATCCAAGCTATCGACATGTCTATACAGAAGATAGATCACAGTTTCTTGTTGGTGTCTTGAATGTCAAGGCTTTAAGATTGCAGGATTTAGTTGCCACAGCTAAGGCAATCCCTGTATCATACGCCCATTCCCACTGTAATTTTTTGTCCCTGGACCGATGATCATTTAATGGGACAGGTGAGCCTTCACTGCTTTGGTTCATAGCCTGGTATATTAACATCAACCAATGCTCCTGAAGAGTTACGGTGTCACTCACTGAGCAGTTCCTGCCAAGAACAGTGGCTTTGGCCATGGTGGTGGGACAGTCAGTTGGGGATGCCCAGTAATTCAGCTGCCCCAGCAAAATCCACCTGCAGCAATGACAACGAGCCTTCAGACACCACCATGGTCCTGGCAGCTAAGACAGTGCTGGCAAAGTATCTTATAACTGCAGCCCCCTGAAAGTGCACCGCTTTTACCACTGGGAGTCACAGTTTACACTAATGAGCTCACTAAAGTCAATCATTGGAATGATTCAAAACTATTTTAAAAGGAACTAAAGTCTGTGTTGCCCTAGAGACAGCAAAAGTAGAGAAAATCATAGCTGACCAGGTGATTTCATGCCGTGTCAGGTGATGCACTTACATTTATTTCCAGAAGTGTTTGTATATTGTTTGACTCCTAGGCAGCAGAGATAAGCCCACATTCAGGACTGAACATCTATGTGCTAATGGATTTTTCCACACAGGGTTATAATTAATAGCTATGCCAAAGATGGCAGTGATGGCAGTTGACTTCAAAAACTACAGCAGTTACGTGAGCTGTTTTGAATCTCCTCTTATATTTACATATTTTCACTTATATGTCTACATAGAAACCTATCTATATTTATAAATATAGAAAGAGATTCACTGACATAAGATATATGCACATGAATAACAACATACTTCAGTCTCGAACACCAGAATGTCTAATTTTCTATATTATAATGGGTTTTAAGTTTTCATTGCATTCTGAAATAAAACTATTGGTCTGTATCAACTTTTGCAAATGTTTTTCACAAGTTTACATACAGTCAGGTGAAATTTAAAAGAAGATGTGTGCATAACTAGTGCATTGTGAATGATCTAGTAAATAAAAGCCATGTTAGGCCTGAGAAACAAAAAGAGGAAAAATAAATTTTGTTATTGATACCCATCATGAACTCTTACTGTTTAGTCAGAGGCAGAAAATGAATTTATTTGATGTATGAATGGTTTTCCTGCACTCTAATGGCGAGATCACAGACTCTTATAGTTGAGAAAATTGGAGTCCAACCTGGAAATGACACTATAGGTACACTGCCATCAGAAGAATAACCCTGCCCTCCTTCCCCAAATAGCCCTGTGTTTCCACTGATGGTTGTTCAGATGTGGGGTCATGTCCCTTGAGAAGCTGCTGGGGAGGGGGCGGGAGCTCGTGAAGAGAGGGGAGCATGGCTCAGCCCTGCCAACAGCACCCCATGGTTCCATTGATGTTAACCCAGTACTGAAACCACACCTTAGCTCCCAGCCTCATTGTGGCCATACTGGAACTTTTGCTTCAGTTCCCCTGTGTCTCAATTGTTCATGTTTTTACATAAATTTTGGCAGGAAAGTCTGTTCCTCTTTACTGAAGTTGCTATATTTGCCCTCTGCATTGCTTAGATGCAGTGAGGAGTATCCAATTTTCTCCAGTGAAGAAGCCAGCCTTTGAAATGTGTTTTGCTAAGCTTGCCTCAGCCCAGATGCTCCCTCAAGAGCAAGCACTGTGGCTTTAAGGCTATCATCCCAGACCCACATCACACCCACATATTTGTCCTCTCTTTGCACAGCCAGTGCCAAGCGGTGACATCTACTATAGTCTCTGGGACACGCTGGTCTCTGCTGCGGAGGAAAAAGGGGGCAAGGGGGAGGGAGGCTGCCCGGAGAGAGCACAAATCCCACTGTGTTCCAGGAAGATGATTTCCTCGCACCAGCTCTGCGATGTTTTATTTATTGCTGCTCGGCTGATATGAAGGCCATCTCCCTTGTCCCTCGGCAGCCTCCCCAGGCTCAGCCTCCCTGCCAGCTGCCCCATTAATCATGCGGGGCCTTTAGAGAGTGCACACAGAGCAGGAGTCCTGCCTGCCAGTGGCCTTTAGCTGTCTCCAGTTCAATGAAATTACCTTGTGTGAAGACTTGTTTTATGAGAGATTGGTTTATTTGTAACTAAACTACTTCCTCAGTTATTTGATAAGCTCAAATATTTGCTACTGATAGTTGGAGAGTGTCACATTTATTATCCTCTTTCAGGCATTGCTTAACTCCTTTGTATTAGGCTTCTTTAACCCCTTTAATGAACAGCAGAAAAAAGGCTGGAAAAGTCTTATTCCTGTTTCTCATGCTTTGAAAAGAATTGGGGTTTGTCCTGTAAAGGATGTTACTTGATTAAATTAAATTACTTTACAGTAATTCTTTATATGTTTAACACAACATTCACCAGGGCTGACTCACACTGTTTGTCAGAAATCAAAAATAAAAGGAAAAGTGAATAATGCCTTTTTCTTCCTTTGTATACTGTAATACTTCAAGGTTAAAACAAATAGCTGCATGTGAACATGAAGCACCATGGTCTCAAGGATGGGGCACATATATCATTACCAAGTCCTATTTGCCATCCTGCTCATGGTAGCTACATCACCTGTGACCCATTCCTGCCTCAATTTGTGGTTTATTAATGATGTCTGAAAACCAGACTGGCTTAGCTTTTTAAAGACATTTGATGTCTTTAGAAAAATAAAAATCCCTACATTTTCAAGATGTAAATAATACTTTTATAGTAACCTACTTCCATATACTCTCAAATTTCCCCCAGGTTTTGTTTTGTTTTGTATTGTTTTGTGTTGGTTGTTTTTGTTTGGTTTTTTTTTCCATGGAAGTCAAGGGGTTATTATTAACTATTTGCTTCTGAGAGTAAATCAGTAGTAAATCTCAGTCCAAATGCAAAAAGGTGCTTGCATATGTTAGGAAGAACAAAAGCGCTTAATTGTGTCGGAGCGATCCTTAGGAACCACATCTAGCTGCTCTGGCCCTGCAGTACTTCTTACAAAACTTTTTTGGGCATTTGATGTTCCAGTAGCGTATATGCTGTAAGCAATGCTGCCTTGCCTAACCTGAGCATTTCATCTCCTATCTGCCAACACCACAGGTTTCTACATCAGTATCACCCAGAAGGCATGCTTAAATGAGGACAGGACAGGGAAATGAAGAAACAGCCAGTCTTTGTCTAATGAAGAGGAATAGGAGCTTGGGGTCTGGGGTTGTGAGATGGAAAGGGTCTCCAATCCCATTTGGTTTCATAGCATCCCAGCTTCAAAACCTTAAGATACCTGAGGCCAGAGGGAAAATCTATCAAAGAAAGCCTGTGCCTGCTGCACTGGGCAATGCGGTCATTTTTCTCTAATGAAAATTAGAGAATGATCATTATTCATTATTAGAGAATGATAATTTTTCTCTAATGGGGATGGTGTCGTTCCAGGACTGCTTATGCATTTTGCACAGAGAGTCTTCAAGGCATTTTGTGTTGGAGCCAGCAGGCGCTGGGGAAGGGCTTTGGGCTGGGAAAACAGCATTGTGTCCAGAGTTTTCAGCGTGTTAGAATGCAGGAACAGCTTGCTCTATTTGTGCTTGTCAAGGGCTGCTGTGAGCCAGTCCAGTATGCTGCTTACAATACAGTATACTAAATCACATCTGACATTAATGGGACCGCTCTTATTAAAAAAAAAAGAAAAATAAGGCAGAAAGGGCTGATCTACTGAGAACAGGATGAGACTGGTTGGAAATCTCCCTCATGTGGAGGAAATAGGAGTTTTATGAAAAATGTAGCTAAATCAGCATTGGATAAAAATAGATCATTTTTCTGTCACAGGTATTGTTTAGCTGAATATGACTATCTTCTACCTGAATTTAATTTTCTGAAATTGATCTGGAGAACACACACGAGTGAGTTTATAAAAAATTTGTAGACATGAATACCGAATGGAGCTTTTTGATATCGCTGAAACATTATAGGCCATCAAAGTTCGGAGGAATTAGTTTTGGTTTTCTCTGGATTAAAAATGACTGAGAGAAAATAAGTGTTCAGTGTGTTAGGAAGGAAGTAATGGTTCATTCTTTCTCTGACAGGTGTACAGGTATATGCAGTCACTCACATGCTTACAAACAGGTACAGCAAGCTAGTGCACATAGCTAGGTGTCTGGTGTAAAGGGAAATATTAAGCCTGTCTGAAACGATAAAGATACTAATGCTGATTTAGGACTATGGCCTTCCAGAGCCTCCCCAGGAGAGATCAGGCCTTTTGCAGGTGGCTGAGTTGATTTCTAAGAGTCTGCTGGCGAGAGTCCAAATTGGCTCTTTTAGCCGAGGTCTGCCCTGGAAGACAGGGCCTGAGAATGGAGCCTGGGGAGACTGAGGGTTCATTAAGTGTGTGTTTGTTTTGGATTTTGACATGAAGATGCTGCTATACCAGATGCAGCTGAACTCTTAAGGTTTTGGACTTCTTCAGAAATGTAGGAGGAGCAAAGTTTCGGCTGTGATTTCTGTACCAAAACCAGAGCTCACAAAGATCGTTCTCCTCCGACATATAAGTTTAAAAGAAAATGCATTGTAAAATCACAGACAACTGGATTTTTACAAGAATGTATTCTTTCGCTAATTGCAATTTTAAAAGTGGATGTGTATTTTAGATTTTACCATGTGTCACTGTTAAGCCCAGATAATTGGCGAATTTCTTTTTAGTATGTTTCAAGACACAAACATGTAATACTTATTATAGGGTGAATAAACTAGCATCTTATCAGCAATTACAAACTACGATAATTTCCAAAACCTACATATAGAGGTGCATATATAGTGTATGAAGGCATACGTATGTATACAGATCTATAGTGTGTATATAGCCTTTTGGTTTTTGCTATTGATCAGAGAAATGTTCCTCTCATAAAACACCGAGATTCCTCAGGCAGCACCTGCTTTCTGTACAGATGCTTAATTCAGCCAGAACAGCGGCTTGGGAGGAGTCTATGAATTTGGTTTCCTAAAATAATTAAGTTCTCTCAAAGAAATTAGTCTTTCTTAGACTGCAGCAAAAACCTCCATTATGTACCTCACGTTTCTATAAGTGTGAACTCTATTGCTGCAATAATTAGAGTAATTCTCTACATGCTTCTTCCAGACATCTTATATATTTGTCATTTATTGACCTGGAACTGACTTATACCATCAAAATATTGTATGTACTTTGTTGGGCAGGAAAAATCCATGTCCAGGCTAAATCTACACCCATACGGCTAAATTCATTCACCAAATGAATGAATGATTGTACAAAAAATAGGGTGGATAAGTCCTACTTTCTTATCGGGTACAGCCCTAAGTGGGTGCTGTTTGTGCTCATCCCCCTGTCTTCTTTGAATTTTTTCTCCCAACCCATAACTACCGCTGAAAAGTTATTCTTTACTTTACTCCTCTGATAATTAGAAATCTTCTCTTTATTTTGCTTTTCCAGAAATAGTTTATACTACTTTTTGCTTATGCCATTATTACCTGTTAGTTAAACAAACAAACAAAAAAAGGCACTCTTCCACCTATGGTGTTTATCTGCTTGCCTGTTTCTAAATAATGTCTGGATCTGCACGGTCTTAGCCTTTGTTTTGGTAATCTGAACAGAGCAAGTTCTTCTAGCTGCATCTGGTTCTCAGGGAAAAATGTATACGACTGACACTCTCTGTTCAGTAGATCTGCATCCTTGCAGGCATAAATACCTGGTTTTACTTTTTCCTCTTCACTGACTGTCTTGTAACTATTATTTTACAATTAAAAAAATATGATAGGCAGTGGTGGAGACTAGCAGCCTACAGCTAAGAAGACACGGCTTAACTCATGTTTAGAAGCTGTGCAAAAGCAAGTACTTTCTTGCAGGAGACAACTGCTTGGACTCAGCAAGACTCAGGTGCCTTCAGCTCCTCTTGTTGTACAACTGCAGCTTTGAGTTATGAACGACACCAACATTTTAAGCTGTTTTTCCTAGCACTCAGGTCTTTATCACAAGTTATATCTTTTCCATGGAAGACAATGTCTGACAGGACTTTATTCCTCAGAGTTGTAGTATATGTTCTGCTTCCTCTCACCTTGATGGGCTAACTGGTGAAGGGTTGTTCATTGTCACTTAGCTCTATCTAGATCTAAACCTCTTTCTGATTTTAGGATGGAGTAGCATACTTGAGCCTGCTTACACCAGCACTGTGGTGTAAATGTGTAAAAATTTTACACTGCTGTGTAAAAATATGTCCTATTTTTCATGTTTGCAAAAATTCAGTTCTACTATTCTTTCATGTTATCAAAGGAGCTATGTTTGTCAGTAAACCACACAGGAGATTAATATTGTTAGCAACTGTTAATCTAGCTACCATCTGAGGTTATGTAGGAAAAGAAAAGAGTTCAGAGTCCGCACAATGGGCATGTGTTCTGTTGACATTTATTTCAGTTAAAAATGACTTAAATAGTGTTGGGAGACATTTTCAGTGATCTGATCTGCACGTGTCTTACCAAAATAAAAGGAGTCACAATCTACAAGTCCTATGTGGCACCCAGTGTGCTGACAGCCCAAGATAAACATCACAAACCAATAGAAAGGAAAAGTATGATGAGCATATGATCTCTGTCAGGAATCATGAAAGAAAAAACAATAAAGTGTGTGTGTGGGGCGTGTGCCGGAGTTGGAGCGGGAGATGAAGAAGGTGTGATTTGACTTGAGAGCTGAAATAAGTAATATCTAAATAGATGAACTCTAACATAAAGCTAACTAACATAAAGAACTCTGACATAAACCTTCATAAACAAAACATTTTTAAAGACTACTTGAACACATTTGCCTAAGAGAAAGTAGTAAAGTGAAAGCAATAGCAAGATCCAAATTTTGGGCAAGGATGCAAGGGCAGAATACTCTAATGTCACTAGAAATCATACATGTATATTCGAGGACAATATTTTAAGGAAAATATTTCAAGGACAACAATATATTCAAGGACAATATTTTATCCAAGATTCATCCACGGTTTATTTCAGTGGTGTGTTTTGTTTTGTTTTGTTTCTTGTGCATGACCCATGGTAAAATGTGAAGAACTTAAACCCTTATACTGGGATTTATTACATGTGTCATGAGATATTAGAACATGGTTTACCATCAACTTTCCATAGTGGAAATCCATCTTGTTCCTTTTAGCACTACCTAGGGAGGACCTGCTTTCGCATCTTAATATAGGATTTATTTCAGTGAACATCTTTGTAGAATGTCAGTAGAGTAATGAAATTGATTCAATCTTCATTATTTTAAAATTGTGTGTGGATATGCAGCTTCTCAACCAATATCTTGGTGCTGCAAATTGCACATGAATTAATCTGCCAGCAATTTAAAGGAAAAAAAAGCAGCAGTTCTGTTAGGGCTGGCTTCATCTTCCATTGGAGTCAATGGGAATTTTGTCATTGACTTAAGTGGGAGTAGGATCAGGCCCTTAATACTGTGTATTTACTTTATTTAGTCCAAAAGACACACAGACACAGAGAAGAGACTGTTCAATGGTTGTAGTCTTATTCAGTAAGCTTGCTGCTTGCTGGCCATATGGCACTTCTAACGGAGCAAAATATTACAGCGTTAGGGATTGCTTTTGGCAGTATGCACACTATAGCATGAGTCAAAACAGTTACGGTTATGTTTTCAAAGATGTAATGAAATTTTAGCTGCTAGACTGAGAATCCAGTTGGAAATGTTAGCCTGAAAGCCTGCATGAGCCTTGTTGGGAAGTGGCTGATTCTTCATTACGATTATTTTCTGTTCTTTATGAATTAGACCTGTCCAGGTGACAGACAAGAAGGTACGCCTTGAGATCTGGATTCACTTGCAGATCTCTGCCCTGGACATCCTATGTGACCTTGAACCAATCATTTAATCTCTCTGTATTGCTGTGCTTTGTTTGTAAAATGAGGATAGCAATTCTTCCTTTCTTCTGTCCCCAGCCCTGCCTGCTTAGCCTGTAAGCCCCTCGGGGAAGACTGTCAGTTATTGCGAGTGCCCTTCCTCCCAGATCTGGGCCTTGGCTTTGGCTATGACCAGAATGTTTAAAATAACAAAATAATGCTTAATGATCCTTTCAAGAAAATACCTTTTAACATGCATATATTGAGCTTTAATGCACTTTAATTTAAACAGATAATTTTTCCTTTGTGTGAGTTTGTTGATGTTTGTTTAACTGACTCACATATCTATCACAAGAGTCTGCAGGGCTACAAGTCTCCAGCTTGTCTTTCACAGCTTGTGTTTTCTGCTCTAGCCTCTTCTCTACCCGGGTAGGGTTGCTGTCAACTTGGATTACCCATTACCCATAGTGTTGTGGTTTTACCCCAGTCAGCAACTAAGTGCCACACAGCTACTTGCTAACACTCTGCCCCTAGCGGGATAAGGAGAATTGGGAAGAAAAGGTTAAAAAAAAAGGTGCATTGGGATAAAAACAGTTTCATAATTGAAAAAAAGTAAAATGTAATAATGATGATGATAACAACAACAACAATAAAAAAAAATAATAATAATAATGAAAGAGGGAGGAATACAATGAAAACAACAACAAAAAAGTGATGTATAAGACAATTGTTGACCACCATTGACTGATACCCAGCCCATCCCTGAGCTGCGATTGGCCCTTTCCAGCTAATTCTTCCCAGTTTATATACTGACCATGACATTCTATGGTATGGAATACCCCTTTGGCTAGTTCGAGTCAACTGTCCTGGCTGTGTTCCCTCCTGGCTTCTTGTGTCCTCCTCCCTGGCAGAGCATGAGAGACTGAAAAGTCTTTGATTTAGAATAAGTACTACTTAACAACATCTAAAATATTGGTGTGTTATCAACATTATTCTCAGATTAAATCCAAAACACAGCACTGCACCAGCTACAAGGAAGAAAATTAACTCCATCTCAGCCAAAACCAGGACACCTCAGGTAACAATTGCTTTGCATATATAAATAGTGTATGCAATAGTTCTAATATGTCTAGAATATTTGAGACCTGCTGCACATGTGTGAACTGAATTATATATGTCCAGGGAGACCGGTTAGTGCTGGACAGCAGGATCTGACACTGCACAGGCCTGGTACTCAGGCATTGTTAATTTGTGGAGAAGTGTGAATCCAGTGTGTCCAGGATGCATTGAATTCCCTGTGTCTGTGTAACTAACTCAGCTGTGTTTGAGCAGTAAGCCAGAGGCTGGTAACTGGTAAGTTTATAGAAGTGTTTGACAGCTCTAAATCTGATCTCTGATGTACCTTCACACTTCACTTCATACATGTATATGAAACACCTTAGTAAAATCAGTGAGCCATATTCATGCATAAAGATTCACTTGTAGCTTGGGGTCAATAGGAGCTTGTGGGTGTGTTAGATTTGCTCTGAAAATGTTTCTTGGATAAATTCTCTATGGGCTTTCAGGAAGGAGGAGATGTCTTTTTCTCTGGATCCTAGCCCAGTGTCCTGACAAGATGGGTGGCGAGTTACTTTGCCATGCCAGGAATGGTACTGAGTTTATGATAAAGCATAGCTCTGCATGCTGAAGGAAGGAGTATGCAAAATTAAAGTGCTCTTATTGAATGACAGTGTTTCCATGACTTGGGCAATTTGGTTTCACTTTAACCTTTTGGGAACTCTATTTTTTTTAGATATGGCCTTAAATGATTTCCTCAAACATAGGTATAGGGAAAAGAACCGGATCTAGTGTCGCTGAAGTAAAAACCCAATTCCTACTAGAGCCTTTTGCGAATACTGAGGTCATACTTGGGAATGCTTTGGTTCATAGAAGAATGTGACAGTCGTTTTTATTACCCCCTCCATATCTCATGCTCTTACATCTGCTAGCAGAACTGGAAGGTCCCATTGTTTATTCCCAGGTCACTCAACTTTTGAATATAGAAGATGAGAATAATTTTTTTTATTTTTTTTTTTTTTTTTTTTTTTTTTTTTGGTCCATCTGCCTATGAATGAGGCATCACAGCCCATAGGTCAGATGCCAGCTGGGGATAAATGGAGAGAGCTCATACAGGTTCCAATTCAACTCAGGAGATTGGTACCAGAAAGAGAGGCAGCACAGGCTGCGGCACAATGATTTCATTGACGTCTTTGAGCACTGTTCCTTCCACGGATTACTGACTTGATCTGGTGCAAAAGCCAATTTGCTTAATGTATTTTATAGGAAGAACAGAACCAGCCTTTCTTGAGGGAGAAAAAAAAAAAAAATCAATTCTTCCTACCTTTGATGGTTTTCTTGTAGGGACAAGATGAACACCATTAACTTCTTACATGTCACAGGTAACATTAAATAGAATGGAACCTGTGCTCAGAGATCTTTCTACTTACTGTAAATTGTTTCACAGGGCTGACAGTGGCTTTGTTAGCACAAAGACTGCTTGTGTTCTGTGGTGTTACTGTGTGGTGAGGCCATAGGTATAGATACATGCAGCAGAGCTCTGTAATGTATATATCGGATGCCTTATCAACATTTCCAGAGTCCCCAGAACCATGCAAAAGATAGGAATAAAAAAGTAATGATTGTGGTGTGGTTTTTTGGCTGGGAAAGTAGTGGTTCTTCAATCCAAATAACATGCCATCAAATCTTCATATGTCTCTGTCTCTTTGTGGAGGCCTGACACTGTAAATATCACAGACCCAAAATGGATGGATGTCTGGATTAGGTGATTTTCACTTGCATTGCTCATTCAAAAGAATTTGTTTACTTATTCATTTTGTACGTAGAAGCATTTTAGATTCTTAGTATGTTTAGAAAAAAGATGCACTGAACATCTCTTAGCATTAGATTGTTCCTTAGGGCAAGAAGTTGTTATTGTCACTTAGCATATCACGTAGCAGAAGCTTAGAACTTCATTCTTCTCACTCTAGAGTTACAGTTTGCATTGCCTTTTCTAACAAAACAGGCTTAGTGACCTTTAGCCTCAGTTTTTGAAGCTGCCAGTGTGGTCAGAAAACAAGATTTGTACTTCAAATTGTGATAACTGCTGACCTCATAGATTCACTTTCAAAATCTATGCCAGAAGTATTCTTCTGTCCATAAGTGCTAGAAGTCAAGCTACCATGCACGCTGTAAAGTTTCCCATACTGAGACCTGCTGTGTGACTGTGTGATCACTAGTACAAAAATTCACCAAAGTCACCTAATATTCCATTTAGTCTGTAATCACTACCAACATTTGGCAGGAGTCTTGTGAGCAGCCTTCATTTATCATAGTCAAACTCACTAACAGTGCAGTCATTGTGCATCACCAAAATTTTACAAGTAATACAGCTCCCACTCTTTTGATGTCTTTTCTAGAGTGGAAAGAATGTTGCTGTAAAGTACTTTACACTGAGCCCATTTTCCCTGTCCTTATTTTATTCTTCAGTATTCAAAGATGTGTCTGTATTCTTAAATAATTCTTTTCACTCTACAGTGTTTGCACCTTTCAGGCATTTGTATACTTATGTCTTCATGTTTAAGAGTCCTGGCCCTACAGGCAAGATTTTCTGGTTTTGCTACAGAAATTCAGTGAAGCAAAACCTGGCAGCTTTGCACAGATCCATACACGTACAGTACTGTAGGTCTTCTGTAGTGTAACCGTAGGTTATACTTTGTACAATATCATAGCTCTTACAGTAACTTTCATTGCTTTTGGCATATTCGTGTTCAATATTCTTCACAAACTATTTATCTAACCTACCAAGGAATATTTTTCGTGACAAACTACATTTTAGGCTGTATTTATTCCTATAAACATGTCAAACACACTGATTGCTTCTTTTTTAAATACTGACCATCTATAAAATCATAAAATTAATTATAGTTATCAGTTTTCCTGTATTGTTTTTATTCTCTTTTAGAGAATTTAAGCACTCATTTGCAAAACCCCTGTGCTTCTGGAAGGAACCTCCGAGAAAGTGTTGCAGAGCTTTAGAGCCCTATAGTCCATCCATCTCAGTATGCATATATTTCAATATATATTTCCATTTTTCATGACACACTGGGTGCCTGCCATCTCTAGACAAGATGGAACTCTTAAATGTTCACCAATGTCATGGTGTTAGTGTGGGCATGTTTCAGTTGTGATATGGTAATTACCTAAGTGGAAAAAAAGGTCTACAGGTAATTCTGACACTGTGTGCAAGAAATGCTTTACTCAGTCACCATGTGGAACTCTCTTTCTTTATTTTCCATTCAGATAGGCCTGTTCTTCTCTATGAGAAAAACCAAACCAAAACAAAAAACAAACCCTACTCACAAAAGTACACACACAAAGGTGTATCACTGGGACAAGCCCTTCTATGATGCCACGTATGTCTTTGTCACAGAAGCTACACCCCTTGGAGCACTTCCTGGAGTGCAGAGCATGGCTACGAGTTGTACTGTTTTCTGGGAACCCACAAGCTCCTCTTCAACTTTCTGAGATTGCAGCGAGATTCCCAAACCATGAGATAATCCAGTAGACATGGTGCACCCGGTCTTGCAAGCTCATGTGTTGCACCAGATGAATGCAGAGACATTGATTTCATCACTATGCCAATTTGTATACAAGTTACTTCGAGATCACTGAACTACATCTCCACTATTTCTAGGTCTGGAATGAACTCAAGTGAATGCAGAGCTCCATCTCTGTGGGTTTGGTGGAGCCAGGTCCTGTAGAACATCTCCTTTGTCTTTCTCAGGAATTTCCTCAGGAAGGGGAAGGGGAAAGGCTTATATTCATATTTAACTGTCTTTCAGGTAGTGGTCAAAGCTCCAGAGACACACAGAAAGTTTTACAGGAGGAATGCAGCATTTATGGTAGTCACCAGTGTATGTTCACAAAAATACAAGCACAATAGCTATCCTTTCATTCTACCAGTGCCCATTACTCTGTGATACTTCGCCCAGCTTTGGTTTAATAGCATGTATGTGGATGATTATTGTTGTTCAGTAAAGGGCTACAGACACTTGGACAAAGATATGAATTTGATTTTAAATTGGATATAAATGCCCAACTGCATAAGGAACTGTGAGAGGCAAGGTTCATTGTCCCTCTTCAGACACCTAGTCCCACATTCATCCAATCTATATACATGTAGGCACCAAGCTTAAGAGTGCAGTTTCTTCCTGCTTAAGTAGAAATCAAATCCTCAAGATAGTAATTTAAGTTTTATACTAGTTGAATTACATTTGAAGAAATAATTTCCATTAACTATGTATGTTACTCAGGACAAGTGTGATCCTAACTTAGGTACTTGAATTATGTTGTTAAAGTTGGGTAGGATGAATCTGTAGCATAATAATCAATAAAGATATTTCAAGATTTTGCAGAGTAACTAAAGTATGCTACCAATCAAAGTGGTGGTCCATTAATGTTTTATTTAAAAACAGAAAGGAAGATGAGAATATATAGAATGTGGGGATTTTTTGGATCACTTTTTAAAAATATCCAAATCACATCAAGCTTACTGTTTCCTTAAACCACATCATTTGTAGATGTTGTGATCAATGTGCTCAAGTGATTTTATTTTTTACAGAATTTTCAAGCTAACCTTCATTATGAAAAATTCTTCTTATTTCTCAGTATAACAAACAAATATTTATCCTGGCATGTGACTCACCTCAGCTGTAACTCAGATGGTACACAGCTTATTCTAGGTGTTTCTCTGAAGCCTACAAACTTGAATATCAAATGTCTCAGAAGAGAATTATCATAACTTTCTTTAAAAAAAAACCTAAGACAGGAGGTAAATAAGCTCACTTGCCATGTGTCCATTAAAAAAGAAGACTATGGTTAAAAAAAAGTTTGAAGATTCTGATCTTAAAAAATGCTCTAAAGAAAAATCTGCACACGTAATTAGTTCAGCAAATGTTGAAATGCTGTCTTTTAAAAGTAAGCTATATTTACTTTTAATGCAAAAACTCCAGGGTTAACACTTCTGGCCTACTAAGCCAATTTGCACCCTTTGCAATCTAATGCTTCATCAGGTTTGTATTCAATGTAAGTGTAGCATTTGATTCCTTAGGAATTGTCAGAATTAATTAAATTAATCTGTCTAGTCCAGTATCTTGTCTTAAACTGCATTATTATCATCCACAAATGAATGTGCAAGAGACACCCCCTCAGATAGTTATGGAATAACTTGCCTGTAGAGACAAGACATTCTGAAACCTTCAGTGTAGCAGGGATGCCTTATGTTTTCAATAGGACAGTTTATTTCTCATTTAAAATGGATAATATCATATGATTTTCTGCCCAGTCCTTTCATTAGCAATGCTGAGCTCTTGCTTTCCACAATGGGCCCATAAAGTTCACAGCCTTATTATCATTTGAAAATTAATTTCCTTTTCTTAATTTTTTTTTCATGTAATAACCACTTGCCTTTGTGTTAATAAAAAGACTGAAAAGAAGTGGTCGATATAATTTAACTCTAAAATTTACTTATATATCTTTATCATATCACTTTTTATCATATCTGCATTCCCATTCTGAAGTTCATTATTCCAGTCTTTCAATAGAATATAGTTTTGCTGTCTATGATCCTGATGATACATTTTGGCTTTTCTGGATTATGAAAACATTGTCTTCATTTTAAATTACTGGTTTTTACTCATGAATGTCTGAATTAGATTAAAATATTACTTCATTCTATTTAAGTTTTTGAAAACAAGGATTAAAGAAAATTTTATCTGCTACTTTGAATAACAGGGATTATCTAGGCATAGTAGCATAAACTTAGTAACTGTCACATTTACTGACACTTTCTATAGGTTTTTTAGGTGACCAATGTCAAAGAAGAATTACTCATGCAATGCTGTCTCATACAGCTGGAGGTTGAAATTAGTTCTGTGCTGTTTCTCCTGAAGCTCATAAGGTTTTTGAGGTGCATCAGATTAGCTTTTATTTTTTAGTACATAATCATATCTAAATCAAGTTTTAAAATAAATCAAATATTTAATTTTACCAAGTTTATAAATCAATCTCTCAGCTCAATTATTCACTGGTGTAGTCCAAGGGACTGGAAAGGAATTCCAAAGCTTTGTTCGTGTGTGAAGCTGGTTCCTGCTGCAGGTGGTGTGTACACACCCACGTGTGCGTGCTTGGATGCATTTTGAGGCACAGGAGTAATATTGTGTGATGCAGAAACAACGCTGCTGTGAAACACCTTAGTTCAACCACAACACACTGACCCTCTGTATCCACCTTTGGGGTACTCGTTATTCTGCATGATGAATATTTACACCAAGAACGCAAATATTTTTGTTTCCTCCACAGGTATGAGAACGTGCTGTTACTGTGGTCTGAGCCTGCTTTTGGCATTTTGTCTAGCATCAAGTTTCCTTTTCCCACATCAGTGTTGCTCTCATATTCAAGTTAAATCATACTTTCCTTTTTGTAAATAACAAGAATAAAGTGATAATCAAGTGGAAAATGGGAAAAAAGCATTGTTCATGCTGTCATTTTCCGTGCTGTGGAAGCATACTTTGCTTGGGATATTTAATCACTGCGCTCTTCATCCTGGCCTCCATGGGGCTGCATGGTGCTGCAGCAGTTTAGTTAGAGAGAGGAGGACCTCAGAGGGGCTTCACAGAGGACATCCTTACCTAGTTGAGGCTACGGTTATGGCCTTCTAGGAGGCATATACATCATGAGAGAGGGAAAGACCAAGGAACCTGAATTTCTGGCTATGAATGACTTGCAGCACGTTGGAATGTTGGCAATCAGAAAGCTACTACCATTTGCATGTGTTCAGCTACAACTTCAGCCCTTAACTTCAGCTTGATATACAAATGTGGGGTTTTCCTCCTTTAGTATGGGAAAATGTCAACTGCGGGTCAGCGTTCTGCAAATGCACCCTACCTTTTACTTTTCAGGATTTTTTTCAGTAAGAGATGCACCTGGGGCCACAGCTCTGCAAGAAGGTACAGACCTTTGTTACTGAGAGCTTTATGTGTAGAGGAGGGAAGTGTGGAAAGACTTAAGAGAACTTCCATCACTATGGTATGGTCAGGTTGTCCATAAACTGCGGGGGTGCTCTGTAGTTAGGCTGGAAAGAGTTCAAATTGCTTCATCCAGACTCCCTTTTATATCTATTTTCTTTGCCTCCACCCACCTTTTTCTGGGGTTTGTTTTTCTTGTTTTTTATAGCTAAGTTTCCAACTCTGTGTTGGATTTCAGCAAAAGCATGTTTTTATAGGCTGGGAAGAACTTTTCTCACATTACAGACTGGCACCTAGTGGGTGCATGTTAGTTGCCATTTGGGGAGCACACAGGAAGCCAGGCTAGAGAAGGGATGTTACTTTATCAGAAATTCTTTATTGCAATCATATAGTTGATATTCCTAAGAAGCTAATTGATGTAGTTATAATTAATGATGCTTCCCTTTCCTCATAAAGGTTTTGCCTCCCTTAATGTATGACTGTGTTTTTCATTTTCTTTTTTTTTTAATTGCTTTGTGACAGTTCCTGGCTATCAACTTTTATTTCATTTTAGTATTTCAAAGTTACGGTTGTCCATTTCTTTCATCGCCTTATGGCTTTTGTTGCTGAAGCCAGTATTATACTGTTCCAGAAACCTCCTGTTATAGTTTATATCACCTTTTATAAAGATGCATTTAAAATCTTGGCTTTCTGATGGCCTTTTGGAGGGTCTTTTCTAAGGCTTCTCTTATTTCTACCAAAAATGAGTCTATCACCTTGGCGTGCTGGGTTCCTCTTAGCTTTCAATGAGCCCAAGCTTTTATCCTATTGCTAAAACCCCAAAGGGAAGTGCAAGTGGACTGCTTTGTATTTGGTCACCATCCTTTGACCCTTTTGGTTTAAGCAACCCTACGAGTTAAAATTTCCCAATGGCACAGCTCCTGAGGTACACTAAAAAACTGTCTATGGTGTCGAAGTATTCTCCTTATACAGGAATATCAGTAAAAAGCATTCTGTCTTATGCTGTTCCTCCACTGTGGAGGGTTACCTACTCAGGAGACATTTCAAAAAGTTTAAAAAAATACTTAGAAACCTCTAGTTGATTATTGATGTTTTTGGACATGAAGACATGAAGTAAAACAACAAAACAGGATGCATGTGTTGGACACATGAGAGCCATTGGATGCACTTTCTTTTACCAAAGGTGATAGCATGAAAATTACCAAATCTTCCACTGTCTGCACAGGAGATTTTTTTTTATACTGGTGACTTGACTGGGAATTTTTTTTTAATGCTGCTACAAAAGATATGGATACAGAATTCTCCCAGTGACATCTTTTTAGTGAGGAACTATATTGTGTGAGTAATAAGCTACAACATTTACAACTCAGATTTACACAACTTGATGTACATTTGTAACTAGCAGATTCCATAAGAATTCTGCCTTTGTTTTCCATAACTCTCAGTTTTACGTCACTGAGATCATTAATTTTATAACACGCATTCCATATGTTAAAAACTTTGGCAGAAAATACACTACCTTAAATCTGATAGAAAAAATGTGATACAGTTGTCCATAGACTTTTTTTACTTTCATCTTCTATACAGAGGAGAAGTCTGATAGTATTCAAGATTGATTTTGACAGACCCTTTTTTTACTGCTATTCATACTGCAGTTCCAGGGACCTAGTACATATTTCTAGGAAGTACTCACTACCAGTTTCAAAGAAATATTTTTTTATTTTTTTTTTAACCTCAAAGGATTTGGATATTGATTCTTTGAAGGAAATAAAAAAAAAAAAGAGATTTCAGACACAATTAATGTACTGCTTCTTACAGCTGATAATTTGTATGCTTAAGCCCACCACAGCATCCTTCCTTATGCAAATGACTTTATGCTCCTAAGTAGCGCTTTGTCTAAAGATTACTTTTTGACTGTTTCCCAGGTGTACATACTGATGATGGAAACTGTTGTACTTCTTACCTCTAATAATCATGTGGAAGAGCTGGTAAAAATCTGGCTTTCTTTGTGTCTTGGATATTGCTTGTAGCTTGATCTGTATGTGCATGGATTCATACACTGCTAGTATTTATTATTGGTGTATCAAACCAAGGGAAAGGGATTCCATGGGCTTTCAAGCATTGTCCTGCCAAAGTCAGCATCTAGGGGGTTATACTAGGGAAAATACATGCTGCAATGCCCAGATAGATGAACCTGTTGTCTCCTTTTTCAGATCCTTGGGATGGGAAGTGGAGGACAAACTTCAAAAGACCTTCTGCCAGAGAAAGGCCTACTGAACGTTGCCCAGAGATAATGTCTGGTCTGGTCTGTTCTGAGTGCTGAAGATGTGCCTGCCTTTGCCATGGCCACTTACCTTTTTTTCTCCTTTGCCCACACGTAAAACAGAGCTCTCCACAAATATGGGATAGAGCTGTACAGAAGACTGCACACGATTTTTGTTTCTGGTCTGGGGTAAGAGGTCAGATACCTACATTTTTCCTTGACTTTTAAAACAAATCTATGTTTTGTCTGTATTTGTGTCTAGAGAGGCCAACTTTACACAACAACAGCATTCAAACAGAACAGGTATTGATAAACTGGAAAGGTTTTGCATGATATTAGGTCCATCTGTAAGTGGAGAATACATTGGTTTGTACCTTTTCTATGAATCACTTTTCTTAAGCTAAAAAAAAGGAAAAAAAATGTGCAAAGCACAGATTTGGAGGTTTCTGTGACTCAGTGTGAAAATTTTGCACAGCCTTGTGTAATAGTAGCTTTAACTTGACACAGCCCAGTTGTTCTGGTTTTTTATTTCAGGCTTCTTTATTACATGCACCTGTTTCAACTAACTCGTAGCTGTTTCTGAAACTCCTGATTGGCCTGCAGCCAGGAAGCACTGTGTGTTCCCACAGTTAATATGATCTAGGTCTTTAGAGGGTTCATGGGGATGTGTGTAATATGAAAGTCCAGACAGATAAAAGCTTTCCCCTTACTTCTGTTCAACAATAGCTTTGCCTGTTTACTTCTTCTGGTCTCACTACCAAAAAAATTTGGGAGAGGAGGTTGTCCTTTTAAAAAGTCTCCTGCATAGACTGCACTTCGAGTTCACAATGAGTTCAAGGGAGTTTTGCACTGGTTTGTATTTCATTATGACCAGTTCATGCAACTCTGGACTAATCCTGTCTGTCCAGTTCCATAGTAAAAAATGTGGGCCTCTAATGACATCAACAAATAAAAATAACCAGCTAAATTAACAGTAATTACATTATGCAGTCAAATGTAAATGTAGAGATGCATTTTCTATTTGTACTTTCATGTTGGTTCTGGGTAAGATCAGGTAAAGTAAAATTTTTAGTAAGAATATATGATATGGTCACCTTATTTCTGGGGAAATGAGGCTTTGTGTGAGAGTGCTCTGTGGCTGTAAAGTGAAGAATATGGTAACAAGCTCTGTGGAGAAGCGTTTGCCCACTGAGTTCCAAGAGACTCACTGCCCACAACTGGTTACCATATTTTTGTTTGCAATAGCCACATGTAAAAATGTACCTCCTTCTCCAGCAGCCAACCATAATTTCAACATCTCCTCAAAACCTAAAAATAGCACAAACCCGTGTTAAATTCCTTATTAAACTTTCTTTACACAATTTAGTTTTTAACAGAAAAACATTAGGAATCTGTTTCACCACTTCCCAGAACTCTTTTTTTTCTTTTTCCCAAAGGGCACAAAGGGCACAAAGGGAGTATATTTTTATGTGTCTCAGGAATATTTTTTAGAAAACTCACCCCATTAGAAAGTAGCTATGCACAGTTTACATTACTTTTAGAGGATTTGCTCTTTGATATCTATAGAGATATCAATCAAAAAGAGCAGACAGACTTTAACTGCAGGCATGAAGGGAAGCACTTAACAGGGTATTTTTCCATTCTGCAGCACTGTGGTTGCATGAAAGCAAAATGTGATACTCTGTGAGATCAGAAAATCAGAACCTGAATCAATAACACTGCAGTTGTCTTGTGGAGGGTCGGCTTAAAGAAACAGCAGCAAATCGTGATTTAATGGAGTTGAAGGAGACAAACTGCATTGTAGTTGTAAGGAGAGTTTATTTTAATATTACTAAGCATACTTTACTAATCATTCTGGAGAAAACAGATAGATTCTAATTGTAAATGGCAAAAGATTTATACACACTGTAAAACACCTAGGAAAAAAATAGATCTCTCTAGTCTATGAAGTAAATTTGCTTACTGAAGTCTACAATGAGGAATGAACACAGTCAAAAAGAAAAAAAAAAGGAAGGGAGCGGAAAAGAGTAAAAATTTCTAGAAGTAAAAATTAATTTTATTTTTGCATTGAAAGTCTTATTATCTGATTCTTCGACTAGGTCTATGCAGAAATCAGGCTAGTGGGAAAGAGCTATATTTTGAAGTGCACAGGCAATCAACCTGAGATATGTCTGCGCAGACTGCTGGAAACATTTCATTCAGCCAGGGTATAAATGGCCTTTGACAGAAGCCAGGTGCCTCCTCCAGCAGCCTGTCCTACTCCTTGCTGTAGGTTACCCTCTGCTAGCCGAGCTGGCAGAAGAGTTCCTGTTCTGGTCACAGTTTACAATGTTTTAAATTGGAAGGTGGGTTTTATATTAAGATGCTGAGAAGTGGAGTGACTGTGGTGTCCCATTTTGCCAGCACTGGCTATGGAAGACCAATAACAAACAACTTCAGGGCAGAGCACCTTTTCCATGAGTCACTGCTGTCAGAGGATTGGTAAAACCAGCCAAACCAGCCAGAGGACTACTACTGGTGGTCAGTGGTTTCTGCCCAAGATTTGCTGAGATTCTGAGACCTTAACCTACATTTGCAGACTGCAGTATGCAGAGGACAGAATTTTCTGCTCCATCCCTCTCAGCTATCTTTCTATCTGTGTGATCTTTTCTTATTTTGTTAGTTACTGCCCTATCTAGATGGACTATTCCTTCCTCCCACACTCTCCATGTCCATTTAGTTCCAGTATTGACCCACTCATCCCTCAACCAACCCTTCATTTTTCTTTCTGGTTTTGTTTGTTTGGTTGTTTTTTTTTTTCTGTTGTTGTTGTTTGGTTGGTTTGTTTTGTTTTGTTCCCAATACATTTCCATTTTTCTCCAAACAGAGCTTCTTTTGTGAACCCATCCTGATTCTCATGTGCATTTGAGGATCTCATGACACCTCTGGCTCATATTTTTCTCACTTTTCTTCTGGGTCCCCCTGTCCCATTGACCTTTGTGTGCACCTCAGTGTCATCGTCTCCCCTCTGTCTTTGTCAGACCTTTCACACAGTCAGTCCCAGAACTTCTTAAAACCATCTTCTGCATTTAAATCTCTTTTTGCAGTCTGTCATCACTCTCTTACCTGATTATTAGGTCTGAATAACCACATTTCTTTCCTCAGCTTCCAAATCTAATCTCTACTAAACCAGCCTGTTTTCACAACCAAGGATACCTCTTCCCATCTGTTTCTCCATCTTCTCTTGCAAGATCCTTTCCGCCATCTAAGTTTTGATTATTCTTCTACCCACACATTGTTTGGGCATCAGCAAAGGAGTCTTTTTGCTTTTGTCTTTAATGTCCTGGAAAAACTAAAAGTAGCTATTTCCGGGAAATCCAGAAGCCCTGAATCCTGAGAAGCCCTGAATTGAAGATTGGGTATTCTGACAGTCTACTTGGATCATTTGGGCACAGGAACAGTAAAGAAATAAGATTATTGTTTATGTACATACGCAATACACTCAATACCAGCAGCTGTGGGGGGATCAGACATAATTATTTTATCTGCTGAATTCTGGCAGTATCTATAAGGCAAATGTAAACTAACTTCTTTTAGTTTTTTAATTTGACCACATTTTGGATGGGTCCAGGTTTTAGTGATTTATTTCAGTCCACAGCTACTTCAGATTTCCCCAAAATAATTTTTTTTTCCTTGAATATATTTTTAGTAGTGGATTATATGTCAGTGTGCCCTGGCAGCATCCTGGGGCACATAAAACACAGCATAACCAGCTTTACGGTTAACAGAGGTGATTGTCCCACCGGATTCAGCACTGCTGCAGCCTCACCTTGAGTACTGTGTGCAGTTCTGCGCCCCACACTTTAAGATGGATACAAAGGTCCATGAATGCATCCAGAGGAGAGCAACAAAGCTGGTGAAAGGAATGTCCTGAGAAGAGCAGCTAAGGACTTTGGGTTTGTCTAGTTTGGATAAAAGGAGGCTGAGGGGTGACCTCATTGCTCTCTACACCTTCCTGAGGAGGGGAAGGAGGGAAGAAGGCACTGATTGCTTCTTCCTGTGTGATAGGATGTATGGTAATGATTCAAAGATGCACCAGGGGAGGTTCAGACTGGACATTAAAAAACATTTCTTTGCCGAGACCAAACAAGCTTCATAGCGAGGTGGTGGATGCCCCAAGCCTATCAGTTTTTAAGACAATGGACAATGCCCTTAATAACATGCATGTTTAGAATAAAAAAATAAATAAACAGATTAAAATAATGATGCACTTTCTGGAGAAGCAAGCCATTGTTAAGACTTTCAAGTTTCTGTGCTTCAGAAGAGTTGATAGCTTCCCAGTAGGCAGCATATAAGAACAGTATGCAATGTCTATTTTCATTCTTATAAATGTAAGTGAAAAAAAAAAAAAGGTTGATAGGATGAAATATGGAAATGAAAAGAGCTTAGGAAAAAGAATATGACATACTGCTGAATAGATTGCTAGTGTGTAAATTCACTTAATGCTAGGTGACCAAAAACTGTTGCTGTCTATTGTAAAGTGTTTCTATCGTTCCAGTTACTGCTTCAGTGTGGGGTGGTGGCATGGTTGTCTGGGGTAGTGTTTTTGGTTGGGGGGTTTTGTATATGGGTGGTTTAGGTTTTTTTATCTAGTAGTAGTTTAAGGTAAAATAAAACATAAATATTTTTATTAAGAGGAACTAGGTAACACAGGACTTCCCTTCCATTTGTTTCCCCCAAAAAGGGTGTTCCAGATTCAAGCTCTTTCTTACCTATTTCCTTTCTAGCCTCTTGACTTGTACATTCCTGGGAGTACAGACCAAAAAGGAAGGATGCTCTCATGTAAAATTCTCAGGGATCCCGAGGCACAGCTCTGTTCAAACACCCCTGGCTGCAGATGTTTTCTCTTGGACAGTTATTCAAAACACTGGATATTATATATGTACTTGTTCCTTCATCAATGTTTAAGACCTTTTCTGTATTGTGGCTGGAAAAAGTTGCCCAAATGTAGCTTCAGAATACACTACTGCCTTCCAGGGTGATAGGAAGGTCTTGAGGCACACTCTTGGTTTTGACTCTTGCTCAGTCAGCTCAATTAGCTCTTGTGAATACCTCATCTATGGTCACTAGCCTGGAGATGCTAGGGTGCCTAATTCACTGCTACAATTTCCATTCTGGTTACTGGGTGATTCAGTTTTGGGCTCACAGTATTCAAGATCCCTTACTGGATTGCAGCTACACTTTAAGGAAGTGAACAAGATAAAAAAATAAACACAGCTTCTACAGATTCTTAGTCTATAGATAATGTATTACACCTTATCCTTATACAGTTCAGCTTTCCCTTGCGTTTGTAACAGCTCACAAATAATGTGCAATTAAGCCTTCCTCTTGCCTACTTCTAAACAATAAATTTGCATAAGCTTTTGGGTTTTTTTCAACTAGAAAAATACCATAGGTGAGTTTTGTTAAAAACTGCAAGGTGCACTGACCCTTCTGTTTGTGCAAACTTAGAATGTTATGTAGTAGAGAAAATCAGAAACAATACACCTCCTTCCATCTCCAGCCCTCTGACATGCTCAGACATCTCACTGACATGAAGTATATATAATTAATCAACAACCACTCTCTGAGTACATACATCAGCATGTTTGCCGATGGAAGTCTGCAACCTACTACTAAGCAATTTTTCATGGCAAGGTCAGGGATCAAATAACAGGCAGCTTAAATGATCCAGCAGGCAGATTAGATAAAAAGTGGAAGACTTGCCCCAAAAGGACTTGTTACCTTTCCTCCCTGCATCTCTAGCTTCATCTATAGAACAGCTTCTTCTTTTGTGAAGAAAGGCTAAGAAAGACAGTATGATGAAATCTTTGGTGAGCTAATCATCTTTAGGGCAAGAGCCCTATCTGAAAAAAATATCCTATTTTATTTAAAAGCAATACACTGGCTTTTAATATATCTAATGTTTCTGTGATGTTTTTGTTTCCTTTTAAACAGATGTAATCTCTTTGCTAACAAAACATAGCCTTAGAAAATGAAAGTTCTGTATCTAAACGATAACCATATTAGGAAGGATATTCATTGAGATTTAAAGTGCCTTCAATCTAACATCATGTCTTCAACAGTGGCTGGTAGATGGGACTTTTTGTTATCTTCTATGAGTTCCTTCACCAGTCAGCCCAGGTATGCTATTCTCTCAGGTCAAAGTTGGTAGGAGGATGTGCTCGATTCATCACAGCCCCTGGAGAACCCACACAGAACAGGGGAAAAATTTGAGAGGGAACGAGCAAATGAGAGAAGCTGCTACATATTGACCATACCCACCTGCATCCTGAGCCCTGTGACACTCAGGGTCCTTAGAGGAGTCTTGAGTGAAATGACAAAGTGAACTTTGCTGAGTCTGGGAAAGGGGAGAAGGAGAAGTGTTGTTTTAATCGTAGAATCATAAAAACATTTAGGTTGGAAAAGTCCTTTAAGATCAAATTCAACCATTAACCTAGCACTGCCAAGTCCACCATTAAATCTTGTCCCTAAATGCCACATCTAAGTGTTTTTAAGTACCAACAGGGATGGAGACACAACCACTTTCCTGGGCAGCCTGTTCCAATGCTTGACAAACCTTTTCCAGTCTAAGCTTCCCCTGGCACAACTTGAGTCCATTTCTTCTTATCCTATCATTTCTTACCTGGGAGGAGAGACCAACAACCAACTCACTACAACTTCCTTTTTCTTTATGTCTCACTGTATAAATCCATTTTTGTTGGACCTTGCCACTACATGGCTGAGCCTGTGGACAGCTGAGATGATAGCCCTCTCAGTAAAGGAAGAAAAAAGATAGCTCTCAGTTCCCTGGGTGGATAGTGCCCAGGATCTGCTCAGCTGGAAAAAAAAAGAGCATTGGAAAGGCAGTCTTGCCATAATGGAGTCCATGCTGGAGGACACACTGTGCAACCCTGAGCCAAAACTTTTGACAATTTCTACGAGGTCTGTATTTTCTCCACTGGACTCACATACACAGTGGGGAGCAATGAAAGTCCTATGTATGAATGGAGAATCAGTAGGAAGAGTGCCTAGTAAAGGTTGCTTAGGGGAGGAAGTATAAGGGAACAGGACAATATAAAGTAATAGTATTCCCTTTCTGAAGAAGGAAGGAAGGAAGGAAGGAAGGAAGGAAGGAAGGAAGGAAGGAAGGAAGGAAGGAAGGAAGGAAGGAAGGAAGGAAGGAAGGAAGGAAGGAAGGAAGGAAGGAAGGAAGGAAGGAAGGAAGGAAGGAAGGAAGGAAGGAAGGAAGGAAGGAAGGAAGGAAGGAAGGAAGGAAGGAAGGAAGGAAGGAAGGAAGGAAGGAAGGAAGGAAGGAAGGAAGGAAGGAAAGGAAAGGAAGAAAGAAAAAAGAAAGAGAGAGATCTGGAATTTCTTTTACTTTTCTGGCTACTATTTTTATTGTTTGTCTCAGTTCTGTTACAGAAAATAATACATAATTGATGTACGTATATTTTCTCTGTGACATTCATGATTTTAGAAGCATGTATCAGTCATCTCTGTTCTAAACTGAACAGCCTATTCAATTTAATCTCTGCTTAAATAAAAGCTATTCCATAGCTCTAATTATCCTTGTTATTCTTTTTTATTCTTTGTTTAGTTTCACTATGGCTTTTTTGAAGCAGGCAACCAGAATCAGAAAAAAAGTCCAGATAGGGCTGTGATGTTGATTTATACCATAGCATAATGATGCTTTTGGCTTGGTTTGTTTTGGGGTTTTTTTATTATTTTCCTGGGATTTTTCTAGTATTAAAGTTGCATTTCTATTGCTGCTTAGTATTTAACTATTTTTTAAAAACTATTTGTAACAACTCCAGTGTGTCCTTCCTGGGTGATAATATATAGTTGAAAGTGTATGTTTATTTAGGTTTATTTTTCTCCTTCTATGTTTCTTTCTGCTTATTCAGATTGAATTTCACCTGCTGTTTTGTTACCCAGCCACTGCATTACCATGTGATCATGCTACATTTCTACTCAGTCAGCTTTGACTGTCCTCAACAGTTTTGTGTCATTGGCAGGCTCTGTCACCAGGGCATTCTCCCACTTTTTGTGTCAGTCCTGAATATACTGAACACAACACATCACTCGGGCCAGCTAGCAGCCTTCCCTGGTTGCGAAAGCTGATCATGTATTTACACCAAGTGTCTCAAAGTTCCTGAGTGGTTAGATATCTATCTAATGGAGGTCTGACTCATGTGAAAGGTCTTTCAAATTTCCCATCTTCAGTTTCCTAAAAACTTTGGAGTCTTCTCACCTTTTGCTGGCAATGTTGACAATCTCAGGAGCATTTTCTCTGTCCTTAATCATGTGCATATTATTTTTATGATGAACACTGCCTTCACTCACAGCTCTCAAGCAGGAAACCCCAGAAGGTATTCCGGTACATAAGCAGCAGTCTCCTTGTGTAGCTTGCCAAAAGTCTAAAGAAAAGAAGAAATCTAAGAATTTTAATGCACATATATGCATGTGCGTGTTTATTTTTAGCTGGTTGGATTTTTGTCTTGAAAACATATGGCTTATCCTTCTGAGGCAATTAGTTAGATGACTGGGGTGACTGTGTCCTCACATGCCAGGATAGAGTCCACAACTCGTTCTCTTTACATGTGTACAAACAATGGACAAGCAATATACCTTAAGTTCTTCACTGGGGACAATTTTATTCTATAGTGCAGGCAATATATTAGAAACAGGAGAAAAGGGCATTTTTTGGTGGCTGGACTACATCTAAGCAAATTATAGTCACTTTTTTCAAGATACTGCCACTTTAGCATATCATTGAACTCTGAGTCTCTAATTTGCGGAAGCTGGCATAAGTAAGAATCTACCCCAGGACTTGTGACATTCACCCCTCACAGAATTAGGCTCAGAACTATTAGTGAAAGATTTATTTTTGAACATTGAAAATTAAAGGCCCTGTCTTCCCAGAAAATTATCAAAGTAAACTATATTTTTCCCAGAATATACTCATTGTAGATACAGACTTTCCTGAAAGGAAATATTCTACAATAATTATTACCAAAAGCGTAATTCTGTGCTTTCTTGGAACAAGAGAGTGCTGGAAAGAAACCAAGTTATGTATTGAGATGTTTTACATGCACAGCAAGACTGAATGTTTTGTTTATTTTAAATAAATATATTTTTATTAATGTTGGGCATTAACTTGTGACAAGGTAAGAACCTTCACTGCCTTTTATAAATTAATGAAACCTGGGGCTGCTCAGCAGTTTGTAGATTTGGATTCCAGTTATATAGGGTATTACATAGCCAGCTACTGAGCTGAAAAGACTTGTTTAACTGAAAGACTGAGCTGAAAGAAAAGACTTGTTTAGAGTATGCCAAAGAGGTAAAATGAGGAGAGGCTTTTGGGAAGAGATTACGAATGGGTATAATTAGGTGAAATATCAGGAAAACACTTTCTAATCGTGAGGATTATTAACCTACAGAACAGTGTCTCAAGGGAACCATTTCAGAGGCAAAGGAATCTACTACCTGAAATACAAGCCTTGGTCTTTGCCTTCCCTATGATTCATATTCCTTACCCTTTTCTAACGTCTTCTTTGCAAAAACTGTATTTTCTATTTAAACTATATTATATATATGTGTGTGTACATATATATAAAAAGGTGTATATATCTATTTTTTTTTGGAGGGGGGGAGGTCTCTCTCTCCTTCACTCCACCTTTACTCCTTCAGTATACATAGCAACTACATCATTTTTGCTCACTGCGCCTGGGACAAGGTCAATGCTGCTTGGACATGATCATGCAAACATTTACTCACATAACTTATCTTACTCTTAGACCTACTGCAAGTTACTCCATGTTGAAATCAGCAGTGTGTATAGAAGTAATGACTTCCACGATAGTCAGTTAAGAGCACTGGACTCCGATACTGCATTTCATATTGATAAACTAAGGAATCTGGGGACTCAGAACTGCAGTCATCCATACAGTTGCACTGCTAAAACATTTCCAGTCACGATTTTGTCCTGTGACAGCTAGCATTCTCCAACATGACTTCTTAGCCTAGTTTGAGAGTTAGCAAGCTCCCAGTAGATGAGGGACAGTTTTAGGGACAGTTTTAGAGAATAAGAGACTTTAGTAATAGTATAGCTGTGGACTATTCCATGCCAGGTGGCCTCAAAGTCAGAGAATGATTTTGGTGCTTCCAATTTATTGAGTTAGGCTCTAATTTTGAAAATATATATAACCAGTTAGATTCCATAGCTTCTTAGTATACAGAAATGTTTATTTGCTATCTGTTGTCTCAAAGATATTTTATTTTCCTGATACTACTGCAGGTAGTACGTAGAGAAAAGATTATTCCACTAAAATTCAGCCCCTTCTTTCAATACTATGTAAATTTTCGGCATAGGATCTTTTTATAATGCTGATCTGTTTTCTATAATCCATTTGACGAGTTACAAAACTAAGTTTGTGTGTAAGACCAGACCATAAGATTGTGCATTTATGCACTAAAAAACCTCAAATGAAGTACATATGACAAAACATGTAATGAATCTGAGTACATTAGTTACAAAAGAAATGCAGCAACTTTCCTTTTTCCTTTTCCTCCTACTTATGTCAATTATGTGCTTGTATTTTCAGTATAGTTTCTTTAACATTTTTAACTAGTTTTCCTTCTTCTGGTTATTTAGGGCTCAATGCCGATTCCCACCACTGGATTACTGTCAATGTATCCTAACAATTGTCAATGCATGCACAGATCGCCAAAGACACATGTTAATGTTGATTTGTCTCGGAGTGGGGATTCACAGGAAGGATTTTATTCAATTTTTTTCCACCCCTTGTATCATTCTGAGTCTTGTCACTCTCGTCCATTCTTTTACATAAGTAAAACCACTCTTCTGTGGTTTTCCTCCCCCTGCTAGGAGTTCTGTTCACTGTTCTCTCTTTGGCATCACCTGCATCCTAAAGACATAAAAGTAAAAATAATTTCTTGTATGGCAGGATTTGTATTCTTTACATTTAGCATTTTAAGTTTAAGACATCTAATATGCGGATCACCTGATAAAATGCAGTTATATACAGGACAACATAGTTGTCAAAACTCCATTTATATATTTCTTTCACATGGTTCCTTTTATTTTAGAGACGATATCTAAAGCAGGTCAGATGAATTGAGCCTAAAAAGTGTTTATTTCCCTCTTCATTACGGATGTCAGCAGCTGCACTTAAGTGACTCTTGCTTGTTATTTACAGAACTCATTCAAACATCTGTTTTATATGGTAAGACAATATCTGAGCAAAGTATTCTTGTCCAGCTTTGACACTTACCAGGATGGGATAAGTTGCCCTGTTGGGATCCTTGTTCCTCTCTGCTGACTGTTGATGAAGCCTAGACAATTAGCCAAGGTGATTAAAGTTAGTGGAGATCCTGCTTAATGTACCTGAGATTCTTGATCCTGTGTCCAGGATGTTGTGTTCACTTTTTCCATGGGAAAAGAGAACAGACTCCAGAGAGGAGCTCTAGTCCTTCAATTTTTGCACCTAACAATTGCTCTAAACACATGCACTTACACTAGCTTCAGTGGGCTAACGGCCTGTTGTGGTAATTCATCTGACCTCTTTAACTGGAGCCATGAGGTCTTCTTGAATTGATACCTGCTTCAAGCCCACTAGCTGTGCTACGAAAACCATTCAATCTTATGTATGTTGTATATTGTAAGAGTTCATGAGCTTTGTCTCAATGGCTAATTACCACATTAAACATTGGGCTTTATTTTAAGGGTATCTCTTGTAAACCTTCCACTTTCATACAGTGCTTAATTGCCAGACTGAAAATCGCTCTGCTATACTCTTGACCTTATTAAATCTTTAGCAATAACACACGTTTTCTGATTCTTCCTTCCCTAGTATTTGTTTTGTCACTGCAAGTTCCCTCCAAGGCAATAACACATTCTTCAGGTATGGATACTTGATCTAGACTCAGTGTTGCATTAATAGCTGTACCAGAGATAATATGATCCCCTTACACCTACTTCATATTTCTCTGCTCATAAATCCCAGGATCATTTTAGGTCTTTTTAGTCACAAAATAACAGCACTAGCTTAATGGGAGGTTTGGTTTTTTTTATCCTGTTATGGTCCTTTCTTAGATTACAGTGACTAAAATAGTTCCTCCTCCTTAAAGTGTGGCCTGAGTTGTTTGTCCTTACATTTAAAAATACATATTATTTCTGCTTAGCTTACCAAATGGTGCAGGTGACTCTTTCATTGATATTTACCATTCTGTTGATTCTTCTTTTTTTTTTGTCAGCTACAATCTTCATTAGCAATCAATCATTTGACTCTTTCTTACAAATTATTATCAAAATATTTTGTGCTATATTGTAGAGGGCCAGTTTCGGTGGAACCTCATTTAAAACAGTCTCACTGATGATTTTTTTATTACACTTGCATTTAATTGTGGAAGAAATTATAGGAAAATTTTCCTTTTCTCAGGGAATTTCCGATTTTTTTCAAACAGTCACTTCAGAAAATACCAGTCTGCATAAATTAAATTATACGTAATTAACATTAAGAACAAGTAACATAAGAATCTTTCTTCCTGCATTTGTTATGCCAGTTTTATCTATAATTTGGCATATAAAAGAAAAATCTGAATAACAAAGCATAAAGCATACTCATATTCATAACTTGATTAATCCAGCTCATAGCTGATGCGTGATTTAGGCTGCCTGGATCTCAAGTAACTTCTCTGCAGTATCTTCTATAATAAAACCAGACTAAAACTACGTGGCAGTTAAAGAACAGACATGCCAATATATAGCTGTTCATAAGGGGGGCAAGTGTCACGGCAACCAAGCAAACTCGTCTTGGGAAAACTGAGACAATCCAAAAATATTTTTCAACATACCCCAAGGCCCTGTCACTAACTATTTTGTTTACAAAAATACTAGCACTTTCTTAACATTGTTGCATTTTCCCACACAATTATGATGACTTTGTAGCATTCAGTTGCAAATGCATGCTTAGATATTATTATTATTTTTTTATTATTATTATGCAGGTTAATATAACTGAATTTATAGATATAAAAATGACATGCTGAGGAAAACATTCTTTTATATATATATATAAAACTGCAGTTAGCGGAAAGAGCTGCACTTCAGACTTCACAGAGCTTGCTAGCCATAAAGCTTGGCAGAATATCTATCTATCTATAGTGTTATCAATCCACTTGCTGCTGCAGATACAAACTTGTGTGAATTTTGAATTAAAAATCTGGCTCCTTCTTCATTCCTTGAATAATTTCTCTCTGTTCTCTTCCTTTCAAAATATGTAGACATAGTATATACTGCATACCAGAACTTGTACTATATGCACATTCCTCTTAAATGGATGCCACATTTCTCTAACTCTATCCAGAAGCAAATTTACCTTTTTTTTTTGTAATTTTTATTTGATGCCCGGTTTGATCTAGATATTTTGTATGAACCATTCAAAAATTAAAATTACTGATTTTACTGTTAATAACACAATTCTCCAAGAATGCAAACAAAACAACACAAAAATGGGTCCCATAAACAGAACATTAAAAAATATAACCTCTTGCTGGAAGCTCACATAAATGATTCATTTGGAACCTCCTAGGGATTTTCACAGTTTAAATACCATGGTTTTAGTTTAAACTTTAAGTAAGTAAGGAATGGCAGTGATGCCAAACTTGACTACAAAAGATCTGTTCCTCATGGAGAAATAATTATTCACATTTACTATCTCCCTTCTCAAAAGAGAAAGAAAATAAAGAAAAAAAAGTCCCACCAAAAAAAAAAAAAACAAAAAAAAAAACCCAAAAACACAAACAAAAAAACCCCAAACAAACAAACAAAAAAAAAAACCTTGTGAGAAGTCCAAGGCAGAATGCCAAAGACAGCATTCAAAATTAGAGTTAGTTAAAATGAGAGGAACTGGATTTGTACAAGTAGAGACTTAGCAGTATGACAGGTCACCCCACAGGCACATGTGCTGACTTTTTTTTTCTTTTTATTTTCCTAAATATAAAAAAGGAATAAGGAAAGAAATTATGGTTTTGTGGGTTGAGTATTGACCTGGGTTTAGTTCCTGTTCTGATTCAAGTCTTACTTCGAAGAAATCACTGTGGGTCAAACCACATTTGATGTTAATGCAGCACAGTCAATGAAGTCATGCTGCTTTAATCCTTCTGAAAATCCTGTTGGTAATATTTCTGAGCCTCAGTTCCTTACTTGTGACATTATAGCAAATACTATTTCCTTTCTCCTGCCCTTTGTCAAGCTTGCCTATTTACGCAAAAAAAAAGCCCTGCGTATATTTAATGGTCTTAACGAATGCCTGTTAACACAGAAAGCCCTGAGCACTCTCTTGTCCACACAGTAAAGCAAAGGAGGGTACTCAAGGACACAGGACAGTTTACACTCCTATTTCTAATGTTGCTGGAAAGCTGTTCTGTCTGTGCTTTCACTGTTGCTGGGAGTGCTTAGGCTAGCAAGTGTGCAGGAATACACTAGAGCTTCACTATCAGTTGAGCAGATACAGCCTAAATCCAGAAAGGTGTGGAAGCTTTGTAGGCATTTTCTTGCTTTCATGTACCCCAGGGTGCAGGTTGGGCCTCTGTCTGATCAATACAGTCATGATTTGCAATTCTGAGGGTGGTTTGGGGTACCTTGGTCCCTCCTTGGCCTCTACAGAGCCAGACTCAGATTTATAGATAACCACTGTGCAGTTCTGGATGTGTTTCTCCAGTTACATTGTGATTCAGCATCCAAGGATTTTGTCATTGCTTTTCTTCACTGAACTACAGACTGGTGACGCACAAACCAAATTATTTAGTGTGAAATTTCTACTGTTCTTAATACTTCTAGTTTCTTGATACACCAAGGGAACAGTCTCATCACTTTTTTAATCTTGTTTTCTCCTGTGGCTAGGAAGCATGGCGAAGGCAATGGAAATGAGGAGTTTCATTCAGAGAGTTTCATTAATGTATTTCACTTCCAGAACAAATATTACTCTCACTATGCAGAAATGATGAAGACTAAAGGTGTAGAAATATATACAGAGAACTCACAAAGGACCTGAGTATTCTTCCTTTGCTAAAATCCTTTGCAGTTTTTGTAAAATGCAAAAGAACAGATAGACTGCTTTCTTCAGATAGAATTGCATTGGATATCAGAAAATTATCTCTTCTGAAAGTAAAGATTAAACACTAGCAAGTCTGTTTTATTTTGGTTTTTAAATTGTTTGTTTGTTTGTATGCAATGCAATTACTTAGAAGTTCCTCGCCTAGAGAAGGAACAGTGATACTTAAACTTAGTCTTCTAACAAGTGACAAATAAACATATGGAAAGAAGCTGATCTCTGTTCTTTAGAAAAACTATAGACTGTACTGCACCACAGTAGTCAGCTGTGCCAGTAATTTTGACATTCCTTTGCAAATTAGCCAGGCTTTGTGAGTACAGGTCTACTTTACCGCACAGGGGGGCTTTCAGCTCTTGGAATCTGGCAGGGGTTCAAGATCAAAGTGTTGCTTTGAACCCACTTGTTAGCCATGCAAAATAAACACAATTCACCTTGCAATAAAAAGCACCAGTGAAGAAAAAAGGAGAAAAAAAAGAAAAAAAGAACATTTTAAAAAACCCTTCAAATGCAAATTCAGTACTTACTTACACTATTGCTTCTAAATTAGACCAAGGAGGGGAAAAAAAAAAAAAGCAAGCTGTAAAAAAATGATCCACGAGTAAAAGTCTTCTACAAACAGGGAGAAGTCACTATTTTTTTCTTCCATAGTCACAATTGCAGACAATGCTTTAAAGCACAGAGAGCATCCTGATGTTGCCATAAAAAGTTCCCTGGCTAATTATTTGCCAGCACAACTGTTCACTTCCTGTAGTGGATTTATGCTAAATCCTGTTATTAGTCTTGCTCTGCAATTGCCATTGTCTGTGACTGGAAGCAAGGCTCAAAGGCTACAGTCAGCCTTTTATTACAAAACATGTGAATGGAGATTTGACCCAATGTTTGACCACTTCCCCTTTTGGTTTTATGTAAGCTGCTGAGTCTTTCCCTATAAATCACTATGTCAAAATGAACTTTTACTCTTTTTCTTACTCTTGTAACCCTGTAGTGTTTTGGCTGTGTGTATTTTTTTTTTAATTTTTTTTTTTTTTAATAAGGCATCTTCTTTCGTCTCTATTCCTTTAGTTTTTCCTTTATTAAAAAAGAAAAAAAAAGCATTTCATAACACTTTAATTACAAACTATCATCAAGGTCTCCTACACCATGGGAAATGTAAAAAGTACTTGAAGTCTTGACAATAGCGTAATACTTGAATTCTTGTCTGTAAAAAATAATCAAACGCCCCCTCTTATGTTTTGGCTAAACCATAATTTTAAAAATGGTTTATTAACAAGCGAAACTTCAAGCTAGTTACTGTTTAAATGAAAGATTTGCCATCATATGCACACTGATGATGTGTTTCTCTGAAGTATTTTATACTTATGTATTCAGACAAAATTTGGAGTCATTTTTTATTGAACAATACAAGCTTGTTAATGTAAATAATAGAGACACAGGGGTGAAAATTATCTGTAAGACTGAAAAATTTCTGAGAGGTTTAGTCATTACAAATAGAGGACCCAGTTCTGCAGTCACTGGACAGTACAAAATTCTCATTAAAATGATAAAGCCAAACTCTCAGTAATGGCACGAGGAGATTTACTTGTGTAATTATGTCCAAGCTATCCAAGCTAGGTACCTGTTTTTGTTGGCACTCGACTCACATACCTGTTGTTCTTTTTCATTTAAATTTAAATTAAATTATTTAAATTAAATAATCCCGTGGAACTAAAACTTATTATTAAAGTATTATTTGTAATATTTTTCCTCCTCATATCAGTATAAATCAGAATACTCGTGCTTAAACTGGTATGGAGAAAATCCCTGAAATGTCTAGCTAAATTCAGTGAGACTTGATGCTGACAGCAAGAAAAGCAACAAACTTTCCAACAAATGAAAAAGAGGTGGATGTAGGGAATTCTCAGACCACTTTTCCAAAGGAGAAAAAGAAATCTTCCAGTGATATCTAAAATACTTTTGTACTGGTCTGAAAACCAGTTGCTAACAAATAATAGCGTAGTAGTTTTTAAAAATCAACTAGTTATAACTGTCCAGTGGAAAACTATTAATACGTGGCAGCTCGTATGTCAAAATGGAAAAAGTGGCAGGCTACAAGAACTTCCCTCCAACCCATTTCCTCTACCAAGTTTAGAGAGATCCACCTCTGTTATTTAGAGAAAGTAAGAATGAAGAGTAGCTAGAATAGCTTATTTCTTTCAGACCCAAAGACTGAAGTATCTTGTCTTATGATTATACTAAATGCAACATCTCTATAAAGGCTGCAGGATGGGCTCATCTATATTTATTCACCCAGGTGACCATTACACCTACCTCTAGACAGAAGACTGGTTCAGATTCACTCTACAAACTGAAAACACTGGAAGCAAAGATTTCAAACCACCAAGGTACTGGTCATGAGGAGTTTATTAAGTTTGCTGCTACTTGGATTAACAGTTAATTTGTCATGTTAATCCACTCATGCATCTTGTAGAGGCAAATCCTGACTTCCCTGACCCAAGCATAAAGAGCTGGGCTTTACTCAGCATCATGCCTCAGGCAGCAGGATAGTTTGTTGGATAGTTTGCTTGCTTTTTTTCACCTCCAGCAAAAGCCCACCTCCCAGCAAAAAGAGGAGCAGGATTTTTCTCTTTTTAGCTTATTAGTTTAAGGCATTCATGTTTTAAGATTTTTATTCTTTAAAAACAATTTTTACTTGTTTTGACTTCTATTTTCTTTCTAAAGCATATTTTATAGATAGTTTTTCAGTTATTTGTTAAGAAACAATGCCTGAAATCATGAATTATATTGTGTAAATTGCTGATCTAATTTGAGGAGAATGTGTTTAAGAAGAATGTTTTGCATATGACCTTTCTGAGAAAGTCACAATTTCTTCATGTAATCTGAAGCGCCCATCATAAGTTCTATAGACTTTGTTGACATCTCCTGCTGAGCGTAGAGCTGATCTGCTTCTGATTTCCTGGGAAAGAGCTCCACTAACAAGGCTGCCCCTATTCCTTCATGTTAGCAAATGCTTCTGCCTTCTGGCTGAAGCCTCCTCACACTGAAGACAGTGGCAGCTTGCTCTGTTGCTGTCAGTGGGATGAGGATCAGCGTGCATTTGTCTGTGGGAAGCTCACAAAGAGTCTATACCTCCTCGTTCCATAAGCAATCTGACAATTTGGTAAATCTGGTAAGTCTGACAAATTCACTTTGCTACTGTGTCCACAGAATTCAAAATTTATTTCCACATAATATTAGCTTGCATATTGCAGGTGAAAAGGGGATGTCAATCCTCTGTGGAAAGTGAGGTTTAGTTCCTAATTAGCAATATATGTCCTGTAAATGTAATCAACTTATTAAATGCAGAATGTGCTGAATTTTAGTGTGTGCAGACAGTGAGGAAAAGAAACCACTCACAAGTCAAATAATTCTACACAGTTTATTTCTTCCTGGGATTTAGAATTTTGTTTTGTAAGTTTAATGTGACTATTTAAAAATAAAATGAGTTGTGATTTAGTATGAGATTATTCTGAAAGTTCATCATGTTTTCACCAGTAACAAGACCACATATAATAAAAGCTATTAAAAATCAACATTTGCCCATAGTTATTGCACAGTAGGTGTCTCCAAATATTTTGAAAGAAGTGTTGTATAGAACCAAGTGGTAATTGTTGACAAATGTTAGGGTTTTTTTATAGGAAACTTGGAAGATGTAATTTACAATGAATGTATAGAAAATTTATTTTTACACTAACATTGATTCATTTTCCTATGAGAAGAAACATTACTTTTTAGATTACTTTTTCTTCTTTCCTACTTACTTTTAAATTTCATTGAAGAAAAAAAAAACCCTATTAATTGTAGTTCATTTGGCAGCGGTTGGTTTGGGAGGCATAGTTAAAAAAAAAAACCCAAACCCAGAAAACTGTGATGTGTCTAATTGTACTCTGGAAGTTGCAGAAGATGAAAAATATATAGATTCTTCTTTTGTTACTGGTGAGAGAGAACAGAAATAAATCTGCCAATAACTACTACACAGAAAAGGATGACTCGAACAGTTCTTATTTAGTGAAGAGTGATGTTCAGAATAAGATTTTCTCTTCTAAAGATAAAGATGTTTGTCATGTTGCTGATGCAGCCAGATGTAAAAAAGAAAGGTAAAAATTGATGGGCTGTTCCACACTCTTCTTCTACATCTTGCATGAACTACTTGTTTCCATCAGAGGAAAAGACTACCAAGTCTAAGTTACGTGTATGGGAAGTAGTCCTGTTACAATGCCAAGAATCAGACCAAAAACACTGCCTGGACAGAGTTTAGAAAAGATTTTATGCAATGCCGTGGGGAACTATTCCTCAAAATAGAGGCAGATCCTAGGGCTGTGGGGAAACTACCTGAAAAAGGGCAGTTTTCAGTCTATTTTCCATGTAATTTTATCTCCTGTATCTGTTTTCTAGACTGCATGCTACCACTCTTTACAATCAAGTCCTTGGTATAGTTTCATGTCTTCTATGATGGTGTAGGCGTACATAATCAAAGGCCAGCATCCCTTAATTCTTTCCTTTTGAGATTTCAAGTTCATATTGCGTATATTGTGTTATCCGCCAGGCAGTGAATCTTCAGATGAAATTTTGATTATTGGTGTAGACATCCTGCTGTGTAGACATTCTCATCTTGACATCTAGGTGTCTTGGACTCCCTCTTGGGTCAACAGAAAAAAAGATGCACTTCTAGGATGTGATTCATCTCATCCCAAAGCAGATATTTAAAATAAGTCAGATGAAACAAGTCTTACAACTACTTGCTTCCCTTTGCTTACTCTAAGGGGAGCCTGGGGCAGCTAATTCACATATACACATGTCAATACTTGCTTCAGTGAATGCCATTCTTGAGAAAGTGAGTTTGATATACATTTGGACCATATTTTCAAGAACATAGAGGGTTCAACAGCTTCTACTGCTTTCTGTATTCAGTCGACAACAATGGGAAGTGTTAAAAACTTCCTAGCATCATAAGATATGTTTACGATATATATTATGAGCATGCCCAAGTAAGTTTTGTTTGTATTCCAAGCTGTAAAAAGGCATGTGACAAGGTAGCACAGCACATTGCTAAACCCCAGCCTATTTTAATTCCCAAGCTGTATGATTCCTGCTAAAGCATGAAAGAAATCGGCTTTATGTACTTGAAAATAAGGGTAGGATTTGATAGTTTCTTTTCATTTCTATTTTGCAACAATGTTCTGGTTCTTAGTAGCTCAATTAGGATATTTACATTGTTTCATAATTGATTTAATGAGGAGGATTATTTAAATGCAATATGTTGAGACAAATAATTAACTACTGTGGGTTTTTTGGAACAATGATTAATGATGCTGTCCTAGATCCAACATGTTCACATCCAATGCATGTTCACAACGATGCATTCATAGGGATGTGACAGGTGATAATAAATGTGTTAACATTCAACTATTGTACTCTAGTATGATCCAAGCAGGATTTCCTCGTATTACCTAGTTTACAATAAGCTTTACTGCAAAGCTGAAATAAGAAAGACTGCTCCAGTGATTTGTCAACTGCTGTAATTCTTGCTGTCTTGAAACCCATAATTTTATAAATTCAATTTTCCACCAAAATGAGCTTTAAGCTAATGTACTTTCAGAGAACTAAAAGGAGATTTGCCCTGAAGGTCTTTAGCTGCAAGAATGGCACAATATGCATTTGTTAAGCTAACTTCAGGTGTATTTAGTACTCCTTTTCACACAACATAGATAATTACTAATACTGTACTCAGTGGAGTCTCTTCCTGTCTTCTGCCTAAAGTGAGTGTTTTCAAGCTTTGCTTGGGAGAATTTGAATTACAAGAGACCTAGTGTGTTATCTGGATTGGATCAGTGGCTCTCACTTGTCTTGTCTTGAGGGAAAACACTTAAATAGATTTGAGAATGACATGGTGAGCCAACACAAGTAAAATCGTCCAAGAAGTTATTGGTAGTCTTCTTGTTTGTTTCTTGTTTCAGATCCAGAACAAAGTTTTGAGTTAGATGCTGATCTGTATGGAAGGAGATGGGAGATGAGGATGGTTGCATCAGCTAGGGAGGACAGAGAGTACAGAGAATAAAATACAGATACAGAAGCATCTATTTAATATCCAGTTGCTATAAACATGGAGGTGACTCTGTTGTCTGGTGGGCAGTTACATTGATTAATAAAGTATGAGGTTCGTGAAACTGAAAACTGTTGATAATATTCCTTAAAATACAAAAGAGCTCAGCCCAAAAATGTTTTGGTTAATTAGTATGTAATTATTTTTCTAGGTCTGTGTAAGTTTGGTTTTCACATTAAAATTCATTTCCCCTTTCTATTTATTAACATATCTATACACTATTTAATTATATATACTCACAAAAATTTTGTGGATATTTAGGGAGCAGGCTCAGGGCCCAGCTTTTTAAAGAATGCACAATACCCATGTGACTGCAGTTGAATTGTACAATAATGCCTATATACTTTAAAGACTTGCACCGTAGCCAAAACATGTCTGCTTGCATTCCTCATTTCACTTAAGTGGCTTTTCTTATGAAAAGGTTTTGTTTGTATTCCTGCAGTTGGTGAAAAAGGAGCTACATGCGAAAATAAGATCCCCTAAAAAGCAGTGGAAAAGGTCCTGAAAAGACCACTGCCACCTGTTTTAGTTCATATATTAAACTAATGGTTACAATACTTAAAAAGCCTCTAGAATTTAGCATCACCAGTTCACAGCTCAGGATCTTGTGATTCTGAGGGGGGAAGCCTCTTTGTGCAAGAAAGAGGACTCCAGAAAAGTAACTGCAGAGAGTAACCATTTAAAGAACAAGCTTGCAAAAGTGACATTTTATGTCTTCATTCAGGAATTCTGTATAGCCAAACCAAAGCAATATCATCTGCCACAATTTACTTGGTTTATTTACTTGCTACTGTAAAATTCCTGGTGCAGTTCTTGTTGGATTTCCTCAGGAATGTAGAGTTCAAATTTACTGGAGGAGCACAAATGCAGTCTTAAGTAACTTCAGTCAGTTTGCTCAGGATTTTCTAAAGCAACTTTAGTCAGTTGATTTTTTTTCTATAACTCTAAAACCTGCTGATTTTATTTTAGCTATGTTAAATTTTTGCATTCCTCTCTGAAATCTCACATACACATCACAATCACTGTAAATGTTTTCACATAGAAATTGAAGATGTAAATGAAGTACTGGGGTTGCTGTCTGGTTTTAGTTACAATGTCTGTTTGTTGACATCTCACATGAAGGCCTGCTGTGTCTCTGGCTCTGTCTAATTCATTTCCCTTCTAATTAGGCTTTGCCCTCAATTAAGTTAATGATGCAACTTTTCCTATAGATCATTTGCCCCTTCAATCAATTAGTGCAATATGAAGGGTGCATCCCTCTTTGGCTTTGGATTTGCTTGCCTCGGGGCAGACTGTTCAGTTCACAGAAGTACTTAGGCAAAGCAAGCTGTTCGCTCTGAAATATATAACCATACTAAATTAGGGCTCACAGAATTTCTCGATTTTAAAAAAGCAAAACCAAACAGAATCAACCAAACAAAAAAACTCAATTATTTATATGACAGCATAGAAATAGCTACAGCAATTTGGAACACCAGAGAAATTACGGAAATGCAGCAGGTATTACATGGTATTTTGTTGAGTTTATGCAATCATGGCCAAAAGCAGAGCAAGACTAAGCAATGACTCCCCACAGGCTCTTTCTTATATATTCCTGCCTTTCCTATGTTCCATGACAGATTCTTGTTATCTTCCCTTTTCTGAGTCATCTTTGACCTCCTCCAAAAGTGAAACAGCCCAGTCGGCCCAACGTACTTCTGCAGAAAGCAGTCCTCAATGTCCTGCCCTCCCACCTGCTGCTCTGCTGTGAGCTGGGTTTGTGACCTCTTACACATCCCACCGGATTTCCTGAGGTCAACATCAGTTCATCCCTGGCGTGGTGTGATCCCATCTTGCTATCCTAACGCAGTTGTGGGCTCATTGCTCATGCTTGCTCTTTTTGCTTAGCCATCCAAACACCTGTGAACTCGGCCCATCTCATGCTTTTTCCCTCCAGCTTCCTATTTCTCTAAATCCTACAGAAAAAAAAAAAAAAGTCTCTGCACTGATTATTTTCCCATCATTACTCCACTATTTATTTCCTTGCTTTCCCACCTTGTTTCTCCTCTTTTCTTCTCCCTGCCTTATTTGTCTGAAACACTACTATGAAGTAATTGTACATACTATTCAATCATACTTACTATTTCTACTATATTTTGTGCCCCATATCTCATTTCTAAATTTCCTCTTTCCTCTTGAAGAAAAAAAACAAGCCCTGCATCCCCTACTTGATGTCTATATGCTATATATCAGCTCTTATTTCTTCTATATTTATTGGTGATAAAAGAAGGTGTGATTTTTACCTTCAGGTAACTAGCAAGCCAGAGATGTCTTGAGGTGAAAACAAAGTAAAGATCAAAGCCTGTTCATTTTACCACAGGGTAAACGTGCTGAGGTCGGCCCTACATCTTGGCCAGGGGCTGACCTCAGCAAGTTTACCTGGTGGTAAAATGACAGAGCTTGCTCTTCACTGCGTTTTTATGCAGGAATCTACTGTGCCTTTTAATTATTTGGGGTAAAAAAAAAATACCTCTTTTCATTAGGCAAGGGAAACCCTTCTTCTCTCTTTCACTTTTTCTTAGCCATGTCTCTTAAACTGCATATGACAACGTTCTCCTTACTCATAAAGAACTCTTTTATTTATCAATAATCCTCTTTCTAAAAATAGATAACTCCTTTTTCCTAACTAGCCTTAGCTTCTTTTCTCAGCTGCTGACCTCCAGTTTGTTTGGATTCATTGCCTGGTTTAGAAGACATAATCTTTGGATGAAGTCATCTGCCTTGGTCTGTGTTTGTTCACACCTGTGCGTGCAGTGCCCTGTATGTACAAATGGTCCTTACAACAAAGGAGAAAAGCGGTCCTTACTCAGTAGTGTCCCCTACTTTTAGCACTAGCTAAAAATAAGATGTTAACATTGTCTAATACTTGCTATAAGATATTTCTCTTTAGAGAACCCAAGAACTTGCAGTTACAGTAGGAACATGGCATATGTGCACTGAAGAAATTTCAAATACCATTAATGCAGCTTTGATGAGGCAAACCTGGCAGCAACAGGGAAGGCTCTTACCTTGGGGACGCTGGGGCCCATCTCAACCAGAACTCTATAACCCTGAGAAAAGTCTTCCTGATTTCACCCTTGTCCTAGGTGTCAAAAATACATATATTAGCACCAAGCCCAGCAGTGTAGCACACCAAAACAGGAAATAATCCTCCACCTGCCTAACAGCCCTCAGCAGGATGCCCCACCAGCTAAAACGCATCAGTACTTCCACTGGATGGGAATATTTTATACTGACAGATGGCAGAGTCATATTTTATGCTTGATTGTGTAGCCTTAACATGAAGAAAGAACCCCAGGCTGTATTTCAGAATAATAAATCAAAGAAGCATTTTTACAGTATCCACATTATCCAGATTCCCTCACACCTCAGACCTTTGATTTCCCTGGACATACACGTGTCTTGTAACATACATGTAACTTGTCTGAGACCACAGGGCAGGTTGTTATCAGCACAAGAATGAGCCCAGAACATTTTATTGCATGCCTGTATCCAATCCCCCATGCAAATCCATATGTGAATGCTTTTTCAAATACATTAACTGTTCAACATGTTAACTGACTTCAGTTTAGAAATATGATAGAACTAGGTTTTTTCCTTTTTTGTGAAAAGTAATTGAAACATTCTTTAGGCTTTCTATGCACCCTTTTGAGTAGTTTTACATAACATGATGGCTGATTTCTCTGAACTGTTTAGTTGTATTCACTTGCCGCTTTTGCAGTGAGCATTTCAGTATACTCCTAAGCATACAGTGTATGTGCAAAGTTCAGTTTGACATAGCACAACATTCTTCCAGTGGTTAGAGTGTTATCACTCTGTTTAAATCTAATTTGCACATCATGAGACAAGCAAGGGAAGACAATGTTTTACCATATTTTGGAAAGCAGACAGCCAAAGGCTTTTTCCAGATGAATAAGAAAGAGATCATTTGTTTATTTAATATTCATAGTCAAACAAGGTCGTTTTTATGAAGCAAGGGTATCTTAAAATGATACCAAACATGCAATATTTGTTCATATCACAGTTCATGCTATAGCCTTACAAAGAATGGCAAGGACATGGTCTTAACACATATACACTGGCCTTTGATAAGTAAGTCACAGATTCCTTAAGGGAAACTGAATAAAAAGCAGGACAGTGTAAAACTATGTCTTGAATCAGCAGGTCAAGGAGAACTAGAGAAAAAAACACAACTGAAAGTGAGATTGGAAGTATCACGCAAAATGCATTTGATGTACTATGTATGTCCTTTGAATCACAGCATTTTGACAAACAGATATTTACCAGTTCAGCCACCAGTTGTCTTAATGAGTTCAGTAAACAGTAAAGATAAGACAATCACAGAAATCCTTAAAACACTTAAAGCAATGGAGTCTGAATGATACAGGATAGCATTCATGTCAACCAAATAAGTTATCTTGTCTGAGTTGTCTATTTTTTTAGGCTCCCTAAAGCTATAAAGGAGAGTGACAGACATCTCCAAAGGGTAGAACATCCCTTCTTAAGACCAATGACTAAGACTGATGGAAAGAATTGCCTACTGGAGGTAGCTGTTTTTCTCAATTGACTATAGAGGGCATCTGACTGACTAGACTTAGACTCTTCTTTCCACATGCCTTTCAGCAGCAGAAATTTAGCTCAGATCCTGCAGGCACAAAACACACACAAATCCAGGCTTTTGGCTAGCCCTAGCAATGTGAAGGATCCTCTCAGAGCATTTACAGTAAAACATACATGACTGATTGAAAATTTAGAGACTAAAATATCTCTTCTTCATCATGTTCTGAATGCCTGGGCTTCCATGCATTCCTAGAAACAAGCATAGCTGGGATTTTTCATGATTATTATGTGAAGTCTATCTGGAAAAAAATACATGATAATCAGTTGCACAGATCTGATTCTTTTAATTTCTAGTAGAGTAATCACTTTCCTATGGAATGGGGAGTTGGAAGAAAGAAAAGAAGGTTTTGAAAATTGAGCAGTAATATATTTGAGATGGATGTGGACATTTTTGCTTTCTTCATCTTCTGTTTCTTTATCTATGGATAAGTAATCCTTCACCTATCACGGAGTTAAATGCAACATCCTGGCAGTAAGATAAAGTCAGTGGTCATGAGGACTGTCCACAGCTGTAGACTGTAAATGGGGATGGGTGAAATTTTTTTGACTTCAGAGCAAGAGACATCTTCTGTGGTGTCTGGATGTAGGACACCGAATATTGAACACCAGGATCACTGGTGAAGGAGGTTATTGTGGAGCTTTGTGTTGCCTTATGCTGCACCACATATCAGAAAAACTAGAAGTGACATCCTTCACCTTCCCCAGGTAGACTGTACTGAGGAAAATGTAGCAGTAGGTGACAGGGTATATGGCTCGCAACAGTTAAGAAAGCTTCCATGTAGAAGAAGAGAGACTAATAATGGGTATCTGGAAGCAATAATGAGTACAAAAGGAAGCAGAAGTTGAGAACCACTTCAACGTTATGAAGAGATAATGTTTGTGTCTTTTTTTTTTCTTCTTTTTTAACATTTTCCTCTTCCCACCACATCCACATGTGTCTTGTCTGGATTTCGTTTCACCCATGTCCTCATTTCATCAGCTTTCATTGCAATTGTATTCTTTTCTGCAGTTTTGCTCTGTGAGGCTGATGTCCAGGTCCTGAACTGTCTTAGGGCTCTTGTGTCAGTGATTCCGGACTAACGTTTGGGATGCAAGGAGCAAGCTACAGTTTTTGTTATAGCACCAAAAATTCAGAATGGCACCATTGAAAATGGACAATAATAACTAGGTACACATTTCCCAATGGTAGCAAGAAGACAATAGAAAACTCTTCCATATAGAATCATAGAATAGTTAGGGTTGGAAAAGACCTTAAGATCATCTAGCTCCAACCCCCCTGCCATGGGCAGGGACACCTTGCACTAAACCATGTCACCCAAGGCTCTGTCCAACCTGGCATTGAACACCTCCAGGGACGGAGCATTCGCAACTTCTTTGGGCAACCCATTCCAGTGCCTCACCACCCTCACTGTAAAGAACTTCTTCCTTATATCTAATCTAAACTTCCCCTGTTTAAGTTTGAAGCCATTACCCCTTGTTCTATCACTACAGTCCCTGATGAAGAGTCCCTCCCCAGCATCCTTATAGGCCCCCTTCAGGCTGCTATGAGGTCTCCATGCAGCCTTCTCTTCTCCAGGCTGAACAGCCCCAACTCTCTCAGCCTGTCTTCGTACGGGAGGTGCTCCAGCCCTCTTATCATCCTCGTGGTCCTCCTCTGGACTTGCTCCAACAGCTCCATGTCCTTTTTATGTTGAGGACACCAGAACTGTACACAGTACTCCAAGTGAGGTCTCACAAGAGCAGAGTAGAGGGGCAGGATCACCGTCTTCGACCTGCTGGTCACACTTCTTTTGATGCAGCCCAGGATACGGTTGGCTTTCTGGGCTGCGAGCGCACACTGCCGGCTCATGTTAAGCTTCTCGTCAACCAACACCCCCAAGTCCTTCTCTGCAGGGCTGCTCTAAGTCTCTTCTCCGCCCAACCTGTAGCAGTGTCTGGGATTGCCCCGACCCAGGTGTAGGACCTTGCACTTGGCTTGGTTAAGTTGGCATTGGCCCACCTCACAAGCGTGTCAAGGTCCCTCTGGATGGCATCCCTTCCCTCCAGCATTTCAACCATTTCAACCAAACCACACAGCTTGGTGTCATCAGCAAACTTGCTGAGGGCTCACTCAATCCCACTGTCCATGTCACCGACAAAGATGTTGAACAAGACAGATCCCAACACCGATCCCTGAGGGACACCACTCATCACTGGTCTCCAACTGGACATTGAGCCATTTACCACAACTCTTTGTGTGCGGCCATCGAGCCAGTTCTTTATCCACTGAGTGGTCCATCTATCAAATTGCTGTCTCTCCAATTTAGAGACAAGGATGTTGTGCGGGACAGTGTCAAATGGTTTGCACAAGTCCAGGTAGATGATGTCAACAGCTCTGCCCCTGTCCATCAGTTCCATAGCCCCATCATAGAAGGCCACCAAATTGGTCAGGCAGGATTTCCCCTTAGTGAAGCCATGCTGGCTGTCACCAACCACCTCCTTGTTTTTCATGTGCCTTAGCATGTTTTCCAGGAGAATTTGCTCCAAGATTTTGCCAGGCACAGAGGTGAGACTGACTGGTCTGTAGTTCCCTGGGTCTTCCACCTTCCCCTTCTTGAAAATGGGGGTTATATTACCCTTCTTCCAGTCATCGGGAACTTCACCTGACTGCCAGGATTTTTCAAATATGATGGACAGTGGCTTAGCAACTTCATTCGCCAGCTCCTTCAGGACCCGTCGATGGATTTCATCAGGTCCCATGGACTTGTGCACGTTCAGGTTCTTAAGATGGTCTCGAACCTGATCCTCTCCTACAGTGGGCCTAAGGTCTTCATTCTCACAGTCCCTGCATTTGCTTTCCAAGACTTTCGTGGTATGGTCAGAGCATTTGCTGGTGAAGACTGAGGCAAAGAAGTCATTAAGAACCTCAGCCTTCTCCAAATCCATGGTAGCCAGTTCTCCCGATAGCTTCTGGAGAGGGCCCACATTGTCCCTAGTCTGTCTTTTATTTGCTACGTATCTATAGAATCCTTTCCTGTTATCTTTCACATCCCTTGCCAGATTCAATTCTAACTGGGCCTTAGCTTGCCTAACCTCATCCCTAGCTTCCTGGACAACGTTCCTGTATTCTTCCCAGGCCGGCTGTCCTCCCTTCCACCTTCTATAAGCTTCTTTTTTCCCTCTAAGTTTCCTCAGCAGCTCCTTATCCATCCATATGTGTGAACTGTAGGAAAAGATTGGTTGCAACGGGGCCAAACTGGATCAAAACCAGAACAGTATGTGTTGAGAGTGCTCATCCATGGCAGTGCTACTTTCTAAAAAGATTCATGTCCAAACCAATGTAATCCTTAGCTTTTAAAAAGACTGCAAGGTTGTAGGTCTGCACAGGAATTATTAGCTTTTTCAAGCTGTCTGGCTGGCAGCAAGGGCAGAATATAACAATTCACTTGAGCAAAGCAATGAGCAGTAGTCACTGATCTTATGAACTGTCTGTAGGGAGATTTGAAAGAATAATTTATATAACTGTTTCAAAGAGCAAAGGCCATTTACAAGGGCAAATTAGTATTTACTCACTTAGAAGTAGTCTATCGCCAAGTTTATTGAATGTATGTTATTTAGTATTGGCTGAGTACATTAATTCTGACATCTGCACTAAGATTTTTCTCATGCACCAGAAAAATGTTTTGGGGCTTTTTTTTTTTATTGTCAGATTACCACGATTATAGTTCTACTCACATAACTTTAGTTGCATATTAGAAAAGCATAAAGATCCCTCAATGTAAAAACAACAGAAAAAGAGAACTTTTTGAATAGTTTTTTCCACTCTGCTCTTACAAAAATGACACTAGTAGAGATGAAACACACAACTTTTGAGGAAACTGCGTGCAAACTTGATAGCTAGATTGAAAACAAACAAAAAAAAGTCAGCTACAAACTATATGGAGATGCAATACTTTGAATGTTTCATGTAAAATTATTTAAGCACTTGTTGAAGGAAACTATTTTATTTAAGTTTATACACAACTATTTCTAAAGAGAAATTAATACCAATATAAATATCGCCCTAAGTATTGCTCATTGCATTTTCAGGGCAGTCGAGGTATCACTTTGAGGCAAAGCACAGTTTTAGTTCAGGAAGAGTGATGATGGTAACCTTTGATCTTTATTTCCTACAGTTAATACCATAATAATTCTTTTTATCTCATCACGTACATACACATTCCTAGGACTTAAAGCCAGTGGTTATGCAAGAAGTTATTTGTAGCTTAAATGAAGTACTTGGATGATAAATCAAGAGGTTTCATAAAACAGTAACTTGTGATAAATCATTTTTATGCTGTTCTGCTCTCTCCATTACTGCACCAACTCCAGCTCATACCAGCACATAATAGATGACGTACAAAATTTTGTCTGCTTCTTTATTTAAATAAATCTCAATCTTTTTTGAGAAAAAGGCAACTTCTTGTGTGTTTGTATAACGCTAAGCACAATCTGAGCTAAACAAATAGAAATAAACAAAAATGAAATAAAAGAAAGCCTGGACAGTCTTGATTTAAAAAAAAAAATAAAAAATCCTTAAGCTGGAAAACTGCAGGTGGTATCAACCATGCCTAATTTTCATCTTACTATCTAAAATAGGTCTGCAGAATCACCGTCTGGAAATGTTTGTTGACAATAAACGGAGCTTAAAATGACTAGGTCACATGTAGATATTGATACTATAGATAGGGAGAGGTTTCCTAATCTAAATTGTTACCTACAGACCACATACAAGTTTTAATTTTACACTGCCAAAATTAAAATAATTTCTTCACGGTACTTGTGGCACATCAAGCCTGATTAACAGAAATGCCCAATGTTCACAATTCCTGAATATTTTGAAAGTAAACTGTTTAAAGTCTGTGTAAAAATCAGGGTCATCAGGGCTCTTTTTAAATGAGACATACACATGAATGTGCTCAGTCTCAGTCTGAAGCCTGAGACTGTAATCAGGAGTGGTCCAGCTACATCACAGTACCTTGTTGCAACACTGATCAGGAGGAGGAAAGGGACATGAAGAGGAGCTGTGTAGCTGCCTGGCCACTTCTTTGTCATGAAACATGGCCAATTCTTCAACATTATAATAACACAGTATAATTATAAGGGTGTGTTTCCTCCCCTTCCCCTTTCCCTCCCAAATGATGAATTCAACCCCCACACACACACCCCTGCATAGGTCAGTATCAGTCATCCTGTTAATGGCAGTGAGTTCTAGATAATTATTTCCATCTTTATTCATTTAAATGTCCTAAACTACAGAGGAAAGTAAAATTAAACACCTGTCTAGATGGGGTTGTCTCTAGAAAGCATTTACCCTTATGAAAAGCACATAGAAATAGCCCTTAAAACATGAGAAACATATAATCACAGTTCATGCACATAATTTATGCTCTCTGTTGCACTTCGATAACTTATTATAGTCAATAAAGCCATTATGCTTTTCTATGAATACAAGTCTTGTTTTTTAAAAATGTCTGTGTAACAGTGAATTATCCTTCCAGAATAACAGTGCAATCAAAATCAATGTAATGCCTGATTAATACCACAGAAAGTTGTCCAGCAGCCAAAATAGTCTCAGAGTCCATATACTGCATGTATATATACAGAAACATATGTATATACACGTACTTGCCTATTACTCTTATCGTATTTGTTCCTGTTGAAAATTTTATGAGTCAGTACAGGAACAAATAGACAAGCGGAAGAAATAATTCAAATAAAAACACTAAATTTTTTTTTGCACAGCTAACTATTCATAGTTAAGAATTACACACATTTCTCAGAAGGGACTCATGTCATACATAGCATTGATATCCATGTGAATTTTGAACAAAAAGTAGATGATAACTAGTGTGAACCACATTTGTTCTTGGTTATATTTGCACTGCCATTTTGATTTAACCCTGAATATAAACTGTGTGTAAATGATTGTTTTAAAGAACTATAGTCTGAAGGTTGAATCTTGCAAACTTTCACACACTAGAATAGTGCTACTGATCAGCATCTGATCCTGATTAACTCAAAGTGCAAGAGAAGCAGGAGTTTTCTTAGAGGACCAGATTTAGGCATCCTAAATTTAAATAAAAAGTGAAAAGGTGCTTTGGAAAAATTCTTTCTCTGATGTGTTTCTCTCTTATGCCAAAGTAATGTTAAATACAAGACTAATTGGTTGTGATGTTATTCTGTAATATTTCTCTTGGCTTGTACCCCTTATTATTTCATCAAATGTAATCAAAGATTTCACTGTCAGACTAAAACGCTTGTACGCTATTTTTTGCATCTTAATGGAGCCAGTAAAGAAATAAGTAGAAATGCCATAAGGAGTACTTTCTTCTGAACATCTTATGACTCTGGACCATCTGCAGGTAATATAATATACTCTTTGCCTTTCTCAGTATATTTTGTACTATAAGACCACCAAGATTAACTTAGATCAAAATGAAATATTGGATCCAAACCCACTTGTTTTTTTCAATTTCCACTCCTTGTGTTATATTATTACCTTCTTCATTACTGATTTGCAAGTAAGCCAGCATCTTTCAAATGAACTCAAGTGTCTCAACGGAGGCATAAAGGGAGGAGACTTTCACTCAGCCACACAATCTGGTTTTCTTTTATCCTATCCAGGATTCATAGGAGCTGATTGCAGATAAAGCAAGCTTTGCAGAGATACAGCATAAAGAAAAACAGGTTATGCTCCCTTACCTCATCCTGCTAGCATGCTTTTACTCAGGGTTAACACTCCTAGCATTGAGAAGATCACTCTTTTATTCTTGAGGCTGTCTGCTGAAACCTCCATGAAGTGTGCCAAGTGATATCCATCATCCCACCACCTGGACACCAGTCCACTAAGAATCAATGTGACAGTACTTCCGTTCATCACTTCATAAAGCCAGATAAATAGCTGTCTTACAAGATTCATGTTTAACCCAGGTTGGATTTGAACTGCTTACCAACTAAAATGTTTCTTGTGTACCATTACTGATCTCACAGGCAGTGGTGTCATTGCATGTTACAAAATGGATTCAAACTGGCCATTTGAGTATCATGAGAAGAATGATTTTAACCATTGCACTGAGCTAAGGTGATACTCTTGAGCATTTGATGGGTCGACTATACCCTTTTCATATAAGGACTTGTAAGTATTGAGGAAAGCAGGCAAAATTTGCCTTCTAACAATCTAACAGTGCTCCTAGTCCATGTTATTGTTAATGAGACCAGATGCCTTCAGATGAGCTCTTCTTAACTGACATGAGCTCAGAAAAAATTGGGGGGAAAGGAAAAAAGGCAAAAAAAACCCCAATGTTGTTTATACTTAAGGACAAACAAAGTAAGATGTACTGATTCCCAGGGAACTAAATTTGCCTTGACCCCATCCAGCTGGTTGATGGTCTCCCCTCCCTTCGCTCCTCCCCTCTGCCACCTCACAGGCTCTGTCATTTTTAAGTCAGGTAACCACATCCTCATTTGCTAAATTAAAAATTAGAGTTCCCTGGTGATGGGCAAGGAAGCAATCCAGATCTACATTCATGGCAACCTGAAGCAGTGTAAAGGAGCAGATGTGGAGGGCAGGGAAGGGGGAGCAGAGTGAGAAAGAAAACTGTAAAATCAGCAAGGAAAAGTGTTGGCATGCTCCATTTTCCAAAAGGAAAAGTAGAAAGAGAGATAAGCAAAAATATTTAGATTACATCAGATAGATTTGATGTCAGTGGAATAGATGAAGACTAGCTTAGCATTTATGTTTTTCATGTCTGTTGACTCAGTTTAGCTGAGGCTTTTTTAAAAAGATCTTAAAAATCTTCTACACTGAGAAACAAATCCACATTAATATTGCTCAAAGTCTAAATATTCATGAAATATGAAAATGAACGAATGCACAAACTGCTGTTTTATTTTGCATGAAAAGTTGAATGTCCATATCAATGATATAACATAGACTGAAGTAGTTAAAGTTAGATTTAATTTGAGAAATATCTAAATTTTTCTGCTTTTTAACAACAGATTGCAAGACATGAAGGTTTTTGTAAACATTAGAGAGGCCTATACTTTTCTATATCTGTCACATTATTCATGGGCACAGTTTCATAGACTGTTTACTTGAGAAAATGTACATATATGCATAAGCATTTAGAGAAAAGAAGCCATTACCATCTACCATCAAAGTTTCCAGCAAGAGGATTTTTATACTTCTGGAGAAACTAAGTCAAACACAACAGCACACTTTGATAGTTTCGTTCAGACAGACCAGTGATTCAGAACATCTTTTATTTATTTATTTTCTTCTCAGACATTCAGTAAATATAGCTGGGCAATTAGCAACAGTTAAATAGCTGCAACATTACCAGCACTGAATAATTTACTAACTGGCAGAACAATTCCCACCTCCTCCACTTGACCGGATATTTGTTTTATATGTGTGCTTGATATGCAGTATTTACTCCTGATAAATTGGGGGAGGTAAGCGTATTTGCTTTTACTAAATCAGGACTAGCAAAACTTGTGGTTGAAGCTATGATTATTATGAATATGACATTGAAAATGGAAATAGAAAAAAACTTTCATACTTTTTTTTTTTACAAGGTTAAGACATCAGTTGTGCTCTGTACTTTTTAATCATGACTGTTAGCATTTCAATGAAGATCAAATTTTATTGGTCTCAAAAATTCTTGAAAGCCTTTTTATCTATCTGTTAACTCCTATTGTAGCATTTCTGCTAAGCAAATTTAAAATATTTTAAAGGGGTTTTCCTCAAGCCTTTTTTCTTTTAAACGGAGATTTAAAATATGAGTAAAATTACAAAAAATGGCATAAAATTATGAGCTTTTTGCTAATATACTTTTGTAATACAATTTCTGCTGTTTTTATAACATGGGCAACATTTATTCTACTCATGTGGCTTTCAGAGAGGAAACTTAGTTTCCTCATTTGGTAAGAAAACACTACCAAAGTGAACATGGTTTGTTCTCAATTTCTTTGCACTATCTGATCTTTTTACCATAGGACATGCAGGATACTCAAGTTACAAGTGCCCCTAGGTCTTAAGGAGACCTTGACTGTGTCGTACTTTAGAGACAGAAGGAGTTATTGCCCTGTTTTAGGGCAATAACTGTTTTAGGAACCATGTGAACCTTAACGATTTAAGTCTTTCAAGTCTGGCATTTTAAAGGTAGCAGTGTCACTATAAGTAGGACCAACATTTCATCTGCCTTCTTACATTCATATTTATTTGCCGACACTATCTTTGTTCTCCATTGCTGGTCACACTGAGAATATCCAAAATAGATAGAATTCCATGTAATTCAACGCCTAATTGAGTTCTATCCAAATAAATGGATCTCTGTTCTTTTTAAACATTAATACATGATGCCAACAATCAGGAACAAGTTTTAGATAAGTTAAAAAGAAATGAGTGAAAAAATAAATGAAAGTTAAAAGTTAAAAACAAATGAAAGAAATGAATCAGCAGTGGTAGAAAGTTGTTTGGAGAGAAGCAGCAAACAAATCTTTATTATAAAATAATATCTTGGAAATATGCTCTTTTGTTTCAATGGAAAAAAATCAGAAGCTCAACTTTATTTCTCCAGTTGTAGATGTAGATATGTGAAAGGCTTGAAAATGTAAGCTGCACAGCAGAAGCTCAGCTGGTACAAATCAGTATGGTTATTGAAGTTGATAGAAGGATTTCACCTTCTCAGCATCTGGCCCTCACACAATGTGAACAAGTGATGTTTCAAAAAGTAAAATACATATGTACGAGCAAGAGGGACATGATGAACCTTCCGTGTATGCCTTGTTAAAAGTTTGTGGCTTTGATTAAAGTGAATTCAGTGTCTGCTTGACAGGTAAGATTGACAGAACAGGGAACCGATGTCTTCCATTAAGCCCAGAGTAGATAAAAGCAAAGGCAGGCAGATGTAGCTCCCCCCCACAAACACATTCAGGAAGGGTTTCCTTTAGGACAGAGCAAGCCATTAGCATTCAAAGGCTTTCACTCCTTGTGATGAGAACGCTGAATATCAGACCAGTCATACATGAATGTCTGTGTATCCCAGTATGCTGCTTTTTTTTGTTGGTAGGAGATGTTAAAAAAAAAGTGGTAAAGAATGTAAATAGAGAGAAAGCCTTCCCATTGTGCCCTCCTAGCTTTGGCAATCAGAAGTTTACAGACTTGCTTTGCTAGACACAGCATCTACGCTGCCAGTAATGTGTGGGACTATCACACTTTTGAAACACATCCATCTTGTAAACATCTGAATTTAGAATATTTCAGAGTATAAACACAACTAGGCCAACCACCACTTTATAGCATATGAATGATTCAGCTTTTTAGCAGAATTTTGTTTCCTGATCGCTATTAATTTAGTTCCAAACCTATCAAAATGGTCTCTTGTAAAGTCTGTTCTTGTCAGTAAGGAACTCTGACAAGTCTGGGCTTTGGGAACAGAAATGTCTTCTATAAATAGAAGACTTAGGGGTCTTCAAATGAGGATTGGGCCCAGTTCTACCAGATTTCTTAAATGCAGCTTTCCAGAGCATGTACAAGATAGCAGATGTAAGCCAAACTGGTCTGAAAAATCTGGTGCATTTCCAAATGTAAGAAAGAGAGAATTTTTCATTTTGAAATGCTGTTTACCATTGCTTCTGGGTTTTTTATGTCTCACAAGAACCCTGCAATCACTTGGACTAAAAATGTGAAAACCTGTTAACAGCAATAAAAGTTATTACTGTTATTACTTCATAAACATTTAGAAGAAAACAAACCTAATTTTAATCGAATCTTTTCTACACACTCCCTTGGGTTAGGTAGAGTTTTTTTGACATGTCTAATGTGTTAAAGGATAGCACATGCCATTCTAAGGAGGCATTATGTGAAAGCTAATAGATTTAAGAAAGGAGTTCCACTGTCATTTTAACGACTATCTTCTTCTGAGTCCTTCAGCCAATTTTTGTGGGTTTATTGGTTCTTTCATCGAGAGTGTTCTCTGTGGGGTTTTTTCCCCTGTTCTTTGTCATCATGTGCAAGACTAGCAGAACCAACCGTGGCAAAGAAACCAGGACTTTTGCCTGCAAAATGCAGGCAAGTTAGACACAGTATCACAAACAAATAGAAGAGGATCAGTAACTGAGGAACAGAGGAAATCAGTGACAGAAAAGGGAAAATAGCCCTTTTCTTCTTGCATGTACACTGTAAATATTTATTTTGGTCTTTTTTTCCCCAACACAATCACAGGTGTGAGGATAAGTGTTTTGTGCCAACCTAGAGCGTATTGACAGAAAGCTAGCAGCTGAAAGTGGGGGTTTAAGGAGGAATCTTAAGGAGGTAAGCCAACATCGTGGGGATTCTTTACTGAGCCAGATTTGATCTGCAGCATTAACTACCGAGTTAAAACAATGATGGTATCACTGCAGTTGAAGCTATGATTAAGTCACTGGGCCAGGGAGGGAAGTTTTGTGCCATCCGACCACATGCTGCAACATGCACACTGTTGCACTGGCCACTTCCCAGCGCACAGCCACCTGCAAGATGATGCCTTTGGAGGGGAAAAATAGTGAGGATAAGAGTTTTATGAGGAGGAACAAGCTCTCTTCTGGGCATATTTCGATGCCTACTTCTCACTGCTGACCAGAGGGTATTCCAGAGGGAAGGAAGGAGCTCAGTGTGTCTGGCCTAGCACCGCCATAATACTTGGATGTCTCAGAAATATTTTTAGGATGTTACGTTGTTAACAATATATTATTAGGCAAAACATCCCTGGAGAAAAAAAACCAAACAACCCACAACCAAAAAATCAAACTTTTGGAAGGTTCACAGTCTCACTGATACATGAACTCTATAGAAGATGTAAATGTAAAATATAAGTTTCAGTGCCCAAATACAAATCTGGAAGACTGCGAAGTATGGATATGGGAAGTTCTCCAAGGAATTCAGATTATGAAAAGGGAGTGGGCAGTAAGAGTAAGTTAATTGTCCTTGGTGTCTTTTGAAGAGCTTTTAATAAATTAAACATAATAAAAATACTGCTTCTACCAAAGCATTAAATAAACAACAATTACAACTGTCTGAACATCAAATTGATCACCAGCAATGTGGGACATAATAATTCTTTTCTTTTACATGGCAAATGATATGTTCCTTTTCACTTTCATAAATATGCATATGCACACCATCACATACACATGCTCTTAAAACAGCAATACTGCTCATGTATAGTATCCACCTGCTTCTCAAAACAGAAGTTCTTAAGCAAGGAGCTGAAACCAGCACTCTTCACATCCTAATTGGTTTATCTTTCTAGTTCTTTCTTTTATATATATATATATATTACAGATTTATCTATATATCTAAATACGACTCACATGCCACACAAATGTAGGACTTCCTCTGCTTACTGTAATGCCAATGTAAGACATAGATTTCCTTGCAGTCATCAGATCATTAGTGTTTTGACCTTACGCTCACTTTTTACAGTGTCTGTTGCACAGGATATAAGAGAGATTCCTCTAAATGAACCTTTTTATCGTGCTTAATTGAAAGCTAACAAAAGTCAGTGTGATTTGGATTCATCTGACTAAATATAGATATCAGTATCTTAATCACCATAAATCATAATGTAGTTAACATGAAGTAGTCTTTCTGTGCTCTCATTTATGTTCAATGAAATGAAATAAGCACTTATAAAGTATGATTCATGTAATCCTAAAATAGATGAATAGGTCAAATGACTCTTATCCTTAATGTACCTATTTCTTTCTATTGGTTGTAAAGGGAATCTTAGATGACTTCCTCAGAGACAACTGAAGTTTGTGAATCTCACCTTGTCAAGCTTACCAGTGGTGGCTCATTTATTTAAAGCCTGAAAATTGTGAAAAGTGTCATATTTTTTCACGATGTCTAGGTATGCATATAGCTGGGTCTCTAAGTATAATACATTTACAAACTTCATATCATGCCTCTGTCCCTTTGAGTTCATTGTGATTACAGCTCTGCTGTAAAAACAGTTGCCTTAGAAAGTAGGAAAAGAAGTAAGCCAGTGGTGAATCTCCTATTACGTCTCAAACTGAGAATTTATATTAGATAAAAATAAGCTGAGGCGCAATCATTTTCTTTTTCTTTCATATGATAATTGTACAACATTCTTCCAAACTCTATGACCCATGAGCTGTTTTACACTTTCAGGGGCAAAGAATTAAGATCTTTAACAACATTGTGATTTGTCTTTACTACAATGCCAGTGAGGTTACATAAATGGTTTATATCACTTTAGCAAAGGATTAGCTCTTTAAATAATGTTCAGCACCTGATTACCTCCACCCTCCTAAGCCACACCCTCAATTATACATAAATGTTACAACATTTGACCAGCAAGGGGCTGATACTTACATTTCATATTATATTTGTTTGTCCCAGCATGTCGCTGGGAAAGGTTTGGAGAAAAGACCCTGCATCTTCTGCAACAGATGAACCTGAATTCCTCTGCAAAGCTGTGAGGTTCAGCCCATTCTTGGGTTCAGAAGGCTGGCCATCTGGAAGTGCTTTACAGCTTTCATTAATAGAGAGATTTATTGAATGCAGTAATATAAAATACAAATAACTGAATCAGAAAAGCATTCTCTATGTTACTAACATTGACATTAAATTCAAACAACTGAATATTTTCATACTTGACATCTGACTTTCCATATTTTTGCAGTGACAACACATTTATCACTCTGTTCTGCTTGATGCATGAGGCTCCATACAATGTGCTGTGTGAAGAGCAAAGATGGGTATCCCTTGCAGGGTGGCAAAGGAGGTGGATATCCCCACTGGAACTGACTGTGGAGGGACAACACCAGGGGATAGGGCTGTTTTACAGTGCACTCTATATGCAGTGGCTGATGCAATCCTTCTCTGGAATGCTTCTCAGAGAAAATCAATGTGCGTCAGGAGCAAAAGAGGAACCTTGTCTCCCGTAGTAAGTTGTGCGAGACATAGTAGTAGATCTATGTTTGCAAGCCTGGTGTTTTACAGGCCTGACAATAACTGCCTTGGAGAGGTTGCTGGGGGAAGCTGGTGGATTCTGGGAGCTGGACAGTGGGCACTGGAGCTCTTAGCATTTTTGAAAAGGATATTGGTTTTTTCTGTCATCTATGGGAAGGACTCTAAACAATTTGAAAGTCCATATAGCTCTTTGCATCTACATCCTTAACAAAACAAACTCCTTTCTAGATCCTTTTAGCTCATTATCTGTGGCTGAATTTTTTTTACTCTGGACAAAATGATAAGTGATGTGAGATCCCATCTAATTAACTGGGAGACCTAGTTTGACCCAAGCATCAGATCCCTAGAGATGGGTTGTCCCTAAAGCCCAGGTTCCCTGTATCAGAGACAGTCACTGCACTATAAAAGGGCTTTGAAGATGCTTAAACTGTAGGTATGAATTTGGAATCAATATTAGATGGACTGGCCTGTAGCCTATATTGACACTTATACTGCTGTCTTTACAACTCAGAATTTTTAGAACCGCATCAGCAAGGGATTATGTCTGCCTGACTGTAATGCATACATTAGATCTGGGAAAGCAAAACCATAGTGGTTTACATACATTTTAGTCTGGAAGCTTTTTCCCTGCCATAAAATCATGAGTCCGATTGACATTAATGCAGTTCACAAAGTAACACATGAATATAATTGAATTTCTTTTGATGCATAGCGTAATTATCTCAGGGATCAATAAGGAAGCTAAATGAAATTTACCTTCTACGTGAGCACTGACATATTATTCATTCTTTTTGACTGTATCTATAGTAGATACAAACTTTTTTCTCTTCTTAATTCTCTTGGAAATTGTTATAACATTGCCTAGTCTGAAACACATTATCTGAGACACATGAGTACCAGTGTCTGTTATCATTGTAAGCAGATGAAAACTATTATTATTATTTTATTATTATTTTCTCCAACCATGACATATATCAAATCTTTGGTGCCCTTCCTCACCTTATTACGAATTTTTATTCATTATTATTTATATTGTTTGTATTTTAATTAATTATTAGCAATAATTCTACATTTTTATTCACATTTCTTCTGTACATTCTGTCCTACATTTAGGTTTCATGGATTTACTTATTCAGTATCAAGCCATTCTGATTTTGAGACTATTATTTTTGGGAAACCGGAATGATTTTTCTTGTAAACTACCAAAAGGCTACAAATGTACAGCCTTCAGTGCTTGATATATGCCTGCTTTGATCACTGCTGTTGAAGTTATGCTCAAGAGAGCAAGGAGTGTGTATTGTGTATTGCCCACAACTGCCCTATTTTGGACCCCAGGTTGGCAGAGACATAAACACAATGCTATTGCTAGGTGCATCTAGCAGGTCAAGTGAATGTAACACAAACCAGTGCAGAATAGGTGCTGCAATAGTGTAAACCAGTATGCCTGTGCTCTCTGTGTAGTAAAGCAAATGCATTGCTCGGGAGGAGAAACGTCTCACTCATTCGGGTTATATTCATTTCCACATTCTCATAGCATGCTGTCATTCCTAAGAAAAAAATGGCAGTCCAAGTCTGTGCTAAAACAGTGAGTGTCTGTCTGTGAACTCTCGCACCAAACCTAGTTTTAACCAGCTGTCCCAATTGCCTGAACATCCTCTCCTTGTGATTGTGTGGTACCAAGTGCACAAACACCATTTTTTCCAGATGTCAGAGATTTTTATGCTGCAGGCAGAGTAAATTAGATTGATAACCATGTACGATGGTCTGGCCCTGTAAAGCTGGCCACGATAGATGTTTTCTTTTGCACTGCTCTTCCGTATAACATGCTGCATTTTACTTGATTCACAAGTGTAAGCTAAAGAAGTGCAGGAATGATCAATAACAGATGCTAAAGGATCTAATTACAGAAACTGACATACTCACATTTTTAAACGCAAACACACAGGTTTATTTAGAGACATATGTGATTTATATTAATTAGTCTTGAATATGCACCAACATGGATTAGAAAAATAAAACAGTGTGTCCCTTGCTATCTGATTTCAGTGGTACTGTCTTATATTGTATTTTGGCCAGACAACTGTGTAAGGAAGTTTTCTGTAGGAATACCTTGTGCATGTCCACTTGGTGCAAATGCAAAAAGCTTTTTTGCATTTTATGTGGATTCAGCTTTGTAGAGCCATAAAGTGAATTTATACTTAAGTCTTCTACCCTCTTTTTGCTTACCACTTAGAAGGGAAAAAGAAAAAAATATGTATTTCTGGCCTCATGACACCTTTAGCAGGATTAAAAAACAATTCCTTGTGATATCATTTTGAAAACTTGTCTTTCAGATAGTTCTGGAGAGGTTCCAGTTCGTCAAAGGTAAGCAGGCAACTGATAGGTTTAGCTGTCTGCTGGAGCAGACAGTGTACTCAAAAGGTAAGTGGTAAAATCTCTATACAGTATATTTGAATATATCCAGATTGAGAACCTGCCTGCTCCTACATTGAGTTCCCAAACTGGGTACCTAAGCCTCAGCAGCTAAAATCTTCCATAGGTACTCAGAGCCATCCATTCTTTTCTGTTGACCATGTCCCTGCAGAATACATATTAACTTCTGTGGAACTGCTTCTTTGGGTACCTAAAGTAGAGAGACAAATCAGGTGTCCCATTGGAAGGATAGGATGTCACCATATATTTCTAGACTGGGAATCCAACATATTTCATCACTGGATTTTAATATATATGTTATATTGTGCATACATACATATATAAATGTTGGGGGTTTTTAAAGCTGCAGGCAAATATTTGCCAAGGAACTAATGATTTTGAACTGTACTTGGTTTTTGATGCATGATTTTGATGCACTTTGAAGGGGCTGATCTTTCCCAGGATGGATTGTCACTTCTATATTCAGACCTTTACAGTTTCTCAAGGTTAACATCCTAGTGGTGACACCCACTGAAAGCAGAGACCAAAATCATTGACTTCTTTTACCTGGTCTTGCCTTGTGTCTCCTTTCATGTGAACATCTTAATATTAATAATATTTTATTAAACTAAAAGTAGTGGTTTTCTTCTGTGTATGTTATAAGGAATCAATAAGTTAATCATAAGCTACTAAATAGACAGAAACAAGCCTGTCCACTGTGTGTCATAAAGCATACATTCTTAAGAAGGGTCCTCTTAATTCAAGTGAAAGGATTTAATATCTTGGAGGTAGGAGAAACTGAGTTCCCTACTGCTGTCATTATAAAAGTCCTAGTGGGAACAGAGTGAATCTTATAACCACCACAAAGTTCCACAGAGTTTATGCAATTTTTTTTACCTTCCTAGGCACCTCCTCTCAGTTTCATATTCTTTAACTGACTCAAACTCAGTCTTCCTGAGAACACAATTTAATGCAATTTGCTAGAAGAGCCTTTTGAACAGTGATCAGCCTGTCTCTATCCCATTCCCTTACAAAGAAGATGTAATATTTTTGCAAACCCAAAGTTCCTTTTGTTTTGTCTAGTCAAGCTCCCCATACTTTTTAACTTTCTGCTGTTATTAATGAGTACTATTATAAGATAACATGCTGCTATATCTATGAAATTTAAACTTCTGTAAGATGAAAATCAGCAAAAAGCAATGCATAGCATAGTAAGTTGACAAGATGATAACTTGGTGCAGAATTTTTTGGATAAGGATTCAGTAATTTACTTACTTTAATAAAAGATGTTTCCTGAAAATTCTTTCTTTAGCAAAGGATGTCTCCTGAAAATTCCATTTACATGGAATCTTTTTGTAAAGTCACAATATTTCTTTGCTGATACATCAAAATTTTTGCTGAAGCATCAATATTTTTGCTAAACCATTTGCTCACACTACCATTAAAAAAAAAAAGAAAAAAAAAGTTTACTTCTATTTAACTCTCCCTTGCATAGATTGTGCTTTTTTTTCTTTTTTTTCTCCCAGGGAAGGAATTTGCAATGTATCTGTGATGAAGTTTCACTTTGTCTCCAGAAAGAAAAAACTGTAGCAGAAACAAGACATTCCAAGGTGTCCTGCCCCTCAAGTGCTCGTGAAGTTGCTGGTTCCTAAACACAAGTAGGCAGGAAGCAAAAATAGGTAACTTTGCAGAGCATGAATTTATAAGAGTTGACCATACTTCAAATGCAGTTTTTCCTGCCATCTAGATTAGATTCATCCATAGCCAATCTAAATGTCTAATTGAAGAGTAGCTTTCTGAAGAGTCTGTAACTGTCGCTTGGCTTCATCCTTCTCTGTTTGTTCCTAAGGTTTCTTTCCTCTCTTGTTTTCCTTCTGAAACAACAATGCACTCTATTTTGGGGTTGCTAGTCATGATTCCAGGAATGGGAATCCAACTCTTGAGTACAACAGGCTTTACATAGTAACTTCTTGGCAGAAATTCAGAAATGCTTTAACCAAAGGGAATTTAAAAAGGACCCAGAATAAGGGTAACTTGAAATGAAAGACACTCACAAAAAAAAAAAAAAAAAAAAAAAAAAAGGAAAAAAACCCCCCACACATAAAAAAATACCTTCCGAACATGAAAGACTCAAGAATTGAGATAAATCGTGATATCTGTTTTTCATGCTTAATTGAAAGCTTTTTGCTACTCTGTCACCAAGTATCATGAATAGTGAGATACTTCTCTTCTAAATGTGTATGTGTATATGGGAACATTCTAGCCCCAAGCTTGCCAAACATCAAGTCCTTCTGTTTGCTCTCTTTTTAAAATTAACTCTTGATGGAGGAATGGTTCCATTCAGCAAGAGAAGGAGTTTAAGGTTTCCCTAAGTCTGGGGAATTAGCATAAGAATGGTCCTGGAAATGATGAACTGTCTAAAAGATTATTCTGCTCACAAACAAATGGGTCACTGTTCAAGGGTACCTGCGTGGACCCTGCTCCTCTCCCCTCCACCCCCTGCAACACTGGAGACATGTTTTTGGAGGCAGAACCACAACAGAAGATTTGAGATTTTTGGCACCTGAATGTGTCTCTTTATATGTTTTCCCTCACAGATTCCTTTCCCTCTTGCTAGTTATTTCTGACTGTGCATTGCCCCACTAATCTCAAAAGACTTCAAGAAGTAGGTACTGTCTTCGATTCTGTCCTGTAACAGTCCTTTGGGGTTTTAAAAACCCCAAATCCCTGTGTTATTTTGCTCTACCTTTCTGCTTTCATCTCCATCCTCAAATCAGTTAAGAGAAAGGAATGCACAGATAACAACAAAATACACTTTCCCAAAGAAATGACACACCCAATTATTGCCAAGGAGCTGCGTCTCTTCTTTCAACATCTATTTATCTGTTGCTAAACACACCAAAACATCATATTTTAAACACAGTCTTTTTAAAGCTATTTAATAAAGTGTACTCTCTATTTATGACTCCTTAACCAGAAAACCATACCCTAATGGATATATTTCAAGTTCCTGACCCAAAACCCTTAACTGTAAAACCAACATTCTTATTCTTCTTCAGAGGAGTATTATGTTAGCAGATTTGGAAGTTAATTCTGAAGGGGACTGTTTTTATAGTACCACAGATCCTGAGGGGGGGAAGTAATTTTCTATTCCAAGAAAACATCCACCACTAGCACCAGTGAGAAGCAGAGCTCTGATTTGTTGGGGTTTTTTGAAGCCCTAATGACTAGTTTTTATTCCATAATCACAGAGGGCCCCTTTCACCTGATGATTTTTGTTCAGTCTTTAGTGCACTTCCTTTCCTGCTTCATCATTCATCAGCTATGAGGTCATTAATTTTAAACGGGAGACTCTCAGTAGCCAACAGAGAATTTCATTGTAAATCAAAACTTCTGCAGCTGATAAGTTAATTTGTCAGTAAGGCGGCTCGGCAGCCCTTTTGTTTTGTATGGAATTTTCCAGACAGTCCTCTAGGCTGACACCACAGAAGTCAGGATCACAATTTACTATAGGCCTTCAGTCTTGAGGGAGGTCCTGAAAGAAAATAGAGATGACATATTTTCCCTTATGCTCCCAAGGTCTCTACACCTACAGCTATCTCTGTTCTACTGTCTGCTGGGATATGTTTGATCATACTGCCAATGTGTGGATGCATGCCAAAAAAATGTGTATGGCCATTAAGGAACACTTGTTCTCTGGCTGAAAGGGCCCCTTTACACACGTCTGTCCTGAAAAAAAACTTGCACAAAAGCTTAATCTCCAAGATATGACAGCTAACAACTCATTACAATCCATATGGGGGAGGGAACAAGTGAGATACAATAGGGAGACCAGAAGCTCAGATGTCCACTAAGTCTTCACATCAAAACAGCAATCAGAAAAAAGCTTTGGAGCCAGTAATGGAACCATCTTTTTATCAAACCAGCTGTATACAGCTGCGCTGAGGAAACTTCACAATACAATGCAGGATCTGGTACATGAACTTCTGCAAAAAAAGCATGTGGAGCCCAGTGAAGCTCAGCAAATTGAAACAGGCTGAATTAGTACAAACTTCTCAGTCCTAAGAAATTTTACAGGCCAGATCATCTCCTCTGTTATGACCTGGGTTTGCCCTACGTAATTGTAAGGTCAAGGAAGGGAGAGGAGCAAGCATGGACTTGCTTTGGCAATGGTCTAACCACATATAGACGGCAGTTAGGGCAGCTGAGCTTCAGTCTGAGTTTGGTCTGGGCCCTGGCTAAAGGAATCCTGTACTAATGCAGAAGCCTGGTATGAAAAGGTGCTTCACCTAGCACACAATACTCCATAAAAAATAATGTTTTTTAAAGTGAGGGTTATCTCTCATACCAGTATATGTGGACAAGTGAAATTATGGCAAGTTGCTTTTCTATTTGGGACTGTGTTGTGACAGCTGTCCCATGCAGCACTCTCCAGTGTTGCTCTAATGGTCTTAAAACCAACCCTTGCTCTAATTCATGTTGTTTTATATGCAGCAGAGATGAGCAGGACTTGCCAGGAAGGAAAGAATGGATGGAGACAAAAACTTTGGAGAGCTTTTTGTATGTTTGTTTTTTCACTTGTGAACTTCCAAGGAGAAGGAAGGGCAGAGTACGTTCCTGTGCATTTATTCCTGGGAGGGGCCCTGTGATGGCAATGTCCTTGGAAGGACAGCAGTGACTGTTCAGCAAATGTGCAATCTGTTTTCACTTGCTGTTCTCTTCCCTATAGCATCCCCACAGCTATACTTTTTTTTTCTCTTTTTCACCTTAGAAACAATTCAGTTCCCTTTTTCCAGGTGATGTTTAGGCCATTTTGTTCGATTCTGACAGCCTATAGAAGTGAGAGAACCAGACTGCCCTGCCCCTGCTCCCTCTTGCCTGGACCATCAGGATCACAACAAAGCAGCCAAGGACTAATTACAGGAGCTGTGAAGAAAGAAGACCCTTCGTATTGGAGTTATTGCTGATATCGCACAATATTTTGTTTGTTTTAGCCCACAGGGCCCAATACTGTCAGCAAAGTCACGTGTGGACCTCCCATTAGCTCTATGGTGTTCCACAGGCAGGCAGCTGGGGACTACCCATCCCCTTTCAGATGTGCCTAACCAGATTCTGCATAGGACTAAGAGTGACGCATACCAACATGCGATTCTCCACATGTAACACAAATCAGCCTTACTGCTGAAGTGTGTAGTTGTTGGAGGAGACACACTTCTCAGATCCTTTCCCAGACTTTTATGATTCAAGGGGTAGGTAACTGGAAATTGCAAAAGCCAGTAAGTCGCTGGGTGGGCTTGCTCATATGGAATTTTGATGCATCTTGTAAAAGGGAGAGAAGTTGGCTTGTAGCATATTTTTCTGCTATCAAAGGCATGCTGGGCAGTAAAGCTAATTGCATTACGCTGTGTTCAAACAAAAAATGCTTGAAAGCAATTCTGCCCTAGCTGTGTGAATATGTGCACAGAGCTTGTGTATGTGACTGTTGCAGTAAAGTGAAAATGTGCGTCAAACAGAAAGAAAAAAAAGAAAAAAAGACGTATTTCAGTACTACCTCATGGGGAATTTCCCTCCAGTTTCTAACCAGTAATATCCTCACTCATTTGCCCTTTAGGACGTTTTTCAAAGAAACGGTTTCTTGATCATAGAACAAATCACGACACAGGAAAACTCCTACCTAGAACAAGGCACTCGCATTGCACATACTGGCATCTGAAGTGAAAGGATGAGGACAATAAACAGCATGTAACAGATGTTGATTCACGTGCTTCATGCACTTGTTGGGAGGCTCTCCGGACACTCCAGTTCTGAGTACTGGTTAAAAAGCCATAGACATAGAGTGGGGTCACTAAAAATATATCCTATTTAGGACATGGAGAGAAAAAGATATCTATTGCAGCGACAAGGTATTATCAGAAGTAAATAATCTTGAATGCTTTTTACCCCACTACAGCCCTTACAGTAAGATATTAATGCAATCTTTCACAAATCCAGAAATCAGAAAAGATTTCAGATTATTTAAAATTCTGAAGTAAAATATATATGCAAATAGTAACCTCAGTATAGCTTATAAGGAGTATCTGGAGCTGTCCTAGCTTTGAATCATGGAGTTTCAAGAGAATTTTTTATTACAGTTTTGGCTCCAGTGCACTCGCATCATGTGGGTTTTTTGCTTTGAGTTTTAGGTTTGAATGGACAAATACTGTCAAAGCAAGACTCTAAATTCAGGAAATGCACTGAGTTTTCATATGCTTTCCAAACCATACCTTGGCCCAGATTCCCCCACAACGGAGCCCAGCCTCACTTGAAACTTGGCCCACATTGTTGAAGCGTTTACAAATCCCACCAAAACTGGCCTGAGTTTCAAGTTTGTAATAAAATCCAAACCCAAGAGTTCTGCTTGGCTTCAAATGTCTCTCTGTTCTAGTAATTTCCACTTGTTTCCATTAAAAATAAAAAAAAAGGTATAATTCATGATGATTTCTGCCTGTTGCACTGGTAAATCTAGAATAACTCCATTAACTCATCAAGGTTGTTTCAGATTTGCATGAGAGTAGGTATGAGCAGATTGAGGAAAGATTTTATTAAGATAAAGGTGGGAAGCTGAGTATACTCTAAGGCCAAAATTCCAGAATGTAACACATGTCTTTCTGTTGAAATTAACAAAACACAACTGCAGCCCATAGGCTTTGCTGGTAAAAGCAGATCCTTCTGATTTTGAACATGACACTCAAAGTCCCTCAGCATGGTGCCATGCTAAAAGGGCAATGACCGCCTCACTGAGACAAACCTCCACCATGCCGCCTGTCCCTACCACACCACCCCACTCCCTGCTGCCCTTTCTGCCAATACCAGCCCCTGCACAGTGATGGGGTGAGCATGCTTGGGTACTGTCATTTGTTTCCAGCTGTGTCCAAGCTTGTGACCAAACAAGACTTGAAGCAATAGTGTTGACTAAGAGGATGGGATAAGGAATAATGCAGCTGGAGACACCCAGCATGGGTGGGAGCACCAGAGCCTGGATTTAGAGTGGCTTAAAGTGTCACAAAGTCACCCCTGGGCTTTGCAAAAACAGTATTGCGTTAAGACTAAACCCTCTGCATTTGCCAGTCTACTATCTTCACCATACATCACAGATTTGATGCATATAATCTATCATGTGACATTAAGAATGACATAACTGACACACCTATTACCTGGTCCACCAATGGATCACATTGTCTGAGGAAAGCCCCCTATGATGAAGTAAAAAAAGCCTGTATTCATCACACACAGCAAATCCAGCTGCCAATAGTGGTGGGCTATCCCAAGGACAGATCTTAGTAAGAACAAGAAAGACAGCATTGCAAAATCCACATAGCGATATTATGGTTGCAACCTGATTTTAGACTGTGAAGGCTAGATTACTGTAGTATGTCACATTACTACTGAGACATTGCAGGGATGGAATACAGCAGGTAAACTCGATGTCAGACAGTTTTGCTCTGGATGCCCCTTAGACTGGTTATCCTTTTTGCGCTCCCTTCGCCACAAATCCTCAGGAGGAGAACTTACCCTGACTCATGGAGTTACTACACAAGCAGGGCCCAGGCTCGCAGCACTCTGACTCACGAACCAGCCCCTTTGGATCTGTTTTTCACTCTCTCTTTTCTCTGGGGAGAAAAGGGAGCTAACTGAGCTAGCGACTGGGGAATCAGAAATTGCACATTGTATTTGCATCTTTTTTAAATGAACCTTTTTCAAAAGACAGGTTTTCTCTGCCTGTCCCACACCCTTTTCCACCTCACCCTTCATTACTCCTGAGTGATAAATGTGTTGTTAAAAAGCCCACAACTTTGAATAGTGCCTTCTGATTGCAACAGGAATATTTCCTAGCACTGGAAGGACTCTTCGGTGGCTCCTGCAGTTTGCTCCCACATTTTCTTTTCATCCATTGACAGTCCAGAAACAGTTCTGAGCAACTCTGTCCCACCTGGGGCTAATCTCCAGGACCGTTTTCCTCTGGAGAAACGCCAAGGGCTGGAAAAAGGCTACCTGAGGCCCCTGAGCCGTGAAAAGATGTGGTTGGAGCACAGAGAAAACAAAGTAAACGCCATGAGAAGGCAGTGCCTCCACTTCTCCCCGTCTCCCCCCCCCCCCCGTCTCCCCTCGCCGGGCCCACCAGAAGAGGCTGGAGCGGGAGCTGGCAGCCGGGCCACAGGGCTGTTTGATTGCCTAAGCCTGGTGGCCAGACAATAGGACCAGAAAGAATGGCTGCTTCCTTCCTTCCTGTCGAGTGTTCTGCCTGAGTGAGCAAATTCAATAGCACTTCGCTTCGCAGCAACACCAGGCTCTCTCGCACAGGCGAAAATCAACAAAGAGCCATTCTAGGGCATTTCCAACTGCACCTAAGCCAAGGCACTGAGCTGTGGAGCCATCCGGCTCGGGAAGGGGGGCAACCAGGCATCTCTCTTGGGTGTGCGGCCAGGCACAGTAAACATCCAGGTTATTGTTTATGGAGAAGGACTGCCTTATTATTTTATTTTCCTCTCTGTCAGGCACCAGGTGGTTTGGTTCCCCATCACACTCCCGACCCCTGCCATTTAGGTTTTAAAGTGTTCCTATTGAATTCACTGGTTTAAACTCCTCCATACAGGCTGGTTGAAGGGTGCTATGGGGTATTCAGGCATAACTAAACTAGGAGAAGGTGACACAAGAGTTGCTATGTGCACAACATAAGCCTGCTGCTTTTTTCAGGTTCAAGTGGTTGCACATTTAAATCACAGACTGACTGAAAATAAAATAAGTGTTAGTCTAGGAAAATATCTGAGAAAAGCAGGCAAGCAGATGACCAAAACTATGCTCAGGTAGGCACACACTCAAACATCATTTCTTATAAATTCCATAAATAAGAAGGTAAAATAACTATGGATTGTGGGGTTTATTAGTATCAGGCTCCTTTCTGTCTTCCAGATCCCACTCTTTAGTTCAGTGCTATGCCAGACTAAGAGGGAACATTGTGTCACTAAAAATACAAGGACCTGAGATGCTCATGCCCAGAACTGCCAGTCAGGAGTAACATTTTTTTATAAGCAATGAATTTCTATGTCTTCAGAGCCCCTAAAGAGGGTTCGGTCCATGAAGCTTTCCCTGTGCAGAAATATAGAGCATGCTCAGCTTCCATGCTGTCTCTGCAGCACAGTTTGTACATCACTTTGCAGCGCAACAATTGTTCCCCCGGGATTCCTGTGCATCTGCAGCAAGGCATCTCCTCTTGTTGTACATGCATGGCATGGGATATGGCTGTACCAAGGGATGTATTCTTGTGAACATCTGAGTTTGTTGATTCAGTGTGTGTGGGAAGAGGAAGGAGGAAGCGCAGAAAGTATCTCAGAAAAGAAAAGCCTACATGGGATCTCTGAAGTGATCTCTCTCTCTTTCTCTCTCCTAAAGAGCTAGATTTTTGCTTTTTGTCTTTGAAATGAGCAAAGTAAGATTTTGCACTTGCCTGCTGCATCTGTTTTCCCAAGCAAAGACCTGTTTGTTTTTCCCATTGTGTCTGAATCATATTTGAAACAGACCACTGAGCCAAGTTACATCAAGCTTGTTTCTTTTTTACTTCTGAACTATGATAGATTATCCTAACCCATCTGCAGGCATGATTAAAAATATGAAAATAATTTTTACTTTTCTTTTGAACTGCTTTTGATATAGTATTTGCTGTCAGATAATCTATAGAGTTTTAACATCTGGTAATGTAAAATGGTATGTTATTGCAGCTGAAGAAAGAACATTTAGATACTTTTATGGTGAGTTTTTTGTGGCATCCAAGATTGCAATTGAGGTTCAGTTTACAATAAACTTGTGGTGGTACAGTTATAACTAAATTATTCATTTTTATGCATCAGAACATAGTTTATAACCCAGAGGGAAAAAAAAAAATCCCAGCACAGAGGATCTTTATTAAGATACACATACTGCTTACATGATTACTATAAGTGATGTTCAAATATGTCATCACATAATCTTAGGAAACTAGCTCAGACAACTTTCTATTAAGCAATAACCTGTAAATGACAAAACAATATCTATGTAAGTCATTGCACAGTAAAGGCTAGATTACCATAGTTGAAAGATTTTTCTTTTTCTCCAAGAGCATTCAGGAGCAACATGTAGAGAGAAATTAACAATTGAAGTAGGACAGCTGTAGAGAGTTTTGTCTTTCAGAAACTGACATCAATAAAAATTCATAGAATTTATAGATACAGCTGATCTAATTTTACCCATTAATGTTTATGGTCTACTTCCCTACAGAAAGATAGTAGCTGTTAACACAAGGCCCACTCCTGGTTTGGTTTGCTTTGGTTTACCTTGATTGTTGTAATCACTGGAAGAAGCTCATGATACCATGCAGTTGGTTTACTGCTAGCAAAAGTAGTAACCTAAGAGAAAGTTTCCCTAAGGAAGCATTACATTGTTGCTTGTTCTGTGGAAAAGAATTTTCAGATGAAGATGAAGAAGCTGATTTAGGTCAAAGAAGACCACTGCCAGTCTGTACTCTGATCACCCCAAATCTGGTATTTGTAAGAATTCTGTTTATGCTGTTCCTTACTTAATATCCTCTGAGTGACATTCCCCACTTGCTTCAGCCAGAAGCATGGATCACCATAAGGATATTTTAGCCTCAAGTTTGAAGAGTCCACACGTTCAGGTACATCACATTAATGCTGAGGGCAAACCCAATCAAACTATTGGATTCTGGCATCTGGGAATGTAGTTGTTGGGAAGAGGCGCTCATTATAATGCAACCCCTTGCTTTTAACACCTTCTGTTCTTTTAAAATGGTCTGGTGCCTTTTCTTTTTCCCCCTTTTTTACTTTAATCTCCACCGTAGTCAGGCTAGAGAGAGGTCAGATGAGTCAGATGTTGGTTAAACCAACAGAACTGAGATAATTTTTGACAGTTATATAACCTCCCACCTCCATTTTAGTAGTTTGCTCATTCCTCTAGCCATACCCACTAAGAGTTCCCACAAGGTTCTAGGGAAAGTTGACCCAATAACTACTCAGTGTATGTTAGACTATATATTAAATACTCTCATTAGCCCTATTCAGTCTGGATTCCTCATAGTCTTCTGATCTGTTTATATTCTGATTGCACTTGTGAGTGATTCAATACTTTTCCAGGTGAAGAGCTGAGGCACAGTCTGCACTGCAGTTGGGAAGTGTGGCAGCAGCAAGGACAGACATGGGAGAGCTGGTGGTAGCTAGACTAGATCGGGCACACTCGAAAGCATAGACAAAGCAGTTTAGGATGCACAAATCTGTCTGGGACCCTTGGCATTTAACCTACGTTGAAAGCCATGCCATTGGAGTGATTCCCATCTGCAGTTCCCAATTTATAGTAAGTGGTTTGCTGAACCATATGAAACAAAGTTGTCACAATGGTGCTTTTGATTAAAATTTTATAGGGGGCCATGGTGGCCTTTGAAAACAGTGGGGGTTGACAGTGGTCTGCTGGTGCTGCTAAAAAGTTCAGGAATGCTGAACTTTAAGGTTAGGTTGTCTGATTGCAGTGCAAATATATGCTAAGTGACTTGCCCAAGGTCATTTGTATTATGATATCTATAGTAGAGCAGGCACTGAACACTGATTTTCCATAGCTGTGGTTAGTGCTCTAATCTCTGCTATGAAAAGAAAAAATATTTTCTAATCTGACTAAGTATGTTGAATTGTATCTTAGGCAAAGTTTAACTGGCAATACAATATACATAAGTAGACTAATAAGCATATCAGTAATCTCCATCTTTACTTCTTCCCTATGTGAACTCTTGAATTGAAATAGCAGTTCATTTTAATTTACACCTTCTGATGTTTTTGGTGCAGACTCTAACCCAGGAATTGAAATGGGGGACACTTGTTCTCAAGTGAGAGGAATCACAAACAGGTTTGCACAGAAACAATGAATGATCTGTCTTGAAACCACTGTTGTTTCTCCCTACAGGAGAAAGTTGCATTGGTTAACTAAAGGGGCAGTTTAAACTAATCTAGTTAAACTACATTAAATGGCAGGTGGATGTCTGTTACGCATATTCAGACTAAACAGAGCTTACAGCAGTTTAACTGGGTCACCCCCGAAAAACTGTGCGTGGCTGTTCTATAGACAAAGACTGCCATTATTAGGGTGCACATTTCTGTATAACCCCAATGTCAGCACTCGGAGGAAACTCTTCTTCAGGTTTATTTGCTGCCATAGCTCATGAAATTGTCACTCTCTTGTTTTCACAGAGTAATAAATCATGGGGCAGACTGCCCTTCTCAAAGAGCTTAATGGCCTGTCCATATTGCTAATATGCTAATATTGCAAAACAACTTATGATTAGTGTAATCAATATTTAGTCTTTTTTCCAAACAACCCGACTATACTGATTACAAAGGATTTTCAATATCTGAGAAACTGTGAAAAAAAAAAAAAAAAAGGAATTTCAAATGGAAGGAAGGAAAGAAAGTCTGTCTTTAGTTGGTTGTATTTTGATTGGGTCTTATTAAAACAGAATTTGAACATTTAGAATACATGACAATTTTGGAAATTGTAGTGAAAGAAAGCAAAAAGTGGTAAAATCAGAATCGGCAGTGTTGTGTGGAAGTTCACCCAGGGAATGTAAGAGCCTGAAGGAGCAGCCTTTTTCATACCCCAGAGACTGCTGTGCAGTCACTAGTGGAAGCCTACACAGAGAGAGTGGATGACATATAGTCTGCTGTACCATTCTGTAAAGTATGTCATAAGCTCAGCAAGTAGGATGACATTAGCGGGTAGGCTCTATTTCACTTTTGCTCACAAAATGAATCACAGTCACAGATTTGAAGATCTAATAATTCTGTGCTTAATTGCATTATAAGCAACTTACACCTGCAAAAGAAAAATGCCCCTTTTGCAAATTCACCTCTTGGGTGTGGAGTTGGGATGAGAACTACTGTCATGCAATAATTCATGAAATGGAAAACGGCTGCTTACACGCCTTGTTGCATCAGGTGCTTTGCGCAGTTGTCTGGTTTACTGTGCGACAAAGTACAACAAGCTGATATACCCAGCAGCATGAAAGTGCTCCGTATTAAAAAGTGCAAACAACCAAACCATTTTTAAATATAGGCAAAATCTATAATAAGCAGTAAAACACCCATGCCTCTCACAGCTAATGAGTATTGCCGTCCGTAATGGTCTGCCACATCCCTGGTTAATTAGAAACTAAATTACTAACATCTCTAATTATTCATAATGACATTCTTTTACGTCTGTTAAATTAGTTATAAAAATGATTAGCATAAGAAATGCTCAGCTTTGAAATACTAGTCAATAAGTCAAAAAGCTTCTGTTTGCCTATTTAATCTAATGAAAGGTATTTTATCTCACATGGCATCTACGTGCCCAGGCAAAATTAACCCTGTGAAAGTAAATGGTTTTATCAAACAAAGCAGAGCTGAGTTGCCCTGCTATCATTTACATGTACAGACTGTTTCCCCTATTACGTGTATTTCAGCTTATTTCAGAATACTCTACATACTTTGAATAAGGTACATAATTTTCAGGGCCATATAAAAAATAAATTTAAAAAAAAGCTTTGAAAAATGCATGTCATGTTTTAATGTATTAATAAAAAGATGACCCAACTGTCTCCCAGGCTTTCCAGCCACTTGTCTAACCTATTTGCTTAAAAGGTGTATATGAACAGGCAAGTTTTCACAGGGTGTCATTTTCCATATAATCAGGAGGGCTTTGTGCTAAATTGTATAAGAAAGCATTCAGGGTTAAAATTCAGCATGACTCTCCCCCAAACAACCCTTCCTGCACCTTCACCCCCACTCCCACTTAAACCCTTTTGGAGGTTCCTGCCCTCCCCTCCCTGTTCTCCTCTTAAAAGCAAACTCAGCACCATTAGCACACAAATGCAAAATAACCAGCCTAGGCCTCTTCCCAGGAATACAAATTAGGGGCAGGTAGTTGAAGAGCTTAGAAAGCTGAAATAGCGAAGTTCACAATGAAAAGGATGAATAGATGAGAGACTGAAAGTGGGGTAAAGTGTTCAGCTTTTGTCATTTAAAGTGACGTCTTTAACTCTTTGCCTTCATGAGGCTGCTCTTCACAAAAATAATAATGAATTGCAATTAAGACCCGGAGGACAAAAGGGAATTATGTGGGAGGAAAAAAGAAAAGGAAAAGAAAAAAGAGAAAAAATATGATGACAAGAAGAAGATTTTTTTTTCCTTCCACAGCATATGAATATCTGTCAGGAAAGCAGAGAGGATAGTTTTAGAACTCTCATAGTTTAATGTGACAATAGTGCCACTGTAGATAGCAAAACCAATGATGTCATCAAAGCAGCTGGAGAAAAGTTTGAGATGGCTCATCAGATCTTCTAAATTTATATCTGCTCATGAAGTCCCATAGCTACTTCATGTTTTGTTCCACTTTTAGGGACATATTACTTTTTCTTACTGAAATAAGAGATATTTTAGGTGTAAAATGCTTCTATGTTTAAAGTTATTTGTCCTTCATTTATGCAAAGTTTTGGGAAATTAAGTCTCCTCTTACCAGATTCAGCTGCATCTGTGGGCTTGGCTGCAGTCTGTCACCTGCTAGAACAAAGTTCCATTTTATATCATAGACCTGCACTCAAATCATGGTGAGAGTCGGGGCTTTAGAAGACTTCTTTAAAATCTGTTAGTTGTGGATATATATACTGCTGTCAGTGTAAAATGGAATGGCTCTTTGATCACACTGAAGGCAAGCAGTTCTTTAAACCAGTCCTCTGATCCACTTGAATGTGGAGTTTGGTTAGGGACCCAAGCTCAGCGCAAAAGCTTTGGTCCATATTTTCCCTTACCTCTCAGGTTATTAGAGCTCTTTTGAAAACCTGTGAAAGACCTTTAGAAGAGTTCCATAAATCCCTCTCCCATTTATTACTGCTACAGTATTTCCGAACAAAATGCAATCATCAATCTTCTACACTTACCCACAGAAAGCACAAAACCAAAGGTAAGCCAGCGCTATGAGAGCTTCTAGCAGGCCATGTAGGATGGATCCACAGACTAGGGCTGCCCTATTTGGCATAGGACTGCACCAGTACTTAAACAGCAATGTTACCAGAAGAATCTGGAAAAGATGGCTTTTAAAAATGGAAAAGGAAGAACTAAACTGCAAAAGTAAAAATAAATAATGAAGCTTCAGATATTTATGGTAAAAACGTAAGTGAATAATATTAGACAGACTGCTGTAAATGACTAGTGAGGATTATACATCTATCTTTTGTTTTTACCTGAGGTGTTCTTATTTATTACTGCAGAAATGCGGTTTCATACACTGTAATGGCCATTTTTACTTTGCTACCTTACTGAATTTAATAACAAACATACTTTGGGAAAATTGTGCCAACAGACACATTCATACAACACTTATGACTTCAAAGTATGGAATATAATCCAAAGATGAACAGGACCTTTAATTTTATGAAAGAAAATTGAAAATTTCACAGGCTTTCTTGTAATTCCTGTACCAATAGCCAATATTTCTTGCTTGCATTTTGGAAATATTAAAATTCAAGTTCTTCTTAAAATAAGAAGACATATTAAAATAGGAGAATAATGAACAAAATAAAAGGTGACTGCACACTATTATATTAGCTTTTCAAAAAGAGTTTACGTCAATTCCAGCTATTGCACTTGCATGGCAGTTTATGGGTGTGGGAGGAAAAAAAATCTCATTTTATTATTTGCATTGTTTTACCTGTTCTCTTTGTTGAGGATTTTTTAGTTCCATGATGATTGCTTGACATTCCATATTCATTGTTTACTGTGACATAAAAAAAAAATCAGCTATTTAGCAGCTTTAGGGTATGTCTACAGGGACAGGTACAGACAGATGCAAGCTTGTCTGTCTGTACTTCAAAATGGCTAGACATGAGCCGGCTCAGATCCAAAGTCATATATAGACACATTCACATGGCACTTCTGTTTTGAGGTAACAAGCAGGGTTGAGCAACCTGAGTGTAACTACTTGATTTTGGACAGGAACTGGCTCTGTCTGACCTGGTCAGGGTATAGCCAGAGGGTCTTGGGTCTTCTTGTGCTTGTCCAAGTAGTCAAAAACCTTCCAGAACAAATAGAGGCACAACAGTGACAGCTGAAAACAGCACTTCCAATGTCCTTATAATGTAAAGGATAAAATCGTAAAACTTATTTTCTTTGTGGTAATATGAATTTGGATGCTTTTCAACAATCTTGCTGCATTAAAAAGCAAGTTAAAGCTTTATCCTTTATTTACGTCTTAGAGATGATACATCTATTGTGAGATGTTGTGATTAAACAGTCCTTAAAAAAGCCCCCTAACAAGAAGTTTTTGTGGCTTTCTTCATTTCACCATTCCTTTGATTTCTTAAACATATTTTAGTGATTTGTCTCTTTCTTGTATTTAAAAAAAAAAAAAAAGTCTAAGGTGCTTAAATTTTGTTGTAGTTGATGGAAATATTAACATTTATTCAGAACTACTCATTTTCCTTAGCGTGCCTAAATAAATGTTTCTAACACTGTGGTCTATTCCGGCTTGAAATTCCCCACCGAAGTCAACGGGAACTGAATATGTGTATCAGAAGTCAAACTTTGCCTCTTTATGATTTCTAGAGCATTTTTAAAAGCCTCTGAAGGAATATCCATATAAAATACATTCTGAGGTAAGCCCCGTAAGGAGAACAAAAGCGAGTATTATTTAACAGCCTCACCAAAACGCAGAGGATCTGGAATAAATCAGGAAGAGTTTGGAATGGATTTATTGGAAGAGTGATGCTTCTGTTTAGCTTTCCATTTTTTACGGGAAGAATTAGAAATGTCATTTGGCAGATGTCTATAATGTTTTTGGAACTGGAAGGAAATTTGGCTTTTCCATTTGGTGTGGGTGAATGTTCCTCTAGGCCACATTTAACATGTAAAATGAGAGAGGTGGGTTTGAAACCCTTCCTAAAGGGAGACCTGTAGCTGCATGTTTTGCAGACTTACCTTAGAAAAAACTCTGCCAGCAACCTGCATACCTGATCCATATATTATCCCTAGGGACATGGCCCTAAGCATCAGTTTTACCCTTTTTGCAGCATAAAGATTCAAGCCAAAAAAATCAAAGTATCAGGATTCAGAGCAACAAGAAATCAATAGACCAGATAAACTGGTTTATCCTCCTTGCTGCTGTGCAAAGGAGTTATAAACATGGTCTAACCAGCCAGATTCCAGGAGTGAATCTAACCTTATCTGCATTTTGTGCCACTAAGTACATCTTGGGTTTATGCTTGATGTTATATTTAATGGCTGTCCTATCTTTCCTTCCCTTAGCAGGATGCAATTCTAATCTTTCTGGATTTGGGGGGGCTGCTGCTGTAACACTGATAGTAAGAAATAACAAAGAAAATAAGGAAAGCTGTTATGAATTGCAAGAGATCACGGGAAGCTACAAACTGTACCATACAGTGCTATATGCAAAGCAAAACTGCAAAGAAGAAAAACTGAATACAGAGAGACTTGAACATTTCATCAAACTTTGATAAAAAATCTAAATTTATTATGCCCCAATATTGAGGAAGGTCTCCCTCCCCATAAAAAGAAACTCTAAAGGCATAATTCTGCTGCTGCTCATACATTTGCCTTACAACATAATGACACTGCTGTGACTCTTGTATCCTGCATCACTTTTTAAAATTCTTGCAGGAATTTGAAGTGCAAAGACACTGAAACCAATCTGGTAATATTTCTTTTCCACAACTTGACAAAAGCATTAGCAGCAACAGCAGCATAATAAATGTCTACAGAAAACAGTGAGGCTTAGTGCAGAGACCCTAGAAACATGTGTACCCAGTTAGATGAATTCACTTTGTGGTGCACCTGAGCTAATAACCCCTGCTGAGAGGTTCATAGGACAGGTTAAGTGCTTCAACACAGTCATGGAATTCTAGATCAAAGAACAGATCAGCCAGTGTACCTTCAATTCTCATAAAGGTACTGAAATAGATCTATAACAATCTGTTTGCAAGTGTTTCGGGTGACATTAATCTTACCATCTCTGGCCAGCTAAAAGCTAGATTTATAGTCTAATGGTGGAGCTCCTTGCTGAAGGATACCGTAGACAACAGTTTTAGAATAGCTTAAGAAAGTAGGCTTTAGAAATTATCAGAAAGGTCATTAAAGGCCATTAAAACACTAGATTGGATGCAGCAAGTTTCTGGGTTGAAAGTTGCTCAATTATGGGACAGTGTTCCTAGGGTAGTATCTGTACTAGCTAGCATGTTTTATACATCCCCTACTTCTGTAAGGAGTAGGATAAAGGACAATATAGATCTTTTGTCTGACCAATAGTGGCCTACCTTACATTTCTGTGGTGAGAAAAGGTCATGGTGTTCCACTACAGTCAATGCAGACATAAAGCACTTCCACAGGATGTTCTGGATGTAATCACCTTAAAATGCATATACAGCTGATGGAAAGATTTTTTTTCTCAAGAATCAGAACCTTGTAGGCAATAACAATCTTCCTGTATATAGTAGGTAAAATATTAGAACAGGGACTCAGCAGGAAATCCTTCATTAGGCTTGTTTAGGAACAGATTAGGCAACTACTGCAAGGAGTGGTTGCATTACGTTTAGTCCTTCTTACTGTAGGTGATTACACTAAATGATCTCAAGTAATTCTGTACAGTCCTGCCTTTTTCTACATGCCTGGAAAAATTTCACTGGCATTATTATTTGACAGTGTATTTTATAAGCCATGAAACAACTTTCTATTGAGTCTCCATGTTATGCTCCATGAAAGCTGTGCTTGGGGAATTATTTTTGGCAATAACAGGACTGTTCAGCTCCAGAGATACAACTGTGAGAAGTGAGAAGTGCAGTTTTCATGTATATTTAGTATATTACACTAAATATAACGAATAAAAGAACATGAAGAAACTGTCATAATCGTCAGAACCATAAAATGATTATACTTGTAACAGTTAAAAACATGGCAATGCCATTAAAATGGATAAAATGAGGAATTCATATTCCATTTCTGAATTAGTACGCCGTATAGTAACTTGAAATCAGTGGTTAACCAAGTAAGAACAGGATGCAGTAATTCAGTGACAAGGGGTGAGATTCTGTTCAAGATTCAGACATATAAATTTAGGAAACAATAAATGTAGGTGTCTAAGCTAAGCCAATGGGGACCTAGCTGTTCCAGTCAAGGGAACCTAGAGCACTATTCATCTAGTCAAACCTAGAGATTTGCTTTAGGATGATTTAAAAGGTACATTTTTCATTGCATCTCCTGACTCTGCTGATTCTCTGACTTCTGAGTTGCCTTTGTACAGGTAGCTAGTGCAATACCTGGACTCCACCTGCCACTCCTCATGGTCATGCCAGACCATTAAAATATAACAGATACACTTGGACAACTCAAATGGCACAAGCATTCAAGTCTGAATAACTGTGTAGAACTCCCATTGACTATAGTGGAATCTTAGACAATTCTTTTACGTATAGACAAATGCATTTAGCACAGAAGCTCGCCCTGAATTAATTATTTCTAAATTATTACAGAATTTAGAAATAGTTGACTTTTAATTTTTGCTTTTAAAAATCATAATTTTAAAATTGTGTTTAGCTTTAGTTATGGAATAGTATTATATATCAAATAGATAAAAGATCTAAAAAAAAGACGGGGTTACACATCCAAACAATGTACAGATTAAGAGTTAGTAAATAGTTTCAGTGCAACATCTTATATACTTGAATGTGGAGAAAAAATTTTATTGTAAAAAGAAGTACAGCATCATATTAATTTTAATCAATGTAAAAAATAAGTATAGCTATCTTCATCTGGGCTAGTCACATACGCTTTCTTCTTACTCAATTCAGTTTCATATTAATGTAGATGAATACAAATTAGATTAAATAGGCCATACATACGTACCCTACAGGTGCATTGACACTAGTTATTTGTTGCATTGGAGGGGTTGTTTTTAATGCAAATTTATCTTGAATTTATATTTGGGCTCTTCTGATTTACACATATGCTGTGCTTGAAGCACTTTTGCTCCCAATGGAGCCAAGGGGGACATTGTGCCATTGGTTACCATTCACAGCACCCCACTTGCAAAATGGATGCAGGGTCATTCAGCAGTTACTCTTCTACAGAGGATAGCGATGCACTGTGAATCAGCAACTGACACCAACATCATTGCCAGTCAAGAAGCAATGTGAATATTCCAACCTAGAATCGTAACACATCACAACAAACTCAGCCTGGTCCTCCTCTCTTTGCTCTGTTACAGCTGCCAATACACACACCCTAAGATTACTCATTTACATACACTAAAGATCAAGGGAACCAAAGAATGATGAGTATAGAAACAGATGCATAAGCTATGGACATCTGAAGTGACATGATTTTCAACCATCCAGGGCTCCATTTTGCAAAAGCAAAGCAAAGCAAGGCAAGGCAATGAAGAGGAGAGGAGAGGAGAGGAGAGGAGAGGAGAGGAGAGGAGAGGAGAGGAGAGGAGAGGAGAGGAGAATAAGGAGAGGAGAGGAGAGGAGAGGAGAGGAGAGGAGAGGAGAGGAGGAGAGGAGAGGAGAGGAGAGGAGAGGAGAGGAGAGGAGAGGAGAGGAGAGGAGAGGAGAGGAGAGGAGAGGAGAGGAGAGGAGGAGAGGAGAGGAGAGGAGAGGAGAGGAGAGGAGAGGAGAGGAGAGGAGAGGAGAGATCCTCAATTTACATTTACATTTACAATTCCTTTATCAAGTATTTAATGCTTCAAAACATCTAACTTGAAAAAAAAATCTGCATCTGAAATGTAGAGTTATTGTCTGAGGTGTGGGAAGTAAAAATTTGGGCTATAATCATTTTAGGTTTTGTCAGTTCAGTCAATGTTCTAATAGCTCTGAGGACTATGTATTAACTCATTAAAATACTATTGGTGAAGAGGAAGAGTAGGCTTAGAGCCAGTCTTACAGACAGAAAGGCACTAGGCGATCAAATCCAAGTTCATCCTGTAACTCAGTATTTCCTTTACAACACATGTGACTCTTACCTGAAAAAAACTAGAGCTTGAGAAACCCTAATTTTCCCTCCTGCTGTGTCTGCACATCAACTTTGTCTCACATCACATTATCACTTCTTCGACCAGTGAAGCTAACATGTAGAAGTATAGCCTTTAAACCACTAAGACTGTGTCAAAATGTTTTCCAGTGTTTTACTTTCATACTTCAACAATATCACCCCACTGAACAGGTTTTTATATTAAAACTGTGACCAGTAGGATGTGGGTTTCTCCATTCAGCAAAGCAGCAAAGAGGTACTTTACTATTTCTTAAATATTGACGTATCAGAGTCTATCTTCCCTGGATATCCCAGAGCTGATCTCCTGGACATGAATGCTTGCTGTCACCTATCCAACTTGCTAACCCTGCTAACCATCTATAAGCTACAGCTAAATGGCTCTGTTCATGTTGTTTATCTTTCTGTGGGACACCAGTTGTAGTGTCTCGTTGACTTAACTGTTTAAATAGCTGAATTTTAGTGAAAAATCTTCTGGAAGGCCACTGTAGAGAATTACTTTATCAGCATACTTAGCAGAACAATTTTCATCTTTTCCCACTGTCAGTTGCGTTCATTCACACTGGGAGAAAAAAAAGAAAAAATCTACTTTTTATCTAATTATTTTTTTATCTATATAATAGGTAGATCCAGCACAAATCCATGAGATGTTTCTCATTACTTCTACACAAGTTTTCCAACAGAATTCAGATGGAGATGATGGACAAGGATGGACAGCCATCTGAGCCTTGATAGACTGTAGTAAACTGCAGCAGTGACACACAGACAGTATTGTAATTCCCCTACGCCTGCTTGAGGAAAACACAAGACAGGTCAGACTTGGTATGAATATCTGCAGCTCCAAAACATCTTAAGAACATGGGGACTTCCTATGGCCTCAGAAAAGAGGTGTGTATAGCCCAGGATGCAGTTTCTGGTGGTGACAACAGAGATGCTATTTAGGGAAAACATGCAGACATGGCTACTGTCTGCAGTCCATTTTCTTTTTACCCTTCCCACATTCACCACTGTTGGACTGGGATATCAGAGAGTACACACACACCCACCCCCCATCCATCTTAATTTTTGTTCAAGGGTCTACTGCCTATAAAGCAAACATTTCACAAATACACACAAGGTGTATGTCTCACTTTTTAACACCAAATTTACAAAAATGAAGGATGTTAAGCCAGTCCAGAAGCAGGTTGCAGTTGGGCTCTTGAAGCTGGTTGTCATTATGGGTGTGATAACTACACTGTGTCTAGTCCTGAAGATTATTTGTCCCTGAAGATTGCCTTATGCATCTTCTTAACTAACTCCTGATTGTAGATGCATCTTGGCTTGGCTACCCCTTCTTGAAAGTCTCCTCAGAGGTTCCTAAACAAACCTATCAACAGACTCTTCCCTTACTGGATGTCCTTCCCTTTAGCTAGCAGGGAAATACAGAATATTAGTCTATTACAGTCCTTACAAACCTATAATTCCTAAAAACCTGTTGTTACAGTCCCTATAAATTGGGGGAAGTTGAATCCAGGGTTTAATCATGGTCAAGATTCCCTTCTTGCCCTCAGTGCAGGGCAATGAGGATCTGAAAGCAGAGATGGCTCTTTCACAAGAGCCAAAACCAGGACACACAATCACACTAAAAAAGTAAGAATCAAAAGAAGTAATTACCAAAAATATTTACAGTCCTTTGGTAAGGTTACATTGCTTACCAAAAGGATGTTTACATGCCATGTGCTCTAGGATGTAAGTGAGATTTGCTCCTGATACTTCTTTCACTCTGCACCCAGGATGGGGGATTCTCCTGAAATGCTCTCCCTGTGCCTTCCTGCTTCTAGGCCAAAAATTGAATGATCCTGCCTGGGCAATGAAGTGATTATTACCTGGAAAAAAAAAACATGTTAGGAGGAGAAGAAATGTTTGGATTATAAAAGCAAGGTCTCTTGCTTTTTAAGGCACAGATGTGAAATGCAAGATGGTTAGTAACATCTTTGAAGGTGTTAACCGGAAGCTTGAGTCTTATCTTTTCTAAGAGTATTGGTTGGGGAATGGTACTTATTTGCTTGAGTTTTTTAAACAAACATTTTCTGCTTATCAGATGGTAAAATCATAGTGCTAAGAGCATGACTGTAGCTTTTAACACGTATTGGTAGAGATGGTAAACATTTTCTTGGTAACATGAATGACCAAACCACATGCACTGGAATTCCAGCAGCTTTAGCCACATGAACATTTTACCTTATGCTAATGATCATGCGTGAGCAGGCAGTTGGTATAAAACATGCCTTTTTTTTTCCTTCCTTATGTGGACACAAAGATAAATTAATTGAGCTAACAGAACCAAACCATCTACTTTCTTTTGGCTTGTTAAGAAAGGGAACAAAATGTGAACTTCAGAGGCATCACAAATACAAAGGAGGAAGTAATTTTCCTCCATTAAAGAAATCCACAAATTATTTTTAAATCTTTTTAAAGCTGTGGAAATGTGGCAACAACCTGAAGCAGGGAAGGTCAGTAGCCTCTCTGACTGGAATGGTAAAAGCTTGGTGGTGAACAGCAACCAAAGCCCATCAATTATTTGAAAGCCCTAATATTCTGTGGAAACCAGGCTCTCAGTCAAGGCTTAAGAGCCAGTCCTTGTCCTTAAAATGAACTGAGCATTGGGTATGAGCTAGGAACTTTCCTGGTTTTTAAACTGCATTATATTATTGTTTTCCACTTTATCTCCTTGTTTTTAACTGTGTTATAGATTAGTCTCATTGCAAAATTATAAACCAAACAGAAGTATAAAGGCGCCTGGATATTGAGCATTGTCGCTCCGTTTATCTCTAATGCAATTCAAATGTTTTATGGAAAAACATGAGAAGTCTGTGTATAGGCCAATGGCATTTGAGTATAGGTCTCAGATTCTTATTCTTTTGCAATATAGTCTGTGGTGGGCAAATTAGTCTGCCCATCCTTACTCTGAATAATAGCTTCCATAACTCCATTTATAACCATTCCTATCACCTTACTTAACTGGAGAGACTAGTCAAGAGATTCTGTAAAGCATGAGATTCACACGGTGACTGTCAGCAATTAACTACAGGATTCATGTGCTCAAGGCCTGTAGATGATTTTCTACCACGATTAATCCAATGACTCTTACTAAGCAGAGCTGATACCTCCGTAAAATACAGACTGCTTCTACCTCTGAATCTTGAAGAAATTACAGAATTATCCCCAAACAGCCCAACAAACAATAACCACATCATGTCAAAATGCAAGCTTCTATATCAGCAGGGCAGTTGTAATGGTTGCACGGTTGTGAAGGCATAGCTTTCCAGAGATGCTGTCTCTCTCACATATCACAGCCTACACACAAACCTCCTTCCTGACGGCCCAAGGGCCCTTGTTTTTCTATCTCACTTTTTTTCATCTTAGATTTGTCAACATCCCACCATCCCTGCTTAGGAGGTGTAGGAGCTCCCTTTTGTTTGATGTAAGCTGAACGCCCAGGGGCACTGAAGGGGTTAAGTGGAGGAAATTCTTGTCAACTTCAATAGAGAGTCTGGCATTTTAAAGGACTTTCTGTAAGAACCCAGTATGTCTGACATCAGAGCCACAGGACATCACAGTGAAAGCGTAAAATTTTTACTTAAATGGTTTTTTATACTTTCAGAGTGGAAAATATTCATATTGTGGTTTTGCACTAAAAATAAATTCTTCCATTCACAGCCAGCAACAGGTAGCTGAGGTTAGATCAAACCACCAGCTTACTAATGACTATGAATTGCAGTATCTATAGAAATGACCAGAAATCAAGGCAGCCTCTAAAATAAGCCAGATGAATCATTCTTGAAAAATATTATTCACCCTGTAATAAATAGGCTTATCATAAATGTCTGCCACACAACTCCTGCTTGAAGTATTTTTTAAAAATGTAAAATGCTGTTGCATATAAATTGAAATTATCAGTTTTCTTCCTTTTGCAGGGGTTATTTTTTTTCATAGCAAGTCTGGGAATACTCAAGTGATCCCAGGATCCTAAAGTTAAGTGACTGAATTGAAAGCATTCATTTTGTGTAAGAATCTTGTACGTAATAAGTAATAGCTTTTAAAGTATTATAAATAAGGAATATGAATTGTCTTGAATTATAGTGAAAGCTATTGCTCAATAAAGATGCAGTAAGAAACAAAAGCTGATAAAATCTTTAGATTCTTATTCTACTGTGTAATACAATTATTATTTTTTTTTAGTAATAACCTATGAGGTCAGATGCTCTGCTAGTGCAAATCACCAGAACATTGCTGCCGTTAGCGGAGCCAGGTTGATTAATCCAACTCGAGATTCGGGGCCCCAGTTATCTTATTAATAAACAAAACCCCAGAATCACAAAAAGGCCCACAGTGACAACAAACACTGTCCTGCAATGCAGTTACATTATTTTCTACAGGGGTATATTTTCATATTTCATACCCCATGTTATCTCATTAAGGCAAGATATGAGGACTGGCAGGACTGGCAGACCCTGAGAGACCTGAAAGAGACTAGGACCATTAAGAAAGATTGAAACAAACAAGCAATGGAAAAAAGTCACCACGAACAAAAAAACCCACCCCACCAGAGGAAGCAAACACCAAAACAGCAAAAACCTTCCTCTTTGACACTTTTTGTTCTGTCTCTGGTGTTTTCTTGTCCCACTAAGCTTGCATGTCTCTGAAATGGGTACCAAGAATGGCACTTCTTTTCATTGCCATGCATGCTGCAGCCTGCTTTCACCAGGATAAAAACCTAAACCAAACCAAACCCAAAACTCCAACCAAAAAACACAGACAAAATACAATACATTTCATGTTTCATGCTGTCACCTTGAGATGTCTAAATCACACGTGGATAATTCAGGTTTAAGTCACTAAATTTAGAACACTAAGTAGATACTTTTTGTGTTTACTTAGTGCCTGTACTATTGTGGAACTGAATCTCTCTGTAAAGCCAAGCCAATACTAAACCCAATGAGACAGTCTTTATTTCATGGCCATTGCTGCTTGTGGCCATTGCTACTTGTGGCCATTGCTACTATAGCCCTCGCATCTACACAAGACGTTTTTTTATTTTCTCCCTGAAAACCAGGATATAAGTTATTCATAGCCCAATAATTTAATTTGTAACACAGTTGCAGCCATAAAGGTAAATTGATAAACCGATTGTGCCTATCCAAACCAAAAAAAGGTTAATTTACTTGGTTCTTCTGCTTCCCTACATACATTAAAAATTTTCAGCATTTAAAAATTTCCTATACTTTTAAAGAATATTTAAAAGATTTGGCATCATCACAATATCCATATTCTTGGTTTATATAACCACATCACATCTGTGCACTCATCCTCCCTTTTACCACTCACCATCTGAAGATGTCTTCTCCCAAAGCAGTTTATATATTATAGGTGGCTGGGAATCTGCCTTTCTGTGCGTTCGTGCCAGAGCTTACACCAGTGCTGTTCAGGAACTAACAAAGCCTTTGAAAGTTGCTGTATTATGTACAATTAGCAATAAGAAAACTAGCATCTTCGTTACTCATTTCTAACTGAGAGTACAGAGTGGAAAAAAAGTGTTCTGTTTACTGGCCCAACATACCACGCCTGGGAGACTCCAATATACAGAGAACAGGGTAGACGCACTCCTCTCTGCAGATGTATCCTCTCAGGGGTGGGGGTAAGGAGTGCCTTTCGTGGTCTCATTTAGAAACTAGGGGAGAATGTTACAGTGAAAGCTGATACTCTGAAAGAAGTATATTAGTAACAGTGAAACATGGCAATAGGAAGTAGTTTCTTTCCTTCTATTCCTCACTTCCCCTAAAGAAGATGTAATTGTGATGTGCATATATATACAATACAGTGCAATACAGAAATGTAACTGTAAAGCTATTTTGACCATCTTAATGGGCATCTTAGATCAAAGAAACACTAGTGCACATAGACACTTCTGTCTGAGTAGCTCACTGTAGTTTACTTTAAGCATGCTTTCACTCATTTAACATCAGGTAGTGCATACAGCTGATTTAGTAATACTGTCACAAAACACTGTGCAGATATGCTTAGCATGAATGAGCCTATGCCAATTAACCAGACCATCATCTAAAGCAAACTAATACTCTCCCTAGACTTTTTTGCAACAGCTGAGCTAAGCTGACTTCAGTGAAGCTGTTGCAGCTTCAGTGTACAAGAAAGGTTTGATAACAGTAAGCTGAAATAAAGGGAGAAATAAAGGGAGAAGAGTCTATACACAAGCTTTTATCAGCACAAGTTTGTCCGTAAAAAGCCTAACAGGAATCTGCAGCACCATTAATGGAACCCCAAAACAGAATTTCTCAGCAACATCTTAAAGATTGGTGCCTAAAGGAAGCAGTGGTAGGGATAAATTATCTTAGTCATAGAGTAAGTTAAGTAGGATCAGAATGAAGGTTAAAAATCCTAAAGTAAGGTAGCTATTCCTTGATTCAAAAGTGTGTCTCATGCAATTATAAACTTTTTTTATTCCCCTAGGCAGCTGGGATTTTCCCAGGATACCCATTCAAGTGTATGTTCAATCAGTACATATTCAGGAATTCACCCCTTGTCTATACAAAGTTTCGAGGAGGTCAAGGAGAATTTTGTCATTGCCTCCAGTGAGGCCAAGCATTTCACCCACCAATCTTGCAGCTGAAGTGAGATCTTTGGATAAAAACTATGTGAAATGTAAACAGCACAAATCCTGGCCACATTTAATAAACTGAACAGGATGTCTCTCCATCTAATATTTCGCTTTGCTTAATTTATCAACTAAAAAAAAAAAAAGAAAAAAAAGAAAAGAAAAAAAAGGCTTATATTGTTCCCTTTTTCTAAAGCAGAGATTTTATGGGGTGAAATGTGAATTGTGACAGTCCTTTTCTCTCCAGCCACATCCCTTGGACTGTGTTTATATAGAAATATATTCTGCATACACTTAAAATACTTTAGTGAGATCGATTCTCTCAGATGCCAAGCTCAAGTGCAATACTTTACACACAAGCTTTTCTCTGTGAAAGTCTGCAAAATCACTCAGCAACCACAAGGTTCCATAAGCCACCCACTCTACAACCTGGGGGCTAAGGGAGCATGAGGCTAAAAGGAAAAAAGAGAGAACGCTTTCCATATCTTGTGGAAAGATGAGGTTATAGTGATTATCAAAGGAGGAAACAATTTTTTGTGACTGTTTTCTTTAAGATGTACGTAACTTCCGAAAGTAAGATATGTCATCTTAATTAATTCCTAAATATTAAACAAGTGCTGTGATATATGAAAGCTTGCTTGGTAAAGAAAGATAAAGATAGGTAAAAGTCCGTTTCTATGACTTGTCAGTAGATATTTAAGGAATAATTTTGCAAAAAAAAAAATCATGCCATTCCCCAAATCAAACAAAAAGTTAACGATTTTGGCTGATACAAAATATCAATATATAATTTTAGATAGCTACCCTACACTGGAGCAAGAGCCCCTATCACCTATGCTTTGCAAAATTCAAACAAGTTACATTGCCAACTGCCTTACTTCCTTGACAAAAAAATGAAATATGTTGCTTCTGTGCAATTCAGTTACTACTTGGTGATTAGATTGTGTCATCCTAACTCATGAGGATGTCTGTCTTTGTGAGTGACTTTACCTTCAGATGAGATTTGTGGGAGCGATTGCCTTCCTCCTAGACTGCTAATAAACATGGCCTAGAACTTTCCTGAGCACCACGTTCCAGTTGGCCCTGAAAGGACAGTGTCCATGTTGAGCAACTCCTTTCATGTCTGAAAGAGGGGAGCTGCTGGCAAACTGACTTTTGGGAATGGTCCTGGAACATTTTAGCTCCTGAAATGTGCTGGGGAATAGCTTGGGAGAGTACTTTTTGGCACATGCTTAACTCATACCAGGGAAAGTCTTAACGCTTCACTAGCGTGGGCAATTGCAATCCATTGTCCAGGAACATTTCTACCTACTGTCTGATTTACTAGTATAAATGTGGCCAGGGACATTGTTATGCACTTTCAGACTTTGTACTGTGATTGTTCATATGCAGGAGAGTTCTGGCACAGCCCTGATGAAAAGCTTATTTTTTACACCATAAACCCCCTGCCCATACATATTTCAGAAAAACTTACAGTCTTCTTCTTCCACTTGAGACAAAGGGGTCTGAGGAACACATTCCTCCCCAAGGACAGTATTGAGAGTAGTAGGCAGGGTGCAGTTAGCTAGCCTTCACATATAGCTGCAATATTACAGGATCCTCGTGCACTGGTTTTAGAGTATGAACACAGTGCATCTCCAACAAATTAAAAAAAAAAAAAAGATAAAAACATATACATGGTAACTCATAATCATCTGCAGAGCAGCAGAGGTAGAAGACAATACAATAAACCTACTACTAAAAGGCACAATGCATTCAGTGAGTTCTGCAAGAAGGCGTTGACACTCCTGGGTTTCTTTACTACTCAATGCAGCTGTAGTTAGGTAAGTTCCCAAAGTGTAATCTTGATCTCTTAACTGCTCTACTTACATACTTCATTGTGCCAAATACATCAGGGGAAAGAAAAAAAAAAAACAAAACAAAACCAACACTCAATTAAATTATCACTCTGTCTACAATAATTAAACAAAATGCATAAACAAAATGACACAAAGCAAACAAAACAATTTTGAACTTTTCTCCTCAAAAAGAAACGCAAGAGAAATGAGGGGGAAAAATAACTTTGTTCGCTTTGTGCATTTGACAGGGTTTGTGGTACACCAACTTTTGCATGTCTGATATGGTAACAAGAAATGACATCACGGAAATCAGAAACCAATAAAAACTGCACTACAATGGAAGCTGGCAAAGGTCTGAATTGATTTTTAGACCTAAAGTGAATCTGTCACTAATTAAAGTAACAGTTTTAATCTAACAAATTAGTGCATTTTTCTTACAGAACAACTTATTTTGAAACATGGATTGCTACTGCCCTAATGTTTTACTTCATTTCTGAAGATGACAACGTTAATTTTGAATGGTCATTTAGAAATTTTCCATTTCGTTGTGTTGAGACACACTGAAAGAGGACCAAGATATTCTTTTATCAGTAATCATACTGGCAATCACATGATTTATGATTGGTTTGTAAACACTGCTTCTTGATCAAAATAAAATTAGGGTGAAAAAACCAAATTTAAACCCCCCACTTTGTTCAAGGTGCTTTCTAGGTGTCCGTAAATTGGTGATTCATCCTAATACACCCTGTGTACCAGCTCAGACTCTCCAAGTTAAACTTGCACCTACAACATCTGATTTGCACCAAGTGCCTTCTCTTGTAACGTATCTCAGGTGCACCAAGTGGTTTTGTAGTTATATAGCAGGCTTTCAGAAAAGCAGAGTTACACTGATTATACAGTTTCTTACATTTTTAAAGCACATTATCTCCCTTGGCAAGATCATTTTAAAAATGTAAGTTAAACTCTTAAGTATTAAAATACCCATAAATAATCCTATATAATAGAAGACTACGTTGTCAAAGCTTCTGATGATTGGTAACTTATACTGAAATGGGAATGGATTCATTTTAGTCTAGAAGTTTGAACGTTTCAGCCATAAGCTTCTCTAATCAGCATGCAGACTCTGAGTCAGAGAAAAAAAAAGTTACCTACACCAGGGGCAAAGAGAAACTTCTGATATATAGCACAACTGTTGCCTTTTCCCAAGGTTGAAAATGCTGAACTCCTACCCTGTTTCAAGCAAAATCGTTGCTACCCATGCCCAAAGGTAACTGCATCAGCTATCTTCTGAACAAGCCCTGTGACAGAGGAACAGCAGATTATGCCTTTATAATAGTAAGACCTCCACCTCTGCCATCTGAAATACAGCGCCAATATGTTAAAACAAGGGAAAACTCTTTAAAGAGACGTAAAGCCTTTTCAGGTAATAAAGACCACACTAAAGAAACGAAACTAAGATGTTTCCTAGAACTGTGGATTTCAATGTCACATGAATTGAAAACCACTATGTCTCTCTCTAAAATGCAGGATAAGTACGGCAAGGTAATTTTTTCCACCTTGTCTTAAACTTTCAGAGACAGAGAATACTAATGAGAAAAGCATGTTTTATCCTCCTTTTTCACCCTTTGTCCTAGTAACTGGCAATACACCTTTATGTATTATGGCCAGGAAAGGTCAAGGGGAGGGAGAGGGACCAGAAAGAAGAAATATGAAGAAAAATAAACAAGACTACAGCATAAGGGGGTCTCCTTAGATTGAAACGGACAGTATTTTTGAGAGAAAAATAACTATATATATAAACTATATATATATGCACACAGTTTCCACGTCAAACTGTCCTGATTTCAGTGAGACATCAATTTTAATTTCTATATTTCCACATTAAAATCAGATTGGGTAAACAGGAACAAAACTGAGTATTTTCATCGGTAAGGATTTGGTGCACTTTGTCACAATGTAGTCTACCTGCAAACCCAACCTGTAATTGATTTAAGATGAGCCAATACATTGCTAACATTTTCAGTAAGGAATCTATCCAGTACTATTCATACAGACATTACTCAGTCAAGCGTTCTCTCACATTCAGCCAACTTTTTTCTGGATCTCTGCTCCATTGATTGATTGAGAAATTAGTCTCAGCAAATGAAGTCATCATTACTTGCTGTACCTGCATGCATCTAGGAACATCTGAGACAGACTGTTCAAATCCATCTTCCCCAACAGTTAATTCCTAAAAACAATTGAATGTTCTACTGCAGTACTGAAATGTATTCAATTCTCTCCCTGTCATCTAAGAATAAGCTTTAAGATTTCACTCATCACGAAATGATTTTTTTATATTTTGTCAAAAGTGTAATACAGGTAATACTGTAGATTAAAAAAAAAATTATTCATGGTGCATAAATGATCAGTACTTCACTACCGTCAAATCACTTCCACCTCACACATGCCAAGTGTTTTGTAAAAAAGTGCAAAAAAGCTAATATGTTAATCATCATGACCCCTTAACTACTGCACTTCCTCATTTGGAGAATTTTGGTTTTTGAAGACTGATTTGGTAACTTGCTTGAATATATAAATACTCACCTGAATATGATCTTAAATCCTTTAAGAACACATTTTATTTCCATCTAAAGTACTGTACCTTTTTATTCTCCACTTGAGTCCAAGTTTCTTTTTTTTTTTTTACTATGATCACTATCTCAAAAGAAGAAATTACAATCAAGCCTCAAACCATTAAATAGCAAAATAAAAATTTTTCTGGAGGATATTAATAGAGACATTTTTAAGTTACTGTACAAGCAAATTTGATGTCATATTTGTAGCTCACACCCTATTGAAAAATAATTTGAAAAAAGCTATGTGTTTCCGCTGTTACTACAGGCAACTGTCAGTCGAATCCTGCAGGTCTGTAACTTTAAGCGAACCTTACAGGGACTTCAGAATTTATCACAGGTTAACAGATCAAAACACTAAAGCAACAACACAACAAATAAGAGCAATAATAAGGGTTTCCCCCTCTTTCATGGCTTAGTAGCTGTCTAAAATCAGAGTCCTGTGTGGTGTATATCTGGCATGACTTTCACGGTTACCCTCAAAACCTATGTATGGGAACTTTTCCTTTCTTGGACCTCCACTTCCCTATCTCAAAGGACAAAGTAGGCATACTTTAATAACATTATCTCAATCCACTTAAAAAGCCCCCTTAATTCTTACTAAAACAATCTAACCTATTTAAGGCAAGATTTTGGCTTTATTTAGAATAGTAAACCTTATCTATTTGAGTTTAGTATTAGAATAGTAACTGACATACACAAGCCAACTTTTAAGAGTACCCTGCACACGCACACACTAGTTCATACTAACTGAAGCCAAGACCCCAACACTGTAGTTAGCTCAACAGTGCCTAATGCCATCCTCCTGTATGTCCTCATTCCCAAATATCATATGCGCAATCCAATTCACTGGTAGTGAGCTCACCTGAGGTGGGGGAGATCCACTATTTATCATTGTTAATAACCAAGTGGAAGGTGAGGACCAGTGCTTAATGTTAAGACCATCTTCAGATTTCACTATCAACAAGATGGTTTTCCTTTTCCCTTAGAACCTATCAAGGTTGTCACAGCATTTGCTATAGTGCAAAACAAAACACATCTTTAGTACTGGATTTTACCTAGTAGGTACACCACTGTTCTCCAGTTTCACCTTCAACCTTCCTTAGAGATATCTGCCTTGACCGAAACATAAATTACTGAAAAGACAAGGCTCACCTTCAGTATTGTCAAGTTCATCCATGCAATGAAAAGACTGGATGTAATGTCTACTGAAATCAGTGGGTTTACCAGTGTAAAGGTCAAAGATTCCCCCAATAAACGGATTATGCCCATGTTGGTTTTCAATCAGTAAGATTAACCCAGGACAGTTTAGGCATAAGTACCTAATCTGATTCAAGAATTACATTCAGTGAATGGAAACACATGATGGTTACCAACTCCTCCAGGAACAGAATTAAAAAAAAAAATGTAATAAAAGTCTGTTTATCAACAGCCAAATACAATCTCACATATATGCCCAAACACTTGGTTGCAATATACTGATGTGTTTTAAATACGGACAAATTACTCATGTAACATAAGCCACCTTCTTCCTGGCAAATTCCACTCAGAATACTAAATACATACTGCTCGTCTTTGTATACCAAAGTATTCAGCCAACTGGTGCAGAAAGCAAAGGTAAAAAAAAAAGAGAACAAGGCCCATGTATCAACTATTTTTTGTTTTGCAAATTAGTCAGGACTTACACTTTTTAATTTCACTTGATGATTGATAACCAATACACACAAACACACAGTGTTAGATTTACGAGTACTACAGACCTGTGTAAAATAGCCCAAGCACCAGATCACAGATGAAAATCGAGGGGCAAAAAGATGTAACATTTACTCAATGCCCTTGTTTTCAACTTTTAGTGAATTCTTGATTTATTAGTTATAAATTGTTTTTGTTGGAGAGGGTTCAGAAAAGGCTGTGAGATTTTTCTGAGCGTCAGCTTAAGAATACCTACAACGATTTCTTAAATGCCAGCTTAAGAAATGCATATATAAAATTCAACATTAAGACCTTTAAACTTGGAGAGACATGCTCAGAACAGGAAACGATAGTTTGTTAATAAAGAAAGGTAAATCATTCTCTAAGCTTCCGGTGGGAAACTTGGCAGCGAAAGGATTTTGACCTCAGTGGAAGGTAACTGCCACAAATGACAAATCAAGCAACTTTCTTCTTACAAGTGAGGCAAATGTTTGACATAAGGCTGGACTGCATTCAGCTCTATCATTCCCTGTGATATATTCTTCTACTTTAACAAATAATCCTGCAAGCTTTTTGCACTGACTGTATTAGTTTTCTTTTTTTTTTTATTCTCTCTCTCCGAGTAAAGCCATTCAAGCCTAACATTTTTTGTGAATGATTACTTATTTCCTATTTGAAGCACAAAAGCTCATCACTTATAGAATAGGTCAAGCTTTCAGTGCCTGTTAGTCCTAGTCTGGAATGAATTAATGCATTTTCCTATGTTAATTTTCTTTTTCTGTTGTAGGAACAGTATATGGGACATTTGTGCAAAGGAAGGAAGCAAAAATCCTGCATTATTTTCAGGTGAAGTAGCAAGCAACCACAAAAAATACACTTAAAAATTCTGTTTTCGTTCTTGTATTAGACTCACTGTGACTGTATTACTGTGAAATTTGCAGTTAGAAGCATGAGTTCTCCCAGCTCAGAACAGTAACAGGGGTAAAAAATGACAAGCAGCCCAGTTTAATTTCAAACGTTAATATATTTTCTATTTTATAGTGAACATATGCATCGTTCACCCCTTATTTGCAGCAACTATGACGTCCTCATAAAAAGGGGTGACATTTGTAAGATGCCTCTTAAAATAAATATTTCTTTTTATAAAATAATAAAACTTCAAATAAATATTCTTTACACTAAACAATATGTTGAAAAAATTAGAAAATAAAGGCTGATTTTTACTGTAACTGTACAATATACATGAAGTCCAAAGGGAAATCAGAGTCTTGTAATAGAAGGTTTCTGTAAGACAAAATACAATCTAAAAACATACTGATTGATTCACATTCTTCCGAATGTACAACATATTAGTATAATATTTTGTGACTGTGCCATGTCTTATGACACCACTTATTTTTCACAGTTGAAAATATTATTGTATATACAAAAATATAGCACATTATCTCTGGCAGAAAACAATGAAAAAAAGGAGTCACTTGCTAATTTACAAATTTTGCAAGTACTATTCACAAACAACAGAGTTGCCTAGGAGTGTCTGTGTTGCTTTAGCTTATGAAATATGTGGGTCACAATGTACTGCATCCCTTTTTTTTTTCTGTATGCCACTAGCTGGATCCTAACAAGCGTATCAGTTAAGATGGCACACACAGAGACAAGCATTTCACTGCAAACAGCAAAGTAGATTCCCCAACCCCTTCTACTACAGTGCCAAGACCATAGCTGCTTAGTTGGTTGCATATGTACGTTAAAATAATCGTTACTTTAGTATTTCTGACTAGTGATGCTATGTTGGCTTTTCAAAGTTCCTGGGGGGGACGCTGGGAACTTTGCAGCAAACGGTGTTGGAGTGTTTACAGCGGCACCCAGGCCGATTTACCCGGTCATAACAGCCCTGGCACAACTTAAGGCAACCCTTGGCTGGTAGGTAACACCACAAGCAAGGCAGAAAGAGGGACACCACACCCATGGCGGACCATCTAGTGCAGCAACGTGACTGACTGCAGGAGCAGGGGTTGTCAGCACAGTTGTCCTCATCATCATTAGAGCAGTGATAGAAGAGGCCCTTCACACAGCAAACGCAAGTCCCGTAATCGACCACGTTCTGGGCTGAGCAAAGACACTGTTTGTCACAGATCCAACACGATGGGAGGGTCCTCGGATAAGTGCACTCCTTACACTTACACTTTCCACAGTCCTCACACCTGTAGCTGTGCGCTCCCAAGTCTTCTTTGCTCAGCGGCTTCAGCTCGCTTGACTTGAGCTCAGACTTGGGCTGTATTCGGACTATCCCATCAGCAGTTGGCCCCAAAGATGACCCGAGAAGTCTCTGTTCGGATGAATTACTGCTCGTACTTGTCCTTGTACTGCTCCGCGAACCTGTGCTGACCGTGCTGATAGAACGGGACAGAGGCGCCCGAGGAGAGGCATGTGTTTGTGTGTGCTGAATCCGGCTAAAATGGCGATGCTCAGGCAAGCCATGGGGCCTTTCATTTTTGGGTTGGGTTGCGAGCCGAGGAGTGGACTTGATTCCCGGACGTGGAGCCACCGTAGGTCCCTCCGTGTACTCATTCGTGTTTCGGATGGCTCTGATCTGGTCCAACGACAAGACGTGAACCTGCTGCATCAGGACATCCCGCAGGTCGGGCTCCCCGTGTGGTCTCCCACTGTCACGCCGACCCTGTAGCAAGGCCTGAGACCCGCTGCTGTGCTGAGCTCTTGTCTCCATCAGTGCCCAGAAGCGTGCTCACCCCGGCAGGCTTAGAACACATCTGAAATCCTGGAGCAACAAAGAGAGGATTTACTATTGCAACACATTTCATGCTCTCTCCGGCAGCCTTTCAAGCCTGCAGGATCACACAGCACTGCACACAATCAAGTAATGCATCAGTCATTAAAAAAAGGAGTCACATCTGGGGCGGAGCACGGGCCAGGTGAATGCACTTCCCTTGGCCTGTCCTGCCTGCTGCTGTGGACAGCTTAAAGGGATTCTATTCTAGGTCCATGCATCTTAATTTATGGCTCTAGAAAGTCTAGGTATCACTCCTGCTAAGCCTTCCCAGGCAATCTTCTGGTTAACCATGGCCTTTAAAGTGATCACATTTCAGCCACTTGAAGTGACTCTTCTCTTCACGTCATGCTACTGAAAAACTTACATTAAAAAAAAAAAAAAAAGCCTGCAAGTATTTAGCAAGTGTAATGTGACCTGCTGATGACAGACATATAATTCTCCAATTTTATTTAAAACTGGATAATATTTTGGTAGGCTAGTCTCTTTACACATTAAACTTTACATGATGTAAATAGGAAATTTTAGTTTAATACCAATGGTCCCAAGAAAAACACTAAATAGCAATAAAATGTTTGAGGTTAGACATTAAATGAGTTAGAGCTACCAAAAACTTCAACAGCACAAGTAAAAATATCTCTCTCCAGTATTTTAGTATGTGTCATACTTACGTACACCACTGCGATTGTTATTTTAAGGCTCAATACTACAAAAGCAATGCTACCACAGTTTTATCTTTTTTAAATGTGTAAAAAATTCCATAGCCTACATTTCAAATTGTAAATATTAGCAAGAGTGGCTTGTGGGACAGAGGCATGCATAATATAACCAAACAATGCCATCATCCAAGAAGTCCACTTGATTGCGAATAGTGCTTTAAAGGATCATTACAAAGTAGAATCGCAGACTTAAGAATTTAAATGGAAACCCAGTAAAAGACCCAGAAGATGAGAACTTGTAAATAAATAACTTCCATGCTCAGATATGCAAAAGTTTCAAGTACTGCCCTCTAAATTAGTTAATATTTGCCTTGCCTTTATCATATCTTAAAGCAGTTCCAAAATCCAATTACCTAGACAAAAATCCAGAACACTATTTTACAATTAAAACCCAAGCAGGAACCAAGCTTCTTACAAGGACCACACAATGTCTTTAATTATACCTAGAAAGAGCACCACAGTGCTACTCTGTACACATCAGTTACCAACAATAATACTATACTGTGGTACAATAAAATATAACCAAACAGTTTAACAATGACTATCTCAAGATGCTGTCTTTATTCTAGCAGCAGTGGAAAACGTTTAACCTTTTAATTCCTGGTTCCCTCCCCTCAAGTGCTTTTTCTTTAAAAAAATAAAACTTAATTTTTAAGAGTGACTGCCTATTTCAAATACTGCCAAATCCTGGTGACATAAAGCATGTATGTCATGGTGTGACACCCCCCCCCCAAAAAAAAAAAAAAAGTATTGCAAACTTATCTTGAAGCATTGCTTATGTTTTCTTCGAATTAAAACCTTTGCCGTACAAAAAGTTTCAACCAACAGCCTAAGTAGACATTTCCTTATCTGGAAAATTATCTTAAGATCAAAAAGGGCAGAAAATAAAGCCCTCTCCCCGCCCTTGAGAGGAACTAGCAGCCCTATCTGCCCTCCACATCCAGCTTTTAGGCAGACTCAGCCAGCCGAGAAGGCACACCAGATGAGACCCTGCCTCTCCAGCAATGCCAACCCAGTGCAACAGCGGAGCTGACCCTGACCTGCAGGCGCTGCAGACGACACCGGCTCAGACGCCAAGGTGGGGGCCGGAGGAGAAGGCTCCGCGCTGCTCTCCCTGCCCGGCTCCCGGTTCCATCCAGGCGCGGCAGGTGGGAGGCGGCAGCCCCTCGCCCGCGGGAGCCGCCGGCAGCCCCGCAAGTGCACACAACCTGGAGATAACCAGGAGACATCCTCCGGGAAGGGAGGTGGGAGGGGGCTGCTGCGGCCGGCTTATCAGGAAAGTCAAACCCATGTTTCCTTTTAACTCTTCCCCGCTGCCCTCCCCCGAGAGATGCTAAAGAAGCCTTCTTCCCCCTCCCGGGTAATGCCAGGCGCCCTGCAGACGGTTGGAGACAACACCTCCGGAACAGCCGGGCAAAAGGCAGATTACCCCCCTCTCGTCTTGTCATAAGCACCCATTCAGCTTCACAAAGCCAGCCGCTGGAAAAGCTCCCCTTATTTTACGCATATTCTGCAAACTGCCTGACCTTAAGCCCATCCCCCTCCGCCCCGACCCAAAGGGACCCAAAAGGCGTTTCCAACGGGACATCGGTCCGAGCCGGGCGATCCTTTTTCTCCCCTTAATCTATCCGCTAACAGGACGAGACGCAAACCTCCAGCACATTTGCGAACATACGTTTGCATGAAAATTCTTACGGGAAAGCACGTCTCTCCCTCCTCTCTCTGATCTAGCACTTCTCCCCTTTTCATCCACCAAGAGCAGTGAAGCAGCATTTGCCTTTTTGTGTGTGCATGTGTTCGATAACACGACTCCCCACTTCTAAAAGCCAAAGTCCACTCTCGCACAGCTCATGATTGCTAACTTTTCCTAGCTGGGATTGGCAAAAGGGCGAGCAAGGGGGCCGGGTTTCGCGTTCGGCACATTCGGGGCAGTTTAAAACGCAAGGGGCTTCTTGCGTGCTGTGGAAAAACCCCGTGTCTGGCTGGCGGGGAGAAGGCGAGCCTAAGGGGTAGAAGTCCTCTGCCCGTGAATTTCTGTTTTGTGTCCGGAGCCTGTGCAAGGCACCCCCACCCCCATTCCCACCGCACACACACACACGCACCAACTACCTCCTCTTCTTTCAAAGTGCTTTGAAACCCCCATTAAGGGCCGAGTGTGTGATCAGACTATGGATTAGGGCAAAAGGGACTTTACCATCGGGGTGGGGCAAACTGACACACAAATAACTTGTTGAAAACACCAGCAGATTTTCTGGGGGGAGGGTAAGAGGGTGTTACAAAGTAAACCCACCAAAGGGGGTGGGAAAAAAAAAAAAAAGGGGCAAAAATTGAAGCTTTCCATCCCCTCCACACATGCCCTCTGCACGGCAGAACCTGGGGAAGAACTTTCCTCGTCTGATGGATGGAATTAATTTTATCACACGAGAGAGATGTGTATACACACACGCACACACGTAGGTTTGTACCAGACGTGCACTCACTTCCGAATTGCACGGATCTCCCGACGCCACTACAGATGGGCGTAAATCACGCACTGAAAGGCGGGTTGCTCGCTCTCTCACAGGACGGAGGGACACACACACACACAGAAACAGCCCCTGCGCTCGCCCACCCCGCTGCGCCCTCCCTTCACCGCCCCGCGGGGCTTGTCGGAAACCCACGCGTGCCAGGCGAGCACCCGCTCCCCACAGCCCCGAGAGCACGCCGAACTCTGTGTGTCTGCGTGTCCCGGCCCGTGTGCTGTGTGTCCCCCCCGCGCCGTCCCGCTAGCAGCCCCTGCAGGCATGCCTGCTCGCCCGCGCAGCCCTCCGTCCCCAGCGCAGCCTTCCGCCCTCCGCGCCCCCGAGGTACCCCGGCGGGGCGCAAACGCGGCGCAGCCCGCAAACCCCAGCGGAGCTCCCCCCACCCCCTCCGAGAGAAGCCGCTCCGAAATCCCACCTCCGGCTCCTCTCTGAGAAAGGAAGGAGAGGGAAAAGGGGGGAGAGGGAGAACCTGTACGAATGGAAAAGGGATCGGCCTCAAACATTTCCACGAGTTTTCTTGGAGCAACCAAGAGGGGCTGGAGGGGGGTTACTGAAAAGCTTGTTTTGCAAAGAAGGAAAAGGCTCTCACCGTGATCGCGGCGCTGCACCAAACCCCTCTCTCTCTTGTATTTTCTTCTTCCTGCGGTTTGCAAATAAATCCAGCCCTAAAGCAAAAAAAAAAAAAAAAAAAAAAAATTCTTTTCCAAACTCTGCTTTAGTCCAACTTGCAAATTAGAGTAAGAATGATCACCACGTAAAAAAGTCCAGAGCAAAGCTAGGTCCCTCTCCCAGATCGGTTATAAATACGTGTGTGCGCGTATATACTATAATAATAATAAAAACAACTCTCCGGATCGGGATGGGTTTTCTTTGCTCCTAAAAAGAAATCACTCAAGTCTCTCACACACACACTTTCCTTTTTTTCCTCAATGAACCGGAGGCCGAATCGCCAATACCAAGTCACTTTTTTTTTTTTTTTGTTGTTGTTGTTGTTGTTGCAAATGATCAAGAGGAAGGGCAAAGCCAAAGAAAACAAAATAAAGTGGATCTAAAATAAAATCCCAGAGCTTTCTTCCACTGAGCTCCTCCAAAAAAGCAGCTTGTGCAATGTAGCCGTTCTGCTGAGAAGCTGCTTGCTGCAAGCTCCTCTCCCTTCTCTCCCTCTAGCTTTCTCGCTCCCTCTGCGAGCGTGTGTGTGTTGCAGGCAGCTCTGTGGTTTGCAATCGGGGGGGTGTTTTGGGAGCGCAGCGGATTTGTGGTGGTGGTTGTTGTGTGTTTGGAGGAGGTGGAGGAGGAGGAGGAGGAAGGTTTGAGATCTGAGCTGTAGGGGCTCCGCGTTTTTCTGCTCGCTCGCTCTCTCCCTCTCTCTCTTTTTCTTTCCGGAGGAGGTAGGGTGATCTCTTTGCAAAAGCAGCAGTAAATGGCGTCATGTGGATCTGAGGAGGAACAGAGCAGTTGTTGTCCCAGAGGATATATCGCATCCGGTCCCAGCTCATTGGCTCTGCAGGGCTACATTCACTGGCGCTCCCAGCGCCCTGCCAGCACTCCGAGCTGCGGGAGGCATTCAAAAGGGCAGCGCCGCCGACCCGGCCCCGGTCTCGGCCCGTCGGTGAGCGGCCCTGAGCTGCGCTGCGCGGGGCGGCGCGGAGCCCCGCTGAGTTCCGCTCCCGGGGCCTGGCCGCAGCCTGTTTTCGCAGGAGGCTCCTCCGTGCGCAGTCACACGGCGCTGGGGCTGCTTTTGTGCTCGTGTATTTATTCAGAGGCAGGCGGCGATAGGTTTGCAGCGGAGCCGAGGGGAACTCGCTTCTCCCGGGCAGGGAGGCGCGCTCTCCTCGCCGCGGCGGGCTGTCGGGAAACCCGTTTCCAGGTGCTTCCCTCCCCCCCAACCCCGTGTTTCTTTAACCGAGTGGAGTAAAAGTTTACACTTTCTGCCCCCCCTTCACTCCCCCCCTACCCTCCCCGTCCCTTTTCAACCGGGGAGAAGGCAGGGTGGTTACCGGGGGCATTGTCCCGCGGATTAACGCGATGAGGCGGTGCGGAGGGCGGCCCCGCGGCCGCGCGGGAGCGCGGAGCGGGGCCCGCAGGGCGCGGACAGGCCGCTGACAGAGCGCTGCGGTACTTCCCGCGTCTCCGGCTGCTGCGGGGTTTGCATGTCCCGGACAGCAGCGGAATGCCCTCGCCTGTGCGGAGGGTGGGGGTTTCTAAGGGAAAAAAAAGGAAAAAAGAAAAAACTAATTAATTCCCATTCACGTGGGGGACACGGTCTGCGAGCAGCTCACAAACGTGACTGTTTGTCTTCTGGGCGTTTCCTGACACGGCCACAGCTCGGTCCCTTTTGTAGGAGCTGAAGTCGCCGGCGTGGCCACTGTCGCTGGGCCCGGGCATTTTGCGCCTCCATGTATCTTTAAGCGCGGAAAGTAACATATCCACGTAGGCATGCACCGAGCACGAATATACCCGCATCACGTGTGGCACTGCTTAAAATACACACGACGTGCAAGGCAGCAGTGCACTGCATTATTTACATGAGCAGTCCTCAGTGCAAAACCCCCACTAGCCCTTTTTGCTACTTGAGGCAATTTTGTAGGCACTTCCTCTTCTACACCTGCTCGTCACCGCTTTTTGAAGGGGGTGGTCATCCTCGGTAAAAACGTGGAAATAAAAAGGGCAGTGCCTCACACGGGCGGCCCTCGGGTTTTCGTATTCTTACAGGCATATACCTATTCTTTCACGATAATGTTCTTAACCTGCATATTATATTCCGCAGTTGCCTGACAGTAAGGCTAGCCTGAGTTACACGAGTCTAACTTCTTTTTCCCCTTCCCAAGGGCTACCCCACTCCATAAGCCTGCACAAAACCGGTGCCGCCTCGGAGGGGACGGTGCTGAGGCTCAGGCGCCGTCCCCTCCCCATCCCCTTCGCCCCTCTGTATGCGCAGACGGAGCGAAACGCCCATCGGGGCCGGGTTCGAGGCCGCCCGGCGGCTGGAGCCGCAGCCCCGCGGGGCCAGGTTCCCTTCGGGGCTGCCGGGGAGTGGAGGCGGCGGCGGCGCGGCCGCTCTGCCCGCCAGAGGGAGCGCGGCGGCGGCGGGCGGCGGGGGCACCCCCACAGGCTCCGCCGAGGCGGGCAGCGCCGGCTGCGGGCAGGGGAAGGGCGGGAGGAAGCCCGCAGGCCTTGGCTTGGGCTTCCCCCACGGGAAGAGGCACCCAGCGGCGCGGATGCACCGAGCACCGACCTGGGTATCCTCGGAGGTGTGCCCTGCCCGCAGGCTGGAAATCCACGGGGTACTTGGGGAAAAGGACACCATGTCTTAATGTCATTCTTAATGTCATTCACAGCGAGAAAAGAAAAATCACCTCCTCCCACATAGCAAAGTAAAAAATGGGCGAAGAACTCTTTCTGCAAGCCTGCACACAGTTAAAGGGCTGTTAGGTTATCTGTCAGTGTTTATACTGAGTATATAAATAATGTTTAAACTGGAAAGTTCATAATACCATTTTAAAATCAGTCAGTAGCGCAATCGGCTATTTATATGCCAGTTTGCAAGTACAGGTGTATACACTTTGTACAGTGAGTAGTCCCAAAGACAGATACGAAGACAGTGAAGTTATTTTTATTCACAGAGCCAGTCATGTGTGCAAAATGGTGAAGCATCAGTATCTTATACCAAAAAGAAAAAACCACAAACCAACCCCAAAACCCAAAACCCAAACAAGAAGAAGAGGAAAAAAAAAAAAAAAAATCCCAAGTATACAGCACCCTAGCACTGCTGAGTTTGAAAGAGAAGCCCCCAAAACTGCCAAGCTTTTTGCACTAACTCATACATAGGTGATCAATAAGTAGTAGACAAATATGCAATATAAAGTGTGATTTCTTTTTTTTTTTTTTTGGTTGGTTGGTTGGTTTTTGGTTTGTTTTTGTGTTGGAACCTCAAGGCTGAATTCTCAGGCCTTCCATCTGATGTTACCTTGGAACCAGCTTTCGCAGGATTACATGTATCACTCACATTTCGCATCTCTTGTCATGAATAGTGGCTTAATGTATGTTACTATGTTTCCCCTAGTGGTTTGCTCTAACCATTGCATGATTTTTTTTTTTTTTTTTTTTTTTTTTTTTTTTTTTTGAGATGGGAGGTCTTTAGATCTTTCTTAGCAGAGAAATGGTAGCTGTTGGATATATACATGTGTACACACACACATATACATATATATTTGTATACATGTAGATACGTGTGTGTGTGTTCGTGATAGAATGGTGGCAATTGCAGTAACTTGGGGTGAACAGTTGGGCAGAGGTCTGTGACATGACAGAAATAGCTGAAACTTTTCTGCATCATCCTGAGATTTTCCCACATGATTTTACTTGATTTGATCTTCAGACCCAGGACCTGAGAACAAGTGGTATTTTCCCCTTTTTGTAAAATAAAAGGAAGTTCATTCATAAGGAATTGCTTCTTGCAAGGGGATGAAAGTGCAGTAAATTTGTTGACTTCTGGAACATTTTGTGCATCATCTCATGAGGTAATGCAGTGATGTGAGGATATTGATTCTGCACATCCTGAAAGGACTAAGTTTGGCTGCACACTGCTTCTAATGCCCAGTATTTCCTTAGGAACTCAAACCTTTAATTGATTGCCTTTCATGTTTGTAACTCTGAAAAAGGTAATGTAAATAAAAGAATTATAGGATTTTTTTAAAGTGATTAGCTGTAAAGCTTTCTGCCAACTGATATTTCATTGAGCTTTTCAGGGCAGACAAGGACACTTAGATACAACACAGAGAGGAACAGAGAAGTCAAACTCACTGTGCTGTAAAAATAGTTGAACATTTTTAATGAAGAAAATTAGGTCCCTGACTCAGTACTGCTGGTTTTGCTTTTGTAGTTTTCATTGTAGGTTACCTGAAGGAAATTCCAGAATTCCTTAAGAGACAAAAATGAGCAGAAGCTACTTGGAACCTGCTCTGGTGTGACAAGGAGCAGCATTGTTAAATGTGAAATATAGAATAAATACCTGCTGCTCTCATTAGGGATACGGATGCTGTGCAGCTGCTGGGATTTGGTCTCCTGCTCTTAGGGATGCCCAGATCTTCTGGGATTAAACTACCGTTATTCAGATCTAGCTAATGATCTCCATCTTCCTTAAAGGTGATATAGGCCAGATCTTGTGTAACTTTATCCCATCTGATGATTGCCCCTGTATATGAAGGGACTCTTGCCAGTAGAGTATTTTCTTGTTGAATACCAAATACACTTATGTAAACTTAAAAAATAAACAAATCTCTTTCCTGATCCTTCTGAAATTATGCTGAAGAATACACACATTTAGTACTTATAATATAATGTGGAGCTTTTGCATATAAATTGTTCTAATAAAGCTAATATGCTCTTTGATGTGCCTTTCAATGTTTTTTGGTTATACTTGTGTCCTTGATAAAATCAGCATTGGTTTTTTTTGGAATTCAACTTTATAAACCTTTCCAGTTTATACAATGCATTTTGTAATTAGTTCTCTCTTCTCAAATACCTTGAGACCAAATGTTCAAAAGTGGGACAATTTGGCATGGACAGGAATAAGTGCAGTTTATTTGCTAAATTAGTATTATAGCAGGCTTTTTGTATTTGTTTGTCCCAGGATTTTCCTCCTAACGTTTTCAACTGCTTTCGTAGAAGTAATCATGAGAATGGCACAGACAAGCCACATCTGTCAGCATTTGAAACACTGCAGTCTGTAGCATCATTCAATTAGAGGCTAGATAACACTGGGCTTGACTATACTAGAATTTTATGCAAAATTAACTGATTGCCTATTAAAATGTTGGTAAGTGCTTGCTAGTTTGAAAATTCTCAAAATATTTTGTAGCAGAATGCAGACATTTGTGTGTTGACCTGAGATAAAAGTGACTCAGAAGAAATGGAAGAGGTCGTTGTTAGCAGTTAAGTGAAATTTGGGAACAAAAGGGTTTTGTGAAGAAACTTATCACATCTCTATGGTGGTTTGCAGCAGTAGTTTTCAAACTTCATCAGTCTGTAGACTTTTTCTACACTTTAGAACAGAAAAAAAAATCATAAAGGAAGTGCAGACTTTTTTAGAAAATTATAAATTGTAAGACCTCCCATTTAGAAGTACTCCATAGGAATCCACAGATCACAGTTAGAAAACCACTGATGTAGAGATACTCAAACTAGCTCTAAACTGCAATGTGGTGGAAAGGTAAATGAGTGTCTTGGGTACTGTAAGCAAGGTAGCTGGAAGAGCACAGATCTTCTGGAAGTTTGAGGTAGCTTACACCGACATCCATGTTACTCTAATCCCAGAACCTAAGGGACCTTCATTCACTGGAGGCTGGAGTTCAATAAATACCTCCAAGAGATTAGAAATTAGTAGCATATTGCATGCAAGCCAGCCAAGGGATATGTACAAAGAAGACTTACAGATTTTGCTGCAAACCAAAGCAAGCAGGTTGAGCAACTCTTAAATATTGTATCATCTTTCTCCCATATGCTGAGATTATTTTTATTTTCTTCAGCTGTGAAAGGCTTGTATTCATCAGTGTGGCACACAAGCACATCCTCAAAGCAGAGATGACATGTGCAGAACAGAACAGTTTCCTAGAGATGGATGAATTTTGTATGAAAAGGAAAATAAAAGATAGCATTTCTCATCATTTGTCTGAAAATCAGAATACACACACACACAAAAATACTATTTGTATGGTTGTAAAAAAAAAAAAAATTGTGAAATATGCTGATCCTGCTGTCAGATCTGCATAGGACTCTTTCATTCTCCTGACTGTAATGGCAATATCAAAGACAGCAATTAACATGCTGGATATTCTATTACAGTCTTGTCCACAGATCTCAAAACAGCTTTCAAGAGATGTTGCCATGTCTGTTTTATATAGGTGAGAAAACCCAGGGGTGAAAGAAAGAAGTAACTTATCTGAAAAGCAAGAACTGTGAATCTCAGGTCCCAGTCCTATCTCTCCACTGTGTACATGCTGCTTCCCACCGAGACTGGTCGTGTTGGATTTCCTTGTGGGCTCCAGGGTCTGTCTTCACAACTAAAATTTCAGAATCTGTGTCTAATAGGATCAAAACACCTTAAAAGAGAGTAGGAACTGTTAGATAATTATACTCTTTCTTAGAGAGGGAAAAGGACAAAATGTTTGATTATCTGAACAAGGTTATCTCTGCAGGAGCATCCACTCCCACCACTTGATTAAAGAGTTCCTAGAAACTTCCGTCTCTGCATCTGGTGCAGTTACTCCTATCTTATTTGTGGTTTTGCAATCATCTTTTCCTGTATTTCAAGCAGGCCTATTACTTTCAAAAGCCCTGCAGAGACAAAGGCAGAAATTAACTGAGAAGCTGAAATCTCCGTGCTGTTCCTCCTAAGCAGGCCCTGACCCCTTCTGGAGCCAGAGCAAACGTCTGCGGTGCTCCAGGTCGCGGAGGGAATCCAGCTGCCCAGAGCGGCTCCCAGGATGGTGTCCTAATTAACAAAAGCTAAAGGAAGCACTGGAAGCAGCATTACAAACATACACAATAAATCCACTGGATTCGACAGAACCAGCTTGCAAAATAAGCCCACTGGAAAACTTCCTTCATTCTTGAGGTTAAATGTTTAAGCCGTTTAACATATTTTAAGTTTTCTTATTGTTTTCTTGCAACTCATTTCAAATTGACATAAAGTATATGAACTTCTTATGGTTTAAGTTGTGCCAAAGCAATTATGTCTTCCAAACTACATGCTGCTCAATTTTTATTTTCTTTCTTAGCACTGTAGGTTTGTTTTCTCTACAGGGACACAAATTACAATTCTATAAAATCTCTCGTAGCTAAGGAAATTTCAGTTAATGCCTTATTCATAATCCCACTGAAATAAGAATTAAGGTAATAGAAATAGAAATCAAGGTAATAGAAATAAAGGTAACAACTATAGAAATAAAGGTTACAAACTTTATTCAGGTAAATAGATTTTGCATCAGGTAAAGTTTGGCTTTTGAGAAGACAGAGTCTTTGCACAGTTAGAGAATATGTGTATTTAGAGACAGTGTGTAAAATTATATATATGGGTGGTACGTGCTGGGCCGCAGCCCGGGCTAGCTTTAGTGGTTTCGTGTTTTGTCAGAGCTAGAGCTTAAGCAACAAAGGCAAAATCTTCATTCGGCCCAACTTCAAACCCAAGTTTTTTTTCTGTAATAAAAAGGAATAGGAGAGCTAAAGCTTTTTCTCCGTGGGGAGGGGACGGCGGGAGGGAAGAAAGTCTCCATTTGCGGAGACCTCCTCGTTTTTAGCACTGCAGAAGCCGATTCTGAAGGCGAGTTAATGAAATACAAACGGGAATTTCCTCAGCTCTCCTTCCTGCTTCTATCTTCGCCTGTCTCACCTTTTGAGAACCTGATTTGTATTTGTATACATGTGTGTGATCCCGATTTCATTGTTTGCCTTTTCACACAAGCACTTTCACCTACATCTTCCCCCCACACCCCCCTTTCCCTCCCTTCCTCTCATTTGGCAGCCAGTTGGGCTTCTTCCTGCCTTGAATACTACATTCCCTCGTTATTCAAGCTCAGTCATTAGCACCCTGTCCCCCTACTGAAATTATGAATGAAAAGCCTTGTTGTTCTTTACAAATAACTCGGGCTTCCTCAGTCAGTCAAATTCAAATGGAAGTGACTGCCAGACAAAGCGCCCGTATGATGGACAGTCCTCTCAGCAAGTGATCAAGGCATACAGGAAGTTTTTAAAGGCACAATATAGGTAGAGCAGCCTGGGCGTTGTTCTCTCCCCCCTCTCCCCTCCTCTCCGCTTCCCCCGGGTGCGGGCTGCAGAGCAGGGATGGGGAGCGGAGATGGTGATGGGGATGAGAGGCGGGGGTGGGAATGGGGAGTGGGGATGGGGATGGGGGGGCCCCCGCCGCCCCTTCGGAGCTCGCCACGGCGACACCTCCACCTTGGCCCGGAGAAGCCGGGGCCGGGGCCGGCGCGTCCCGGCGCTGAATGCCGCGGGGGTCGGGGACTCGGAGCGGCACAACCCCCCGCCGTCGGGGCGCATTGACCGCGGCTCCCTTTTCACAAGGGGGGAAAAGGTAATTGACAGCCTCATTGTCCGCCCCGGCCCCCCGCGGCTTTAAAACACTCCGGGGCCCCAGTCACACGTTGTCAATAAGAGCTGTCGGAGGTGACGAGTGAAGAAGGGCTGTTCAGGAAACGGTTTGAGCCCTTCAAGTGGACAGGCCTCAGTGACTTCTCCGGCACTCTGGCTGCCACAGGCAGCCCCTTCAAAAATAACCTTAAAGCAATAAATCAAACATGTTTCCTGCACTATACAAGGAACAGCTGGTTATTTTTCCTCACTTCCCCTCCCTCCAACTCTCCCTGATCCCCTCCCTCCTTTTTTTTTTTTTTTTTTTAAAGCCTAAAAATTATTTAAGCACAGGAAATCAAGCATGTCAGAGTTTGGCAAAGCAGTTTGGGTGATTTAACAGTTACAACACTTCTTTCTCTATTAGCCAATCTTTGGGCTTTGACTTTTTATCTCCCCTTTTCCACTGGTTTCTGCATGTGCTCTGAGAGCTAGGATAAGTCATTCCTGGTCTTGTGCGCAGCAAGGGAAGCGTTTGGCGTAGTTTGCAAGGAGAAGCCATTATCTGTGATTCTCCTCTATCATGGGAACTCCAGATCCTGGAGCTCAAAAAGATGTCTTGGGCTTAGTCAGTATGTTTATTTCGGAACAAAACCCCTGCACCTGAGAATTACTGAAATGCCTTGCCATAGGCAAGTCTGGATGCCTGTGCCATGCTGAGTGTTTTACATACGCAGCACTCATTGCCCTTATCTATCTTGTGCAGGCAGTGTTGATGTATCAGCACACATGACACATCATACATGATGTGTGTTCATAATGATAGGTAGGATGTATTAGATTTTAAACACAATTACAGGGTTTTCTCCAAAGCCCTCTGCAACCTTAGGCTCTGTTGCTGCAGCTGGATCTGCGAGGGACAACACTCGTGTTTGCACTGAGCTCCTTTAGGAGCCCACCTGCCTGGATCTGATTTCAGCCTTGGAGCTGTCATTTCCTGCCATCACATGAGGTAGGTAGTGTATGCTAACTAAACCAACCTCAAATCTGTTAGACTCAGTGTTGTCATTTAGCAATGCCCAATTCTGCTAAAATGTTCACTGTTTGGCACTGATGATACGCTTAGGAAATAAAAGGCAGGGGTCAAATGTTCTTTGCAATGTTCTGCAATTGTCCCTGCACTGTGACAGAAACATTGTATTCCAGCCAGAAATGTAACTCTTAAAAAAAACCCCCAAAACCCTGACAGTAAAACCAGAGACTGAATTAAGGAGAAAACACAAACTTTTCTGCAGGTTTGGGCTCTTTGAGTTAAAAAAGAAAGAGGTAGCTAATCTCCAGCAATATTAAATTCTTCTTACTCACATAACACAGGATATGTGTTCTTATTTCTTTATCATGCCACCTACTAACAAGATTTAAAGATCATCACTGTTCACTTAAGGGTGTTCAGGGGGTGTTTCAGTGAAATAAATTGTAATTAGAAAGGAGATGTTTGGCAGCAAGTTTAAGTCTGTGTTTTATAGGTGCAGCACAGTTTACTCTGTTGCTCTAACTTAACCATTCTGGCAGCTCTGCACTCATAGGTCAGCCCATGGGAAGGAAGATTTGCATATTTTTATTATTTTTGGAGTATTGTTATTGTCTTTCATTTGCAACATGATACGTTTATATGTCTGTTAATATAATTTCATCTTTGTGCATCTAGTTCCAGTTCACCTATCCACAGCACATTTCTGCTGTATTTTGAAGACTAAGGTAACACAAACTTGCAAAGTGCCTGAGACTAGTTTACAGGCAATTTTAGCCAAACCTTACAGAATGCTGTAAGGCATGGCCTTCCTGAATACCTTTTGAAATCTTATGGGAGTTAAAGCTGTTCAAAACCTCAGACCAGATGCTTTGGTAGGATCCAGTCTTTAGATTGCAAGTTACTTCAGGCAAGAATCTCCTTCCTGTTTGGCAACTTCCTAGAACACTTTTGCAGCAGGATAAATAAACAGCTTATTATACTGAGGAGGAGATACTCAGCTGGGGTGATTTAACACTGGTAACTTATATCTTCTGAGAATCCAACTCCACATGGAAGTCAGGGCTTATCCATATCCTGCGGTGGTTTCACGCTTTTGGAACCCATGATGGGAAGTTTCACTGGACCTGTTTCTCTTACACGTCTTTGCTCTGATCAAGAATTACACATTCTCATTTGTCATATTATACCAACTAATGCTAATCTAAGGTCTGCTTACACAGTGTGCATGGCAGTATTTTGCTGTTAAATTGAGCAGTATTTTAGAACCTGCCAGCCTGGGTGCTTCGGGGTGTGTCTTTTGTGCTGGGGAGAAGTATAAAAATGCATGGTTAGGAAGTTTGCTGTTGTCTTTGCCCAGCAATGCAAAATGACTGTTTGGACACTATTAGATCAGGGGAGAAATTAAAAAAAAAAAATAAAAACTAAACCCCAAAAAACCCCAAAAAACAAACAAAACAAAACCCAACCCCACACAACAAAACGATGATAATTACAAAAACTCTGTTATTCACTGATCTACATATAGGAAAGCACTTCAAAAGCCATTACAAAATGTATATGGTTATTCCCTAACAGAGCTGAAACCTTCACTTCTCAATTCTTTACAGCTTTTTGGAGAGGAAAAAGAAAAAACCTGAATATTTTGGAACATCCTTGGCAAAGAAAGCCAGTGTCAGTACTTTCCCAGCAACCTTTCCCTCCTTAGCTAAGCTCATTTTTAATGGAGGACAAGAAGCAAGTGTGACAAATATTTGTCTTCTGATATACAAACGAACGGGTCTGTGAGCTAGGGCTGTGAATCCTGCTATCTGAAAAGAGTGACAGCAAGATGGCGGGAGGGCTGACATCATGTGCTGAAAGAGGAGTGACAGGAAGGCTGATAGAGAAGCTGGACAGTCAAGTGTGAAGAAAGGGCAGCTGGACTGGTGTCTATAGATGAGAACATGGGAGAAAAAAGGGCCAAGAACTAGTAACTGTCTGAACAGGAGGATCCATTTTATTTACTTATTTACTTTTATTTATTTATTTATTTAGTCATTTATTTATTTATTTATTGCCTGGAGAACCATGCCCTGTCTCTGGATTGCAGTGAGAAAAGCATTCTTGCTTTTACATTGCCTTTGCCTCAGTCTTGCAGTCACACTCCCTTAACATTTGTTGTGAAATCTAGACTCTATTCAAGTCAACAGGAATTTTGCCATCAAGTTTAGTGCGGCCAGGATTTTACTCAATAACTCCAGCAGTGTCAGCAATGTTGTACTTGCATAGACCAAGGCTAGATCTGGCCACGGGAAGGGAACATTTCCCACATTTCCTCCCACCCTTTCTTTCCAAAAGAAAGATGTAAGAGACTGTTGAAGGATAGTTAATGATCATCAGTCAGATCTATGTAAGCAGTGAGAACTTGCAGGAAAAACACTCATTCTACAATGTATAGGCCAAACACAGCCTGCAAACTCAATTTATCCAGCCTTTAGTCTTCTCTCGGCAGTCCTCTGCAGGGACAGCTTGGGAATGAACTGCATAGCACATTCATGGTTTCTGGGAAACATTGTGCTACTTTGCATGCCAGTCCAACAGACCCCCATGTGCACCCCAGCTCCTGCTATGTGAGTTGTAAGGGCTGGGATATAAAAGCTCTTTCTGGCTCTTAGAAGGAGCTATGTTGCTCAGACAGCCAGAAAAGTGTGGGTACTACTGATTTAGATCATGGTAGAGTTCTCTTTAGAGATTCTTGTCAGTGCTTTCACCATTCAACCAGGAAGAAGTTGGGCTGCCAAATGAATTGAGGGTGAAACCTGTTTCTGAACATATCTCTGGGTTCAGTAGCACATAAATGTAACAGATGAAGCTCTGAATCTTTTGAAGTATATAGGAAAACTACCCTTGACTTTGATGAGGTCTGAATTTCATCTTTTTCCCATCACCTCCTTCTTCCCGCGTCACTTTATTCACATCATAAAATAAAAATTGGGGCCCATGTGTATTTTTGTATAGCTGTTTAGATTCCTTTGAGTCCTGCACTAGCATACAGGCTACATTTGTATGTACAAAAGCCAACTATACATATGCAATTGCAGTAACTGTGCATGAGAAGATCCTCTACAACCTTAGGCCTCAGCTTATGAAAATCTGATCCAGGAAGCTTTATGGTTCCAGACTCTTTTAGGGAGAGTCAGGAAGCCAAGGGATACATTTGTCTGCTAGATTTTGCAATGAGCCTTTTTCTTGGGAATAAAATCTGTAAGATGCTGAGTGCTGCTGTTTCCTTTAACAAGAGTCCCTTTGAAGGCATGGTAAAGTAGGATCCAATTCTGTGAGAATCCGATAATGAGAATCATGAGAGAAAGAAAAGGCCTTAATTGACTCTGTCTTTAAGTTTTCTGCAGTCCTTTGTATGGATTTTCTAGTGCGTGGAAGAGCTGAACACACATTTTTCCTCTGGCTCAAGTCTCAGGGCAAACAGTCACTGCTGTTGTCAGCTGTGCATGTAGCCCAAGTGTCAGACGTTTCATCCTCAAAAGTGTTGCAGTTATTGGGCTTCAGACACATGGAAGTTTTACACAAGTAATGACAGGAAGATAAAGCTCATTAGCTAATTAATTCTCACAAGACTCTGGTCACATCCTATTCATAGTCGGTTGGGAACAGGTTTGTTGTATACGCGCATGTGTACAAACATGCCCTTTGGAAAACAGCATCTCCTTTTTGTGCTGCTGTGTTTATGTTGTGCCTCTAAGTGAAGATGATTTGAAGGTACATTTTGGCGACACAATCTAGCCACCATGCCCTGCAATATCTTACGTTTTGTCTTGGTGAAATTCCCTACCTGTGCCTGTCTTGGTGTTCCAGGCGCTAGTAGTTATTTACCATACAGCAATCTGACGGCTATGTTATCTTGCGGCTGTATTCAGGACGCATGGAAAGGTGCTTTTAGCACTGAAGGTGGGATCATAAAGTTTTAAAAACCTTTTAGTGGGGAAAGATTGGACCAGGAAAAGGCAAACCTCCACTCCCAGGTGTAGAGCCCACAAAAACCCATGCTCCATGCTCCCTCTGCTGGCACCAAGGCAGCAGCTAGTCTCCAGCACTTCCTCTCGGGGGTGGACCAGCAAACCAGACACACACTCTATTCAGTGAAAAACTCATACATTTAATGGCACTGCTTTTGTTAGGTGGAGTAACAGCTAAATACTAAGCCACTTTTTTTTTTTTTTCCCCCCTTTCTGTTTTTCAGAAACAAGGGTTTGAGAAAGAAACAGAAAGCGTAGTTAGGCTGTGTGGTTCTGCATTTATACTTAGGTCTAGCCTGAATGCACTACTTCTCACAACATCATCTATGGCCAAAAGGGGAAAAAGCTCATTTAGAGTGTCATTCTTAGTAAACAGAACAATAGCTCGTTATTATTTCCTTTTCTCTTTTTTTTCATGAGAACCACATCTAGGTTAAATGTTGCTATTCTCTGACTTCCGCTCTTCATTGTAGGCGTTTTCGAGGCTTTAGGTTATTAATATAGCTAACCTATTTATTTATATGATTTAGTGACTATTAAGTAAAGAGTTTTTCTTTGCTTCTTCTTTAACAAATGGTAATACATGGTAATATTATCCTTTAGTAAATGGCCATTTGCACTGGTTTAATGAGCTGCAATTTATCTCATGTAATTTATTTCTTCTAACTATCCTGACTTTTAAAGTCTTTCATTTTTGAAATTATGTTTATCTACTTTTAACTGTCAAAATGAAGAGAAGAAGCGTTTTCCAATTAGTTTTGTTATGCAACAATTTTGATTATGCAACATGCTATTGTTTTATTTAGTACTTCTCTTACCTAGGTGTGCTTTTGTTTGCAGTGGAAGTGTTGGTGAAAGTGAGCAAGAAAGTCTTGTAGAGTGAGGTTTTTTCTTCCTTCCAGTATGTTTTTTTGTAGCTTTAGCAACATAACAGTGCAAAATCTTTGGTTGAATAACCGAAACATCACTGACCAGCTATCTATCTCTTGAGGAAGAAGTGCAAAGCTCCCCTGGAGGAATGGCACAGAAGTAGCAGAGATGGTCATGTGCTGGGTGTAGACATTAGCTCTGTAGTGACTCTTCCGTACTGTCCTTGCTGGAGGGAAGTGATGAGGACACTTGCTACCCGTCAACTGCAATTCGTTGTTGCTGTATTCTGCTCTTTTTTTTACCCTCTTTGCTTCCTGCAAAGAAGGACATACCTGGGAGGAGAGCCAGATTGTCAGAGGTCAGATCTTTAACAGCTTTGCTTCAGGAAGAAAAACTACAGTAGGGGTTACTTTGGTATGATACAGAGGCTTCAGTGTAGTGTAGATGTGGAAAGCACATCTTACGCAGACAGGGCTAGCTGACGCCAACCTCAAGGATGGCCAAGGTTGAAATATTAACATATGCATACAATACAGATCACATAACTCATAAAAAAATCAGGGGACACCCTCACCTTCAGACAATGTCCTCGGCTACAGTCCCAGAATACTATGATTGTTTTTGAAGGTTTGACTTCTTCCTAGGCCATGCATTCTCCTCTCTCCAAAATCAATGACAATGGTTGATGCTATGACCAAGCAAACTTCTTAAAACAGACTCTTTATTTAGCAGAGAAACACTTCAAAGAAAACAGATTTGAAACCAATTAAAGAAATATATGCATATCTAGCTCTTCCCTGAGGCTTATCTCTCCCTAGATCTGGAAGGGCCTAACAAACTTCAGCACTCTCCATGAACTTTTCTTTCTCTCTCTCTTTTTCTCTCTGTCTCTCTTTCACTTACCATTTTTCTTGAGACAGTTTATGAGAAGTAACTACAGAAGGGTGGGAAATGTTATTCCTCTTCCACAGTGGGACAAGACTTTTAAACTTGTGTACACAGTACACACAAAAATAATCCCCTTCCCTAAAGATTACCGCTGAATAAATAAATCCAAATGGCCAGACATCTAATACAAATGTGATTTCACACTTAGAAGAATATGTACTCATTTATACCAAGCAAAATATTTTTGTCAGGCAGCCATATATTGCTGGGATTCTTTAAAATGCTGTTGCAGTAATTGGTGTTGAGTGAGCCCTAGCATTGCCCTGGCAGCTTCCCCATTGCCATCTGCTCAGGGGATGAATTAGGACCAGAAAGACTGAAGGGAAGAAGTGTGTGTCAGTTAAGAGGAAGCTGAGGGAAGAGGACGTGGGTGGAAGACCTGTTTTATAGCCAAGCAGTTAGACAAAGAACATTAAAATGAAAAAAAGTGCAGTCTCAACTCGGCTTGGTGCTGGTAGATTGTATAACCTAAAGCAAAACCTCATAGTATAAGCTTCTATTTAATTTGGAGAAGTCAGGCTGATGAGGAATCCTGAGGTGGGGTAGAATAAAGGCTGCCTGAATTTAACCCATATAAAGGATGAAAATACATAATTTCCTATAATAAATGCAGTTTTAAAGGGCTCTGATTAGAGAGCCATGTTCTGAATGCAAAAAGCAAAAGGAAAAAGTCTGTGAGAGTGCTCTGTTGATAAACCATGTTGCGCAGTCTCAGAGCAGATTGTAGTTTGGCTTCTGGAATAATGAGTTGGGATGTGATAGATAACTGTTCACGATAATGGTTTGAGTTAAGTGAGGTGACTGGGTATTTGCACTTTACTTTCCCATGTACTGTTCAAACTAGGGTCTGTTTGCCTCTCTGGGGATGATGCAGATGATGTTTGTTTCTCTTATTTAAATGGAAGTAGTTTTTGTTTAGACTTGAAAAAATTCCTTAACAATAATTTGATCAGAAATGTTACAATCCCACAAAAGATTTTCTGATAAGAAAAAGCTCCCCTCCCCATTCCTGTCTAGCTTTAACAATATGACTTTTTTTATCAACCAACAAGTGCTTTCCAATTAATATTTTTTTTTCCCCTAGGCTCCTTGGTTTTAAACAAACCTTACAGCAGTTCATTGGAGATAGAATCATTAAAACACCTTGTTTGCTCCTTTTCCAGTGCGCACAGAGGTGCTTTCTCTGGTATGTTTTTTCAATTGTTCTTACTACAACTTTTCCTAAGGCCATTCAGAAAATTCTCATTATTGATGAGTAACTTCATTTCATTGACCAGATCACAAACACAATTCCTCAAATTATTATTCCCCGTATTTTTATTTAGCAGCTTGGTCAGTTGCATAACTGCCACAGGTACTATTGTGTTAGATCAAGTCTGGCTTAAAGGTTTGTGCCAGCTTTTGGAAGGAAACATGATCATGTGCAGGTTGCAAAATCAGATATTATTACATGTCACAAAAGCAAACAAACAAGCAAAAAAAGGTCATTCTTTTATACATGCACACTCAGAAGGAAAATCTTGCTCGATTGGTAGCTGAATTTTGGAATGATGATACAGTTTGCAGTAGCTGCTCAGGTATAACCTCAAATAAATGCTTTGCATTCATCTAGCCCAGAGGGTCATGAAAAATGGATTTTACGCACTATACATTATTTTGTTATCATACTTAATTTAGCATTATTCTTGTATGCTCATTAGTACCACCCACTTCATGGGTAATTTAGAACAAAGCCATCCAACTGGTAGCTTAGGGGATATTGTGGCCCATGAGACAGTTCTAGTCCTCAGGGCAACTACAACATCAGAAAATAATTATTTGCCCTGAGAAAATATCTGTAATATAACCCAGCCCACAGTGGTCAAGAAATTGTTCAGCACAAAGTTAGATCAGTGTTGAAAGTCTGAACAGCTCGTATGATTTGCATTGCATGTGCACAGTGGGGAAAATAACTAGGTTATCATGGGGACAATGGATGGAGGATGAATCAAATCCTACTGAAAACTGCCCCCTGCCTACAACTGTTAGAGCCCTTTTACAAACATTTACCCAAGTACTGAATTCACAGTGTTATGCTCAGAAAATGTAACTTAAATGCTTACACTGGTAGTAAGAAAGAAAGAAGGGCTGTGCTAAGGCAGAAGGACTGTGATAGCTGACCAAGCACGTTCTCATTTTCAAGTATAAGGAACAACCACTATGGTGAGTGATGATGAAGGAATCAGAGAAAGGAATAATTAAAGTTCTGCATACAGCAAAAAATTTGTCTGTCTTCTTGCTCTTTTCTATTTTTTTTTTTCTTCCCTTTTTCTCCACTTCCAATAGCATAAATCATCTCCCAGACACTTAACCTTATCTGTAGCTACACAGGAAAGGTGGAATTTATCTTCAGAAACTTATGGTTATGGTTAATGGTGAGAAACTGGCACTTTTAGAGTATTTCAGATGTCTGCTGTAGGTGAAGATGAGAGACATCATGCAAGTGTACTCCAGTATCTATAAAGGAAACCAGGATGACTAATTTGGAGGTAGATGTCTTTAAAACACTCTGATAATTTCACCACTAATATCTTATTAGGTCAGGCAAAAGCCACTGTAATTCAACTCCTATCTCTAGGTTTTTTCATAGCCTGGTATTGGGAGAGCACTGGTGGTAAACTGGTCTTTCATATACATTGGACTGCTGTGAGAGCAATATCCTGTATGTGTAAGACAGAAAAGTGTATAAGTTAGTTCTATACCAGAGATACATACTGGAGCAACTAATATAATCTAGGATAATATTAGAGGGAATAATAATACAACTGTGGTCATAAACGTCCTCTTTACACCTGCAAATAGAGAAACTGATTATTCCCTTGGATACTTTAGCTAGATTTAACCTCTGTTCTGTAGAGAGGTTTATGCTCTGGGTAAGAAACAATATTGACTTGTGTTGCAGCATGCTGGCTGCTGGATCAGCTGTCACTAGATAACAATGTATAATTGCATTCTGCCTACATGAGAACATCCTGTTGCCTCGCCTCCAAGAATAACTTCACTGCAGAGCACATTGTTCTGCAGGGTCACTGCCAGTGAAGTCATATGCTGCGGACCTCCAAGAACTGGAACAGTTACACTAGTCCAAAAGTATATGCTTAAAAAAAGAAAAAAGAAAAAAACCAAAAAAACCAAAACCAAAAAAACCCCAAATCCCCCAAACAAAACCCCAACGAAGCCCGACAAAAGAATCCCACTGGTGAAATTTGCAAGGAACAAAAACTAAGCCTGCAAAAGTTAAGAAACTTTCTTTTCTTAGCAACCTTAGCACTCCATTTATGCTATAACTTTTAATACTACGATTATATATTATTTTTAATTTTGGGCTTCTGCCTCATTCAGTGCACAGCACAGATCATGTCCATTGATTTTCTGCTTACCTGATATTTCTCAGGTGTTATTTCATACTGCTGATTATGAATTGTTTACAAATGTATTGTAGCTTAGACATCCTTCTCCTGATGTTCTTTCTTTCTATCTCTTGCTGACATCAGTGGCAGTTCTAGGTGTCATAGCTATGAAGATTAAGGTCTTGCATGACTCTCGAAAAAGTTCGATACTTACGTATGAGTGGGAAGATCCTCTCATTCTTTTTTCTTTCCAGTATGTTAAGTGGTCTTTCATCTCTCTGACAGAGCTGTAGCACTGAGAAAATTACTGCCTTGAATAGTCTTTTATAGTTGCTATCACCACAAAAATAAAGAGGCAAAGGAATAAAAAGGGAATTTTCTGTGTATTAGGGAAGAAATGAATGGTTTACTCACATTTGGAAGCACAGATATAAAAGTTCATATATTCTCATAATGGCAGTTCATTTTAATTTTTCTCTGTTTCCCATAGGCTCACATTTCTAATTAAATATGCAATTGTCACAGTAGTATTTTATCAACAAAGCTAAATAGAAGTGGATATTCATCATTTTTCTATGGAAAGTGGAATGGTTAATTTTAGATTACTGGTTACTAGTGAACAGTGTTCATCATGCAGGTGTTACCTTAGTTGCAAGATGGATACTATATGGTTTATACTGTAATTTATCTAACAAAATACTCTATTTTCCTTAAAAAAAAAAATTATAGAAAAGTCAGATTTGTTTAAAACAGTTACTGTGCTGAGTAATGCAGAGTGGTTTAGTAAGATCCGTTCAAATTGAGTATTAAATTGAAATTGGTAATTTTAGACTAGTTTTCCAAACAATCCAGTCATAGCAGTTTCCCTGTCAGATTTGCTGACAGATGGATTATGCTGTCCTTCTCATTAGAAGAGAACAATCATCAGGAAGATAAAGCAGTTTTGTTTGGCATCAGAAAAAAGTATGACACACACATACAGTACAGTCTTAGTCAACTCAAGTGATAGGTCTCCTGCACATTTCTGTATGCAGCCTCTGACCGATAGGAACTACATGTGCTCCATTTTGGAGATGACAGGGCCCACCAGGATGACGGTATGTCGGCAGCAGTTATGTCTTCCAATGAATATGCACTGTGTTTTTCATTCATGTTGATGGCTCTCTCTTGTTCCCAGCATGGTGCCATTAAAGGTGTTAAAGCTCTCTAAATAATTTCCTTTCTTCCTACTATAAAATACACTCCAAATGCACTCTTTCAATAGTTCACATCTCCATAACATATACCATCTAAAACTTCTGAAAGCAATTAGGATTACATTTTTCCATTTCATCCCCTTTGATTGAAGAGATTAGACATTGACAATACCTCTTAGGTCTTTTATACCCTTTCCTTGCCAATGTCAACTTTTTCCACCCATGTTTTTATTTTTCCTGTTTGCTTAATGGTCAACATTAGGCATTTCTAGTAAATTATTGTTTCAGAGGTTATTAAAACTCACTACTGCATGTTTTCTTAATGGTAAGCCTAACATTGATCTTGGTTAATATTGTTCTTTTTCTTCAGTTCACTCTCTTAAACGGCCCTGCATTATTCTGTGCACTTTTCTGGTGAAATCTCAGTTATACCAAAGTTCAGGGGAATTTTCGCATCAACTTCAAAGAGAGTAGGATTTCACACTTTTATTTGTTAAGTTGTACTTGCATTTTTCTGGATGAGGAAGTCATCTATTCAGTGCTTACCGTGGAGTTTGGGGAGAGTAGGATTAGACAAGAACTTAGCACAAGTTAGAATAACAAAACAAAAGGGTATACTGTCCAGACCTAATACAAGTATTCTTATCATAAGGATGATACACTATTTCTATCATTCACAAAAAGCAGAGTTAATAAATGGTTATCTGAATTTTTGAATTTTCTTTCATCTTGACATCAACTTTATAAATCATCTGCACATATTAATTCAGCCTCCTAGATTTCCTAATATTAGGAAATAAAGGGTGGGATTTGTCACATCTGACTTGAAGAATATGCAAGTTGTTAGATGTCCAAATCTAATTTAGGCTGGTTTTTATACACACAGGAGAAAAGTAGGTATCTCTGGAGATGATGTGACTGACCTTACTCAAGAAGCCAACATTATTATTCAGAGATTATGTTGTGGTTTAACCTCAGCCAGCAACTAAGTACACACAGCCACCCATTCACTCCCCCTGGTGGGATGGGTGAGAGAATCAGAAGAATAAAAGTGAGAAAACTTATTGGTTGAGTTAAAGACATTTTAATAAGTAAACCAAAACCTGTGCATGTCAGCAAAGCAAAACAAGGAATTCATTTACCACTTCCGATTGGCAGGCCAGTGTTCAGCTATCTCCAGGAAAGCAGGGCTCCATCACTCCTACTGGTTACCTGGGAAGACAAATGCTGCAACCCTAAACATCCTGCCTCCTTCTCCTTCCCCCAGCTTTACATGTGAGCATGACACCATATGGTATGGTATATCCCTTTGGTCAGTTGGGGTCAGCTCTCCTGGCTGTGTCCTCTCCCAACTCCTTGTGCACTCTCAGCCTACTTGCTGGTGGGGTGAGGTTAGAAGCAGAAAAGGCCTTGACTGTGTAAGTAGTGATCAGCAACAGCTAAAACATCCCTGTGTTATCAACTCCATTTTCCACACAAATCCAAAGCATAGCCCTATACTGATTACTAGGAAGAAAATTAACCAGCTAAACCCACCACAGGTTAATTTTCTGTTTTTCTTCATTTACCATGAAAAACTTAGAGATCCTGGCTCAAAGATATTGAAGCCTTCGTTGCCTTAGATAGATTACATGAACCGCGCCCTAGATTTCCTATACCCTATGCCAAGGATAGGTCTCTTGATTACTCCCGATTCTTGAGTACCTCAAAAGTACAAGATGTGTCTCAGATTCATTCCTTTCTGGTCCTGTTCCAGACAATTCAGGGCAATTTTGGAGGCATTGGCTTTAACTGTTTAGAATTCTCTTTGTTGTAAATTTTTTTTTTTTTTTTTTTTTAATAAATAAGACACACAGTTCTGGTTGGTATCTTATTTTATTTTCCACCTTAAATTTCAACTTCTTTCCTTTTACTTTCACTGATACACTCACTTTTCATCATTTAACTTCTTTCTCCCCTTCCTTAGCTATAAAAGTCCTGTTATTCTCCTTTTCCCTTTTGGCCTACCCAGACTTAAGACTCGGATTCTTTTCCTGCCACTCCTTCCTATATGTGTACTTTGAACTCTGAATAGCCCTTGTGAAGACACTTGGGCCATTGCTTTGTCTTATTGTCTCCTTTTTTTTTTTTTTCCACAGATAAGTTTTAGCCCTGTTGCATTTTCCCAAAATGTCTCCAATTTTTTCATAAAGGTAAATTTTAAACATTTACTCTCATCCTATATTCAGTTGTTTATGTTCTCCAAAATCTTTCTGAAAGTGGAATTGATGCCCTTCCACCATTTGTCCTGTGAATTTTTTTCTGGCTGTAGAGGATTCAAATGCCCTGTTTCCATATTTTCAGTGCCTACTTCCCAGTAGGTGAAACTTTGACCCAACTCATCATCTTTATTCTTTGGAATTCACTAAATGAAACTGATATCTTTGCATCTGTATGCGCTATCTAGAGACAAGATCAACTAAAATCCACTCAGATTGTGCCTCTCCTGGCTCTGCTCCAGAGTGGTGGCCTAAAGGAAATGCAAGCTATTATTACTACAGTTTTTCTTTTTTCTTTTTTTTTTTTTTTTTGTACACGTACCTGAGATTTTTACCATTTTTCTATTATCCCTGCCAAAATTATAGCATATGTGCTTTGAAAGCATTATGGAACATTTTTTACACTTATCGATTTTCTCCACTCTGCCTTTCCCATGCATACTGCATCCTGTCTTTTCAACACACAGGAATTATCCCACTGAGTTTCAGTTAGTCTTTCCAGATCATAATCTCCTTTATTTAGTACAGCACCTTCCAGTTGTTGCTTGTTTCCCCACACATTTGCGTCAGGCATTATATTCTTGTTATCCTTCATCTTTCGCTTCAGAACAATTTTAGTTTCTCACCTAATTTGTATGTTGGAAGTACAAGCCGGATTATTCAAATTAAGCAAAAGCTTTCCCTTTCCCTCCTTCTCCTGGAGGTTTACAGCCTGCCTAACAGGCTCTGCCAGTTCTGAGCCTAAGAGACTGGCAACCTGTCTGCATAAATGGAGACAGTGTAATCCAAACAGTTGGCTCGGGCTGCAGGAGGCATTCCAGTGATCTGTGCATTCAAACCCCTCCAAACTATCCTATCAGATCCTTGGTTGGCTTCCAGTACCAGTGTTTTACTTTCTTCACCCATGCTTGGCATGGGGAAAAATTCTGCAAGTTACTTATCTGCACAGTTCCAATTAATTTTTTTTCTTACTGTCTAAAGAAACAGTTGCTTGTATATTATATAAATGTACTTCATTAGTGTCATTTGTTCCTGTAGGGAATATGATGATTAGAAATTCTGGAGCATTACTCAATAAATCTAGCAACACCTTTGTTATGACAGTCCTTTTTGTCCTGGCTCTCTATCATGTTTTCCTTATGTAATGTTTTGAACTACTTTCCTTGTATGCAGAGTAATCGGCTGGGAATGCTCATCCTTTCCACCTTTCCGACAGGTCTCTTTCAGTGCCTGTGCTGTGGTCATAGGTGGCTTTCTTCATACTAAAAAATTAACACACCTGTTGCAGGTGTTAGCACTGTTTCCATACTTATTTCCCATCCTAGGAAAAATTCTGCATTGGCACAAAGCTTTAATTTTCTCCTCTTCTAAATGTGGGGTCTCGGACGCCTCATCTTTTTCTTGGTAATTCCTCCTCTTGGTCTTTGTCCAGTCCCTGTTTCAGTCTGCCTCTCCAGTTTGCACTTCATTTGGCTCTTTATCATTCCTAGAATACATCTATTCCCCACTGGGTTTATGATGGAATGGTCATGGACATATTTTTTCAGCAGCTGTTTCTTCCAGTTTTTCAGGCTGCATTGCAGTGTCACGACCCTTTTCATCCCTTTTTTAGAGCTGTTACATTGTTTGCGTGCATCCTGTAGTGAATGATTCCCATCACTGCCAGGTTTTCTGCCCTGGTATGCCATGTACTACCACGTGCTTGAGGTGATTCTAGCTAGCACATATAACCAAAAATATGAGAGTGGAAAAACTGGAGGAAAAGTATTTTGTTGAGGAAATAGCATACTGTGGGAGCATCAGCTAACAGAAATGTTCACTGCAGCTTTTCCTTAGACTGGGGAGATTTTGCTGAGAAATGTTGGGAGATTTGTTATAGTCACGAGTAATCAAAATAAAGGAAAATAAAAATATGCCTAATTAAGTGGATGCAAGTCATATAACAGTCATCATAACACTTTGTTTACAAATAATTTTACTGAATAGGGAATACAGTCTTGTGGAAGAGGTACAGCCATCCGGTTTGAGGACAGATAACCTAATGCAATATCATGGAGTCACAGAATCATAGAATAGTTTGGGTTGGAGTGGACCTTTAAAGGCCATCTAGTCAATCACCCCTGCAATAAGCATTGTCCCTCTCCACGCCTGTGAAGACCCAACAGGTTTTCTTGGGTCAGTAAAAGGAAAAATAAGATGCTTAAGCAGGAAAAGGAACAGTCGTTATTCCAGAGCCAGCAGGTGCCTTCTCTTTATCAGTGCCCTGGCAGCTACCTCAACAGCTTTGTCACCTTGGAGGTGGGCAGGGGAGGGGGACAAGTTGTTGCCTGCCTCCTTCCAGGAAAGGTACAGTCCTCTCTGCACTGACTGTCTTCCTTTTTATACCCATGCATAAATTACCTGGCTTTTAATCTCCGTATCGCCAAGCTACAGTCAGATGTAGCAGAGGATGGTGGACATAAGGAACTTCTCTCTGGTTCAAGGCTTATTAACCTCAGTGCAAGTTTTATAGGAAGCAGGCTTGGCATCCCTAATGTAGCTCTTTGTATAGATGGGATATGGGGACATCCATAAAAAACGCATGTAGGTCACGCAGGCTCTGAACTCTGCTTTTTGCCTTCCAGCTTCTTTGATGTGAATTTGCCAGAGGTGACTCCCTTCAGACAGGAATTCCTCACCAGCAATTTTGGTTAAGAGCACTTTGTTCAAGGGATATCTGAGCATATTTGCTTGCAGAACAGGTTCCCTAAAGAGGCAAAGGTGTTCAGCCTTGTTGTCTGTATAGGCTGTTAGTCAGAATACAGTTTTCTGTGTTTTAAGTGTTGCTTAATTTTGTTATCCTTAGATAGGATATAACTTAGATAGACTTCTGTCAATACTCTGCTGTGTGGATGACTTGTATTTTTATTTCCTCATATTTTTCCCTCATCTTATTAGGCGGCCATGTAAGTTTTACTGACCACTAACATGAGGTGGCTGAGTAACTGTTACAAACAAAACTTTGCAAACATTTTACAAGAGAGTATTGTAATTTTGTCAAAATAAACTACAATCTAACATATTAATACGAGGTGAAAAAAAACATTCAAAATAGTGGCTAAATTAGCAGTCTGCTAGTAGTTTTCCATTCTCAAGAAGGCTCAGTTTTGTCCAAAACAACTCAGTCCCTGCTCTTATCACTAATGTACATAGCACGATTGACATTACATCTCATTATGTAAACATTGCTTTAATGCTTCTCATTACTTCTGCTCAAGTAACCCTGAATAAATGCAGTATCTGGCACAAGATGCTACTCCTATGGCATTGTTTCAAAACTAGTGGCTTGGTGTTGCACAAGATGGAGCTCTCAGAGACATGGCAAAGCTTTAAATCTTCACTTTAGCAAAGCTGTTCCATCTAACAAAAGCCCTACATCCTACACAGGGTTCTGGATCAAAACCCCATGGTGTCATGCCAGTGATGCAAAAGACCTAGATACGAAAAGGTCTTGAAATCAACAAGTTTTGGGTTAGGGCCTGTATATGGAGAGCATTGGGGAAACATCTTTGGTTCTGTCTGTTTCCAGTCCAAAATAATCGTAAAAATACTTTCTTTGTTTTGTTGGGGTGGGCAATAAAAGAAGCAGGAGAAAAGGAAGGAAATGAGTGTCTGTCTAATTATGCTTCTATAAATGTCCTCAAATACTTTGCTAATGTGGTTGGGGGAACATTTTCAAAACCAAAATATGGAGCTTTCTTGCCCATTTAAAATGAGCAATTTACACTATCAGGCTTGGCTAGAAATCTTGGCTTTAAATGTAGAGCCATACCACATATTTTTCTGTGTTACAGTGGCCAACATAAATGACAGCTAAAGCTGTCTATAACATAGCCTTGACTTGTACGCTCTGAAACCTCAAAGAAATCCTTCATTTGTCTGCACTGTATCTATCCTGATGATGATATAATATAATCACTTCCCACCATCAGCAATATTTAGGTCAAAGGCACAAATTGTCACTCTGTGGTAAATAAAAGAAGGCAAGGGTGAGAATTAGAGTTTTGGAATCTTCATTGTAGGCACTGCTTAATTGCTGGCTCAGTCTCAGGCTCTGGGAAGATCTCTCCAAACAACTGTTTCTGAGTCAATATGTGGCACAGTTCTGGGGATAATTTGTTCCAGGGACCACCTCCAAAACCAGTGTCACATTTTGTATTGGTCTCTGGCCCTCTTTTATTTACCAGCATAGACATAGCCATTGGATTTCAATTGGTCTGCAGTCTTATGAAGCTTTTCTAGCTACATCTAAAATCTACAAAAATCTCTCATGGTGATTCTGTTTCTTGCTGACTTTACCTCATCAAATGTCAGCTTCAAAACCTGGCCTGTCCAAATCCCCGTCTGCCTTACAGTTTATTTCCTCCAGCCAGAACATCCAAATTTCCAAATGTCAGTGATCTACTGTCTTATGCAAATTAACATATTTGTGGTGTTTATTTATTTATTTATTATTTATTTATTATTACCTATGCATTGATTTTTTTTGTTGTTGTTGGAAAATTAAATCTGAACTCAACACAAACACAGCCGAGTTAAAATTCTTTCTCATGCATCCTGTTCATGCCTTTATGCTGATGAAACTTTTTTTTTCTTCTAGTTTGTCTTAGTCAGTACAAGTATGTGCAGAAGAAAAAGATTAAAATGTATTTTATCTATCAACCCTTTACACGATTTCCATTAGAAACATAAAATACAATAATGTAAGTCTTCAACTTAAGACTTCTTAGAAATTTAGCAGTATCCAATCGTGTTTTTAATGAAGTAAATTTGATTTAGAGGTAGAACATCTCAAACACAATTTTTTTTTTCCAAGAAAGTTGAAAAATATGTGTTTTGATGCATATAATTGTGCTTTGTGAAGGCGTGGAAGGTGGCCTAGTAAGCTATTGCTATCAATGAGCTTATAATTAAAAGAATGAAAGCCATACTGTATATCGATGTGGGAAACATAAATATTGATGTCTTGATGAGTGGGGGCCAGGTAATGGAGACAATGGTTTCCACAGTACTTTAGGGAAGGGAAAAATGTATGTGGTAGCAATACTTGCCCTCAGCAATTTGCTATTAGTGTACTCATTCATGGCACTGGCACATAAAGGGCAAGATATTTTAGGTATTATCGTTCTTGCTATGTTTTAGGAAAATGCTTTTGTTTAGAATTTTAGGATTTCTGTGTTTGAAGTTAGGCATATTTTCCTTCAGAGAGGAAGGAATATTCATCTACTACAGAAAGGTTAAGCTCACTTAGTCTATTCAAACTGATCTTTGAACTGCATCTGTGGATTTCTGGTACCCTATGTCTATAGGACATCAGCTGCCTTTTGCAGTCATGCCTAGTCTAAGGCTCATCTGCTTCTTTGAACAGTTTACCAATTCTTTTCTTTTCTATTGAGCTTTTCAGACGTCATCTAACATGCATAGTTCAGTTTCATTTTTGTATATAGGTGTTAATCAGAAATTATATATGGTAGCTGAAAAAATGTTTCATACTGACACCAGTATATAGAATCATAGAATCATAGAATAGGTAGGGTTGGAAAGGACCTTAAGATCATCTAGTTCCAACCCCCCTGCCATGGGCAGGGACACCTTGCACTAAACCATGTCACCCAAGGCTCTGTCCAACCTGGCCTTGAACGCTGCCAGGGATGGAGCATTCACAACTTCCTTGGGCAACCCATTCCAGTGCCTCACCACCCTCACCACTGTAAAGAACTTCTTTGTATGCTGAACAGTGAATATTATGAAGAACTTTTTGGTGCTGCAAATGCTGTTCATCAACAAGCATGTAGTTATATTCAGACACACAATCCACTAAAGCTGCTTTGAAGTCAATGGGAAATCTCTGAATTTCTGCATAAGTGGAAGGGCCAATCTATTCTTGTGTGGGAAAGAGTTCCACTTTATTCAAACTTTCTTTTTGTGTATGTATGTTATCCACTATTTTGATTTTGGATTTAATAATTTTAGAAAATGTTTAAGGCATATTGATCAATAAAGTCTTTGCTTGAAAAGTAATATTCTTCAGAATTTCACACTTTAGAAATTGTGTCATATCTTCTACTCGATTCATCGTCTGTGTCAAACAATTACTTACATACAGAGAAATATGTGGAGGGATGTGACATGCTTAAGAGCATTTCTTTAAAGTACATAAGAAAATCTCAAAAACATAGCATTGGGTTTAATAATTTTGGTAGAAATTCTAGTGTTCTACACATCTGTGTGCATGTGTGTCCATTCACAGAATCAGTGTTTTGACAAGCTGTTAACCTTATAATGTAATGCAAATCCTCCGATTCAGTTGATATCACCAGATATTAATTGCTTTGAAAGTCTGAACTTTTTGTCAGCATAAAGTTCATTTTTTCAAAAGGGCTGCCATTGTTCAGTATTGACAGCACAACATGAAAACTCCTGCTGAGCCTGTCCATACACGTTTTGCTATGCCTGAGCACAACATTCTTTGTTATCCAACCAAATGAATATAAAAAGAGAATATGAATACATGCACTAGAGAAATGAGGTGTTTTTGAAAGGCCTTTCCTCTGAATGAAAGAAGAACAGAGCAAGATTGGCTAAGAATCAGCAAGTTGGTTGTATTTTTTTCTACCTTGGGTGGCTCTGAGGTTTGACTAGGTGCCAGCTAACAAATTAGGTCACTGATATGTTACTTTTGTGTATGGAGTAATTCTTGGTATCTGTATGGTCTATCCACACATGCGGGACTAATCATAATTTCCAACATCATTCTTTCCATCTGGGGAAGGAGTTTTTACTGTCAAAACAAAACCTACTGATGCAGATTTCACCCTCTCACCTTCTCTCCAAATAAGAACAAATCAAAAGGAAAGAGCACTTGTCAGAAGTTATTTAATTTCAAACCACCTCCCACCAGAAAGGATAATAAATAAACCTCTCAACAGACTTTGAATCCTCTTAGGCATGTTATGTTTCAGTTAGAGAAAAATGACATATTGTCATATCCTGTGACAGGTAGGTAGAAACTTTTTTAAAGGTTAAAAAAATGTTAACCACAATGTATTACATTAAACATATGCTTATTTCAGGAGCCTGAGTTCTCCTGGAGTCAGGAGAACTGAATGCAAAGCAGCTACAAGTAGCTACTGTTCAGATCAGGTAGTGATTTAGGACCAGGTAGTAATTTACACATATTTTGTGCAAGAGAACTTAGCAGAAACTCAAGCCTGTGCTTCCTCCCCCTGCTTTTCAATTTTTAGCATATACAACATTTACCACATGATGTGTACTGATGACATCCACATTTGGTCTCGCTTCTGGATTGGCTCCTTCCTTGAATGTTGACAGCTTCTGACGTGTTCAGTAGATTTTCAGCCCCTGCCGCGAGTGTCGCACAACTCTGTGCCTCTGTGCAGCCACCTGGCAGGGAGACACGCTGTCTCCCACTTTTATGTCCCGCTCCTCCTCTCCCACCCTGATTGATCAGCAAAGTGGGTGGAGGAAGAGAGGGAAGGGGAAGTGGTGGCTGGGAGTGGTTGCTTTAAGAAGGTCAATTAAAGGCTGAGAGTGAGGAAAGAAAGGATTAGATAACCGGCTGGTGCATAAGGAGCAGGCAGTTGAGGGAAACTTGGAGAAGTGCGCAAGAGGAGGGGAGAGAGGATTCAGCCACAGGAGGATCAGGGAGCACAGTAGGAAGGAGGAATAACAGGAGTGGGGGCTTTGGAAGCATAGTGAAAGTAGGATGATTGATGATAGTAACTGATAATTTACGGTGAAGGAGGCACAGGGGAAAGGGAGCAGAGTAAGGTCCTTTCCAATTCTAACCATTCTACGATTCTATGGTGCTAAGATACTGGGGTTTTCCTAGTCCTGTCCTGTGACACATGGTCCTTGTCACTCTACTCAAGTATTTCGGTGTGGTAATTCTTGCTTGAATGTCATTTAAGTTGTTGATATGTATGTTTTCTATAAATTCTAAGAAGTTAGAGATGTCAAATGGAGAGAGAAGGAATCTTCCACTTGAAAATCTAAATAAGGTGTACAGTATAATATACATTATAATGTGTATAATGAGGTATATATAGTGCATTCTGTATGCTTGTTTGTTAAATCGTCCTTTCAAAGCTTTCTGTCATTTGGGTATTGTCACTTTTTGTACCATACTTTATCTTTTGCATGCACTTTCACAAGAACAAATGTTAAGTCTGAGCAGCTAAACAAAGGATGGCCAAAGAGAAAGTTAAAGCACTGAACACTTTGTCGCAACTCAATATTATGCATTTATGCATAAATATTTGTATTTCAGGGAATTAGAATTCACTGTGATAGGATTGTTTAGAAGGCTGAAGGGTAAATTAGGCCCGTTTTTAGTCTTTGAAACATAACTTTATTGGATTGATATTCATAGATAAAACACATTGCAAATAATTAGTTCCTGCTTGTTTGTAATCATTATGTATTCAGAGCAGTTAGTCCTTAACAATAATTTCTTAAATTAACTATTGATTGTCTTTATTAATTCTCTGGCTCTGTTCTGGAGTATGCTAACTAACTCTCTTCAAGACGCGTGGTATACACGTCTGAAGCAATATACTGAAGCAATATGGGCATGAGCCTGTCAGTACCAGTAAGGCCAGAGATCTCTCCTTATTTTAACATTGTAGACAAAGCATGAGTGACCTTGGAGAAGTCACTGAAGAAACAGTGAGTTGTTCTGTTTTGGCTGCACTGTGTTGGATCAAGAAACTAAGACCTCATTCCTAACCTCCCTATTGTATTTATATGTGAAGACAATTTGAGATTTACTGATCTAGAGTAAAAAAAAAAGCATGATGATTTAGCATACTCACCAGAGGATGGGTGTTCTCACATCCTGTCCCTCTGTAAGGGTTGTTTATATGGAGGATAAAAAAGTGTATTCTCACAGAAATAGCAATTTCCGCTTCTACATATTGGGACTGGGTTACAGTTTATTCTCAGAAATAGTAATGGTTTTGTCATCTGGTTTAGTTTCACTCAATCTTCCCTTTTTGGAAAATCAGGAAGAGGTAATCATCAGGCTTGCTATTTTTGGTGTATTTATTGTTATTGTTTTGTTCTATAACAGCAATCTTTAATATAGTTATAGCTATTTTCTGAAGGGATTCCAAGTTACTCAAAATGTGTTGTCACTGTGAAAGAGCATTTTTTACCTTCATTAACAAAGTCACAATGCAAACCTGTAGTGTTAGCACACAAGGGAAAAAAACATTTCTTCTGACACTAGGTAAATACAGTTCAGCCAAAAGGTCTGTGCTGGGAGTCCATACAGAATTACAGACATGCGGTGCAAGGTTTTTATAAATGAATAGCAAAGGTATTTTTTGCCATGACATTTGTGCAAATAGAACTGAGAAAACCATGAAGGACGCTTCATCTTCCACGTACACTGTCACAGACGGGTGTGTTACTCTTCTCACTACTGCCCTACATCGTCTTGTCCCTCCAGGGACACAGCTGATGTTAATCTCTGCACCTTGTGGTGCAGTCAAACGAAAGTTTTATTAATAATGACAATGGCACATCCTTTGCAGCGTCTTCCTGCTTCACTTGGAGCTTTCTCGGATGTTATCTTCATTGTTTCTTAGTGGCTATAAATACAAAAGTATTTACAATGAATTATTCCCAAACAATTAATCACGGAACTATGTGCTAAGTTTATACTGTCTTTGTCACATCCAGGCTCAAAGCAGAATCAGTTAGATAAATACAATCCTTCACATTTGGGGCATGAAAAGTATTTGTTCTTCTATCAGCATGGAGTAGTTTCCATTTGCAAAATATGAGGTAGCATTTTGGATGAATATGCCCCTGGATAATTTTTTTTGGGGTAGGTATAAGAACTAACAGGAAAAAACAACAAACTTGAATTCTTCATTTGGTAATTGGATTTAAACAAGAGTAATAATATTTAACATACATACCACATCTTCTCTTGTTTGCAAGTCTCAAAGGAGTCTAGAAGTGGATAACACTAAACATGTGGAAAATGGAGACACTAGAGATTATTTGATGTACCCAAGTCACATTTCTCCTCAGAAACAGAGCATGGAAATTAGGGCTCTAGCCTGTGAGACAGGAAAGTTCCAGCTCTTTGGATGTTTTCAAGTGATGATAATTCTTTTCTTTTGTCATAAGCCTCAAGAAAAATTTTAGGTATCTTAAAAACAAGGATGAATGAATACAATTAGGTGAAAGATATGTTTAACCTTACAAGTTTTTTTTCTTTAATTTTCAAACTGAAGCAGAAGCAAAAGCTCTCCAAAGGCTTGGAAAAGATCAAATTAAATTTATTGATTTTTAATTGTGTATCCCAGAGTTCATAAATTTGGGTGGAACTTACCTAACTACCAGAATTTTCAGTGACATATTCCTTCCTGTAGCTCAGACAGCATTAGACCAGCAACGTGTCTAGTGGGAGGTGTTCCTGTCCATGGCAGGGGCGTTGCAAGTAGATGATCTTTAAAGTCCCTTCCAACCCAAACCATTCTATGATTCTATGATTCTGAGCTGTACATTCTCTGCAATTGTTCATTTTTAACAAGGAAAGGTAAGAAATATAGTATACTACTGAGTAATAACTGAGGCTGTTCAGGTGAATATGAGCAGTAAATTGATTTACTGAAAATGATATTTGTGTATAAAATCATGTATGAGGGGTAATATTCCTAGTACTGTATCAAAGTAAGTTTTCATGTGGTACTAGGTCAATGTAAAAAAGTCATTTTTTTCACAAAATGACTTGATGATAGAGTGTGAAGTGGTGTTTCATCTATGGCCTTGGTTATGCCACTGATTTACTTTGATTACTCTGAGAAGCATTTTAGTCACCATTAAAATGTGAATGCAAGCATATGGAGGTAAAACTTGAAGCTGAGGGCCACTGCTGAGCCAGAATGGTACAGAAAACACAGTGCTGAGGCAATAATATTCCCTGTCAAAGTGTGCAGACCTAGTAGCCTTTAATTTCTAGTCTTAATGGGAATTTTACTTTTTTCATCTCCTTTTTTTTCTGCATGGCATGTTAATATAAACAGGAGGTTGAGGAGGAAGGAAGCTCAGGAGGCAGAGCTTTCCCAGAGAAGCTATCAGCAGGAGAAAGGAGGGGATGGAATTCCCCACAACCCCACTTCCCACTCCCTCCAGAGCACATGTTTTTCTGCCTCTCTTTTCTTTTGTCAAGCAGATTGTCAGGAGTAAGGCAGTGGTAATTCTGCTGCCACCATGGATGCAAAGTGATGTGTTTCTCGCTTTCTCCCACTGGAAGCTGAAATTAACCTTCAGTCAAACTCTCCAGTACAATACTGGGGACAGAAGCAAAATTGGTTTAGCAGGGCCCAGGGGAGAGTTTAAAGCATAAGTGATTTTGAGACTGTGAGATGTCATACCCAAAAGTATCACGTACCCTCTCATGAAGATAGCACGTACTGGCATCCTCAGTCCAGGCAAGTGGCACAGAAAACCCTGAAAACGTCCTGCCTTTCAGGCTAAATCTTTGGGATTATGAAATAGGACATCATAAAGAAGATATTAACCTCAAATTGCTGTGGGATGAAGTCAGGCAACTGCAGTCATAGTAGATGTGTGAGGAAATGGTGTCATGCAGCACAGGAGATACACCCTAACCATGAATGTCTGCATGGAACCCTTTTCTTGAAAACATTAGCATCACCAGCATTACTATTAGTTCCCTGAGAAGTATTATTGACTCCAAAGCCTCAGCCGGAGTTTATTCAAGATCCTTTCCACATGAGAAACAGAAATCCAATTTCCTCTTCCAAGAATGAACAGGATTCAAATGCATTAAGCTCTTGCCTAGATTGTATCTTGCCAAAAACTTAAGATTAATTACTATTTCTTTCTTGTTAAGTGCAGGGTACGTGCTTGGCGCTCTGTAAGATATGCGGAAAGACAGCACCTACAGCTAATTGCTTTTAGTTTCAATACCTGATCCTTCACAGCCATGCTTTTCTATTCTATTCCATTGAAACTTTATTTGAATGAATAAGAATTATTTCAAAGACAAACAATTTACACAGAAAGATTCTGGCACATATAAAGATTTAAATTACAGTTGTCTCAACAGGAGATAGAGAGAAGAAACGACACGGATACACCTGCAAAGGTCATAGGAAAGTAAAATTCTGTAGTTGAATATTCATTGTGTTCATAGAGTCAGTTCCTGGTTATAATATTTATACTTTGATTGTTATTTCTAGTTTGTGGGAATAAAGAGAAATAGTAACTAAATTTTTTTTAACAATGGGGTTTGGAATAAAAATAAGACATCTGTGGTCTCATTGAGTAAAACCAGTAGTGCATTTTCCATTAACTTAAATTTAATAGGATCTTCATTTAATTTAATTCTCATTTTTCTGTAATGCATTTTATAAGGTAATTTAAAGAGGCTCCAAATTTGAAATGATAAAACATTTCCAAATAAAATGCAGCCAATATTCAAACAATAATTATCCCTAGAGGTATGTTATAGCAGTTGATATAGATGTCAGAGCAACAGATCTCAAAACTTACTGGTTTATAGAATGACTTATTGGTGTGGCTGATACAGCTATACTCGCAAATGGCTGCTGGAACTACAGCTAAACAGCTTTTTGTTGGCAAAGCTTAAATTGAATTTCCAGACAGAGGAAGTCACACTAGCAAAAGACTGCCTTGGCATTATAATTCAATAACCATTAAGCATTTCTGTTATTTTTTTTGTGTGACTCGTTTGGTTAAGTCCCTGTCTCACCTCCCATGCTGCAGGATCTGTAACACAGGTATTGCTACTTTGGACGGTGGAGAAGAGGTCCCCGGACCAGCTGTGCCAGGCACAGAGGCCCCCTAAAACAGGGAAGTGTGACCTGGGCATTGAGTGTCTATGGTTTCTACAAAGGCCAGAGATTCACAGAAGTCCCTCTAGAGACATGTTCTCTCTAGCTTCAGCCTTTGACAATGTTCCTGCTTTCATTTTAATTTTTAATCATTCAGTGTGGAAACATTTGAGATGTCTTTATTTCAGCAGGTGTAAACAGGTTTCACAGAGAATTAGGTTTGACTAGAGAATTAGGTTTAACTAGGGAATTAATAGCTACTGAAAGTTCACTTCAGTGAAGCAGAGTGCAAGAAAATCTGAAAGAAAGAAGTAGTCTGAAGATGTGACAGACAAGAGCCTGAATGCAAGTAGTAACATGGAAGGAGAGTCCGATGGAGCTTTGCAGTAGGCTGGAACATGAGAAGTGTAGCTGCTGTGCTGCAATGTTTTCCATGACTGAAATAAAGTCTTCAGAAGGCTACACTGAATAAGCTCATGTCACTGCTCATACTTGCTGCAGTTGCTTCTTGGATGTGATGTCTGTGATGTCATAGAAATAACATGAGAAGTGAGATCCATATTACTGTCATTCTACATACTTATACACACATTCTGCAATATGAAAAGAGGAAGAATGCAAGCCCACTGGCACCTGCCATATTAGGCTTCTTTTTTCTTTTTTTTTTTTTTTTTTCATTTTTGTATAGAGGATATGAACTAGAAAAAAAATGCCTGAAAAACCTGTTCTTATGCTATAATAAGGTAGCGGTGGTGAAACTACTCTGCCTGCTCCGTGTAAAGGAATGCTTTGTTTTTCAACATCATCAATTGAGGCCATGTCTCTAAAGAACTTTTTTTGATCCACTTATTTTTCAGGGGACAGCAACATATGTTTTTCCTCTTCCCTTTTTTAATATTTTGGTCTCTGGTGAATCCGCATACAAAAGCTTTCTTCCTTTAGTTGGAGGCCATAAATGAAAGGCTTTTCTTTCTCTGATTGCAGATTAGCCTGCCAAGAAACTAACGCTAACTGGAGAACATCACTTTATTTATGGGATACAGATGACAAGGAAGTCTGTCCTCTTCTCAAGCTTTTTGGAAAGCTTTGGGCTGACCCAGCCCAGCAGAGTTCATATAGCAAAGGCAAATTGTGCCAGGAACCAAAGCCAATAGTCACTGCAAACCTCTGAACCAAAACATTCCTTTAGTGCTTGAATTTCCCTATAATTTGTGTAGATTCCCTTTTTGTCAATGAAGCTTGCAGTGGATAACCAGCTTAGTGCAATCAGACTAAACAACTGTGCTATTCATTCAGTAATTAGATGATAGCAGTAATGCATGCTTTATGGTTTCCGTTCTTCATTCTTTCCTTTCTTTTAAAGTCCTTGGAGACAAACTCTGGGATATTTGGCAAAGAGGAGGCTCTTGCTGAAAAATATCCTGTCTTTTTTTTACTTTAGGGTTGCTAATAAGTTCTATTCTCCAACGCAAAACATCAGATCCACATAAGAAGAAAAGATCAGCTAGAGAAAAGCAACCCTACAGTCATTTTTATAAATGTATATGTGAATGTTTGCTTTGATCTATTTAAATGACAGAGGAAGACCTTTTCTTAAATAATCATTAGCATATGGTTTAATTTAGAATAAAATAAGAATATTTTGAATGCAAATAATTTTACCAGAAACAGTGAGGTATGTTTGCTCTATAAATGACTTGAGAGGGGTGTAGGGCTAAAAGTAAGAATTCTGCTGTTGTTGTAGAAGATAAATCTTTGTGAAAGGGCAGGCTTCAGTACTTCAGCTTTCAGGTAGGAGTTTCAGATTTGGCCAAAATGTGATTTTAGCTCTTTCGTTATTGCTGTACATAACTACTCTGTGTTTGGAAAAAAAGGGGATCTTATATATGGGTATTGGTCGGTGGGTGGTGAGCAATTGTATCCTCTCACCTTGTTATTTCACTAATCATTATTATCACTGGTGGTAGCAGTAGTGGTTTGTATTATACCTTAGTTACTGGACTGTTCTGATCTCAACCTGTGGGAGTTACATTCTTCCGATTCTCCTCCCCAACCCTCCAGGAGCGGGGGGAGGAAAAAGTGGGGGGAGCGAGCGAGCGGCTGCGTGGTTCCAAGTTACTGGCTGGGTTCAAACCACGACAATTCCCTGTACTATAGTTTCTTTTTTTAAGGACTAATCCAAAACGCATTAAACAAAATGTGGGCTCTGAGAGATAAGTACTGGCAGATTTAGCTGTGGTAGCTTAAAGCGTTACAGCACCCAAATGCCTTTGCTAGCTCTTTTCAAAGGATTACTTCCCCAATAGCAGGGAAGGAAGTATAGCACATGATCCATGTGTTCGCAGTACAGAATATTAAATATTAAATATTAAATTGCATGAAGGTAGGTAGTCATTGATAAACTGGACTGTAAAATGTGACAGTTGAGGCACAGATACATATCTTGTTCTGTCATCCTGTAATACTGGCTATGACCTAAGACAGCCAAGTTGAAACCATAGGGCAGTAACTCCTATAACTATAAATATGAAAGATCATCTGCCAGAGCTCTGAAAATCCAATCCGAGTACCTCAATAGTGTTAGAAAACACTGATTTCTGTAAACTGGTTGGAGATACTGATAAAAGACAATGAATAACAATAAAGTATCTTTGTACATCCTTTCCTTTGTAAGGAAAGAATGGTTACATTTAAGTTTTAAATGCTAAAAGGAAGAAAAAAATGGGAAAAAGAATTTCCAGCTGAGTGCAAGTACATTGCATTTCTATTCAGACCACTTCATTTAGCTTCCAAATATGCTGTTTTGAAATACCTTTCAGCATAAGGATTATTGTTTTTCTCAAAATGGCAATCAGTCACAACAAGATGAATGTCTGCAAGGCCTTGAAACAGACATAGAGAAACAGACATAAAGAGAAGAAGACATGATTAGAAGCCAGTGTGGCAGCATGACTTTCCAACATGGTTTGCATTAAACACTGAGTTGAAATACCTTTTCAATTTTGGGCCATTCCTCAGAAACTGGTCTAGTGCCTCTCTAATTGTCCACTTGAAGTCAGTGAGATTTTGTTCAAGACCCAAGGTCACTCCATCTTTCTTTGATATTTAGCTGAAGTGCTAATGATAAGTGTCTTATTGCACTTGGTTTCCTCTCTTGTAACAGTGTACAAGGATAGGTCTTCAGAATTAACTGGCTGTCCCTCTCCAGTGAGTGCTTGAAGGAGGAAAAAAAGTATGGGGAACCGGGCTGTGGTCTGCCTTTGCGTTACTGGCATCTTAGAGCAGCCTTATTGTTAAGATAGACAAATCTGAACACTTTCTTGCCAAGGCAGAAGAGGCCAGACTTTGTTTCCAAGTCCAAAGCTGCAAATCATTATGCAAATGCTTAGTAGTCATTATTCTTTAGTTGGACTACTTTAACAAAATGCAGGGTGTAGTAATATCTTCAGTGATGATCTGAGTTGGGGGATAGAATGCACCCGTAGTAAATTTGCAGACAATACGAAATTGGGCGGGACTGTTGATCTACTGGAGGATAAGGAAGGCTCTGCAGAGGGATCTGGACAGGCTGGATAGATGGCTGTGGCCAGTGGTATGAGGTTCAACAAGGTAAATCGTCAGGTCCTGCAGCTGGATCGTGAAAACCCCATGTAACACTACAGGTTTGGGGAAGAGTGGCTGGAAAGCTGCTGGGCAGAAAGGGACCTGGGGGTGCTGATTGACAGATGGCTGAACATGAGCCAGCAGCGAGGCCTGAAAGCCAAGGCAGCCGATGGCATCCTGACCTGTGTCAGAAATAGTGAGGCCAGCAGGACTAGCAAGTGATTGTCCCTCTGTACTCAGCACAGGTGAGGCTGCATCTCAAATACTGTGTTCAGTTCTGGGCCCCTCACTATGAGAAAGATATTGAGTTGCTGGAGCAAGTCCAGAGAAGGGCAACAAAGCTGGTGAAGGGTCTGGAGAATAAGTCTAATGAGGAACAGGTAAGGGAATTGAGGTTGCTTAGTCTGGAGAAGAGAAGGCTCAGGGAGGACCTTATCGCTCTCTACAACTACCTGAAAGGAGAACAGAACAAGGAGGTGTTTGGTCTCTTCTCCCAAATACTAAGTGATACCACAAGAGATAATGGCCTCAAGCTGCTCCAGGAGATATTTAGACTGGATATTAGGAAAAATTTCTTGACCAAAAGGGTGATAAGGCATTAGAACAGGCTTCTCAGAGAAATAGTGGAATCACCATCCACCATTGGTGTAAGTGTTCAAAAAACATGTAGATGAGGCCCTTGGTGACATGGTTTAGTGGTGGACTTGGTGGTCCTGGAGTAACAGTTGGACTTGATCATCTTAAAGGTCTTTTCCAACCTAGTTGGTTCTATGATTCTATGTAGCAGAGTGCAATATGAATGGTACCAAATCATAGAAGACTAACAGCATAGGATCAGAAGAATATAAACCCATTGGTTTAGACTTCACCACTGAAAATCAGTAAGACCTAGCGACATCTGTATCTAATGATTAAAGGCGCACTGCCTTGCGCCAGTGAATGAAAAGTAAATGTTTCAAAAAACAGTCATTAGTGATTCAGTCAAATACCCTACTTAACCTTAGAGAAATAAGCAGTTCCAGAACAAAGTACATGAATTCTCCTGTAAAATGTCTATATTTGTTCAAATAGCATAGCCTTTGAAACATAGGAAAATACAAACGGAACAGCTGTTTCAGTGGGTTAAGGCCGAGGGAAAAAAAAGAATAAATTTTTACATCATTACCTTGTGGGAGAAACAAAAATTAAATGTAAAATGATCTCTGCACATAAAAAACAGTTACGTGAAAAATATGCTATTTATTTTACAATAGAAACATTCTTACTGGAAAGAGTATGGCATTGGTTGAGTTCCGGCTATCGTGAAACCTACTTGGAAACAAATGGGCGGTTTTACAGGATATGGGCTATCATGCTGCCTTTGAGCTTGGTGTTTTTCACTTCTGGGACATGAACAGTTAGCAGCAATGCGTCATGAGTAAATTTACTGTATTTGTACTGCTTGCTATCATTTGTAGTGTGTCATTATTTGAAGTTTGGTGTAAGTCTCAATTGAAACATTAAACTTTTTATGAACTGGAAATCTTGGAAATCCTTCAGAGGAAGGCTTTTATTTATGATATTGTAGTCAGTGTTTCCATTATATCCCCCTGTTTTCAGGGATTTATAACTTAGTTGTAAAAAAATTCTGGACTGAAATTTGGCGTATGGGATTGAACCCGAAGGATGATGTTTTTATCCAGTTTGAAAATAAGTCTAATCATACATAAATGCAGGATATAGAAATGATTAAGCATATTCTTTAGAGATTATTTTGCTTTATTGTTATGTTGCATTGTATTATACCATTTTCTGCAATTAATTCTGTATTAATAAAGTTATATTTCAAATACCTTTTTCATCCCGCCCTCCTGTCTCTCAGATGAAGAATAGAGTTATTACTGCTGTGTTTCTCACTGAAATGTGATGTGACTGAGTGTTTCTGTAGCCCCAAGGGAGCATGATGGTTGCTCCTCCTGAGTAGCATAGCTCACTAGTTTGGTACACAGAAGAAACACACGCAGACAGAATGCAACTAGACATTGGCAAAAGCCAACAAGCCAACCAAAAAGAAAAAGCAAAAGCCCAAGCTTCCAAAATTAAAAACAACATACAAAGCTTTAGATGATACTCAGAGATATTCTAGTTTTCGCAGAGAAGTCTGGGATATAGTGGTACAGTGATACAGTAGATTTTTCCTTTTCTTTTTCAAGATCTGCAGTTCTGTTTCTAGCTCAGAAAATGTCAATTCTAACTGTCAGCTTCCTGTTACTTTCCAATTGGAACATCACCACAGTAGTGGTCAACTAAAAAGACTGTCATTGCAAATTCACTGATTTATGGGTTATCTTTGGAGGCTTCATACTGAAGTAATTACCAAGATCTACTTTTTTTAGCTTGTCTGTTCAAAGGAGAGCACAATCCAAGTAAAAAAAATGCTACCATTTGTAAGCACTTTCACCAACCAGCATTTTTTAGTGAGAATTTTTTCTCAGATTTCTACTGGTTATAGTAAGACTTCAATATAAATTTTTGTCCCTCAGAGGAAAATAAAAGAATCTCATTGGAACTATGTGATTCCCATTTTTGTTCAGAAGATTTACATGATACCAATAAGATTATCTCACAGACCTCAAACACAGAAAAGCAATCCTGAGAAGCTTTAGACAGCTACAATGCATTTAGGGAGCTGGAAAGACTGCCCTTGTTCATCACCTCTCTTATTTTAGCTGAGAAGAAAGCAGATGTGGTGCAGAATGTACTAGCAGGTTCGTATCTGGTAATTCATGACAGATGTAATCTTGCTGCTTGTTTGGAGTTGCCATACAGAAGATGATAAAGAATGGCACTAGGCCATTAAGGCATTAAAAGCTCTTTAATGATGAAGAAGTTCAGTCTTCACTGTTAATTCAACCAAGCCTAATAATGTGTCTAAAGGTGAAAAAAAGACACACAAAACCCCAAAACTAAACCCACCAGCAGCCAGTTCTAGGACTGTGAATTGGCATGCTGTTGTAAATACAGAACACCTGGAAAACTGTGATTCCATTTTTTTGGAAGACCGTGAGAGGAAAAAAAGAATGGTATCATAACAACATATTGAGATCCTGGAGAATGTAGCAGGATACCTTTCTGTGAGGGTGACTGTCCTGGGTTCAGGACAATTTGTGACAATATCTGTTGCCCCTATAAGCAAAAGCAAATGAGATGCACAAAAAGCAACCCATGAAGCAAAGAAAGATGAAGTCCAAATGCAATTACTACAGGGGACAGCATCTGAACAAGAGTTACTACTACATGGATCAGAGGAAGAGGAAGAAGAAGAAGAGGTGACTTCTTGACCCCGGACCTCGACCAAGCTGCGGAATATACGAAAAGATTTCACCCGTCTTTCAGGGGAGCACATCGCCACCTGGTTGCTCCGATGCTGGGACAGAGGGGCCGACGGTCACGAACTAGAAGGTAGGGAAGCCAAGCAGCTGGGATCGCTTGCTAAGGAAGGAGGAATTGACAAAGTGATTGCAAGAGAGAAGCGAGCCCTCAGCCTTTGGAGGTGGCTCTTGGCAGCTGTGAAGGAAAGGTTTACCTACAAGGACGATATTATGAATCGCTCAGCCAACTGGACCACTATAGAGAAAGGCATTCAGTCCCTGTGGAAATCAACCATTATAGAGATGATCTATCGTAGGCCGGATGCCGGGAATGCATCCGTAGATCCAGATGAAGTCGAAGGTACATGATCCATGTGGTGGAAACTTACAGGGAGTGCACCATCATCATATGCCCACTCCTTGGCATCAATGACCTGGAATGACGGAGCATCACCAACAATGGATTACCTGATTTGTCAACTCCGAGAGTTCGAAGACAATCTCACCCCTTCCATCATTTCAGCTGTGGATAAACTGTCCCAGGAGTTCAAACAATTGAGAGACAATTTCTCCAATCTATCCAGCTCCCCACATGTACCAGCCCCTGTCTCAACTAGTAACAGAAGGCGCCCTACTGCTCGAGAGAGAAAATATAGGAGGTACACACCACAGGCCACCCTATGGTTTTACCTGTGGGATCACAGGAAAGATATGAGAAAGTGGGATGGAAAACCTACCTCAGTTCTGGAGCAACAGGTGTGTGAACTGAAGAGGAGAACAATGGTCAAGGATGATCCTCCCATGAAAGCTGCTGCTCCAGTCTCTGGTGAGCAGTTTCCCAGATGGAGTAGAAGAGCTGATTTTACTCCAGCCCCTGTGATAAGGAATACTAATCCCTTTCTACAAGACATAAAAGGACAATCTTGTGATCACTATTAGAGGGGCCCTGCCTCCAGCCGCGTGGAGGAGAGGGATAATCGGTTTTACTGGACTGTGTGGATCAGATGGCCTGGCACATCAGTCCCACAGAAGTATAAGGCTCTAGTAGATACCGGTGCACAGTGTACTCTGATGCCATTAAGGTATCAAGGGGTGGAACCCATTTCTATTTCTGGAGTGACAGGAGGATCCCAAGAGTTGACTGTACTGGAGGCTGAAATCAGCCTGACTGGGAGGAAGTGGCAAAAGCACCCCATCGTGACTGGTCCAGGGGCTCCATGCATCCTTGGCATAAACTATCTCAGGAGAGGATACTTCAAAGACCCAAAAGGGTATCGATGGGCTTTTGGTATCGCTGCCTTGGAAACAGAGGAAATTAAGCAGCTGTCCACCCTGCCTGGTCTCTCAGAGGATCCTTCTGTTGTGGGGTTGCTGAAGGTCAAAGAACAACAAGTGCCAATCACGACCACACCAGTGCACCGGCGGCAATATCGCACCAACAGAGACTCCTTGATTCCCATCCATAAGCTGATCCGTAGGCTGGAGAGCCAAGGAGTGCTTAGCAGGATCCACTCACCCTTTAATAGCCCCATATGGCCAGTGCAAAAGTCTAATGGAGAGTGGAGACTAACAGTAGACTATCGTGGCCTGAATGAAGTCACACCACCATTGAGTGCTGCTGTACCGGACATGCTGGAACTTCAATATGAACTGTAGTCAAAGGCAGCCAAGTGGTATGCTACAATTGATATTGCCAATGCATTTTTCTCAATCCCTTTGGCAGCAGAGTGCAAGCCACAGTTTGCTTTCATTTGGAGGGGCGTCCAGTACACTTGGAACTGACTGCCCCAGGGGTGGAAACACAGCCCTACCATCTGCCATACCATCAATCGATCCAGACTGCACTGGAACAGGGGCAAGCTCCAGAACACCTGCAATACATCGATAACATCATCGTGTGGGGCAATACAGCAGAAGAAGTGTTTGAGAAAGGGAGGAAGATAATCCAAATCCTGCTGAAGGCCGGTTTTGCCATAAAATGGAGTAAGGTCAAGGGACCTGCACAGGATATTCAATTTTTGGGAATAAAATGGCAAGATGGATGTCACCAGATCTCCACAGACGTGATCAACAAGATAACAGCAATGTCTCCACGAACTAACAAGAAAGAAACACAAGCTTTCTTAGGTGTTGTGGGCTTCTGGAGAATGCGCATCCCAAATTACAGTTTGAGTGTAAGCCCTCTTTATCACGTGACCCAGAAGAAGAATGATTTCAAATGGAGCCCTGAAGAACAACAAGCCTTTGAACAAATTAAATGAGAAATAGTTCATGCAGTAGCCCTTGGACCAGTCTGGGCTGGGCCAGATGTGAAAAATGTGCTCTATACTGCAGCCAGGGAGAATGGTCCTACCTGGAGCCTCTGGCAGAAAGCTCCAGGGGAGACTCAAGGTCGACCCCTCGGCTTTTGGAGTTCGGGATATAAAAGATCCGAGGCCAGCTATACTCCCACTGAAAAAGAGATACTGGCAGCCTATGAAGGGGTTTGAGCTGCTTCAGAAGTGATTGGAACTGAAGCGCAGCTCCTCCTGGCACCCCGGTTGCCTGTGCTGGACTGGATGTTCAAAGGCAGGGTCTCCTCTACACATCATGCAACCGATGCTGCATGGAGTAAGTGGGCCGCACTAATTACACAACGAGCTCAAATAGGACATCCCAGTCATCCAGGAATTCTAGAAGTCATCATGGACTGGCCAGAGGGCAAAGATTTTGGGATGTCACCAGAAGAGGAGGTGATGCGTGCTGAAGAGGCCCCACCATATAATGAACTGTCAGAGAGTGAAAAGCAATATGCCTTGTTTACTGATGGGTCCTGCTATATTGTGCGAAAGCATTGGAGATGGAAGGCAGCTGTGTGGAGTCCCCTGCAACAAGTTGCAGAAACTGCTGAAGGAGAGGGTGAATTGAGTCAGTTTGCAGAGGTGAAAGCCATCCAGCTGGCCTTGGACATTGCTGAATGAGAAAAATGGCCAGCACTATATCTCTATACTGACTCATGGATGGTGGCAAATGCCCTGTGGGGATGGTTGCAGCAATGGAAGCAGAGCAACTGGCAACACAGAAGTAAACCCATTTGGGCTGATGCATTGTGGCAAGATATCGCTGCTCGGGTGCAGAACCTGGTGGTGAAGGTACGCCACGTAGATGCTCATGTACCCAAGAGTCGGGCCACTGAAGAACACCAGAACAACCAGCAAGTGGATAAAGCTGCTAAGACTGAAGTGGCTCAGATGGACTGAGATTGGCAACATAAGGGTGAATTATTTTTAGCCCGGTGGGCCCATGACACCTCAGGCCATTAAGGCAGAGACGCAACATATAGATGGGCTCGTGATCAAGGGGTGGGCTTAACAATGGACACTATTTCCCAGGTTATTCATGAATGTGAAACATGTGCTGCAATTAAGCAAGCCAAACGATTAAAGCCTCTCTGGTATGGAGGACGATGGCTGAAGTACAAATATGGGGAGGCCTGGCAGATTGACTATATCACACTCCCACCGACCCGCCAAGGCAAGCGCTATGTGCTTACTATGGTGGAAGCAACCACCGTCTGGCTGGAAACATACGCTGTGCCCCACGCCACTGCCCGGAACACTATCCTGGGCCTTGAGAAACAAGTCTTGTGGCGACACGGCACCCCAGAGAGAATTGGGTCAGACAATGGGACTCATTTCCGGAACAACCCTATAGACACTTGAGCCAAAGAGCATGGCATTGAGTGAGTATATCACATCCCCTACCATGTACCAGCCTCTGGGAAAATCGAACGGTACAATGGGCTGTTAAAAACTACACTGAGAGCAATGGGTGGTGGAACTTTCAAACACTGGGATACATATTTACCAAAAGCCACCTGGTTGGTCAACAGTAGGGGATCTAGCAACAGGGCTGGCCCAGCCCAATCAGAACTTTTACGTACCGTAGAGGGGGATAAAATTCCTGTGGTGCACATAAAGAATTTGTTGGGGAAGACAGTCTGGGTTATTCTTGCTTCAGGTAAAGGCAAACCCACTCGTGGGGTTGCTTTTGCTCAGGGACCTGGATATACTTGGTGGGTAATGCGGGAAGATGGGGAAGTCCGATGTGTACCTCAAGGGGATTTAATCTTGGGGGAAAACAGCCAATGAACTCAATTGTATGCTGTTGCCTGCTCTATAACACTTTTATAGCCCACCAGCTAGACATCTTCATGTCGCCAGCAACTGACCCTGACTTCCCTCCGATCATCACCCCACCAAAGAATCAATTTTGAGGAAACCAGACGAGCTCAGCAGTGACCAGACGAGTTTGGCGGTGTCATAAGCAGGCAACAGCTCAAGACTACACACTGTCCCTCCTGCCCTGAAAGACTGTTGCAAGAGATGGAGCCTGACATCACGGACCGGATGAATTCAGCATCTTTATAGGGATTGGTCCATGGACTAAGGAATGATATCTCTCTCTTTGCGTGTGGGTGTGGGTGTATATATGTGTATATATATGAGACAGAAGCAATGGTATATTGAAAAAAAATCTGAGATGGGATCTGAGCATGACATGAATGGTATGAAATAAGGGGTGGATACTGTCCTGGGTTCAGCTATAGAAGTTATTTTTCTCCTTCTTAGTAGCTGGTGCAGTGCTCTGTTTTTGACTTTCAGCCTGGGAACAATGCTGATAACACCAATGTTTTCAGTTGTTGCTCAGTAATGTTTACTCCGACCAAGAACTTTCTCAGTCTCATGCTCTGCCAGGGGGGAGGGGAAGCCAGGAGGAAGCAGAGACAGGACACCTGACCCAAACTGGCCAAAGGGGTATTCCACACCATGGCACATCATGCCCAGTATATAAAGTGGGGGGAGTTACCCGGAAGGCCGAGATCACTGCTCAGGTCAGACTGGGTATTGGTCGGTGGGTGGTGAGCAATTGTATCCTCTCGCCTTGTTATTTCACCAATCATTATTATCATTGGTGGTAGCAGTAGTGGTTTTGTATTATACCTTAGTTACTGGACTGTTCTTATCTCAACCCGTGGGAGTTACATTCTTCCGATTCTCCTCCCCATCCCTCCAGGAGCGGGGGGAGGAAGAAGCAGGGGGAGTGAGCGAGCGGCTGCGTGGTTCCAAGTTACCGGCTGGGCTCAAACCACGACAGTGACCAAGCACTGGCACAGGTTGTAAGACAGGTTGTGGAGCCTCCATCCTTGGAGATATTCAAAAGCTGACTGGAAACGGTTCTGCATAACTGGCTGCAGGTGGCTCTGATTAAGCAGGGGAGTTGGACTGCATGATCTCTGAAAGTCCCTTCCAACCTCAAATATTCCATGATTTTGTGATTCAGTGTCAGACCAGTGTACTCCATTTTGTGTTGTGCTGCAGTGTCTGTGATATTTATACATCAGATGTAATGGAGAGTTTTTGTTTTTTTTTCTTTTTTCTGTTGCATATGTCAATACAGTCAGTACAAACACGTGACACATCTCCACCCCAGCCAAACAGGAGAAGGTCGTAGGTTATTCTGTGGTTTGACTGAGCTACTTAGAACTACCATGTACAGTTCCTGAAACAGTTTGCTTTTAGCCGTGTGTAGCTGATCCCAATGACCACGGCAGTCAGGAAGGAATCTTTCCATTAACATCAGCAAGCTGTGGACAAGCTCCTCAATGTTTTGTTCTGCTCAGTAGAGTATATTAAATACATTGTTCAACAATATTAAGTTCAGTATTAATAACTTGGAGTCAAACGTCTGGATCCTAACTAGATATTGAGAAATCATGAGAAAAGACTGAGATAGAATTGCAGAAAATGAGCAACTTATTTTGGTCCATGTCTCTGGATAAAGGCATACAGGAGGGCAGAAACGTTCACAGCAAGAAACAGGGAAGCAATAATACAATGAGAACAGTAGTGAAGTAAGCGGACTGTTAGTGAGAATATGGTTAAACTATGAGAACAGTAGTGAAGTAAGCGGACTGTTAGTGAGAATATGGTTAAACTATCTAGGGAATAAGGGTTACGATTAAGGATTTTTGAAGCGACCAGTAAGGAGGAAATTAGACATGTAGGACTGAAAAGGGAAAAAGTGTATTTCAGAAAGTTACATCAAGAAGTGTAACAAAGATCACTCTTAAAGCTGTTCTTAATATTTTAACTGGTACTCTCTGTAGAGAAAATGTGTGTGATATACAAAATGAGGAGGCATTGGCAACACAGTTAAAGAATACAGGCAGAGCTGACAGACTGACAAACTTGGAGGAAGAGGATTCTAAAAATTCCTGTTGTCATCTGCAAGATGTCTTCCTGAGAGGGAAGACAGGATGTGCTAATTCATCACAGCAATGCAATACAGTACTGAAAAAGGCATATGACATGTAGACTATATCAGAGGTATAAAAGCTCAGATAAGGCTTTGATGGGCCTCCACATTATTTACAGTTTCAACCATCCATATGTTTAAAAATGGACTAAGATGAAACAAGAAGGAAGTAGGAAAGGCAGGACAGCTACGAAAATGCAGAATCTGTCTTCTGAAAAGAAACTGAATAAGCATGATATTTAACTTTCTGAAATGAGGATTTCTTACTGAGATGAGAATTTGATTACTGTCTTTAAATATGTTCAGGACTTAATGCCAGAAAGGGAAAAAGCTATGATAAGGGACAATGTTAGCATAAAAACTAAGTGCCTTTAAAATAGCCAGGAATATGTGCAAATGAGAAGAAAGTTTTTAACTTATGAAATACTGAGGATCCAAAACAGATGAAGGTGGTTAAACAAACAAACAAGCCAACCCTTCTTTCAATGCAGTCTCATAAGTTTAAGAGGGAGATCCTATAATATGATTTTCTTCAAAAGTAGGAAAACAAACCTGATGGAATACAAGGTCCTTCTTGTCTTCAGTAAATGGCCAGATTTTAAAAACCTTTTCTTGTAGCTGTGATTGTGTTCTCTCTCTTGATGTCCCTCGTTTCCCTGTGACATTCTCAGAACCCAATACCTGGTGGATGGAAGTATTTAGTAAGCTATAGGTTTACTTTATGATTGTTACGAAGAATCTATTTTAGGTCTATGGCAAAGCGAGCTTGCAAACAGCTATATTATCACCATGAGATACCTGGTTAGTTTAGTGGTATGGTTGCTAGCCTGCTTATCTTGCCAGTGCAAGCTACAGAAAGTAAGGGAGCAATCAGTTAACTCATTTGTATATTGTCTAAACAGTACTCAGGCATTCCTCTTCTCAACATCCATGACTTTCCTTTCACCCTCCCACCTTCCCAGAACAAGTATTACCTTCCCCTGAGGTGGTCAGTGGGCAGCTTTAACTCCCATCTAGTTTCAAATACGTGCACATATATTTTAGAGGTTATTGTAGGTTTGGTGTGGTTTTCATAAATCACAGTGTATATAGTTTTGTATTTACATATACAAATGAAGTCTAATTTTGGTTTGTAAGTGATAGCTGAAAGATGTTTTTCTGTAGTGTTTGACTGAGATTGAGTGATCTTGACTAGTAGCTGTCTTAAATTTAGCATTAGTTTTTGTGGAAAATTGCTGAAATCTGAAGAAGATTGCACATTTGGTCTGTTATTCTTATGATATAAGCTGAGACTTCACAATACCTGCTCAGGATGAGGATGAAGATATGTATGTAAACTGTGGTTTAAAGGAATAGTGGAAACCGAGAAGAGAAGCTCAGTGGGGAGTGATTGAATTATTTACATGAACATTTTCTGTTGGTGGGATTTGCAATCTGGCAAGATACTACTAAATTAATGAAGTTTGTGGACTGGAATTTCACCCAGAGTGATAGTTATTTGTATTGACATGTATCATTTCCTCTATGCCCTCTGGCATTTTTTTCTGTACCTGTACTTTAAGGAGCACACTATATATTTTTTAGCCAGGTCTCTGAGATCTGATCTAGTAAAAAACTCATCAGTATTTATCCTCTAATATTAGCTTTGATCTGCCAAACATACTTCATATCAGTGGGCAAAAAGAGGAGTATGGGCTGAAAGTTTTCTACACTGATTTAGTATGCCACAAAAGCTTGCACAGGCCATTCCTCAGTTCCTGCATAGACCTGCCTACGCTGAAATGAAGTTCTGACAGCTTCTACCTGGATTTAATACAAGATCAGCTAAGCAGGTGTTGATATCCTTAGCAATTTATAAAACCAGACACAGTAGTATGTCACATGTGGTTTGGTGTCAAGGGCAGCTGAGGGGATACTTTGTCACCACACAAGGCCTATTGGTACATGCCTTGATTCCCTCTATTCTACCAAAACATGACCCGCCTGGGTTTTGTCAGTTAAAACGTACACTTGGGATTTCCTTTGTTTTTACTCTTTTTTTTCATAAGCCTTTTCCTTATTAATCCAACTTGTTAACCAATGCAGAAACATGAAACTAACTCTGTAAAACTATTTTTTTTTTTTTTAGTACATTTTGACAATCTTGCTAAATTCAGTTGTGCTCATCTTTCTTTTTTTCTACCATGGACTCCTTTCCAGAAGCCTTTGATTTCTGTCTCTCTATCGTGCTATCTTTATATCACAGTAAAACAGCCTGCTGACTTGTCCCCTAGGACAAGTGACATGAAACAGCTCATGTTCACACTACCAAAAACCCCTCTGAAGTAGATTTTTCCTAGGTTTAGAAGTCCAAATTTGAGGCTGTGAGCAAAATAACTCTTAATCTGTACGAACAATCAGCAGCTCACTACTTGAGTCATTCCCTGGCCCTTTTTCCTTTAACAGTACAGTTATAGCCTAAGGCAATGTCTATACCAGCAAATAATGCGAACCAAGGCCCATCCTCTGGACCTGGGAGTGTGGCATGGCACAATTTGTGCCCATGTAGCTACATAGTCTTTTACCTCTGTGAAAGCTGCCTTCATCTCTAGCAACAACTGTGAGCAATCTGTGGCTTATTCTATCCATAAACTACGACTGGGATCAGCCTGTGAGACTGGTATTTAGACCAAAACTGTCAGGGAATGTAATTAATAATGATTAAGTAGCTTCGTTCTGAGATAGTGCTTGACCCCATGTCCTGGCCCTTTGAATTTTACTGTCACATGCAGTAGCCATTGGTCCAGCTACAGGTCCCGGAGAAAACACTGCTGAGCACCTACAGCCCTCTCTATCCTGTCCTCCTGAGTTTGGTCCCCTTTGCGATGTCTGTGTGCCACTCTCCCACTTTTGGCACCTGGTGCAAGATTCCTTTTGCTCCAGGCCTGTCTCTATACTGCATCTCTATCACCCATCTCTCTTACTGTTCTCTGTGTACAGAATGAGTTATCCAGCTCTCTCTCTCTACCTTCTTCACTCCAGCAAGCTTCTTTTTATGCTTTTATCCCATTCTGCTTCCTTTTCCTTAGAATTTTTTTTTTTTCCTCAGCTTTCTCCCCAGTTTTACCACGTTTCCATCTCCTTTAGTTCTGCTTGCCTTACTTACTCCTTTTGCCTGGCTTCCAGTCCCCATATCCCTAAATTTTTCCCACTTCCATATCTTCTCCAGGCTCCTTGGAAGATCTGTTCTCCCAACCCTATGGCTTGGCCAGTGTGCAGCTGGGGCTGGGTGTCAATGGACAGCCCCAGACTGCTCCTGCTCCCTGTGTCCAAGTTAACAGTGCCCAAGTTTCTCCAGTGTCATTTCCCATGTCCACATCTAGGATGTATGGAAAAACAGCCAGTCGCCAGGGAGGCTTAATTCTTCCACCGTAGTTCTAGTTTGCTTCTCTCAGGAAAGCACATGCATATTTGGGTGAGCAGAAAGTGTAATGAGGAACGGAGTCATACCCAGTGAGGACCCCACATTTACACAACTGTGATGTCTGAATTTAGGCTCTGCTTGATGTAGTCTAAAAGTGTTGCATAAGTCTCTTTCTCTAATGTTTCCTATTGGCTGTTCTTAGCCCCCAAAAGTCACCTGAAGAATAGAAAAAAACCGTCTCAATCAGAGGGACTTCCACAGAGACCAGAGCCCAAGACTCCTAGCCTATGAGTCCCCAATGAATACATTAAAAAGGGAGACTTTTGAAAGTTTTAAAGTTTGGCCATTTCTATGCAGACATACATCACTGACAGAAAGGTGGCTTCTCCCTCTCCACTTTCCTGTCACCCCAAACTTCTGCTTTAAGCTTAAAAACACTTGAACTTCTCCAGGAAAAGGTCGCCAGTATTTTTTAAACATTGCTAAACAACAGATTTTCTTTAACCTCATTCTCAGAAACAGCTGTACCATTTTGGATGAAACTTCCTGAAATATTTCTGCCTGAGGCAGGCACCTGGCATGGAAAATTTCAGCCCAAACATTTCAGGTTTGGCAAAGCGATATGCAGCTGAAAGCAGGCTTTATAATGGGAAGTGTTGGGCAATGTTAACAACAAGCAAAATTACCAGCCTCACCCCAGCACCAATCCTAACTGATGTGCCAAGCTCTATGATAAAATACTTCGTTTAAATGAATGAAGTCCTTACATATCAAAGGACCAAAAATAACTTGGAACATAGTCTTCTTCCAGATGTAACAAGCATTTCCGACTTAAGGCTTAGTGATATACAGAGGACAAAGTAGATTAATAACAAAGAGTAAGATGTAATCTTCAGTTTGTGTCTGTTAGAGAGAAGAGTGAAGTGTGTGAAGTGTATTGGCAAAGTCTATAATACCTTTGTTGCTTAGATGTATGTGTTTGAGTCATCCAAAAGTCAGATGGTTTATTTTATCCAAACACACCCCAAACTGATAGCCAGAAAATCACTTAGACATTTTGATGGCAAATGTAAGTTCTGAACACAATAACATTATTTATTATTCTTTCAGCAACTCACTTGAAGTGTTTAACAACTGCTTTTTCATTCAATTTCCCCTTCCAGTACAAGAAGAACTTCATTTCCTATTCTATTTGTTCTCCTCTCTCTAAAATATAACCTTGTCATGGTAGTCATGTTGTTCTTTAACCAAAATAAATCAATAAATATTCAGACGTGTAGTAAAACTTATTCTCCTTCTTCTGTGCACAAATACAGTGAAAGAGCTCTGTAGTTTTCTCCTCATATCTTCAAAAAATAATTTTTTTTAAAGAAAAATAAATTTAAATAATATGTATTTATCTGGAGAAAGAGAAGTTAAGCAAAAGAAAAAGGAAAGTGAGGTTAAGGTAGCACTGATGTTTCATAGCCAGCTTGCATTTTGAGATTAGGAGCATGCCAAGAGTGCCTAAATTCTGTCTAACATATAACTTTGGTGGACCTCAGACACCTAAACATTATAGAATATTTTCTGTTGCCTTCTCACAGGCAGTATGTAAGCTTTAGAGACTCTTAAAAATGCAGTAACACCTTTTTTTCTGGAGGAAGAAACACAGTCTCTGAGTGTGGCCTTCACCTGGTAAAGAAAAGTGTGTGCCCAAGTGATTAATTTATATTTTATTTATCATAGAATAATAGAATCACAGAATGGTTTGGAAGGGACCTTAAAGATCATCTAGTTCCAACCCACCTGCCATGTGCACCTTCCACTAGAGCAGGTTGCTCACAGCCCCATCCAACCTGGTCTTCAAGACTTCCAGGAATGGGGCATCCACAACTTCTCTGGGCAGTGTGTTCTAGTGCCTCACCACCTCCACAGTAAATACCTTCCTTCTTATAGATAATCTAAATCTCCCCTTTGTCAGCTTAAAGCCACCCCCCTGGTCCTATCACTACACGCCCTTGTAAAAAGTCCCTCTCCAGGTTTCTTGTAGGTCCCCACAAGGTATTGAAAGGCTGCAATAAGGTCTCCCCTGAGCCTTCTCTTTTCCAGGCTGAACAACCACAGCTTTCTCAGCCTGTCGTCATAGGAAAGGTGCTCCAGACCTCTGATCATACTCGTGGCCCTCCTCTGAACTTGCTCCAACAGCTTCACCTAAGCTTTTTCACCTAAGTCACAGAAAAGGCTTCATCTCTTAGATACACTTAAACCTACCTCATCCAGACAGCCCTTAGCTCAATTTGGATAGTAGATGATGTTGAGAGAGAGAGAGAGAGAAGAACCAAAAAACAGCTTGATCTGTATCCTGTAAAGAAGAAAGAAGAATTTCGTCCTTGGGTTAGTGTTGTCTTGAGTCCTGGTTTATCATTTATCCTGTTGGATCAAATGCACAAACTGCATGGGAACCATGGTCTGATCTCCCACTTTCTCTAGGAGTACTCTTACCACTAGCATCAGAGAGAAAACTGAGGCTCTCTCTGCCTTTCATTGGACTTGTGCAGTGTAGTAGTGTAACTTGGTACTAGAGGGAAAGTGATGATGCAGATTATCTTGAAGCCAAAGGTCTATTTCTAAATAGGGGTCCCAAAAGCTCAATTTAGTGTAATACCCACTTCATAACGTATAAAGCTGTAGCAGTTACCATGAAATGAGCTGCCTCTGGAATATGATGCCTCAGAATCTGTCCCAGTCTGTTTCTATCGTTACAAAAAATGTTACCTATATCTTGCTGTATGAACAGCCTCTTCAGATATAGTATATGGACACTTTGCATCATCTAGTTCTAGTTAATTTTGACAATGTTTATTTTTATTTACACAAAAAGCTCATTAGATTTACAGCATGAAGCTATAATTAGTAGTGAGAGATGCTGAATCAGATAGCTAACATCTGTAAATTGTGGGATTTTCCTCTACTAATAGTAGCTTTGGTGCATGTTGACCGATTGTACGATTTAAAAGTACATTTACCCTTTAAACAAGTCCCGTGTAGGAAAAAAAAGTACTTACATTAACTCTTCTTTTCCTTGTCAGCCTACAGCAACTATGTTAAGATGCTACATGAAAGGAAACTGAAACTATACAGGATTAACAATAACATAGAAATCATGTCTGTGTCAGAAGAAGCACCTTACTAAAGAAAGGTATGTGTAGTTAAAAGCATGCTAGTGCTTCTGATCTTTTTAATACACCATCTCTGGCAAACAGCTTTTAAAACGTACTAGAAACGTTACACAGTGATCAAGATGGAGTCAGAGGAGTGCAGTGAGCAGAGATATTCCACTTTCTGAGACCACTGTGTGATGGGAGCAAGGAGCTGGCTGAGAGCCATGCTACTGCAGAAACAGAGAAGTCTTTGGTGTTAGCAAATAGAATCATAGAATAGTTTGGGTTGGAACGGACCTTCAAAGGTCATCTAGTCCAACCCCCTGCAATGAGCAGGGACATTTTCAACTATATCAGGCTGTTCTAAACAACATCCAGCCTGGCCTTGGATGTCTCCAGGGTTGGTGCATCTTCCACCTCTCTGGGCAACCTGTATCAGTATTTTACCACCCTCATTGTAAAGAATTTTTTCCTCACATCCAGCCTGAATCCACCCTCTTTTAATTTAAAAACATTACCCTTGTACAGCAAAATGGGGGGCAGAGGGAGGAAATTTCTCCTTTTCTGAGGACTGAACAAGTAACACATATTGTGGATCACATACAGCCATGCATATAGTGTAATATGCTAGCAGCACAGGAACTTTTTTTAGGGATTGCTGCTGCGATAGTTGTTAGGCAGCAGGAGAGACACCTAGGCTGCTAGGATGCATAGGCAGGACTGCTCAATATCCTGAAGAGGCGCCAGGTCAGAGACCTAGTGACTAACTAGGATGTTTATTCAGACCTTTTACAACTCTCATGGTACATGTGAAATTAAGGCAGCATAGGCTGACTGCCCTGCAATCCAACAGGCTTGGTAAAAGTGTAAACCAGCTGTCTCTAATGGCATGACTACAGCATGCATTTCAGCAAATGTGACTTGAGGCCTTGTTACTGTATTTCCACTTCTGACATTTACAGTTAAATGATGTTGTTGATTCCTGCAAGAGATGCTACAATTTCTCTAATTAAAGGAAGGAAAAAAAAACCAAACCAACAAACCAATCCCAAAAAACAATCTTCTTTTTCCTTCCCAGATTGTTCCCATTTACTGCAAATAAGCATGAGTTCCTGCCTGGAAGCACTATCTGCAAACTGCAGTCAGATGTAAAAGAAGCCTAATCAAGCTTGGGAACCAGGCCTTAATTAGACTGCTTGGAAAACAGAGCAGAAGAGCAAATGAAAATTATTATCCATCACTCATGATTCCTGTTTCTAATTTTAAAGAGGAAATCATGCATTAATCAAACCCTAGCCCTAAGCTCAGAGACGCATTTTAGAAATATCCTGAAACAAGAGGAAATCTTTTCAGTGTTTAGAGAAAACAACTCCCAATCAGCTAGTATGTTTAGCACAATGTATTTTGACATGAAGTAAGCTACGTTTCAGTATGCTTAGCTTTTGCTGGGTCCAAGAAAAACAAAACCAGTACCAACTGAAATGAAGGCGCATGACAACAATTGGGGTTAAGCCTGGGTTTTGTTAAAGGAAAAAAGAAATGTAGAGCATATTGCTTTCATGGATAGAGGGAAGACATAGAAGGGTATGAGGAACAATGTAGTAACATGATTGCTGTTGTGTGCTTTGGTCATAGCAAAGAAACTCTTTGCCACCCGTAAACAATATTTAAGACTAATTATTTTTGATAAAAAATAACAAACAGGAGCACAACCTATAAATATTACCTAGAGATCACTTGAGATCATGTAAGAGGATTTATCAGAACTTACTTCATAGGTTCTGTTATATTTGGACTATGAGGATAATCTTCTGGTTTTTGGCAAACTAACGTAAGCTTTCTGGCTGTGATTCAGAAACTAACCTTTTCTGGTGGATTCAGATTGAAGTCTTTAATTTTCTTGGAACTCTTCAGGCAGAGGAGAGAAAGTGGGTTCTTAACCTATATTAAACATTGCACCCGTTCTTGTGGAAACACAACATTACAAAGAATGCTCACTTTTTTCAAACACAAATATCTAAGCTTGCCTCGAATTACCAACAATGCTTTCTAGAACATACCAGTTTTCCTTTTAGCTCTCCAAGCATTCACCAAGTATTGCCTGTTTAGATTTCTAAAGCTAGTGGTTTTATGATTTGAAATTACATATCTAGAAATGTTGGCATGCATGCTTGTGTTGCTATTGTGACTTGCAAACCACAGTTATTGTTCTGTGATTAGACTAAAAAAATAATGACAAATGAGAAAAATACAGGCATTTTTTTTCATCAATCATGCTATGTATGTCATGCTTTAGTATAACTTTGTTATTAATTTCAGCAGTCAAAGTTGGTAACTAGACAGATCATTATGCTCTAGAGGAATGGGCACAGACAAGAGTTAGTAAGTACTGAATTTTAATGATGGTTTTGGCATGGGTTCTTCTAAAGTCTTATGAGTAACCTCCATAGTTCAGCCCTACGCAGAAAATGGTCTGAACAAAGTGAAGGTTTTGTACTCCAGTTTGGTGGCATCTCCCTGCATGAGACAATATAGAACAGGGGTTTTGTTTTAATTGAAAAATTACACTAACTTTGTTTAGTTACTTTGGCTGAAGCTTCCATTATTTCTTTCTGACAGCTAATGTGCAGACCACTTGGGTGATGCCCTGGCTGCTAGAATTCAGTTGCAATGCTTCTACTAAATGAAATATGACAGGATTTCAACTCTTGATTTCAGTGGAAGACTAAGGACAAGACAGAACATGTCTGGTCTAAAAATTGGTGCAGTTGCCTCGGAGGTGAAAGATGTAGGTTTAAATCTTTTTAGGCTGAACAAGGAGCTGAACTCAGATTTCCCATCTGCAGTGTGAGTGTTGTAAACACCACACTGTTGTGCAAAAATGTAGATGTTAGGATTATAATGTTTTGTAACAAAGTGGCTGAGACTTTTTTCCTTTATGCTAGATTCAAAATTGCCTATACATGTGTTCTTGCAGCAATTTAGTTTGATCATGTCTCAGTTTAGTCTATGTTCAGCAGCAGAGCTCACGTGGTAGGAAGGAGCATTGTAACCCAGAACAGCATAACCTAGAATAGCACCTTTCTTACAGTTTTGTGCTCTTGGTAGATTTTCATTACACACTGTTGTTCCTACAGTGCTTTAATCACTTTATGGACACTGGAGAAAGTAGTTTAACACAATCTGAAGCATTATATTATCTTTTCAACACCTGTAGCTCTTTCTTTTTACCTATATTAAGCAAAGTGACCTGTGCCAGCGTGCATTTACTGTCCTGCCTGCTGGAGAATTTGGTAAATTCTAATTTTGCTGTGGCTACTTGATTTTAACTTTTTTCTTTTTCTTTCACATGCTTTCACTGGTAATCATTTTTGTGCCTGTGGTTTTGAATTTTATTATTGCAGTGTAGCCTTTGTATCAAAGCAGTGATGGTACTACAAAAAGCAGGGTCTGCTGATATCTGCCTTTTTTCATAGTTATGGGAGTGTGCCCAAACCTCCAAGTTTTCCTTACAGGTTAATATACTATTCTGGGGACTTCCATGTGGTTTCTTGTAATAATTATTTTTCCCTGCTTTCTTATCCTATACCTGCAGTTATCCGTCAGAGCCATACAGCTATCAACACTCACAACCCAGAAGTGGAAATGAGCCTGTCACTGTTTGTTCTATATTTATGTACTGATGTTAACAGCCTGGTAGAAATCCAAATTTGATTTGATTTTGAGTGAGTTCCAGCACCATTTAACTGTTTACAGAGTAAATCTAGGTTTGGTTAGTTTACTTTGATTAAATTACACATTTATGTGCCATAACAGTGTCTGAAATCTGCTCTTCCCACCCCCTTTTTTTCCCCCTCATCTTCTTTGTTTTGGCTATCCTTTTCAGTCTTTACACATTTGCTGTTGCTATCGTAACTGTGTGCTCTTGGGTAGCAATCACAAAGTTCTAGGTGCTTTCCAAGCATTAAAAAAGAAAAAAAAAGCTCAGTTTCTTGGCTATTGTAATCATGTCCTTGCAGGTCTATCTCAATGCACCCTCTATGTGAAATATGCCCACAAACACGTGGCTTGTTTGATTTATAGCTGTTTGTGTTTTTCCAAGTGACTTGACTGTTGAAGAACTCCAATGACTGCTCTGTTTGTGTATTTTAGCCAAAGCTGGCTCTAGCACTTAGGACTCTGCACACTGGAACAACTTATTCATAAGGTCTGGTTTTGCTTTACATCCATCTGTGACTTCAGTTCCCTTTTGCTCCACTTTTTTTGTCCTGCATTTGGTAATTCCAAAGACTGTGCCTGTTCTGTTGTTTTGCCCATTTGGTAGTCTACCCCTTGTAAATTCTCAGTGATTGAATAATGGCGTCACTTGAAAACAAAACAGAAAGATAGGTACTTGTATGCTTCACTCATTCTTCTGGATTTTTGTTACTGTTCTCATTTGGTGTAATTGTTGTGTTATGATGGAGGCTTGGCTGCAAATATAAACACTAAAACAATTAAAAAAAAAAAATCTACAGTAGATGCCAGATCCTAGAAGAGAGTGATAGTAAGCACAGTCTGTGATTCTAGGAGGTTCTTAATCCGGAGCTCTGAGAGCACTGCACAAACTGCCTGTGAAATAGAAATAAATATGTGTTCCACAAATATGACCTGGTTTCTCATACACTGTAGGAGCTTATCACTTCTCCTGGTGGTTACTTTAGCAGGCTTCTCAATATTTTGAGCTCTATAAGGCTGCATTTGCATTTCTTTTCTGTTGCATGCTCTGGTACAGGCTGAAGTCCTGATCTGCCAATTACCCAGATTGTTCTTTGGTTAGAATTTGTTCTTGCTCCTACCTAGGCTGTGAGAGTACAGCTTTGCTTTGCAAGGCAACTAGGATGTGGAGATTGTATATATGTAGTCTGCAGCCTTGCTGCAGCTGCAGCATGTCATCTGACTTGGAGACTGGAAAGTGCTCCTTGCTAATCATGATACAAGGTTACAACAGACACTTGTACAGCAATAAAACATGAGGCTTGACTGCTGAAACCATACTGGATAAGCTTTGGAAGATGACTTGTACATTTTTCTCTAAGGTGGAAATAGCAAAAAGTATTTTGCAGCAGAGAATGTATAAATATTTCCCTTGAGGTAAGAAGTATTAAAGAAGGCTTTGTTAGCACTGTAGGGGCATATAATACTATCAAGCGTTTTGTTGTATTTGGAGACCTTCGGGCAGGGAGGAGAGAATTTCCAGAGTTTTGTCCCTATCACCTTACTGAGTGGAGCATGATCTCTAATATGGTTTCCTGGTGTTTAAGGTAAAGCTGTTAATAAGCTATAATCAGTCACTGAGGCTTTGTCTAAATATAGAGTCAAAGAGAGCTGGAGATTGGTCCCTAGCCAGTGTGGATGCCTGAGGAATAAGTTCCCCCTGGAGAAGATGTATCTTATAGGAATCTATTTTGAATGGTCCAAAACAGCTGTAGGAGTAAGGCAATAATGAAGTTACATGGACAACCATGGGTCTAGTGTTTAAGGTTATTCCCTGGTCTGGCTTTATTTAGCAATATAGATATAGCCTTTGAGGTCTGACTGCATCCCTAACATCTCAAGCTGGACATAGTTGTGCTGTACAGAAGACAAGTTCCAGGCAGCTGATCTGTGTAGAGTGTGAGGGACGTAGAGGGTTAGAGTTTTTTACAAATTCAGCAAAACCTCCGGATCTGAGCATTGGAGCGCTAACCTGAGATGTGCCAGGGTTAGCCCTGCTTCACTGCTCTGTTGCAGAATTCCTGCCTGACCTAGGGGAAAGCAGCTTCTGTGAAAGGGTTTTGCCCATCAGTAAAATGCCTACTGCAGAAAATGACTGTATCAGACAGTGGTATGAGGTGCTGCCATGCTTTGGGAACAGGGATTCTAAAAATTCCTTAGGTATGTGGACATTCCAGTATTAGAGACTCCTGCAGCAGGTTGGTTTCCAGAGATGATTCAGAGCACTTCTGCAGTCCAGAAGGCAGCGCTAGTTCAGAGTTCAGGGCCAAGCTGATTCTTAGAAGCAAGAGTTAGGCAATAAGGAGATGGTCTCACTGAAAGAAATGGAAGAAGAGGTACTTCATGTACAAACTTTCTTTTTCTTTGTTTCAGAATGAAGGAAACTTCTGTGGTGTTCAAATACACTCCTTTTCCTACTTACCTGCCAGGGATATATTGTCATTTTACTTTGTTGTTACCTTCCACTTATAAATCATTGTAAAACAAGACAGAACCAGCAAATACCACAAAGTGTAATAAAGTCATTCAAAACTTGATTACAAAATGAATGGAAGAATTTATGAGAAAGAATGCTGGAAACTCCATTTCAACATTTACACACATTGGAAGGAATAATCCTTTTTTTTCCTCTCTACTCTTCCCATGCATTATGCTTTTTCCTATGTCTCTAAAGAGTGCTTGATATCCATGAAGTTTCAGTTGATGAAGGTCTTTGCAAACCAATAAATAGAAGTGCTTAAAGGATTGCCTTGCATAGGGCAACCTGCTGCTGGTGTTTACTGCTCTGATGCAGGGACTGCTACTGCTGTCTCAGTGCTGACACTGACAGGCCTGTTTGTTAGGGAGACTGGCTTCGATCAAGCTTTTATGTGTTCCTTCACCATAATACAAGTCGGCTTTATTGGACCAATTAAAATTGCACTCTTCCCTTGTTATCTCCATAGGGTAAAGCAAAGATGCAGAAAACTTAAGAATTTTCATTTATACTGGGTTTATGATTTCTTGTTTTATGTCTCAAACTTGAGTTTATAAAATGCAATTTTCCATTGACCTTGCTTGTCTTTTTTGTAATATATATTTTAAGACCAAGGATTTAAAAAGTATTAGTCAGAGATATATCATGTTACTTAAAGCTCTGTTTGCAACATTGATTGCAAATGTATTTTAATTGGTCAGATTTCAATAAAATCAACTTTGATTACAAATATTTTTTAACTGGTTGAAATGAAATAAAATTCTATCTTTATTTTTATAATCTCTTAGAGTATTTTACTAGAATGGAGTTTGTTCCATATAGTTCATGAACTACATTTACAAATAGGACATATAGAGAAGATCAAAGTGAAGATATGATCAGAGGTGATTTCATGACCATCTTTAAGACATAAAAGGAGTGATCTTGACATCCTTCCTATGCCAGAATTATATTGCTCCTTAGTGTGCAATCAACTGTATCAGATTATCTACTGGTAGTCAATATTATTTTTATGTTAATATTATTTTCAACCATGTCAGCTCATGCTGCTGCTGCTTTTCCACCAAGCAGAGGCTGGTGCTGGTGCAAATGAAGTATCTGAACTGCTCCCCGTTATGGAGGCAGCATAATGTCAGATGGGCTTAAGCAGCTCATGCGTCAGCATGTACATCTTCAGATGTGTGCTTAAGTGTGAGCATCAGTCCTGATGAAATTCTCAGAGACATTGGTGAAAGCAGTCCTGGTTTCTAATTACAGACTTAAAGTACAAATGTAATAGTCCACCTTGGCTTACCAATGTTGTATAAAAATGAGTGTATCCTTTTATTATTGCTCCCGTATTATTAAAGCTTCATCTGCAGAGGAGAAAATGGCTCTGTCAAGGACATTTAACACAAAAAAGCTGTGTTTGTTAAATATGGTGTTACAACTGCCCCAAGACAGTTGCTTTTGGTGCTTTACAGGAAACTTCTTTTTTTGAATGTGAATGTCCTTCATCAGTCTGTATGTGCATAGACCTAAATATTACCTCTCTTTTGCCTGTCTTGAAGTATTTCTTAAGGATTTACTGGTCAACGCATGTTACAATTCCAAGGTACTAGTAAATCAAGCAGTAAAAAGTAATTTTCCAAGGCAACGGTACTCAACTGTTTATTCTTTTACATTATTATATCATTCCCTCTCACAGTTTTGGCCAGGGCACCTGTCAACTTACCAGTTATTTCCCAGGCTTGGGAATAGGCATTGATACAGATTAGGGACCATTTCTAATTGGCAGCCTGTCTGTGGCCATGGTGTTCCAGGAGTAAGGCAATTTAACAGACCTGGGTAGTTCCACACCAGCGGACCTTAGAGATAGAGAACATTTTAGCACACATTTAATTATTGGTACAGATGTGGGAGCTGGCCAGATAGTCATGTTCTGGTCTGTGAGGACAGTCTGTGCTAGACTTGTATCAGACTGATGGTTTTAAGTCTTAGGGAGCACTGTGTTTATTGGAGTAATAAACACACTGGAGGAAGGATTTGGATATAAGATGTTGATGAGAGATTGCCCTATCTGAAAGGATTGCTGTATATAATGGGAGGTCTCAAAAATATATGAGTTAGTTGTGATGGATTTTACATTGCATTATTGTTCTGAAATACTTAAAGAAAACACAGATGCAAAAAAGTAAGACTTTTTCATTGCTCTCAGTAAGTCTGTTCACAAAAACAAAGAACAGGGTGGAATGTGGGGTTTTTTTGAAGGAATGTGTGGGGGTTTTGTTTTTGTTTTTGTTTTTTTTCCTGAACAAACTCTAAAGAAACTCAGGGTATTTGGTCCTTAAATATATGATACAATGGCAACATAGTAAAAATCATAAATTACCTGTTTTATTTGCAATAGCAGAAAACAGCATTGACTGTAGACAGTATTTTTAAGAACAATTTAAGTTTTTTTTATTTCCAATTTCATAAATTTTTTCATTTTTTAATTGTTCTACGCAATCATAGCTTTGTCACCTTTTAACACAGCCCATTTCTAGTTGTTATATGCGACTATAGCCCTTCTTCCATGTATACTATTCTCCCTTCTTTGCTATAAAGGGGTGGTTTTGTTTCTGCTAAATTGACTAGGAAATACTGAGGAAGGAAGTTTTGAATGCTTTTTAATTGATGCTAAAAGGCGGTCTAGTGCAGGCCAGAAACTTTTTTCAAAGGAATCTACTTGCATGCTTTGCTGTCATCTTTGTCTTTCGATTTGCAACAACAGTGTCAACTGCTGGTGTAAAAATCCCTATTCCTTTTCTGTAGAAAAACCAGATATTTTCCTTACAGCTCTTTTTTTCAAAGAAGCTGAACTTGTGTGAAATTGAATGAAGAGCTTGACTGAGTCAAGTATGCTCTGGCTAATTCCCTTGTCTGCTTTTGGCAAACCATAGGATTTGGCCAATAAATCGTCCCATCATAAGCATTTCCTGGAACTCTGACTTGATCCAACTGGGTTTATATTCCCACAATAATGAAATAACAGAGGCTCAAGGCACAAGTTTTGACAGGAATGTAGCAGTGTGCAACTGACATCACCTACCCTACCCACAAAGTTGTCTGATACAGTAATAACAACCTAGATACCAAGAAGTCATTGATAGGCTGTTTGTGTTCATGTGCATTCTATATCATGGAACAGTATTGCCTCAAAGTAGGAGAAAAGAATCACTCTAGAGTTTGGTTGAATATCAAGGATAAGATTAATCAACCATAATAACACTGCTGTTTAGATAACAGGGTTGTGAAATACTTGTATACCTCAGCAGCTGGAAAATACCTTCAGATGCTTACACGCTATTTATATCACTTGTTCGTAGGAAGAGAACTTAACTTCTTTGTCACTGGAAGCTTTCTAGAAATTTTAAGGTGATCTTGATATCACTACCTCTTTGAGAGAGATCAAGATGTTAGAGAATTTATCTGAAAGTCATAAAAGTTATTCTTTTCTCTGCTCACATGTTCATGAACATTCATATCCAACAGTCAATTTAAAAATTCAAAAAGAATAAAAAAATGTGCCCATCAAACACAGGAACATGTAAACTCTGAATTAAAAAATACCAGCTTTTTATATGCTTAGGCACTGTTTTTAATGAGTGTCATATATAGTGAATAAGAAGGCACCAGGAAGATAGTGCTACATTAACACACACCACAACCATTTTTATTCTGTTAGGTTCAACAAACAAAGCTTTTTCTGCCTATATTGAAAATCTGAAGTGTAGCTTCAGTATCTCTTACTAATTCAAAATGAATAAATGCCTAATAAGCAAGCTGTGCTACCCAGTAATTTTATTGTTATTCTTCCATAAATTTACAAATCCAACTTAAAAAATATTCCTCTTGATTTGTTAGGTTGACAGTAAAGGTTGACCTTATTCTGGAACAGTCACTGAGGGCCAGCTGCTCCTTAAGGGACAGAAGCCAAGGGTGATAGTACAGCCAGGCAGTGCCCAGACCTATGTTACAGCAAGGCAAGTAGGACAGACTTAGAGGCAGTGGCCTAGTCTGACAAAGTCTAGATAATGAGGCAGCACCACGATGGTGAGACAGGTCTGAGGTCAAGCTGAAAGTAAAGCCAGATTTTTTTCCATATGTTCACCAAATACCGTCATTGTGATCATTACAATTTCTGCTGCACTTCTTTAAGATGTCAGTGTTGTGTTGGGTAGAAAGACCGTATGCTCTTTACTCTAAACCTACGGTCTCAATTATATTGAAGGATGGGAAGAGGAGTGGTGGTTAGTGAGAATGTATTGGATAGTGTGGAAGCTGAGCATGACTTAAATGGTATGGAATAAGAGGTAGAGAATGTGTTGATTTTTACTGGGATAGAGTTAATTTTCTTCATAGTAGCTAGTATGGGGCTATGTTTTGGATTTGTGCTGAAAACAGTGTTGATAACACAGGGATGTTTTTGATATTGCTGAGCAGTGCTTACACAGAGTCAAGGCCTTTTCTGCTTCTTACCCCATCAGCAAGTAGGCTGTGAGTGCGCAAGAAGTTGGGAGGGGACACAGCTGGGACAGTTGACCCCACCTGACCAAAGGGATATTCCATATCAAAGGCGTCATGCTCAGCATGTAAAGCTGGGGAAAGAAGGAAGGGGAGGAACATTGGAGTTGGGGTGTTTGTGTTACTAAGTAACAATTACACATGATGAAGCCCTGCTTTCCTGGGGATGGCTGAACACCTACCTGCCCATGGGAAGTAGTGAATGGATTCCTTGTTTTGCTTTGCTTGCACATTCAGCTTTTGGTTTACTTATTAAACTGTCTTTATCTCAACCCATGAGTTTTCTCACTTTTACTCTTCTGACTCATTTCCCCATCCTTCCACAGGAGTGGGAGTGAGCAATAGGCTCTGTGGTGCTTAGTTGCTGGCTAGGATTACTCACAACAAGAAGATAACTAAGAAAGTTCAGTCTTGAAAGAAAAGAATAGGAAAAAATGCCACTCTGAACTTTCTTTCCAGAACAGAATCATGTCACAAGGTTCTTTATTGATTCAAGAAATAATTACAATATAAAAAAGATATTTTAAAATTGTTTCATATTATTAATTATTACTGATGTAAGTTCTCCATTTCTCATATTGATGAAATAGGGAAGCTTTTAAAATGCCAAGGTGCTGAGTGTATGATACCATGCATGGCAAGGCATTGTCCCCTCCTTTAAGCATTTTTTCAGAAGCGCCCTGAAGACAGCAGTCATATTTTTGACATATTTCTGCTTTATCTCTTACTTCTCTCCTCTTCAGTCAGGGACCAAAAGAAATGTTTGAAAATGTAAGATAACAGGAATTAAATTAAAAATCTTGAAAGCTAGGAGAGTGGGGAAATTTTCTATGAACAAAGTAGTAAATAATTGAATTTGAATAACAAAATTGGAAGTCTTCAAAATAACTGGGAAGCCCAAAACAGATTCTTACAGTCACTCTTCAGAGAGTGAACTTCTCCAAATCTGTACATGAGGAAGTTATCAGTGTAGAGTGCAGACATGATTTTATCTCTCTAGCTGTTTGTTGTATCATTCTTGTGTTAAGAACATCTGTGACTTACCTAACAAACTTGAGTGCTCAGAAGATAGTAAAGCGAGCTGAAGGTGTACTGGTTAATCTAGTAATTATTGTATTTTCTTATTATAATAGTGGCTAGAAACTCTTATCAGTGATAGGATTGGTGGTGATATAGGTCAAAAATCTTAGCTCATACCACACAGTCATTTGGCTCCCTGGCCGTTATTGTGATGAGGTGTGAAGAGGGACTTAGTGTTTGGTTTACTGGTGTGCGATGTAAAAACAATGTATTAAGTGTGATAATTCATAATACAACATTTTTTATTTCTCTCTCACCATGCTATTGTGCGAAGAGTGAAGCATAATAGTAGAAGCAGAAGGGTAGCAAAAGAAATGCAGAGTGAATGGCAATCTTTCCACTGGTTGCAATGGATTTAGGAATAGGCCCAATACATAAGGACTACAGCTATATAAGTAAATTGAACAGTGTCAGGTAACTTAGTGCTGGAACTGGATAATTTGTGTTACACTATCAGAATGGTCAGTGGAATGGCTTTGGTCCCAGTCCACTTTTATTCTATCATAAAACTTCTGGGTATGATTCAGACGCCAGAATCACCAGTGGTTGTTCACAATAAGCAGTTTGAAAGTGACCACTCAGTTTTGAAAACGTAAGAGAGTTTAATAATATGCATGTAGAACATGCTGTTCCAGTTGGCCCTAATGCTGGAGAACAGTCATAGGCTTGTTTGATTTACTAGTAATAGATGTGGCTAAACTGGAGATGTTCTACAAGGGACAGGAGATATCTGGTGATATCTCAGTTTCTAAACTGAAAAATGCCTTCCTTATCTATATATGCTATTCCTTTCCTCTTCAGAAAAGAAAAAGAACTACTATTTTATGTTCTAGGCCTTTTCTATTCTCTTTTACCATACATCATGCTCCTTGCTCTTCCAGTACCTCAGAAGAAAATCTAACATCTTATACTTACTTGTATGTTATTGTTGGGTTTTTTTTTTCTTCCCAGAGTTAATCTCTCAAATTTTTAGTGATGGAACTATTTGGACATATTGCAAAACACTTCCTACTTAGTCAAATAATGGAAAACCTTCAAGAGATTCCGTGCACTTTCCACGATGATATAGAGGGGAGAGTAAAGACAACTAGTTGGTCATTCCATAAGAAAAAAATAATCTTAAGTGCTAGAAGCCGTCCCTTAAGGAAGGATCTAGTAGCCATAGTTCTTGAATACACTATGATATGATCATTTGCCCAAACCATATAAAGCCTTCTATAAGGTCTTTTAGCTTATTTCTACCTACATATAATTTACACGCCTACTTAAACCTATCTGTCTTGAATAGTATGCAGTTTGAATCTGTCTCTGATACCACTTAAACTTTGGATTTGGTGCTAATTGGATCACATACAAAAGGGGACACTTTTAAAGGAGTGAAAATGATTCATTTAGGACCTTTGAACATAATTAAATAAATATTCTATTATAATTCTTGTGTTTTAAAGTTGTGAAATGCATTTATTCTGCAATGAACTCTGAAAAAATGCTAATATATTACTGATATTAAGGCTTGCAAGAACATTTTTTAACTGCAGAAAAGAATCTTTCTATAACTTATTTCACTAACATTTCTAAAAAATCCCTAGCTTGGTTCTTAAAAGTAGCATAATATTGGTCTATTGGAAGGGAAAGGTTTCTCAAAGACACATTCTTCACAAGTCTTGCAAAAGCACTGAATGATTTCTCTCCAGTCTCATATAAGACAGCAGGGGGTTTATGCATTTTTCTGGGCCCTTAATTCTAATTCTGGGTCAGCTACAAAGCATTTTCTAAAGCCAGTCTGTCCTATCTGAATATATTTTCTAGGTGCTAGATAAGTAACAGTGCTCAGAACAGCTTTGTGGAATTACAGGCTGTGAGGCAAGCATTTTGCATGTCAAGAGCAAATTTGCAACAGACTTCAAGAAAGTCAGGAGCCATCATGAAACAGAATTTCATAAGGCTCAACTGACTTCCACTGAAATCAATGGGAGGCTTTTCCTTTGACTTCAATGGGAGTTGGAACAGATGCAGAAGGGGCAAGTTATAAGGAAAGAAAACTAGTTCACTTAGGATTTTTGTAAGTAATTAGAGAAATGTTCCATTATTCACATATACGAATGCCAACTTGTTGTACCATGTCTTTCATGATTAACAATGGTTGGATAGTATCCAAATGAAAATTCTGGCTACTTCTGGCTATCTGGCTTAAATGCAATGAAACATAGTGTGCCAGATTCCTGCAATACCATGTGTGTATGCCAAGGATGATCTTTCTACATCATATGCAGTTATTTTACATCGGTTGAGTTTAGAAGGGAGCGGCTTCACTAAAGAAAGTCCATGCTGCTATTAGCAAATATTTTTATCATACAATGGTGTCAGTGTAATATGTTCAGCACAAAAAACCCCCCCTGACACTGATTATAAGGACCTATGAACATTGCTTCATGAATTGCCTGAACTTGCACAAGAATAGCTTCTTCCATAGCCAGAATACTTGAAGACATGCTCAGCAGAATCATACTGCCCTCTGTCCCACAAATACTCAGAAACAGATGTGCAACCATATGTAACATTCTGTTAGACCTATGCAGTTCCAATAAAGCTAATTTTTTTTTATGTGCTTCAGATTTTTTTCCCATCATCAATGTGTATGGTTCTCTAACATGCCAGTATATCACTGTGCCAGTGACAAAACTGATGTAAATTACATGCAGCCATATTTCAGATGTATTATTTTAAAGGTCCATCAAAAATCTTGTTTGTAGACAGTGGCTGGTTTAACGATACTGTCACTGTCTCTACCTTCTCTATCATATTAAATACAAGCTCTTACTCTTTAGTAAGAGCGTCTCACAGTCTCCATGATCTTCATTCTCTCTCTTAGTATCTAGAAAATTATTTTTTCTCCCACTGGCTGCAACACTGCAGTTCTCCCCATACTGATTACATTTGCAAGCAAGCATTTTTGTAATTTTTTTCTCCTGCTGCCCCTCATAGTTGGAACACATTCCTCCCAATTGCCTGCTAAGCTGTATCACCTTGCTTCAAATACTTATTACAACTTTCTTATTCTGATTTTTTTTTTTTTTAATGAAATAAAAGAAATAGGCTTTTCCAAGATTGTGGCTGCCTGAGTGCAAAGGGACAGTTTTGTTATGGAAGTACAAGACAAATACTGCTTTGTTTAGGCAACCCAAAGCCCAGTGGATAAATTTGCATACTGAAGATTGAGGTCCATACTTTTTGCTTCCTTTCTGGACATAGTAGACCAACTGTAATGACTAATGACAGTCAACAAACACTTACATCGAAAACAAGAAGAGCTCATAAAGAGGAAGCAAGGTACAGATTTGGTTGCGATGGATTTTCTGGGATCTTTTCAGAAGCTGCATTTCCTTCCCAGCTGATCATATTGTTTATATTGCTAATCTCAGTGATCACATTTGCCCTTGTACTGCAAGGGAAATAATTATTTTTAATAGCTGATGAAATAAGAACTATATTTACTTGTCTTTTCATACCATCAGGATTAAGCCATTAAGCCAATGCTTAAAAACCTCCAGAAAAGAACAAAATCCTTAAGAATTTTGTTCTCAAGCTTAATTCGGGATGATATCAGGATTTAATATGCTAATTGCAATCTAACAGGGGATGTTTTTGCAGTTACCTCAATGTTTGCAAGGCTGTGACTCATGAACAAATTACTTTCATGGTTGGGTTACATTTACACAAGCCAGCGTGTTAATTTTACATGCAGATCAACAAGATGGGACAGATTTAGGTGTGGGCATATTTATATAAGGAATTTGAATATGGGTATGGAAAAGCGTAAAGCAAAATATCTGCATTGATACATTTGCTTCTTCAAGTTGAAATTGCTCACAATAGTATTGATGAAACTTTAAAGATACTAGTTTCATATAGGGCATTAAGTAGGATTTTGGCAAAGAGTCTGAGGTAGAAGAATCTGAAAGCCAGTGCCATTCCAAATCCTTAACTAAATATGGATTGATGCCACATGTCAATCCTTCACTTACAGCAAATGGTGTGGACCTCACCGCAAAGATGGCAATCAGCCATGTTAGCCTCTCCAGTAGAACACTGAGCTTCAGAGACTAAAGCGAAATTACATGCATGCAGTTCAAATAAAAATAAAACATAGTACAGTGTCTCCTCCTAATGCAACACGTGTGCACAATCTGCACAATGGTGTAACCCACAGAAGGGAGGTGGCACTTAGTTTCATACTGAAAATTCATTGCTTAAAAGGCTAGGGGTGGACACTGAGCTTTGGTAATAGGGAAAGTAAGTATTGCTTAAGGGATATGCAGGCATTGAAGCACCTTAGATAAGAACATTTAGAAGAAAAAGAAATTAGGCATAGATTCAGTAATGTTATCATGTCTACCTCAGACTTCCTTGTATCTCCCCAGACTTTTTTTTCAGTGTTTACTCAGTTTATTCAGAAAAGTTAACCTTTAGGAAGAGAAAGAGATCAACAACTATCTATGTTTTAAATAAGAGCAAAAGGATTATTTAAGATCAGAAATCATTCATGTCAGTACAAATTTCGATAGTAAAAATGTGATCTGTATGGACTATTTTTAAAGGAAACTATTCTTTTTTTCCTCCTAGTAACTCCTTCATATTTCACATCAGGAATAGGTTGTAAACTAAAGAAAAATGGAATCATCCAAGAATTCACTTTATATTTCGTTTTCCATATTATGACAAAAAAGATTGACACCGTGAGATTTGTTCTTACGGTGTATTTTAAGAAACCTGGCTTGTGATCATGCTTGCTGATAGAAAGACAAGTATTCTTTATGTTTTGCAAAGAATGGGTATATAGGTGAGGAGAGAAAGTGTGGAAGTATTTTAAAATAAATTCTTCTGCAACAGAGAAACTAAAAGAACAATCCTACCCTTCCTCCTGCATCGTTCAATGCATAGCTTGGTTTTTTGTGTCATTTTCCAGCTTGAGACATTTGCCTTTGGATTTAATTTTGTGTTTTTGATTTTGACAGAATTGTAAAAAAAAGCTACCACACATTCCATGTAATTTTAGTAGGTCTCTAAAGTAAACTGCTTGTCACCAACCTAAACACTCGTTTCTTGCCTACAGTTCTCTGCTAGATATTCCAAAATGTCACTCTTTTCTTGAAGATTTGAACTTCTACATTTAACTTCCTAATTTTGTTGGTTTATATTTTTTCATGGTCTCTGGAGAAGAACAATTATTTTCACTTGTTTTTTGGAGGGCCTTTCCCTGTTTGGGTTGACTTCACCTTCATTTGCAAATATCTAAAACGTTATGGTAAAATCTTGGACAGTGCACTAAATCTGAATGGAATGTGACAGAACACATTCTCATGTCAGCTTTTTTTCTTTTTCTACAGTGCTGGTTCCTCTGACAGGGTCTAGAGTAATCTAGAAAATCAGGACAGTGGTAAAGGAATATGCAAATATCAATGTTGCAGTTAAGTTAGTTGTCATATATTCTTGTACATAACCCAGATATCAAAATGAGTAAAATGTTTCTGATCGGTCTTCTAAAAATCACAGCAACATATGAGTGAGAAAAGCTCTCTGGGTCAGAGAGTCCAGTCCCTTGCTATTACAAGCACTACATCATATAATCTCTTTCATAAAGTTAATACATCCCTTATTGTGCAGATGTTCCTGCTGGGAAGGATATAGTAAAGTACATGCAGCCTTTGTATACTTTCTTTGTTTAAAAATATTTTGTAATCAACACATCAACACATAGGAATGGAGGTCTCCTTTAGTAGAATAATGATATGCTGCTAAACTTCAATATCAGAGGAAGTCATCAATGTCTTGAACGAAGCTCAGTGCCTATTTTATCTGCATGTTTTCTCTAAAAATCCATGCTGATTCAGAGGGGAATTGTTTGCAGGGGGAAATTGAACTTCTGAAAACAAAAGGGGATCATAGAGCTTTAAAAAAGCAATGCCCTCAAATAAATTGAGTGTGACTGAGAGAAAGTGTCTCTATAGACATTTTTAACAGCCTTCTGTCAGTTTGTGGTACAGTGTGAGATCTTTTAGTATGTCTTCAGTTTGTTTAGGGGTCTTTCCCTTACTCAAGGCTTCTAGAGAAGACATTACACAATGTCTTCTCTAATCCTGTAGGGAAAAACAACATGTGGTGTTCAGTAACAACCATTTTGACTATCAAAGGAACATGAGTGACATCAAAAGAAATAGTAAGTCAGTCTTGTATGTAAATCAGTATAGGCCTGTGCAAGTGTGTTTCTCTTCCCCCGTGTGTGCCAATGCATATGACAGAAGAGAGAGAAGGACAGGAAAGGTGAAGGGGGACAGGATGAGTGCTTCTAAAAGGGCATGAGCCAACATCTTTTGAAGGCTGAGAGAGGAAAAAATGAATTCTGAAAATTGTAGTAGTTTGTGCTATGCTAACTGGGAGAGTGCTGCTGTAGCTTTATCTGAGACTCTGTATGTTAATATCAGAATCTGCAATGGTATTTTAGTTTGGTCTTAATAGATAGCTGAGGTTTACAGTACCCATTAATAGTTCATGATATACAGAAATAGTCTGGAAAAAAAAAGTCCTCTTAATGTACTAGCTTGGTTTGAAAAGAGTTACAAACAACACAAATCCCACTAAACTGATTTATCCCCTTTCAGTTGAATTTAGACAACATAGTCTAGCCTTGTTGAGGATTGTGTTTCTGGCTGGTAAGTGGGTTTTAGTCTAACTCCTCAAGTACCAGGATATTTCTCCTTCCTGTTTGCCTCCATTACAGAAATCATATCAGACATGGATTTGCCATTATTTGTAAATCACAAAGGAGCTTTAGCTTAGGGTAGAGTCTGGTTTGCTGAAATTTTAGACAGACTTGAAGCAAGTGTGTTAGTGTAATAAAACATTTCTCATGAACTTATGAACCTGTAGCTTTTACAGATTTGTCTCTCATGGTTTACTGTATAAATGGTATGTATACTTTCTTTACTAAGTATCTGTCAAAATGATGCATAGCTTTTGCATAAAATATATCTCCGGATGCATCCAAATATGAGATATGTCTAAGAAGGCAAGGAACATGCAAAAAAGGAGATAATTTATCTATATGCTTTAAATAACATTTCTGAATGCCATTTATCCATCATTTTAATGAAACAAAACAGCGTTGTTTAGTTCGAGGCCTCTCTCATTCATGGAAATCATAAATTCACAGGATTTTGAGCAGCAAGTTTTTCCAGGCACTTCAAGCAGGTTGCAACAAAGTCTTTGTGACACACTGTCATGGAATTTTCAGTGCGCTACTTTTCTGACAGAAAAACAATTTCAGGAATATCAAACAAATTAAAGTAAATGATGACTTCTCTTTAATGCAGCTTCCAAGCTTTAACATTAGGTTCCCAAATGACATGAGCACAATTGCAGAGGATTTGGAGAAAAGAAAATTTTAATGAATACTTTTTCAAATTTGTTGGAAGAGACCTCAGTTCAGCAAAATGCTGAAATACTTACTAAGTATCACTAAAGTAGACAGGATCTGAACATGAACTTCAGTGGTTTCATCAGGGGATCACTTCCAATCTAGGAAGCTAAAGACATAGTTCTTTAAATAATAATATTGTGAATTTAAAGTTCAGGGTTCTGAACAAAGAATATAAGCTTTTTGGTAGAACAAGAAACTTCTTTTGTTAAAGGGAGAGCTTTATTTCCACAGGGTTAATAGGATGATAATGAATTATAAGAGTCTAACAGATAGAGTGAAAAAAAAACTCAAATCAAACCATAGAAGTTCCTTAAAGAGTTTTTAAGAAGATATTAACCTTCAACTTTCTGTTGGTCTAAACCCTTCAAATTAGCAGACTTGGTACAAAGACAGCTTGGTTTTATAGGAAGGACATAAGAACAGTGACCATATGTTTTTAAAGATATTTTAAAATAACCTAAAGACATTTTGAAATGCCCTATAAACAGAATACTTGGTGGAGAAAGATTTCTGTTGTTGCTTTTGTAGAATGCTCCATCTAACTCATACTTGAGCTATGTGACCATCTGCAACTCATTCTATCTTTTGCTTCCATATTTTCTCCTTCTAAATTCAATGCACTTTAGGTCCACATTTCTGACCTTTCTCCTTTTTGTCTCCACCTGCAGAAGACATATGTCACTGGGTGAAACAGCAGTTCATATGACAGACATATCCTCAGTGTTTGCAGCTAAAGCATAATAAAGTATTTTTGAGATGTAAAACTCCCCAGAACCCATGTGCCCAGTATGTGTTGAACTTCTTGAGGCTGTGCAGGTCCTCTTTTCACGAAAAGTGCTGAGTTCTTCCAGATGTTAAGCATCTTGTTCCATATTACTACTCCTGCTGGATTGACAGCAATCTGGAAATCTGGAAGAATGACTCAAATCTACATTTCTGCTTGGAGAAAGAAAACATGTCCTGGTACAAACAGACACAGTGTACTACCTCCTGGTGTGAGGGAGAATACAGAGTTGACTAGAGCTTCCTACACCAGCTTTGCTTTCTATCTCACTTTTTGATAAACACGATCCCACGCAAATAAGAAACAGTATCCCTAAAATGAGAAAAGAGTGATGATGAGGAATCAAAATGCTTTGATTTTACGTATGCTACTATTTTGTTTGTTTATACCAAGAGAATATGTGCCTTGTACTAGCACATAAATATTCTATGTTCTTTTACTACCCAAAAATTTGCAAAAATATTTCTAGGAAAAATGTCTCGCTTACTGAACAAGAGATGAAGCAGGGCCATATCTGTCAAAAGTCTCAGTTGAAAAAAACAAGTTGCATGGTTGTCTCCAGAATAACAATAAACTTCCTTCTTTAATTGTGCCAAGAGTTCACCCTTATTTGCCAAGTAACCAGCAGATATCAACCCTGAAGGACATGTAAATTTCATAACAACTGTTGTTATGAAATGTTGTTTTAACTGTTTATTCAAACACTAACTGAAATATACTGTGTTGTTACGCACTTAAAAACAAAGCATGTGAGAATTGCTCGGGTCTTACTTTTTACGGCACAAATTAATGGCCAGATTAAATGATCTACATATGATATTCTTTCTCTAAAATGTGCTGAATCAGTTAACATATTATTTCTTTGTATTATGTAGAAGAATGATAACATGAATCATCCACCCTACAGGTTCACTATTTGTTTGATCACCTGTTGTTTTCTACAGCTAATATTTCAGAGAAAGAGAAGAGAAACAGACAAGAAAAAAGAAAGAAAAGAAAAGAAAAGAAAAGAAAAGAAAAGAAAAGAAAAGAAAAGAAAAGAAAAGAAAAGAAAAGAAAAGAAAAGAAAAGAAAAGAAAAGAAAAGAAAAGAAAAGAAAAGAAAAGAAAAGAAAAAAGAGCTCCTCCTAACAGTGTGCAGTAAGTGCTCTAAAGATAAGAATGATTCTCTTGCAGTACCAATTTACGTAGCAGTTGAGCCAAGAGTCACTGTTCTTACTTCCCTGTTCTTGAGTTTCTGTTAGTTTATTCTCCCTTTTACTAGGTGACAGAAGAATCGGATGGCACCTGCCTTAGGTATACTTTCACTGTTGTTATCTCTGTAGGCAGAGACTCTTGTATTTACATATGCTTAAGGGCGCACCCTTCAAAGCTGTCTAATCTGCTTTTACAGAGCATGGCTGAATTTCTTCCTGACCATATCTGCAGAGTTTAAAATTACAGGATGTCTTTAGAGTAGGTGTAACTACCTATACATTATTTTAGGCACCTCTTATCTTTTAAATGACTATTAATAAATCCCAAACTAATTAAGCACCATGTCAGCTTTTCCTAACTCTACACAAGATGAATGGGGAGGAACGAGTTATACTTTCTAGCTCTTGGTAGAGAAATACCAACAGATTCAGTATGCTGCTGCCAGGAAAACTTCCCCACCTATCACTTTTTGCTGAAGTCTGTTATATATCAGATAAATATTAACACTCTTTGCTACAAGTCAAGTGGCAAAAATTTGTCATGGCACTTCTTCATGGAGCAGGTGGAGGGACAAGATGCCAGGCATCATCTTGCAGTATATGCTTCTACTATTTACTCCTACAGATGCAATAATTTTCTCTTTAACAGATCAGACTCCCTGCAGCACAAATCCTGCAGTACTGGCTGCAGAGCTACTTTACTGGTATGTTGTGGCTCCTAAGACCAGTGAGAATCCTTGAAGAATTACTTCTTCAATATTTAGGAGCATGTAGCTGACTTTCACATGGGGAATACTTAGAGAGAGGGAAAGTTTCTAGCCAGTTCTCCACTGGCTTTTACATTTGATGGCAACCGTCTAGCTCTGAGTCAACACAGTAAATAAATAACAATGAAGTATGCTAGGGCTGGGATTCAGCTGCAGGTGGTAGTCAGCTAATGATGTCTAGATGTTAGTGAATGAGATATCCAAATTCATCTACAGTTAGTGGAGATCTAGAAAGTTTACCAGTGGAGTTTCAATTGCTATACAGCTTATCAGTGTACATGTTTATTTGCACTTGAACTGAATCCTTGGCAGACTTCTTTGCAGGTACCAACCAGGGACATAAGTTCAACCAAGCCAAGTGCAAGGTCCTACACCTGGGTCTGGGCAATCCCAGGCACAACTACAGGTTGAGTGGAGAAGAGATTCAGAGCAGCCCTGCAGAAAAGGACTTGGGGGTGTTGGTTAACAAGAAGCTTAACATGAGCTGGCTTCAGTGTGCACTTGCAGCTCAGAAAGCCAACCGTATCCTGGGCTTCAGCAAAAGAAGCGTGACCAGCAGGTCAAAGGAGGTGACCCTGCCACTCCACTCTGCTCTCATGAGACCCCACTTGGAGTACTGCATACAGTTCTGGTGTCCTCAACATAAAAAGGACATGGAGCTGTTGGAGCAAGTCCAGAGGAGGGCCATGAGGATGATAAGAGGGCTAGAGCACCTCCCATATGAAGACAGGCTGAGAGAGTTGGGGCTGTTCAGCCTGGAGAAGAGAAGGCAGTGTGGAATCCTCATAGCAGCCTTCCAGTATCTGAAGGGGGCCCACAAGGATGCTAGAGAGGGACTCTTCATTAGGGACTGTAGTGATAGGACAAGGGGTAACAGGTTCAAACTTGAACAGGGGAAGTTTAGGTTAGATGTAAGGATGAAGTTGTTTACTGTGAGGGTGGTGAAGCACTGGAATGGGTTGCCTAAGGAAGTTATGAATGCTCCATCCTTGGCAGTGTTCAAGGCCAAGTTGGATGGAGTCTTGGGCGACATGGTTTAGTGCAAGGTGTCCCTGCCCATGGCAGGGGGGTTGGAACTAGATGATCTTAAGGTCCTTTCCAACCCTGACTATTCTATGATTCTATGATTCTACATGTTATATATATTAGTTATTTATATATATATTAGTTATTTAATCATAAAATCCTGGTAGCTGGAAAGGACCATTCTGTCGCTAAACAGACAAGGCGTTTGTCGTGTCTGTAGCACCTGTAGTGTCCGTAGTGTGTATAGTATGTGGTTGTAGCTATGATGATCTAAGGATATTGTAAAGGCAGAGTTTGAAGGTAACGGCAATGTCTTTTATTAGAATAACCACCCTGCTTAAGTAAATAACCTTTCCAAGGTTGCAGAAATGTAAGAATTTCCATCTATAAAGCCCTAAACTTTTAGGATAATGAGAAAAACAAGGATTCAGAAATTACCTGCCCACCTAAGGCTTCTGTTCTAAACAATATCCAGAGCTATTCCTGTTATTCACAAGTAAACTCAACATAGTTTGGACCTCAGCCTTTTCTCCTTTTAGTGAGTCAGATTCAGAAGGCTGGTTGGCTGAAACCAAAGTGCTCAGTGTGTACTTGTACACATGGGAAGTTGTCCTTTTTTTTATTCTTTTTTTTTCCTTTTTTTTTTTTTTCTGTTAGTGCTTGTACTGAGTGACTGCAAGGATTGTCTCTTGTTCTTTCAAAAGCAAGTCATTCATTAGGATGCTTTACCTTTACTAAAAGACATGTTTTCAACTTCGGCATGGCCACTGGCCAGAAAAGCAATTTCCCTTTTTTTTTTTTTCCTTTCAAAAAAAGAGGTTGGAAACCATCAGCCTATATCAGGAAGAAGGATTTCAGTTTTAAAGGTGAAATAACATTTGCTCCTTTTACATGATAAATGGAAGAAATAGGATACACTAATGAAAGAGAGGGGACATAGCAATTAAAAATACCAGGAGAGGGTGGTACACAAGTCTATCCTCATGTTATCTTAAAGTAAATTAGCATGAAAGGTTAAAGAAGCCAGGCTTCTTTTACTTCATAAATTACTCAGCTTTCAGTACGGGTTTTAAAAGAGCACATATTACTTACCTGAACAACTGATAGTGTGGTATTTATCACATGCTGCCTCCATTTGTAAGGTCATAAATTCCCTTGCTGTGGTTGCCTGTAACTTGTTTTAGTGCTAAGTGTAGCAGTAAAATGCTGGAAGAAAATCTATAGATTCAACTTATAATACCTGACTCTGTATTTTATCCTATCTTGAAGGAAGTGAGAGATAAGGCCGAGGTTGCCTAAAATGAGCAGATATAGGAATAATTGCTACTTAGTGTCTTAACTGTCATTTATACATTGATTCCTGGCATTTTAATGGATGAGGAAAGAAAGCTTTTGCTTCCTACATTAAACCAAGGTACTTCAGCTTCATATCTCCCCTGAAACTGCTGTCCCTTGAAACTTAAACACATAGATCAATACAAATACATAATTTCAAACTATACAATGTACATATATTAAGATATATTGTATTTATAGTATATATTTTTTATTTATATGTTATAAAAAAAAAGTAACTGTACCATTTTAGCATGTGTCCTCTTGAAAGCAAAATGCTATTTTGACTTTGTTTAATTCCCAACAAGAATCAGACTTTTAAATTTCAAATATTTTAGGGTGGAAACTTATTTGCTTTCTTATATATGAAAATAGCCACAATGTCAGATTCACTGATTATTCCCTAACATATATGCCCATTCAAAACCACCATAGTACACTTCTACGTGTGCTATTGAAAAGACGTGCCTGTGTAAGAAAATCTTTACCTGTGTGAGCAACCAATATCCATCTCACCCAAATGCATAATAATGCAAGAAAAGAGTTTCTTGCCACAGCTCATAGGACAAATACCTGCTTTTCAGTGTTTGTTAGACTCCGCACTGTTACCCTGAGCAGATGAGACCTCTGCATGTGACCTTCAGTGTGCCCTTTCTACATTCACCCAACAGAAATCAGAGAGAATGTGCTTCTGTGTTTCTTAAAAAAAAATAATAAATCAATTTGAGAGGAAACAAGTCAAATACATCCTCGTGATTAAACAGCTTTGTCAGAAAAGAGTGATGGTTTAATTGTATTAAGCCATGAACAGATTAAAAAATACATTTAACTTGAAAATCAGTGGTAGAGAAACCCAGAATTGCTGTCATCCTGTTTGCAAGTAGTCTAGGTGAAAAGGATGGTTTTGTCATACTTCCCAGTTTTAAATGAACAGCCTGCTCACTTCGCTCTTTCTGAAGAGTGCAGACTACTCCGTCATGCATGCACGCTGTAATGCTGTTTGCTTTAGGTTAATACTTAGATTTTTTCCTTTTTGTGACTTAATTGCTTCAGTGTTCTTGAACTGAGACGAGGACATCCAGAAAACTCATCTGAAGTATGGTTAAATGATGAATTCCTCAGTAGATGCATATCTTACAGAAGAACTAATTTTCAGAGTTTAGCTCAAAGGGAAATACCAGGTGGCAATGGAGTATGTAGCAGTATCATATGACATTTTTTTTTTGCTCCTTGATGCAAGTTCACTTCACCTCTTCTGTCTCACAAGTTATATGCAGGTATTTGGAAATAAGATGCCACAACAGATCTGTTCATCTACAGGCCTCTGATATTGGTTTACCACTGTCATACGGTGTGACTTGGTTGGAAGTTGTGGGGACACCTGCTCCAACCATTGCATTAAAGCTGTATCATCTGCTGGTGTTAAATTTACTTCAAGGAGAAACTGTCCTATAAAGAAATGTTATAAACCAGAGCTATTTATGTTGAATACAACAAATTAAATATTCTGCTAAGAGGTAGCTAAGCATTTTCTTTCTTTTTTTTTTTTTTTTTTTGAGGAAGTGAGAGACAATTATCTGACAACAGAAGATTATGAAGATCATGAAATTTAGGAAAAGTATTATTTTCTTTAGCTATCCAGCTTCAATTATAGTTTTGTAGTATTAATAGATTTACTGAAATGTTAATTTTTCCTGCACTTGACAATGAGATATTTTCTTAAGAGCTACTGCTCAGACTGTTTAGGAAAAGTATTCTTCTTTTAAAACTTGCGTGAATAAAAACATAAATAGAAACTTGCTTTACCTGAAGTATCTTAAACAGTTTAATTTCCTCATGAAAAACAAAAAAAAAAGAAAGTTGTTTCAATTTTCACCAAAACTCAAAAATTCGTGTCTGACTTTGAACTACTGCCACTACTAAACATCTTCAGGCTAATTCCCATTACAAAAATCAGGCCTAGATGTTTCTTGTTTAAAATCTGTTCACTGCAAGTGTCTAAAAGGAGCCATTGCCTACCTTCTGTGTTCTACAGTTCAGAAGGGAAGCTTTGGCATGATTATATCCAGTAAAACTTAGTCTGGTTTTTCTTTGTTTTTTGTTTATTCGTTTCACAACTTATAGAATATCAGTTCCTACTGTTTTTTATACTGGTTTTCATTTGCAGGATAATTATGCTGACTTAAAAACAGTCAGGTGTATGCTGTTTACTATAGATCTAGCATGTACTTTAGACTGTGAGGACTTCGTGTTCAACACAGATGTCTGTAAGAGTTGCTGTTCTGAGACATCATGAGATATCTGGAAACAGTTTTGCTATTGATGCCTTAATGCATCAAGATGCAGAATAAGATTGAAACACTATTGGAAATCAAGCTGTAGTGTTTTGTGATTTGCGTTTCCCTAATAGGTATGACATCTGTTCTAAGACTCCTGGAGACTGGTTAATAACCTGCTGGCAGGTTTTGCTCTTTTCTGCATTTTGCAGATGTTACATCCAGTGGTGCTCAGTTTTACACCTCTCCTGAGGCTCTCATGAAAAATCTGTGGTGTTGTGTGCATGTTGCATATTATGAGCCACAGGACTGAGGTGAAGAAGACTTTTGCAGGCCTTTCTCAGGACTGCTCAACATCTGTCCTTTGTGACAACAGGCTTATCACTTAGGAGGGTTTCAAGTCTACATATGCTGTTATACGGTAAAACAGATAATTCTGACAGCCATGTACAGTTGCTACAAGTTATTCAAATTCAATGAAACAGGTTTTGTGCATTACGATGCATACTTACCAAACAAGCAAACCACAAATTCTGATCAAAATTGAGCAGTTCACATGCTAGTAGGCTGTCACCATGATCATTCTGGTTTACTCTCATGAGTATAGAGCAGAACTAATCCTGTATCTCAGAGAGTGAAGGTAAGGCAGGAAAATTAACTTATTTCCTCAGGGTTACAAAGTGGTATGTCAAAATCATGATTCAAAAGCAGAAGTTCTTTTGAATAAGGTTAATGAAACTTTAGACTTCTACATAACCTACATCTTATCTATTTATGGCTCAGAGACCTGAACACAGGCATCTAGTGGCATTTGAGATGACTTAGGGTATCTAGGGAATGCTGACATGCGTGGGAGATATGACACAGGAGCTAGGGAATACCCAAGCCCTTCTGATGCAGCACATGAAAGGCAACATGATATTCCAAGGTATCTCAAAAGATATTTTATACCTATGTTTAGGCAGCTAAATCAAGCTTCCTTTACACTTCCTTTCTGTTCTGTGCTTTTAACAACATAGCAGATTACCCAGATATTTGCTGACAGAAGACAGAGATATATCTTGAAATAACTCCAGTGACATGAGCAATTGACAAGGTCATGGTAGTCCTGCAATTTTGAATGTATTTGGAGTCCTGAGAAAAAAAGCCAAGGACCTGTTACCAGGGCTTCATAACCTGCATCAGTGCACATCTACATGGGCACAGATGAGCCCTGGGTGAGCCATGGTCCGCTGACTGTGTGTATACTGCACTTCATGAAATGCATGTTTCTCTTTCTTTTCATGGTCATGCAGGGACAAGGAAAGGAGGAGTTGATGTGTACCAGCATGAGGCTAGGGTTTAGTTTCCATAAACATCTCAGGCTAGCATCAGAAAATCTTGCCTAGATGTTGTGATACAGATACAGCTACAATTACTTGATGAAATCAACCTTTACATCACCTGTTTTAATCTTTGAACTAACCCAATGCAATTTATACTTACTGCATTTTCTGCAGTGTCTTCCAAACCAGAAGAAGGCACTAGGGACTTTAAAAGAGAAGGAAAAGAGAGAAATGATAAAAATGCTGACATTTCTAGTAACTTGAAATTATTACTTTGTAATCCCCACAGTCTGAAAGTCCTGTGAAGAAGGGAGCTGTTTTCAGCTTAACAACATAAGGCAAAAACATAATAACACAAGACTATCCACACTGTGTCAAACTAAGGATTCCTCCCGCTGTTAGTTGTGAGAGATGTCAGACACCTCGGCAAGAACATGACAAGAAATCAAGTAAATGTATCCTGCAATATATTCCCTGTCTAAAGCAATCTAGGGTTTTGCAGATAGATGTTTTTCATAATGTGAAACAAATACTTCAAAAGGAAAACCACACAGAAGCGGACAGTGGTGTTGTCTTTGTTTTCAATAGCTCTTGATGGATTCCCCCCAGCTGCTTTTTGATTCATATGGGTAGAAGGTCAACAATAAAAATACATCTTATTTGAGAAATCAGTTCCCTTTTGTTTGTTCTGAACCTGAGTTCTGTAGTCCTTGTGTCACTGGGAAGTGCTCTTTAGGGTACTTATAGCACTATTAATGAAAGACATTTCAGGGTAATCATTAACAAATGGTTAGCCTAATCTCATTTTACATAGGAGCCGAAAAGTCTCTGTGTAGAAATAGCAGTTGGTATCTACTGAGCCTGAGCTTTAGCTAGGAACAGAGAGGTGAAAGGCTTTTTATTCTGTTTTCACTACCAAGCTCCTGCACCACATAGTCCTTCAGGATGCCCGATTTAAAAGTTCAGCAAAGTGATTTCCACTAATACGACAAAACTTTTCATGGTGAAAGCCCAGCTGGAGAGTTGCACCTTTTATAGGAGTCTAACACTGTGTTATTACTAGTATTCTGAAAGTAATTTGTGACAATAAAGAAAGAAATAGGGGCTATCAATCAGACTGTCAGTTCCTGTTTCAACCAGAACACATTCAAACAGCATATTGTAAACTCAGATCTTTCAGTGTGCCAGTTTAAGAAACCTTTTCTTGCTGATTTGCAGCCTCAGGAGGAAGAACACTTGCTAGATGCTGGTAGTGTTCCTTATTAAATTCAGTGTAAATTCATAAAATAAATTACTCAGCTAATTGGCTGTGTCCTCAGTCCATGTGCACCCAGACTGTATTTTTAACATAGATGTAAAACAGATTTACAGCTTAAAAGTAAGTGCAGCAATAAAGGAATATTACCAGTAATAGGCTTGTGCCAAGTTTTATGACCAGCTACAATAAGAAAGAAGTTCAGCCACTTTGAATAATGGATCTGTCAGATCCTACTCCCTGTTTTGTAGATCCTGCTGGAAAACTCAAGACCTAAGTAGACAGAATGCATTTGATTCCTTCATTTTGTCCCTGCCTGTTGCAGGGGGTGTGGAACTAGATGATCTTTAAGGTCCCTTCTGACTCAAACCATTCTGTGATTCTGTAATTCAAAATGGAATACATGTAGTATTATAACAGTTTCAAAAGAGTTATGCTAAAAAAACCTAATGTTGAAATAAAACCCAGGTTAAATAGTTCTCAAATTTTATTTTGCTTCCTCTGAGTTAGACTCCTCTGCTGAAACTCGGATCTTCTTGTTCTGGAATTTCAACCTATTCAATCTGAAATTGCAAGCTGTAAGCTATATTGTCAATGTAGCTCAGCCTTTTACAATGCAGCACGTAGTGCTTTAGAGGCATGGCTATAATAACAATATTCTTATAGTATTAAAGTATTATAAATGGTGTTAAGACATCAAAAAAAAAAAATTGAAGCTGGCATAAAAGTTAAACTAGGAGAGAGACAACTATGAAAAAGATGTAATTAGCAAAAATGAGTGTGTTGGCCTAAGCATAGGAGGGGAGAAGAACTTTGTTTGCAGAGAAATTTTTTTTTAGTAAAAAACTTATAGGTAGCTGTAAAAAACAAGCAACATTTTAAGTATGTTTTGCCAATGATGGCAATTGGACCCAATAGGAGAAAATATGGCAAACAGTTATGGCGTCTTATGAAGCATGCTCTCCTTTGTATGAATGAAGCAAGGACTAATACCTTTAATTAGACTAACAGATCCAGCTGATGCCTTGTCTCTTTTTCAGAGTGTATCCATTGACACAGTAAAAGAAATTGCTTCTTTCCAGACATTTTTGTGTCTATACTTGTAGAAAACAGTATGTCAACATGCACTATATTTTTTTCCAGTTTATTACTATTTAAGAAAAAAAATAAATATTTTGCTAAAACTTGTGAAGTAACATGGGTTTTTGTTCATTGGGTTTTTTGTTTATTTGTTTTTTTGTTTTGTTTTAAATCTGTTCATTTTATCATATTTATAAAATGCAGTAAGTGCATCCAGCCAAACAAAACTATTGCTAGGCAGGGATCGTTTGGTTGCCCCTGAGGGGGAACTGCGCTCTGGGGGACTGAATGCCTCCCAGTGCCCGCCCCACCTCTCACCACAGCAGCACACCCCTGCCCTGCCGCAGGGAGACCCTCAGGGCAGAAAAGCGTGCTGGATTTTCTGGTCTTTGTTCACAGGCCCTGTAGGACCTCCAGCTCTTTCCACTCTGTGAATCTGCATAATTTCAAAGGCCAATTTAAATAGTCCTCCAGCTTTTCAGAGCTTCGCCCCAGGGAGGATGCATTTCAAAGAGGGCGATTTTGTGCCACTAGTGGTCAGACTTTCACAGGACTGCAGTACCTGACATTTTGCACTCTGAATAATCTGCTTTCCTACTCTAATGCCAAATAAGGTACGACTCTAAAAACTCTGAATCTAAACCAGGCAGTGATTTTTTTCAGAAAATTTGGAATGAGGCATCAAAAAATTAAAATACTCTGCCCCCTACTTTAAATTCTAAGAAGAGCATTAGAAAAGTGTATGACATTTTCAAAGCTCTTCATAAGGCATGTCAGGGGAAAGAAGTCTTCAGTGTTTCCATCTCCAAGCTTCAGTGTATCACAAGCATTTTGTTACCTTGCCATGTTGAGAACCTTCCTTTCTGCTGTATTGTGTCTCAGGATTAGTCATATCATATTACATTCCTGCTTTCTACATTACATTCCTGCTTCTTACATCTATTTTACCAATTTCATAGAATCATAGAATCATAGAATCGTAAGGGTTGGAAAGGACCTTAAGATCATCTAGTTCCAACCCCCCTGCCATGGGCAGGGACACCTTGTCCTAAACCATGAGGCCCAAGGCTCTGTCCAACCTGGCCTTGAACACCGCCAGGGATGGAGCATCCACAACCTCCCTGGGCAACCCATTCCAGTGCTTCACCACCCTCACTGTAAAGAACTTCTTCCTTATATCTAATCTAAACTTCCCCTGTTTAAGTTTGAACCCATTACCCCTTGTCCTACCACTACAGTCCCTAAGGAAGAGTCCCTCCCCAGCATCCTTGTAGACCCCCTTCAGATACTGGAAGGCTGCTATGAGGTCTACACACAGCCTTCTCTTCTCCAGGCTGAACAGCCCCAACTCTCTCAGCCTGTCTTCATATGGGAGGTGCTCCAGCCCTCTTATCATCCTCGCAGCCCTCCTCTGGACTCGCTCCAACAGCTCCATGTCCTTTTTATGTTGAGGACACCAGAACTGTACGCAGTACTCCAAGTGAGGTCTCACAAGAGCAGAGTAGAGGGGCAGGATCACCTCCTTTGACCTGCTGGTCATGCTTCTTTTCATGCAGCCCAGGATACGGTTGGCTTTCTGGGCTGCAAGCGCACACTGCCAGCTCATGTTAAGCTTCTCGTTAACCAACACCCCCAAGTCCTTTTCTGCAGGGCTGCTCTGAATCTCTTCTCTGCCCAGCCTGTAGCAGTGCCTGGGATTGCCCTGACCCAGGTGTAGGACCTTACACGTGGCTTGGTTAAACTTCATAAGGTTGGCATTGGCCCACCTCACAAGCGTGTCAAGGTCCCTCTGGACGGCAACCCTTCCCTCCAGCGTATCAACCGAACCAAACAGCTTGGTGTCGTCCGCAAACTTGCTGAGGGCGCACTCAATCCCACTGTCCATGTCGCCGACAAAGACGTTGAACAGGACCGGTCCCAACACCGATCCCTGAGGGACACCACTCGTTACAGGTTTCCAACTGGACACTCGAGCCATTTAGCACAAGTCTTTGCATGTGGCCATCGAGCCAGTTTTTTATCCACCAAGTGGTCCATCTATCAAATTGATGTCTCTCCAATTTAGAGACAAGGATGTCATGCGGGACAGTGTCGAACGCTTTGCACAAGTCCAGGTAGATGACGTCAACTGCTCTGCCCCTGTCCATCAGTTCCGTGGCTCCATCATAGAAGGCCACCAAATTGGTCAGGCAGGATTTCCCCTTAGTGAAGCCATGTTGGCTGTCACCAACCACCTCGTTGTTTTTCATATGCCTTAGCATGTTTTCCAGGATAAACTGTTCCAAGATTTTGCCAGGCACAGAGGTGAGGCTGACTGGTCTGTAGTTCCCTGGGTCTTCCACCTTCCCCTTCTTGAAAATGGGGGTTATATTACCCTTCTTCCAGTCATCGGGAACTTCACCTGACTGGCAGGATTTTTCAAATATGATGGACAGTGGTTTAGCAACTTCATTCACCAGCTCCTTCAGGACCCGTCGATGGATTTCGTCAGGTCCCATGGCCTTGTGCACGTTCAGGTTCTTAAGATGGTCTCGAACCTGATCCTCTCCTACAGTGGGCCTAAGGTCTTCATTCTCACAGTCCCTGCATTTGCTTTCCAAGACTTTCGTGGTGTGGTCAGAGCATTTGCTAGGGAAGACTGAGGCAAAGAAGTCATTAAGAACCTCAGCCTTCTCCAAATCCATGGTAGCCAGTTCTCCCGATAGCTTCTGGAGAGGGCCCACATTGTCCCTAGTCTGTCTTTTATTTGCTACGTATCTATAGAATCCTTTCCTGTTATTTTTTACATCTCTTGCCAAACTTAATTCTAGCTGGGCCTTAGCTTTCCTAACCTGGCCCCTAGCTTCCCGGGCAATGCTCCTATATTCTTCCCAGGCCGCCTGTCCTCGCTTCCACCTTCTATAAGCTTCTTTTTTCCCTCTAAGTTTCCTCAGCAGCTCCTTGTCCATCCATGGAGGTCTCCTGGCCCTCCTGCTGCACTTTCTTCTAGTCGGGATGCAACACTCTTGAGCACGTAGCAGGTGATCCTTGAATATCGACCAGCAGTCTTGGGCCTCCCTGCCTTCTAGGACTGTATCCCATGAAACCTTACTAAGGAGGTTCCTGAAGAGGCCAAAGTCTGCTTTCTTGAAGTCCAGGGCAGTGAGCTTGCTGCATGCTCTTCTCACTGTCCTGAGAATCTCAAACTCAACCATCTCATGATCACTAGAGCCAAGGCTGCCCTGGAGCATCACATTTCCAACCAGTCCCTCCCTGTTGGTGAGCACGAGGTCCAGCATGGCACCTCTCCTCTTCGGCTCCTCTACTGCTTGAAAGAGGAAGTTGTCTTCCACACCATCGAGGAACCTCCTGGATTGCTTGTGCCGGGCCATATCATCCCTCCAACAGATGTCAGGATGGTTGAAGTCCCCCATGAGGACAAGGGCCTGCGAGCGTGAGGCTGCTCCTATCTGTCTGTAGAGCGCTTCATCCACAGAGTCCTCTTGATCAAGCGGCCTGTAACGGATCCCCACCGTAATGTCCCCCATTGCTGTTTTCCCTTTGACCCTGACCCACAAACACTCTGTTATCTCATCACCCGTCCCCAGACAGAGTTCCATACTCTCTAGCCTATCACTGACATAGATAGCAACGCCCCCTCCCCGTCTGCCTGGCCTGTCTTTTCTAAACAGCTTGTAACCTTCCATTCCAACACTCCAGTCATAGGAGCCATCCCACCATGTTTCTGTGATACCAATGACATCATATTCCCGTAGCCTTGCACACATCTCTAATTCCTCTTGCTTGTTCCCCATACTACGGGCGTTTGTATAGAGGCACCTTAGCCGAGCTCCAAATGCAGCCGACTCAATGGCTGGGGCAGCTGGAACACCTCTACATCTCTCCAAGCACTTTTAACAGGTGCTGGCAACTGACCAGGAGTGTTGGGATGGATCAATGCTCCCCTCCCCCAGCACATCTAGTTTAAAGCTTTCTTGACCAGCCTGGCAAGCCTCCTACCAAAACAGCTCTTCCCCTTCTTTGTCAGACCAGCTCCACCAGCCTCCAGTAGATCTGGCCTCCCAAATGGAGCCCCATGTTCTAAATAGCCAAACCCCTGACTATGGCACCACCATTCTAACCATTTATTAACCTGCCAAACGCACCTAGCTTTTTAAAGGTCCTCCCCTTTGTCCTGGAGAATCGATGAAAAAATTATATCTGAGCTCCAGAGCCCCTAACCACCTCTCCCAGGGCTCTGTAGTCCTTCTTAATGTTCTCCAGGCTACTGCTATCTATATCTCTAGCACTCACATGGACCACTAGAAGGGGTAATAATCAGCAGGACTTAGTAGAGCAGGCAGCCTCTCAGCAACATCCCTGATCTGAGCCCCTGGCAGGCAACACACCTCCCTCGAGACTGGATCAGGCCGGCAGATGAGTGCCTCTGTGCCTTTCAAAGTAGAATCCCCTACTACTATGACCCTCCGCTTTTTCCTGGAGGCACCAGTAGTGATCCTCTCTACTGGTGCATCAGCAGGATGCTCATTAGGTGTGGTGGGTGCTTTCTCATTAGCCTCCTGCAGAACTGCAAAGCAGTTCTGGGTGGGGACATCAGATTTAGGAGGAAGCCCCTTGTTGTTAATTGTCCTCTTCCTCCTTTTTTTGTTAGTTTTTCTCGTTACTAATTCCCAGCTTCCTGGGTTAATGCCCTCCTTCTTTCATATATGAGCAGTGCTGGACGTTTGCGGCCCCTGATCTATATTCCTCGAGTATGTTGACTGAATTAATTATGCAAATATCTTTTAATTCTTAGGTGGATGGTTCACCCCTGAGCCTCTTGCTCAGAGTCAGTATCAAGATATACTTATGTGTGTCATAAATTTTCTCTTTTAAAATATTAGAACTACGTTTACTTTTACAGCATCCTGGAAAGTCCCTCATTTTGTAAGCCTTGTTTAAAATCAACATGACTGTCTCAAAGAGCTCATCTGCAATTCCTTTAATACTCTTAGCTACAAATTATACAATCTACTGGAATTAAAAATGTTTCGCTCTTAGTTTTGTCATTTAACGTCTGCTTCAGCTACTGATGAAATAGTATATACTTCATTAACATTGCAAGATATGAACAAATTCTCCTACTTCAAAAACAGAACAGAAATTTTTACTGAATGCACTTGACTTCGTTAGGTGACTGAGAACAGCTATTTATTAAATATCCTTCCCTTTTCTGAATTGCTACGGTAATTTTTTTCTCATATAGGATCAATATCATAGCTAGGGTTATTTCTAATAGCTTAAATAATTCCTCTAACTTCCTTATACAAATGGGAGACGGTTGGTCTTTTTGTGATTTTTTTCTGTTTGTTTGGGGGGTTTGTTGTCTATGCAACAGTTCTAGTTCAATTTGTAATGAATAAAAAGACCCTGTGCTTTTTACCTACTCTTCCCAATATTAAGGACTGCTTGGAATTGACGTTTCATGCTGGCAAGTGCTTAGATCTGTAAGAAATTCCATTAAAGGCAATGGGACAGTGGTACAGTCACCAGCATATGAGCAAGGATACTACACATCAGGTTTTGTATATAATTAATTTCTAAACTTTAGATTATGCTTTTACAAAACATTTGCTTTGTTCCTTTAAGCTGCCTGCATCATGTAATATGGTATTTGTTCCATGAGAAGATGATATAAAATCAACAAATTGTGGATTTTTTTTTTTTTAATAGGTAAGTAAACTAGTTCTGTTGCCTAGGTATACATATAAAAGGATAGGCATTTTCCAGATATTCTAACTTTCACAATTTTTTCACATGACTATTCATAAAATACTAATAGAAGACCATGAAAGTGGCCAAATGAAAACAACAGTAACATTTTCAAATTACTGTAATTTAAACATTATCTCTACAAAAGCACGGTTTCAATTTTCACAAATAAAATCTTGCTTAGAAAAGAATATGCTTTTAAAAGTTTATATGTACTATCTCTTTGGAATTCAATGAAGTTTTAGAGCATTGTTTTTCAGACACAACCCCAAAATGCGCTTTTAGATTTCTGCACCTTAATTAAAATACACAAAAAATCATCAGAATTATATAAAACCATGTACAACTAAACTAATAAATAGAGTGACAAGTAAGAATATGCATGTGGACTGTCATACTTTGCAAGCAAAGACTTGCAGAACCATTCATTATCAAAACAAATCCTGCCAAACATGATAAGATCTGTCATACTCCAGCCAAATTGCCGAGGTGAGTATCTCCAGAGAGGACGCCTTTAACACCGGAGCGGGGGGAAGCACAGCGCCCAGGAGCCTCAGTTCGGAGCGGCAAGAGCCACCGAGAGAGCCTCAAGTCCTCGACAGGACTTGCCCAGGAGCCGGCAGCTCAGCTCACGCGAGCAGCTGACTCACAGAGGGCGGCGCCAGGAGTGACGGCAGCAGCCCCCAGTGGGGAAAAACCCATCCCAGGGAGCGCGAGCGACCAGGGCGGGCAAACAGGGCGTGGCGCGGCAGTTTGCGCAGGCAGCGAGCGGGGTGGTGAGCACTCGCCTCAGGACCAGGGCCCGCTCTGGGAGCTCTGCCCCGGCGGTGGCCAGCGTAGGCACCCAGACAGAGCCGATGAGAGGGGAGGCTGCGGCGCAGACCTCGGAGTGTAGAAAGTGCCTCGACTGGTCTCTTGAGGCGAGGGTGCACAATGGACAGGGCTGCACTCGGTGCGCCCTGGTGGAGGTCCTCCTGCAGCAGGTGGCTGAGCTGCGGGAGGCTGTTGGAGAGCTAAAAGATGCCAGGGAAGCTGAGAGGAAGCTGGGCTGCTTGCTCCAGGCCCAAACTGCGCAGGGGCCGCAAACGTCCAGCACTGCTCATATAGGAAAAAAGGAGGGCATTAACCCAGGAAGCTGGGAATTAGTAACGAGAAAAACTAACAAAAAAAGGAGGAAGAGGACAATTAACAACAAGGGGCTTCCTCCTAAATCTGATGTCCCCACCCAGAACTGCTTTGCAGTTCTGCAGGAGGCTAATGAGAAAGCACCCACCACACCTAATGAGCATCCTGCTGATGCACCAGTAGAGAGGATCACTACTGGTGCCTCCAGGAAAAAGCGGAGGGTCATAGTAGTAGGGGACTCTACTTTGAAAGGCACAGAGGCACTCATCTGCCGGCCTGATCCAGTCTCGAGGGAGGTGTGTTGCCTGCCAGGGGCTCAGATCAGGGATGTTGCTGAGAGGCTGCCTGCTCTACTAAGTCCTGCTGATTATTACCCCTTCTAGTGGTCCATGTGAGTGCTAGAGATATAGATAGCAGTAGCCTGGAGAACATTAAGAAGGACTACAGAGCCCTGGGAGAGGTGGTTAGGGGCTCTGGAGCTCAGATATAATTTTTTCATCGATTCTCCAGGACAAAGGGGAGGACCTTTAAAAAGCTAGGTGCGTTTGGCAGGTTAATAAATGGTTAGAATGGTGGTGCCATAGTCAGGGGTTTGGCTATTTAGAACATGGGGCTCCATTTGGGAGGCCAGATCTACTGGAGGCTGGTGGAGCTGGTCTGACGAAGGGGAAGAGCTGTTTTGGTAGGAGGCTTGCCAGGCTGGTCAAGAAAGCTTTAAACTAGATGTGCTGGGGGAGGGGAGCATTGATCCATCCCAACACTCCTGGTCAGTTGCCAGCACCTGTTATAAGTGCTTGGAGAGATGTAGAGATGTTCCAGCTGCCCCAGCCATTGAGTCGGCTGCATTTGGAGCTCGGCTAAGGTGCCTCTATACAAACGCCCGTAGTATGGGGAACAAGCAAGAGGAATTAGAGATGTGTGCAAGGCTACGGGAATATGATGTCATTGGTATCACAGAAACATGGTGGGATGGCTCCTATGACTGGAGTGTTGGAATGGAAGGTTACAAGCTGTTTAGAAAAGACAGGCCAGGCAGACGGGGAGGGGGCGTTGCTATCTATGTCAGTGATAGGCTAGAGAGTATGGAACCCTGTCTGGGGACGGGTGATGAGATAACAGAGTGTTTGTGGGTCAGGGTCAAAGGGAAAACAGCAATGGGGGACATTACGGTGGGGATCCGTTACAGGCCGCCTGATCAAGAGGACTCTGTGGATGAAGCGCTCTACAGACAGATAGGAGCAGCCTCACGCTCGCAGGCCCTTGTCCTCATGGGGGACTTCAACTATCCTGACATCTGTTGGAGGGATGATATGGCCCGGCACAAGCAATCCAGGAGGTTCCTCGATGGTGTGGAAGACAACTTCCTCTTTCAAGCAGTAGAGGAGCCGACGAGGAGAGGTGCCATGCTGGACCTCGTGCTCACCAACAGGGAGGGACTGGTTGGAAATGTGATGCTCCAGGGCAGCTTTGGCTCTAGTGATCACGAGATGGTTGAGTTTGAGATCCTCAGGACAGTGAGAAGAGCATGCAGCAAGCTCACTGCCCTGGACTTCAAGAAAGCAGACTTTGGCCTCTTCAGGAACCTCCTTAGTAAGGTTTCATGGGATACAGTCCTAGAAGGCAGGGAGGCCCAAGACTGCTGGTCGATATTCAAGGATCACCTGCTACATGCTCAAGAGTGTTGCATCCCGACTAGAAGAAAGTGCAGCAGGAGGGCCAGGAGACCTCCATGGATGGACAAGGAGCTGCTGAGGAAACTTAGAGGGAAAAAAGAAGCTTATAGAAGGTGGAAGCGAGGACAGGCGGCCTGGGAAGAATATAGGAGCATTGCCCGGGAAGCTAGGGGCCAGGTTAGGAAAGCTAAGGCCCAGCTAGAATTAAGTTTGGCAAGGGATGTAAAAAATAACAGGAAAGAATTCTATAGATACGTAGCAAATAAAAGACAGACTAGGGACAATGTGGGCCCTCTCCAGAAGCTATCGGGAGAACTGGCTACCATGGATTTGGAGAAGGCTGAGGTTCTTAATGACTTCTTTGCCTCAGTCTTCCCTAGCAAATGCTCTGACCACACCACGAAAGTCTTGGAAAGCAAATGCAGGGACTGTGAGAATGAAGACCTTAGGCCCACTGTAGGAGAGGATCAGGTTCGAGACCATCTTAAGAACCTGAATGTGCACAAGTCCATGGGACCTGACGAAATCCATCGACGGGTCCTGAAGGAGCTGGTGAATGAAGTTGCTAAACCACTGTCCATCATATTTGAAAAATCCTGCCAGTCAGGTGAAGTTCCCGATGACTGGAAGAAGGGTAATATAACCCCCATTTTCAAGAAGGGGAAGGTGGAAGACCCAGGGAACTACAGACCAGTCAGCCTCACCTCTGTGCCTGGCAAAATCTTGGAACAGTTTATCCTGGAAAACATGCTAAGGCATATGAAAAACAACGAGGTGGTTGGTGACAGCCAACATGGCTTCACTAAGGGGAAATCCTGCCTGACCAATTTGGTGGCCTTCTATGATGGAGCCACAGAACTGATGGACAGGGGCAGAGCAGTTGACGTCATCTACCTGGACTTGTGCAAAGCGTTCGACACTGTCCCGCATGACATCCTTGTCTCTAAATTGGAGAGACATCAATTTGATAGATGGACCACTTGGTGGATAAAAAACTGGCTCGATGGCCACATGCAAAGACTTGTGCTAAATGGCTCGAGTGTCCAGTTGGAAACCTGTAACGAGTGGTGTCCCTCAGGGATCGGTGTTGGGACCGGTCCTGTTCAACGTCTTTGTCGGCGACATGGACAGTGGGATTGAGTGCGCCCTCAGCAAGTTTGCGGACGACACCAAGCTGCGTGGTTCGGTTGATACGCTGGAGGGAAGGGTTGCCGTCCAGAGGGACCTTGACACGCTTGTGAGGTGGGCCAATGCCAACCTTATGAAGTTTAACCAAGCCACGTGTAAGGTCCTACACCTGGGTCAGGGCAATCCCAGGCACTGCTACAGGCTGGGCAGAGAAGAGATTCAGAGCAGCCCTGCAGAAAAGGACTTGGGGGTGTTGGTTAACGAGAAGCTTAACATGAGCTGGCAGTGTGCGCTTGCAGCCCAGAAAGCCAACCGTATCCTGGGCTGCATCAAAAGAAGCATGACCAGCAGGTCAAAGGAGGTGATCCTGCCCCTCTACTCTGCTCTTGTGAGACCTCACTTGGAGTACTGCGTACAGTTCTGGTGTCCTCAACATAAAAAGGACATGGAGCTGTTGGAGCGAGTCCAGAGGAGGGCTGCGAGGATGATAAGAGGGCTGGAGCACCTCCCATATGAAGACAGGCTGAGAGAGTTGGGGCTGTTCAGCCTGGAGAAGAGAAGGCTGTGTGTAGACCTCATAGCAGCCTTCCAGTATCTGAAGGGGGTCTACAAGGATGCTGGGGAGGGACTCTTCCTTAGGGACTGTAGTGGTAGGACAAGGGGTAATGGGTTCAAACTTAAACAGGGGAAGTTTAGATTAGATATAAGGAAGAAGTTCTTTACAGTGACGGTGGTGAAGCACTGGAATGGGTTGCCCAGGGAGGTTGTGGATGCTCCATCCCTGGCGGTGTTCAAGGCCAGGTTGGACAGAGCCTTGAGCCACGTGGTTTAGGGCAAGGTGTCCCTGCCCATGGCAGGGGGGTTGGAACTAGATGATCTTGAGGTCCTTTCCAACCCTTACGATTCTATGATTCTATGATTTTTCAATGTGTATGTAGGCCTGCTTTATCAGGCTGACTATTCTGACAAAAATTTATATTTGTACTGTATTTGACTTTGTTTCATATGACATCTGAAAAATGCAATACAATCGGGGAGGCAATATGAAGCACACTGAAATCTGGTCAACAGATTACAAAATGTATCTGCAAGTGGGAATTTAAATATTCCTAAAAAATGTCACAGAGATCCGAGTTCATTGTCACTTGATGTTGGTAAATTAACATTAAGGTTTAAGACAAACTCTTAAACAAAATACAGAGTCATTTTAAAAAATGCTGTAGATGGTAAAAAAGCTGTTGGAAAGGTAAATAACTTCGGTTACAGATTGCTAATAAAGAGCAACCTAGGATGCTTGGTAACAAAAGGTCTTTTAAACAACGCAGTTTAAGCTGCCTGAGAAAGCATGTGCTTATGAACGAAGAATGCATGGGTGGAAAAAGTGGTTAAAGTCACGTGGAAAATAACATTTCAGTGCAGTGTTAGCTTTTTAGTTCATAGGCATCTCAGCAGAAAATCATTTGTGTTTCTGTGGTATGAGTGTGCACATGCACATGTAACACAACGGGAGCTTAAGCATATTGTATTATACAAAGAAGAACAATGTAAGTTAAGTATTATTAAGAGGATACTGATAAGATTAGAGTTTTAATGTTATCTATCATAAAAGGGAAGATTTTTCATTGCCTTGTAGAGAATCCTGTAACATTTTCCTTTGCATCCTTCTTTGTATTTGTCCATCTCAAATTGCCACATACTTGTCACAGTGAGCTTAAGGAGAGCTGGCAAGGTGCTTGCTGAAAGCCATTCTATGAATGCAAGTGAACTCCATAACGTATTGAGCAAACCTGGTTTTTAACAACCTTACTCAGCTTTGTTAAGAAAAGGAGAGATGAAGCAAAGTTAATCAATGAAATCTAACCACTCCGTTAGAAATTAAATCAAAGGATAGGCAGTGTGTTGGGATCATCTGTGTTTCTCCAATGCATTACTTCTGTGTTTAGAATACATTGCCACAAATAAGTTTTTCTAAGATGGGGGACAGCCAGGGGAATCCTTGCTGGAGCTACCACGGATGTGAAGTGCATGTTGTACATTCATGTTCTGTTTTGTTGTGGTGCTGAGTTTGGTGTTAGCATTTGTGCCAAATGAGCTTGGCCCAAGAAGGAAAAGAAAAAAACCAACCACTACCCACCCACCCAAACCCAAAAACCCAAAAGCTTTTATCAAAGATTGTACTGTCCTGGAGGGGATGGACCGCACTGTCCACAGTATAAGAGCTGTCCTTGCTTCACTGTCATATGAGAGATATCAGCTGAACATCATTTCTCCATGTTCTGTTATAGCTAACAAGGCAAATGCACAGATCATTCTGTCGAACACGGTTTGGTGTTTCTTCTGTGTAGCACAGTAATTCAGCTGGAAGAAACCACAACCTCTCTTGCATCCTTACTTCAAACAGATGTTGAAAAAAATGGAAGAAATTTGAGAAGAGCTCAATTCTGAGGCTGCACAATAGACCTACGAACCTTTTTTCACAGATGCCACACAAATATATTCTCTACTTTCACAAAATCCAACTGTTTTCTTTTAAAAAATTCAGAGGCATTTCTTACACATGCTCTGTGCCATGCAGTCACACTGTAACTGAGTTATACGTGGATGCAAGCACCCAATGTAACTTTTCTTTCATGCAAGCAATCTTAGCCAAAACTGTGAGGGAAGGTGATTTTTAAAAATTGCTTGACTGGTATGTGTTAGAATTCACAGATGAACAGGATGGCCTTCAGCTTAGTTCGTGAAGAGGACTCCTGAAAGAAATAAAAATTTATAAATTCATTCATTTCCATGTGCCAGGGTGGACAATAAGAAGTGGGCATGTCTAGAGCATCTTGGAAGTTTGGGGACAAAGCCTGGTTTTGGACTGCAGCTTCCCTGTCATCTACCCTACCCACACACTGGTCTCACTTAAACTCTAGCCTGCAGAAAGTCAGCTGGTTCTCCAGTCAGGTAATTTCAGGCTTTGGAGGGTGGGAGACAGGAAAGGGGGAGCAAGGTTCACCCTTGGCCTTTGCCCCAAGGAGGCAAAATGGATACAGCTGACCCAAGCCACATGGGTGTGCAGACATGACCTTGAGCTTCAGTACAACTGTCAAAACCACTTCTTTGCCCTAATTAGAAGTGGATAAATATTAAATATTTCATGTTCGTTCTAAACTACACCACATCCCATATTCTTGTTTTCCTCTGACTGAACTGAAAAGTTGAAATTCCTCCTAAGTAACAGCTGCTTTCTCTAGCCCAGCTGGCACCTTTATTATAATGATGTTTGGAGAAAACTGGTAAGTCTGTAGGGCTGACAGCCTTACACTGGTTTGTAGTGGATCTTCAAAGATGAATCCAGTTTCTGTACTGAGCTGAGAGGTTTTCTCAATCCACATCTCTCTCTCAGGGCTAAATCCATTGCTTTGAAACAGAGTAAGTGTAGGAAACTCCATGAAGTAAAGCAGGCGGGACTCCAGCAAACTTTATCTCATCCCTGGGATTCTCATTGGGAGAGACAATTTAAATGACAATAGGAAAGCAAAAGATGCTTTTTCAAATATGTCAAGAAATTATGATTATTACACAATAGAGAAGCCTATGGGAGCCCAGGGCAAGAGCTGCATTTAGTCAGGTCAACACAAAGGGTTGGACGGTCGCACAACATATACTCCAAAATTTGGCTGGCCTTTCTTTGCACCTTCAGTTTCAGCCTCCCATCCAATCTCCCTCTCAGTCTTCTGTTACCCAGCAGAATCTGGAAAGAAATCATTAAACCGTATAGCTGTTCCAATAGCAGCTGCTTGCAAGGCAGCCTTGGGAGTTCATGGCAATTTCCGTGCTGTGCAGGGCTGCTCAGTGCTCTCATGAGCATCCCTGGCAGCTCCCCGCTCAGATGGCTCCAGCAGCTGTGTGTAGTCTTGCAAAAAAGTGGAAAGAAGGGAGTGTGGAAAGAAGGGGACAGCACGGCTTGTTGTACAAATTACCTGTGTGCAGGAGAGCTACTGCCCTTAGTATGAGCATGTTTCTCCCTTTTTTTGCCTTCTTTGTCTTTCTTATTTAACATTTTGTTGTTTCTTGATTTTTCTTTCTTTATCTCTTTCCATCTCCTTTCCCCACTTTTCCACTGTGCTTGTATGTGTCCCTTCACCGCTTTTTGTGTTCCCCTTCTCACACTTTTCCCCTTCTCCTCCTACCTTTGATAAATCATTTACGTTCCTCTTGCTTTTTAGAAATATTTCTTCTCTTTCCATTTCCTCACCTATTTCCTCACTTTCTCTTTTTCTTTCTGCTGTTCTTCCTAAACTGCTTCTCTTCCTTCTTTCTCTGCCTTATTTTGTCTGCTCTGCTCACTTCTGCACTGCTCCCTTCCCCCTCTCTCCCAAATTCCCTCTCCATTATTTGCTATCTCTGGCTGCAGGTGCTGCAGCTGCAGGAATCTGAGACACTCCCAGGGCTGGGGGTGGGAGGGAAGCACCACATGTATTGCTCCCACCCTGCAAGTGAGGGGAGGAGGGTGCTGCATGTGCAGGTCTTGGGACAATGGTTCCTGTCAACAGGATGTGGGAGTTTTATTTGAATGTGGGAATGTCCCATGAAAATTGGGACATCTGGCACCCTTACATTCCACGTCTGACTTCGGCTTCATCTGCTGCTGTTATGAGTGTCATAAACATGGGTAATTTCACAAGCCATTGGAGTCAGAGTACACAATAGATTGCATTGCAGATGGTATGACTGCCCCTAAAAGGACTGGGTCTTGTAGAGTTACAGAGATCGTAGCTTGGCATATGCTGGAAAAAGAAACATAGGCTCAGGAATGACAGATTCCACCAGTGTCATCATATACAAGCAAAGAAAGTTAAAAGTATTGCAATCATGCTTTACATCCCAATATAAAATCAGAAAGGAAAGAGATCAAACTGTGCAAATTAAAAGGAAAATAAAGAACATTAGTAAACAACCTACCATCGAGTACTGGACTTCAGAGCATTTATGTGCCTAAATTAACAGTTTCCCAATGATCCTTCTAGAAGCAGAGAAGATATCTCGAGGAGACCATTCAGAGCACCTAGGCTGGTATTCTGCTCTTGCCAGGACCCTCAAGGGATCTCTTCTAGTTTGGGGTGGCTTTGCTTCTCACCACCCGGTTGTTCAAGTTAGTCTTCCTCTTCCCTACCATTTCAGTGCCTGTAATTCTGTATAGTTTCCTGGACACTTTTCCACAAAAATAGGCAAATAGACATTTTGCAGTACATATTTGCAGTTCTGGTCCTGTCCTTGACTTTGAAAGCATTGTGGCAGTTACCTTTGTGTGAACATGGTGTGAATTGTAGCGGTGGATTGACTTGCAGTTAATTGTCAGATTTTTGGCCCCAGTCATGGTTTGTAGCCACACTGCCAATCAGATGGCCAGCAGAGGGAGTGCAAGTTAGCTACGTTGGTGCCCATAGCTGTTGGTGATCCTGCAAGGAAAGGGTTAGGATGTAAATAGCAGAACATGTTCGTTTAAACAGGACTGATAGCATGATAGAGATGAATTGCCAGATGGATGAGGCTGGTTAATGAGAGGAATGTTTTCTCTAAGCATAAAGAGGATCATAAGCACAATGTCAGATGAAAAATAAACTGGCAAGAATTTAATTAATGTCATCTGCTTAATCCAGAAATCCTTTTTGGTTGTTGATTTAAATCAGATTCTTTCACAGAAGTTCTTGGAAAAAAGCCTTTGTGTCTTTCAAGAATGCATACTTCCCAGTCGCTTCCTTAGTTATGGGTTAGGGGTGAGGGTGGAGAGGTGACAGAGGCTGCAAAGGAAAATTATTTTCTTTGGGAACTGCATTCCTTTCCACAATGAGTCCCCCATCTCCTACCTGGGATAGAGTCGTCTGCTTCCCAGAAAACCCTCTCCTTTTGTATAGGCACAGGGAAGATATGCCAAAGAAAAAATGATTAAAAAACCTGTGGACATCTCATATGACTTCTAACTGTATAGATTTTGTTGAGTATACACAGCTTTAAATCCATTCAGATAGATTTAACAGCCTCGGCAACACTTCTGTGAGATGAGAGCTGGATCCCTGTCAAATGGCTGGAGTCATGGCAAGAATGCACTACATTAGGTACCAGGTATTAAACTTGTGTTAAGGTTGGTAATACTTGATTCTTTAACCACTTTACTGGATTACTAAAACCCAAACGTGTCCCATTTGATCAGTAGATCTGGCATCTCCTTCAGAAGAATGCTGTGGGTCCAGTAATGGGCATGAACACACTAGGGGATGGAAAGTTTAGAATCAGGAGGAAATATTGCTCTAGTAAATCTGAAAATGTATTTGAAGGTGAAACTGTGTATTTTGGATACCACAGATAGGGAAAGTCAGTCACCAGGGCCATATGATGGTTAGCCAAAACCCTGGAAGCACAGGTCTACTTGAAACAATTTTGCCATGGATGAGAGAGATGTTGGGCTTCCTTTAGAAGTATGGCAATCTTCTGCAGACATAGGCCCACATTTCTTATCAGATTTCCATGGAAATCACATTGACCATCGTATGTGCAGACATAATCTTGTATTTATGCCAAATGAAGGAAACTGTGACAAATTCTTCCTTTGGCTTATCTTGCTCTTGTGAGACTCTGATGCCTTTCTACGAAATGCCCTGGGAGGAAATCTTTTTTTTTTTGGTACATCATTACTATGCAGTATTCTTTGGTTCTGACAAATTCAGTGGTACTATAGTTTCTCTTGTTTAATGAGATTTATGAAATGAAATAAGACAGCAAAGGAGCTAATCAAAGTGCTCACAAAAGGCAATGCTTCATCTGTCCCACACAGAACCAGTGCAAATATACAACTCATACTGTGAAATATTATTCTAAGTTAGTGCTTTTCCAGCTGTAATATGTGGAGAGCTGGCTGGTTACACTGTGCTAGCCCTGCTTCTTGCTTTCAGCTGCTAATTGCATTAGTAATACTTTCCTAATGCTTATTTTCCACATAAGCAATTACTCTAGTGGCTACAGGGGGCTTCCATGGATTATGCATGGGATGGTAAATGTCTGTGATGTGAGTCTGTGATCCTCACTGTGTTCCTTCTCCTTACCCTAGAGATTTCAAAAAATTATGTTTTATAGTACAAATAAATTAAATTCTTATTTCCCTTTACCTTTCAACAACATGTTAATTTTAAAGGAAATGACATATAGTGCTCTCTCCACCTTTCTCTGATCTCTCCATGAAAACTTTTTGTAGAAGGGAAGTATTATAAAAACAGAGACCTTCCATTGCTAATGTCATAAGTACACAAGGAAACTGAGATTAGTGACAGTATTTTAGAGAATTCTAATCTGAATGTATACCCTTGAAAAATGAATCACTATTTGGAACAGAGATCAAGAGACCAAATGTCCACTCCCTTGTTCCAGATATCATAAATGGATTCTGTAGCAAGGGCTCCAGCACACACTTGTGTGTACTGAACTATGTATCATCTGGGTTTCATACGCTTTAAAACTGTTCTTTTCCCCAATATTTAATAATTAAAATTTTTTATTCTGATTATGTAACACTTCCACTGAAAGAAGAAAGGAAGAAACTTTTTTGCATGTGCTATGCTGTAATCAAAAACCACTATGTGGACAAAATTGCTAAACACTCATTTTTGCCAATAAAGTAAATATGGTCATTAATTTTCATCCTGAAAATATTAAAATGGAAACAACTTCTGAGAATGTATGATCAGATATTTCAACCACATATAATTTATATTTTTTCCCCAGCAGATATTAGAGGTGTTCTATGGTGTATCATTTCGTGAATTCCTATTTCCTTGTTTAGTCAAAGTCCTTCTTAAAAAAATCAGCTGCTTGTATATGATGAGTAGGAAGTAAAGATGAAAGTCAAAGATGTTAAATTAACAAAGCAAGCAAAAATTTCACATGCCTTACTGAATGACAGTACAATTGTTACTTTTGTTACCCATATTCTGACATTTAAAAATTCCGAGAGTAACAGTTAAGTTTCTTTTACATTCACAGTATTTATTTTTTGGCAAGGAAAGATCCTCAGTTTTGGGGTTTTTTTGAGAAATGAATCAAGGAGAGGGAAATGCCAATGAAAGGGGAAAGAAAGATTAACATGAACATAATGGCCAGAGGATCTGTCCTGTCTTGCTGAGGCTTAAGAGCCCAAATATTTCTTGCCAGCCTTGAAATATACTATTAGTCAAACTCCACTGAAACTTTTGGAAATATGTTTTTCAAACTATACTGAGCAAAAGCTCTAAACCAGGTCATCTTTGTTATTGCAGATACTTTATTTTTTTAATTGAATATTAAAATGAGCTCACTAAAAGAGTTGTGAATGTGATATTACTAAGACTGCCATGAAAATTCCATTCAAAATTTAAAAAGATTAAAAGTTAATCCCTTTCATTTGGGGTAGGCTTTTAATCTGCTGACTTCAAATGCTAATGTACTGGACTGATGCTGAAAGCCTTTGCTACTTATTACTTTAAAAATACTGCATGTTTAAAATTTATATTGAAGTATATAGCAGAAGATTAATTCTTCATGCATATACTTTTACCAAGCAGGAGAAATGTGTAAGTTTGGTTTGGGTTTTGCATTCTTTTTTATCTATTTTTTTTAAAAAAAACAGACTTATGATCACAGAAGTATACTAGGTTGCTCATGTTAGATGTATCAGTTGAATAATGCCAATGTCCTGTAGGCAGTCCCTTCTGATACAACAATTTCCACAAGACATGGCTCTTAATTTAGGCCAGGAAGGTAACTGTAAAACGGTAAAATTATTTCTCTTGAATGAAAGATATAACTAAAAGCATTTAGAATTTTAGCCAAATGCGACCAAAGAAATAGGTTGCTTTTGTCTCCTTACTTCTCTTATAGTTAAGAAAATACAAACTTGGCTGTTGAGTGATGCAACAGGTGTCTAATGCAAAGTTCAACAGAGTTTTCTGTGTTTTGCTTTGCTTTCAGGAATCAGTTGCAGGAGAGAGATCTAATCAATGGCCTACAGTCAGACTGCTCTTGCCTAATCCCCCTCTTACTCGGTGATTTTGTCATTGCTGTCTGCAGAGATATACAGCTTCAGCTGAACAGGTGGATCACATCTCTGCTCCTGACAACCGCATGGTTTTGTGGGTAGGGTGCCTGCTGCATAAAGTCCCTGAAGGCTGAGGACAGTTTTGAATCCAGACTTTCTGCTTCTTGGGCAACTGCTTTCATCATAAAGTTTTTATAAAACCAGTAGGAAACACATCCTTTCCTGGCTGTGTTTTGAAATCAGTACAATTCTTTGTGTAACTTTTGGCTGTGGTCTTAGCACAGGGAGAGAACCGTGTCCTTTTAGTGGTAAAGACCTGCCTAGTTTGTAAATTTGAAGAGTTGAGTAGGCACTCAACTGTTTGGATCAGCAAAGAACGTAACCTCTTTAGGTATGTGCAATAACAGGATACTTATGCTTTGGGGTAAGTGCTTCTTGGGCGCTTCGCCAAGGATTTTTGGAGAGCGCTCTGGGACTTAGATGCCTGAATCCCATTGAAGTTGTATTGTATGGGCTACTGTGAAGGACTGGATTGTACCTTTAACCACTTATGTTGTGGAAAACTTTATATGTTTGAAAAGACAAAGATTACATTCAGGAATTTACTTCAGGAATAACTTAAAGCCTAGAAAGCTTCATGAACCTCTCAGTGGATTTTCATTGTCCTTGCAATGAAAAGCTTGAACTCAGGCCAGCTGTACATCCCCTGTGCCACTATGGAAAGTGAAGGACCTTCAGAGAAGGCAGTTTTGAGTCACTTTGATGATATTGCATGAGTAACATCATCACTAAAGCACATAAACCAATTGGACAGAACTGTACTAGGGATCACTTTAATATATTTAGAGTTTGATTTTTTTTTCTTTTTTTTGTTGTGTTAATGAACTGTTCTAATTGTACTCTAGCTCTTCCCCACATTGAGCAGGTAATTGCTTGAGCAGGTAATCCATGTGAAAAAGTGACTGATAACTTCACTACAATGTAAACACAACAATGAAACTATCTGTAGTCATTATTTCATAGAATCATAGAATCATAGAATCGTAAGGGTTGGAAAGGACCTCAAGATCATCTAGTTCCAACCCCCCTGCCATGGGCAGGGACACCTTGCCCTAAACCACGTGGCTCAAGGCTCTGTCCAACCTGGCCTTGAACACCGCCAGGGATGGAGCATCCACAACCTCCCCGGGGAACCCATTCCAGTGCTTCACCACCCTCACTGTAAAGAACTTCTTCCTTATATCTAATCTAAACTTCCCCTGTTTAAGTTTGAACCCATTACCCCTTGTCCTACCACTACAGTCCCTAAGGAAGAGTCCCTCCCCAGCATCCTTGTAGACCCCCTTCAGATACTGGAAGGCTGCTATGAGGTCTCCACACAGCCCTCTCTTCTCCAGGCTGAACAGCCCCAACTCTCTCAGCCTGTCTTCATATGGGAGGTGCTCCAGCCCTCTTATCATCCTCGTGGCCCTCCTCTGGACTCACTCCAACAGCTCCATGTCCTTTTTATGTTGAGGACACCAGAACTGTACGCAGTACTCCAAGTGGGGTCTCACAAGAGCAGAGTAGAGGGGCAGGATCACCTCCTTCCACCTGCTGGTCACGCTTCTTTTGATGCAGCCCAGGATGCGGTTGGCTTTCTGGGCTGCAAGCGCACACTGCCGGCTCATGTTAAGCTTCTCGTCAACTAACACCCCCAAGTCCTTTTCTGCAGGGCTGCTCTGAATCTCTTCTCTGCCCAGCCTGTAGCAGTGCCTGGGGTTGCCCCGACCCAGGTGTAGGACCTTGCACTTGGCTTGGTTAAACTTCATAAGGTTGGCATCGGCCCACCTCACAAGCGTGTCAAGGTCCTTCTGGATGGCATCCCTTCCCTCCAGCGTATCAATCGAACCAAACAGCTTGGTGTCGTCGGCAATGTTGCTGAGGGTGCACTCAATCCCACTGTCCATGTCACCGACAAAGATGTTGAACAGGACCGGTCCCAACACCGATCCCTGAGGGACACCACTCGTTACAGGTTTCCAACTGGACATCGAGCCATTTACCACAACTCTTTGCCTGTGGCCATCGAGCCAGTTCTTCATCCACCGAGTGGTCCATCTATCAAATTGATGTCTCTCCAATTTAGAGACAAGGATGTCATGTGGGACAGTGTCGAATGCTTTGCACAAGTCCAGGTAGATGACATCAACTGCTCTGCCGCTGTCCATCAGTTCCGTGGCTCCATCATAGAAGGCCACCAAATTGGTCAGGCAGGATTTCCCCTTCGTGAAGCCATGTTGGCTGTCACCAACCACCTCGTTGTTTTTCATGTGCCTTAGCATGTTTTCCAGGAGAAACTGTTCCAAGATTTTGCCAGGCACAGAGGTGAGACTGACTGGTCTGTAGTTCCCCGGGTCTTCCACCTTCCCCTTCTTGAAAATGGGGGTTATATTACCCTTCTTCCAGTCATCGGGAACTTCACCTGACTGGCAGGATTTTTCGAATATGATGGACAGTGGCTTAGCAACTTCATTCGCCAGCTCCTTCAGGACCCGTCGATGGATTTCATCAGATCCCATGGACTTGTGCACGTTCAGGTTCTTAAGATGGTCTCGAACCTGATCCTCTCCTACAGTGGGCCTAAGGTCTTCGTTCTCACAGTCCCTGCATTTGCTTTCCAAGACTTGGGTTGTGTGGTCAGAGCATTTGCTAGGGAACACTGAGGCAAAGAAGTCATTAAGAACCTCAGCCTTCTCCAAATCCATGGTAGCCAGTTCTCCCGATAGCTTCTGGAGAGGGCCTGCATTGTCCCTAGTCTGTCTTTTATTTGCTACGTATCTATAGAATCCTTTCCTGTTATCTTTTACATCCCTTGCCAAACTTAATTCTAGCTGGGCCTCAGCTTTCCTAACCGGGTCCCTAGCTTCCCGAGCAATGCTCCTGTACTCTTCCCAGGCCGCCTGTCCTTGCTTCCACCTTCTATAAGCTTCTTTTTTCCCTCTAAGTTTCCTCAGCAGCTCCTTGTCCATCCATGGAGGTCTCCTGGCCCTCCTGCTGCACTTTCTTCTAGTCGGGATGCAACACTCTTGAGCACGTAGCAGGTGATCCTTGAATATCGACCAGCAGTCTTGGGCCCCCCTGCCCTCTAGGACTGTATCCCATGAAACCTTACTAAAGAGGTTCCTGAAGAGGCCAAAGTCTGCTTTCTTGAAGTCCAGGGCAGTGAGCTTGCTGCATGCTCTTCTCACTGTCCTGAGGATCTCAAACTCAACCATCTCGTGATCACTAGAGCCAAGGCTGCCCTGGAGCGTCACATTTCCAACCAGTCCCTCCCTGTTGGTGAGCACGAGGTCCAGCATGGCACCTCTCCTCGTCGGCTCCTCTACTGCTTGAAAGAGGAAGTTGTCTTCCACACCATCGAGGAACCTCCTGGATTGCTTGTGCCAGGCCGTACCGTCCCTCCAACAGATGTGAGGATAGTTGAAGTCCCCCATGAGGACCAGGGCCTGCGAGCGTGAGGCTGCTCCTATCTGTCTGTAGAGCTCTTCATCCACAGAGTCCTCTTGATCAGGCGGCCTGTAACAGATCCCCACCGTAATGTCCCCTGTTGCTGTTTTCCCTTTGATCCTGACCCACAAACACTCTGTTACCTCATCACCCGTCCCCAGACAGAGTTCCATACTCTCTAGCCTATCACTGACATAGATAGCAACACCCCCGCTCTGCCTGGCCTGTCTTTTCTAAAGAGCCTGTAACCTTCCATTCTGACATTCCAGTCATAGGAGCCATCCCACCATGTTTCTGTGATACCAATGACATCATATTCCCGTAGCCTTGCACACATCTCTAATTCCTCTTGCTTGTTCCCCATACTACGGGCGTTTGTATAGAGGCACCTTAGCCGAGCTCCAAATGCAGCCGACTCAATGGCTGGGGCAGCTGGAACATCTCTACATCTCTCCAAGCACTTATTACAGGTGCTGGCAACTGACCAGGAGTGGTGGGATGGATCAGTGCTCCCCTCCCCCAGCACATCTAGTTTAAAGCTTTCTTGACCAGCCTGGCAAGCCTCCTACCAAAACAGCTCTTCCCCTTCTTTGTCAGACCAGCTCCACCAGCCTCCAGTAGATCTGGCCTCCCAAATGGAGCCCCATGTTCTAAATAGCCAAACCCCTGACTATGGCACCACCATTCTAACCATTTATTAACCTGCCAGACACGCCTAGCTTTTTTAAGGTCCTCCCCTTTGTCCTGGAGAATCGATGAAAAAACTATCTGAGCTCCAGAGCCCCTAACCACCTCTCCCAGGGCTCTGTAGTCCTTCTTAATGTTCTCCAGGCTACTGCTATCTATATCTCTAGCACTTACATGGACCACTAGGAGGGGGTAATAATCAGCAGGACTTACTAGAGCAGGCAGCCTCTCAGCAACATCCCTGATCTGAGCCCCCGGCAGGCAACACACTTCCCTCGAGACTGGATCAGGCCGGCAGATGAGCGCCTCTGTGCCTTTCAAAGTAGAGTCCCCTACTACTATGACCCTCCTCTTTTTCCTGGAGGCACCAGTAGCTATCCCCTTTACTGGTGCATCAACAGGATGCTCATTAGGTGTGGTGGGTGCTTTCTCATTAGCCTCCTGCAGAACTGCAAAGCAGTTCTGGGTGGGGACATCAGATTTAGGAGGAAGCCCCTTGTCGTTAATTGTCCTCTTCCTCCTTTTTTTGTTAGTTTTTCTCGTTACTAATTCCCAGCTTCCTGGGTTGCTGCCCTCCTTCTTTCCTATATGAGCAATGCTGGACGTTTGCAGCCCCTGCGCAGTTTGGGCCTGGAGCAAGCAGCCCAGCTTCCTCTCAGCTTCCCTGGCGTCTTTTAGCTCTCCAACAGCCTTCCGCAGCTCAGCCACCTGCTGCAGGAGGACCTCCACCAGGGCGCACCGAGTGCAACCCTGTCCATTGTGCACCCTCGCCTCAAGAGACCAGTCGAGGCACTTTCTACACTCCGAGGTCTGCGCCGCAGCCTCCCCTCTCATCGGCTCTGTCTCGGTGCCTACGCTGGCCACCGCCGGGGCAGAGCTCCCAGAGCGGGCCCTGCTCCTGAGGCGAGTGCTCATCATCCCGCTCGCTCCCCGCTCGCCCTGCCTGCGCCAACTGCCGCGCCACGCCCTGGTCGCTCGCGCTCCCTGGGATGGGTTTTTCCCCACTGAGGGACTGGTGCCGTCACTCCTGGCGCCGCCCCCTTGTGAGTCAGCTGCTCGCGTCAGCTGAGCTGCCGGGTGCTGGGCAAGTCCTGTCGAGGACTTGAGGCTCCCTCGGTGGCTCTTGCCGCTCCGAACTGAGGCTCCGGGACGCTGTGCTTCCCCCCGCTCCGGTGTTAAAGGCGTCCTCTCTGGAGATACTCATCTCGGCAATTGATCGTTAGTGGTCGATGATGACCCTTTTGAATCTGCCACCGTCACTCCTGGCGCCGCCCCCTGTGAGTCAGCTGCTCGCGTCAGCTGAGCTGCCGGCTCCTGGGCAAGTCCTGTCGAGGATTTGAGGCTCCCTCGGTCGCTCTTGCCGCTCCGAACTGAGGCTCCGGGACGCTGTGCTTCCCCCCGCTCCGGTGTTAAAGGCGTCCTTTCTGGAGATACTCACTTCGGCAATTGCCAGGACATGTTCTTGGGCTTGATCTTATCCAACTAAAGTGGGAGTGGGGTGGAATCTTAACGCCTAAGCCCAAACTTAGGACCCTAAGGATCATTACCTTGATCTTACAACTCCAGTACTGCTGATTTCCAGACTTCTGTTTAATTTTTCTTTTTGAAACATCCCAGAAGCCTCACCATCACAATTCCCCCCCACCCCCCCACCCCCCCTTCTGTATAAAATATACTGAGAGAGAGAAATCTGGAGCAGATAAAAAAATCAATTCTTTGAAAGTTGGTTGGGGTGGAGGGGAGTTCTGATAAAAAACAGAAAAGTTTTTGTTTTCTGTATAGGATCTATATGGGATTTTGTTATGCCTACTGTAAAACCACAATGAAGAAGCATTTTAACTCCACAACAGCAAACTAAATGTTACCCTGTGTGGGACAACACAACACTTTCTCAGCTGGCTGAGTCTGCAGGGCCATCTACATTTATCACTCTCATAAAGTCCCCTGAATACGTAAAAGCTCCCCTCACCCTCTCTTGCCTGTGGCTTTTAAACAGGAAGGAAGTATCATTTTCTTCTCCCCTAGCACAAAGAGAGCTCTGAGCATCTAATTACAGTTTCTGTGAGCAAATGGAACCAGAAGAGCATTTCCCTGTAGCTAAAATGCCCAAGCAGAGCTCGCACTCTCAGTTTTCCCAGACTAAGGTTGAAAATCTGCTCTCTAAATTATTCCATTGCCTTACAGAGGAAGTATTAATTACACGACTGCAAATGTAGATCAGGGTGGGATGTAATTACAGGGTCGGCTTTGTGTCTGTTGTCCAACAGAATTAGTCAGGAAGTGTTTGCTATGCCAGCAGTTTCAGGTGCTTTGCAGCCTATTATATTTGCCAGTTCTCACCAGGTCTTGCAGATGGATCAGGTGACTTTCTGCTGCCCGATTGTCTGGAAAATCCACAAAGCTGCTATTACTGCAGGTTCATGGTTGGTACAAGGCTGACGGTTTTAGATTTTTAGAAGAGGAAAAGAAAGAAGTAAAAATCCATTCTGAGTTTTCAACCCTTGCCAAGTTTTGCTGTCTTTCTTCCTTTCTTCAAAGACTTGTTTTTTGTTTTGTTTTCAACTTTCCTAAATCTAGTTCTCTATTTGCTGTGTACCTTCCCTGATCCTCTGGCAACATCTTTCTTCCTAGAGGGAAAAATGCCTGTGCATGCAGAGGAAAGAGTATCAGACACTCTAGCACCCAGAGTCCTCACTGGCTTGCCACAGCTGGGGAGCATGCTGGGACACGCACTTGACTTCCAGCTTAGGCGTGGTACAGGCTTCTTTTCTGGTTCTTGTGCCCTTCAGGAAAGCACCTCCATTCTTCCTGTACTCTGCAGGGGGGAAGGAAATAAAATTTCTGTACTTTTTAATTGCTAATACTGTCACCAGGCACAATCTTGGTCTGAGCTGAATGAAGATGTCCCCTAAAAGTTCCTGATCTTGACTCAAGAATTAGCATAGACAGAGGCCATTCCCTGCAGTCATCTTTGATGAAGATTCCCTGTGTGATAGGGTGAGAGATGAGTTGTATGGATACAGGCTCTTCTCTCCCAGTTGAGCTGGGTGCAAACAGATGGTCCTGGACACAATTAACTTATTTGTAAAGACAGGATCAAGGAGTTTGAATGTTTAAGTGAGCTCTGCAGAGTGGTGAACGTAAACACAAATAATAGTAACAACTTTCATTTTAGTAAGCAAGTGACTATCTGTGTTTAAACATGCTTTCATCAAGTCTTTGGGATGACAGTTCGTCAAGGAAATACAATTTTAACAGGCAGTTCTGTCCTATTTGAACAATATTTGCTACTTAATAAAACCTATTTGTACTGACTGCTATGCATGAACACTATGCTCTGTTCTGTAGAAGTCTAAATGGAAACAACCTTATCCACTGAAAGCAGATAGAGAAGTGAAGACAGTAAAATCTCTTCGTATGCCTTCTTTTGGATCAAACTGTGTGGCTAAAGATAGTCATTGTCCCTCATCCCTGTGCTTCTGCTACTTCATTCTCTCCAATGAGCCACTTCATCTGAATGTGTAATCTCGTCTGACCATGAACGATCAAGCTGAATTTGTGTTCCTTGTGGGGAAGGGCAGGACAGAGAGGAAATGGTAAGAAGCACCAGCGTGGGCTGGGACTCGCAAGAAGGCCAACCAACACAGTTATAAATGAAAAAGGAAATAGTAGTCACAGTAAAGACACTGCAGTTGTATGCCTTTCTGGCACTATCACTAGTTCTTTTATTTAGAGGAGCAAATCCAAAAAAAAAAGTAAAAAAATAAAAAAATCTGGTATTGTGGTTTTGGACATTTCTATAAAACCCTAAGGTCAAGATCAGGCCTCATAAAACATTTATTAGCTTGATTCTTAATGCAAACATAAGATTTCTGTGGAATGCTCCAGGCCCACCCATTTCTCTATGGCATTTGTCTTTGATAATGTAAACATTCAGAATATACCAACATCGATTTGTCATGGCAGTTACCAAAGTTTCTGCATACAGTTTTCAGTTTGAGTACTGTGCTAGCAAACATGGAAGACATATACTAAGTTTCTTTTAGTCTTTAAACTTTCATAAATATGAAAGGTAATTAGATGCCAAGGCAACATGTGCCTTCAAAATTCCTAAAATAGACAGGATAGCTATTACATATGCATAGACCCCATGAATGCCAGCATTTAAGATGCATATTCATGCATATACTGTAGCTGGTGTAGTGAAATGTGGAAAATATTTATATTCATTCTTGAAGAAATGACCTTAATAATTCATTTTGGACTCCACTTCTCCTGAACTACAGTTGCCTCACTTGTGGAATATTTTCCATATCTTGAAAAGACCCTAATAAATTCTAATATTTTCCTAAGTGTGGAAATAATTAGTAGTTTATGATGTCACAGATTTGCAAACTTTTTTCATAGTTGTGGTTGCAAATCACACATATTTCCTCTCTGTTCCCTGATGCTTAACTGTGCTTTAAATCTCTTTCAGTAGTAATCAGAGCTTTTTTAAAAAGATGCAGCATTTACTTCAGGTGTTCTTGTAATTAACTGGAAAACTGATATGAAAAAGAATATATCAATGAGATATCAGTGACTACAGGCAGAAATACTGTGATTGTAAGGACTGTTATATTGTATTTTAAGATATTGTTCTAAAGACTTTCCTAATTCATCTGGCAAGGCTTGTGTTTGATTGGAATGAGTAGTGCCAATTGCTGATCAGAATCCTATGGTTTTACAGACTTAATGAAAACATGTGCTTATTCCTAAACAGCTCTGCGTATTATTGGAACTAGTGGAAAATATGTAAAAGTTATGAAAATATGGCAATTCTCTCTAGAGTGAGGCTTGCACCCGAATTTAAAACTGAACATTGCTGACCTTCACATTGAATGAAATTCAGTAGAAAGAAGCAGTTCTGGATGCTCTTGGTTCAAGCGTGGGTAGGATCTTGACAATCATACCTCTCTCCTGCAATGATTCCAGTGTGAGTACACATGAGTGCAAGTGAAGACTTATTAAGAAAGCTTAGAATAGAGTGGTAGAAAGATTAAGAAAAAAATAAAGGAATTTGCCAAAAGACTGAAGGCTGTATTCTGATTTGGTCTATATGTATTGTGCTAACTCAAAAAAAAGGAGAGCTCTGTGCTCATATCCAGTCAGATTCTCATCTTGTTCATATCTGGAACTTACTGAAAGACAACTGCAGATAGGAGGGCTTCAATGCACAGTGGACCACATTTTTAGCATGGCCAAACATGGTTATTTAGCAAAAGAACTTGAGCAATTTGCACACTCCTTTTGCACACAAATTATTTTTCCAAATGCTAAACATCTGCTGAAATTTAAACACAAGTAGGCTTATGAAACAGTTTCAGGAATGTCAGCCATCATATATACAGCAGTATTTTTAGTCTTCTATATATTTATTTCTTCTTTTTTTGATACAGTCTTCTGTTCCATGGCTTTGTAGATTTGTGGTATTTTGCTTTCTCTTTCTTGCATTCAATCTTTCCCTTCCCTATTCTCTCCCCATTTGTCTCTTTCTCTCTTTCCTTGTATTTCTTTCTCTCTTTCTTCATTTACTTGCTTCTATCCCCCTCCAGAAGCTGAAATACCAACTTTTTAGATGGGGACCAGCAACAGAGAGACCTAGCAGCCATTCTAAAAATGTCCACATGGCCCAATAATGGAATAGCATTGCATTAAAAATTAAAATAAATAAATAAATAAGCAGTAACATTACAAAAAAGTGAAAGGATACATGTAACATGCAGGCTACTAAACAAAGACCATCTTGTGTAGAGTGTAAGGGAAATATAATGACTACAACCTGCCCTAGGGTTTGAAAACAATTTACTGAGAAGTCTTTTACAGTGGCCAGCTTTGGTGCCATTTCTAATTAGCTAGCAGGTAATTCAAAGTCTGTTTAAGTATGTTCGATATATTTTCTTCAGAGTTTCTGTGTTATAAATCTGTCATGATGATTTTTTGGATCTTCAGGAATTAACAGATCCTAATCTCAGAACTAAAACTCAGGTATATTTCATGCCAGCATGTTTTAAAGACTAATATATTTCCATAAGAAAACTCCTCAGCTAAACTATACCTGAGAGATACGCACATAGCAACATATTTTGAGAGTGATTCACTCCTTTCAATTAGAATACTGACTTTGTGTCTTGATAGAAAAATATGAAAATTGCCAGAAAACTTTTATTTGAAAAGTGCTTTTCAATTTTTCACAAGGAAAATGTAAATTCTCTCAAAGTATCTAACTTTCTAATTTTCTCCCTCCCGTTCCTCCCCCCCCCCCCCCCCCCCCCCGCCTTTTAGTGTATAGACTTCAGTCTGTTGCAATGGAAAATGCCTACAAGATTATTTGGTCTGTTTCCATCTCAGTGCAAATTTAGGAAAACATACACCACATATATCATGCATTCCTTTCTTTATAGATAAGATATGGGTAGATATGGGTAGAAGATCAAACCACCATGCTGTCATACTCATTAACCAGGGTACTAGCATGGGGGGATGAGAGACCTTGAATGACATCGATAATGCAGTGTGTGTTTGAGAGCATGCTACAAACCAGTGAGAATGACTCTGTGGGGAGACAGCTCAAGTCTGGCAGTGTTTTTTAGCTCAGTGTCCAAACCCAGGCAAACATGTACCGAGCTAACCTTGGAAGCAATGCATCCTTGTTCTTGTACTGTTCTGCATGGAGCCAGCATAGGACACGCTGCCACCATAACATGTTTTTTCAGCAAAATAGATGTGCTGCCCATGGGAAAGGACAGTCAATTGGGAGTCTATTGCTGCGGAAGTATTTTGTGTACTGAATGTATGTACCATGGAGGCAGTTCAGTGTGGAATGGAAGCTGTTTGATATATAAAAAGGTGGAAAACTTGTAAGTACAACAAGAAGACTGAAAGTAAGATTATGCAAAAATAAAAGGAGAAATGCCATACGTCACAAGTTGGACACAAAATCTTCCTGAGAATAACTACAAGTATTATGAGATTAAGAAGACAAGAAAAAAGAATACGTGACTAAACATATAGCAGTTGTTCCATTGGTACCTTCCAGTGCCGTGTTGTCAGATGCATGTGAGCGGGAGCAGCTGCACTGCTGCTATAAACGTCAGATCTGATGCTGTGTGTTCTTAAGAATGTATGTGGTGATTTTGGCCTCCCTCAGGAAAAGATTTCGCTTCATATATTTTGTTATTCTGAGCAGTAATGAGGTCTGCTTCCTTTCTCCAGATTTTGTCTCTGTCTCTGTAAGCTCTCCAAGGCTACAACATTGTCTCAATTCCCACTTCCATTTATTTTTGTCCCTAGCCTCTTCATCACCTGTCTCAAAGGAAGAGATGGTGTGCACATCAGATTTCCCATCTCAAGGCCGGGAGCAGCCAACAGCGTACTCGTAATTTTCTTGAACTGCATCATGTTGAAGACAAAGAAATTTCCCAAAATTAGAGACTCAGGACTTGATTCAGTTGTATTTACGTGCACTTTGAGTGCATGTGACCAGTCCAGTGATATTCTGCCTGGCCTCCAGCTACTCTGCAGAAGGCCTGGGTCTCCCATCTATATCAGGTCTACCAACTACATTTCAAAGTCTAGGATAAGTGAAAATGAAGTAAATGGTACTAAGAACCAAAGTGTGCCTGACTGAATCATGTCCTTAGTATAATGTCTGGTGTATGATTAAGGCATACCTGCACCATGCTGTTTGGGTTTTTTAAAAATTTGATGTGATGCCTAGTGTAGGGTAGAAGAAACTTACGGTTAGTTCATTCATCTCGTAAAGGATAGGCTAGTGCCTCCTGCATAACCTTTTTTATAAATTTGCTATGAAGTTAAAATAAGTTTTAGGATCAGGCACTGGAAATCTGGGGTTCCTGACATGTTTCAGAGCTCCAGGTACTACATTGCAGAACCATAGTCATGTTTCTTCCTGTCTAATCCTTTTATGACCTCACGAATGCTGCTGTCTTTTTGGTACATTGGCTGGCATCAGCAAGGTGGGTAGATTGCTGCTCCTCACATCCATAGAATCTTACACTTTTCCCCTTTCTTTTCTGTTGCATAAGCATCTCCTGGTTTGCACACTCACCTGGAAAGGAGGAATCATGGACTGACATTCTTCAACCAGAAAAACAAACTAAAGCTGAATCAGTTTTTGAGAAAAAGGCTTCACCACTTCAGCTTTATGATGATCATTATCTCCCTTAGCATCTTTCATCAAAAGAATGAGGTCCTCTAGCAATTTCAAGGAATCTTTTCAGATGGTTACATTCAGGAATGAATTTGGGGGCATTGTATTCTCCAGAGTACAACTTGTAATTGTTATTTGTCTACGTTTTGGAGAGTGGATCTGATTTAGAAAAACTTTCTGGGGTTCACATTCCCTCTTGGCTGATTTCATACAGTTCCTTGATTGAAACACAGTTTTTCAGTTTGCCTTTCATCATGCTTGAATCTCTCAACGTAAACTTTAGTGGGCTTTAATATTTTACTTCAGTTCTGAATTCTATTCTGACATTATGCACCAGAATGGCAAATGCAGAACCTAACCTGAAAAGTAGGATTTAGAGGATATTTTTGCCTAAGAAGCCTTCATAATTATCCTCCTCATGCACCATAAACAGAATCCCAGTAGCTGAAACTGAGTGAAAATGGGAGAAAAAGTATGGACAGAAAAAAATTCTACCAGAACCTATTCATTAAGATAATTGGTTTTAAGCATTTGGGGAAGGTCGTATCTATAACAAATTGAATGATAAAGATGCAATTATAGATGAACTGTCTTTGGAAGCCCATTAAAATATAATTGAAGATAGGAATATTAAACCATACAAGTTGAAACATTTTATTGATGGTAGTGGTTCAATTAACTTTTACTACAGATTGCATTATAAAGTTGAATCCATATGTCCGTATCACTGTCTGAATGAAGATAATTGTCATTTGTCAAAACATGATTGTAATAACGTGGTAGTGAATGACATCCCCTCATAGAATAGGGTCTGTTTGCAAAACTAAGTGCTCTCAGGGTCATTTTTTAATCCTGTGCAAACCTTTGCTTTTGAAGAGGGATTCCAGCTGCTGTTCTTGGAAATATTTTGTTTATTTAATGCTGATCAGCTACAGTAGGTTGAAATAATGCCTGGGTCATGACCAAAATGCCAAGGGATGCTCCACTAGGTCTTTCATTCTGGATAATTAGAAGACAAACTTCATAAATACGACACAGTATGCTTTGTGCCAGTGTAGACCTCATTGCTTGATGGTAAGTGAATATTGAGATGATAGCAAGGTAGTTAAGGCATTCACCTAAAATGTGATCAATAACAAAATAGCAGTTTTACTCAGCATTCTTGTAAACATTAAGAAAATGTTCTGAAGGCCTTCTCCCTTTGGTTATTGTCAGCTTCATTTGGAGCTGGGAAGCCTGTCCCACTGAAAATTTAGTGGAAAATATGTGGAAATTGGCATATTTTCAGAAGACCATTGTCACGAAGGATCATTCTGGATCATAAAGGCTGATCTCAGTAGGTACCATCCTAAACAAAAAGCTAAAATAATTTATGCTACAAGGGACCTTATGGGAATCATAAATTTCAAGGTCTAACAGCAATAAAATCTTGAAAATTAGATGTATTTAATAACTCTTTTTGCTTACGTTTAATCAAGCTCACTCTTAAAATTGCTCCAGGACAAAACTGAGCCAAAGCTTATTCTGAGCCTTGCTTCTGGTTGAAGTTCAGAGGTTCTTCTACTTAGAGATGATTAGAAATCTAATTCTAATTCCAAAATAATTCTCTCTGTGACCATATTTACTTCCTCACTGTGCCAGAGTTTTCTGCTGCTTCTTCTCCATCTCTGTTTTACCATTTACTTATATATAGAAACCAATCATACACCCTCCCAGTTTTTGTTTCACTAGATTAAACAAACCTTACTCATTTTATTCTCCTTTCACATGATAAGTTTTACTTTCCCTGATCTTTCTTTCCTGGATCTCCAACTTTTTCTGCATCTGTTCTAGTTTAAATGTCTCTTTATTGTACGCAGTTTTTTATAATTGCTTTTACTGGGTTCTCTAAAAGTGGCCTTTATATCTCACTGCACAAAGTGAAAAATCAATCATGAAATCATAAGAATATATATATAAGGTTTTTGCTGTTGTTTGGGCAAATCAACATTTTAATCTGAAATTTCCAGCCAGCTTTAAAGTCTGGGCCTTTCTGTATTAATTGGACAAAACTTCGCTGGAAAAAACCCAACCAACCAACTAAACCAAACAAAAAAAACCCCCACGTATTTTATATTATATTCATTGAGAACTGTAAGTGTTAGTACTGAGAGGAAAAATAAGCATCTCATTGTACTTATGACATGGAAAAAAAATATTTCCGTGAAAATGCTTTGAAAATCGAAGTAGATGAGGATAATAAGAGTGCTATGCCCCACTGAAACAGTGGCAAACCTGTTTCAGTTTGGCATAGATTAGGCAAACCTAATCTATGTCTGATGATCTCTTTGTGTAATAGAGGATTTCAATGTTATATTTTCTATTAAGGCCTACCTAGAATCTAAGGACCAAGCAAGGAGACATAATTAGGAAATGTATTATAATAAGTAAGGGCTATGGAGTCATGGATGTGAATAAAGGCTGATCAATATGCTTTCGAAAAATGTTAATGCTTCCCTTTTAAAATATGGGCAAAGAAATATTAATTCTAAAGGCATTATTCATATTTTTGTCATATTATCTTACTCATATGTTGTAATACCTCTCACGTTTAAACATTATTGGGTCCCCTCGCATGTATACCACATTCCCAGGAACAGCAGTTTATGGATCAAAGGTTTTACAATTCCAAGGTCAACACTTCTGCACATTCATGTGCTGGAGAGGTCTTGATAAATACATATGAGTGATCATATGATACTATTGTCTGTGATATTATGTGACTGAGGCAGATGAGCCAGGATTTTGCCTTCAGTTCAGTGTTGAAGGGTAAAATGAAATGCTGGCATAAATGAATGTGATTCTACTTGGTTTTGCCCTCTTAAGCTTATTGTTAGTTTTGCTCTATGTATTTATTGGCCAGCGTGATTCTCTACCTCCCTTACTGCAAACTCTCATGTTCTCTTCTTTACACTCCCAACCACTTTTAAGGGCCAAAACCTTACAAATCCTTCATTCATAGCCCAGCAGGACTCTTGATTTATGACAGAATAAATCAATGTGCTCTCATCAGGAGGGTAGAAACTTATGATAAAATGATTCTTCCAGCCCCAGTGATGCAGAGCCAAATACTGTATTTTTCAAATTTTAAATTGCATGTAGTACTTGTTAAAATTGACCCTCTCATTTTTCAGATGTTACCTAACTGTTTTTTCAGTTGTCTGTGGTAATAATGACCCACCAAGACTATTTAATAATCTCAGCTTTAAAACAATTTCTTTACCAGAATTGTTAGATTTTTTAATGCTATTGAATCTACTTTTTAGACAAAAATGCATAGAAATTCGGTTTCCTTACTAGTGGAAAAATGAAAATGCACAGATATGCATTGCAATAAAAGGAAAAAGTTAGACATTGCAGTTAGCATTCAGTTAGGTTAACATAGACAAATCAACATGAAGAAACCAACATGAATCTTCTCCCTGCTCCAGAAAAGAGACTGAACATGTTCACCCTTTGCTTCAAGCCCAGTGACGGTCAAAGTTCGTGCTGGTGTAAAGATCAGAAGCTAGGCAAGCCAGCTGAATGTGCAATTTACTTCTGAAGTTCTTAGCTTAGACAATGAAAAAATATTATTGATGTCACAAACTCTCACATTCTCAGGACACAGAGGGAGCTGTGACTTTGTAATGCAGTTGTTCTCTGCCATTAGGAGCTGTCCATAATCAATCCCCAAGCATATTACAATTACTTCACTGAACTTGTGGGTGGTGAGAGTGCAATACTCTAGGGGAGTTATCTAATTATTTCTGAAGATGCCACGTTTTGGCATTGGAATTTTAAATTATTTTCCCATCCTGTTTGTGGGTGTGTATGTGAATGATGAAGGATGAGAAATACTATTAGAGCTCTGGAACATGTGGGCTTGAACTATTGGAGCAATTGGATTTAGGTGCCTATAGCAGACTGTGAAGTGTGTTTGTACAGGGAGATATGCCAAAGAGGTCAACTGCCAATGTTGCAGTATGTTCTCAATAAAAATGTAAAAATGTCTTGGCTCAGCATAGTGGAACTCAAACATTTTGGCCTGGTGAATGTCCAGATGGAGAAGCTCTACCAGGGCTGTGTAGCAGAGAACAAGCCTAGAAGTAGATGAAATTGCTTCTTTTCTACATAGTTTATTTTCTTTTTGATTCTGGGCTTTTTTTTTTTCCTCATTGGTCACCATAAGAGCATCTTTTTACCAGTTGTTTGGACAATATTTTTAAAGTTACACTAAAGTATTTGATGTTTATATCTCCTTGGGTCACTCTATCCCCTTAAAACCTCTTTGGTAAGATCTACATAAATATAGCTGTCTGAAAATTTGATATCTTGCTCAAATCTAACTTCTCCTTACAATTAAAAAAGAGAGATTGGTCCTTTCAGACAGTTTTTGATCCTGACCACTATAGGTGGCTATCTCAGGATGGGAAGAGCCTCCCTCCTGGGAGACTCCTTTCTTGGCGGTACCTGTTTCTCAGCAGTGATTAGAGCCCAGACAACTACCTTTGACCAGAAGCTAATCTCTCATGACCAAAGCTGGGGAAAGGGACCCTTTCCCTACATTCCCCTAGATGTAAACAGAGACCAGTCCCTTTGCTAAAGCCCAAACATCATGGATTGATCTGTAGCTATACTGCTGAGGGTTGGAAAGCTCTTTTACAGAGCTTGGAGATTGCTATTTGGAATGATCCCAAAGAAAGGTAATAAGCTAACTAAAAGCACTGCGTCTCATGCTCAGATTTGCTTCTTGGTTGTTTTTATTCAGCAGCCTGGAGGTGCCCAGTCAGCTCTATGTGAATAAGTGGCACTAATATGTTGAAGAAGAGGAAGACATAGTAGGGTTGTAATAGCACTCACTTCAGCTTCTTTACACATCAGGAGCATGAAATGAAAAAAGTCTAGGTGTGCACGAGGGAATGCAACAGAGACTTATACCACTGCACCAGTCTCTTGTCTCTTGTCTTGTTGTGTGACCTGCCATGAAGACAAAGATTAGGCATGGACTAGACTAATTAGTTAGCATTTTTTTTAAGAAAGTTGTCTTCTTCAGAAAGATACCAGTCACAGCTTTAATGTGTCAAGGATATAAATGATGGTTCTTTCTGGAAAATCAAAGCCGCACATAGTTTTAGTTAGAGATCACAGAATGCAATGTAAGTAAATCCCAATTTTTTAGCCCCTTTCCCTGGAGTGCTAAGGATTGAATTTAATGATCCATATCTGAAGGACATGCTTGAGGCTGACAAGGTCAGAACTAATTTTACATTTGGTATACAGATTTGAAATAACTCTCCTGAACCATGGGATGAATGATCTATTCAACTTCCCTCAATAGCAACTTTCAATGAGTAGTAGCAGATTTTCCTGCTGTTTCAGGTATAATTACAGAATCACACAGGTGACATTCAGTCTTTCTCTAATTTAATAAAACAAAAAATTCTTCACATTGCCCCAAAGTTGAATGTTTTCTTTCTTTATAAATCTTGTTGGAAACAAAACAAAACGAAACGAAAACAAAACAAAACATTTTCCTGTTTTGTGAGAAAGCATTACATTTTGTGCTGTTTTGCCTAAGGCAAAATTTTTATGCAAACAAAAAAAGTTTAATACCTTACCAAGACAAACCTGTTGTGCTTATGGTGAGCTATGAACATGCATATGAACATATGGTCCTTCTTTCAGGGTTTGTCCATGTACCACTTTAAAGGGGCTCTAAATTCCTGTATTCTTTCATGAATGCATGTTCAAAATGTTAAGTGCATCACATGCTTGTCCTTTTAGGCACCAGAGCCACACCATAGATGTGAAGATTTTTAGGAAACAAATCACATTCCATTTCCTTATTTCTTCTTGTAACACAGAAATTATTTTCAAGAGTTTAGCCTCTCCCAGTACATTTGCAAATAGTACACTTTATCATAAAATTTCACATCAACCGTGCATGTTTTCTGCTATCAAAATGTGGGTAAGAGGTGTATATACCAAAAATTTGAGACCTTTTATTTTATTGGACAAAAAGTTTAATTGTTCTGGGTAGATGCAGTTCTTAAGGTAAGTTTAACAAGACTAACTTAGTTTTCTAAATTAATCATTTGTTGCGAAATAGAAAAAGACAGCTTCTCATTTCAGCGGGAAATACATTGATCTTTTTCCCTGAGGTAAGAGTGGTTTAGTACAGACAGGAATTTTTCTCAATGAAAGCATTTTAGAAATGTATACATTGTTTGATAATTATATGTTGCTCATTTAATTCCTTTCAATTCCTTAGTATAACTGCTGTATAAATTCTGTCTGCATATTCTGCATATAAACATTCATAGGTCTTTTTATGTTTGAATTTATTTTGTCCTAAGTTTTAGTTGCATTTACACTGTATCTTCAGATCTTTGAGTAGCTTTTCAGAAGCATTAAATCACAGGTTGTCCCTGACATTTACTCTAGCCATGTCTGCAGGGCACAGTGAAGCTTCCAGGCAATTGATGGCATACATCCGCAGTTTTGCACAATGTCATGTGGAGATGTAAGCTCAGATCCTGAAAGGTATAGATCAGTGTTGATGCAATTTTGTAGTTGAACTAATAAGCATATCTCTCAACATCACTACATTAATGGAGGCTTAATATCATGCTGATGCAGCTATATTTTCTTCTGGTACCCAAATTAGATGAATGGGTGCTAATTTGTAGATTTTCAAACCACATTCCATTGTTCTTAGTCAAATTCTACTAAATTGTAATATATTATTATCTTACAAGAGAAAGACAAAGCTGTTACTAAACAAATCACTCTACATGTTTAGAGTTTGCTTACTCCAAGATTTTGGGCAAGTCATCCTGTAATCTGTAACTCTGTGACAAAACCCTGAATTAGTCATGGGCCACTGAAGAATGAGGTGGACAAAGGTGGATACTTTTATAATTAACTGTTTTCTAAAGCTACATTTTATGAAGCTTCTCTAAGAAACAGCTGAAATCAAAGCTAAAAAAAAAAAAAAAAAAAAGAAAGAAACACTGGAATAAAACCTGAAGATATGGTGTGATTTGTTTTTTTTTTTCCCCAAACTGATCTGAAAAGCAAACGTAGGTAGGTGCAGCCAATCTTTTTAAAAACGACCTAACAGTTTGTAAAGCACAACTGAGGAAAAGAAGCAACCAAATTAATTCCAAGCTGATTTCTGCTGCCTCATTTATAGACATAATTAAAGAATTCTCTATAATTCAGAGTAGATTGAAGGCTGTTCAAATTTACACTGGATGCTTAGGGTTCCTCAGAGGCTATTTTGCCTGCTAATAACTGCCTAAGTGTGTGGTGGTCAACTCTTTGATGCCTCCAGTGACCACGGGTGTATATAGCAACACAGCTACAAAATAATAACACACTGGTGTCCTGTACCAGCTGCTAGAAAAAAAAATTAGTTCTATCCCAGTGGAAACCAGGACAATTTGTTAAGTTCTTTATAAGGAAAGAAGAAGCTTTTGCAAAACATAGCTTTTATCCAAAACAGTTAAAGTTAAGCTGACCTGGGAAGATCTTCTCTTTCATAAGATCACTTAGCTGCCTATTTAAGGCAATTTTGATAAATATTGTGTCACTAGAATAGTGCAAACAGGACCTTAGCCTAGGGTATATAAATGTAGTAACCACACATAACCAAAAGAGATAGCTCTTCCTTCCTCTGTGTAATGAAAAGTTGAAGGTCTGCCAAAAAAATTTGAATTGCCAGAAATTCTGTCAATGTGAAGGCATCTTTCTGCCTGTAAATCAACTACACATTTAAATTACTTCCTTTCATAATCTATTAAAAACCTTTTGGCACAGTTGTTCTCTGCACAATGTTTATTGCATCATTTCACTTCATTTCTGGTCAGCAGTTATTAAATCTCAAATACTATTGAAGGAGAATGTGCATCTTACTCTGTGAATGATAAAAGTGATCTAAAGTAAATGTAAATACGTTTTTAAAGTTAAATTAAGAGGATTATCCTGGTTATTTAATCCACTTGATTTGCCAGCTGTTCGGACATAGTTGGAACAAGACGGTTTTCATGCAAAATTAACCACTTTCTTAATGAACTGTTGATAGTAAGGGTGTGCATAGAATTCACTCATCATTATTTCAAACTACATGGACCTGTTGCGCATCAGGAAATGCTGGGTTTTAGTCCAAAACCACTAAAATATCAGTTGTGAATTCACAGAAGGTGCTAGAAGCAATCAAAATCATGAAGACTTTTGTTTCTAGGCTAAAGACAAGCCAGAAGAATAGAATGGAAGTTATAAAACATAGTAATACTGTTAAATTCTGCATTTGGAAGGAAGAAACTGTTTGTAAAACCCATAAAATGTTTTTGGCAAAATATCTGTTGCACATTACATGAAGCTAATGAGCCAGCCAAAAAAACACTAAACCATTACGAGTCCAGTTTATTTTTCTGTATATTTTAAAGGGCATTGTAAACAAGGAGTACCCCTTCCTCCACACCTTCACCATTAGAGAAGTTAAAGAATGCTATTTAGAAGAAAAATAGTTTGATATATTTTCAGTAGCGCTTAAAGTACACTACACACAATGATCCCAGAAAAAAAGGGTATTCCCAAAATGAACGGAAATGAAGGTTGCTGGGTGGTGTCTCAGGCCCTGCCCAGTTGTTGAGTCCAGCTACATTCAAACTTAAACAGATGAAGAAATTAAAAGTTCAACTTACCCTTCTGAAAATGAAGAAATTAACTTACTGTGTACCACTGCAATTCAGTATTTGCCCTGTTTTGGAGAGTTACCAGTGGTCACTGTGCATGGTTCAGAAAATGACACAGTTGCAAAGTTATGGAAATTATGAAGTTGGAAGGGACCTCTGCAGAACATATAGTTCAACACCCCTGCTTATAGCAGGGTCAGCTAGAGCAGGTTGCTCAGGGCTGTGTCCAGTTGGGTTTTAAATATCTCCAAGAACGGTGACTCCACAGCCTCGCTGGGCAACCTGTGCCAGGATTCAACCCCATCAAAGCAAAAATGTTTATGTTATATTACATAGAATTTCCTGTATTTCAATTTGTGCCCACTGCCTTTTCAGCTCACTGGATATCACTGAGATGAGTGTGTGTCTGTCTTTTTTACTCACCCCTACCAGGTGTTTATACCCATTGATGAGATTTCTCCTCTGAGCCTCCTCTTTTCCAGTCTGAACAGTCCCAGCTCTCTCAGCCTCTTTCATATGACAGGTGGTCCAGGCCCTTCATCATCTTTGTGGCCCTTTTTTGGACTCTCTCCAGTATGTTCATGTCTCCCACAGTGAGGGGCCCAGAACTGGACACAGCACTCCAGGTGTGGCCTTACCAGTGCTGAGTAGAAGGGAACAATCACCTCCCTCAACCCGCTGGCAACACTTTCCCTGCCCAGGAGGCTGTTGCCTTTCCATGTCAGAAGGGCACACTGCGTGTTCACATCAGCTTGGTGTCCACAAGGACCTTCAGGACATCTTCTACAAAGCTGATTTCCAGCCTATTGAGCCCCAGCCTGTACTGGTGCATGGGGTTGTTCATCCCCAGGTGCAGTACTTTGTACTTGCCCTTGTTAAAGTGTGTCATGATAGCAGATAGGAAAAATGATTCATATGTTTGAGTTCCATTCGCTGTTCTAATTACAGCTACCTTGAGTATTTGTGGAGGAATTGGAGTAAATTAACAGACTGTCACTATTAAGGGATGCTATAAGTGTCCACTACCTCCAGCAGCTCTGGCCTGGGATTCCTTTCTCCCTAGGTATTGAAGCCCAGTTTGGAGACATGTGACCTCTCTGCCTGGGCTTAGAGATGCAGAGATGCTTTTCCATTTGCAGGTTCAATCAGTAGAGAAACCGAGAAGTATTTCAGTAGCAAAACAGAGCAGTATTCCGGAAACACACAGAGACATGGCTGCTCACACAGATAGCCATGTACAGGGCTCACATAGGGAACAAACTGAGGTCCTACTCCAGCTGCTGGTGCTGAGCCCCTCACCTGCTTCATTCACCCTGGTTCCTCCAGTAGCTGGTTTGGGGAACACACACTGTTTCTGCCCCAGTGGTTGAAGGTTAAAGACCTCCACCAGCTCCGGTAGGTGATGCTGAGACCCCACTGACTCCAGCAGCTGACACCACAGTCCAGGGGCACCCACATTCCCAGTCTGACTCCAGGAGCTGGCACCCGGTCCACCCACACCAGTTCCACAGTAGTTGGCACTGAGTCTTGGCAGAACAGAAAGACACATGGGAGAGAGAGTGAGATTATGCTGAAATAGATAAGAAAAGATTTAATAAGGAGATGGGACAAACTGCAGTGATTGGGCGCAGCACTCAGCCAAACAAGTGTACTGACTGACCCCATTTTACACGATTGGCCCCTTTTTAGTTTGTTCCTCCTTTGTTCCTCCCTGATCCTCCTTAACCTAAACATCCCTTCATAAACTTTACACTGTCCCACAGCCCCCACCCTCAAATATCCTAAACTCTTACATTCCCCCTGTTTCCCCTTCCAATCAACCACAAAGTCCAGATGGGCCCTCTCCAAAGCTGTGCCTTGCAATTTCAGATACTATCTGGAGACTTTTGGTCTTTGCCGTTGTTGCTCTTTTTTACCAGATTTTTGTGTCTCTTGTTTATCACATACCCCTTTACTTGCTTACCTGCTTGCACTGAAGAGATCATTGATTGAATAACCTGAATGAATCAGATGCTCTTCCAGGTCACCATAATATTAGAGGTATGTATATCTTTCAAAAGGCAAGTATGCCTTGCTAAGATCTGAATCCATTGAGCTGTATCAAAGGTAACACCTACTGGTCATCCCATTCTGCCCCACTGCTGCTGGTTGTCTGATGATAATAAGATAATAATCAAATGCCATGACTCATAACCCCTTATAGGTTTGGAGTGGTTTGTAGGGAGCAAGCTAGTGTTTGGGAGGAGGCTACATCTGTTTAACTCCTCTTTGGTGTTGGGCATATACTGAAATTTTCTTTTAGCAAAGAGCAGGTGCTAAACTTGATTCATCCTAATGTATTACTCCTGCATTCATTTCCCATAACGGTAAATGGTAGCTCATGCTGGGGGACAAGTACCTTAATCTTGTGTGTTCTAGTTTACAGAGAAAAAAGTTTGTATTACTTTATCACTGTGTAAACAAGATTCTTGGTTTTTAAACTTTTTGGGTTTTCATGCTGACTGCAGTATTTACCACCCAGTTCTCTGTTCTGTAGCTATAATTAAATCAACTATAGTAAATGGACATGAATTCTACCACTGTTCCTGCACTGTCTCCCTACCTCTTTTCTGTATGTCATGGTAATCGAATGCCTGGGAACTTTGTAAGTTTCATTACACTTCCTGCTATGGAACTATAGAAACATAGGAGTTAGAGGAAGCCAAAAACTCTTCTAAACTTAGCATAGTCAGACCTGTGTCTCTGCTCATTCTCACTGTTCATCTATTCTGTTTCTTACTCAAGTTTCCACCTCACACTATTGCTTCCATGCTTTCTAAACCAAAGTATCTTCTTCTTTCTGAATATTCTTGAGTGCCCACGTAAAAGAAGGGCAGTAGTAGAAGTGGGGATAGAAAAGGAACAGAGAGAAGAGATGCAAATTCCTCACTTCCAAATGTAGTTTAAAGTAAGCGTGTGCAGAGAGAGAACAGTAGTGAGATTTCTGCAGCATAAGATGTTCAGAAAGATATGAAAGAGTTCATTTTCTCAGTCAATATGTTCTCAGCGATTAAAATATGGTTATGCTTGACCTAAAAACCTTATAGTTTGTTAAGATATTTCACAGAGAGAAGTTAATTTTCAGAAGTTACAGTGAACATTTATTAAGATTTCTTCAAAATCTTCCTCAAAAGAAGTCCCTGCCATGCCCAGCATTACAGTAAAAAGCAGAAAACCAAACTTTTTTCCCTGTGAAATTGGTGTAATATTTGGAAAATTAAATAATCCTGTATCAGGGTGGAAAAAAAAACTGCTGGTGAGAAGAAAAGAGACAAATCATTCTGGAAAACAGAAATTTAATTTCTTCATGTTAGATGCCAATAGATTGGGATAGCCGAAGTGCTTAGGAAGACCTTGTGCACAGGAAGCCAAATTTGTTGTCACTCAGACTTGTATTGAAAGTTTGAGCAAAACTTATGATTTTCTGCAGAATGCTATGGCTTCAAAAAGTCTTCAGTTTCCTGCATGAAATGTTTTATTGGGATATTTCCATTCCATTCAATGGCATCTGGAGGTTTTCTGCCTAGCAAAGATATTCTAAACCACATTTATGACTAAGAGATTACAACATACCATCTTTTTTACAACCATTTAGAAAAGATCTCTAATTGGAGGTGGTTAAACACCAAATAAATAGTTGACATTAAAACAAAAAAATACATGTCTTTCCACATGCCAGTTTATCAAAGCGCCAGCACTGTTTATAATTCCCCATCTTCAAATCAGCTTTATATGTATTTTTCAAAGCAATGAAGCATATAGACAGAACATTGGCTCTGGCACTCAAGCTGTGCCAGTATTCCAGTACCTCCTAGTACGTACTATCTTAGGGTGGTTTTCTTTTACGGAAGACCAAGACCTGATTTCCTTTGTGTGTATAGGAATACCAGGGGGAGAGAAAGAAATCATATCATCGTTTGCAAGACCACACAGCAGGAGACAAATACACAATCTTCTCTACAGGGTGTCCACGACGGTGGACACAGGAGTATAATAGGGGCAGAGTGTTCCTTGTTATACTGGTACTTCCATCTGGTTGCCCTGATCAAGTCCACAGCAATGGCTTCTGCGAGTACCCCTCTGCTAAAGTCAAAGAGAGGGAGCTGAGCAGGGAAGAAACAGCTCTAACAGTTTTAGCAGAACATGTACCTACTCGCGAGAAGAGAGAATAACAAACAGGCATTTTTGGTATAGGGAAGACAATTCTTTTTAAGACAAATATTTTCTGTTTGAGGACAACACAGTAAAACTTCATACAAGATTTTTTCTTCATTTGATTAAAGTAAATTTAAATCACTCTTAAGAGCATGAAATCCCGAATGGCAACAAACCCCACATTTTTATTTTGGTCAGTCCTTGCCCACTGATGCCTGGGGATTAAGAGGATTTTAGCCAAAGAACACGTTGTAGTGCAACAACTGATGTTAATATACTTACAGTCAAACAGCAAGTATACTTAAGGGTTATTATTCTTCAGATGCACAGTTTCCCTTGGCTGCAAGCTCAGTTTATCCCTGCCATGAGTGACTTCAAAGGCAAAAAAATTGTGCCTGTGGCTGAACCTGCAATCCAAGTTGCCACTTTTGGCTCATACAGGGGCATTTAGCATCCTTGGAGTCTCATTCTAAATTAACTAACATTAATAAAGGAATAAAAAGAGATTATAAGGGGAAGTATTAATGACTGTTTCCTTTTGTAGCTGTGGCTAAGATTTCTCCCTGGAGTCTGATTTGACTGACGTGCTCACTGAAAATGGATCTGAGCTGCAACAGTTTTAGAAAGTTGTTTTCTGATTCAACCTGCTTATTTCAGGAGTGATCAAATCCAGAGATTTGGTTTAGACCAGTTGAGATATACAAGTACTATAATTCTTTCCTACAAAACTGGTTTCCAGCCAGCTTCTGTGTTTGTTCTGGCCTATGGAACTGTGCCTTGTATCATATCATTGCACTGTGGGTGCCACCAGAAATTTGATGCTGAAAATTAGCAGGAGAGAAATTTTCCATACAGATGTGAGAATTTATATATGTTGTAAAGTGTGGTATGTGGAGGCACAGTTATTTATTTACTTACTTACTTATAGATGGCCAAATAGATCATATCAGAAACCTTACTGCAGGCGTTAGTTGTATGCAGACACATAACAGAATCAATTAATGAAGCATGAATGCCTAATCCAAGTCAATACAAAGCCTGAATGACCATTAGGAACTGCTCTTACAATTTATGGGCCCCAAATTTGCTTGTAGAAAGCATATGCTGAATTATTTTAAATACCAAATCTGTTAAAAAAAAAAAAATAACTTCCTGGAAAAGTCCAGGAAGTTCTTAACAATGATTGATTTGCTGAAACTGTGTTTTTCTAGAGATGCCTGAATCAAATATAAAAGGCACAGGTTACCATTTCTTTAATGATTTAAGTAATGCAAAGTGATGTTTTAAAACTCAATTCCGTGGAATCAAACACAACACATCAATCTATTATGATGCTTATTAGTTTATTGAAAACTAATCTACCCTTCTGAGGCTTTTAAAATATTTGTTCTTGAGGATATTTGACGCATTAATGCTTTAGGAAAGGTGAGGCATCTGCCCCACAAATTATCTCTAAGTGAAGGCTGAAACTCTCAGTGCCTTCAGCAAGACATCAGTAACTTGTGTAATGATTTAATGCACTTGCATCCTACCTTGATACAATTATGATAGAAAAAGCTTCCTTGCTGATATTAACAGATGTTACTCGAGATAGTTTTCCTGAAGGCAAGCTGGAGGCAATCAGCAAGGAGTACAGTTCTGTCTGCCTCACGCAAAGGTTTACTTTGCCAGTCAAAGTTTGAAAAAGGACATTGCTGTACACAAGTTTCATTTAAAAGCCTCCATTATTCTCGGTTTGCTGAAAATTTTCTTCATCCTGTTCAGGTCTTTAGCCAAAAAAACAGTTCTTTTCATATTATTTCTGTAGAACACTGGCCCAGAAATTCAGTGATGTAGTCTTCTACATTTCTCTGTCTATTCATATATGTATCATAATTTTCATCCTGAAGTCTCTCTAATGAGACAAATCAGGATATTTCTTGTAACCACCTTGGAAGCTGCTGGTTAAGACATTTAAAATCTAAATTTATTTATACTACGCATTTTTATTTACCTCTAATGTTGTTTTCAGGAACAAAACAAACACCCCACCCCCTTCAACATGATCAAAGAGAACCCCCCCACCAAAATAAGCCATCAACCTATTTAGCAGCAGCAGGGATGGACTGTACACAAAATTGCACACACTGGAAAATAAGAAATGAGGCTACAAGATCTTATTTGGCAGATTCTTTGACCAATGACTGGAACTAATGGGTTCCAGTGTTGGAGTTACTGAGCAAGGGTTCCCTTCTATAAGGTTTCAAGGTATAGCAAAAGAGCATTGACCTTGCCTTGAAATTAATTGTAGACACTGGAGCAGAACTGTATAAGTAAACATATGTTTTACTCAGGGAACTGGAAAGACACTGCTGTGAGGTCTGAGGATGTTGCCAGTAATGTTCTTACAGTTTGCAAAGTAGGCCTCAAAAACTTATTTTGATCATGTATGTGAATGTGGTACTTTCTGAAAGTGTCAAGCTGAAATTCTTGTTTTCCTATGCACAAAGATGAGATTTAGAGTTGCACAAGAATGTGCTTGCTTCACCCTCATGGCTAAAAGAGGCTGGCTGTTTACTGGCAAAATTAGATGTTTGGGAAAATGTTTTCTGTAACAGTTTAAACGAAGATGCCATTTAGTCAGACAATATGACCCAAACATGGCTTTCTTGTAACAAGCAGGCTAATAAAAAAAAGGCCTGATATTTTTAACAAACTCATTTTCCCAGGGATATGAAAAGTTTTTAGAGAATTAAGTCTGCATTCTTTCTTCAATGAATACTGGACAAGGACTGAATTTATACAAGCAGTTGACAAGGAGTAGGATTTTGTCAGCCATTGCTCTAGGGCAGTGAGAAAGACTTACCAGAGGGTTTGTTTCTTCTAGTTGTTTGGATTTTTTCTTTTTAGATTTTTGTAGCGTACTTGGGTTTTTTTGTTTGTTTGTTTGTTTGTTTAAATTTATTTATATTATTTCTGATTTTCAGTGTGTCAAATCAAATTTTCCTTCTGCTTATTCTTGAACACAACTTAAAGACCCTTTTACTCTTCCTAGAGGCTAGATAATTGCAGAAGTCAGTAGTAACTTTTTAATGACCAGCAAGCCCAGGAGGGATTGATGAAACCAAATGCAAACATCGACATCTGATCTGTGGAAAGATTTAGAAGTCTTTAGTCAATGAAGAAAAATGTTTTAGGAAGTGATTGGTCTCATCCATAAATACACAGCTATTCGTCAGATGAATCATGCAATAAAGTGTATATTTTTCTCCACTGTTTGTAAATTGAAGATGATGATAGAGTGAAGAGCTCATGTATCTGTTTTTAGAGTTAAGAGATCTAAGTTAAGAGTTCCAGCCTGCATATCGCATACTTTAGTTTATAAACTTACATTAAAAGTATGGTTAAATAAAATACGGAGGATGGATTATAACATAGTTAAATACATTGCTCTGGTGTTGCTGTTTTCATATAAGCTATGTTATAATTATTTAAAACATTATAAATCAATTAACAAAGAATGAAGATATTTAAATTAACTAAGGACGGAATCCAGTTGCTTAACCATAAATATCCAGTGCCATTTAAGATGTCTTGGGATAAAAATTAGCAATAAAATTTTTTATTTCCTGACAACTAAATTCAGGAAAATTAATTTCATTCTGGATACTTATGTTCAGACAGCTGGATACTGCTGTATGATGGGGTTCAGCTTGCAAATTGAGACATCTATATTTCATTATGCCTAAGCTCTCATTATAGTTAATGGAGATCTAGTCAACAGAGCATTAAATAAAATAGCCAGTGGAGTCTAGACAACAGTACATCTTCATAAAATGGAAACTTAAGTTCAGCAAGGTAAATAGCTCTCTAGACTTCATTGAATTTATTCCCTACGTCTACCGGATATGATTATCCCTACTGAGAAGTTTGACATTTCCTGTGTCATATTGGTCTGCCTCATTTGAATATCTTGGATAATGTGTATCATCTCAGCTCTCATTAAACACTTATCATTAAACATATCATGATATCTGAATGAAGCTTTTAAATTTAAATTACTTAATCTGTGATCTGAATCCCACCTTAAAGTGGTATTGATACCCAAATGGTCAAAGGTATTAAATTTTTTACTTCAACTGGACAAAAAAGAATAATCTGAAATTACTAAATCAACATGCTATGCCAAATTATATTTTTTTATCTTGTCCATGAAAGAGTGATCCATGAATCTAGAGAGTTTACAAATTTTTTTGTTAAGGAGCTGGAGTGGGAATTTCCTTTTCATATGTCATTAACGTATCATCCTGAGTGTATTTTGCTAATCAGTAGACATAGTCTTAATGAATGCAATTAAAATGACATTTTAAAAAGAAGAAATCTTCTGGATTAGTTTTTTTCTTCTGTTTGTTTTTTTGTTTTTTGGTTTTTTTTTCCCCTCTATTTTTTCATTTATTTCTACTTAATATTAAAACAATCCCAAATAACTCTAACAATTTTTTTTCCTTCTCTTTAAATCCGTCAAGAAAAAAAAACCCCAACAAACCAAACCCTAGTTACTGGTATTAGTGAAAGTTTGATTTTGTACCTGAATATTAAGTGAAGGTCATATATGTTCAGAGAAGAACATTAATCATAGCAGAAAAAAAAGAATAAGGATTGGCAGCTACAGTATCAGTATCTAAAATAATATGTTGAATTATAAAGGAACATATTAAGCATGTATATATACAAATTAAGTAGAACTTGATTTTTGCAGTGCAAACAGTACATGGATATGCAGACAATAACTTAAGTGGCAAGTAATTTGAGGCAAGTAATTTGAGGCATATGAATAATCACTGAATTTAACAGAGACCCTTTTTTTTTTTTTTGCCATATGCTTTCCATATTCATTCATGATTTTGTATATATCTTGCAATGAAGGTATAAACCATATATGTGTTCACGTGCTTTAATGACTACAGTAAAGCTGTAACTGTTCACACAAAAAACAAGTAATGCCACTGCTCATATGACTTATTTTCTCTTTAAATGTTAAGCATTTTCTAATATAGATGTGTTGCATGTTTGAAAGAGGATGTAGTACTGAAGTAACAAAGCTGTTACACCTGAAGGAAAAGGATTGTGTTTATTACTTGGTCTTGAGAAAATAACCATGTCCCTTTGGGATAATGTCCATTGAAAATGGCCAAGTCTTTTATTCATGATGTTACCTTAACTTTTTTTTTTAATTTATTTTTTTCTTCCTCTCAAAATGCACAGAAATAAATAGGCTTAATGACAAAGGCTATCTCCAAAAGTGTTGGGCTCTCATATAGGTTCCATTTTTGAATTGCTGAAGAAAAGCAAGATGCTGCATAATGAAGAAAATCCTTTTATTTTCTTCAGCTTGACTGTATTACCATTCATCCTGAACATCTCGATTTCAAAGTAAGGCACGGAAAAAGTGTACAGTACTGTCATGAGAGTCCACATTTGTGAGAAAGTAAAAGTTCAAAATGAAAATGTAGAATATGCAGCTTTATTTCAAATGGCTTTGAAAGAACAGGGCTCCTGCGCTGACTGAAAAGTAGACACAGGTCTGCAGTAATTTAATATATGTCTAGTTCAAAGTATTAAGACACAATGCTCAGTGTTTGCACAGTTACTTACTTACAAAAGTCAGACAGTTATACTCTTTAAATCTTCAGAGACTTGAATGTGAAGGTTATTCATTACTAGGTTTGTATCACTGTAATTGGGCTGCCTCCATGGAATTGGTCTTAAACGAATACTGATATTCTAGCTTTTTGGTTTATATTTTTCAGTACCTTTGTACATCAGCTAATATTATATCAAGGTTTTAAAGCATATAACCAAATCTTTATAACCTAAATATTCATTAAATGTATAAATAAAGAAAGAATTTTCTTTACTAAGTGACATTTAATGACTGGTTTGATCACCGATGACCATTTATAAGGACTGAAACACTACCAGACTTATTTTATTTCTTATCATTTGCTACTCCACTTCTCCATTGTAATAGACTGCATCAGATCTTCTGTAAGTTCTGCTTTTCATTCAGCTTAAATCAGAAAAAATGAATAAACAATGATATGGAATGGGGAGGGCATAGCATGAAGAGATGTGAAACATAAGAAGTGGAAACCTTTCCAAAAAGAACATAAAGTTGCTGACAAGCAGAATACAAAATGTGGACTAAAAGGAACAGCCTTCTTGTTCTCTAACGATCTGTGAAAGAAATAAACGTGCAGCAAAGTCAGGAATTATAAAGATCTTTGTTCTTGTCTGATGTCCAAATGGACACTCTTATTGATTCTGCTTAGATCTTTTTGTTTAATGTTCCAATTATCTCCCTTTGCAGCTGCATAAGAAAGACACAAGCTATTTCTACACTTCTAAATGTATCCACCCTAGGGAATGATCCCTGGCTCCAAAGCGGTGCAGATTGCATATACCTACCCTGTTCAAGGCTAGATTTCTAAAGAGCAGATATGCCATGGCCACACAACGCAGCACTTGGTGCAGCAGTCTCTTTGGTCTGTCCCAGGACTCTATAACATGATTTTTTTTTTTTCTTGGTGGGGGAAGAGGAGGTGGTGTTGATTTTAGTTTAAAATATCTGATGTAATGTGAGGGCTTTGCTGAAACTTGAGAGAGGTATATTATAGGATGAAAATGAGAGTAGATGTTTCATGCTCAGGGATATTTCATTTGAATGTCTGGAGGAGTCTGAGAATGAAACATGTGAAAGAGAACCTTTCAGGACAGAGCAATGGGAATAAACGAATCTGATTTAAACTCATTCTCATTGCCTTTTATATATAAACTCCTGAAGTGAGACATTAAAACAGCATAAGGGCTTCATTTTTGCAGTCACACCTCTGGAATTTAATAGACATAGAAAACAATCAATTAATAAATTGATTATTATGTATGATTTCAAGTAGCCCACACCCTCCCAGGACAGGGAGAAGGGGACTAGATGATTGCTTTATATAATTTCCATTACTGTTTTCTTAAAAGCTTCTGACTTGCATTTGTTCCTTGTCAGTAAACTGGTCTTTAGCTGCTTCTTCCATTTCTTTTATCAGCACATTTAAGTTTTGATAAGAAATTTCTTCCTTCTACTCAGTGGTTTATTTTGTTCAGGTGGATGTCATCTGTTCCAATTTTAGGCCACTAAAAGTTTGATGCATATGTTTAAGCAAGATAAACTATGTTCACATTATAGACAGAAACTCATGTGTTCAAAGGGCAGATCAGCTGACCTAGTTAGATAGTTACATGAAGAATTCCTACAAGTACATTCTCCACCACCTGTTGGAGTGAGTCCAGAGGAGGGTCTTGAAGGTGATCAGAGGGCTGGAGCAACTCTTCTAAGAAGACAGGCTCAGAGACTTGGGCTTGTTCAGCCTGGAGAAGAGAGACCTTAGAACAGCCTTCCAATACCTAAAGGGGGCCTGCAAGAAATTTGGAGAGGGACTATTTACAAGGGCATGTAGCGACAGAACAAGGGGGAATGCTTTTAAGCTGAAAGAGAGTAGGTTTAGATTAGGTATTAGGAAGAAATTCTTTACTGGGTAAAGAGGGTGGTGAGACACTGGAACAGGTTTCCCAGAGGAGTGGATGCCCCATGCCTAGAAGTGTTGAAAACCAGGTTGGATGGTCTTTGAGCACCCTGGCCTAGTGGAAGGTATCCCTGCCTGTGGCAGGTGGGTTGTAACTGGATGACCTTTAAGGTTCCTTCTAACTCAAACCATTCTGTGATTTTATAATTCCATGATTTTTACTTAGATTGATTATAAAAAAATGTTTTGCTCGGGATTAGATATTTTAAATCCCTAAAGATGGCACTGCAATACATGCAACCCTTATCTATCTATCTATCCGCTGTGTTGTATCTTAAAAATAAGTTCCATATATTCTGCAGAACAGATATATAAAAAATTTAATATTTCGAAAGAAAACATAAACCCTTCATATTTATATAAGGTTTAAATTATATTTCTTTTCGCCTTTGACCCTTTTGGATGTTTTCTGTGGCCTCCTGGTCCTTAGAGATATTCTTTTTTCCTCTCCTCTTATGCTTAAACTATTTTAGATAGGTTTAGATACAATCAAGTAAATTTTCTCCATCCTAATGTTTTGGAGACAATTTACTCTTCATTTTAAATTCACCACTAGGGAAACCTTTTTCTTACTCTCAGCCAAACAGATGGTTTTTATTTTTCATTTTTTATTTTTTCAGTGTTTCCACTGAAAAGGTCAAGATCATCTTTAAAAAAATTAAGTTCTGATTTGCTCCCAGCATCTTAAAAGCATACAAATTTTAAATGGGAACTCCTACAGATTGTTTCAGTTGTTTGTTTTTCTTCTGAAGTATAACTACACATAGATGACTTTGGCCCTTGTCACTGTAATACCTGAAATTCTTCAAGCCACTAATGAGGTTGTCCTCTGAACTTGCATGTGAAAAAGAAAAGCGTGGATTTGACACTGATTAAGATTAAACTTCATCTTGCAGTTCAGGAAAGAAAGATTGAGGTAGATTAAAAGACTTTGCACAAATTTTACTGAAATTTTAGTTAAATGAGCCAATAACAATAGTCTAACAATTTATAGTTGTTCATAGAAATCTATATGTGCACAGTTGTCCCACTTCAGTTACAGTGCAACTTGATTTACTCATGAAGTTAAATTGCTGCTGCTTAATCAAAATTGCATTATTTTGCATTTGAGATAAGCATGCAGGAATATGCATGCGTATTGGTAGTTGCATCTCTACAGATATTCTGTAATTACTGTAGTTCAACAGTGAATTTTAATATAATCACCCATCTTCTCTGCCAATAAAAGAGCAATATTAGCATCAGAGAATTACTGTTAATCCACCTGATCTCTGCTGAACCATCACTATTCAGCTGGTTCATCACATTAATTTAATGAAGAAGACATATCTTCTCATCACATGTAATCCAGTTCCAAGCATGACTAGAGTTTCACAGGAGTAAAAGACTTTGCTTAGGAGCTTCAGACTTGTGCTGACTGGACAACTCTAGGTCCTCAAGACTCTTTTTATTTGCTGTGCATTCCATATCCTACCAAACCATCTCTAACTGACCTAGAGTCTTCCCAGTGAGGGTTCCTGCATGAGTAGAGTTTGCTTGGTTTTTGACAGTTTCTCATAGTCTTTCTGGTCTGCCTTTTTGTTTTCAGCCCTTCAGGTAACATGCCATATCATATGCTCTCTCTGATTTCCACTGATTTCCACTTTTCAATATCTTGCGGTGAATAGTTTTCAGTTTCTGAAGTTCTTGAGCTCATATCTTTACACTTCAGGCACTGAAATATCTATCTTGAAAATCTATAAAGTGTACTATTCCTTAGAATATAGGTCTGACTGGGTAAATGCAGAAAAGAGCCTTGCTTCTGGATTTGTAGTTACATGAGAAAGAATTTGGTGCTGCAGATTATTTGCTCGCTGAGCTCAGTACACTAAACTCTTTCAATGTTGTTTCCTTCTTACTTACAGCAATTTCCATTTTCATACTTTTATTCCCATTAGCCCTTGACTTTGCCTTCATGTACTACATCATTGTAGTTACTGAAATACATGTCATAGGGGTGTTTTGGTGGTATCTAAATTAACTTTAATCTTTGCCCTTATGCTTGCTGAATTACCACAACACTTCCTCTTTCTTTGTTCTCTTTTTTTTTTTTTTGTGGCTAAAACTGTTTTTACTGTTTGTTTTAATTTCCTTTGCAAGTTCCAGCTCAGCTTGAGAGTTGGCAAGTCTCACTTTTCTCCGACATATTCTGACCTTCAAGATATAGCTTTCTATTCAATCAGTCTGTTCTTGCTGCTTCTCATAGCCTCCCAGCTTACCATTGAAAATCTTTTTCTGCACTGACCAAGGTCAGAAATGGGTAAATGGATTTCTAATCTGAGCAATATAGCATTTACCCACCTCTTAACAACTTCAGTGAAACATCACACAGAAGAGTTTATTCACTCCTTGACTACATGATACTCCGCATGAGGTGATTACTTCTTTAGTTAGGTCTTGGGTCTTTTCCTCTCAAACATTTTTCTTTTACTTATGGTACATGTACTGGCTTTGCATCTGTTATTTAAAGTAAAGTAGTTCCAAGCTTCTTGTTCAGACAGGCTTTCAAACTCTACAAATCCACCCAACTTCCACTGATTTCCTTCATTATCAAGAATTTTGTTATTAAAATAGAAATCCTTAATAATTTATTTTCTTTTCTTTCTCTTTGCACCATAACTTTAACATAATCTGTTCATCACATCATCACTTCATTCAGGATAATTTTTATTTTTTCTAGTTGTATATAATTGTTTTTCATGGTTCTGTTGTGTAAAAAATATTTGCATCATGCCATTTTTGTTGGAATATGATCTTCAGTCAGTATATGAGATAGCAACAATATGGACAACCTTTCTGAGATCCTCTTCACACATTCCCTTGCTTTGTCCCATCAGCATGATTTCATCCTCTCTACCTTTGAAAAAGCTACCTCTCAAGCCATAGAAACCAACAATACGTACACAAAATTCGCTGGTCCTACAGGTCCTGCTGCCCTTCTTACTCACCCATTTCTAATAATGGGGGAACCCTTGGAACCCTTGTTCTTCCGGTAGCACACATGTACTGGTTTCTTCTCTGATTAGGCATAAAATATATAAACCATTGAACTAGAATCCAGATCATATCCAATATGTGTTCTTAAACGACCGTTTTCCAGCGATTTGCTTATGTAAGAATTGAAATATTTGTTTCCTTTCCCTCCCACCCACCTTCAAAGTAATATATTTTTGTTAGTTGCACATGGAAAATTAAGGATGTGTGAATGGAAAGCAAAAAGTTAATGAGCAGGATGGCATAAGAGGAAAATAAAAAATTCATTGTGAACCCTAAACCAACAGTATTTTCTATTTATTTTTCCCTCTTTCTGCTTTCTCCTTTCAAATTCAGAATTATCATAGAATCAAAGAATCATAGAATGGTTAGGGTTGGAAAGGACTGTAAGATCATCTAGTTCCAACCCCCCTGCCTCACCCAAGGCTCTTACAATCAAGTGATGGTGCTGCAAAAATTCTTAATAAACTAAGAAGATAAGCTCTGGAGCAGAACATAATCTTGCAGTAGCTTCTTAAAATCCTATTCTTATTCAAAGTGTTTATTTTGTCAAACAAAAACTAAAAAAAAAAAAAAAAGGAGGAAATAAAATCTGAGACTCTATATCTAATTTAACAATAGCCTTCACTGAGCAGAACTGCTGTGAGGCAGACATCATTATGTGATCTATCTAATGGGTTGAAAACTCCACTGGAAGAGAGTTCGTATCAAAGGTGATGAAAGAAAATGTTCAAAATGTCAGCTTTAAAGTGACCTCTCTTGTTTATGTCTTTCCTAATCAGGATTAGAGATATAAGTTATGATGCTACAGATGGATAAATTTTTTCAGTGAATGAACCATCTGCAAATTCACTTATAGAACCCTTTAGAAAATTTCAAAGCACGTGATTTATATTTAGAGAGATTATTTAAAATTTATTCTTTAATTCTTTTTTTTTTTTTGGTTGCTTTTTAGTTCTACAAATGACCCCCGAGATGGGTTTGTATATGCTTGTTTTAAAGCTGAAATTCTTTTACTATTTTGAAGCACTTCATATTTGCACTGCTTCTCTCTGTGGAATTAAATAAGTTCAAGGTCTTTTTGTGGACACAAAGCATGAGTAGACCATGTCTCTACTCAACCTTGCTATAAGTAGCTAGTTGGTCATTAAGGACGAGTAGGTTGGAACAGTTCAAGTGCACTATGAGCCACACTGTCAATATAGAAGCTGTGTATAGGAAACCTTATTTGCCTGATGTATTGTCAGGGCTTGGGAAAGGTTGCTGGGTTTTGTCATGCTTTTTCCTACTAGTAATATCACTGGACTGCTTTGCTGTGTCACATATGAACGCAAAGGTCTGGCCTTATATGGTCCTGGATTTATGCCTGAAAGAATTTTATATGTGTGCTCTTGTCCATCTACGTGTCTTACACATGCACATGTGAAGGCTTAAGGTGAAATAATTACTATGCTTAAGCTTATAGGAAAACTACTTCTATGCTAGGAACTGTTTTTTTAGTGTCTCGTGTTTATGTGCACAGGATATCAACATAGAAATGAAGGAAAGAAATACACACACACACACACACGCACATATAAATATGTATCTATCTATGACCTTGTCGAAAAAGAAAGGGGAAATGGAATGATGAATTTTGGCATCAGAAAGCCTCAGCTGTCTCCCTTACGTATGAATCAAAATCCATATCTGGAAATAGAAGAAATCAGAAAGTATTTTGGAAATGACTCAAAATTTAGGTTGATGATATCTTCTTATCTTAGTTTTTACTGTGAAAGGGCTACCTATAAGAGCAGTATGTAGCAGTAAAAAGCAAGCAAAACCAAAATAAATTTCAATGCGTGAACTACATCTTTGCAAACAACTATGTAGTGCTCCAGAATCTTCGAAATTTCCATATGTTCATAAAGATTAGAGTGAAAACACTTTGTTAAACCAGAGTTAAGTTTATGTTACTCAAATGTTAAAAAGTACTCTTCACATGAATACTGTTCAATGATCCTTTATGCTCATATTGCCAAGAACCACTCAAAATGGTCTTTTTACAAATAACTTACGGTTAACCACATCAGATTCAGCAGGATTAAGCTAAACCGTCTTTTGATATCTAACATGTTATACTTCCAAAGCAATTCAATGGCAGAGACAAATAGTTAAAGTGCAGGAAATTCACATGCATCCCCAGTGGCAACAGATCGTCAGAGCAGCAAGCATGGGAAATAAAGAATTCTTATTCGTGTTTCTTCCAATTTCTTGCCATGTTTCCTCATCCCAGCCAGAATTGCATTGCTAAAGATTCCACAGTGGCCAGTGAAAGGATGAATGGAATTTAGTTCTCTTTTGTGAGCTGTGTGAGGAAAAAGAAAGGACACAGTAAAGCTTTTATTGACTCAACTCCAAATCCAGTGTGTCTAAGTAGGAAATTGTTCATTCAGATGGAAGCCAAAAAAGTGTCTATGCCTCAATGTGGCTGAGACAGCAAAATCAATTCAGAAAACAACAGCTCTGTTTAGTAAGGATTCAAATGAAGAAAATGTACCTAAATCAATAAATAATATACATAATAAGACATTTATACTGCATAATATTTTATTAAAGTGTCAAGAAATACAAAATCCATCAGCCCCTACGAATACTGGCTTTTCATAGGCCAGAAGGCCGAAGTGATTTTGAAAATTTAAACAAAGTACTCTCAAGGGACAAAAAGATTTATGCAATTTCTCACTACTTTCCATGTAGGAATGATTTTGCCATGCTTTTTCCCTCGCTTGCATTGTAAGGAATACTTACAAAGTAAAAAAATCTCAAAATGTTAAGATCTTTCATATAATCTTTCTAATCATGCCCCTGGGATTTTTGCTGCCTACAGACTTATAGCTCAAGTGCAAAGTAAGTCAGTGGTGATGATCAGCTCTGTAATATGTGGCTGCATAACTGGCCTTTTAAAATGAAGGCTGTACCTGAATATGCATCCAGGCCAACCTTTTTCTCATAAAACATCAGTATTCTCTAACATGGAGACTTAAACTCGTCCATACAGATTTTATTTTATCAACAACTTCTACTAATGGAAATAAGCAAATTTATGTTTAGTTATATTTGTATGTAAAGATGAATATGTAACCCATGTTTACAAATCCTCATATTTCTCAGGGGCTTTTTAGGGAGACTAAAATTTATTAATGTTTGGAAGGCTGGTCAGTTCTACACTGGTTTCTTAAGCCTTCACATGAATTGAATACAGGGCACACAGTGACCTGCTTTCATTTTAGGTTGGCCCAATCACAAAGTGTCTATCTCTTTGCCAGAGTTACAAAGAAAACTCAGGGTGAAGAGACACCTTTTCACCTTTTTTAAATATCTGAGTTAAGGGGTTGTGATCCAGGTAGTAGAGAGGTATAAGATCTCCTGTTCTTCATGCTTGGTATTACCTGATTGTCAAAAACTGTAGTAGCTGTTTTCACATTTTTCAATACTAATTTGTGTAGCAGAGCATGAATTTTGCATACTTAGCCTTTATTTTAACATCTAACTGCAAAACACTTTATCAGTAGTGACTGTAAGACATGATACACATGTTTAGGGAGAAGCATGAGATAACCCTTGTCAAAAAACTGAAAATGGAATGATGAATCTTGGCATCAGAAACCCTCAGTTGTCTCACAGCAGAGTCAAAAATCTGTATCTTCTCACATACCTTTTTATCTGTGCTCCTTCTCTCATCCCCACCTGTGGCAGAGATGATCCTAGGAATTCCCACATCTTCCCATGCACTTACTTGTTCCCACTGCTCCATCTTTTCCTCCACTATTTCTTTCCAATTTTATAATCATAAATTCCATTCGATTCCTCTGATGCTGCCTTGAGGAATTGGTAGACTTTCTGATTGATATTAAATTGCACATTAAGTTATATTGAAAGTAAGAGGAAGTGCAGACTATGTTGAAAACAATAAAACTTCATAGAGTAGATGGCAGTAGTTCTAAAAAAACTATTAGAAAAAACCCTAGCATGATAGACTTGCAGCAACCTGCTGGGAATTACCCTTCTTTGGATGGGATGGAATAAAATTGAATTTATTATCAAAATATAAAACACAGGTATAATGTACCAAGTAGAGCGTTCACCTTCGCATTTGACTCACTGAAAAAAGGTTCATTTAAACCTTTTGTACAGTCTCTAACTCTTCATATCAAGCTATTGCAGAAACATTCTTATTGCTTCAATGCATCATAAAAAAGCAATGATCTAGTTGTCCGCAAATTGAGGGCCATGTGTGTAAGCTTCCTCATGGAAGATTGTGGGTAGAGAATAAACATAGTGGATATTTACATATCATAGAATCATAGAATGGTTAGGGTTGGAAAGGGTTATCTAGTTCCAGGCCCATGTCTCACCCTAGGCCATGTTGCCCAAGGCTCTGTCCAACCTGGCCTTGAACACTGCCAGGGATGGAGCATTCACAACTTCCTTGGGCAACCTGTTCCAGTGCCTCACAACGCTCTCTGTAAAGAACTTCTTCCTTATATCCAACCTGAACTTTCCCTGTTTAAGTTTAAACCCATTCCCCCTGGTCCTATCGCTACAGTCCCTGATTAAAAGTCCCTCTCTGGCATCCTTGTAGGCCCCCTTCAGATACTGGAAGGCTGCTATGAGGTCTCATAAATTCTCTGTGGAAAGCCTACACAATTGAATGGAAATGTGATTTATTTATTAAGAAAAGGATAGCAAGCATAGCCAACTCGGCCATTCGCAGTTGATGTCGTTTGATGGACATTTACAGAAAAAAAGTCAGCCTGGAGAACTAGATCATTGTTTTTCTTTGAAACTCATTTGAAGGTAGGCTTCTGAATGTACTATCCTTTATTAGTGATGTAAATAATATATCTAATTTTGTGGAATATTTATCAACCTCAGTTTCAGATAAGCTGTATGTTGGTCATTGATTCCAGTTTTCCTGAACTTGTCCTGTGAGAACTATTTCATACAATCAAATTTTGTTTGCACTATTGTCATATATTTTCGGGTTTGTGGGGTTTTTTTTTGTTTGTTTGTTTGGTTGGTTGGGTTTTTTTAACACTTTTATGTATTTGGGTTTCCATTCTTGCATAATTTTAAATTTATATTTTGATGACACTTTTATTATAGTACTGTGCAAAGCTAAGTTTCCCCTATTTTATGCATGATGACCATTTTTCACATAAATTTCACGAAGGATAGGTAGTTTGAATTTGTATGATAGGGAAGGACCACATGCCTTAGGGGTCTTAACTCCCTGTTACAGTATGCTACAGAATTGCATAACATCAGTGCAAACTGATTAAGCCTGACAACAAAACTAGTTGTTTCCCCTTTCCACAACACTACAGTTAGGTGACTCTTCTAGAACCCTAGTGTTCTGATGGAAATCTTTTAGTTCTGAGAATGTATTTATTCCTGGATGATTCAGACCCATTTTTCTTTTCTACTGCTACTGTTACCCTTTAATTTAAATAACCTTTCTCTCTCAGGGATGTTTATTCACCAATACACTCATACATAGTAATCATATCTCTTCCCAACTTTTGTTCTGCTAGACTGAACAAGTTGTATTATTGTTATCTCCTCTTGGACAATAGGCTTCCTTAATCATGCTATCTGCCCTTCTTTGAACCTGTGCTGGTTTGAAATCATCTTCCTTTAAATAGGTGAATGAAACTTTACATAGTGATGTCCTTTCAGGTACTTGTCATTAATACTTCTCTGTCTTTACAGGAAATCCTTCACTAAGACAGCCTGCAACCACTTCTACTTCTTCTGCAGCAAATGCACAACAGTAATACACATACAAAAGCTTCAGTTACAAGCTGATCAGTGATCTCTGATTTCTGCTGAGTTTGCATATCAGCAATAGTGGTCTCAATGGATCACTCAACTCATTTTGGAAATGCATCTGTCCCTGGGAGGAAGACTGTTTTAAAGAGAACAATAGCTCTATACAAGTCTTCTGAATAAGAAACAACATTATCCAGCGAAACTGTGTGTTTGGCAGGAAGCACACAGCAATAGTAGTGAACAAGGTTTGGTAGTTTCATTGCAATAACTTATGTCAAAACCTAGCCACAAAACTGAAATTCTATAATGCGTTTTCTGAAAGAAAAAAAAAAAAGGAAAAAGGTGCCTCATAATAATTGCATTGTATTTCTCCAAACATGTAAGGCAGACCCTCAGTTCAGTTTCAAAGTAAACAAAATTGAAGATGAAGAGTGACCAATTTCCTCATAGATGTTGATTTGCTCTTGACCTTTCATTCCATTCAGTAACTTCTTCAGTACTGATAAGTTTCACCAACCTTGTGTCATCACTATTTCATCACTCCTTTATTTTTCACAATAATACATGAGATCATATATGCCCAAGCATCCAGCTTGGTGTCACAGTGTATACCACTTCTGATTTCCCTAGGCATTCCTAAATTTACCAAACTGCATGATCTTATTTTAGGTTTTACTGTCCTCTGCTTCTGACAAGATCTCCATTTGCTCATAAGCTCATCTGGAAGCAAAATGTGGTGAATAAAATTAAATGTTGTTACAAGTGAAATAAAATTTGTTCTTTAGCTGGACACCAGTTCCTCTCTATCTTCACAGTGTGATGGCTGATAGCTGTGGGTTAATATACAAGCTGTCACGTTTATATTTTTGTAAGCTATGCCACTGTGTCGCTACTGTCTGATGCTCTCAATCTCTGATTTTCCTGTTACACAGCAATGTTTTGGCTGCCCAATGTCTGTCATATGTAAAGATGGAGGAGAGTGCTAGAGACTAAAGAGCAGATCTCAAAGATGCAATACTGTATCCTGCACATCAAATAGACCACTCCCTTGATTGTTATCACTTACTCTATTATAAGGTACATTTGGCTTCAGTTGCATCCTTCTATATGCATTTTCAGATGTCTTTCCCCCTTTCCTGCCAATTCTTTGCAACTGGTCATCTAATGAACTGGTTTGCACTGCTATTTATCTCATCTATCATTTTTTCTCCCTAACCGTGTGACTGACTGAAGGTAAAGTGTTTTGTGACTCTGTGTACCAAAGACAGACCATAAAAAAGGCCAAAATATAATTTTATTACAGGAACCTGTTCAAGCACCACTTTTTTCCACTAATAATAATGGACTTCATATTGTGCAAACAAGGAAAATAGTTTTTTAATCTTTATATAACTTAATGTTTAAGATGTATTAACTGTAATTATAATGACACGCTTATGATACTAAATAAAGAACTAAGATTGTGGGTCACTAACTTCTGTTTTTTCACCTATGTGAAATGTCATCATTTTTGTGTGGGTTTTTTTTTTTTTTTTTTTTTACAGGGCTTTTAAAAAACTCTGGTAAGGGAAATAAACAAAATCTTTGTCAATTCATGGCATAATAATATGAGCTTCAGCTTTATTAAATAACTATTTTGGAATGCCTTATTTCAGTTGAAAGCTATCTTTACAGAGAGTTTGGTGTAATTATTTAATTAATGGAAATGCAGTATTGCAACACTGAAGAGTTTGAATAAGTGTTGCAGGACACTGTGGATAAGGCCCATGGCTTGGCTGCAGCTCAGGGTAATTCATATATTCGAATAATGAAATGGTGAATTTTCATTGCTTGTCTCACTCTTCCTTCTTTCAGCTTTGCATCTTGATGGAATCAAATAAATCTGTCTTCTGCCAGACAGTAAGAACCTAGGTTGCTGTGGCAAGATGTTGACTGCAAAAAAACCTTAAAATAAGGGTGGCTCATTTCCAAGTCTCCATTTTTCTGGGATTTGGGCCTTTTTTTCATGTTTTCATAGAAAAGACACACACTGGCAAGAATGCCTTGCAGGAGGTTTTATAATCTATAAACTTGTTGTTTATAGAGGGATTATGAATCGAAAAATACTGCTAAGCAGGTGAGAAATGCACACCAGTACTTCTTGATTTTAAAAATATGAAAACCCATAGAAGTACAAAAAGGTTTTAAAGAACCTATTTAAAAAGTATCTGCTTAACTAAGAATTGGTTGCTAGGATTTACGAGGATTGTCACGAAGTTGTTCCCAAATTTGCTTCACTGAAATGCTAACCGGGTGAAAAACATGTTCTTAATGTTAACAGAGGTGCATAGGATTAAGCTGCACAATTCCCATTGAATCATATGGAATCTGTGTAGTTAAATTTAAGTTCAGTCCTTTGGAAACACTCGCTGTTCATTATGAGTACAGCAATGCTTCAAGTACAGAAGAGGAAAACCCCTGGTTTTTAGTAACAAAGATGTGACTCAGCAAAAAAAAAAAAAAAAAAAAAAGGAAAAGGAAGAAAAGGAAAAAGGAAAAAATAAACCTGTAACAGCTCAATGTGTTACTGGCTCCTTGCATAAGAAGAACAAAGTCTATTAACAGTAATGAAGCTATGATAAAAGGTGCTTGCAGAAAATAAAGCCCACTATGTTGAGATGTTGAATAGTTTTCAGTTCTTCATACTAAAATTAATCTACAGCTCTAAGAGAGGGAGATCTTTCTTGAATTAAAGCATGACACAATGTGAGTGACTTTTCTGGGTCTGATAATTATCCAAAGGCTGTATTTCAGGATGCATTAAATTTGATGCCTATTTCTTGAGCTGTCTGCAGCAGCGGTTTTCTTGTATTGGACATGAAAGTACTTACTGATTCGTTTCTAAAATGGAGCAATTCACACATGCCTGTTTTGTTAATCCTGCTGGGACTTGATTCTGAGCAGTTCAGCAGTTCAGATTGGTATAGAACTGTCAGCAGGAAAAAAGATGGAGATTCCAGTGCCCAGTGGCCTAACCAGGGATATCATGAATAACACAACAACTGAATGTTAGACTTAAAAAAAATAGAAAGGTATTTCATGTCTAAGGTCATATCCACCATAGAATGTAGCACGATTTTGAGACCCCCAGATTAATGCAGACTCAGGCAGTTAACAGTGCATAAATGCAGTCATGGTGCTTTCAAGCCTAAATTGTCTCATGCAGAGCCAGAAAAGTTGCCACTGCAATGTGTCTTTCCCTAATTTCCACTGTTAGCTTATGTGGAACCAGGGTTGGTATGTCTGCAACAAAAACCATGGGACATAAAGAAATCCTGTGTATAATTTAGAAAATAAGATAGAACTCCCAGTTTGCCTGCTTATGCTTTCAACACAAACCCATGTTGTCATGCTAATTGGACTAAAACATTAAACATTTTGCATTATAACCTTTGTACCTTTTCCATAAAACTGCCTTAGCATCTTTTTCTTAAAACTCTTTTCAGCGTAAAGTGAGAACGCTGTTGAATAAAGTTAACTACCTTGAAGTAGTAAACAACAGATACTACGAATGAATAACTTTCTAATAGAATCATAGAATCATAGAATTATAGAATCGTAAGGGTTGGAAAGGACCTTAAGATCATCTAGTTCCAACACCCCTGCCATGGGCAGGGACACCTTGCCCTAAACCACGTGGCTCAAGGCTCTGTCCAACCTGGCCTTGAACACCGCCAGGGATGGAGCATCCACAACCTCCCTGGGCAACCCATTCCAGTGCTTCACCACCCTCACTGTAAAGAACTTCTTCCTTATAGCTAATCTAAACTTCCCCTGTTTAAGTTTGAAGCCATTACCCCTTGTCCTACCACTACAGTCCCTAAGGAAGAGTCCCTCCCCAGCATCCTTGTAGACCCCCTTCAGATACTGGAAGGCTGCTATGAGGTTTCCACACAGCCCTCTCTTCTCCAGGCTGAACAGCCCCAGCTCTCTCAGCCTGTCTTCATATGGGAGGTGCTCCAGCCCTCTTATCATCCTCGCAGCCCTCCTCTGGACTCGCTCCAACAGCTCCATGTCCTTTTTATGTTGAGGACACCAGAACTGTACACAGTACTCCAAGTGAGGTCTCACAAGAGCAGAGTAGAGGGGCAGGATCCCCTCCTTCGACCTGCTGGTCACGCTTCTTTTGATGCAGCCCAGGATACGGTTGGCTTTCTGGGCTGCAAGCGCACACTGCCAGCTCATGTTAAGCTTCTCGTTAACCAACACCCCCAAGTCCTTTTCTGCAGGGCTGCTCTGAATCTCTTCTCTGCCCAACCTGTAGCAGTGCCTGGGATTGCCCCGACCCAGGTGTAGGACCTTACACTTGGCTTGGTTAAACTTCATAAGGTTGGCATTGGCCCACCTCACAAGCATGTCAAGGTCCCTCTGGATGGCATCCCTTCCCTCCAGCGTATCAACCAAACCACACAGCTTGGTGTCGTCTGCAAACTTGCTGACGGCGCACTCAATCCCACTGTCCATGTCACCGACAAAGATGTTGAACAGGACCGGTCCCAACACCGATCCCTGAGGGACACCACTCGTTACAGGTTTCCAACTGGACATCGAGCCATTTACCACAACTCTTTGCGTGTGGCCATCGAGCCAGTTTTTTATCCACCGAGTGGTCCATCTATCAAATTGATGTCTCTCCAATTTAGAGATAAGGATGTCATGCGGGACAGTGTCGAACGCTTTGCACAAGTCCAGATAGATGACGTCAACTGCTCTGCCGCTGTCCATCAGTTCCGTGGCTCCATCACAGAAGGCCACCAAATTGGTCAGGCAGGATTTCCCCTTAGTGAAGCCATGTTGGCTGTCACCAACCACCTCGTTGTTTTTCATATGCCTTAGCATGTTTTCCAGGAGAAACTGTTCCAAGATTTTGCCAGGCACAGAGGTGAGACTGACTGGTCTGTAGTTCCCTGGGTCTTCCACCTTCCCCTTCTTGAAAATGGGGGTTATATTACCCTTCTTCCAGTCATCGGGAACTTCACCTGACTGGCAGGATTTTTCAAATATGATGGACAGTGGTTTAGCAACTTCATTCACCAGCTCCTTCAGGACCCGTGGATGGATTTCATCAGGTCCCATGGACTTGTGCACGTTCAGGTTCTTAAGATGGTCTCGAACCTGATCCTCTCCTACAGTGGGCCTAAGGTCTTCATTCTCACAGTCCCTGCATTTGCTTTCCAAGACTTTCGTGGTGTGGTCAGAGCATTTGCTGGTGAAGACTGAGGCAAAGAAGTCATTAAGAACCTCAGCCTTCTCCAAATCCATGGTAGCCAGTTCTCCCGATAGCTTCCGGAGAGGGCCTACATTGTCCCTAGTCTGTCTTTTATTTGCTACGTATCTATAGAATCCTTTCCTGTTATCTTTTACATCCCTTGCCAAACTTAATTCTAGCTGGGCCTTAGCTTTCCTAACCTGGTCCCTAGCTTCTCGGACAATGCTCCTATATTCTTCCCAGGCCGCCTGTCCTTGCTTCCACCTTCTATAAGCTTCTTTTTTCCCTCTAAGTTTCCTCAGCAGCTCCTTGTCCATCCATGGAGGTCTCCTGGCCCTCCTGCTGCACTTTCTTCTAGTCGGGATGCAACACTCTTGAGCACGTAGCAGGTGATCCTTGAATATCGACCAGCAGTCTTGGGCCCCCCTGCCTTCTAGGACTGTATCCCATGAAACCTTACCAAGGAGGTTCCTGAAGAGGCCAAAGTCTGCTTTCTTGAAGTCCAGGGCAGTGAGCTTGCTGCATGCTCTTCTCACTGTCCTGAGGATCTCAAACTCAACCATCTCGTGATCACTAGAGCCAAGGCTGCCCTGGAGCATCACATTTCCAACCAGTCCCTCCCTGTTTGTGAGCACGAGGTCCAGCATGGCACCTCTCCTCGTCGGCTCCTCTATTGCTTGAAGGAGGAAGTTGTCTTCCACACAATCGAGGAACCTCCTGGATTGCTTGTGCCGGGCCATACCGTCCCTCCAACAGATGTCAGGATGGTTGAAGTCCCCCATGAGGACCAGAGCCTGCAAGCGTGAGGCTGCTCCTATCTGTCTGTAGAGCGCTTCATCCACAGAGTCCTCTTGATCAGGCAGCCTGTAACAGATCCCCACCGTAATGTCCCCTGTTGCTGTTTTCCCTTTGATCCTGACCCACAAACACTCTGTTACCTCATCACCCGTCCCCAGACAGAGTTCCATACTCTCTAGCCTATCACTGACATAGATAGCAACACCCCCTCCCCGTCTGCCTGGCCTGTCTTTTCTAAAGAGCCTGTAACCTTCCATTCTGACATTCCAGTCATAGGAGCCATCCCACCATGTTTCTGTGATACCAATGACATCATATTCCCGTAGCCTTGCACGCAACTCTTTTTTCCTTTTTTTGTTCCTTTTTTTTTTGTTCATTTTTTTGTTTTTTTTTTTTTTTTTTTTTATTGTTTTTTTTGTTTTTTTTTTTGGTGCAAATTTACTTGCATCACTGCCTTTGTTTTGGAGGGGGAGTGAAGAGAGAGACATAATTTTATCCAACCATATATCTAATTAATTCAGTCTCCCTAGAAACATCAGTGGGTGTTAGGTGTGTAGGTAAGAGTTGCAGGACAGTGAAGAACTCCAAAGAACTAATGTTGGAGCATAATTTTTAAGAAGGTGGCATCCTCAGTGATGCTTCAAGCCCAGGATGCTGTGCAGCTTTTTATAGAGGTTTGGAATAGAGAAGAATGAACCTATGAGAAGATAAATGCTTCTCTGACTGTGAGGCTACTGCCTTTTAGTGTAAGGCCTTCTTCGTATGAAAAGAGAAAAACAATTCTTAAACTATCCAACTGGATTCTTAGTTGAGCTGCCATGAGGTTGATGGATGAGTTAAATGTTGCTGGGCATAAAGGCCTGTGGCAAAAGGGCCAATGGTCCTCAAACACCTGTGTTTTTTGAGTTAGCGACAGTGTGATATTGAACCTCTGGTCTTGTTCCGAAAATGCATCAAGCTATGGAGGAAACAGTTGGTTCAGGACAACTGACTGAACTGAGAAGAGTGGCAGAATGGACTTTCAAGTGAATACTCTCTCAAAATATTATACAAGAGTGAAATCCTCTCAAGAGAGCAGCATTCAACAAAGCCTGTAGGCAGGAGTAGTCATCTTAGGCACTGCACTAAGTTAAATCATAACACTGAACATCTCAGCATCATTTATTTCTCAGGTGAAAACTACTGCTTGAAACTGCTTCAGGTTCAGGAAAAAGTTACTAGCACTACAATCGTCTTATGTTTAATTGCTAGATCAGGAAGGATTTCCTGCTTAGCAGGACTGGTTGCACACACTAGCCAGACCCCAATTCCATTTTGAGGTGAGATTTGAGCAGTTTTAGCTCTCTGTGTCACGGAAAAGAAGTGTGAAAGGATTTGGTGGAAACTGTGGTTTAGTGTGTTCTGAAAAGATGGCCAGAACTAGAATGAAACAAAATAGACATGTGGGTAAGAAGAGACATATTTAAGGAGACCAGTTTGCTAAATGGGTCTAATCATTTGCATGTAGCCTTGTCCATATTGCCTTTGGAAATGAAGAGCCCAAGGCAGGGGTGGGAGAAGCGGTTGGTACTGTGGCAGTGTGAAGAGTTTGGCATCTTCTTCCCTGGGCTGTGGTATTTAACAGCATAGACATTGTTTGCTGGGGGTGGAAGCAGAGAAAGTGAATGTTTGGCTTGTGTACATCAATGCAGGTTGACAGATGAGACTGGTACTACAATGGCACTATAGCACGAGTGTGCAGTATTCTTCATTACAGTGTAGGCCTAGTGGTAATGTTGCATTGATATTGGTATATTGCTTATCTGTGGTGCAGCTACTATAAGAGTTATGGGAAACAGATGGTTTTATCAGAGGAATATGTGAAATTCAGGCACAAGCCTTATTGGACTTAGTATGTAACCAAAAATACTATTTCTAGATTAAGTGAGAAAGTGTCAACAATCTCAAAATTCTATACGGTTGTTTACTATTTTGCTTTTTTGAGCTTCATAGAACTATTTCTTAATCTAAGAATTGCCACAAAAAATGTTCATTCTTGTTCATGTATATTTGCCTCACTGTATTTTCCTGTTATGTCCTTGAACCAGGACTCAATTTAAAGGAAGTGTGGCTTTCTAACATTTTTTCCTGAGAGATTTTTTTTTTGTTGTTGATGTCTCAGGAACTGCTTTTTGAATGATTTCAAGGTGTTCTTCCCTTTTAAAGCCACAGACAAAATTTCTAGTTTAAAACATTTAGGCACACCTTATTGTTCTCTTCTTTCAGCAGACCTGAATCTGTGCTAAATAAATGAGGATGAAAAGGAAACAAAATCACATTTGTCACAGATGGATGAATATACGGGAAGTTAGATAGCTCTGTAGCTTCCTTAGCCATTCTAAGAACTGGTTGTACTATGTACCTCCAAAATTGTTTCAATGTTGTATTGTGAGTCCTATTTTCTAGGTAAATTTCTCTTGTCAGTTGATCTTAGTATCACAAGAGGAGTGTTGATGTACATTTTAGCTTTTCATCAGTAAAAATGTGCTTATTTGTTTCTGCCCTTTAGAACATGTTATCACAGTACTATCACAGCACTGGCATTGGATATAGGTAACGGCAGGATTTGGGATCAATTAAAATTCCAAGTTATACTGTTACATAGTGACAGAAAGAAAACCCAGTAACATAATGCACCCACAATGTGACATTGCAACTGAAAACCAGAAACCATCAAAAACTCTATTCCGCTTCTTGGCGTTCTAGGGTATAGTTTGACAACATTATCCATGCTGTAGTATCACTCTGGCTGTTACACTGAGGAACAGGTTCCCCTGGGCTAGGCTAGAAAATATGCATATGAAGACATGGAAAGTGCTAAGATGTCATGTTGATGAACTGTGAACTAAAGAGGAAGAATCTTTTCACATCATAGTTTCAAAGGAAGAAAATCTGTATAAGAGAGCTGGAAGAGTTGATGAGAACACAGGTGTCACAGCAGATCAGTATCAATAAAGCTCAGCATGCTCAGAGGAAAACAATGTCAAAGCTATGAAAATTTAAGATCTAGCTTGTAAATTTGATGAGAAATATAATTTTTTCTCATTGTTCTAGACTAATGGATACCTAATGAATAAATAATCTGAATGTATTTTTTCATGGACTTTTACTTGTTTAATCACACTTTTAAAACATCCTGTCAGCAATCTGCAATCAGTGTTTATACATCATTATTGCTATATCTGCAGTTGCTAAAACATCTCTTGTGTTCAGTACACAAAAAAGGAAACAAATGCAAATGAAAAAACTTATTGTTGTAGGTTTCTCTGAGAAGCAACTCCGGGAGACACTACTCTCTGCTGAAGACAGTTCAAAAATTATATAGGTTACTTCATTTACTTATGAACTTCATTTATTGTATAAGAATCCAATGATAGAATGTATCTGATAAAATGGAGATGTCTTAGCACTTCAGATACCAATTCGTTTAATTCCAATGCAGATATCTAAAATAGATCAACATAATCATCACCTGAAAGTGCTTATCTCTTCCATGACTGTAAAATTTTGCATACAGGATGACTGGCTCTCGTGTAGGCATCTAAATTTTAATTGTCTAATGTTTGGTGAGATGAATCTAGACCTCCTCCCCTCATTACTTAGAAGCTTCAAATGAATTGAAATTCACTTTTTAGTTTGGATAGCTCTGAAGATCCATCCTAGCTTGTGCTCTCTCTTTTTTGTTATTAGTCTCATTTGGACAAGAATTCCCTTATATTTATCTCAAAGGAAAGACAGAAGAAATAGGTCTAACAGATAATTAGTATAGGTAATGAGAAGACTTTAAGATTTTTATCAAAAGGAGGAGAAGCAGGAGAAGGAGAAGAAGAATTAAAAAGAGGCAAATAAAAGAAAAATTTGGATAATAAAAATAATTAATGAATGATTCCTCATATTTTTAGCTGTCTTAGCCTTAAATAATTCCACTCATTATTTATGTTCCTTAATTGAACAAAACCAGATCTACTGCATATAAAAGACAAAATATTTTCTTGAATGTTTTTGTTCACAGTTACGTACTAATCTGATGTTTTGCTACTTTGAGAAGAACGGAGACCAGAACTTTAAAACATATCCACAAACATCAGTGTGTTGCAAAACTGGCATACAGTCATTCCTATTAAGGACAAAAGTTTTAATCCAATGTACATAATGGAATTTTAGGTATATATAATCACCATGAATGAAACTCTTCCTTTACAGTGTATTGATTTACTTGTTATCAGTTTAGATTTCTGGTTTTTGTTTCCTTTATCAAATTGGTAAAATTAATGCATCTCAGCATAGGCATAACATGCACTGAAATAATTTGGGTTTTACTTTAGGGATTGGGTCCATACTCCAAATCACTACACAATGAAGGGATTATACATTAAAAAAGACTGTATGCAATCAAGAAGAAATTTTAATTAATCATAAATAGAACTGATTTTGTGGAAATAATTTGACCTGACAGTTCAAGGTTTGATCAGCACATCACAGAGATTAAGAATACTTTTGGTTTAACAGACAGAGTCCCAGAGAGTCACTGCAGCCTGAAATACTTTAGGAAAGCTAGTGTGTACAGATCACACAATGTCATTGTTTCTTTTAGTGCTTCCATTGGATTAGGAACCAATGCAAGACTCTTCTTAACTTCCAAGAAACCTTCCAATACCATGCTGTCCTGGTCAACACTGAAGCAACAAAGATTACAAGACATCAAACTACAATCTTTTATCCCGTGTTCTGTGTGTATAAAACAAAGAGCCAGCTTCCCTTTGAAGTACTAATTGACTGTCTGTACCAATCAGCACCTAATCCCTTTCCTGCATGCATTTAGGTCTCCAGAGTAACTGAGCTGGCCTTCTCTGGGGTCTAGGCTGTGAAGCACTTACAGTAAATGTGTAGTATGCAAAGGAAGTAATTGATCTCAGTCTTAGAAAACCTGCTTAAAAGCAACTAGACTTCCTAATTCATGCTTTAGTCTAACAGCAAGAAGATGAATATGAGTTAAGAGAAAGGAACTCTAGAATACAGCACATAAAAAAATTAGCAGTGAATAAAAAGCACGTGATTTTTTTATTTTTTTTTTTAACCACAGATTATCCAGCAACAAGGGGCACCAGAGATTTACTGATTGTTCTGGGTCCTTACATTTAAGGTTGGAGATATAATCGCAAAGAATTTGATTGATGTTTTTAGGCGCAGCTCCAATCACTACCTTGCTCGTTACAAGAACTGTTAGTACAAGACCTTAAAGATGCATTTTACCCATTGCTGGCAGCACAAGCCACACAGAAGTGATCTTTTAGAGCTGATAGCCTCACAAGTCTTGCCAGGCAGCTGAAGTGATTTGCACTTATTTGATTGCAATCTCTGCTCCTTCCATGAAATAGAGATCAGGAAGGAGCCCACTTGGAATGTCAGCTTGTAATATGTAAAAGGTGAATGAAAGGGACATAGTAAAGGGGATTTGAGAGACATTCTTCAGCAAGTACTGGCTCTGTCAATTAGAAGAGGCAAAAACACCAGACATCACAGTAAATAACCAAAAATGCAGTCTTCAGCTGCAGAGTAAAAAATGGTAATCCATATAGGAAGCACTCTGATAAGCAGTAAAAGTTTAGACTTAATGCACATTGACTATTCAGAGAATGTTTTCTTTTCTTTAAATAAGTTACTAGAAACATTTATATTTTAGGAACATGATAAGCTTTTTCTACACCACAAATGTTTTTTTGAAAGAATTAATATTTCCTCAAAAGAAAACAATAAACCAGTTAGTATTTATTCCCAGCATGTAGCATTTATGCTCAACTCATTCCTTAACACAAGATGACAACATAATATTCTTTACATATATTCTTTTCTTTATATTTTTTATTCTTAAATTATTGACCTCTCAGATCCAAGGATTAAAGATAGGGAGGTTTTATATTCTTTCAGAGAGGGTACACAGTATAACCACATTTGCTTAATAGATTCCATGCCCCCACTATCACTGGTGAACTCAGTATCTTAGAATATTTTAAATATAGAATGGAAGCCTCAGAAGAATTCTTACCTCTGTTAGACTTCTGTGTTCAGCAGCTGACACCAAGTATAGTCATTATTTCTATTGATTGAAAACTTCAAAAATAACCCACAACTTTGAGTGACTCTGTTTTGAGGGTATCTGTCTTGCTACACCATAAGGAAAAGTTTAGTTTTTAGGAAACAACATTTTCTGAAAAAATCATTCTAGCAGTTCCTTTTCAAAAATCTTTTCCAGCTTTTTGTTATACAGTCACACAGTTCAATTAAATATCAACTGAAATCTTGAATTTGCTTCTTATTAGGCAATTTTTTTAAAGTGGCATGTTAAGGTTTCCAAGGACGTTTTGTTCTTGTCTTTATATAAAGCACAGCTCTTAAAGGTAAATTAGATTTGCTGGTCTCTTGGGTGGTCACGTATAACAGGTCTCTGTATATGACTACAATTGCCATAAAGGCAGACCATGTAGCTATATAGTGAGGGGGTCAAGACAGAGGGGACCGTCAAAAAATAAACAAATCAAGCAAAGAAAACAAACCCACTTGTGCTATAGCTGCTTACACCTTATCAGCTTTTCTTTCTTCTGCTGCTCCCTGAGTAGCAGCTACCCACTACTAATCCATGTGATGATAGTTTCTTCCCCTTTCAGGAACTGTCTGAACTGTCTGTTTGGAAAAGATGAAGCCTGAAGCTTATTCCCTTCTGTCATGCCCACCTTGCCCTGACCCTGACCCTGTGCTATGGCTCTATTCACAGTTGTTAGTTTAGGAGGCGAATTTGGAGCTAGTCCTCTTTTGGCAGAAGAGGGTCCATCTACAAAAAGAAAGCCCAGCCAGCAGTAGAGAGAGCTCCCTATGAGAAGTAGAGCTGGAAAGAATCAGCGCTTTTAGCTCACTCAACTCAATTGCTAGATTTTTTGATGTTTCTGACTGACTTTTCTGACAACTCTGGCTTTGTGCATGAGATGATGCCTCTGTTTGTGGAAAAGCAGGAGGGGAGAAGGAATGACCGAAGCTGTGTTCAGGCAATGGAAATTTCTCCTTCCTCTCTTGTGCCATGCCCATGTAAGAACAGCATTTGGTGAGTCCTGACCTTTCACAGTACATGCCCACATCCTTCAGGAGCCCTAATTGATTGCTTTCTCCTGGGGGCCGGGGAAACAAAAGGGAGTTTACTTTCAACTCATATTCTGACATCTGAATTAAGTCTAGATTGTCAGTTCTTGGATGAACTGAATACAAGATCACCTGCATATTTTCTAGGGTAACCCAAACATTTTAAACAAAAGTATAATCCTTGACATAAATGTTTTTTTATCAAAATGTGTTTAATCGGAAAATAATTGTTTTATTACAAAATAAATTGTAAAAGAGTGAGAAATTCTAATAACGACAATTGCAACTATATTGTTTTGCTCTGACTCACAAAACAGGCTACAACAATTACATTGTGGGTAAGAGTAGCAGGGATATATATAAAAAGGAACGGTTCACAGTTTGGGTTAGAACAAGCTCAAGGTTAGTTTGAAGGATGCTGGGTTTTAGGCAATTAATTACTTCTTGTAATGTGAAGGAGATGGATGAATCTAAAATGGCTGAAGAGTAAATAGAAAATATAAGACCTTAGTTTATTGTTTGAGGAATTTATTTTGTAATCTTTATGTTAAATGAAACCCCATAAAGCATTTTACAGCCAGAAGTACCCATTATGAATTGTTTCCTTGAATAGAGTTATTATAGATTTCACTAGGATTACGGTACTTGCTTAACCAAAGCTAAGTAACAAAAGTAAGTTTCTGATACAGTCACATGTAGATTATATATTTGTAGTTTGGAATTTTGCTTCTTCATAATAAACAAGTAAGCAGCAACATTTCACAAAGTTATTTTCATTTCTACTTCTTGGACTATTGTGTGATTTTCTCCTCTACTCATATTGTAGCTCAAAAAACATTGTATCATTACTTACAGTGTGCCCTAGTTTGGTTCCACTAAGAAGCAAAATGGCTAAGTTCCTCTCCCTTTGCCTTGAAAAAGTACTTATCTTTACTCTACTGCTGTTGCTGTGCCGGAGGAAGAAGACCTGTATTTATTATTTATTGTTTTCTCTGTGTTACTAATCTTGGTTTGTTTTAGAAAAGCTGACTTCCTGTGAGTGTATTAAGAGTGGTATGAAGGGCTCACTAATCAGTGCTTTATAAAATACCATTAATAATTTACATGCTTTAAGAACATAGCATTTCCAGGAAATATGACAAATATTACCTGTGAATAACCTCCTGTTAAATATTTTATCAGCAAGAAATAATTTAAATCATCAAACGAATTCCAGCATTTGGTGTCATGATAGGTCACATTTGTGAGCTGGCGTGCTTCACCACAGGCTGTGTTGGTCCTCAGATAAGGAGGTAAGGTATGAGAGGGCAGTGGAGACCACTTAGCCAGGAAGACATGCATGTCTTGGGTACTCAGAAGAGATTAGGGCATTAAATGATGGATGGTAAAGGGAGACATTACCTCTCTGAGATAAGTTTAAGAGAAAGATCAAGGAACTGGAGGAGATTGGAGCTTTAGATGGGCCCATGCAGGACAGAGAGCAAGCGTATTACAGAAAAATCTGTGGCTTGATCTTAGTCTCCTTCTCCAAATTTGCTGAGCAACAGTGAAGTAACAGACTGGTTTTTGCATATTAGCCTCCTTCAGGGTGATGGTAGTAGGAAGTGATTCAGCTGTCTGGCAAGTTAGCGTCTTCAGAAAACAACCATGTGAAAATCATACAGTATGAGTGATCAGCCTAGGTATTGCTATCAGCCAGGCTGTGCTCTGGACGTGTTTCTAGGCTGCTGTCAGGGAAATCAGTGAAAAGTTGTTCGAAAGTGCACTTCTTATCTAGCATGCTGCTGTACTTTTATGCATCACATAAAAGATTTTTTTTTTTTCTAAGAAGAAAGCTTTTTCTTAAGGAAACATCTGTCATTACATTGTATATAGAGTTCAAAAGGTTTCTCATTCCCCGTGGTGTGATCATGTCCTTTCACCAGCTAACCAGCTAATTTACACCACCACAGCCTTCCTGTTACAGATAGAAGGAAGGATTTGATGTAATGTGAAACCCTAACTCACTCATTACCCAACAGAGGTAATGCACTGAATTGTACTGAATGCAATGAATATAAAAGCATTTTAATGGAAACCTTCCCTGCAGCTGGAGAACATCATTCTGTTTGAAGAATTTCTGGTAAACAGGCATTTTCCAAAACATAAACATTTGGGGTTTTAATGAATATTTATTCTGTTTCACTCTACATTTATTTGTAAAGAGGAAATGTCTGTATAAATAGACGATTAAGATCTAGAGTGCATATTATCAAAAAGGGATTGTAGCTTATTCCTGATTGCTGTAGGAAGAAAACATTCTGAACCTGGGATGGGCAAAGAAAACACAATATTGAAAGCTGCTTTTAGTACATTTCGAGTGGAAGAGTGCACCATTGCACGTTCAGAGCTCTAAGTGTTTCATCTGAGGTTTTATGGTGCATAGGACACATAGACAACCACAGAGCAATAGCCAGAATCATTTGTAAAGATGAAGAGCTCATGTTTGCTCATAGTTGGCCTGGGGGTTAGCATGTCAAGTAGGAGAAAGGACATAAATCTTCCTTGCATATCACTCAATGTCCTCAGTTATTGCTCTTACTCTCCCTGAACATAAAACCAAGGCAGAGCTAATGTCCTCATTCAGCAAGGCATTTAACATCACTTTACCCACATAAGCTGTCTCACATAGGCATTTCCATTCATTTGCAGTGTCCCTTGCTTTAAATATTTTATGGTAAGGTAATGCTTCAACTAACCCAAAGCCAAAGTTTTGGCTCTGTTCAGTGGAGGTTGTTGCAAGCTGTGAAGAGAGCTGAGCTGACCATTGAACTGAAGATCTTGCTGCCATTTTCCCTGACTGGGAAAATCTGATCTGAACCTCTAAATCCCTACTTTTGCTTTACTTGACTCAACTTAACTATGACAAAGTAAAACTTTATTCCTTAGACTTTCTTTTAGCTAGTTTTGAAAGAGCAGTGCAGCCTTTTGTAGTCTTAAAACTTTATATACTCTGTTAGATCAAAAATCTGAGCTTGGAAAATCACACAGATGTCCAGATAATGTCAGTGAGTCAAGGTCAGATTCGATATAAGTGTATTTCAGCTAAGAATGCTTACATCAGGTATATGATGATTTTGAATAATTCTGTACACTTTTTTGAAGGTAAAATTTGCTTCTTTCTTACATATAAGGTCATCACATAGTTTAAAAGGACAGGCTGTGAGAACAAATTCAGATATCTCCCCACTCGTGCCCTATCCATTAACAGTACCAGGTACACAGGTAAACATGAACCAAAGTAAATTTTTCCCTCAAATTTGCACTTACATGGAACTTCAAAGAAGAAACACAGGATATCAAAATAATGAGGTAATTATTGCTTACGGAAGGGGTAGGTATACTGCATTTGGGTTAATTTCTTCCTGTTGCTATTTTGGACTTGATTCCCAGCCTGCTGATTATTTGCAATCATCTGTGTTGCAGGTCAGCCTAATAGAGAGAAGACTCTGTGTGGCTCTGTATGACTCCTGTTTAATTCCTCTTCTTAAAGTTTCCATTACCCCCTTGAAGGAGTTCAGGAATGCTGTGCAATACCACATGTAGAGTTGTTCAGAAGTTATTTTCAAATTGAAATGAAACAAACAGTTCCAATAGGATTAAAATACTTTGGAGTAGAGTTTTCCAGAAAAAGTATTGTTTTATAGAGAGATCTGTAGCCTGCTAAAGAAATAATTCAGAACATGCTCTTCTTGCTTTATTGCACTGTATTTTGTAAAATAAGTGGGATTAAGGATGGACTCAGAATGGCATTTTTGCCGTGATCCTTTTTTTTGTATAATGCATATTTAACATGTTTCATTTGAATGGCCTTTTTATGTTAATGGTTCAGAGGCTTTACTGCAATGTTTGCAGGAAGGTATAACTGTGGGTTATGTGGTTATTTTCTTTATATCCATTAAATTGCTGTAGTTCTTAAATTGTAATTGACAGAGTAATATCTGAACAATGTCTTTGCTCAGTACTCCAGTCTTACTTCTTGCCCATTCTTAACTGCTTTCTGGGAGGACACTTAAAAACCAACTAAACCCATAATGGCCTCTACAAAAGTAAATGACACTCAAAGCCAAAATATTCTAAGTGCAAAGATGGATTTCTCTGGATGAACCCTTAACTGTTTAAGCCTTTACACATGTAGTTAACCTCTGTTGAGCTGTGTATTTCACTGGAATATTTTGAATTATGTTCTTTTTAACTGAAACTATGTAAAAATTATTTCTTTCCCTATAAAGAGACCATTCTGTAAAACACTGTTTTAAAAATTGATATCTATTCATGTGCTAATAGATATTTGCAGCAAACAAGCTGAAATGATATCGCTAAATTTCTCACCTATATTTTTAAACTCAGAAACCAAATTATCATGGGAAGGAAAAAGTATGGAAAATGTTGAAATGAATCTAGGAAGTAGGAGGAGCTATTTCACTGGCTATTTCCAAACTTCCATTCTTCAAAGGTCTAAAAAGAAAAAGTACAGAATTTCTGGAAAAGGGAAGTGAAAAGTCCCATAAATCCACCTTTCCTGTTACTATAATTGTTAATTCTAACTATTAGAGGGTGTATCTTAAGTACTTATCTAGTTCCTCACCTTATATAAAGTAATTATTCCTTGCTCTGTTTCAGACTAGCAAAACTCCACACAGACACTCTAGTCTAGTAGAGAATAGCTTTAAGCTGTGTGTATGTAATCCAGTTGGTGTCATCTTGGACTGAAGACCAGGAATCAGCTCCTCTTCGCTCTTTTGTTTGGTGGGAGAGGCATAAGTGTAGTGAATGGAAACAAAAAAGTGCTGACCAGGACTCTGGAGGTCTTGAACAGACACAGCAATAGATGGTCTTTATTAAGGCAACTTACAATATAGATACAAGTTGATATAGACTGAGGAACATGACATAATATTCAGACAGATATTATTATTTACAAACCAGCCACGTAACACTGAAAATTTTAGTCTGCTTCAGAGAAAAAAAAAAAAAAAGTGTTTTAAAGAGGAAGTAAGAAGATTTACCTATTTTTAATTAGTATTCTTGTTATATCTGAATTAAAAATATGGAGAGGAATGAGTACAATAATAATTTTTCCTATAGCTGTGGAGAAGGTGAAAACCTTAGAATTATACACAGAATAAAACTACTTCTTGTTACTGAATCACATAGTGGAAGAGTAAGACAAAAAGGATTTGAGGAGCAAAGACAAGAAAAGATCATAACTTGACAGAGGGAATGAAGAATGAGCCATGGGACATACAGAGTAGTGATCTTGTTAAAGCTATAATTTAAAGGAGGCAGGGACATTGATTTTAATAGAAATATTACAAATAGGTATTCTGTTGCACCAAAAGTCTTCTTATTGGAAAAAGGCAACTCAACATACATACAGTCCAATTAAATTTTTATCACTGGAACATAAAATACAATAGACATTCTTAATAATACAGTTACATTAATATCAACACTGCAATTTGACACTGTCAATTTGACATTATTTTTATAACTCTTCTTAATATAGACTACTTCGTTCTACTGATCCCAAATAAAATGTAAAAGTTGCACAACAGTGAATCCTCTTCAATTAACATGAAGAGCTGCCATTTTTAAGTGATTACCTAACTTTTTTAGCCCTTTACCATACATTGTATTTTCATAAGTACACTAAAACAGGCTAGTCAGTAGTCACTTATTTCTACTGGGCTATAGTTATTACAGTTAAAACAAACTAAACCCCATTTGTAGCAGGGCAAACCTAGGCAAGTTCTGAGACCTGGAACTATTAGATCAATACCAAACTTGTGGACTTTTTTTTTTCGCTGGGTTAGAGTGGGTGAAGTGTGAGTATATTTTATAGAGACAAAGAAATGTTTGTTGCAATAGGGACAGTGAGAGCCTTTCATGACAGTAGCATTTCTGAGAACAGATATATGCTGGGTATAGAACCTGCAGAATGGCCCATGATGAATATTCTGATGAGATTATGGACTTGAACAGCAGACATACTGATACTGCCTGTTGTGTATTGAGGAAGAAGATAACAGATAAGGTTTGTAGGAAATAGGGGTTCTTTTGTAACTGATAGAGAAAATTGCATTAGAAAATAGTACCACAATTTCAGTCCAAACAAAACTGGAGAAAAGAGGCAGGTTAATGAGATTTTCTGGTAAAGTCTGATGTTTAATTTGTGTCTGTCTGTGGGTTTACTCCAAGATAATGTTGAATACTTTGAAACCTTTGTGAAAAAAAATTGAAAGGACATGCTGAAGACATAACTAGAATAGTAAAAGAAGAATGAAGAGTAGATTCACGAATGAAAGAATGCACAAAATGTCAAGAAAAAAATATAGCTGCTGTTTTCAAGCTAATGGATCAAAGACGTCACTATGAAGTACTAATTTTGCTCTTTGGCTAAACAAGATCATGGGAACTTTCTGATGAAAATTTCAACCAAGTGCAAGTGACAGAAAGTTGTGTTGGGAAAGCTATTGAGTTTTGCTAAATCCGAAACAAGAATTGAATGGTTTCTGACTTTTTTCTTGATTTTCTACTTCTGGATTTGGTGGAAATGGCACAACTCCAAAATGCGTATGGAATGTGAACCAAATGGTATTCATTTGATATTGAAGATACGTGTTCATCTTTAAAAATGTATATAGTCCTGCTGTCCTCATTAGGTAGACTAGTAGGAACTAGTAATTAGAACAGCTTTGAACTTTTTAGCAAAACATTTGTCCTCAGAAAATGTTGATTTATCAAAAGCTTTCTCATGGTAACACTTCAATGAGATTTTCCTCTGTGCTGTGTTCAATGCTGCACAAAGACTGGAGGTAGGACTGAGACAACCACTATCATGCCAGAGTAACATCCTAGAGTAGGCCTTGGTGCACACAATTGCTCCCTCGTCTGGTCCCTCCAACAGCTGATCTAGACTAGAGATATTGAGTATGAGTCTTTTGAAGGTTAAGTTACCTCAGAACTAGAGCACCAGCTACCCCTTGTTGGGTCTCCATGCTTTGCTTTGCAGAATCTATAAATTGGTTTGGAGCCTATTCCATTGAAGAATTAATACAACTTGCTTTACCTGTTCATTCTTTTTTGATTGGCATGTCATGCACATTTGAACACCTAGTTACATATTCCCCATCAGGTCAGTGATTTATTTTATAAGCAAAGGTAGATTTAATGTTAGCAGTCTTTTAACACTTCATCTGTCAGCTTCTTGTTACTTAATCTAGAACCATTTATTATATTGCTTCAGTTTCTAAGCAGGTTTTTCAACCAGCTGAGAATATGTCCATCAATATCATATTATCGAAACTACTTACACCAGCCAGTACTGTATCAAAAGCCTTCACCAACTACTGACTACACATTATCTTTAGAAGTTTTTATTTTGACTTCCTAAAAAAAGATTAATTAAATTTGAAATTTGTTAAATGTGACTTCTTTAAAATCTATGCTATTACCTATGTTTAATTATTCAAATTCCATTCTGCCTCATTCCTGTACCTGACTTGATTCTTCTTCTTAATTCTTTTACTTGATCATTGAGTTTCAAATAAATTTCACAGAGTTTTAATGTTACTTTTTATCTTATAGTACAAGACAAAGTACTTAAAGACTGATACTATGTTTAGTCAACAATTTACTTTTATTCACCTCCAGGAAAATGAGAGAGCTGGATTTATCTGGTTTTATTCATATTAAGTTGTACCTTTATCATAGTGCAGCCTTGCTGACTGAAACTTATTTCATAAATGATAATTTCTAAAACTTCTGTTAGTGCCATTTACCAGCAACTACTTTTCATGAAGTGAGACGTACCTCTGAATACAGTGTTTGAGAAGCAGTGTCTTAGGCTATAGGAGTTCATACAAAATTTCACTACAGCTGGTTTGTTTCTGCTAGATTTCCCACTGAACATTTTTTCCACTGAACACACACCAACTCCTCAACCTCTATATACCTATATCCAACAGCAAGTCCTTTAGAACAGGTAGAAATGCTTTTGGCAAAAATAATCCTTGAAGTCAAGGTCTTGTGTTAAGAATAGGAGCTCCTTTCTTAATGATTTTTGTGAGGTCTGTTTTGAGTCACTGTTCTGATTAGATTTTTCTCTACTTTAATAAAATTACTACAGGTTTTCCTCCGTATCACTTTAAAAAAAAGAAGTAAAAAAAAAAGAAAAAGAAAAAAGTGTCAAACACAAATCATCGTACAGAAGCACGTTTAGGCCCTGCTTTTGTTTTTGCAGCAGAAGCAATCTGTTTGAAATACAATAAATCACTTCCTTCACCTGCATGTCTCAGTGCATAGCTATGTGTGCTTATTCTCTTCACACTCTTTCACGTAAGAAACAGATGTTACTTGCTCCAACAGGAAGGGGAACATGCTAGCGCGCTCTCTGAGGCCAGCTGGATATGTAGAGTTTATTATACCCCTGCAATGGTTTATTCTCCTCAAGACTGACTTATTGCTTTCCACTTCTTCATATACAAAACTTCCTGTAGCCAGGAAATATAACCTTGTCATAAAATGTCCGCTTAAAGGATCAGATCACCCAGCTCCAGCTCTTTCCTAAACTACAAGTGTTTCTCTCCTAAGGTATGATCCGTTTTAAATTTTGAGGTCATTCAAAAGACTTTGCAATGACTATTTCAGCATTTACAGGAATTAGGAGCTGTAAATGGCTAGGTATTCTTCTGTAGGTCATTTGAATTCTTTACATATTTGCAGTCTGGAAGTCTTTCTCATTGATACCCATTCAAGATCATGCTTGGAATTACTTCACTTGAGTGTATGTCAGCACACTACTATAAAGCAACCTTCTCTCAGCCGATTTCGTCAGTTGGCCAGTGACCAAGTGTTAGAGCTGAACATCACTCCTGACACTCAAGCTATTCAGGGATGAGGAGCAAGCTTGAATTTTCATACCCTGTTGCATGCAAATAGGAAAATTGGGAAAGCAAATTCATACTTTGTGAAGACTGAATAAATTGAGTTTACAAAGATTTCAATTTTATCTAGGTGCAAGTGGAGAGATTTTCCCGTGTCTGACTTAGGTGCTGAAAAAAAAATAATTAAAAGACTTCAGTAAACCTTTCTTCTTTAAACCTGACAATGCCACCCATTTTCTTAATTTAAATGTCCTTTTATGCTGAGCCAGTCTTCCTTTCTACTGACAATGAAAGCTTGACAATCTTCCTGAATAGTGCCAAGTCCTGTGGTGCTTTTGCTGTGTTGCTAGAACAGAGACAAAAGTAAAACCAGCCCAAAATTGCCAACACGTGTCCCCCAAACCAGTATTTGTATAGAATCTGGAAGTGAAGCCCTAATGTGACCTGATCAAAGTACTGCTCATCGTAAAGATAGATTGTGCTTCTAAGTAGACAGGAACTTTATGAGTAATAGGAGAATCTAAAAATAAGACATTAAAAAAATATATGCACAGACTTGGTTTTGTGTTTTGTGGTGTATGTTTAGTCTAGGACCTCTCAAATATTACATCTTTAAAAGAATAAAGCAACAAAAGAAAAAAAATGAAACATCTGTGAGTAGAAGTTGTATCCTCAGTACTAAACAGTGGTGAGAGTTCAGCTTAAAACCAGGAATTTAAAATATTAATGATATTGCATTGCAGTTGCATCAGAAGATGAGAAAATTGCTCTGGAAATTTTCATATTAATCATGTGTACAGCTTGCTTTCTGTGATTTCCCTGTAGGACAAATAGGTAGTGAAAAAGTGGAAGCAAGCAGGCACTCAAAAGGCAGTTAGACATTAATGAAAGGATAGAATATAAAATTTAGATTCATACCAAAACAGATGTTTTCAGATTAAATCTTTTGCTCTTGGCCTTTTTATGTTTCACAAATGCAAGAAATACATGGCTCTATTTCTCAGTGCATACTATTTTATGTAGTTTGGAAAGAGAAAATAGAAGTCTATACAATACCATTTACTATAGCCATCTCAAAGTTAGGGGTGGGATTCACTTTCCATTTCAGACACATTGAGATGTCTAAATTAAGGCATACATGTTTGCATTTCAACTAGGGATCTAAACTTACAGAGGATCTATGCTGATCTTCAGAAAACCTTATCAAGTCTTAGGTGTGTAATTTATAGACAGGAAGGTTATGGTTCGTTTGCCCATTCATTGCTGTCAAATGCCCTTGTGCTGGTATTCCGCCTGACCCCTGGCTGTCACTCCAGGAAGCGTCAGTTTCTCATCAGTACTGTGTCCAATCTTACAGCCCCATCCCTGGAAGTGTTCAAGACCAGGTTGGATGGGGCTTTGAAAGGTCCTGGTGTCCCTGCCCATGGCAGAGGGGCTGGAACTAGGTGATCTTTAAAGCCCATTCCAACCCAAATCGTTCTATGATTCTGTGATACCTAACCATCTCCACTGGCACCAAATGCTGATGTTGAGGCAAATGAATCAAACTGCTTGAGATGAATTGAATCCTACCCAAAGTGTGCTGAGCAGTTTTCCAGACAAGAAATGTTATCGGAGTCAGCTCTGCTTTGAGTGAGGAGGATGAGGTTGGATCAGATGACTTCCAGAGGTCATTTGTAACCTCAGTTACTCAATGATTTTGGACTGTATGAAATCTAGTGGCCAGCAGGGATATCCATAAATCTATTTGCAGGAAGTAGAATTTTGTTGTGTCTTACCTCTACCTACCTTTCTCCCATAAAGTAAAAATATATTGTTTGATTTCTCAGTTTTCTGTCAGTCGAGGAGTTTAAATCTATATGACCCATTTTTTCTTTCTCATGGATCTGAGGAAAAAAAAGGAAAAGAAAATAATAAGAAAAAATATTCATAAAACAGAGGAACAGAGTTTCATTTAACCAGGTGAAAAATTAAAAACTTGGTAAAATACTAGGTTGGAAAAGACCTCTAAGATCTTCAGGTCCAACTGTTACCCCACAACTGCCAAATCCACCACTAAACCATGTCACTGAAGAAATGGCAGGTGGAAAGAAAAAGAAAAGCATTTGAAAGGTAAACTATAATTTTCTTTAATAATTTCCACTCGGTGTAAGAACAGATGAGAACCATATGGCTCAAAGGCCCAGGATTTTGCCAGGAAAAAAAAAAAATAGAAGGGAAAGAAGAATAAAAACATAACTAACTGTAAAAACTATGAGTAAATGATTGTGACCATGTTGGGGATTGTGTTGGACTGGAGACTTGGTCTGTGATTCCTGCCAATGTCTAGGCTAGACCTAGCTAGGGGAGGCCATAGTTTGAAAAAATAAAATAATTATAGCAGCATGCTTGTATGGGACAATGAACTCTTCAAAAAAATCAATTGAATAGTCATGTTCTTTTGTACTCAAAATAAAAGAAAAACAACTCAATTTTTATAGTATGCCATTTACCCTCTGAATGCCACAAAATAATCTGGACTCTGTCCATCAGAATCTTTGATAATGAGGAGTTTTTGTGAAACAAGGAGCATATTAACCCTTGCACAAACCAACCTGCCTTTTAGCATATGAATGTCATCATCTTGGTTGCCATTCCTTAGAGACCCCTAGGGGCTGGACTTCCAGGAACAGCATTGCACAGCAAAAGCATTTTTCTAGTGTAAACCTGTTGAAGCTACATTTGACTCCAGGCTAGGTGAAATGTTGATTGGCCTTTTGATGCTGTTTCTGCAAAAGTCATACTGACTTCAGTAACGTCATATAAGATACTTTGGCAGGTAACACCAAACTGATGTATTAGCTAATATGTATTGTATTTAGAGGGACATCTCCAGTACAAATATGATCACAATATTTTTGTGGTGGAGCTATGTTGCCATGTGCTTTTTTCTTCTTCATTTTTAAAAAACATGTAGAGAGTTGACGGACTGAAAATTTAAAAAGTCGTCCTGCCTCACATACCTACTTGTCACATTATATTTTAGTTTATTTTGATGTTCATATGAACACTATATGGAACTTAAACAAAACATGTAGTTGTGGAATGTTGTATTTCCCATTCTTCTGTATTTCTGTATTTCTGAAAAAATGAAAAAAAAAAAAAAACCCAAAAAAAGCCAAACAAAACAAAACCACGTTAAGAGTTGTTCAGTTAAGTCTTGGTATCTCTCCTACATTAAAAATATATTTTCCATACTTGATTCTTTGTAATCCTTCCGTAGCAGTCAGCACTGCACGAAGGACAAGTTGATTAGGTCCATAGCCTATCTACTGGCTGTTCATGCTGAGAAATGCTAAATTACCCAAAATACACTAAGTAAAGAAGAAAACAGGAGAAAAACCTTCCTCTTCTTGCACTATCAATTTTACTGTGTGAAACTGATTGCAGCTGCATAGAACTGTGTTTATGTGACTCTGTAACAGTAATGACTATAATACAGGAATTGTGAGGCTTTTTAAGCACTGTTATTTAAGAGGTCATGACAGCATCAGAAAAGGAAATACAAAGAATAAAACATATAAATAATGGAAAGAAAATTTCTTCAACTTACAGAAACAGGGTAAAAATGAGCTAGTTTTTATTTACATCAAGATTAAAAAAGAATTCTATTGTACCTACTACGAATATTCTCTTGGTGTCCCAGACTCCAACTGTCTTTGGCAGACAGAGTACTGATCTTTGAAAGCCAAATTGGAATTGGTTTGTAGCATTTTAGAGTAAATTTCCTCCTATAATTTACTAAATGCCATTTGAACACTTTCAACAGAACCCTTAAAAAGAACAAAGAACTCTTGCAATCCTCAGTGATCAATATTTGTATGGAGTAAGCCAGAGCAGGAGAGGCTGATGCAGACAAAATAATTGGAGAATTAATATCAAAATTTGTTCATTTCTTACTGTTTAAAGCTTAATTTTTCCCCACAATCTTTGCTTATTTGTTTAGAATTCCATCTTCTGTAAACATTTATTACTCACACCTAAAGAAAAGTCAGAAATTTTAGAAGTCTTTGTAATAAGAAATATAAAAAGAAAAAGAAAACAAATATCAAATAGCAAACAATAAAAAGTTTCTAAGCACCAAAGTCAATAAAAAATTGTTCACAGATATTTCTAAAATTTTCTATTCTCAAGCCTAGTCGCGAGAATTTATTTGAGGGTTTTAAATATCAGAATCAAAGCTATGATATTAAATTGATAACTAAGATGCATTTCTGAATTTTAAAAGCTTACTTTTATAATTTAACTCTTTTTTTTTTCAGAGTTAAAGCAGTCGTTGTGCTAGCAATAATAGCAAAGTAACATAAAGTCAGAAGAAGTGCTCAAATTAGCAGCACAAAATATTTGATAGTGGTTTGGTCTAAGTACTGAAAAATCCAGTGTGAAGAATAATTATGCTTCACTTGGCAGATAAGGAACTCTCTCAATTCCTATCTGGTCATTCTTAAAGTTTCTGATTTCTCTTATTTAAAAGATGAGAGCCTTGGTATCAGCCTGACTTGCTGATACCAAAGATCTTATAAATGTTGCTAAAATTACAGTTATTTCCTAAATTAGGCACTATCCCTGGGTTTTGCTCATGTTTATCAGCACAACTCTGTTAGCCTTGACAAAACATGCCAAGCTTTTCCATGATAAGGATCTGGCTCCCTTTAGCAGGGCTATATCATAAAACTGCCTTACAACTTTCACCCAGACTCATAAAAACTGGTAATACAGAAAATTGCATAGAAAAATAAAAGCTTTGCTGTCCTGTGGAAATTATTATGAAGCAAAGATCACAAGACATGATTTAAAGTAACCTCTGAATCTGTAGCCTCATATGATTGGTTGACTCACGAGGATCAAAGGTAGGAAAAAAGAAATCATTTCCATTAGAGGAGAAAATTCTACTTGCCTGTAGCGTAGAGTCAAATGAGGCCTTGATTTTTATCAAGTCAACAATGAAACAAATGAAGTAATTGTTTTCTGTGATAAAGAACATCACTGCGGAGGATGAGTAGAATCTGGAATTTATTTTATTGTTCTTTGCCAATAATACATCTGTTAACTACAGGAAGCACATTTCTATGCTGCAGAGATTAAAAACATTCTAACCAAAAGCAGCTGCCAACCAGTTGCAAATCACATCTTTTGTAACTACACTAATTCAGCTTGAAATCCTGGTGACTTATTTCTTAAATATTTGTCATTAAAATAAATGCCCATTTTATTCCTCAAAACAAAAATGTATTACGTTACTGCAAAACTGATGAGCATACTGGAACATTTGCTACATCTCCAGATTGTAACAGGACATTGTGTTGCCACATTGGGTTCGCATGACCACATCAAATCTACCTTTTGTCGTGTGGCTCAACTTCAACATGATGAGTTGAATACAAAGTCTATTTTCTCTTCGAAGGATTTGATGGCTTGAGTTTGTGGTTTTAAGAAGAGGGTTATGCTGTAAGGTAACTGTCTGCAAAAGTGATAAGCTATGGACTAAAAAGTATGTTCTCAGTGGCTATCCCAAACTTGGGATGAGCTCCCGCAGGAATGAAGGACTACTTTACTGCTCACAAAAATCCATGAACTGCCTTTTCTAATGTAAACACAATATTCTTGCGAGTAGACTACAAAATGAGACAGAAAAAAAAGAGATTTTAGTACTTTGGTGATGCAGGAAGAACAAGAACCCATATAAAGAACTTTAACGACTCTGGCATAGATGAGTGACTTTCAGACGATACACAGAATCAGAACAGGATGAGAAAATCACACTTATTTGCAAAAGATTATCTTAAGACTTCCAAATTATTTCAGATTGGCCTAACTCAGCAGCCATGTGAGTTGATTGAATGCCCTCTTAGTTTGTAACTAGCACCTGCTAGAATACCAGAGTTCAGCAATTACTTTTTGTTTGTACAGCATAATAAATTCAAAATTTAACTTTTCTTTTTGGTTGACTTTGAGGCTTAGCAACAGAACAACAGATTCATATTTCTGCAGTTCTGTAGTTCTTAGCAGTTTTGAAAAAAAAAAAAAACCCTAACCCCAAAGCAACAGTTTTGGTATTCTTAGCATTATATATATATATTTTTTTTTTTTTTTTTTAATTAGACAATACAATGATTAGCTATCTCAAGCTACAGGTTGATTGGAACTAAACAAAGGGAATGAGACAGTATGGTTTACCTTACAGAGCATTCTGACTACACTTCCAGTAAAAAGAAGTCAAAACTAGTAATGGTCTTTCAAAAATTTTAAATCATTAAGGAAAAAAAGTAGTAAAAACTAAGAATCATAATACCATGTAATTTCCATTCTTAAAAGCACATTTTAAAGGGAATTTTGTACTCAATGTTCATATTATTTTTATTTTTTAATTTGTTAAATAGGTGGAGAAAGCAATTGCAAATATACCTTTAAATATTTCCATCTGGTACCCTGAAAGTATATGCTATGAACTACATGAAAGTATCATGAGTCATGCAAAGATAGTGCATTGACTTTTTGTTTCTCTTATCAAACTTTCAATCCCCTCAGTGATATAAATAATTACACCTGAAAACCTGCAGAAGTCCATTTAAGAAAAAAAAATAAAAAGATAAGAGAGAATTCACTGAATTTTTTTACATGTATTTCATTAACAGAAAGAATCAAATATCCTATGAAAGGAAGAACAACTGCCAGTTTCGATTTCATGCTGGACATTCAAATACTATACTAGATACAAAGAAACTAGTAATTACTTAAAAGTGTGGTGATGATTTACACTGAATTATGAAATTACTTGGTGCCTTCAGATTTGAAAGATTCTCATAGAAGCTCTAGTGAATCAACATATGTAGGATGCCTTGCAGCAGAAAACGAGTATGAATTTGGCCTGAGCATTTTTCATGAGAACCAGAAGAGAAAAAAATATTTGTGGATATATTTTATTCTATATAAATCTTAAAAGATTACCTAATATGATTGAGCAGTGCATGGAGTGGGGCCTTTTTCTCTGAACTGGAATGTTTAAACTTCTGTATTTCTAGACTGAAGAAAAAAATCTGCTCCATGATCAACATACTATATCACAATAATATGAAGTCAGAGTACAGACAGCAAAATATTTCTTGTAAGAAGATGGTCAGATCTTCTTTGTGAAACAGTTGTGATTCGATAGAAGCAGAAAGGAGAGGTGGAATGTGGGAATTTGGTGAGGGAGGAAGGGAAGACAGAATTTTTCAGAGGGAAGGGCACATGATGACAAAGCTTAACAGGCTTTGTGCATGACAGCTATGAAAGAGGTGGTTTACAGTTGAGAAGAGTACCTTTGTGGAGGCAGAGTTGGGCAGCACTAGATTCCCAGAATAGTTGAGGTTGAAAGGAATATTTAGAGATCATCTAATTCAACGTTCCTGCCCACACAGGATCAGGTAGACCAGGTTGCCCAATATTGCATTCAGTCAGGTGTCAATCATATCCGAGGATGGGGACACAATGACCTCTCTGGGCAATCTTCTCTTTCAAAACTTAGATTCACCTCTGTTCTTCACTCTTCCTGCAGAAGACTAGAGATTCCTGGCTAACATTAAGGCAGCTGTTCAGGAATTCTTGTGTTTCCAGCTGGCCACCATTTTAACTGATTAATCTGGCTTTGTGCCAAAATTAACAAGTTCTCTTTGATACGAATGGGCATAGTATGGACTGGCCTGGGGAGAGAGGACACTAGAGGTCCAGCATCCTAGGATGATTATTGGTTTAGTACAGTTTTTGCTCCAGGCTGTTTTCTCTGCATTAGCACTGAATTCACACTGATTTCTGTCTGTCTCATATCTCGGAGTACTGTTCCTTACAGTCCACATACACCTCCCTAACTTTTCAGAAACCTCCTTGGATTTGGCATAGCAAGCATTGAACTGTAGTAAGTAAGTCTGTCTGGATTCAAGCTGAGTTATTTCTGATCCATATTGTCTAGGGAACTTTGTAGCACTTGCATTGTTGGAAATTTACATTATTCAAGTCCATAAGTATTTTGGATAATGGAAAGCTAACTTTCTGTTTATTGAGTTACATTATATTTTAGAAGGCATGGCTCACACTTGCTTCATAGAATCATAGAATCATAGAACAGTTTGGGTGGGAAGTGACATTTAGAAACCATTTTCACCAACATCCTGTCATGGACGGGTACACCTTCCACTAGACCAGGTTGCTCAAAGCCCCATCCAACCTGATCTTGAACACTTCCAACAACGGTGCACCCACAAGTTCTCTAGGCAATCTGTTCCAATGTCTCACCACCCTCATTGCAAAATATTTTTGACTTATGTCCTATTTAAATCTACCCTTTTCCAGTTTAAAACCATTGCCCCTTTCCTTGCCCCTTGTCACTGCAGGTAGTTTTTCTCCATATTTCTTAGAAGTCCCCTTTATGTATTAAAGGTCACCATGAGGTCACAATAGAGTCACCATGGAGCCTTCTCCTCTTCAGGCTAAACAATCCTAACTCTCTCAGACTTTCTTCATAGCAGAGATGTTCAGCCCTTCGATAATCTTCATGGCCTCCTCTGGACCCACTCTCACAGATCCACATCTTTTGGTCCCACCACAGTAACTAACATCAACATAGGTAGGATGGCCTATACATTTCTAATTCTCTGCAGTGTAAAAGTTACTGTTATCCCCTTTCTACTGCCAGCTCATGCCTGGATATCACTTCTTTCCTACCTCCTTAGCTAGTCTTCTGCTGAAAGATGTGGGTTTTTTTCTATATGCTTCCTGCGACTCGTCTTTTCTACTTCCCATGCCCTGTTTGGGTGCTTCATAGTTTTTGTATATTTTTGATTGTTTTCTTTTTAAACTTGACACTATATATCTGGTTCCTTCTCCCTCACTCTTCCCCCATTCTTGATTTGGAGAACATAAAATGGGACATAGTCCAAAAAAGTGCATCTGGTATATTTTTTAATTTTGGCTCAGCCATCCAACCAGAAGTTGAAGAATGGAAGGATTGAAGCCATCTGGCAGCAGCAGTGTGAGGAGATACTGCTCTTTTATTTTTTAATGGCTCCCTCCCAGATTTGCAAACCATTGATTCTGCTATTGCGTTCACTTAAGCTACTCTTGCAGCTGTGGCTGGATCTTTGGCTTCTCTTTTTCTTCACACGATGGTAAAGGAAGTATGAAATTATTAATTATGAAATCATACTATTACAGATTTTTTATATTTATAATCTTATTTCATATCTGATTACATTGAATTGTATTTAGAGTAAACCAGTATTTTCTTGGGTATGCCTCTAACATTTTATTGGATATGGTTTTCATCTTAATTTTGGACATTTATTAAAATCGAAACAACAGACCTGAATAAACTAAACATGGTACTTATTATTTAAAGAGGATGATCTTTAAAATGCATAATTAAAATGTTTCTTACTTCTACGTACCAGGGACAGAAAAATTTCATTACTAAAGTTTACTTCTGCATTAACTTGATTGTGTTCATCTACTGCATATGACTTTAGCAAACAGTAAAAGTAGAACAAGTAATGTGATATTCAGCTACTGTGTTGAAGAAATAAGGCTTAACTTTTCTTTTAATTAAACCTGTTATATATTGGAGTCAACAGAGTTCCACGGACTTACTGTTAGTCTAAACTAATATCAACTACTGTGCTCACTGAGCATTAACCAATGAAACATTCTGTCTAACCTATAAGTGTTCCTACTGAAATTAATTGTGGTATTTGAAAAGTGTGGGTAGGATTAACTTCAATGAATTACCACTAAAGTAAGCTGTCCAGAATAGCGCATGGTTCAGTTTCCTAAATGTAAGCATGTTGTATCATTTGAGACACATCATTGATGTTATGTAAACATACACATTTGCCCAAGAAATATAACCTATAAGAGAGAGATTTGTGTCCTTCCAGAAGAGCAGATGGTAGCCTAACTGAGTCTACAATGACACTTGATACCTACGCCTGAAGTTGCCCAAATTAATTTCCTTCTTCTTATGAAAGCAGTGTCATCTTCGCTGAATGATTCAGCCAAGACAAAGATGATTCTGTCTCCCTGCACTGATTATGGGGGAACCAGGAGGAGTACCTTGGCCAAGATGTCCAACTCTGAGACGATTAAAGTTAAGCAATATCATTCTTACTTTAATCCACTTAACACCACTTAATGGTAATAAGCATAAGTAAATGCTGCAAAGATAAAATGATACATTTTGCACTTTTTTTTTTTTACATTTAGAAATGTGTTTTGAGCCAAAGTAAGACTGAAATTAATAATATCCTGTAATAATGTAGGAGAGAGTTAGCATATTGTAACATTAAGGCTAGAAGAGAAATAGAAATATAGTTCAGCTGAAAAAAAATTTTTTTCTTTAATGTACTGTGAAAAAGCAGTGTCATGTCTCTATCATTATTCATGTTGAAGCCAATGACAACTTTACCATCACTTTTATTGGGAGAATGATTTAATCTCTTTTTTTTTCTCTTTCTTTTTTTTTTTTTTCAGAAAATATAAAGATAGTTGGTCATTTAAAGCTACATAGTACTTACCTAGCAAAAGCTCAGTGGAAATAAAAAACTTTATAACTTAAAGCACACACAGGTCTTGCAACTCACCTGGCAAAACACCTGAATTACAGAAAAAAAGAAGAGGAGAGAGAGGGAGAGAAAAAAAAAAAGAGAGAGAAAGAGAGAGGAGCCTGGTCTTAATCTCCAGGCCTGTCATTTATTTCTTTCACACAAAAAGTATGGGACACAGGTGGCTGGATGTCAAAGATCATACTCTGTCTGCATGCTTCATAAGGCATGGGACAAATATATGAAACAGGCTGGGTGAACAGAAAAATCACAAGAAGTGGGTGCAGTTTCAGTGACCCAGGTCAAAGGTTGCATTGCTTTTGGTGTTTTACAAATGTTTGACAGATTAAATGTCCACCTCCCATGGTTAGCAAATAAGCCATGCAAGTAAAAGTATTCATAAGAAATAAAACTTCGTTATTGTGAGGGATCAGGGTCAATTAGCATGAGTAGCACATGTATGCTGTCAGTACAAACATGCACTCTTGGATTACCCTGGATTTTTGAAAACATATATTAAAATACATTTGTAATGGTAAAATAACACCCTGGTGAAGGAAAAAAAAGTTAGAAGTGTGCAGGTAGGGTATTTAGATACTGTTATCAAAGAAGGTGATAATTGTATAATTTCCTATATACATATATTTGGCTCTTTGACATTCTTCTTCAGGAAAGTCTATTTAGTACAATTTCTGTTTACATTACAATGAAAATTGGTAAAAAAATCAAGTTGGGCTGAAAGCCCATGAAGTTTGAATACATCATAGTCCACAGACCTATAGGGGTAGTTTTCAAATTAGTTCTTGTTAGGTCCATATTATATTCAGCCTTGTTCCCAGTGCTCATAATTTTTACAGCTAAGGTGAAATACTATGATTATTTGAAAGAATATATTTTCACATAGTGGCAGCATCTGAAGTTCTTGGTAGACCCATGAGAGTATTGTACAGGTACTTGAGAATCAACAGACTGTATACACAACTGTTTGTACAAGTGTTGATTCGCATGTATTTCAGTACTGTCACAATGAATCACTCCTGAAGAGATTTTCTTATTCCTTCAAATAATGCCATAGGTGCTATTACAATGCCTCTGAGATTTTTGATTTACCTGTGTCAGTCCTTTCTTTCTACCCTTTGCCAATTACTCAAGGTAGAAAGTATCTATTTTACTTGCTGTTTTTGTCCAAAGATCCATGCTGGTTTACATCTAAATTACTGGCCCTTACTTTTAAAATGCTTC